>NC_042617.1:282962668-284197251 GCF_901001135.1 Rhinatrema bivittatum | reverse complement strand
TTGCATCTGTGGTCAGTACTAGCCAGTCCGATAGTGCTAGGGAAACTCTTTTCCTTAGATGATCCACTTGCAGTCACCACTGCAGTTAGGAGGATACTTCCATCGGCAGGAGGAGTCGAAAGCAATAGTCCTGAGACTGTGGGTTCCAACGAGACAGCAGGGTGTGCTGAAGAGGACGCATATGTGCCCTCACCCATGGGATCACTTCTAGGGCCACTGTCATTACGCCAAGTACTTGCAGGTAAGACCATACGGTTGGGTGCAGAGTATTCAATAACATAAGCAGCTGTGTCAAACTTCTGAAATTGAGTTGCTGGCAGGAAAACATTGCCCTGCTTTGTGTCGAACTGAACCCGGAGGTATTCCAATGACTGAGCAGGCTGAAGACTGCTCTTGGGCAGGATCACCACCCAGCCAAGCTGTTGCAACAAGGAGATCACCTTACGAGTCAACAATTTGGTTCAAATCAGTCAGTCGTCCAAATACAAGTGTATGAGGATCCCATCTTTTCTCAATTTTGCCGCCATTACCACCATTACTTTGGAAAAGGTTCTTGGGCTGGTGGCCAGCCCAAAGGGCAGGGCCTGAAACTGATAATGGCATCCCAGAATTGCAAACCGCAGAAAGCGTTGATGCTCTAGTTGGATGGGAATATTAAGATATACTTCAGACAGATCCAAAGAGGTAAGAAATTCTCCCGACTGCACGGCCATTATTACCGAGCGCAATGTTTCTATGTGAAAATGAGTCAGCTGCAGATGACTGTTGACACCTTTGAGATCCAGGATGGGATGAACTGAGCCCTCCTTCTTGGACACAATAATAAATGGCGTATCAACCCGTATTTTCTTGAGACAGGGGCATTGGAACCACAGCCCTCAGACTGAGGAGTCTTGCCAATATAGTTTCCACTGCCTGCTCCTTCTGTGGTGAGTGGCAGGGAGATACCATAAATATGTCCCGAGGAACACTGCGAAACTCCAGCATATATCCTTCTTGTATCACCTCCAGGACCCATTGATCCGATGTGATCTCGGATCTACCTATGATAGGAGAGAAGGGGTGGGTCGGCAAACCTTCCCAGGGAAGGTCGGGGGGTTCCACTACCTGAACCCACGCCCCCTCCCCCTTCTTGGCTGTCAAGGACAAAGGACTGAGACTTAGCAAAAGGTTGAGTCCTCTGAAGGGTTATTCCTCTATAGGGACGAAAACGCCTGGATCCTCTAGTATGACCTCTCATGTTAAAAGAGCGTGGCACCTGCTTCTTATCCTCTGGCAAATGAGGAAATGGAGATTCACCCTATTTACTGGCCAATTTCTCTATCTCGCTCCCAAATAAGAGTGAGCCTTTAAAGGGCAATTTGGTGAGATTAGCTTTGGAGGTCGCACTGGCTGACCAAGTTTTCAGCCATAATTGATGCCTGGCTGCTATATGGAAGCCACTCCTCTGGCTGAAGAGTGGACCAAATCACAGCTCGCATCTGCCATAAAAAAGCAGCAGCTGGCTCCATAACTGCCCTGGAGTTCACCCCAGAGTCATCGACCTTCTGGGAGAGAAGCATACAAGAGCGAGCCACCAGGGAACAACAAGAAGCGATATGCAAGGTCATTGCCACTGCATCAAATGCTTTCTTAAGAATACTCTCAATCCTATCATGCACATCCTTCAAGGCTGCTCCCTCCTTCCATGGGAATAATGGTCTGCTTGGAGACTGCACACACAAATGCAGCTACCTTTGGAAAATGTAAATGCTCTCTTGCCACTGGATCTAGAGGGTACAGGCCTTCCAAAACCCGACCCCCTTTGAAATTAGCATCTGGGGTGCCTCACTCAAGATCAATCAATTTTTGAATGGCCTCTATCTCTTCAGCTCAGACACAGCGTCTGCCCCAGGAACTCCAAGCATTTTCAAAGTCTGGGAAATCAGAGCTGGCAGTTCATCTCTATGAAGGAACCATAGCATAGTTCTATATGGTTCTAATTCCTGAGGAATTTCACCATCCTCAAGACAGTCAGGATCGGCGTCATCATTCGTGCCAGACCTCTATAAGGAAGGCCCGCTGCCGCTCTAGGAGTACTCCAATGGTTAACAGTAGGTCCCGGTAAGGATCCTACCTGCGAATCTGCTCTAGGAGAGAGGGGCTGAAGATTGCGCTTGGATAAAGGATTGCAATCCCTGGAAAAGCTCTACCCATTAAAATGTAGGAGCATCCAATCCCAGAGGCAATTGAGGCGTTCTCACTGAGCAACCATCCCCTGCTGAGGAACCAGTTAGAGGAGATCCAAATTCAGGCGCCCCACCTGAGCTGCCTTGACCCAGGCCTACATGCAGCTGGGAAGAACCAGGCTTAGTGAAATCGGAGGAGGATAATTCTGCCTGAGCCTCCAAACAGTGCTGACACAGGTTAGCGGACACTCCTGGCTGAGATGCAGGAATATTACAGGTAGTGCAAACCGAAAGGTGCTTAGGTTTCTTAGGCATAGTTGCCATTATGGCTGACAGAGCACTTGAGCGGCAGCCGGAGGCATGCGTCTAGCTTCTTTTTTTTTTTTTAATATCGAAAAAACCTAGGCGTCTAAAAGTTAGGCATCCAACACCTAGACATCCCCAAAAATAAGTGCCATAACAATTTAAGTGTACGATAAAACATGTGTGCACAGGTAAGCATGCAGCCAATTTAGGCGCTGCTTACCTTAGACGCACCAAATACAAGACCCGACTAAGCGTCTAAAAACTGGATGCATAACCTGGACACACAGCTAGATGCACACGCCGAACTGACAAGCCTGTAGAGGGCAGCCTTAGCACGCAAAACACTGTTGCGGCTTACCATGTGATGCGCAGTGAAAAAGCCTCAGAGCAATGCCTAGCCTACAGAGGCTGCTCAACCTGCCAGGCTGCCCACGTCCCTTGACCTCCCATGGAGTGGGACGAATGTCAGAACGATGAGCTGAGCAAGGAGACTAGAAGGAGGAAGCCCTATGCTACAAAAGCCTCCTTTTACGTCTCTGTAAATGTATATATATATTTTTTTTTTATTTTTTTTTTTTAACCCTTACCTGAGCTCAGTCTTACTTGGCTGAGCACAGAGATGGTCTCCGGCTGCAGGGGAAGAGGGCAGGAAGCCACGCTTGGCTTAATGCACCCACTGCCTTTCAGTTGCTTAAGCAACTAAGTCCACACTGGCTGAAAAAAACAGCTACCGGACCAAGGCACTCATTTGAGGGACAATGGACCTCAGAAATTTTCAATTGGGGGAGGGACCTTTTGGTATCACCACAGGAGAGCGGGGTGGATGTAATATCTTTAAAGGAAAATTGGTTCTTACCTGCTAATTTTCGTTCCTGTAGTACCATGGATCAGTCCAGACTCCTGGGTTTTGCCTCCCCACCAGCAGATGGAGACAGAGAAATTATGACTGACCCTGCCTTATACCCTGAGGTGCCACCTACAGTCTGTCAGTGTTACACTGTATCAAAGCAGAATATTTTTAAAAACCAATCTAATAAACTACTTGAACCTGAACTCTATTCCAATCAAGGACCGGATGAACATCAAAATCCTGCATACTACACTTCCTGTTCACTAACCCCAAGCAGGAACAGACCCTTAAGAATTTTTTGAAAAACTTGGCAGAAAATATAAAGAATTAACCTGGGGAACAATTTTTAACATAATTCCTGTTGAGTTCAATTTTTCAGCTGTTTTAGACTTAAATAGGTATGCTGATTTCAAAACTGCAGTTAGTTTTCTTCTATCACGTCAAGTTTTTTCTCTACAGCCTTAGGCCTGGATTTATCAAAATGCACTAAATATCGCATGCAATAGGAAAAGGGGCGTGTTTTATGGTAATAGGTTGTTTATCGCAAAGTGCACTATCTGGATAACTTTTTCGCACTAATGTAACATTACTAATCTAGGAACTAAAACGGACACTTACCAGTCATCTCCAGAAACGCAGCCAATCAGGACAACAGAACCACAAACCAGCAGCCAAGGGTGGGAAGGTGCATTAACCTGTCTTCACTAGAGAAAAGGAAATTATCAGGTAAGTAGTAATTTCTCATTTCTCAGCATTCAGACAGGGTAATCCTCAACCAGTGGGATGCAAGCTACTCTCGAAGAGGGCGAGAGGCTGCCTGTGGTCCAACCAACACCACATGTGCAAAAGTTGCATCCTCCCAGGCCTGCACATAAACAGCTGCAGCTCTAGAAAAAATCAATTACAAAAACTGTGAGGAGACAGCAAAGCTGAATACCATGACACACAGGTTCCCGTGACCACACGGCTCTGCAGAAAAAAAGAGAGTAGGGGGAGGGTGATAACTACAGTTGCACATGCTCAGTAGGGCATGTTTGAAAGTTCTAGAATCTTTGAGATCAAATTTCCAGACTGGGCGCCATCCGATGATATCACCCATGTGAGGACTACCATTCTGCTTGTCTTCAGAGAATTCCTAATTATTTTTCCTTTTTGTAAGCTGGTTTTAACTTTTTCAGTTCACTGTATTTCTTTTTTTTTTTTTAATAACTGTTTGTTGGCCCCGTGTTTGATCAATGATCCCAGCATCTCGTTTGTATTTGGTCTGTAGGTGCATTTCTAGGAGCTGTGTGACCTTTGGGTTCTGCAGGATCCCAGTATCCCTAGAAACCACTAGAGGATAGTTTATGAGCAGGGAACTTGTCTAACGGAAAGAGGAAGTCCTTTGGCAATTGCTTGCCTATAGCAGTTGGCGCTGCTCCATGGACCCTCTGCTTCAATACACTTGATGCCAGTTTGGTGGAACTGAACTTCTTCCTGAGTGCAAGGTAGGTCCGAAACTCTCCTTGCAGGACTTGATGGCACTTGATGACAGCCTTCCACAAATGCTGGATGGTGACATAGCTATACTGCTATGTAAGTTTGCTCTTACATAGCAGTATAGCAGTTTGTGTGGATGTCCATGAAGGACATCTTCTGAATGCAGTCCAGGCATTTCTTGAAGTCACTGGTCTTCCTCTCAGCTATTTCGAAAAACAATAATCAATGCAAAATCAAAAACAAGAAATGACTGTCGAACAAAAAAGATGGCCAAGAGATAAAAAAAGGGAGTCAATGTAAGGCCCACAGGGAGCTATAAAAACATGGGCTTGATGAAAAATAAAACAAATATAAAATCTAACTAGAAACTACAAAGAAAAATAAATAAAAATAAAACTACGGTATGCTTTAAAAAGGCAAAAACTGGGAGGAAAACTGCCAAAAATGAGTGTGCGCTGCTCTGAAGAGAAGAAATGCATCAGATGGTAACATCAGCTCTTCTCAGAATGCGTGCTCGTAGCTGTGTGCCTGCACGCATTCTCAGAATGCAGACACACAACTTCAAGCACGCATTCTGAGAAGAGCTGAAATTGTTCCTGGAAAGCACAAGTTGACCAGTGTGTCACCATCAGGATGCAGTCACTCAATTGTATGATGGCTGATCTCCTTGTTGTCAGAGAAGGGTACCTGTGTGACTGCTAGGAGCAAGGCAGCCAAGCTATGGCAGGGTTTCTGGTTCTCCTATGATTCCATGGGAAGTAGCAAAATCTGTGGCAGTCACCATGGCATTGCAGGAGACCAGGGGCCCCGACTATACAAGTGCTATGTATTTATTTATTTATTTATTTTTGGTTTTTATATACCGATCTTCCTGCATTAAATACAAATCAAACCGGTTTACAAGGAACAAGAAACTGCCTGAACGGCGATACATAGAACTAAGAACAAATGGTAAACATGGCAAACATAGTTAAAATTTAAAATTTAACTGAACAGAGAGAAAAATAATTACAATGCATAGTAATAAATGTCCTAAAGCATTCCAAGAGAAATAAGTGATTAGTTAAATGCAGAATCTGGAAATGCAAGGTTGAATAACCATGTTTTTAATTTTTTCTTAAAGGATATTGGGCAAGGATCTTGTCTAAGGTCCGGTGGGAGATTGTTCCATTCAGTGGGTCCTGAGGTAGAGAAGGCTCTGATCTTTCGTGATGTTTTTGCTTGAGGGACGAAGAGAGTGCCTTGATAAGCTCTTCTCATTGGCCTGGTGGGATTATTAGGGCGAACTTGATGAGTTAAATCGATTGGGGCAAGATTGTGTACAGATTTGTGCATGATGGTCAAAACTTTGTATCGGATTCTATATTTGATAGGGAGCCAGTGAAGGTTGTAGAGAATGGGAGTGATATGGTCCCTCTTTTTTGAATTGGTTAGAATCCTGGTGGCTGAATTCTGTAACATCTGAAGCGGCTTAGTGGTGATAGCCGGGAGTCCAAGTAATAATGAGTTACAGTAATCGATTTTTGTGAGTATGATTGCTTGTAGAACCAAACGGAAATCATAAAAGAGCAGGAGAGGTTTAAGCTTCTTAAGGACCTGAAGTTTGAAGAAGCCCTCCTTTGTTGTATTGTTGACAAACCTTTTGAAGTTCAACTGGTTGTCCAGGAGGGTGCCTAGATCTCTTACATGAGAGGTCTTTTTGATGTTATCTAGTTTTGTTTAGGGGAAGTTAGGAAGGGCTTGGTTGTCAATTTGAGATTGATCATCTTGGTGAAAAATTGTCTCGCTGGACATGAGGTTTTCATCTTGAGATATGATTATGAATTCAGTTTTGTCTGAGTTGATAACTAAGTTAAGCTGGAAAAGGAGTGAACTGATTTCCTTAAAGCAATTATCCCAAAACATAAGAGATTTTTGTAATGATTCCCTAATTGGAATGAGAATTTGGATATCATCCGCATAGATGTAATGCTTGATTTTCAACTTGGTAAGGAGGAAACAGAGGGGAAGTAGATAAATATTGAAGAGTTGGTGAAAGGGCGGAGCCCTGTGGGCCACCCAAGTTGGATCTAATTGGATGTGATTGTTTATTGTTGATTTTAACTTTGAATGATCTATTGCTAAGGAAAGAACGGAACCAGTCAAGGGCAGAACCAGCAATACCAATATCTTTGAGTCGGTCCAGCATAATTGAGTGGTTGACCGTATCAAAGGCAGCCGAAAGATCAAGGAGGATCAGAAGGTGTGATTGTTTTTTATCTGAGTTTACAATAATGTAGTCCGTAAGAGATATCAAAAGTGATTCTGTATTACGATATTTACGGAAACCATATTGTGAAGATGCTAGGATATTATGTTCCTCCAGAAATTCAGTGAGTTGTTTATTCACAATTTTCTCCATGATCTTAGCAATGAATGGAAGATTGGCGATGGGTCGGAAATTTGCTGGGTCTGATGTTGATAAGTTGGGTTTTTTTAGGAGAGGTTTCAGAATGGCTTGTTTAAGAGAATCGGGTACTAATCCTTGGGTTAACTAACAATTAATGATTTTTGCAATGGGCTTAGCTATTGTATTTGGTATTGAGATGAGAAGGTTTGCAGGGATGGAATCCAGGGGATGTGAAGAAGGCTTGAGTTTTTTAAAAATATTTTCCACTTCTAGGGAAGAAGTGGTCTCAAAAGAGTCTAATTTTGTGGTCTGCTGAGGAGTAAGATTACTATGCAGGGGGAAAAAGGGATTGGAAGACGAAAACCTTTTGGTAAGATTGATAATTTTGTTTTCAAAGAAGGTGGCCAGTTCAGTAGCTTTCATGAGAGCCTGGTCGTCTGGAATGGAAGGAGGAAGGGGTTTGGTGAGGGCAGAGATGTATGAAAAAAGAGCTTTTGAATCGAATATGAAGTGGTGAATTTTTTTTGCAAAAAATTCTCTCTTAGTTTTGAAAATGGTGTTCCTGTAGATATTAAGGGTGGATTTGTAACTTGCAAGAGTAGAGGTGGTAGGATTTTTACGCCATATATGTTCTTTATTTCTGAGGCATATTTTGATCGCTTTTAGTTCAGGGGTGAACCAGGGTTTTCTGTTATCTTGGGCCTTGTGAATCCTCTTGGTAGTGATGGGGCAGGTTTGGTCTGCGACTTTATTTGTGATAGAGTGCCAGGAGTTAAAGGCAGAGTTTGCATCTGAAAGGTCCAGTTGAAGTAGTTCTTTATCCAGGTGATTAGTAAGTATTTCTGATGAGCATGGTTTTCTGAAATGAATGGTGGTTTTTGGGAAGGGAGGGGGAAGGGTGGTATCTGTCTTGAGAACTGTAGAGATGATTTGGTGATCTGACCAAGGAACTGGAGTACAAGTCGGGACTGAAGAAATAGAGATACCTTCGTTAATGAAGATCAGATCCAGAGTGTGGCCAGCTTTATGAGTTGCGTTATTGATGATCTGATTGAAGCCCATGTTATTAAGAGACGATAAGAGAGTTTCACAGTTGGAAGAGCGTGTGGCCAAGTCTACGTGAAGATTGAAGTCTCCCAAAAGTACTGCAGGAGAATCATAGTTGATGTGTTTGGCAATGTATTCAATGAGAGGGGAAGGGTCGGTTTCAAGAATACCAGGTGGTGCGTAGATAAGGCATATCTGTAGTTGTTTAGATTTGAAGTAAGCACATTCTATGTTAGAAATTACACTTGAATGTTGCAGAGTTATTTTAAGGCCTTTCTTAGTTGCAAGTAAGAGTCCACCTCCTCTTTTTTTAGGTCTGGGGATCGAGATGACGTCGTAAGTTTGTGTGGGCAGTTGATTAATAATTACTGAATCTGAAGATTTTAACCAAGTCTCTGTAATTGCACAGATATCAGGGTTGGCCTCAGAGAGATAGTCATTGAGTATGTGAGCTTTTTTAGAGAGTGATTGGGCATTAAATAAGGTTAGGGTGAAGAGGGAGAGACCAAGAAATTGAGTGAAAGGAGTAATTATAATAGGGATAACTCTCTTCGGTTGGAAAGTGTGAGATTGAGGTATTTTTTCCATATTTCTATGATAATTATTGATAGTAGGTATGTTGAAATGGTGCATTTTGAGAGAGGAAGGACGACTTTTTAGTAAGACAGTCAAGGAGCTAGTTTCAGGTGTAGTTTTGAGAAGTAAGAGTGTAAAGAAAGATAGAGATAAATAGATTGATGACTGGCCTCCGTGGCTGCACGAAGGGGTGCACAAAGGGGCAGGCCCCTTTGTCGCGCTCCTTCGGCGCGCGACGCCTGGCGCGCGGCGCCGAGTGACTGAATGAATTTAAAAACCCTCACTGCTGGCTCTGATTGGCTGGAGGAGGCGCTGCAGCGATTGGCTGTCTCCCGGGGGGGGGGGGGGGGGCCGGCTCGAGGGCTTGCAGAGCGTCTCTAGGAGAGCGAGCAATTTGTTTTGTAATGTCTGCTAGTCGGCCGCGGACCTGTCGTGGGAAGGTGAATGAAAAATGGCCTTACCCCGAAGGGTCTGAGGCGCCGATTGCGCAGGCCACAGCAGCTGTGATCGCCGAGGGACAAGATGTTTATGCTGCGCCGAGGGACTGAATGAATTTAAAAACCCTCACTGCTGGCTCTGATTGGCTGGAGGAGGCGCTGCAGCGATTGGCTGTCTCCCGGGGGGGGGGCCGGCTCGAGGGCTTGCAGAGCGTCTCTAGGAGAGCGAGCAATTTGTTTTGTAATGTCTGCTAGTCGGCCGCGGACCTGTCGTGGGAAGGTGAATGAAAAATGGCCTTACCCCGACGGGTCTGAGGCGCCGATTGCGCAGGCCACAGCAGCTGTGATCGCCGAGGGACAAGATGTTTATGCTGCGCCGAGGGACTGAATGAATTTAAAAACCCTCACTGCTGGCTCTGATTGGCTGGAGGAGGCGCTGCAGCGATTGGCTGTCTCCCGGGGGGGGGGGCCGGCTCGAGGGCTTGCAGAGCGTCTCTAGGAGAGCGAGCAATGTAGGGGAAGCTTGCATCACAACAGTTTGTATTATGCAAGGCTCCACTCTTTTCCAAAGGCACATGAATTCATGAAAACCAAAGGGTGAGGGAGGGGTGAAATAATAAGATGAAATTTTACCTTCTGCCTTGCAGGCATGATGAACCTTTATGAAGTTCTTTGCGCAAGAGCACACATGAGAACCTTTTGTGTTATTGCAGAGCTGTGAGCAAGTACCAAACTTCAAACATTCATTTATATCTATAAGAAAGAGGAAAAACAGAGAATTAGCTTACTGATTAGCTGACCAGATCTCAACTGCCTAACTGTTGCCTCCACATGAATGTCCCTCAGCAATCTGAATCTCAACACAGTCAGAAGCAAAGACTAATAGGTTGATATTCAAATGATTTGGGCAACTTTTTGAGATTTAAATATGTTCCCTCACTGTCTGGCTAAAATTCTGTCTGGGGAACCCATTTTCCACACAAAATTTAGTCTGAATAAAAACGGAGGTGCTACAGGCATTCTGGGCGCATGACTAAATTTTAGCTAGTAATGGAGAAATTACTTACCTGATAATTTCGTTTTCCTTAGTGTAGACAGATGGACTCAGGACCAGTGGGTTAATTGCTTTTGTGCTAGCAGATGGGAGACAGAGTCAGATTTCAAAGCTGATATCACCCTAGATATACCCCTGCAGTGACCTCAGCTCCTCAGTATCCTCCTTGAAAAGCAATTGTGGATATATATCTTGCGTAAACAACTTGATTAAAACTGATTAAACTTGATTAAACTGATTGAACTGGTTTCAAAAACTGGAGACCGCCAGTGCACTCAACCAAATTAACACCGACACCAGACTAATTGCGGATGACCTGAACTAGAGGTAGGCAACAGCTTGCCCATATTTGTTTAATCTCGAGGTTCGCTTTCCAAGGCCCTCTTTCTCTGGGGGCAGCCATGGGCGGGATGCTGAGTCTATCTGTCTACACTAAGGAAAACAAAATGATCAGGTAAGTAATTTCTCCATTTCCTAGTGACTAGCCAGATGGACTCAGGACCAGTAGGATGTACAAAAGCTACTCTTGGACAGGGCGGGAGGCTGCTCATGGCTCACTTAGTACTGCCCTTGTGAAGGCTGCGTCTTCTCTAGCCTGGACATCCAGGCGTTAGAACCTGGGGAAGGTGTGTAGGGAAGACCGCGTTGACGCTCAACAGATTTCGGCGAGCGACAGCAGTTTGGCTTCTGACCAGGATACTGCCTGAGCTCTAGTAGAGTGAGCTTTAACCTGCAGGGGCAAAGGCTTCCCTGCCTCTATGTAGGATGCCTTAATTACTTCCTTGATCCAGTGAGCTATGGTCGCTCACGAGGCCGCTTCGTCTTGTCTCTTCCCGCTGTGAAGAACGAACAAGCGCTTCGCTTTGCGCACCAGTTCTGATTGTTCTAGGTACCGTATCAGGAGTTTGCCAACATTTAGATGGCAAAGAAGGCGGGAGTCTTCCGAGTCCTTATATTCATCCGGAGATGGTAGGGAGATGGCTTGGTTCAAGTGAAACTTGGAGACCACTTTCGGTAGGAAGGAGGGGAAGGTGCGAAGCTGTATCGTTCCTGGAGTGAATCTAAGGAATGGGTCCCGACAAGATAGTGCCTGTAACTCAGAGATGCGACGGGCTGAACATGTTGCCACCAGGAATACCATCTTCAATGTTAAGAGGGATAGTGACAGACTGCACATTGGTCTGATGGAAGGCCCTGCTAGAAAGTCCAATACCAGATTGAGGTTCCATAGGGGGACCAGCCACTTTAGGGGTGGTCGAAGTTGCTTAACCCCTTTTAGGAAATGGGACAAGTTCAGATGAGCTGACAGACGGATTCCGTTCACTTCGGCTCTGACGCAGGAGAGGGCTGCTACCTGAACCCTGAGGGAGTTGAGTGACAACCCTTTCTTCATACCATCCTGAAGAAATTCCAGAATCATGGGAATCTTGGCCATTCACGGGGATACCCCACGGTCCTCGCACCAGGCTTCGAATATCCTCCAGATCCGTATTAATGCCAGAGACATTGAGAACTTCCACGCGTGGAGCAGGGTGGTGATCACGGCCTTCCAGTAACCGCGCTTCTTCAGGCGAGTCCTCTCAAGGGCCAGACTGTAAGAGACAATTGAGACGGATCTTCGTGAAGGATCGGGCCCTGCTGGAGAAGGTCCTTGTGTGGAGATAATTATTTATTTATTTTTGTATACCAGTATTCGGGGTAGCTTCACACCAGTTTACACTCCCTGCAAGGAGTCTTTGCATGCCTGCGTACCATGGGCGTCTTGGCCAATCTGGGACCACTAGTAGAACTAGTCCCCTGTGGTGTTCTATCTTGTGGATGATCTTGCCAGTAGCGGCCATGGGGGGAAGGCGTACAGTAAATCCTCCTCTGGTGAGGTCTAGACGAGGGCGTCGATTCCTTGGGAGTGCGGCTCTCGTCTGCAGCTGAAGAACCTGGAGTCTTGGGCATTGAGAGATGTGGCCAGTAGGTCCATGGCTGGGAAACCCCAGCAATTTACTATCAGTTGGAAGCCTCTGGTCGACAGCACCCATTCCCCCGGGTCCAGGCTTTCTCTGTTGAGGAAATCTGCTGAGACGTTGTCTGCCCCTGTGATGTGGGAGGCCGAGATCCCTTGTAGGTTTACCTCTGCCCATGCCATGAGGGGGTCTATCTCCAGAGACACCTGCTGGCTCCTGGTTTCTCCCTGGCGGTTGATGTAGGCAACCGTTGTAGCGTTGTCCGACATCACTCAAATCGCTTGCCCTTGGAGCCTGTGGCTGAATCGCAGGCCCGCTAGTCTGACTGCTCGAGCTCCTAGGCGGTTTATGTTCCATTCCGCCTCTTCCTTGTTCCATTGTCTCTGGGCCGTCAGTTCCTGACAGTGGGCTCCCCACCCTTGGAGGCTTGTGTTTGTGGTGAGCCTGATCCAGTTCGGTGGGGATAGGCTTACGCCTCTGCTTAGGTGGCTTTCCTGTAGCCACCACTGAAGCTATAAACATACTCCGCTGGCAGATGGAGGCGAATCAAGTAGTCTTGGGATAGTGGATTCCAGCGTAATAGTAAGGAGCTTTGGAGTGGCCACATGTGAGCCGTTGCTCACAGTACTACTTCCAGAGTTGATGCCATGGTCCCGAGGACTTGAAGGTAGTCCCATACTTTGGGGCGCATAGTGGTCATCAATTGGTGTGCTTGTTCCATCAGCTTTCTCCTCCTCGGGAAAGGGAAGAAGACCTTGTTCTGTTTGGTGTTGAAATGGGCCCCCAGGTACTCTAAGGACTGAGAGGGCTGCAGACTGCTCTTGACTATGTTCACGACCCAACAGAGCTCCTGCAGGAGGTTCTTGACTCTGCTGGTCACTTGCAGGCTCTCTTCCGAAGACTTCGCCTGGATCAACCAATCGTCCAAGTAAGGGTGTGCCAAGATCCCTTCCTTCTTCAGTGTGGCTGCCACAACCACCATAATTTTGGAGAATGTTCTGGGGACAGTTGCCAAGCCGAAGGGTAGCGCCCAGAACTGGTAATGGCGGCCCAGCACCACAAAACGTAGAAAACGTTAGTGATCTTGATGGACTGGAATGTGAAGGTAGGCTTCGGAGAGGTCCAGGGAGATTATGATCTCTCCCGGTTGTATTGCCATTATTACAGAGTGGAGAGTCTTCATGCAGAAGTGTAGTATCCGCAGATGATGACTGACATTCTTGAGATCCAAAATGGGTCAGAATGATCCTTCTTTCTCGGGGACGATAAAATAGATGGAATAATGCCCCGTATTTTGTTGGGGTGTAGGCACCGAAGTTATAGCCTTCAGACTGAGTAGTCTTCTCAGTGTGGATTCCACTGCCAATCTCTTGAGGTGAGAGTGGCAGGGTGATATCATAAATTTGTCCTGAGGTATGCTGCGGAACTCCAGAGAGTAACCTTCTTGAATGATGGTTAGTACCCATTTGTCCGACGTGATCTCAACCCATCGTTGGTAGAAGAAGGAAAGTCAACCCCCTATTTCCTCTTCCTGTGGATGGGTCGGCCCATTCTCATTGGGGAGCATGGCTGGAGCCTGCCCCCGGGCCTGTTCCTCTCTTGGTTTGTCAGTTCTAAAAGGGCTGGGAACTTCCTGTAGGGACGAAAGAGTTGAGAGCCTCTGCCCCTAGTTCTTCTGGGGGAAGGGCACTGGGATCTTTTACTCGTGTCCTCCGGTAGCCGAGGCACTGGAGATTCACCCCACTTGCTGGTTAACTTCTCTAATTCGCTTCCGAATAAGAGAGATCCTTTAAAGGGCATTCTTGTGAGATTCGCTTTAGAGGTCGCGTCTGCAGACCAGTTCCGCAACTATAACTGTCTTTTGGCTACCACTACCGAGACTACTCCTCTGGCTGAGGTACGCACCAGATCTGTCCTTACGTCCATCAGGAAGGCTGCTGCAGGTTCAATCGCTTCACTGGTATACATTCCGGAGTTATTTGCCTCTCTCTCGAGGAGCAAGCAGGAACGTGCTGTTATACTTAAACTTGGTTTGTGGGCCCTTGGGTCGTGGAGAGAGCTGACTCCATCCACAGGACGGAACCCTGTGTGGACTTTGTGGGCCCTTGGGTCGTGGAGAGAGCTGATTCCACCCACAGGACGGAACCCTGTGTGGACTCTCCATGACAGGCGGGGTCTCAGCGGTGATGGACACAGGAGTCAGAGGTATATTTATTATACAGCAAAGAGAAACCCAAGGAGCGGGTTAGTAAACACAGTCCTTGAGTAGGAAGACCTGAGATGGATTCTCCGGTAGTGGTCCGCAGAGAGGGGTAACCCGGGTAGTACTTGCTTCTCAGTGGTTCTTGTGAGTGGTAACTCCGGGAGTGGTCTGCAGCGCGGGGTAGGCCGGAGATAGATGTTGGCAGCAGGCACAAGACAGCGTGGATCCGTAGTGGTCCACAGAGCGGGGTAACCAGAGGATCCATACAGCAAGAGAGAAGCAGAGTTGTAGATCAGGTCTAGTACTCACTCCGAAGTGTTGCAGTAGAGATATTGTTGTAGCAACAGCGGAGACCCGGAGCAGGAACACTGGAGGGTCGTCTGTAGAAGTAGCGAGAGGTATTCATTAAGTGGTGATGGTGAGACTCGCAGAGAAAACTCTCCGAGGAGCGGATAGCCCTGAGAGCAGCAAGGCCCCTGAGGAGCGGGTACCTGAGTCACTCCGTCTGGAATGCAGGAACAGCAAGGCGAAGCATCTCTGAGGAAAGGAATTGAGCAAGATGGAATCCTTGCTAACTCATTGGTAGGAAGGTCCGGTAGACTTAAGTACACATACGCAGTGACGTCATTTATTTATTTTGGTTTTTATATACCGGAAGTTCCTGTATAAAATTTTTTGGTTTGGTCATGCGGAGGTTCCCGCCATGACGTGGATAAGACGGAGGCAGGCGCGCAAACGCGTGACCTAAGTTACACTAGATTCAAGACGGTGACCGGCATCGCCCACGCCGTCCCGGGAACGCCAGGGAGGTTGGCGTGCAGAGGCATTGGTGGCCAGCTTTGCCAGAATCGGAGCTACAGGGCAAAATGCGGTGAGCAGCAAAGGTTGCAGCCGTCTGCGACCGATGGGCGCAACACATGCCACCAGCGCACAGCAGGAAGCGATCTGCAGTGTCATTGCTGTCGTATCGAAGGCTTGCTTAAGGATGGATTCTAATCGCCTATCTTGAGCATCCTTCAATGCTGCCCCTCCCTCAACGGGAATAGTCGTTTACTTTAAGATGGCACAGACCATGTCATCTACTTTCGGGAAACGCAGGCGTTCATAGGTCGCTGGTTCCAGAGTACAAGGCTTCCAAGGTCCGATCTCCTTTAAAGCTCGCTTCCGGGGCATCCCATTCCTGGTCGATCAGTTCCTGGATGGCTTCCAGCATCAGGAAATAGCAAGAGGCCTTATGAAGGGACACCAGGATCGGGTTCTTCCTTGCTTCCGTCATAGGGTCTGTGCCTGGGATGCCCAGAGTCTGAGAGACAAGGGCTGGCAATTCATCCCTGTGGAAGAAGCGAAGCATGGTTCTGTATGGTTCCAGGCCTGGAGGGATTTCCCCTTCTTTCAGAGAGCCCTCATTGTCATCTGTGGTGAATGGGTCCCTGTCAGGTAAACTCTTGGTTAGGTGAGGTATGTCTCGAGGCCCCCGGACCGGGCCGAGAGGATCTTGTGCTTCCGGCTGGGGGTTCTACCCGGGTTGGAACTGGGGCTGACTGCATCTGAACAAAGGCTTGTAGTCCCTGGAAAAATTTCAACCAAGAGAAGGCCTCTGGGTCCATGCTTATCCCTTGGGGCGCCGGAGTAGGGGTTACCAAAGAGCCCTCTAGCGGTGAGGAGGTCATCTCGGAATTGCTTAGCTCTGGGGAGCTGCCGGATAATGTCTCTGCTGACCCGTCCTCTGGCTGGTATGGTACAGACTTGGAAAACTTCTGAGAATCTATTCCTCCCTGGGCTTCCTCACAATGTTGGCACAGGCAGGACTCCAGGTTGGACTGTGCTGTTCTGATGTGGCAGGCCACACAAAGGGAGTGCCGTCTGGGCTTCTTTGCTGTCGGGGCCATCGTCTCTGTGTGCTTGGTATCCCGTGCGCGCAGGAAATGCGCCTGGATATGTGCGGCTGTGTGCGCAGTTATGCGTGCTGCTGTGCTCGGGGTTATGTGCGCCACTGTGCGTGCAGATATGCGCCTGGCTATGCGTTTGTAAATGCGCCCATTGTGCGCCCAAGAGGCCAGCCTGCCTCACGCTTACCGACGGCCGAAGGGGGGAAGATGGCGTCGGAGCCCACCTCGATCGAGATGGCGCCGCCAGGATTGCCATATAGCTAATTCTTGGAGCCGAAAATGGGGCCTAGCCCATCAGGGGCTGCTCAACCCATTCGGAGCCTCCCCTTATTACCATGCCAGTATGGCCCGCCGAGAAAGGAGACCAGAGAAAACTCACTGAGTCCCTCTTCTTCTCTGGCTTTAAGATTTTTTTTAAAGAGCTTACCTGGTCTCAGTGCTTATCGGCTGAGTACAGAGACGGTCTCCACCTGCAGGGGGAGAGGGCTTTCACCTTCACTGCCGCGCTCGGCTTTGCACCCACTGCCTTTCAGCCGCTTCAGCGGCTAAGTCCATGCTGGAGACCAGCTACCGGACAAAGGCACTTCTGAGGGATTGGAGATCACCTCAGGAATTCTCGACTGGGGGAGGGACCGTTAGGTATCACCGCAGGAGAGCGGGGCTAATTTTCTTAAGGTTGAAATTTTTTTTTTTTAAATTGTTGTAATCCCACTAGCAATGTGCTAGCGAGAGGACAGTGTCCTCACCTACTAGGGAGACAGAGACACTGAGGAGCTGAGGTCACTGCAGGGGTATATCTAGGGTGACGTCAATTTTGAAATCTGACTCAGTCTCCCATCTGCTAGCAGAAGAGCACATAACCCACTGGTCCTGATTCCATCTGGCTACACGCTAGGAAAATGGCAACTTTTATTCTCTTTCCTGTCACCCTTCCCCGACATATCTATTCATCAGGCAAGACACTGTTCTCTTTGCCCTTCTCCTTCACTGCTGATTCACAACTCAACGCTTTCAACCTTGGTGCAATATACACCTGGAATAGACTTTATGAGTCCGTACATCATGCTCCCTCTGGCCATTTTCGTCCAATCTAAACACTTGCCTTTTTGAGGTTTTTAACTTGTAAACACATCTCTACAATATATATATATATATATATATATATATGCAACCCATAGACTTTTGTCTGTCAAATATGTTTGTTTTGATTAGATTGTAAGCTCTATTGGGCAGGGACAGTATCTTATGTTTATCTGTACAGTGCTGCATACATTTCGTAGTGCTTTAGAAGTAATAATAATAGTAGGGGTTGAAAATTACAGACTGGTTAGTGTGGCTTTAGTGGTGGGAAAGTTAATGGCGACTCTTCCGAAGAAAAGCATAGGGAAGCATCTTCAACACAGCAAGTTGCAGGACCCAAGGCAGCATGATTTTCCCAAATCATGTCAGACAAATCCATGAAATAAGATTGGGGGCAAGCATTAGATGTGATGTGCTTGGATTTCAGCATTGGTTACTGGAGTTTCCCCTGACAAAAGGAGAGGTTGATTGCTGGGCAGCTAAGAATCAATATTAAAAAATGCAATGTTATGTATTTAGAGGGTCATTTTAAGAGTGTTCACATAAGTGCAAAGTTTATGGGGATTTTTCACTTGTGGAGTTTACACCTGCTAATTTGTGTGAGTACTTATCATGGCAAAAATTATGTGAATGCTTTTGGAAATTCTAAAGTATGCACATAATTTCAAAACTTCGCACACAAGAATATAGGGCCCTACACATATTCTTTTAACCTGCCCACTGTGTGTACTGACATTCTATGGAGGAAAATATGGCATGCACAAAGACACGCACAAGATTGCACTGCAGCGGCCTACCATGCGGTGTGCCGAGCAAGCCTAAAGCAGGGCCTAGCCTACCAGTGGGCTACTCAACATGCTCGGAAGTCCACTTCCCCTTACCCCAACGGGATTGGGAATGACACTGGTATGGCGCACTGAGCAAGGAGACCAGAGGAAGTCTTACCGAAACCCCTCCAATGTCTCTGAATGGGGAGGTAAATCCTCTTCTCGCTCTCTTTTTTTTTTTTTTTTTTTACTTACCTGGGCTCAGCGCTTACTGGCTGAGTACAGAGATGTTCTCCAGCTGCGGGGGGAGAGGGCTTTGGCCATTACCGTCGTGCTCGGGTTCCTACACCCTCTGCCTTTCAGCTGCTTAAGCAGCAAAGTCCATGCTGGGAACCGGCTACTGGACCAAGGCTCACCTCTTAGGGATCTCAGAAATCACCCCAGGAATTCTCAACTGGGGGAGGAACCTTTAGGTATCACTGCAGGAGAGCGGGGCTCAATTGTTTTCTCTGGAAAAAGGGAACTAGTGAGATGATCAAATTTGCAGATGCGAAGTGCCTCCCCCCCCCCCGGGGAGGCACTTCGCATATACTTATCCAGCTAACTTTAAGATAGCTGGGTATATTCATATTCAGTGGCACTGTCATGCTGCTGAATAACCCAGTTAAGTTAGTAAAATAGGTGTATCCGGCTAACTTAACTAGCTGCTCCACGGCGAATATTGGCCCCACAGTTTTTAGTAGACTAGCTGGTTCAATAACAGAAAAATAACCATAGGATTATGTGCTCTTCCAAAGGCATACAGGCCGATACAGTAAAGTCCGCGGGAGAGAGGACGAACGCCCGCTCTCCTGGCGCGCGCGATTCTGTATTTAAATTAGGTGACGCGGTAAAAACTGGGAAAAGGAGGCGCTAGGGACACTAGCGCGTCCCTAGCGCCTCCTTTTTGACAGGAGCGGCGGCTGTCAGCGGGTTTGACAGCCGAAGCTCAATTTTGCCGGTGTCTGTTCTCGAATGCGCTAACAGCCACGGGCTCGAATTCGGCCGACAGCCGCGGGCCAAATTCAATTTTTTTTTTTTTTTACTTTTCGGGACCTCCTACTTAATATCGACATGATATTAAGTAGGAGGGTGCACAGAAAAGCAGTTTTTACTGCTTTTCTGTACACTTTCCCGGCGCCGGAAGAAATTAACGCCTTGGCTGCACATTTTACTTTCTGTATCCCGTGCGCATACCTAATAGGGCCATTAACATGCATTTGCATATTAATGGCCCTATTATGTGCCACGGGTTGGACGCGCGTTTTCCTCCCCTTACTGAATAAGGGGTAAGGGAAGATGCGCGTCCAAGAGCAGGCTAACAGTGCGCTCAGTCGGAGCGCACTGTACTATATCGGCCTGATAGTGATCATGGGTGGAGTAACTTTGCTCTTTCTTAACAAACAGACTGAAGGAAGGCCTGGTTGAACAGCCATGCCTTTGTTTTTTTTTCCAGAAAGTGAGGTAGCATGGTCCTAGGCCAACGGGTAGTGGAATCTCGTTCCAGATCCTTGGGGCAAACCAGCTGAAGGCCCTCAGTCTTGTGGTTATTTTGGCAGAGGGAGGAGAGAAGGGCATTTTGTGAGAATCAGAGTTCTCTAGGTGGGATGTAGGGGGAAAAGAGAAGAAAGAGATATTCTAGGGCCTATTTGTTCATGATTCTGAAGGCAAAGCACACAGGGTTTTAAATTTTATCCTGGTTTCAAACTGGAAAGCAGTGCAGTCTGTTCAGGATGGGTTTTATGTGGTCCAATGCTTTGGCCCCTACCAAGATTTCAGCTGCCATGTTTTGCATGAGTTGTAGCCATTTCACGGTAGCTACTGATGTCAATATAAAGCTTTGAGATTAGCCATAGGAAGAGGTGGGTGTTGAGTGTAAACTAAGGTGGGGATTTTGTATGCTCATCTGCTTGAGATAGAGTACACATGAAGAAAATAATAAAAATGGTTTTGGATAAAGAGTGATATCTTACAAGTGATCTCACTGTCTGGATGGCAGCTGGGATATACCCAGGAGAATGTAGACAGAAGTAACTGGACAGATTGGATGGGCCAAGTGGTCTTTTCCTGCCATCTTCTAGGTCACCATATTGTAGTCTGTGACAGTTAAGGATTCCACAGTACTTGCCAGAAAAGATGTACATTCTTAACCTATCATATCCTGAACTCAAACCTGGCATAGAATTTTGATGCCGGCAGTGTTGCAAATGTGGTCTCTACCTTTGCATGAGTTCTGGTCTTGAATCCTCTGGAAACCTTTTTTGCAGGTGCAATAAACAGAGTCCTGAGATTCAACACACTTTGACTCGTCGCCACACAGGGCCATATTAGACTGACAGCCTTGGATTTTGGGAGCTGAAACACAAAATTATAATTATATATACTGTATATAAAGCAAGGGTGATAGCACTTTGTGCTGGCATCATCAAAACAAAAAAAAAAAACCGTAAAATAAATCATTTTTAAAAATTGCCATCGGCCCAGCCAAAACATTTTGGGCCCAATATTCATAATTAAATGTTTATTTAAGTTAACTTAAATGGGACATTCAGCAGCACAGCTATGCTGCTGGATATCCATGTGTAAATCTCTACTTAACCGGATAAGTCTCAGTTAAGTAAACTGGATAAATAGTACTGCCCCAATCTGCTCATTGACTATGCAGATATTCCAGCAGCCACCACTTAGCTGCATAGGTCCTATTTACCCGGCTAAGTAGCTTTTCAAATATTGGCCTCCCCCCATTTCAGTTCCTCTAATCACAAAGCAACTGAATTAAAACTAAATCAGATTTGTTTCCTTTCGCTGTCTCTGAAATTATAAAACATTAGAAAACTGTTAGCGCAGTCACACACACACACACACACACACACACACGTCACATAGACCCAGCCCCAGCCCAGAGCTGAGCTGGATGAGTGGCAGGAGCCCATGCTGTCATTGCCACCGCAGCTCTTCCCTGTAAGATCAGTGGACAGGCAGTGCTGGCCCCTGAGTTTTGAACCTGCAGATGGGGGAGAGCTGCAGCGAGGACTTGGCCACTGAATGCAGGGAAGATGGTGGTCTCCAATGTGGGAGAGCAAGTTTCCATTCTGGGAAGGGTTAGTGGGGATGCTGGTGATTTGGGGGCAGATGTTGGGGGTGAGGAAGTAGGAGAAGGGCACTGACACCTAGGTGTTAAAAAAAAAAAAGATTATTTTTTTCCAGTACATATGGTGTCAGCCTCCAGCACAGGCTGAAGGGAGGTGGAGACAAAGACTGGTAAAGTACAGACACAGTAAGAAAGAACTAGGTGGGGAGAGGGGAGGGATGAGGAGGGGAGGGAAAGAGAATGGTAGGAACAAGCTGGAAGAAAGACTGGTAGGGAATTGAGAAAGAAAGGGAGACTGGTGGGACTGTGCGAGAGACACTAGTGGTGATGAGGAGGCGACCGAGTGAGTTGTCTCGTGTGTGTGTGTGGGGGGGGGCGAGGGAGAGGAAAACACCTCCCTGCTCCTCCTAGGCGAGGCTCCCTGATACAGTGCATTCTGGTGCCGTGGCTTTTGGCTACCCCTTGGTAGAAGTGCTTTGTAGCAGAGTGACATCGCCACTGCTTAAGGAATATCGACAGTTGTCATAAGCAAGCAGCACACAAAGCATGCAGGCCTGCTCCAGTCCCCAGAACACATTGTTTGCCCGTAGTCACTGACTTTGTGAGCAGCGCTTTTCACGTTATTTGCCCGCAGTTCACTGACTTTGTGAGCAGCGCTTTTCACGTTATTTGCCCGCATTCACTGACTTTGTGAGCAGCGCTTTTCACGTTATTTGCCCGCAGTTCACTGACTTTGTGAGCAGTGCTTTTCATCGGAGCCGTCGCCGCAGTCATCAAAGAAGTCGCAGCGCTGGCTGAAGCTGATGCACTCTTTGTTCTGGCACTCAAACTCGCTCTTCTCGTGATCGCATCTCTTGCCCTTCCCAGTTGAGGTGTCTGCGTATAAAAATCCCATGTTTAGGTGGACAGAAATGCACAAGGACCACAAGTGGGGGAAAGGGACATTAACACCAGGCTACTGCTGCCTTACAGAAGCTAATAAAATATTTTCTGTATCTAAAGATGTCATTCAGATTTACCAACACTTTTTTAAAAATTGGGCTAGAAAACGTTACACAGAAATGGCACAGACTTTTGAGATCTCCCTTTGATAAGCTAAGCAAGTTATGTACTAGATCAAAACGGCTAGCTATATCAGCAAATGTACTAGTTTTTTAAATTCAAATTTTCATTGAACCATCCAGCATAAACAAAGAAGCAAATCAAAATCCACAACCAGATTGGTACATATTTTCCATACATTACCAGCCTCATCAACTGTCTCCACCCACCTCCCCATACCAGCCACCCCCAATACCTTAAGTTTCAGAATGACAGGAATCTACTCAGTGGATATCGCAAAGAAACTCAAATAATAAACTACATCAGACATTATCTTCACACCACCTCATATATGGATCCCAAATTTTAAAGAAAGAGTCCAAAGTGTTCCTCCGCAATGCTGTTAATTTCCCCATATAATTCACATTCCACACCCACTTCACTAAAGAGGACAGTGTTGGAACAGATACATTCTTCCACTAAGTAACGACTTCATATTTAGCGGCAACAGGAAAATTGGTTCTTACCTGCTAATTTTCATTCCTGTAGTACCACAGATCAGTTCAGAGACCCGTCTCCCTTTTCAGATTCTATCTTGTTTGTTGATACCAGTACCACAGATCAGTCCAGACTCCTGGGTTTATGCATCCCTGCCAGCAGATGGAGAGCCACCTGCAGTTCCTCAGTACTGACCTGTACCCAAGCACCAAACACTTGCAAAAACTCATAAAAGTATTTGAAAACAAAAACTGTATAAACAAGTCTGTATTCCACACACTAAAAAATTCACAGATTGTACCAAAATCTTACAGCTGAGCGAACGACTCTCCCCTCCAAGATCGGGTGGGTTCTGGACTGATCCGTGGTACTACAGGAATGAAAATTAGCAGGTAAGAACTAATTTTCCTTTCCCTGTATGTACCCAGATCAATCCAGACTCCTGGGATGTACCAAAGCTCCCTACCCAGGGTGGGACGTGGAGAGTCCCACTCGCAAAACACCCTCGCCGAAAAAAATGAGCCTCCGAATCCCGGACATCTAGGCAATAATGTCTCGAAAAAGTATGTAGCGACTTCAAAGTTGCCATCCTACAAATTTCCTGTGGTGACACCAACTGAGCCTCTGCCCATGAGGCGGCTTGTGACAGAGTAAAATGAGCCCTCAAACCATCAGGTACCTGGCGGCCTTTGAGAACATAGGCTGACCCAATAGCCTCCTTGAGCTACCTTGCTCGCAGTGGTAGCCTTGGAAGCCTGGGTACCTTTCTTCGCACCACTCCACAAAACAAACAGGTGATTGGATCTCCGAAAGTCATTCGTCACCTCGAGATACCTCAGGTAAGGCCCTCCGGACATTCAAACAACTGAGTTCTCGCACATGAGCTGTAGAAGCATCCAAATCTGGAAAAGCTGGAAGCTCCACCATCTGATTAACATGAAAAGATGAGACCACTTTAGGAAGGAACAAGGGAACTATCCACAATGACATGCCAGAACTTGAAGGAATGGATTGCGACAAGATAAAGCTTGCACCTCTGATATTCTTCTCACCGAACAAATGGCTACCAGGAAAACAACCTTTAAGGTCAAATCCTTAAGAGTCGCCCTGCGAAGAGGCTCAAAAGGTGGCTCACCCAAAACTCAAAGGACAAGATTAAGATTTCAAGATGGGCAGACCCTCCGCACCGGAGGGCGCAAATTCTTAACTCCTCGAAGAAATCTGATGACATCAGGATGAGAGGACAAAGTCCCTGTTACCACTCACGGACCACTGTGTCACGCCAGACCACTGAATGCAGGCATTCTGTGGCAGAGATGTGCTGCTGCAGGTCCCCCCAGGCACATGCACGCATACAGCAGCCCATTTCTTAAAGGGCCCGTGGCAGGAAACCTCGGCAGCACAGGTGATGGACGTCATCAAGCTGCCCCTATTTAAAGGGCAACTTGACTTGCCTTTGGGGCCTCAGCTATACGTCCCCTGCTGAAGCATTTTCCTGCTGTTGCCTGATATCTCGTTGGACTGTGCCTGCATTATTCTTGCTTGCTACCTGCCCTGTCTCGGACTGTGCCTCGGACTCCTCTTGCCTGCCGCCTGCCTCAGATTGGATTGTACCTTGGATTTCTCTTGCTTGTTGCCTGCCCTGACTCGGACACTGCTTCAGATTCCTCTTGCCTGCCGCCTGCCCCAAATTGGATTGGCCCTTGGATTACTCTTGCTTGCTTCCCGCCCTCACTCAGACCGTGCCTCGGACTCCTCTTGCCTGCAGCTAGCCCCAGATTGGATTATACTCTAGACACCTCTTGCTGGCCATTGACCCTCTCAGAGTACAACTGTCAGGCCCCGTGCCTAGACACAGCCTTCATCGAAGTGTCTGCCTGCTATGGCAGAGAGCCTGGGGACTCCTTCGTGGGGCCTTCCACCCTGTTGCAGTCCCAGAGTCCACGTAAGTAACAGTCCCCTGTCAATTGTCCCATGTAAAGAAGTCAGAGCTGCTACCTGAACTCAGAGAGAGTTAAATGCTAAGCTCTTGCTCAAAGCATCTTGAAGGAAGGATAAAATCTGAGACACCGAAGCACGTAATGCTTGAACCTCTTTAGCTATATACCATGCCTCAAAAACCTTCCAGACCTGGACGTAAGACAACGATGTAGATCTCTGCCTAGCATGAAGCAGGGTAGTAATAACCGGTTCGGGGTAACCCCTGCACCTCAAATGTCACCTCTCAAAAGCCAAGCCACCAGACAGAAGCAATCTGCCTGATCAGAAAATATAGAGGCCTGATGAAGCAGGTGTGGAAGATGACTGAACTGTATCGGACTGTCCACTGCCAAGTTGACAAGATCTGCGAGCCACGGTCGATGCGGCCAGTTCGGAGCTACCAACACAAAGCCCCCAGGTGTCTCTTTATCCGGCGCAAGATCTTCCCCACCAGATGCCACAGGGGAAACATGTAAAGCAGAACTCCCTGAGGCCAAGGAACCACTAGAGCGTTGACTCCCTCGGCTCTGTATTCTCATCTGCGGCTGAAAAAGTGCGGCGCCTTTGCACTGTGGCGAGTCGCCTTCAGATCCACATGTGGGCAACCCCACCTCTTGTAAATGAGCTGCTTCACCAACTCTGACAATTCCCATTCACCTGGATCTAGAAGACTGCAACTTAGAAAATCTGCCTGGACGTTTTCATTTCCCGCAATATGAGAAGCTGCTATCTGGGCCAAGTGTGCTTCCGCCCAGAGAATTAACTCCTGAGTCTCCTGTGCTACAATTTGACTCTTGGTTCTGCCCTGTCGATTGATATAGGCCACGGTTGTCACATTGTCTGACAAGATCCTGACTGAGCAACCTTGAACCACTGGCAGAAAGGCCAGCAATGCTAATCGCACTGCCCTGGTTTCCAAGCAATTCATAGACCAGGGGCGCTCCTCTGCTGACCAAGTACCCTGAGCCGACTGACGCTGGCAAACTGCACCCCAACCAGAGAGATTGGCATTGGTAGTGATAATGATCTAATCTGGTACCTCCAGATCGACCCCCCCCCCCCCAAAATAGGTGAGAGGTTTGGAGCCACCAAAAGAGATTGTCCCGCGTGGGGGCATCGAGCGATACCATCTGATGAAAAGCCTCTGACAGCGGACTCCATTGTGCCAACAGAGCTTTCTGTAATGGTCTCATATGTGCAAAAGCCCAGGGAACCAACTTGAGGGAGGAAGCCATGGATCCCAGAACCTGTAAAAAAAATCCCAGGCTCTGGGTACCTGCAACGCCAACAAACAGTGAACTTGTGCTTGTTCTGTTTCAATGTAAACCGATGTGATCTTTATTTCATATAGGAACACCGGTATATAAAAATCTAAAAATAAATAAATAAATAATTTGCACGCTCTCTCCTCCATCAGGAACACCGTGCCCACGTTCATATTGAACTGAGCTCCCAAATACTTGAGACTCTGCAATGGGTTGAGATGGCTCTTGGCGAAATTCACCATCCAGCCTAGAGATTGTAGGCGCTGAATTACCTTCCGGACCGCTGTGAAACAACTGGCCTCTGACTTTGCCCTTATGAGCCAATCATCGAGATAAGGATGTACCAAAACTCCCTTGCACTGCAAAGCTGCCACCACTACCATCATGACCTTGGGGAAGGTCCATGGCGCTGTGGCTAGCCCGAAAGAAAGAGCCTGAAACTGGAAATGCTGACCCAGAACCATGAAACTCAGAAAACACTGGTGGTCCCAACGAATGGGGATATGAAAATATGCTTCTGTTAGATCCAACGAAGCTAGGAACTCTTGACTGCGCACCGCTGCACTCACCGACCTCAGGGTTTCCATGCAAAATCTCGGGACCTTCAGCGCTGCATTTACCCATTTTAGATCCAGAATGGGGCGCAAAAGGTGCCCTCCTACTTCGGAACCATGAAATAAATGGAATATCAACCTGTGCTCCGTTCCTCCGAAGGGAACGGCACCACGGCTCCTAAACCTTGCAACCTGTCTAAGGTCTCTCCTTCCACGCGCCATTGTTCCAATGAACCGCAGGGGGAGACCAAAAAGAGGTTGCGGACGGGACATGCAAATTCTAAAGTGTAACCTTCTTTTATTACAGAGAGGACATACTGATCCCGAGTGACTTTGGCCCACTCCCCATAAAAAAGAGCCAGACGTCCCCCTAAAAAGGGAACGACGGAGTGGGCTGGTCTCACCTCATTGAAAGCATTTCACCCCAGGAGCTCCCCCTCTGGTGGGGGTTCTGAAGGACCAACGATCTCCCCAAAAGGACTGCGCCCAGGACTGACCGTGGCCCACATACTGCTTCTGCAAGACTGTTGTACCCCTTGTATGATGAGACCTTCTGTCTTCCTGGAAATGGGAACAGAACGGAAAGGACTGCTTGGACTTAGGCTTATCCTCCGACAACTTGTGGATCTTATTGTCCCCCAACTGTTTTATCAATTGTTCGAGATCCTTGCCAAACAAGAGAAGGCCTTTGAAAGGCAGAGAACCCAATTGGGATTTGGATCATACATCTGCAGACCAGTGCCGCAACCACAACAGTCTCCGGGCCGACATAGCAGAGGCCATAAGCCGAGAAGAGGTCCGCACCAAGCCATACAAGGCGTCTGTTACATACGTTACTGACGCCTCCGAGCTTTCCGCACGATTACCTTCCACGTTGGGGTTACCCTGATCTCCTTGTAGCTGCTGCACCTAATGCAAACACGCCCGTTGCATGAAGCTGGAGCAGATAGCCACCCATAGGTTCAAAGCGGAAATCTCAAAGATCTGCTTGAGATGAACCTCCAACTTACAGTCCTGGACATCCTTTAAAACCATGGCTCCCGCTAAGGGAACAGTAGTTTTTTTGGTGACCGCATAGCAAAAAGTTCCAAAGTCTATTCGGGTAACGGATAAAACTTCGACATAGCTCGACCCACTCTCAAACTGGATTCCGGAGAATTTCACTCCTGATCCATCATCTTTTGCACAGACCTATGATAAGAAAAAGCCGAGGGAGCACCGGGTCTGCCCCATCCAGGTCCGAGTCTATCTGGGGGAGTTTCAACCCTAGCTCCCAGAGGACCTGCGGAATCAAGGGAGCTAATTCTTCTCTATGAAACAAGCAAAGAATCCTCAGACATCGGCATATCAGTCACATTGTCCCCTGGACCTGGATCATCAGCATCTGGATCGCTCGCATCCAGGTTGTCCGCATCGCGACAAGGGGCACCCAGGATCCCTGAGTTCTCCTGGGACCCTACTGAATCATCCGTATCCCCCTCTGACCGCGGTGGCCCCAACAGATGATGAACCCCAGAGGACAAGCTTCCCTGGGATCAAACAGGGCCAGACCTAGAAGCCTCAATGGTTGGGGATGAAGGAGAAGGGGCCAGCTCCACCTGCTGAAGCCCCAGACCTTCCTGCTGCGCCAAACAAGCAAGGTGAAGTTATAAAACAAACTCAGGAGAAAAACCGCGGGGAGCCGACCCCATAGGCTCGCTGCTCCCCAACTGAGAAAAATAGACAGGCAGCTCTTACCCACGCTCCCCTGCCCCTTTACAGGGCCCGGGTGAAGTGGGGAAAGTCGTAGATGAGAGTTCCCCCCATCCCCCCCCCGATAGCATTGACAAGTCTGCTGGGAAAGCTAAAATGGCCACCGTTCCCGTGCCGTCAGAGGCCGAAGGCCTGATGCAGGAAAAACCGTCCCTGGCAGAAAAATCATGTGCGGCAGAGTCATCCCCAAGCCGCCAATGTTTTTTTTGGGGGGGGGCAGAGAAGACCCTTTATCGCTGGAGACGCACACCGAACAGAGACAGACGGCTTAAGTGCGCAGGAACTGCACCACATACGTGGCAGGCCCGGCCCCGAACTATAAGCACGAGGCCAGAACGGGAGTCCCCCGCAAGCATTGAAATCAAGCTTCAAAAACGTTCCCCCCCAACAAAGATAAGGCCGACCCGGTAGAGCCCAGAGAACTTACTGCACAAAATGGCACTTTTTTTTTTTTAACCAATACACCACTGGAACACAAGTGCACCTGAACTTCATATAAGATCACCTATGATACAGATTGTTGTAATGATATCCCCCCGAAGCAGCTGGACTGGCGAAACACGGGTCCGTGTTGGGGACTGCTGTTCAATATAATGTTGAATTTCATGTATCATTGAAAGGAGTTACCGTATTCATAATAAATAACTCTGAATTACTAAACTCTGACCAACTGAAAGTTTGGTGTGCGCTTCTGATATTTACTTTTTTTTTTTAAACAACTTTACTACAAGAACAGGGACTTTGCTCTCCTAAGGTTGAGGGGAGCTCTCCAGCTTCAGCCCAGTTTGAAATCAAAGGAGAGAGAGAGAGAGCCCTAAAAAAAAGCAGCTGACCAGAGCCCAAACAAGCCACCTAGGCAGCCTCGTGAAGGGGAGGGGATCTGGACCACCAGATTTGCACCCCACGGATTAAACTGGTGCAAGCGTACAAAAAGGTCACCGACCTCCAGCTCGTCCACCTCAACCAAACAGAGAAGGGTGTCCCCCCGTGAACTTGACCTCCTGGAGGAAGGCTCCTTAGAAAAAAGATGAACATGTGCTCCTTAGATAAACATGAACTTAACACCGGTGTACCACAAGGCTCTGCCTTGTCGGCCACGCTGTTTAACATCTACTTATTACCAGTGTGCCATCTCTTGGCCGGCCTTAGTCTGAATTTCTATATTTATGCCAAAAACATACCGATACTCATCCCTATTACTGATACTCTTGAACAGACTTTAAAATTAATCAACATTTACTTGGCTGCAATAAAACAACTCCTTTGCCATATGAAATTAGCCATTAACATGGAGAAAACCGAGTTCATACTCCTCGACAGGAAACAAAAAAACAATAGTCAAAATACAATATTACTGCCCAACAATATTAAGATAGATCTGGCCGATTCAGTGAGAGACTTGGGAATAATCATTGATTGTGAACTAAACTTTAAAAAACATATTTCCACAAAATAACGAGAAGGGTACTACAAACTGTTAGTCCTCAGACGGCTGAAACCCCTTTTAGATTTCAACAATTTCCATTCAGTGTTACAAGTGCTCATATTTTCTTCGCTTGGCTATTGTAATTCTTTATTACCAGGCCTGCCGCAATCATCTTTACGTCCTCTTCAAGTACTGCAGAACTCCGCGGCGAGAGTCCTAACCAATTGCAATAAACGGGAACACATTATCCCAATTTTGATAAATCTTCATTGGCTCCCGATAACCCAGAGAATAGCATATAAAATATGCTGTATCCTACATAAAGCCATTTATGGGCAAAAAACTGACTGGTTAAATTTTTCTATCCGTCTGCACACTCCTCACCGCTCTTTGGGGCGGATTTTCAGAGCCCTGCTCGCCGGTAAGCCTATTTTACATAGGCCTACTGGCGCGCGCAGAGCCCCGGGACTCGCGTAAGTCCCGGGGTTTTCGGAGGGGGCGTGTCGGGGGGGAGCGTGTTGGGGGCGGGCCCGAACCGCGCGGCGTTTTCGGGGCGTGTCGGGAGTGTTCCGGGGGCGGGCCCGGGGGCGTGGCTACGGCCCGGGGCGGCCCGGGGGCATGGCCGCGCCCTCCGGACCCGCCCCCAGGTCGCGTCCCGGCGCGCAGGAGGCCCGCTGACGCGCGGGGATTTACGCCTCCCTCTGGGAGGCGTAAATCCCCCGACAAAGGTAAGGGGGGGTTTACACAGGGCCGGGCGGGTGGGTTAGGTAGGGGAAGGGAGGGGAAGGTGAGGGGAGGGAACGGGGGTAGGCTGTGCGGCTCGGCGCGCGCCGGCTATACAAAATCCATAGCCTTGCGCGCGCCGATCCAGGTTCCAGCGTACTTTTGTTTGCGCCTGGAGCGCAAACAAAAGTAGGCTATTCACGCTCCTTTTAAAATCCGCCCCTTTGAGATCAGCTAATAAAGGACTTTTATATGTTCCTCCTATAAGCACAGCTCACTTAACCTTAGTTAGAGATAGAGTTATTTCAATCGCAGGCCCAAGTTTATGGAACACCTTGCCAGCACTCCTAAGATTGGAGACAGAGTCAAAAAAATTTAAGAAAGGCTTGAAGACCTGGCTCTTCGAGCAAGCCTATTCAGATATTCTACAAACAGGTCACTAACTGCATAATCTCGCTACTTTTTACTTTATTATGGATTGTTTAAAGTTTTTTAATACCTGTTCTTTGTACTTATTTTAAAGCCTTATCGAAGTTGTTGTTGCAATGTATTTTTTGAATTGTGTTTTAGACATTTGTAAACCGTTGTGATATAATTATGAACGACGGTATATAAAATTTTTTAAATAAATAAATAAAACCGGAAAAGTTAAAAAACCAAAAAAAAAATACACACAAAAAAAAAAGGCCAGAAACTGCAGGTGTATGCACCAGCCACCATCTGCTAGAGACAGAGAAATACTGAGGAACTGCAGGTGGCACCAGGGATTATGAAGCAATGTCAGTTAAACTTTCTCTGTCTCCATCTACTGGCAGGGATGCATAAACCCAGGAGTCTGGACTGATACGGGTATGTTCAGGGAACGCTAATTGAGCTAATGATTCCAAACACGTGGTATGCAGCGGCCTAAACCCGGGAGTTGGTAAGAACGCAGCACAAGGTTTCTTGCGCTTAAAACAAAGCAGCCGGCAGCAGCTCATGTCTCTTTTCCAATTCCTGATTGCCTGTATTTTGCTACTCACCGCAGTCCTCCTCGTCGGTGCCGTCTCCGCAGTTATCAACTCCATCACACTGACGCCCGATCCATAAGCAGACCCGGTCATTCCTGCATCTAAACTGTCTGTTGGGAGGACACTGGAATTTCACTGTATGCAGATGAAAAATAAGATTATGGGAGAGTGCATCAGTCCTCAATGCCTGGCTGTGCAAGCCGCGTACAAACAGCACTATGGCGGGTAAATCACAGCATTAACACATCTGTCCAGTGAGAAAATAAATTGAAAATAAAACTGTGAGCAAAATATGCTGGCACGCTGAGTGCGTAAGAACTTGCTCCATACTAAAATCTGCTCCGTCTCCTCCCCATACCAACTCTCTACTCGCAATTCTGGTTTTAGGCTATAACCATATTTGTTTTTTTTACATTTATTTTGGTACAGTTATTTTCTCCTTGGCTTCCTTAGAAGCTTCCAGCTCAACTGGCTTTGGCACTATGAGCCATAAGTCACAACTATCCCCCCCATTTTATATAATCAAGTCACTACAGCGACAGTGCTCAACAGGGGCCATGCACCAGGCATCCTGCTGCCACTAGGTGTCACCATTATGCAAAGACCGACATTCCCCCTTTCACTGCCTCTGTAGCATCCCCAGCCAACCTGAGGTACAGAAGACCTAAGTGGGAATCAAACCCCAGGTCCCTCCATTTGGCAGTGCATGGTACTTAAAGCCGAGCCATCAGATTAGCCTAGGAATACAGCTGTAAATGCAAATGCTTCATGCAAAACCCTCAGCTCTGGTCATTTCGGGCAATGGAACCGAATGATGACATCTCAGCAAGTCCCCCCCCCCAAACCATATTAGACTGTTACTCCTGGGGGAATTCTGTGCAAAAAAATTTAAAATTCTGCAAAATACTGCAAACTTTATATTGGTCAAAATAACACAATTTACATGACTTTCTTAAGTAATTACATTTTAAATTAATGCAGAAAAAAGTTATTACTTAAAGATGCAGAATTTTAAATATTTTGAGCAAAATTTCCCTAGAAATTCACTGTAAGAGTGTCCCTTCCACTCGCTCTCCCTACTCCCCTAGCCACTTTGCCCTCTCAGGCCCCAACTCCACCTGCCAGTATCTCTTCCCTCCACCTCTAGGCTCAACCCCTTTCACTCTATTGCCAGTCCCAGAGTTTGACCCCGTTCTCAGTACTGCCCCTCACACAGGCTCCCTCTGTCCCTCCCTCCCTCTCTCACACACATGCTCCCTCTCCCTAGTACACATACACACACCCTCATACAAGCTTCCTCACTTTCTCACACACACACACACACATCCCCTCATATAGGGCCCTCTCTCTTGCATACACACTCACACAAGCTCACTCTCACACATACATCCTCACACAGACTATCTATATCTCTCTCTCATGCAGCCCTTTACACAGGCTCTCTCTCATACATACACAGTCCCTTCACACAGGCCAGCACTCTCACAAACACACGATCCCTTTTTCATACACACGCGCTCCCAATCTCTCACACATACACACTCTTTCACAATCTCCTCATATAGGCTCCCTCTCTCTCTGGCACCCACACTCTAGCATCCCCCCCCCTCACCTCCCATGCTCTCTCTCACATCCTCCTGCTCACCGCCCTGCTCTCTCACCCCCCTCACTGCTCTCTCATCCTCCCCTCCCCCACACCCCTTCCCTCTCTCACCCCCCTCCCCTTCCCTCTCTTACAACTCTTTCCCCTCTCCTCTCACACACACACATTCACTCTCACTGGGGCCTTCATCTTTGCCGCAAGCGGCGCACGTTCCACAGAACACAGGGGCCTTCATTTTTGCCGCGAACAGTGAGCCGGGGCTTTCATCTTCGCATATGCCGTTCGCGGCATGCCAATGGTCTCCTCTGCCTTTTTTTGCACAGAAAATGGCAATTCTGCGCAAATTCAGTGCTCTGCAGAAGCGCAGAATTCCCCCAGGACTAGACTGTGGATAAAATATCCCGGCTCTTGGAACCATCATACCAGGACTCAGGGAGATTTCAGCCAAACTTACAACACATTTCAGGATTTTCATCTGAATTGTCTCCGCAGTCATCTTCCCCATCGCATTTCCATGCCAGCGGTTTGCAGAGGGTGTTGTTACACTGAAACTCATCCAAGGGACATGTTCGTACTGCTAAAAAAAAAAAAAAACCAAAACAGAAATATTTCATGGTCTGCATAATGCTCTAGTGCCTGCGTTGCTTGGGAGCCACTTAAGAGAGTTACAAAAACTATCCCGACAGCCACTACAAAGGAAGAGACAGAGCAAAGCTGAGTCATCACATGTCTCACTCTGCTTTCTCTCTCTTTTACCTTTCCCTGCTCTCCAACCCAAGCACTGCACGAACACACGGGTGCACAGAAGGTCTCTGGCAAAGCATGCTTGGGGAAAAAAAATAAAAAATTAATCCTGCGGCAATGCCAAAAGACCTGTCCCACAGGATGAGTTTAGCAAGAGAGAAACCCCTCTCCAAAGAGAGAGAAACCGTCTCCAATGCTTCGCAGCCCATGCTCCTGGAGAGGGGCCTCCAGAACGACCCCAGAAACTTTGCAATTCTGGTGCGCTGAACTACTGCTGAGGCACGGCGTGAAACGGGATCACTTTACCTCCCGTGCCACAGTTTTCTTCATCGCTGCCGTCCATGCAGTCCGCGTCGGCGTCACAGTGCCAGCGAAGAGGGATGCAGTGTCCATTGTGGCACTGGAACTGGTCAGCCTCACATCGAACAACGCAGTCTTTCTGCAGGGGAGAAGAGGCAGCAGACGGACAGGCAGGGAAGCGGTTTGGGGGGAAATAAATAAATAAATAAATCACCCTGAGGTCATCAGAAAAGCAAAGAACAGATTACTTATCTGGCTAAAGTTAACCAGATAAGTTGTTTGGGATACTCAGTGGGATAAACAACCTGCTGGATATATTTGAATAAAGTAATCCAGGTTATACTATACCCAGACAACTTTCGAGCCTAACTGACTATGTTTGAATACAAATCATACATCATAATGGGAATCATGAAAAACCATAACCTTATATATCAACCCCACAAGTTTCAACCCACAGTGTACAATTATTACCAAAACATTTTTTTCAAAAAACTTTTTAACCACATACATCATATATTTTGCAAAATGTAGTATTTAGTTTATTGCACTTCCACCATTGTAAACCATCATATAAGAAAATTAGGTTCTTACCTTTTGCTAATTTTCGTTCCTGTAGTACCGAGGATCAGTCCAGACTCCTGGGTTTTGCCCCCCCTCCAGCAGATGGAGACAGAAGTTTATAAACAAAAACTCCGCCTATATCTAGGCTGGTGCCACCTACAGTCTGGCAGTATTACTTAATGTCAAAGCAGCAGGACAACCCGCAACATATAATCATGAGAGCAACATATAATCATGAGAACACACAAAATACCTCAAAACTGTGCCAAAAACAAAGCATTAACTCCACCCAACTGGGTACCGAACTCGAGGTAACCAACAAAAAGTCTTCCTGATTCAGTTAACACACACACAGACCCCACAACCTCTCCCGGCAGAAAAAAACACTGGGCGGGACTCTGGACTGATCCTCAGTACTACAGGAACGAAAATTAGCAAAAGGTAAGAACCTAATTTTCTTTTCCCTGTACGTACCAGGATCAGTCCAGACTCCTGGGATGAACCAGAGCTTACCTTACTTAGGGTGGGAGCCGGAGAGGCCTGCTCCAAGCACCCCTTCTCCAAACCCCGATGACCCTGGCGCTTTCACATCCAAACGATAGTGCCGGGCAAAAATGTGGACCGATTTCCAGGTGGCCGCCCTACAGATCTCCTCTGTAGGTATATGGTGGCATTCCGCCCAGGAAGCAGCCTGGGCTCGAGTAGAGTGGGCTCTCAGCCCCACAGGCAACGACCTCCCCTGCAACAGGTTCGCCGACCGAATGGTTTCTTTCAACCACCGAGCAATTGTAGTCTTGGAGGCCGCCTTACCCCGCCTTGAACCACCATAGAGTACGAATAGGTGGTCGGATTCCCTGAAGGCATTAGTGACTTCCAAATAATGTAGCAGCACGCGCCGCACATCTAACTTAAGAAGATCCTTAGCCATAGGGTCCGAAGACGGCACCTGCCCAAAAGATGGCAACTCTACCGTCTGATTCACGTGAAACGATGAGACCACCTTGGGTAAAAAAGACGGTACCGTCCGCAACGAGATTCCCAAATCCGAAATCCGCAAAAAAGGCTCCCAACACGACAGAAGCTCAGAAATCCGCCGTGCCGAGACCATGGCCACCAAGAATACCACCTTCAGGGTTAAATCCTTAAGCGTGTCACTGCGAAGAGGCTCAAAAGGTGCCGTACACAACGCTTTAAGGACAACATTCAAATTCCAAGACGGACATGGCTGTCGAAACGGAGGGTGCAAATGCTTTGCCCCCCGAAGGAAACGCACCACATCCGGATGCGCCGCCACCGAAGCTCCATGCACTAGACCTCGGAAAGAACCTAACACCGCTACTTGCACCCTCAAGGAACTACAGGAAAGCCCCTTGGATAACCCGTCCTGGAGAAACAGCAGTATGTCCGGGATAGCCGCTCGGGTAGGCGCTACGCTGTGCTCCAAACACCAAGACTCAAAAATTCTCCACACTTGCACATAAGACATGGACGTAGACTTCTTTCGGGAACGCAAAAGTGTAGATACCACCGTTTCAGCGTACCCCTTAGATCTCAACCGCTGCCTCTCAAAAGCCATGCCGCTAGACAAAAGCGATGTACCAGGTCGAAACAAACGGGCCCCTGATGCAGGAGGTCCGGAAGAAACGGGAAACGAAGCAGCTCCTCGACCGCTAGATTCAGCAGATCCGCGAACCACGGCCTCCTTGGCCATTCCGGGGCGACCATGATCACGTCCGCCGGGTGCTTCTCTATTTGACGCAGCACCCTTCCTATGAGCGGCCACGGAGGAAACACGTAGAGCAACACATCCATCGGCCACGGCACCACCAGCGCGTCTACGCCTTCCGCTGACGTCTCCCGTCGGCGAGCAAAAAACCGGGGAGCTTTCGCATTCTTGAACGTAGCCATCAGATCTACCGCTGGTGTGCCCCACCGATCGCAGATGAGTCGGAATGCTTCTCCCGCGAGCTCCCACTCTCCGGGATCCAACCAATGGCGACTGAGAAAATCCGCCTGGACGTTTTCTACACCGGCTATGTGAGAGGCCGCAATACTGCTCAGGTGGGCCTCTGCCCATATCATCAACGACCGAGCTTCGGCTGCCACCGGCTGACTCTTGGTTCCCCCCTGCCGACTGATGTAAGCCACCGTGGTCGCATTGTCCGACAGAATCCTGACCGACCGACTGCGGATGAGCGGGAGGAACCTCAACAGAGCCAGCTGCACCGCTCGAGTTTCCAACCGATTGATGGACCACGACGCCTCCCGAGCCGACCATGTTCCTTGAACTGCCTGCCCGAGACAGACCGCTCCCCAACCGAGCAGGCTGGCGTCCGTGGTAACCACCGTCCACGATGGAGTTTCCAACGAAACCCCTCGACTCAAGTTGGCCTGGCAGAGCCACCACGGCAAGCTGTCTCTGGCGTCCTGGGTCAATGGCAAGCTGAGGAAATATTCCTCCGAGATGGGGCGCCAGCGGGAGAGCAATGCTGACTGCAAGGGACGCATTTGAGCGAACGCCCATGGAACTAACTCTAGCGTGGAGTTCATAGAGCCCAATACCTGTAAATAATCCCATACTACTGGTACTGGCTTGCGTAACAACCTTTGGATCTGAGCTTGCAACTTTATTATTCGATCCTGCGTGAGTGACACCGTGCCTTGACACGTGTCGAACAAAGCTCCCAAATATTCCAGGGATTGAGACGGCACCAGATGGCTCTTGGCTACATTGACCACCCAACCCAGCGAGCGTAATAGGTGTAGAACTCGCTGGACCGCCAGATGACAAAGTTCTCTCGACTTGGCCCGAATCAGCCAATCGTCCAAGTATGGATGCACCAACAGCCCCTCTTCACGGAGTCTCGCTGCCACCACCACCATAATCTTGGTGAATGTGCGCGGAGCCGTTGCCAGGCCAAAAGGCAACGCCTGAAACTGGTAATGTTGCCCCATAACCGCAAACCGGAGAAACCGTTGGTGCTCCTGCCGAATGCCAATGTGAAGGTACGCCTCCGTGAGATCCAGAGAGGCCAGGAACTCCCCCTTTCTCACCGACGCGATTACGGACCGTAAGGTTTCCATCCGAAAATGCGGTACCCTTAGACACTTGTTGACACTCTTCAGATCGAAAATGGGACGAAACGTTCCCTCTTTCTTGGGTACTACAAAATAAATGGTATAACGGCCCTTTCGGAGCTCGCCCGAGGGGACCGGCACTATGGCCCAGAGATCGCACAGCCGAGCCAGAGTCTCCCGCACCGCTCGACGTTTTTCTGAGAACCCGCAAGGAGACACCAGAAAGCACCGAGGCGGGCGGTGTGAAAAATCTAACGCGTAGCCGTGTCTTATCACCTCTAGTACCCACTGATCCAACGTGATTCTGGTCCATTCCTCGTAAAATTGGCTTAACCTGCCGCCAATCTTGGGAATGGGGGAATGGACCGGCCTCACATCATTGCGCTGGCTTACCGCCCTGCGCAGTCGGACTGGCTCCTGGACGGCCGAAACAGCGCCCACGAAAGGACTGCGAGTACGATTGCTGTCGGGTCGCACTGTGACGGAACGAAGAGTTCAATCCTCGAGCCGCCCGTGGTCTACGACTCCCACGAAAACGAGGATGAGAGGCTGGAGTCCCCCAGTAACGGTGTCTATCCTCCGGGAGACGGTGTACCTTATTCTCCCCCAAGGATTCAATTAGGTCCTCCAACTCCTTGCCAAACAGCAACTTCCCCTTAAAGGGAAGGGAGCCCAACCTAGCCTTGGAGGTGCCATCCGCCGCCCAATGGCGAAGCCATAACAGCCGCCGCGCCACCACCGCAGAGACCATGGTCCTTGCAGAAGTGCGGAGGAGATCATAAAAAGCGTCCGCACTATAAGCGATGACCGCTTCCAACCGACTTGCCTGCCTCACCTCGTCCGACGACAGGGACTCATTGGCCAAAAGCTGTTGCGCCCAGTGAAGACCTGCTCGCAACGAAAAATTACTACAAATCGCTGCCCGGATTCCCAACGCCGAAACTTCAAAAATACGCTTTAGCTGAACTTCCAACTTCCTATCCTGTATATCTTTAAGCGCCGTACCTCCCGTCACCGGGATGGTGGTCTTTTTTGTTACCGCCGCCACAGCTGAATCAATCCTTGGCAGGCGCAAAAGTTCCAGAACGTCCTCCGGTAGTGGATATAACTTATCCAAGGCTTTTGCAACTTTTAGGCCCAAATCCGGAGTATCCCACTCCTTAAAAAGTAAATCCGAGGCCGAAAAGTGTAGCGGGAACGCTGAAGACGGGCCCCGGAGCCCCAAGACGACCGGATCCGTCTGTCCAAGACGAGACTCAACTTGGGGAAGTGGAATTCCCAGCTCCCCCAGGATCTCCGGAATGAGGGGTTCTAACTCATCCTTATGGAATAACCTGACTACCTTCGGATCATCCCCCTCCGCTCCATGTGGTGCCCCGGAACCTTTAGCCCCCGGCTCTCCATCCCCCTCAACCCCCCTCGGGGGCTGGGATGGGAACTCCAGATCCTCCTCTGGCTCCTCCGACTCCGACGAGGAGTTCTGAGAAACCTCCGCCCCCCGGGAGCGAAGGGGTCTGGCTCGAGCCGGTCCCCCCTCCCCCCGGACCGGGCTTCGGTACTTTCTCCGCCGGAGCCCCAGTCTCAGGGGCAGGGGTCCCCTGAATCCTTTTTCTGGCAAGGCACCGGGCTTTAAAAGCCTTATGCATGAGCAATACGAACTGGGAGTTAAAGGAGGAGTCCAATGACCCCTCCTCATCACCCCCTTCCCCGGGGGAATCAGCACTAGGTGCCATGGGCCCTGCTGGCCTGTCCTCCCCCGCAGGCCCCCGCTGGGGGGACAAACGCGGCGGGTCCACCAACTCTCCGTTGCCTCGCCGGCCCGCGTTAATCTCGGCTGTCTGTGCCGAGAAAATGGCCGCCGTTCCTGCCGAAAACGCCGTCAAAATGGCCGCCGCCCCCGGAGAAGCCGCCGACGACTGCTCCGAGAAGGCTGAAACCGCGGAAGAAGACCCATCGCGCGACTGTCTACCCCTCCGGGTCCCTGAAGCTACCACCGATCCCCCCTCTCCGCCGCCCACGCAACCTGAACACAGGCTGTCTCGCGACAGCTGCGCTGCCGCGGACCCGCAGGCCCTGCAAGCAGCCTGCCTGGGCATTAATAACGCCGCGGAGTGGGGAGGGAGCCCGAAGACCAAAAGAAAATTTCCCAGAAGCCTCCCCGGATCGCCGAGCCCCAGTCACCGCGAGGAAGTAAGTCAATCACTAGCAAACAGCACACACACACACAAGAAAAAAACAGAATTATCCTTTTTTTTTTTTTTTTTTTGTAAACTTTACCTCGGAGCCGGCTGGGGGGAGTGAGCCAGGACCCCCGGTATCACCCCCAGGCCTGAAAATGCCGGTACGTGGGGCTCCCCCACTCCTCGGCAGCCTCCACCAGGGGGAACGGTCCCCTCAGGACCTTACCTTCCCCTGGGAGGCGGGAACTGGGACCAGCAGGCAAGCCTCTGCGGTCCTTCCCCTCTGAAATCACAACACCTACCTTCAGATCCAAAATTTCTCTCTTCTTTTTTTTTTTTTAAAACACCTAAACTTAGGCCCTAAACAGACTGTAGGTTTTGCACCCTCTCCACCTGCTAGGAGACAGAAGAATACTGCCAGACTGTAGGTGGCACCAGCCTAGATATAGGCAGAGTTTTTGTTTATAAACTTGTCTCCATCTGCTGGAGCGGGGGGCAAAACCCAGGAGTCTGGACTGATCCTGGTACGTACAGGGAAATACTTATTACAAAAATATCATTACATACATTTCATACCCAAAGGATCATCACAGAATTTATTGCAAACACATTAACTTAATAATGCATATCAGTCAAACCTGTTTGAATACAGCCAGTTCGGTTTAAGTTATCTTTTGTATAAGCGTCCAGCTCCACACACATCCAACATTGCTGGCAGAGTATCAAATACCCAGACAATCTGAACTCTGAATTTTGGGGTTAGCCAAGATAAGTTGTCTGGCTATATAAACTCCACCCCAGAATACTCTCAGAATACCTCCAATTTATCCGGATACATTTTATATTTTTAATGACAGCCAGATAAAATTTATCTGGTTAAAGGGGCCAGATAGTCAAATCTCAGGGTTTGTCCAGCTAACTCAAAAGATATCCGGACAAACACCTTTGAACATCAAACTCCCTGCATAAGCCACCTTTTTAAAGTGAGCTCCACAATGTATGTAAGCTCTTACTGGTTTTGGTTGTTTGTCTGTCTGTCCGCAGCCAAGGCCATTTGTGCTCTGCTGCAATGGATTTGCACCAAATTTTGTAAGGTATATCAGTAGGGAAGCGGGAAACCAAAGCAAGACCTTTCGTGATCAGACAATGCTTCTTAAATGATTATGAACCTATTTGTATTTTGCGCATACAGAGCAGTGCATATATGCTACTGCTCCCACTCAGCCAGGGACTCCACCCACACCTTGCACTGCACCATTTCAGTTTACCTAAAGATCAGTAAAAACAGTGAAAACACCAGACAACTATGAAACCTGCCTGCTCTGGGTTACGCTGGAGCCATATGCTTCTCTAGCTCCTTAAATCTATTGCACAGATAACAGCGGTATGTCTCACATGATGCTCTCTTGTTGAATATAAGCTGTTTAAGGTTTACACTGCCTCGTTCTCAACACTCTCACTACCGATCATTCAACTTTCAATCTGAGAAGTGGGTTTAGCAGTTCTAGTTTGTAAAGCCAGGTCATTAAATAGGTTTCTGGTGAAGAAGTTACGGAAGGATCTGAACTTATTAAACGGGACAAATACCTTTTTAAAGGTAGGGATTTCCATATAGAATAATTTTTCCATGTATTGTGGCTTACTCCCAATTCTTATTTATCGAGAGATGCTAATCTCTGCTTTCCTCAAAAAGCGCTCCTTACCTCATCTGACCCATCGATACAGTCGTGGTCTCCGTCACATCTCCATCTTCCAGCAATACATCGGCCATTAGCACAGGAGAATTCACTTTCCGAGCATGGCCTTGGAGCTGTGGAGAAGGAACAGATCAGGAAAAAAACTCTTTTAGATAATTAAAAAATTGCAGATATGTGTGGGGTTGTTTTTTTATCAACTTTAGTTCAACATGTTCATTCCACAGTCATAGGTAATGCAGACACACTCAGGAAGCAAGCAGAGCCTTAAAAACAGCCTCCCTGCTCCCATCCACCGTCCAACAGACGTGACTGGTTGAGGAGCAAGGCTTATTAGGGTTTGCACGGGATAGTAGAGAGAAAACAAATAAAGATCAGGAAAAGAATACATCTGTTTTAGAAAAGCAACAGGGAACACAATGTAGGAAAGAGAAAGATGTGCATAGGTATAAGATGGTTACAAACTGAGAAGGTTAATCTGTTTTTTTTTTTAATCTTTCTAATATAATTCTGTTACTTTACAATCTGCATCATAGACTAGTGCCCTGCTGTAATCTGGTTCCCCCCAACCCCCTCTCCCATTAAGTATAAAGAAACAGCACTAGAAGAATGGGAGGACACTACAAGGGCCTGCAAACATTTAACCATCTGGTCAATCTGTTATAAATCACCCAACAAACTGGGCATTTGCCTCACTGCTTCCAACTGGAGCCTGCAGAAGGCAAAAGAACTAGGAGGAGTCAGCCAAACTCCTCCCTCTGCCCAAATAAAAATATTTGACACAATTGGCATATTTTAGCCAGATAAAAAGGGAGCATTACTGGGGCGCTCCGGGGAGTTATCTGGCTAAGTTAGCTGAATATCACACATATCTGGCTAAGTTACCTGGAAAACTTTAGACCTGCTCAGAAGCCTAGTGTGGCCGGATAACTTGCCACTTACCTGGATATCTTCAAAAGATATCTGGGTACATAGCACTTTTGCCTGAAACTTGAAAAGGAACCAAAATAGCCATAAAACCCCAAGAATTAAAGGGGTCCTATGGCTCAACCCTGTATCTCCCCAACGTAATATCAAAGTTGTAATCCTTCATCACACATCTTTAAATTTAATGAAACCATCCCCCCCCCCCCGATAAACCCCCCATGTTCAGAAGAACCAGCGAGGCCTCATCTAATTTACCTCCCTGCCGCATCGCAACCCCACCCAGCCCTTCCCCCTTCTTCCTGAGCTCTAAAATCCCCACCAGGAGTGGCGTCAGCACTTACCTCTCCCAGCCTACACTATTGTAAACCCAGTAAATTAGATGGGGAAGGGCATGGCCTCACCAGTTCTTCTGAACAAGGGGTTTGTCAAGCTGGGGGGGGGGGACCTGATGGCTTCATTAAATTAAAAAATGTGTGGTGGGGGATTACAAAGCCTGATATGGCAACTTTGATATCACGTGGGGGAGACACAAAACTGGGCCACAGGACCCTTTAATTCTTGAGGATTTTGTAGATATTTTGTTCCCTTTTAGGTTTTGGGCAAAAGTGCTTCTTACACAGATATCTTTTGAAGATATCCGGATAAATAGCAAGTTATCCGGCCACATAAGGCTGGACAACTTAAAAAACACAAGGTTTACATAGTTAATTTTGATTTGTTACAATAGTCCCTGTCAACAGACTGTTGTAACAGATTAAAATTAACTACGTAAACTTTGGGTGGGTTTCTGCAATATACAATATTGTGTAGGAGTATTCTCATTTTGTGATAAGTGATTTGCATTGAAATATATAAGTGCAATACACATGCTTTTGCTGAGGGCGCTGCACTGGCTTCCTGTACAAGGCAGAATTCATTATAAAGTACCAACCCTAATCTTCAATATCATCAACAATACTGACCAATGCTTACTAGGAATGACACTTCAACACTACTCACCACAGAGAGCCCTAAGATCACAAAACAAAGGACTTCTAACACTGCCTTCTACCCAGAATACACAATGCAAATAAGGGACTGAATGTTTTCCACAGCAGGCCCCAAGCTGTGGAGCTCACTTCCAGAATCATTACGCTACATAACACATAGAAATAATTTCAAACGTGAACTGAAAACATGGCTCTTTAGAAAAGCTTACGATTTAACATAAAATACCAACATACTGATAACCTCAACGTCAGTGCAAGAGACAATTGCGGTGAAGCGAGCAATAAGCAATGAATGATGTAAAGTGTATAGGTAGTAGAATTAGAATCTGCATTTGCTGTAATGCAGACTTTTAAAATGTACGAATATGAGGTCTATAAATCTGCTGTCATGTTGACCAAGAATATGTACGAACATGAACAAGAACATAAAACTGCTGTGATATAGACCCAAACTATGAATGCTAGCACAGAATGTGATTGTCATCGAAGAATATGAATGCTGCTTTTGTAAACTGTTGAGGTCTTAATCTGGAATCACGGTATATAAAACACGTAAATAAATAAAATAAATACATGTTTTAAAGGGAGTTTTACTGTATATTGTTAATCCAGTTGTTCTTAAGTAACGACTTAGGCAGTTTTCTTACAAGTAAAGAACTTTTCTTATCGAGAGGAGTAAAAGAAAAAACTACAGAAGCCTTGTTTAAAAGCAAATAAAGTACAAAGAGTTCTGTAGGTACTGGGATCTAGTCTCTGCCTGCCGCCAGCAAAGTAGCAGAAAAAAGATGCCAGCCAGATGTTTCCCTGTAGAGCACAGCTTTATACACTTATCTTTCTCACACCAATATTCCCTCCTTGTCCTTACATGGTATTACTTCCTGTTCTTTCTTTGTTCTATATTCCTGCTTCCTGAGGCAGCTCATCACAGTGCTTGATATCTGCGCATTACTTAGCATATCTAGATAGAATCTCTTGATGTGATTAGGGTTAAAATCTTAGACCCATGCATAGGAAATGATAGGAAATAGTATCAAAGACTTTGAACACAGGCTGTTTACTTCCTGAGACCTTTGAAAGGAAAATTAGTTTCTTACCTGATAATTTTCGTTCCTGTAGTACCAAGGATCAGTCCAGGACACCTGGGTTGTGACTCCGCACCAGTAGATGGAGACAGACTAAAACTTGTGGGCGGAGCATATATGCCCCTGTGCCAGTCACAGCCCCTCAGTCATACGTAATGTCAAAGTAGACAAAAGCCAAAAGGCAACCATAGCTAACCATACAACTTGGTAGGGAAAAGAAAACCAACACCCCTACAGAAACCAGACTCCCCAACCGGGAGAGCGAATAAACAAGGATCAGCGTACTGAAAAAAACACAATAATGAGCGGACTCTTCGTTACTATAGCGCAACACTGCGGGCGGGATCCTGGACTGATCCTTGGTACTACAGGAACGAAAATTATCAGGTAAGAAACTAATTTTCCTTTCCCTGTACGTACCAGGATCAGTCCAGGACACCTGGGATGTACCAGAGCTAACTTACCGAGGGTGGGAAGCAGAGAGTCCCGCTCGGAGTACCCTCTCTCCAAAACCCCTAGCTTCAGTAGCCTGAACATCCAACCGGTAATGTTTAAAAAAGGTATGCAACGACTTCCAGGTAGCCGCCCTGCAAATCTCTTGAGGCGACACCTGAGAAGATTCCGCCCAAGACGCAGCAGGAGACCGTGTCGAATGAGCCCGAAGACCCACTGGCGGCGATTTTCCGCGCAGAATGTACGCAGAACCAATGGCTTCCTTCGAGCCAACGGGCAATTGTCGTGCGGGACGCCGCAGCACCTTTCTTTGGACCCGAAGTTAACACAAACAGATGATCCGTCACCCGAAACGGATTAGTAACCTCCAGATAGCGAAGCAGGGACCTCCGCACATCTAGTTTTCTCAAGTCTTTTGTTTTCGGGTCCGAAGACTCCGCAACCGAGAAAGCGGGAAGTTCAATTGACTGATTCAAATGGAACGACGACATGACCTTAGGAAGGAAGGAGGGAACCGTCCACAAGGAGACCCCCGAATCGGAGATGCGCAAGAAGGTCTCCCTACAGGACAACGCCTGTAATTCTGAGACACGACGGGCCGATGCCATCGCCACTAGGAATACGGTCTTCAAGGTGAGATCCTTGAGCGTAGAACGTTTCAGGGGCTCAAACGGCACTGAGCATAAGGCTGAGAGTACCCAGTTGAGGTTCCAAGATGGGCAAGGGGGCCGCAACGGAGGATGGAGGTGCTTAGCCCCCCTAAGAAAACGGGAGATATCCGGGTGGAGAGCCAGAGAGACCCCACGGACCTTACCACGCAAACAGCCAAGCGCCGCCACTTGAACCCGAAGGGAATTACACGCTAAACCTTTGGCGAGCCCCACCTGGAGAAAAGCCAGAATATCGGGAATAGAAGCGGAAGTGGGGTTTAGGCCCCGCTCCATGCACCATTCTTCAAAAACTACCCAGACCCGAACATAAGCTAGGGACGTAGACTGTGTTCTGGATCTCAGCAACGTAGCAACGACCGCATCCGAGTAGCCTTTTCTCTTCAACCGATACCTCTCAAAAGCCATGCCGCGAGACAAAAGTGAGCCGCATCCTCCAAACAGACGGGGCCCTGACGAAGGAGCCCCGGGAATCCCTGTAGACGAAGGGGTGCGGCCACCGACAGCTGGACCAGGTCCGCAAACCACGGACGGCGTGGCCATTCCGGCGCCACCATGATCACATTGGATGGATGCAATTCTATGCGCCGTAGGATCTTTCCGATCATGGGCCTCGGTGGGAACACATACAGAAGCACATCCACCGGCCAGGGAAGCACCAACGCGTCGACTCCTTCTGCTCCCCTTTCGCGACGTCGACTGTAAAATCGCGGAGCCTTCGCGTCGTGCCAGGTGGCCATCAGATCCATGTGGGGCGTTCCCCAAGTCCGGCGAATGAAGAGAAACGCCTCGTCCTCCAACTCCCACTCTCCGGGATCCAAGCGGTGACGACTGAGAAAATCCGCCTGGACGTTGTCGACTCCCACTATGTGGGAAGCTGCGAGATGGCTGAGATGCCGTTCTGCCCAGAGCATCAAGAGCCGCGCCTCCTCCGCCACTAGAGGACTTCTTGTCCCTCCCTGGCGATTGATGTAAGCCACGGTGGTAGCGTTGTCCGACAATACCCAGACCGCCTGTCCGCGCACGAGGGGTAGAAAAGCTTGCAGCGCCAGACGGACCGCTCTGGTCTCCAGCCGGTTGATAGACCACCGGGTCTGCGACTCTGACCACAGACCCTGAACCGACTTCCAGCTCAGGCTGGATCGCGCCTGCCCCTCGAGAGGTAGAGGTAGATAGAAATCCTCGGAAACCGGTTTCCAGCGGGAAAGCAATGAGGACTGCAGCGGCCATAGATGAGCGAACGCCCAAGGGACTAACGCCAGCGTGGATGCCATAGACCCCAGAACCGTCAGGTAATCGCAGACTCGTGGCCTGTGTAGCGACAAAAGACGTAGCACCTGAGACTGCAGTTTGCATATCCGTTCCTGCGAGAGAATCACACTGCCTCGCTTCGTGTCGAACAGGGCTCCAAGATATTCCAAGGACTGAGAGGGTTCGAGATGACTCTTGTTGAAGTTGACCACCCAGCCCAGGGACTGCAAGAGCTGTAACACCCTGGCCACCGCCTGCCGACACAGACTTTGAGACTTCGCCCGGATCAGCCACTCGTCGAGGTAAGGGTGAACCAGCAGGCCTTCCCGCCGCAACTGCGCCGCCACGACCACCATCACTTTCGTGAATGTCCGAGGCGCTGTCGCCAGGCCGAACGGAAGCACCCGGAACTGGAAGTGCCTGCCCAGAATGCCAAACCTCAGAAACCGCTGAAACGCTGGTTGAATTCCCACATGAAGGGATGCTTCTGTGAGATCTAGGGACGCCAGGAATTCGCCGGGACGCACTGACGCGATCACTGACCGAATGGTCTCCATTTTGAAGTGAGGGACTCGAAGGCATCTGTTGACTCCTTTCAGATCCAGAATTGGGCAGAAAGTGCCGTCTTTCTTGGGGACTATGAAGTAAATGGAGTACCGGCCCTTGCCGTACTGAGCGGCCGGAACCGGCGAGATGGCTCCCAGTCTTTCTAGTCTTTGGATGGTATCTAGCACCGCCGCCTTCTTCTTGGGATCCTTGCAGGGTGAGACCAGGAATTTGTCCGTTGGGATGCGAGCAAAATCTAACTCGTAGCCATGTTTTATCACGTCGAGGACCCATTGATCCGACGTCACGCTGGCCCATTCCTCGAGGAATAAGGATAGACGCGCCCCCACGTTTGGAACAGCGTGCCGAGGACGCGACGAGGGATGGGCCGGCCGAACTTCATTGCAAAGGCTTGGACCCCGCACCCAACGGGGCCCCTCCTTGCCGGCCAAAACGTTTGCCCCGAAAGGACTGCTGCCACTGGGTGTTCCGAGAGGAAGACGGCCTATACGAGGGTCCAGAGGATCTTTGCGGCCTAGACTTCCTGGGTGCCCTGAACCGGGCTCTGCCTGAAAAGGAAGATCTCGACCGGGTCCTATCCTCCGGCAGCTTAAACGCTCGGTTCTCCCCCAGGGAAACCATCAAATCGTCCAACTCCTTGCCGAACAGCAATGTCCCCTTAAAAGGCAAAGCCCCGAGGTGAGCCCTGGAAGAGCCATCCACTGCCCAATTGCGCAGCCAAAGGAGACGACGTGCCGACACCGCTGCCACCATGGACCTAGCTGAGGTGCGCAAAAGATCATGGAGTGCATCAGCGCCATAGGCAATGGCCGCCTCCAATCTGTCTGCTTGGGAAGCCTCCTCTGAAGAGAGACCCGCATTCGCCTGCAGGACTTGAGCCCAGCGCAGACTAGCACGCATAGCAAAATTTGTGCAACTGGCGGCACGCACCCCTAGGGCAAAAACCTCAAAATTCTTTTGAGTTGAACCTCCAACTTACGGTCTTGAATATCCCGGAGGGCTGTCGCTCCCGTGACCGGGATGGTAGACCTCTTCGTGACAGCTTAAACTGCCGAATCCACCCTTGGGAGTCGGAGGAGCTCTAGCGCGTCCTCCGGCAAAGGGTAAAGTTTGTCCATGGCCTTGCTGACCTTCAGACCTAACTCCGGAGTATCCCATTCCTTGAAGAGGATATCCGTGGATGAAAAAATGAAAAACGACCGCCGGCCCTGTGAGCCCAAGCAGAACAGGATCCATATTTGCCTCCTGGCGGACCACCACCGGAGGAGCCTCAATCCCCAGCTCCTGGAGAATGGCCGGAATGAGTGGCGACAGTTCCTCTCTGCGGAACAGACGCACCACCTTGGGGTCATCCCCGTCGACGGCCTGCGCTCCTTTACCTGAACTGGGCTGCGCCGAGCCATCTGCTGCTGCCGTCCCGGCCCCCGGCAGGGACTCCTCGGAGGCCTCTGTGTCCGCCCCGGAGGTATCTTCGGAATCCGAGTCCTGCGGCACCCCTCGGGGAAGCAGTTTGCCCCGGGCCGCGCTCTGGGTGGTCTTCGCCACCCTCCTTGCCATCTTCTTCTGCGGCGGGGACCGGTGGACCCTTGAACCCGAGGCGTCCCCCCGTCTGCGATTGCTGCGCTTATCACGGAGAACTTTGCGCAGCAAAAGCGCCAAATCTTCAGAAAACTCGCCCGAATCCGTTGCGTCGCTTTCCGAATGCCCCCGGGACTGGGGCCCCTCTGAAGGAACCTCCACCGCCGCACCCCGCTGCGGGGAAAGCGTAGGAGGTAAAACCGAGGCCCCCACTGTTTCCCGCGAAACTACCCGGCCGGTAGACAAAATGGCCGCCACTCCCGCGCTGACCGGGAACGGGTCAGGAGGCCTATCAGGGGGACCCCCCCCTTGCGACGGCGATCGCGCGACCCGGGAACGGGCCCCCCGAGGAGCCGCCGACGATCCCTCGTCTCCCGGGACGCAGGCCGAGCAAAGGCCGTCCCGGGAGAGACGCGCGCGCGCCGAGTCGCAGGCCCTGCACTGCGAGCCGCGCGGCATTGCAAAAACCGCGGGAAACCAAAGACGCGCCGAAAAGCACTGAGGGACGCTGAATAAAAACAAAAATTCAAAGCGGCGAAAATCGGCGACCTCCCCCCTGCCGAAGACGCCCCCCCTCGAGCGGAACGGAGCGCAACGCCAAGGAACGGAGAGCCGACTGAAAACAAAAGTAAAAACACTTTTTTTTTTTTTTTATAAAAATAAGAAAAAAAACGCTGTCCCAGGTGCTGAAAAGCCCTATGTCCTGCAGGGGTGAGTGAACCGGGCTCCCCGGTGTCACCCCTGACGCTGCTACTAGCCCAGCCGGGTCCTCAACCCTAGCAGCGGCCTCAACCTGGGGAGGGTAGTCCCCTCAGGACCTCACAACTCCCCAGGGAGGTAGGGCAACCGGGACTAAAGTAACCAAATTAAACAAAAAACCCCAATTTACAGTAAAACCAAGGTCTAATAGAAAAAACAAAACACCAAAAAGCGAACCTGACTAAGAACCAGAATCAGGCCCGACAGGGCTGTGACCGGACCTGCACCACCTACTGGAGACAGAGTAAGACTGAGGGGCTGTGACTGGCACAGGGGCATATATGCTCCGCCCACAAGTTTTAGTCTGTCTCCATCTACTGGTGCGGAGTCACAACCCAGGTGTCTTGGACTGATCCTGGTACGTACAGGGAACTGTATCTTTATCTTATTCTAATTCCCCTCTTGAAACCTGGCGTGCAATGCACTCAGAGGTTTCACCATAATTTTTGTCATTATACACATCCCAGGCGAGAAGCCCCTGCCTTACGTTTGGCCAGCTAGACAGGGACTCAGACACTGATCCACTATCCCCAAGCTGTTACTTGTGATTTCTGTAAGCAGAGAATGGTTGAGAGGAGAAAGGAAATAAGCAGTGTTAATGGCCATTAAACTTTCTATAAAAATGAGTTAATGAGTGCAGATTTTGAGTAAAATTAGTGGCATCAAGTGGGGTACTTGTGCCACAGGATTGTGTAGCAGTATGAAGTGAAGTTACTTGTGCTGCGGGGCTAAGATTGTATCGAGTGAAGTTATTTGTGCGGCATAGCATAGGGATGTCAAATGAAGACATGAGTAACAGTGAAGCTACGACCATATCAAATAAAGTTATTTGTGCGGCATAGGGACATCAAGTGAAGACGTAACAGTGAAGCTATGACCCTATCGAGTGAAGTTACTTGTGTGGCGTAAAGACATCGAGTGAAGACATGCGTAACATCTATTGGGGAACATAGTATCGAGTGAAGTTACTTGTGCTACGAGGGGCAACGTCATATCGAGTGGGCTACTTGTGCAGCGTGGGGACATTAAATGAAGATGACGTTAGAGAGAACTTCTTTCAACGATCATAAGTTTATCTGTTTTGATATTTACTTTGCTTTGATATTTACCTTTGTTTTATCTTGACTCTAGATCTCTCTTTCCTGCTTTCCTGTACTGCTTTTCTAAGACTACCTTCTCATAAGGGTAGCAAATGCTTTCTTGGTTCCATCACCAGGACGGTCTTCATGCTAGGCAATTCTTTCTGCCTTAACGCCAGGTTTTGGAGCCATAACTTGTAAAGATCTGAGGTACTTGTAATAAATATGAGCTCCGCTTTGAGTACAGTGATAGATGAAAATCCTTTTTTGCATAAGGAAATACGATTTCACAAGAAATGGGTGAAATGGGCGTCAGGAGATTCCACTTTATACTGGCCAGAGAGAGGCTCTCTTGATGTTTCGGCACTAAAAGGATTGTTTCAAGCCATAGGGAAAAAGAAAGGTAATTGTCCAAAGAAGTTAGAACACCGTTTGCAATTCTCTGATCTCTGGTCAAAGACTCGGCGTTTGCATTATCCATCACCTAACACTGTGTCTGAAAGCTCTCCCCCTTCTTATAAGCAGTTAAAAGGTTTATTTCCATTTCAAGAAGGTACTTGTGCTGTAGGTTACTCCCCCCTCCCTCCTCGCCAGACTGTGCAGGCAGATTCAAAGAAGGATCCGCCCATCATTCAGAAGGGTTCACAGGAAGAATTCCCTAAACTTTATCCAAATTTAAGTAATACACAATTAGATGAATCTGCAGTAGGGAGAATCCGTACTAAGGGCCAAATAGACGCAGACCTGATTTGCACTGCAACTAATTTAAATGAAAGTGCTTCAAAACACAATCTCATTCAGGAGAAAGTAGAAACTGAAGAAGCAGGTTTAATTAATCAAACCTCTGAGGAATGTGCCTCTGTGGGAAGAGTAAGATCAATTATAGATAGACAAAATTTGTAGTGTTCACTACAGGAAATAGATGACCATATCAGTGATCTTCAGAAAGTGATAACACCCACAGTACTGCAGCAGCAACAGGAAAGGATAGAGGGCAGAGTTACACGATCATAATTTCAAAAGAGGAGAAGCAGTGGTAAAAGTGCAGAATCCATTTCTCTTTATCCAGTACAGCGGACACCTAAGGAGGTAGAGGCTAAGCATGAGGGAACTTATTTGTTTGTAGATCCTTGGGTTGATCATTTAGCAGGGTGGACAGAAGGAATGACGCCACAAATGATCCCATATCTCCAGGAGGGTTCTTTTGAGCACACTCATATGAATACTTATCGACAATGTATTACTGGTGAAATGGGGGACCCTAGGTGGAATTCTAAGTACATGAGAGAGGGATTATGGATCTGGGAAAAATATGAGTGTCAGGGACTTACTCATACTGGTCAAACTCTTAAATATGTACCATGGACCTTTATGGACATGCATTCCATACTAGAAAAATTGCCACCTATTCACAAAGGAGGTAATCCCTGGATCCGGGAGTCTGAAAGGCTGAGCAGGGATGTCGCTTATCCATAGGGGATGTGAAAGCTATTTTAGGGAAACTCCCAGCTATAGATTTAGATACAATCTTTCAACAGCAGGGTTTCCATATATTACTTGTATTCATTCCCAGCATGATGGAAATGATTTCAACCCAATCCGCCTCCATCTTTGGGGAGCGCTGAGAGATCTTTTCCTTACTCAAAAAGATTTTGCGGCTTTAGCCTCAAGCAGATGGGACCCAGCTAAAGAGAAAATTAAAGAATTTTTAGCTATGTTCCAAGATACATAAGAACATAAGAACATAAGAAATTGCCATGCTGGGACAGACCAAGGGTCCATCAAGCCCAGCATCCTGTTTCCAACAGAGGCCATGGTTAAGAGAGACAGACACCAAATTTAATGAAGTTAAATCAGTTGCCATTATTTTACCAAATATTGAAGACTACCTTCCCTGCCACAGTACAGAAACGTTTGGAAGGTATAGTAGGTTTAGAAGTTGAGTCCTGCCCAAAAATGATGATGCATATTTTGCACTTCTGCCGTAAATATGTGCAGGAACAGCAGAAGCCTGAAAATGATCTTAGAAAATTAAAGTCCAAATTTTATGCAATGCAGATGAACAAAAAAACTGAGGTACAGACAACAATATAGAAAGACAAAAGTTGGCATGGGAGTTAGATTCCTAAGAAGATGATTTCTGGTATCCCCTACACCACTTAATCCCCCACACCACTTAATCTGAACATGAGAGGAAGGACTTCTTTTAGAGGACAAGGAATGTTTCGGGGCCGAGGTCTAGGACGTTTCGATAGCTCTAATTGAAGGCTAGGAGTCCAGTGCTGGATCTGTTGGAAATTTGGACATTATAAGGATGAGTGCAGGGCCGTAGGTAGAGGGGAAACAAGATTGTGGGACTGTGATCAGCAGTACTCACAGTTTCAGCAATAATGAGGCAGAAAGCAGCAATGACTATTACTGGTCCGAGTAGCAGCTTCAATCTGTGAACCGGTGCTTAACTTATTTGTAGCAGGAGAAACAATGCCATTTGTAGTGGATTCAGGAGCTGCATGCTCTATCGTCGTACATTTACCCAAACGAGCACTGCTATCTGGAATCAAGACTTCTGCTTCTGGCTTTTCAGGAATTCCCCAAGAAATACATTTACATCTCCACTCTCAATACAGCTAGGAGAACAAGAAATCTACTGAGATTTATTGTTCTCTCCTAATTGTCCAGTAAATTTAATGGGGAGAGATTTACTAACTAGCTTTGGGGTACAGATTGATTTTTCAGCATCAGCAAAAGATAATCTGTTATTATCAGTGGCAAAAGAATTTGCAGTCACTTTAGAGAGCAGTACAAAGGATCCTATCTTAGAACCTGATCATGAGGTTTGGGCCTCAGATAAGAATCCATTTGTGACATCTTAAACATGCAGAAGCACATACAATTATTCTGAAGAGGGGAGTAGATGGCCCTAAATTAGCCCAATTCCTCCTGGAGCAAGCAGCATTAGTGAGATGCCAGGCTGAAATAGAAATTCTAAAATAACATGGGATTATAAAAGCAAGTTTCTCTCCTTATAATACCCCATTATATCCTGTGCGAAAACCAAATGGGTATTGGAGGGTAATACATTTTATTTATTCATTTAATGAGCGATCCGCTTGATCGAAAAATATGGGACCCTGCCACAGTAGGTTTGGGAGGTGACCGAGGCGAAGAGGACTGTCCGTTGCGAGGTTCACCAGATCCGCGAACCACGGTCTCCGGGGCCATTCTGGTGCTATGAGAACGACCGGCCCATGTGAAGCTCTATTCTTCTGAGTACCTTTCCCACCAGAGGCCAGGGTGGGAACACGTAGAGGAAGATGTCGCAAGGCCAAGGGAGCACCAGGGCACCCACCCCTTCTGAGCAGTGCTCCCATCTGTGGCTGAAGAATCTGGGAGCCTTTGCATTCCTCAGGATGGCCATCAAATCTAAGTGGGGGGGCTCCCCACTTGCGCACGACAAGATCCATTGTCTCTTCAGACAACTCCCACTCTCTGGGATCTAGGTGTTGACGACTTAGGACTCCTCCTGGTGGAGGAAGGCCGCCACCACCACCATGATTTTGGTGAATGTGCAAGGAGCAGTGGCAAGACCAAACGGGAGCACCCGGAACTGGTAGTGCCGACCCAGGATGTTGAAACGAAGATACCTCTGGTGTTCCTGGTGGATCGGGATGTGCAGGTAGGCCTCCGTCAAGTCGAGAGAGGCAAGGAATTCGCCTGAGCGAACCGTCGCTATGACTGCCCTCAGGGTCTCCATCAGAAAGTGGGGAACCTTGAGCGCCTTGTTGACTCTCTTGAGGTCCAGAACTGGTCGAAAAAAGCCGTCCTTTTTAGGGACGACGAAGTAGATGGAATACTGGCCGGATCCCTGTTCCTTCAGGGGGACTGGGACTATGGCACCGAGCTCTTGAAGCCTGTCTAGAGTCTGGCACATTGCTGGATGCTTCCGGCTCCCTCAGGGAGAGATTAAGTAGTGGTCCGGGAGATCCCGAGCAAATTCTAAAGCGTAGCCTCTTTCGATTACCTCGAGGACCCACTGATCCAAAGTAATTTTGACCCATTCCTCGTGAAATAGGGACAGACGTCCACCTAAGTTGGGAACGGAGGAATGGGCTGGCCGCATCTCATTGGGAGGACTTTGTGGCTGATCCTTAAGGGTGGCCATTTCGGAATGGACATCGTCCATGAAAGGAATGAGACCATGATTGCGATCTAGTGGAGGTCTGTCTTTGGGACAGCCCCAGCGGGTTGTTGTACCCTGCGCTGCCCACTGAAACGTGAGCACGAGGGAAAAAAAAGACTTGGACTGTTTAGGGCAGTTCTCAGGCAGCTTATGAACCTTGTTGTCACCCAAAGATTTAATAAGCTGATCCAGGTCCTCACCAAAAAGCAACTTACCCTTGAAAAGGAGAGTGCCCAACTGCGATTTAGAAGAGGAGTCTGCCGCCCAATTCCGCAGCCAGAGGAGTCGTCTAGCTGACACCGCAGAAACCATGGCTCTAGCCTGCACCCAGAGAAGATCATAGAGGGCGTCAGCCCCATATACAACCGCGGCTTCCAGCCGCTCCGCCTGTTCCGCCTCTGCAGCCAGGAGGTCCTGGGAGCTGAGCAGTTGTTGAACCCACCTGAGTCTTGCCCACTGCATGAGACTGCTACAGACTGTCGCATGAACACCAAGTGCTAGGACTTAAAAAAATCCTCTTGAAATGTACCTCCAACTTCCAATCCTGAAGGTCCTTCAAAGCCGTCGCTCCCACCACCAGGATGGTGGTTCTCTTTGTTACAGCGGACACCGAAGCATCCACCTTAGGGATTTTGAGCATCTCAAGGCATTGGTCCAGGAGGGGTAGAGCTTGTCCATTGCCCTGCCCACCCGTAACCCGGATTCCGGAGCTTCCCATTCCCGGAGCAGTAACTGCATTAGCACAGGATGAAAAGGGAAGGTACATGGAGGGGCTCTCAGTCCTGCCAGGACAGGGTCTATGTTACTTGAAGCCGGGGTACTCGTGGCGTCCTTTGGATGGGCATTGATGTCCAATTCAGCTAGAACAAAGGGTATGAGCGAGTCCAGTTCCTCCTGCTGGAATAATCACAGGACATGAGGGTCGTTGCCATTGACCGGGTGATTCAGAGATATAGAATCTGCATCCGGATCAGTGTCAGGAAGCTGAGGAGGGGTAGGGGGATTCGGCGGGTTTTGCACCCCTGGAATAGTCTGAACCTGATTGGTCCTCTGGGAATCTGGAAGCTTAGGTGCCTAGTCAGAAGATACCCTAGGCACCTTTGTAGGAGGAGGGCCTATAGGAGCCTGCAGGGGAGGGAGGTCTTTGTGGGGGATCATCCTGCTGCAGTAAATTAGCGACATAAGCTTTATGCAATAAAAGTGCAAAATCGTTTGTGAAATAGGAGGGGGATTTCCTTGGCATTGGAGGAGGGGAAATATCATCCTGAGGATCAGGAATCACATCTGGAGATTCCACAGGGCTTAAATCTGGTGGGGATTGGGGATTGATGATTTGCAGAATCCCTTCCCCCATCTGGCAAAGAAATAGGCTGGAGCCCTGCATCCAAAATGGCTGCCGTTCCCGCAGTTTTCAGGGACAGGGCCTGCCTAGCAGCGCGCTTGCCTGCTCAAACAGAAACTGCTGATTTCTTAGGCACAGCTGATTTCGTTGGCATTGAGGAGGGCCCTTCCCCGCCAATTAAGCAATTTGAGCAAACCTCCTCGCGGGAGAGCTGCAAAGCCGGCTCACCACATGCCTCACAAAATGGCAATCGAGGCATCGGGGGGGGGGGGGGGGGAGAGGAGTCACCAAGTGAAAAGTAAAATCCTCGTATGCCTGGTTGCCGGGAGCGGGAGAAGAGAAAATCTGCTCAGCGCTCCTTCCCCCCCCCCCCCCCCCCCGAGCTGCCAGTCCAGTCCTTGTCCAAGGTTCTGAATGAAAATAAAATGCTCTTTCTGGGTTTTTTTTTTTTGGTTTGTTTTTTTAAAACAGCTTAAAGGGGCAGAGGAATGTAATTCTCTTAACCCAGGAGACCCAAGGCATGACACATTTCAGGGGTCTGAAGGGGGGAGGGACTGGACAACCAATATCACCCCAAGCCAGGCAAGTGGTCACCGGGAAAAAAGGTCCTAGGCTGAATAAATCAAGGGGACAGGTCCCTCCTAGACCCAATCAAGAGCTAGAAGCAGAACAAACTGCTCCAGTATACCTTGACAATTTTTTTTTTTTATATTGAGAATTAAACTTGTACTTGCTTGATCCTTAAAAGCAAAGAAAGGAAGAAGAAACTTCCGCAAACCAAAAACTGCTACAAGAAAGGGAACCACAGGTTCTATTATCTGCATCTGCTGGAGCAGAGAAATACTGAAGGGACACAGGGTGAGCACTGCCCTGATATAGGATACCCTTTCTCTGTCTCCATCTGCTGGACAGGAGGCTCAACCCACTGTCTGGACTGATCCAGGTATGTACAGGGAAAAGATTAGGTAATATGTGGTCACGAAAGGTGCTCAGTAAACAGACCCAAATACATTCCAAACGAGTGGGTAAAAAAGCACTGTTGCTATCTCTCCATATTTATTTCCTTTAGTTAAATATTTTATTGCTATTTATCATTAATTAGTTGTATTATCTTTATTGTATTTTTCAGTTTTCATATTTGTCTTCTCAGTTTCAATTGTAAAGCACCGTTGCTATCCTTCATGTTAATTGTGAACCGATGTGATGTTACTAAACGAATGTCGGTATAGAAAATCATGCAAATAAATAAATAAATAAAATTGAAAATGGGAATTAAAAAAGTCTAAAGGCTGTTATAACAAAAACAGCCAAGAGGCAGCTGCTGGGCTTCTCAAATGCTCTATCCAGTCAGCACACAGAGCCTTAAGCACTTACGGGCCGATACAGTAAAAATCGCGGGAGAACAGGTGAGCGCCTGCTCTCCCGGCCACGCACAGGCCACTCTCCTGTGCGTGCGATTCAGTAAATTAATTTATTTAAATTAGGGCCCTCGGGAAAAAGAGGCGCTAGGGACAATAGCGTGTCCCTAGTGCCTCTTTTTGGACAGGAGCGGCAGCTGTCAGCGAGTTTGACAGCCGACGCTCAATTTTGCTGGCGGCGGTTCTCAACCCTGCTGACAGTCACGGGTTCGGAAACCGGACACCGGCAAAATTGAGCATCCGGTTTTCAACCCGCGAGCCGCAGGCCCATTTTACTTTTTTTTTTTTTTAATTTTTAACTTTTTTTTTTTTAACTTTTGGGACCTCCGACTTAATATCGCCATGATATTAAGTCAGAGGGTGCACAGAAAAGTAGTTTTTACTACTTTTCTGTGCATTTCCCCGGCGCCAGCAGAAATTAACGCCTACCTTTGGGTAGGCGCTAATTTCTTAAAGTAAAATGTGCGGCTTGGCTGCACATTTTACTTACTGTATCGCGCGGGAATAACTAATAGGGCCATCAACATGCATTTACATGTTGCGGGTGCTATTAGTCTCGGGGGGTTGGACGCTCGTTTTCGACGCACTATTACCCCTTACTGAATAAGAGATAAAGCTAGCACGTCGAAATCGCATGTCCAAATGCGGGTTAACAGTGCGCGCCACCGGAGCGCACTGTACTGTATCGGCCTGTTAGACATTAAGTTTATAAACATTTTAGCTCCCAGCTCAGGCCTGTCCCATCAGTTTGTAATGGTGACTTTCAACTGTCACTTTGACTACCCTCGCAGCATGATGTCAGCAACTCATTCTGACTCAGAAAGTAACCTTGTCGGCTCCAGCTACTAATGCTATGGAACGCTGAAAACTTGGTTATTCAGCCAAGCATTTCCCTGACCACTAACAAGCAGCTTTCAACCTGTTATTTTTGCATCTGCCTCACTCTAAAATGCATAACTCCAGCTCCTCCCTCCTCCCCACCTCTGAATTTTCATTCCCACAATGGGTCATTCGATGCACTCAAGCGGAAGTTAGTTATCCAATGACTTCTGTTTCCTGCCTCTTGCAAGACATCTATACAATTAGGAATAGGAATAATTCCTAATACTATGTTTGATTTAGACATTGTTTTTTGGCTATTTATTATTTTCTTCATTATAAATGCTATTTAAAAGCTCTATTTAAAACATTAAGACATTTAGACATTTAAAACATTGTTTTTTGTCAAATATATTTCTCTAGGTAACTATTGTTTAAAAAGTTCTATTTTATCTGTTTGTTTAAAAAAAGTTCTTCGTTATATGTAATTGCCCCCAAGCAAGTTTCAACAGTTCTCTGTAAACCGATTTGATTTGCATACAATGTAAGAAGACCGGTATATAAAAAACATAAATAAATAAATAAATAAAATACTGTTATGTTGCTGCCTGCTGTGTAACTTAAAATTAGTAAAGAATACGGAGCTTCTAAAGGGAAAGACATTTCACAAGATAGAAAAATGACAACATTAAAAGCTGAAACCCCTGTTTTGCCACGCACTCCTTCGGGAAGGTGCATTCCAGCATCCCACATTAATTGGACCAGTGGTGCAGTTAACTTAAAAAAAAAAGCAGAATATAAAGCAAATAAATAAATAAAGTTACCAGGAAGTGCAACACTTTTACATTATGGAGCTCATTTGCTTTGCACCTGAAACTCCTCTTATTCTTTGCTTTTCCTATATTATGCAGCCTTACTCCATTTTCTCAGAGGTTGATACTGAAAAGGGTTTATCTGGGTAACTTTCAAAATTACCCAGACAAACCCCTAGATTTAAATTTCCCTCCCCATTGACCAAGAAAATGTTACCTAGGTAACTTTCCCTGGGTAAAGTTTAGCCAGATAAAAATAGAAGGGGCATATCCTAAATTTATCTAGATAGCACCAATATTCATTGCCTTCTAGATAAAATTAGCACAGGCGAGTCTGCTCAGGGAAATTACTGTCCTAGTTATCCAGGTAACTTTGTGCTTGCCGAAGCATTCAATTATGGACCTCTGAGTTTTAGGGAGGATGAGGGAGCCAAAGAAAAATGCTGGGATTCACAGAAATCTGGGATTATTTTACAAAACAGATGGAAAGACTGCTGAAAAATGAGCCATGCATGGGGGAGCAGGCAAGCAGGTCTCTGCTCATTTGTAGATGCAATGATTATCAAAGATATAGATATACTATATATATATACATGGGGTGGAAAAATCTTAGTTACCCAGGTAGTCAAAATGTAATTTTCTATTGCCTGCCCGACATGGCCCCTGCTGGGTCATGCTGAGGAGGAACAGCTGTTGTGACCCTACATGGACCATGATGGGCTGCCAGAGGCAGAAATGCACTTATTGGAGATAGGAGGCGGCTTTGAGGAAGAGAGGCTGGGGAAACGAAGAGGAGAAGAAGCTGGGAAGGGAAGAGAAAGGAAGAAGGCTGAGAAAGGGAAGTATAGAAAAGTATAAAAAAAACAGAAAACAAAGACTGTAAACTCTTCCCTCCTCCCAGAAATGAGCAAAAGAAGCTATAAGAAGCATCAAACACACAATGTTTCAAAAAAAAAAAAAAAAAAAGCTAACAGAATTTTAAAATTATAAATACATCCTCTGGCTCTTAAAGATTTTCGCTGGCACATGGTTTTTCAAAATATTTTTCCACCCCAGTATACAGCTAGTCAACAGAAGATGGAACAGAAATGTATCAATATAACCTGGATAATTTATCTGGCAATAATTTATTAAAATGCTATACTGAAAATTTTGATGAAAACCTACCTCTGGATGCCCCAGTACGACAGTGTTAAAATGGAAAAAACATAAGATGAGGTGAAATGGTACAAACTCAAAATACACAACATGAAAAGAGCCACAGTCTAGACTAGAAGTGAAGGAACAGTGAAGGAATGATGCTTCACGTGGCTGGCCTTTTGCTTTCAAATATAGCACACCTAAAACATAACCTGGCTATTTACTAAGGTGTTCCACAGTCTGTTATTGCAAGGGTGAAGAACCAGGGAGCAGATTTTTTTTTCTGAAGTGGTCCAGTTTTAGAAATAAAAATGCAATTCCTGCTAAAGTCAACTAGGAACAAGTTGGAGACGTGTACACTTTTAGCGTAACACGAAAGTAGGTGCATTTCATAGTTTTGTTGTGTTTGACGTGCCATTTCTTGCTTGCTTCTGAAAATTTGGGGATGCTGCCCGCTCATGGCACATCTATCTGGGATAGGGGAGTGGAGATATCGTCCCCTGGATGGATTGGCCTGAAATTTGGCAGGTGAACTAGAACTTTAACAAAAAGACTCTCCTATCAAATTCATCCAAATACACACACATAAAGACAGCGAGGGCAATAGGTTCTTAGCACAGATGAAAATACATGCAAAAGCAAAGATGACTGGTATGCGTACAAGTCTCTTTTTTCCTTTTGTTTTACGAGATTCCAAACCCAGTGATCAGGGGTCAAGCCACCAGGGTCAACCATTTTTTCAGTTTCTAGTCACGGTAACAGTGTTTAATGGGGTGGTTTTAGAAAAAAATAACATGCTCACGGTTCTTCACTCTTCTAAGAAGGACTGTTGCCTACAGGACAGAAAGCTGGAATTTTGCTCGAAGTAAAAATGCACTGTTCCATTAGAAAGCAAACTCTTCAAACAGAATTGCCCTTTTATTACATTCTGATACTTTGTGCTCCATCTACTCCACTGGAAGGCTGTTGCATACATTTTCCACCTCTCTCCGCATCTACCGTCCTCTTCTATAAAAGATGGTACCATCTAGAAACTATGAAGTCAATATTCAAAAAAGGTTTGTCCGGACAAACCTAAAGATCTGAAATTCCCGCCCCCTCTCACTGATGAAATTTCACCCGGGTCAATCAATACCCAGGTAAAATTTAGCTGGATAAAAAGGCAGGATGGCGGGGTGGCATTCCAGCAGCATGGCTAAAACACATATGGCTAGCGCAGGTATTCAGCCCTAGCCAAATAAACTGAACAGGGTAAGTCTGATGAGCGAAAATGCTGCCCTAGCTTTAGCCAGGTGAGATTATAAGAATATATTCAGTGGCAGACTTACATGGCTAAATTCTGCTGACTATTATATATCCTGGTAAAATTACTCAGGTAACTTTCCTGCTCGCCAGCCCACTGACTATCAACCTCGTTACTTTATTTCCAACACAGAATGCCCGATGTTTAAAAAAAAAACGCTTCTCGCTTTCCCCAAATTATAACCAACTTCCTTTACTTCAAATGGCCCTTAGCTCAGATTCGGGAGGGGCAGTATTGGGTAGGAGTTGAAGTAATTGGCATGAAAGGAATGGCCCCGGAAGCAGGTCAACAATTAATCAATAAGGGGGCAGCCACAGTTGTAATCTGTGCGCAGTTTTGAGATGAATTTGTTTCACTTTTCAACGTACATAAAGAGGGTCATTTTCAAACAGACCTCAAGGTGGTAAACAGGCACGTGTAGACCACACATACGTATTTTACTGGCAACTTTCAAAGTGAATCTGCACATGTAAAGATCGCTTTGGAAATATTTGGGTGAATGGCAGAGTATGCAGGCACATTCATTCACATGAAGTTACACCGCCTCCCATGAACGTTTCGTGCACTCTTAAGAGCATACTTTTTAAAATAAAAACTTGCAAGTGCGCAAGCGTCGAACCTTCCCAACTCCGTCCACCCCGGGAACTCATCTCCTCAGCGCCCATAAAACCAGCTTACGTGCATTTTTTTTTTTAATGCGTGCTGAGCCTTGGCCAATTTTTAGTGCAGCCACTTATGAGCATAACACTGAATTTTATTTGCATAAATGGTTTTGAAAATGACTCCCAAATTGTTATAATTTATGACTACTGAAATCAGGAGGACATTTCCAAAGCCAACAATACAAAACACAAATGTTGTATGTGAATTTCTTTTAAAGTCTTGTCAAAGCAAACATTGAGATTTTGGGTCCGGCACTGATGGAGCAGCTGTTGAGGTCTTTGGCCAATAATATTTATTTCCCCTGCCGGAGATCTCAAGTGAGATAAGTGCCAAAGAGACCCTGGCCAGACTACAAAGGCAACACTAATAGTTGCCTTGGCAGGAATGTGCCATCGGTCCTCTGCTTTTGGGGGGGGTGCGGGGATGAATCAGTGTTGTCTTGGCTACTGAGAAAATGCAACAAACCAATGCAATTCTTTAGGGATACAAGACCTTATTAATCTCCTATGGAGGATAACAATGGCCAGCTCCAAAAATACACCTATTTGTCATGTATTTGATAAGACAGAGTCCATATTAAAATTTAGTTCTAAGAAGATAAACCTACTGCAGCTTTCTTCATCTGAATTGTCTCCACAGTCATTATCATAGTCACACTGCCAGCGTCCTGGCACACAGCGATTATTCTTGCAGCGGAACTGGTACGGTTCACATGTTCTCTCATCTGAAATGCAAAAACATTCAGAAATAGGAAAACAACTTAATTAATAAAAGTGACATATAAACAAAATTGTATATGTATTTTATGCACACATACAAAAAATACATTAGTTTTGCAATATAAAAATATTCTTGGCACAATTTCCTAGTACAGTGCAGACCCCTAAACCAAATAAATAAATAAAAAATCCAGACCCATGAAACTTCAGAGGTCTGCATACACCCCACAGGCTACCCCAACAAATATGCATGCGCTATGCTGCACGGTGGACCACTGCTGCATAACCAACCCTCACTTACCGCACTCCTCTTTAGGTTCATCAGATCCGTCTCCGCAGTCATCCTCACCATCGCATTTCCAGCGTGCTGGAATGCACCTCCCAGAATCCTTGCAACGGAACTCGTCCACACCGCAAGTCATCTGAGCTGCAATACAGAGCACAGTGAATGTGGTACATTCAACCAGTAGAACAAAGCAGAGTTGCTTTACCTATAACAGGTGTTCTCTGAGGATGGCAGCATATCAGTCCTTGCATATGGGTGATATTATCTGATGGAGCCTAGCACGGAAAAACTATGTCAGAGTTTCTAGAGCTTTGAATGAGCCTCAATGGGCATGCCCTAGACATGCTACTATAACACGCATCCATGCAGGATTCCCTTCAGTCTCTTTGTAGCAAAGAATGAAATTCCATTTTGGAAAAACCACCTCCACAAGGAAGTGGCTCGAGAATGGCGAGGATTGCCATCCTGCTGTCCTCGGGCAATACCTTAACAGGTAAGCAATTATGCTTTCTCCGAGGACAAGCATGTATGGGTAATCCCTAGCTACAGACTGCTCCCAACAAAAAAAAGGAGCAACAAAACCAGTGTCAAAGGGCAAAACAATGTTTTTGTTGGCAACAAGATTTTTTTGTATTTTATTAGTAACCTATGCAGGGTCAGCCTGGTATAAAAACAATGGGCCCGAGGTGGAAAAGAGGTAGGTTTTATACCTCAAACAAGTTCCAAAGGACAGACTGGCAAAACCTGCTGTCTCTATCCATAGAAATGACGGCAGAAGAAGACCAAATGGCCCATCTAGTCTGCCCAGCAAGCTTCACACATTTTTTTCTCTCATTCTTATCATTTTCTCTTAACTCTTGGTTCTATTTCCTTTCCACCCCCACCATTAATGTAGAGAGCAGTGATGGAGCTGCATCCAAGTGAAATACCTAGCTTGATTAGTTAGGGGTAGTAGGGGTAGTAACTGCTGCAATAAGCAAGCTACACCCATGTTTATTCCCTTTACCCAGACTATGTCATACAGCCCCTATTGGTTGTTTTTCTTCTCTCCTGCCGTTGAAGCGGAGAGCCATGCTGGTTATGCATTGAAAGTGAAGTATCAGGCCCTTTTGGTTTAGGGTAGTAACCGCCGTAACAAGCCAGCTACTCCCTGCTCTGTGAGTGCGAATCTTTTTTTTTTTTTTTTTCTTCTCCCCTGCAGTTGAAGCTATTCTGGATATGCGTGAAGCCTCAGCTTTTCTTATTCCCCTGCTGTTGAAGCAGAGAGCTATGCTGGAAATGCTTGATGTATCAGCCTTTCCCATGCCATGAAGCAGAGAGCCATGCTGGATATGCATCGAAAGCGAAGTATCAGGCACATTTGGTTTGGGGTAGTACAAACAAACAATAATAAGATATGAATGAGTGGAAAGAACTCCATGTCGCAGCCTTGCAAATCTCCTCCATGGGGACTGATCGCAAGTGAGACACCAACGCTGCCATGGCTCAGACAAAATCAGCCTTGACATGGCCCACCAGATTAAACCCCATCTGGGTATAACAGGAGGAGATGCAATCTGCTAGCCAATTAGAGAGAGTCTGTTTTGGCAACAGTGATCCCCAGCTTGTTTGTGTAAAAAGAAACAAAATGTTCGGGTGACTTCCTATGGGATTCTGTCTACTCCAAGTAGAAGGCCAGAGCACAGCGCGGCATGCCATACTGACATCAATCACGGTATGCCGGGCTGCGTGCCCGCCCGAAAATGGAGCCGGTTTGCGGCGAAACGGTGAGCTTTTTTTTAATTTTAATGCCCGAATCGGGCGAACCGCCGAGGGAGAGGTTTCACCACCACTGGAAGCCAGAGTGGGCTGACGCACGTGCCGCTAATGTGGCACTGCAGATCTTGCCTTCTCCCCCCTCCCCCCACCCCCCGGCCAAAGCTTCCACCATCTGGTGCCGACATGGCGTTTGAAGCCTCCTCCACCCGCTACTGCTGGAAGCCAGAGAGGGTGCAAGCACTTCTTGGTCAACGCAGCAGTCTTTCAAAAAACAGCAGTTCAAAATAAACAGGATGTGAAAAAAGGACACAGGCCATTCTCCAGTGGATTTAAAGATACCACAAGTTCGAGGCATGGACCTTTCTTGGGAATCCCACAGCAGTGACCTGTACAACTATGCTCTTTGGTAATGAGTTCACAAACGGAGAGTGTGCTTAGTAAAAAATGAAGGGCTATTCTTCCAAAACAAAACAGAGGTTTGCTGGATGCTGTACCGGATTCAAGGATGTGTTTGATCTGTAAGGTAACTGTCTTATTAGATCTATAGTGAAACATCTGTTGACCTGCAAATCTCTCAATAATTTTTTTTCTTATTTTCCTCCTCTAAACCCTAGGTGCGTCTTATGGTCAGGTGCGTCTTATAGTGCGAAAGATACGGTAAGTTTATTTGAGCAATAAGAGGATAGAACAAATAAAATCAGACAATTCAGAAGAATTAGTTGCAGATAATAATTCTTACATATATATATAAAGCTTACAGGTTTCCAAAGGATCAGTCTGTGCTATCACATCCAGAAGCGCTCTCTCCTGCTCTAGCTGTTATTTCTCATTATACACTAGATGCTTGGGAGTGCAGCAATGTTCCCTTTCTCTCTTTGTTCTTATCAAATTCAGGTGCAGCTGTGTGGCCTTCACTCTCTCGGGCTTCAGTATCAGTTAATTGCTTACTTTCTTACCATAGAACTACTGGCTCTATAGTTCTCAGATTCTTGCCTATTTGTAAGCATTTCTCAGTGCAAAACAGTAAATATGAGTTCAAATGGAAGTTGGCCTGTGGCCTTCAAACTAGTCTGTGTCTGGGTGAGAACTCTGAATCCATACAGGCTAACCTCTAAATACATCCTCAGCCAGAGTAGTCAGAAACCACCCCCCCCCCCACCCCCCAGTTTGTGTAGGTGTATAAGTGTGCCACCAGCACAGCTAGACATTTTGTAAAGACACATGGGCAGACACTAGCCCAGATGGCAGAAATAATACTAGAGGTGGTGCTTTCCTACTATGAAACGGAGATATTTCCTGTGATCTGGAAAAATCTCTTATGTGAGTATAAACATCCTTTAGATCAAGAGAGCTGAGCCAGTCCCCTTTTTAAGAAAGAGGATTAAGGTACCCAGAAAAACCATCTTGAATTTCTCTGTAGATGAATTTGAATTTGTTCACGGCTCTTAGGTCCAGGATGAGACTGAGTCCCCCTCTTTTCTTTGGAATCAGGAAATACTTGAAGTAAAACCCCTGCTCTCTTTGCCTTGGTGGAACAGGTTTGACTATATTGGCTATTAAGAAGGAGAAGAGCTCCATTTGAAGAACTTCTTGATGTGGCGCACGACCTTAAGATGGGTCTGCGAGCTGATCTGGTGGAAGAGTCAATAGATTCACTTTGTACTCTCTCTTGATGATGCTGAGGACCCACAAATCCAAGGTTATACTGGGCCACTAGCTTACATAAAACTGTATTCTGTCCCTGGCTGGAAGGTCCTCTGGCATGGATACTGGGATTCTGGCTATGCTCTCTGCAGTCCAGTTAAAACCCCAACCCAAGTGTTGACTGGGATGCTGTTTGGGGCTTAGGCACTCTCTGCTATCCTGGATAGGTGGAGGGGCCTATTGTGATCGGGACCAAGAGGGCGGAGAGTAATGTCTTGTCAGGCAGAAGAAATTTCTCTTCTGCCTGATCTCAGGTATCTCCTAGAAAAGAAGGCTGGGTTTGGAGTACCCATGGAGAGCTGCTGGAGCATTGAACAATGATCCAGATCCGGGCCACCACAAACCTTAACCCTATCTCTGAAGAGATGCCATTGCATAGCACATCAGCAAGCCTTTGCTGCACTTCTAGGTAGAGATCTGAGGCCCGCAGCCAAGTGAATATGTGCACTCTGATCCCTAGGGTAGAAAGTCTTGATGCTGCTTCAACAATATCATAGGTCAAATGGATCCCATGTTTTCCACATTCCAACCCTTTTGGTCACCAGTGACTGGAGGGCATCTTAAAGCTTTAGAGCGAGCTGCTTAGTCACCCCTGCATCTGCTTCAGAATGTTCCACATGTACTGGCTCTTGAAGAGCTGGTAGGCCGCTATGCAGGAAATCAGCATAGCATCCTGAAAAGTCTTTTGCCCAATAGTATCCATGGTCCTAGAATCCCTCCCCGAGGGCATAGAGGAGAGGGTCCTAAATCGCTTGACCTTTTTGAGAGTGGATTCAATGACCACAGATTGATGCGGCAGCTGATGCTTTTCGAATCCAGAAGCCTTCTTATTGACAGGAGCCACTGTGAGGGGGTTCTCCCACATCCAGAAAAGTCTCATGAACTGGAACTACCACAATTTCCTTAGGGGGTTCCATGTACTGGAGGATGTCCAGCATCTTGTTCCTGAACTCTTCATCTGAAAGGTAAATGGAATGGTCTCAGCCATTTCCCTTATATAAACTGCAAAATAGGTCCTCAGGAGAGGACTTCCTTTTATTCAGTGGAGAAGAGGGGTTGACAGGGAGACCCATGGACATCTTCTCTTCAGGGGTATCCACAGAGTAGTAGTCCTAACCCCAGGAATACTGAGATCCTGATTCAATGCACTGTGCAGGAGGGAGCTCTCGTTGTGCTCTTTTCTCGCTCTTTCATCGCCCTCCCCACTTTTAAGTCCGTCTCCGGGGTATCCCACTCCCAGCTATTCAGCTTTTGAATCTTGTTTGGAATAGGGAAAGCACTCGGCGGACCTCTGAGATCAACCGGGACTGGATTAACTCCTTCGCTATCAGACTCTTCCTGAACCAGCTTCATTCCCAATTCCTCCAAAACCAGGGGAATAAGAGGTCTCTGTTCCTCCCTTTTAAATAGGTGGACCACTCGGGGGTTGTCTCCATCAGGCCTGGCACCTTCTAGGAGGGTCTCATCATCATCTTTACCTGCATCCAGACCGGGGGTGAGATCCCCGTCTGACTCCTCCGGGTCCACTATCGGAGAGGAGTCTCCTTCCCCCTGTGGATCTTCAAAGTCCATCCCATCCTCCCTCTCCACTTCTGGATGGCCAGGACGAGGCCCCTGCATCTTTGGGCATCTGGGCCAATCTGGGGCCGCTAGGAGGATTAAACCTCTGTGGTGTTCTATCTTGCAGATGATCTCGCCCAGTAGAGGCCATGGGGGGAAGGCGTACAGCAAGTCCTCCTCTGGCCAGGTCTGGACGAGGGCGTTGATCCCTTGGGAGTGCTGATCTAGTCTGTGACTGAAGAACAGGGGCACTTTCGCATTGTAAGATGTGGCCAGTAGATCCATGGCCGGGAGGCCCCAGCGATTTACTAGAAGCTGGAAGCCTTTGGTCGACAGCATCCATTCCCCCGAGTCAGGGCTTTCCCTGCTGAGGAAGTCCGCTGTGATGTTGTCTTTTCCTGCAATATGGGAGGCCAAGATCCCTTATAGTTTTAACTCTATCCATTCCATAAGGGGTCTATTTCCAGAGACACCTGATGGCTCTTGGCTCCTCCCTGGTGGTTGATGTAGGCAACCGTTGTTGCGCTGTCTGACATCACCTGGATGGCTTGCCCCTGGAGCCTGTGGCTAAACTGCAGGCATGCTAGTTTGACTGCTCGAGCTTCCAGGCAGTTTATGTTCCAGTTCGCCTCTTCCTTAGTCCATTGTCCCTGGGCTGTCAGCTCCTGACAGTGGGCTCCCCACCCTCAAAGGCTCATGTCTGTCGTGAGGACGATCCAGCTCGGTGGGGATAGGCTTACACCCTTGCTTACGTGGATTTCCTGTAGCCACCACTGGAGCTGAGAGCATACCTCCGTTGGTAGGTGGAGGAGAATCGAGTAGTCTTGGGATAGTGGGTTCCAACATGAGAGTAAGGAGAGCTGGAGAGGCTGCATATGAGCCCTCACCCACGATACTACTTCCAGTATTGATGCCATGAGGTTGAGGACCTGAAGACTGTCCCACACTTTGGGGCGCATTGCGGTCGTCAACCGGGTACTTGGTCCATCAGTTTCCTCCTCCTTGGGGGAGGGAGGAAGACCTTGTTTTGCTTGGTGTCGAATCGGGCCCCCAGGTACTGTAAGGATTAGGAGGGATTGAGGATGTACTTTTCCATGTTCATGACCCAACCGAGTTCCTGTAGGAAGGACCTGACCCTGCTGGTCACCTGAAGGCTCTCTTCCACTGACTTCGCCCAGATCAGCCAGTCGTCCAAGTAGGGGTGCACCAGGATCCCTTCTTTCCTCAGTGCTGCTGCCACAACCATCATAATTTTGGAGAATTGTCTGGGGGCAGTGGCCAGATCGAAGGGTAACGCCCGGAACTGGTAATGGCGGCCCAGTACCGCAAAGCGTAAGAAACGCTGGTGGTCTTGATGGACTGGAATATGAAGGTAGGCTTCGAAGAGATCCAGGGAAGTTAAGAACTCTCCCGATTGCACTGCCATTATGACGAAGTGGAGAGTTTCCATGCGGAAATGCAATATCTGCAGATGATGTTGACGCTCTTGAGATCCAGGATGGGATGGAATGAGCCTTCTTTCTTGGGCACGATAAAATAGATGGAATAACGCTCCATATTTACTTGGGGTGTGTGTACCAGAGTTATAACCCTCAGACTGAGGAGCCTTATTCAGTGTGGATTCCACTGCCAGTTTCTTGAGCTGGGAGTGGCAATGTGATATTATGAACTTGTCCTGAGGGAAGCTGCAAAATTCCAGAGAATAGCCTTCTCGTATGGTGTCCAGTACCCATTTGTCTGACATGATCTTGACCCACCACTTGTAGAAGAGGGAAAGTTGACTCCCTATCTCCTCTTCCCATGGATGGGTCGGCCCAACTTCATTGGGAAGCTCGGGTTGAGCCTGAACCTGTCCCTCTTTTGGGACGTAGGTTCTGAAAGGAATGAGACCTCCCTGAGGGTTGAGGTGACTGGAACGATGGGGTTTCTGTAGAGCCGGAAGTGCTGGTAGCCCATGGTCTGACCCCTCATGGGACACTGAGACCTCTTTTTTCTGTCTTCTAGTAGTCAGGGCACTGGAGATTCGCCCCACTTACTGGCTAGCTTCTCCAACTCGCTTCCGAATAGGAGGGATCCCTTAAAGGACATCTTTGTGAGGTTTGCCTTAGAGGTTGTGTCCGCTGACCAGTTCCGCCATAGCTGTCTTCTGGCTGCCACCACTGAGGCTACTCCTCTGGCCAAGGTACGCACTAGTTTTGAGCTTGCATCTGTCAGGAAGGCTGCGGCGGGTTCAATCGCCTCTCCAGCATATGCCCCAGAGCTATCTGCTTCTCTTGCAAGGAGCAAGCAGGAGCGAGCCACCAGGGCACAGCAGGAAGTGATTTGCAGTGTCATTGCTGTCGTGTCAAAGGCTTGCTTAAGGATGGATTCTAAACATTTATCGTGAGCATCTTTCAAAGCCGCCCCTCCCTCAGCAGGGGTGGTTTTTCACTTCGAGATGGCACAGACTATGGCGTCCACTCTGGGGAAGTGCAGGCGTTCCTTGACTGCTGGGTCCAGAGGATTCAAGGCTTCCAAGGCCTGACCTCCTTTAAAGCTTGTCTCCGGGGCATCCCATTCCAGGTCAATCAACTCCTGGATGGCTTCCAGCACTGGGAAATAGCAAGAAGCTTTACGAAGAGATACGAGGATGGGGTTCTTCTTTGGTTTCGCTATAGGTCCATGCCTGGAACTTACAGAGTCTTCAGTGGCTGGGAGACTAGTGCCGGTAATTCATCTCTGTAGAAGAAACGAAGCATGGTCCAGTAAGGCCTGGAGGGATTTCCCTGTCCAGTGAATCCCCATCATCTGGGTCCCTGTCAAGGATACTCTTAGTGAGGCATGGCATGTCTCGCGGCCCACAGACAGGGCCGGGAGAGCGAGGGCCCCCCCCCATTGGGGTTCATCTCGGGTAGGGACCAGGGTTGACTGCGCTGAACAAAGGCTTGGAGGCCCTGAAAAAATTCCAACCAAGAGAAAGCCGTTGGATCCATATTTGTCCCAGGGCGAACCGGGATAGGGGCCATTGAACTGCCCTTGCCCAGGGAAGATGCCATCCCAGAATTGCTCGGGTCTGGGGAGCCACTCATACAGTCGCAGCTGACCCGCCTTCCGACTGGGTTGAGCTGGGCTTGGAAAATTTTTGAGAATCCTGCCCTCCCTGGGCCTCCTCACAGTGCTGACACAGGCAGCATTCCAGATCAGACTTTGCGGTTCTAGTATGGCAGGCTGCGCAGAGAGAGTGTCGCCTGAGCTTCTTTGCTGCCAGTGCCATAGCCTGTGTGGTTTATGTATTTAGCCGGTTATTTTATATCGTGCGCGCACTGACTCGCCTCAGCACCCGTATGTGTAAGCAGTCAGTTGTGCGCGAAATTATGTGCGCAGTTATGTACATGGTTATGCAAAGTTATGTGTGCAGCTATGCGCGTACCTACGTGCATGTTTGGCGCACAGAAGGCCGGCCTGCACCGCGCGTACTGATGGCTGAAGGGGGAAAATGGCACCCGCACCAAACCACACGCAAGATGGCGCCGTCGCGGATCGCCACATGGCGAGTCGACCGAGCCGTAAACGGGGCCTAGCCCATCAGGGGGGGCCACTCAACCTGCTCGGAACCCCCTTCCCTCGCCCGAATGGAGATCAGCAATGAAGTCAGTACGGTGTGCCAAGCAAAGGAGACAGGAGGAAAGACTTACCAAAGCCCTTCCATGTCTCTGGAACGGAGGAGTTCTTCTTTGCTTACCTGGTCTCAGCGCTTACCGGCTGAGTACAGAGACTGTCTCCAGCTGCAGGGGGGAGGGCTTTGGCCTTCACCGCCGCGCTCGGCTTCTGCACCTGCTGCCTTTCAGCTGCTTCAGCAGCTAAGTCCACGCTGGGAACCGGCTACTGGACCGAGGCTCGCCTCCGAGGGATCTCGGAAATCGACTCAGGAATTCTCAACTGGGAGAGGGACCTTAGGTATCACCGCAGGAGAGCAGGGCTCGATCTTCTTTTAAAGCGAAGGTAAAAATGTCTTTGTTTGTGCTGCAATCCCGCTAACACCATGCTAGTGTGGGGATAGCATCTGCATCTACTAGGGGACGGAGAGATATTGAAGAACTGAGGTCACTGCAGGGGTATATCTAGGGTGACGTCAGCTTTCAAACCTGACTCCGTCTCCCATCTCCTAGCAGGGGGAACACATAACCCATTGGTCTTGAGTCCATTTGGCTACACGCTAGGAAAAAGCAGTTTTTTGTTTGCCTTGCTTCTGTGTTTTACTGTCTAGCCTTTCTTCCTGTAAATATCTGCTGCAACTGACAAGCTCCTAATAAGCACCACGCTAAACAATTCTAAAACCACCGTTCTCTTGTGATTGGATAGAAGATTCTCTTCCTTCAGATCTTTGCAGGCAGAGCCACCAGATTCCGGGATTTACTATTTACCCAGAGTAAAGTGGCAGAGCTGCAAAGTAACAGGTGCCATCAGTAATGTGGTTCATTGGCGCAGCACAGTGTCGCACAGCATTAGACCATGCTACCAAACCAATAACCACTTTGGTAAGACCGTACCACTTGCAAAGCACTTCACAGTAGTAATTCAAACAGTCAGTAAGAAGCAAAAGTGCTTAACTGTGTGCATAAAGCTCACATGACATTTCCTCAAATTTCAATAGGTTTATAGTTAATAGGAAAATCTCAGGCCCACCTACTGGCGAAACATCACTAAATTAACTAGTGTCTGTTTTACGTGTGCAACATAGCCTGTAATTTCTATTTATCTGCATGATGTGTGAATACAAAAGTCTGAAATGTTACTTTCCCGCTTTGTGGACAATTTTCTGATAATTTGGTGCTGTTCACCATATCACAGAATCTTTCACAATATGATTTCATGCCATCAGTCAAAACTGGACAAAATTTTTTTTTTTCACAAATAGGCAGAATCCATTGGGATAACATGTAGAAGGAAATGGGGTAAACTGCTCTCCATTTTCACTAAAATAAATAATCCAAACATCGATCTGGTCATTTCTAATGTTTGCATGACTTTGAAGTAAAAAGGTGAATTTTTCATTAATTCATAAGGTGAGAACATTATTGTTTCCCCTCTATCTTTGGTGTGAAAATGTCTCTGTCTCCAAGTGCAACACTTAATGGAGATACAGCTAAGAATTATTAAAAAAGAAGAAAAAGATTCTTTTTTTTTTTTTTTTTAAATCCCAAAAAACCATCTTGGCCTGTGCATTTATGACCATGGAAAATTGGCGAGTAAACAAAGCCTTACTGCAGTTGGCGGGCTCGTCGGATCCATCCACACAATCATTGTCTCTGTCACAGACCCACACTCTTGGGATGCAGCGTTTAGTAATCGCACACTGGAACTGATTCGGGGCACACGTTACCTCCGCTGGGTAAAAGCGACAGCAAAAAGTTAAATAAGCATGTGATGTATCTGGCTATATGCTCCCCTCCCCTCCCCCCAGCACAGTGCAGTGGATAAGAACAAGGGCTAGGAAGTCTTTGACTCTGTGATCTGAATCACACAACCATTTCTTAACTGGATGCAGTTTCAAGACACTGACTGGGTTATATCAAAGGTTAAGGGCCTCATAAGAAATTGTCATAATGGGTCAGACCAAGGGTCCATCAAGACCAACATCCTGTTTCCAACTGTGGCTAATCCAAGTCACAAGTACCTGGCAAGTACCCAAAAACTATCCCATGCTACTGATGCCAGTAATAGCAGTGGCTATTTTCTAAGTCAGCTTGATTAATAGCAAGTAATGGACTTCTCCTCCAAGCACTTATCCAAACCTTTTTTAAACCCAGCTACACTAACTGCACTAACCATATCCTCTGGCAACAGATTCCAAAGCTTAACTGTCGTTGAGTGAAAAATAATTTTCTCCGATTAGTTTTAAATGTGCTACATGCTAACTTCATGGAGTGCCCCCTAGTCCTTCTATTATCCTCGTGTGCTTTCCTTAATTTTAGTATCCGTACTGTTCTGGTTTGCCCGACAGCTCTGTAATGTGCTCGAAGGAAACTGCTGAGAAAAGGACTAAAGAGAAAGAAAAACTTGCTTTATCTTGCTAGATTTTAGCGAGATTCGCGCGGCGCCTTGTCCTTGAACACGGTGCTCTTTACGCGAAGGACAACAGAACGGAAAGAAAAGGCCAGACTCTGCGGCTGCTAACCAGCTCACGACACCCCTCACACAGCATAAACCCTAAAAGCCCAATTACACTCAGTGGACTGCTTAACACCCCAGAACCTCTCTCCAGGTACACATTGCATCCGCTCAAGCTCAAACTAATAAACTTCAAGCTGCGTGTTTTTATGTATCCATACATGACAGTTAAATGCATGGTTTGCTGTTCTGGATGGATGTGGCACGCACAAAGGGGCAGATTTTATAAATCTGCGCATACACGTACTTTTGTTTGCACACCAGGCGCGAACAAGAGTACGCGGGATTTCAATAGAGATGTGCGTAGCCGCGCGTATCCATTAAAATCCGGGGTCGGCGCGTGCAAGGCTGCCCAAAATCGGCAGCCTGCACGTGCCAAGTCGCGCAGCCTGCCTCCGTTCCCTCCGCCCTCCCCCCACCTTCCCCTCCCTTCCCCTACCTATCCCACCCCTCTGGCCCTATCTAAACCCCCCCTACCTCTATCACGAAAGTTACGCCTGCTCAAAGCAGGCGTAACTTTGCGTGCGCCGGGCTGGCTGCCGGGCTCCATGTTCCGGTCCGGGGGCTGGTCCGGAGGCCGCGGCCACGCCCCCGAAATGCCCACGGGCCGAAACCACGCCCACGGCGCCGCCCCCGGATGACGCGCTGAACGCGTCATGCCCCCTCGACACGCTCCCGATGACGTGCGATTCGCGACACGCCCCCCCCCCCCCAAGGAAAGCCCCGGGACTTGCGCGCGCCGGAAGCCTATGCAACATAGGCTCGGCGCACGCAGGGGGTGTTTGGGCCAGGTTTTCGGGGGATACGTGCGTATCTTACGCGCGTACCCCTTTGAAAATCTGGCCCACAAGAAGTTAAGAGGAAATTAAAGGGGGGGAAAAAACCCGTAGACTCACTTTGGTTTGCCCAGTTTAATTTTCTTTTGCAAAAGCTTGCATGAGTAGTCTACTTACGGCAGTCTCTCTCATCCTCTCCATCACCACAGTTATCTTGCCCGTTGCAGCGGAATATTCCGGGGATACAGCGGTTGGTGTTTGTGCATTTGAACTGGCTGGGGAGGCAGACATGCATATCTGGATCGAGAAGCACAGAGAGTGAAGTTAGCTGACTATTCTGACTGCTCAAAATGCCAACATCTGTTTCTTTACTTTACTGCCTTTCTAGGGGCACATTTTCCTTCCTTCAGCTATATATATTTTTTTTTTGTTTCCCTTTTTAAGTAAAAAGTGTTTAATCTTTCTATTATGGCTGTACCCCATTTAAAAAAAAATTTGAGCCCACTCTTCAGGAGGTCACACTGACCTCACCACCTCTTGGATTTAGTTTGGTTAAGATGAGTTTTCAAAGCCTTTAAACTCTTATTTTTCTAAAAAAAAAAAAATAATAATAATAATGTAATGATGTGCACAGAATAAAATGTGGATCATAAATGATTTTTGTCTTAACTTCCAGCTGAATTATTTAAATCTACTAATGTCATAAATTTCTCATGGCCTAGTTGTTCAGTGGCGGATCTATGTAGTGCCAGGTGGGAGATCTAGCATTCACAACCCCTGAGGAAGACGGGGGCCAACATTCAGCCGCTATGCGGCTTGGCTAGTTAGCCAGATAAACATATGAGGCTAACTTTAAGATAGATGGGTATATTCAATGTCACGGCTTTGTTGCTAAATGTACCCTGCTAGTTAGCCAGAGAGGTTTATCCGGCTAACCAGCCAAGCTGCTCAGCGGCTGAATATTGGTCCCCTTCTTTCTCAGGGGTTGCAAATGCAGCCTCTTTGCGACTGACTCGGGGAACAGAAGCTACATTAACTCCACTTCTCTTGGAAAAGCCTCCCGCCCACCCCCGACTTATGCAGTTAAATTGTAGCTGCATAACTTGCTGCCTAGGCTTTCAATAGCACCAATTAGCCATTTAAAAGGATGACTTTTCAGTTATCCATCTAAATGGCTTTTGCATATTGACCTCAACAAGTCCCAGCCTTTGAGCAAAGGCAACATCTGGTGGCCAGACTCCATTGCATAAGTACAGGGTTCCTGAAAGTGCTGAGGGCTGTTGCCACAACAGCTAAACTAAATAGGAAGGGAAGGGGTATAAAAATTGGGGAAAACTCCTGGATAGTTGTGAATACAGGCTCATAGTGCCTGTGGTGAAACAGGGGTTCTGTGTGCACTGTGGTGAAACAGGGGTTCTGTGTGCACTGTGCTTTCTTGTTTTGCCTTGTTTTTCCCCAGAGAGCTCATTTCCTTTGAGCTGACCTGCAGGTGGCATTTGACCTCTGCACTGTAGGTCAAACAGAAATTTGGGATGCTAACTTGACAACATACATATCCCAGCTATAAAACCTGTAATATCCTGCAATGCTTCTAATTAGAAAGCTATTACTGGTCAGAAAGCCATTGGTCAGGAAGCTATTGCTAGTACTTTGTGCACTGATTGACCTTTCAGACAAGAGAACTGGTCCTGAAGGTACTATAACTCTTTAGTCTTGCTGGAAGTAGAGACAGCGGATCTCTATGTTGAGTCCCTGCTCAAACTCTGCTGGACAGCACATTTTCTGAAGCTCCCCAGGCACTGAAAAAAGTGTTTAGCTAACCTTTGCTGGTAAAACCTTATTTTACCTGTTACTCATTGCAAATTGAATCTTTTTCCATTCACTATTCCCACTTTTGTTAGTAAATTTAACAAGCTCTGTCTGGCCTGAACTGATTAATGTATTTTCTATATGTGGTGCATTTCTCGGAACTGTTACAGCCCTGGGTTGGGTCTGGTCCCAGTGGCCCTAGAAAGCACAAGGGGATAGAGTTGGAGAGGCAAGTGAGAACTCAGGTGGCAGGGTACCAGCATAGGGCGCATGTGCACAGGTGCTGGCAGACCTGGGCAATGCTCAGCAGAACCCTCTAAGTGGACACAGGGTTAATCCTGATTGTGTGTTGGGGCAGGACAGAGTCATTTCATGGCAGTGCCATAGCCCCAGCAAAGGCTGGACCTGATTACGCTGGAAGCCCTCCCCCCCAAAAAGGAGAAGGAAACTTCTGGGCCAAAAAAACAATTCTCCAAGGAAAACAGACATATAAGTTTCCAAAAAAAGGAGGCATGTTACATGTTAAAGAAAAATGCTTGTATGCTTTTTTCCTACAATTTTTGTTTCTATACAGTTTTCCTGATCAAACCCGGATCAATCAAGACTCCTGGGATTATGCCTCCCTTCCAGCAGATGGAGACAGAGAAAGTTTCACTGGTACTAGCATATAACCCGGAGTGCCACCTGTAGTCTTCCAGAATTTCTCTGTCTCCAGCAGATGGTAGAGATGCAATCCCTGCAGTCTGAAAAAAAAAAGGGGGGGGGGGGAATAGAGAATTTTCAAATCTGTGGATTTATCCTCCCAGGAGGTTGTTAGGCCCTGGTGGGGCTATCCCTCCTGGTGTTGAGGAGTACTAGCAGGGGGTCGAGGTCCCTAGTTTGCCTCGATCTTTCACTGCCCGCGGGTTCGGTTCCCTTCCCCCCAGGAGAACGACTTGAAGCCCAGCAACAGCTTTTCTGTCAGCCAAGTAGTTATTTTTCTTTGCTTGTTCTTTTCAGCAAAGTTTAAAAAAAAAAGAAAGAAAAACCTTTCAGCAGAGGAGCAGCAAGTTTTTTGGTAGTTGGGAAGGCTGCGCTAGATCTTGGCAGGGCTGTGAGAAGTTTGCTGAGCAACAGTGTTAGTTGTCCGCACTGTGCGGCGGTGCCGTTGTTTGTCACATGGTCGGGTCTAGTTGCGATCGGAGCGCCTCTTGATCGCATGGTGCACAGCAGTGCCTGCTGCTCTTGTAGCGGTGCACGCATGTGATTATCGTGTGCCGGTCAGTGTTCCCGCTGCCTCTTTGGAGAGGAGGGTGGGTCAGGACTGCCGGAGGCTGCGGAGTGTCAGCCGAGAGTGAGATCAAGCACAGAAGCGCTTGACAAGTTGGAGCCCCCTCCCCCACTGGGCACAGAAAAGGCAGCCATGCTGTCCGGTGTTGAAGGCCTGTTGGGGCTGCTTTGGGGTGTGATGATCTCCCTCCGCCGCTGTTGCCGGTGGGCCAGAGTGCTACCCACTGTACTGACCCCGATTCTGATGAGGAGGGAGTTCCCTCTGGTGCCAAGTTGGGAGATTCTACTTCTTTATCCTCAGAGTTCATCCTTCTATTACATGAGACATATTTGGCACGAAAGGCGGCGACCAGGCAGGCAGACCGCGCTCAGAAGCAAGATGTTCCGAGGCCGGCTAAGAGACCAGCTGCTTCTGGAAGTCAGTTCCACGTAAGGCACCTAGGGTTTGTGGGCTGAAGACAGCTCTGGGCAGTCCGGATATAGACTCTGATGAGTCAGAAGGGGCTCCATGGGTTTCCAGACTTCTGGACCCTTCTGGGCTAGGCAACGATCTGGCTGAACCCGATATTAACCCAGATGCCCCAGATCCGTATGGCGGGTTGAATCAAGTGCCGGGGGCTGAAGGGGCCGACCCTAAGGTGGTGCATTTATTCTGGAAGGAAGAGTTGTGGCCCTTAATTCCTCATGCTTTGGAGGAGCTTGGGATCAAAGTTCCTCAAAAGGAATCTGTCCAGGAGGGTGTTGGCTCGATCATGGATGGCATGAGGGGTCCAGCAAAAGCCTTCCCTTTTCACAAATCTGTGAAGAAACGTCGTCATGGAGTGGGACACCTCCGAAACAGGTCTCAAGGTAGACCAGGTGACGGCAAAGTTGTACCCATTGCCTGAGGACACGCTGGAGTTGTTAGCAATCCCTAAGGTGGACATGTCGATGTCTGTGGTCACTAAGAAGACCACTATTCCTGCGGCTGGTTCAGCAGTGCTGAAGGATGTGCAGGATTGAAAGTTGGAGATTCATCTCAAGAAGATATTTGAGGTGTCGGCTCTTGGCATTCGGCTGCTGTGTGCAGTAGCATCATGCAGAGGGCCAGTTTGCGCTGGGTTCAGCAATTACAGACCATGAGGCCATAATTGCCATCCAAGGCTAAGCAGGTGGAATATCTGGAAGCAGCAAGGGCTTATGTAGCAGATGCTCTATATCAGTGGTCCCCAACCCTGTCCTGGGGGCCCACCAGCCAGTCAGGTTTTAAGGATATCCACAATGAATATGCATGAGAGAAAATTTGCCTCCATAACATGCAAATTTTCTCTCATGCATATTCATTGTGGATATCCTGAAAATCCGACTGGCTGGTGGGCCCCCAGGGCAGGGTTGGGGACCACTGCTCTATATCATCTCGTTAGATCATCTTCCAGAGTGATGATGTCTATGGTATCAACCAGGAGGCTCCTTTGGCTGAGGAACTGGCTGGTGGAGTCTGGTCTAAGTCTCATTTAGGGGCATTACCTTTCAAGGGGAAGCTTATGTTTGAAGAAGACTTGGAGGAGCTTGTGAAGCGTCTTGGAGAAACTAAAGGGCATAGACTTCTAGAGGATAAGTCCAGAGGAAACAGGAGTTCCTTCTCTGGGCAGCCCTGGTTTCGATTGTACAGACGGTTTTGGCCGAATAGGACTTCAGCAGGAGCTAAGAAGCAAAGTGCCAGGAGGCAGCAGCCTTGGAACCAATCCTTTCGAGGTGGCAGGAAGTCAGGCAGAGATGGCTTTGGTCAGGGCTCTGGTGGAGCCAAGTCCTCCCAATGAAGTAAAGCCAGTCCACTCCTCTCTTCCTCTGATTGGAGGCCGTCTGACTATTTTATGAGGAGTGGACCAAGGTCACATCGGACCGCTGGGTTCTCAGAGTCATAAAGGTTGGTTACGCGTTAGAATTCTCTCGTTCGCTGCGGGACTTGTTTATGATTTCCCCTTACGCTCCCCTCGACAAGAGACAGGTGGTTCAGGAAACCGTGGACTGGTTGCAAGCTCTGGGAGTTGTAGTTCCTGTTCAATTGGGGGAACGAGGGCAGGAAGGTAATTCCATAATTTTCGTGGTTCCGAAAAGGAGGGCTCCTTCCATTCAATTCTGGATCTAAAGAAAGAGAATGTGGCTCTCAAGGTTCCCCATTTTCGAATAGAAACTCTGCGTTCAGTGATTGCAGCAGTGCGCAAGGAGGAGTTCCTGGCTTCCCTGGACTTGTCCAAAGCATACCTGCACAATCCAATCCGCCCAGACCACCAGCGGTTTCTCTGCTTCATGATCCTCAGGAAACATTTCCTGTTTTGTGCCCTTCCGTTCGGATTAGCAACAGTGCCTCGAACATTCACCAAAGTGATGGTGGTGGTGGCAGCAGCACTCAGGAGGAGGGGCATCTTGGTTCATTAATATCTGGATGACTGGCTTATTCAGGTGAAGTTGTTAGTTCTTGGTACTCAGGCAGTGGATGCTAGCCTCTCCAGCTGGGAGATGGTATGCCAGAATCAATTGGCCCAGGGGCAATGGTCCGAAGAAGAGAGTTCCTGGTCTATCAATTGTTTAGAGACGAGGGCAGTGAGGTACGCCTTGGTGGTATTTCTGCCTTTGTTGAGCGGCCGCTCAGTGCGCATCCTGTCAGACAACACAACCACGGTTGCTTATATCAACCGTCAAGGGGGAACCAGGAGTCGAACAGTGGCCCTGGAAGCGCAGGAGTTGTTTCTGTGGGCAGAGCGGCATCTAGCTTTGCTAGCAGCGTCTCACATTACTGGGGTGGACAACGTGCAGGCAGATTTTCTCAGTCGTCAGAAGCTGGACCCCGGGGATTGGGAGCCGTCAGAGGAAAAGATGGATCTGATATATCACCGGTGGGGGGACTCCTCACCTGGACCTAAATGGCGATGTGAAAGAACGCCAAGGCTTCCCAATTCTTCAGTCGCAGAAGACAGCATGGAGCAGAGGGCGTAGATGCTCTAGTTGTGCCCTGGCCCTGAGGGATCCTTCTTTACGTGTTTCCTCCATGGCCTCTGGTGGGGAAGCTGATATGGCACACAGAAAATCATCCCGGCAAAATGATTCTGGTGGCGCCAGAGTGACCAAGGCCCCCTTGGTTCGCAGATCTGGTCAACCTGACGGTGGACAGTTCTGCTCAGGCTCGCGCATTTGCCGACGCTACTTCAGCAAGGTCCAGTATTTTCAGATCGGGCAGATCGCTTCTGTCTAGCGCCTAGGCTTTTGAGAGGAAGCGTTTGAGAGAAAAGGGATATCCAGAGGATGTCATTAATGCTTTGCTGCAGGCTAGGAAGACTTCCACTTCACTGTCATATGTAAGGGTCTGGAAGGTTTTTGAGTCCTGGTGCACAGATAGAGGAATAGTCACAACTCAGGCTTTGCTAGCTAACATCTTGGCTATTTTACAGAAAGGTTTGGTTAAAGGCTTGGCCTTTAACTCTCTTAAGGTTTAGGTTGCAGCCTTGGGCTGTTTACGGGGTAAGGTGCATGTAATGTCCTTAGCTGCGCACCAGGATGTGGTTTGTTTCCTCCGAGGAGCAAATAATCTGAATTCTCCGGTACGGAAAATATATCCTTCATGGAATCTTAATATTGTCCTTCGAGGGTTGTGTGTAGCTCCGTTTGAGCCTTTGAGAAGGGCAACAGTAAAGGATCTCACTTTGAAGATGATGTTTCTGGTAGCCATTTGTTTTGCCCGAAGGATCTCTGAACTGCAAGTGTTATCATGCAGGGAGCAATTTCTGAAGATTTCGGATTCCAGGGTATCTTTGAGGATGGTGTCCTCTCTCCCAAAGGTGGTGTCCACTTTCCATTTGAATCAGACCGTGGAGCTTCCAGCCTTTCCGGATTTGAGCATGTCAACTCCACATGCTAGAGAATTACATTGGTTGGATGTGAAGAGAGCTTTATTAAGGTATCTCAAAGTCACCAATAGTTTCAGGGTGTCCGACCATCTCTTTGTCCTGTGGAGCGGTCCTAGGAGAGGACAGAAAGCTTTGAAATCCACAATAGCAAGATGGTTGAAAGAGGCAATAGGCTCAGCTTATATCTGCAAAGGCCATCCAGTTCTGGAAGGACTGAGGGCACATTTGGTTAGATCTCAGGCGACTTCGTGGGCCGAGTGTCAATTAGTGTTGCCACAATAAATTTGTTGGACGGCTACCTGGAAGTTGTAGCACACTTTCACAAGACATTATCGTTTGGATGTCCAAGCATCGGAGACTGCGGGTTTTGGCGACAGTATCCTTCGAGCGGGACTCTCCCAGTCCCACCCTGGTTAGGGAAGCTTAGGTACATCCCAGGAGTCTGGACCGATCCGGGTATGAACAGGAAAGGAAAATTGGTTCTTACCTGCTAATTTTTGTTCCTGGAATACCACGGATCAGTCCAGAGTCCCATCCAGGTATGGGGGAGAGTCTGCGCGTATTTCTGTCATGCTGATGTATATAGACTGTAGAGCTGGTGAAGATTTCAAGTTTGTTCTCCTGGTTTGGAGTTATAAAGCAAAGAGTTATGAAACGAAAAGTTTTCTTTCAAATGGGGTTTTACCCTTTTTCTCCTGCTCATCTGTGGGATATGGTTAGCATTTCGTTAGGTTGGTTTGGTAGCGAATCTTGGCTTGGTCAATACTGGAAGACTGCAGGACTGCAATACTGGAGGACTGCAGGTGGCACTCCGGGTTAAATACCAGTGCCAGTGAAACTTTCTCTTTCTCCATCTGCTGGAAGGGAGGCATAATTCAAGGAGTCTGGACTGATCCGTGGTATTCCAGGAATGAAAATTAGCAGGTAAGAACCAATTTTCCTATCTTATTTATAAGACACGATCAAAATAAAGATACCAGAAGAAAAAAAGAAGAAGAAAGTATTACATGGCTGCAGATCATCACAATTTCCTTTCCCACATGCATCGTTTTCACATGTTCTAATTACATCATCAACTTGTTGCAGTTCTTCCCAAAGTAACATAATAAAAACCAATGCCTGTCCCCTCATGTGTGGCTACATCACTGCCAACACTTCAACACTGCACTTCTCCAAATACTGCCCTCACGTGCACTCCTCCACACTCCCCAAGACAGGATGACCCACACTCACCACAATTGTTTTCATCAGAGCTGTCCTGACAATCATTATCACCATCGCAGATGAAGGCTGGGTTGGTACATATTCCAGTTGAGCACTGGAACTGCCCAGGTCGACATTTAAATTCAGCTGTGGAAAACGAAGTGCAGAATAATAATTAAAGAAACTCACACACACACACTACAATGTTTTGGCCTGTTTAATGAGCTCAAAATTTGTCACATCAATCTGGATGCACACCAGATTTTCCAGGTCATTTATACTTTGGGTTCAAACTTTCTGGTCATTAAATCCCATTTCACAGATGTCACTCGCAGAGCAAATGCAAACTTGCCCTTGATTTTTTCTGCCCGCTGTTTCACCCTGCTTGACACTGCAGTACTGATGGGGCATTTTTGCTTTTTTTTGCAAGGGAAATGGTGAAAGCTTGCCCAGTTTTAGCCCTCCCCCTCCCCCAATAACAATATATCTGGGAAATGGCAACTACCGAAACAAAATAAAAACTAAAATGGGACTTTAGACCACGCAAGAAGCAGTTTCAGAAACCATAGGAATTTTTCATCTTAAAATTGAGTATGATATGATTAAATAGGCTATATTAGCCACACAAGCTCATTTTTCCTTGTTGCATTGAATACAATGTGCACGTGGAAGCTGACAAAAGTAATCAAACTGTTTTCTTTTGTTAACCATTTATATTTTGAACAGACTTTCAGTATAGGAAAAAATGAAAACATAAATTAACTAAAGGCCAGAGAAGATGGCAAATGGGGAAAGCTCCTTACAAATAGAGGTGACTCAAAGATGTCGTTCTAGCAAGCATAAGTCAATGAGTTCCGAGTGAGAGGCAACGCCCTCACTTTTCACACCAAGCTATGCACCTTCTACAAACTTTATATGGCCACACCTCTTGCTAACTGCCATTTACTATATATGTATACTGGAAGTCACAAGGACCTTACTAAATTAGTGGCTTAACAAGCTGAGAGGTACAATGGGGGGAGGGGGGAGGAGGGAGGGGAACGGGACTCATCCCATTTACCCCTCTCCCAAAAAAATGAATTGGAATTTTAACTGCTCCAATCATTCTGGCAGGCCCTAGCGCTTCCTTGCATTGAAAACCTTTGCCACAGGCACTGTTACACGCCGACGACAGGCTTTGCAATATACGGACATGGCGGTCGTGAAAGGGGTAATTGCTCAGTAAACTTACGACAGTCCTCTGGTTCATCCGAGCGGTCTCCGCAGTCATCCTCTGTGTCACACTTCCACCAGAACGGGATGCACTTATCATTCTTGCAAACAAACTAAAGGCAAAGCGGCATGACGTGAGCAAGGAGAAAAGCAGTGGCCTACCCCGGGCTGTCCCAGTCTTATTTGTCAAGAACAGCAGCCAACTTAATGAACATGCGTTTTATTATTGTAAATATGCTTTTAAAAGTATGGAATGACTCGCTGGACTTTAATAAATACTGGCATTTTTAAAGCTCTGTTGTATTTCAGCCTTTACACAACCTTGACCATATCATATGAACTTACAGACCCACAGGTATAATGGTGGCGATAGTGGCAGAGGAGAGCCTAGCTCAGTAGCATGTGGCGGTACCTTAGCTTAGATCAGGGCCTTCTGTTTCCTGGATTGGCCCAGGGCTGGGGATGCTGCAAAGGTAGAGTTCACAGTCCTTGAGGGAAGACAAGGTCATTGCTCAAGGGTGAACCCTAGTGGCTGAATTTAGGGTCCATCATTTCAAGGTTCCAGTGCTTGACCCCCAGCCATAGATTGTCACCGCAATGCCTGGTCTAAGAAAATTGAGTGATATAAAAGAGGGGGGAGGGGGGGAATCCCCAGATAGTTGGCAATGGAGGTGCATGGCGCCAGTTCCCAATCCTGGCTCCAACTGAGCTTGAGGCTCAAAGGAGCAGGTGGAATCTGCAGGATCAAAATTAAAAAAAAAAAAAAAGATCTACTTATCAGTTGACCACACAAAGTATCCGGGTATCTGGGCTCTATGATCACTGCCGTTGTATCAGTTTGTTGAGCTGGCAGTAAAGAAATAAAGTGCACATTACCTGACTAGCAGTACAATTGGAAACGCAGGTTTTTCCATCCATAGCGAGGTAGAAGTTGGTTGGACAGGCACATTTGTAACCACCTCCAGGGGAGAGGAGACACAGGTTGCTGCAGCCCCCATTGTTGGTTTTACAGGGGTGGTTGGGAACTAAGGAGAAGGAAAAATGGACACTGATAACCACGTGCGGTGAAACACAGAGCTCTTCGAAGCTCCTTCATGGGCCTGCAAGTATGACCTTCCTGAAACAAACTGGCAAGTTGCATCAGCTCTGCAAAACCGCCGCTCATCATACATAGAAGAAATGCAATAACCACCACAAGCAGACCAACATGCGAGCCAGGACTGGTTAAGAGGATGAGAGAATGAGAATTGCAGCGCAGGGCAGAGGACTATGGACAAGTGGCTTCACAGACAGTATAGGTTAAAAAAAAAACACCCCTAAAAACTACTAAAACAGACAAATGCAGATTCTGATTCACAGAATGACTGGATCTCTCAAGCATTCTGCGATATAGTGCAAATGTCAGGAGGCTGCTACACAGAAAGGCACAACAGGGCAGCATGGCTCATCCACTGGAAATTGGAGTCATTTTTCCCACAGCGTCAGAGTGCCAAACTTAGCCAGTCAGATTTTAGCTCCTTTTCAGCCGAATCTAAGCACCTGGGTTTTTAGCTCAGAAAGAGCTTGAATCTAGGTGCCCAAAACAGTGGGTGGGATGGGGAAAGGAGGAGATCTTCATTTTGGTAACAAGTAGGTAGGGGAGGGGAGAAGTGTGGGGGGGGGGGGGGGGGGGGGGGAGAAATAACCAGCATCAGCTGCAGAGGGAGCAGTTTTCTCTGTGCCTAGATATGGCTGGCCATGTTAGCTGGCTAGCACTGAGTGTCAGTATTGGTAGCCCTAACTCTCAGCCCTTCCAGTTCAATCCCAGTCCTGGGACTGCCAAGAATCTGAATGGCTAAATCTAGCTGCTAACTGTTTAACGTGTATTAGAGTCCTACCGAGGCTTGATGCCTCTCCAAGTTAGGTTGTAAGCCCTCTAGGGAACTACCTACAGTACCTTGAATGCAATCCTCTTTTGAAGTGCCTGAAAAAGTGGAATATAAATCAAATACATCCATACATACACAACACTGGGATCACAGTCCTGATGAACTACAGAGAATGAAGAAGCTGTGATCACCTGGGACATTCTCATTCCAATGATAAAAAAAACCTGAGTCCGATATTCAAGGCCACTTAGCTAGATAAGCAGTGACTTATCCAGCCACAAACTATTTTTTTTTTAATTTATTGGCATGTGCTATTCCACTTTTTATCACGAATGGCCTCAAAGCGGATTATAATAAATTTAAAGTGGGTTTCAGCAGTATAAAATCAACCACATTGGCTGAGGATCTGAATATTTAAAGACAGATTCATAGTTAGGTTATTTTGTTGTTGCTATAGAAATAGGAATACTTCTGTGGTAAGTGTTGGGAATGCTTGGCTAAAAACCATGCTTCAACCTTCTTCCTGAAGGTGAGGTAGCTGGGCTCTAAGTGTAGGGTAATGGAAGCAGGTTCCAGTTAAAGCATGTAACAGTTAAAGGCCTGAAGTCTGGTGCAGGACAGTCTAGCAGAGGCCAGAGGCGGGGTGGAAAGCAGAGCCAATTGGGAAGATCTGAGTTTCTTCTTTGGGGCATAAGGGAGAAGGAGCTGTGAGAGAGATTCTGGGGCCTGTATGTCCATGCACCTAGTGTGTCCATGCACCTAGTGGGCTAACTTAGGGTTCATGTTAGCTGAGCCCTGAAGGGAGCAGTGGTTTGCAGCCCCTGGTTGTGAACCGTCACTGTGATGGCTCAGCTGAGTCAGGAGAAAAGAGATATAAAAAAAAAAACTCAGCAAAAATCTCTGAACAGCGGTGGACAAAAGCTCATGGCACCTTAAGTCTGACAGATGTTGGTTCTGATTGAGCTAGAAACCCAAAGAAAGAGGAAACTGCCAGGTCAAAAAATAATAAGAGCTCTAGCAATGAAGAGAGCTCAGGATCTTACCCAGAACACCCTGGTTTAAGAATGAGGTTCATTCCTATCATTGTATGCACAAGGCAAACCCATTTGGAGTCACCACCCCAAAAAGAAGCAAAAGTATTTGCATCAGCTGCTTCCCTGTAAACTAACTGATTCTGAACTTCAAGCTCAAACTCTTTTTCAAAAAAATATGTTGGCTTGGGCCAATGAGGTTCTCATGAAATCATCTCATTATAAATCATTTCAAGGATCGTAATCATGCTGATTAGACCATGAACACAAGTCACAAATTTATTTAGCTTATATGTGGAAACAAAACAGATCTCTCCATTAAGGACAAGCCCAATTATGGTCTGAGGCTAGAAAACCAATTCAAGTTTCCACAGTCATAGGGAACTGTCATAGGAGTGGTTTTATAAATGGAAATAAGCTAATATTCTAGGGGTTATGTTTAGATGGCGAAGCCTTGGCATAGCATTTTGGAAATGCTGCGTTTAGCAAGGTTTTCTTTGGCTTCTTTATTTTCATGTGGAAATGGAAGCAGATGTGCAAAACCCTTCTTCCTGCATGTGTGTTATGGAATTGATCAGAGCCTGATCATCTCAGACCAGAAAGGGTTAGTGACACCAGTGGGCATCAGCAGGACTGAACACTGCCCTTAAAATCACAAGATTTCCCTATTACTCTTTGCAGGGATAATAGAGAAGTTACCACCCTTACCCTACAGACAAAAGGCCTCTTCGCTAAGGGGCAGACTTTAAAAAGGTACAGGCGCCCGTACTTTTGTTCGTGCAACCGGCGCAAACAAAAGTATGCCGGATCTTAAAAGATACGCGCGTACCGCGTGTATCTTTTAAAATCCGGGGTTGGCGCGTGCAAGGCTGCGCAAAATCGGCAGCCTGCGCGTGCCGAGCCATGCAGCCTGCCTCCGTTCCCTCCGAGGCCGCTCCGAAATCGGAGCGGCCTCGGAAGGAACTTTCTTTCCGGCGCCCCCCACCTTCCCTTTCCTTCCCCTAACTAACCCGCCCCCCCCCCGGCCCTAACTAATTCCTCCCCCCACCTTTATTTCAAAAGTTAAGCCTGCCTCAGCGCGCGCCGGCGCACCATGTTCCAGTCCGGGGGCTGGTCCAGAGGCCGTGTCCACGCCCCCAGAACGCCCCTGGGCCGGAACCACGCCCACGGCCCTGCCCCCGGATGCGGCGGCCACGACACGCCCCCCCGACACGCCCCCCCTCCCGGAAAGCCCTGGGACTTATGCGCGTCACGGGGGTTGCGCGCGCTGCCGACCCTATGCAACATAGGCTCGGCGCGCGTAGGGGGTGGAAGGGGCAGCTTTTCGGGGGTTACGCGCGTACCCCTTTGAAAATCTGCCCCAGAGTGTTTACAGCAACCTGAAAGTTGTGAAAAGGCTGAATAGAAAAAGTGATGTCCTTTTTATATGCTGAGGCTGCAGAGAAGAGCAATGCCACTTATATATACTGACTATTACTTTTGAGGATTCACATACGTAAGTGTTTAAGCCCTGAAACCCTGAGAACTATCAGATGAGAATCTGGGAGCTTCTGAGAGCTGTAGACAACACCCAGGCATGAAAGCAGGCTATCAAAGTATATATAATCAGGGTCTGAGAAAGCAGGTGCTGAATTGTGAGGCCAGGGCTGATAACACAGAGGAGGGGGACCCTCTCCTGCCTCAGGTAGCTTGCTCGCAGCTGCCAGTACTAGATTTCTCACAAACAATATAAAAGTAAGCAAAACTGTAAATGGACAGAGCATTACACACATCAGGAGCCGCATGACACCTTGGGTCTTAGTGAACATCACATGGAATGTATTTTTTGCTTCATATAATACTGTACCAATTATTGTGATTGTTCTCCTTGTCTGATTATTGCAGTCAACCATTTAGTGTTATTTGTAGCAATTCCCTTTGTCTAATTATTCCTACATGCTAATAATAAATCCATTATTACTTTCACCTGGCACCGAAGTGTTTCAACTCAATGGGTTTGTGAGAGCGAGGAGTATTAAGGTAAGCCTTGTCAATTACTGGTGCAAGCCCTGTCAGCCACAAGTACAAGACGAGCTACTGGTGATCCTAGTCTCTCAGTCTGAACCTGAAACAATGAGAGGGGGCAAATAGAGGAATCCTTGGTGGGGCAAATAGGGGCGATCACGCTGGGGGGGGGGGGGGGAGTGGCCCTGCACTGCTATGATAGCGCCAACCCCAATACTATAATTTCAGCATTCCAGGGCCCCGCTGTGGTTGATCCATCTCCTAAAGTCGGCCTTGGTGAGAGGCTGTCTCAGCCCCTAAAGACATTTCCTGGTGCAATCAGACAATACAACTGGAGGAATTTACTGCCATACTTTACACCAAGAACGGGCCCTCACGATCCTCACAAAAAGCTCTAGTTAAAATGAGCTTGGCAAAGGCTTTTGGGAGCTAACTTACCATCTGGCTGCCGGTAGGAATGGTAGATGTGGATGTCCATGGGTCTGTGAAGGGTGCTGATGAGTACAGACTTGTCTGCACCGGTGCTTTTGTGGGCTCGGTTGATGGACTTGGTCTCCCAATCCGTCCAGTAGATGTAGTCCTCGAAGAGGGTCAGGGCAAAGATATGAGGGATATCCTGGCTCAGCACTGCAGGGAGGAAGAGAGCTTAAGAACCGTGGCAGGCAGCTTTTCAACGGCAAAAAAGTGCCTGATAAAATTCTGAGGGAGATGGGGGATGAAATTAAAGCAAGAACGTGCATGAAATCTGGTGAGCAATTTACTAGCATTAAATGCTATTTGAAGCAATGAAATAGAACTTGTGCACAAAAATTCCCAAGGATTTCTAGGAAAATGCTTTTAAAACTTTATTCCATCTTATATCAGGTGTCCTATTTGATACTTTGCTCATTGAAACCTCACGTTAGAGCAGTAGTGCATATGGCCTTTTTCAGGTTACGCAGTTTTAAGTTAAGCACTTAAAACTGTATCTATCCACTAAGTGATTTGTACATTGTAGTTCAAGCCTTGGGTATGATGACAGTGGATTACTGTAATTCTGGTATTTTAAGCCTCAGGGCTGATGCCTTAGGCAAACCTTTGGTTATTCACACCCCACCTCCTCCAAACTTCTCTACTGGTGGCAGCTCCAGCCCAACACTCCCTCCTGCCCACAGCAGTGGCTCCAGGACTACACTCCCTTCTCGGGCAGTATTGGTTCTGGTACAGCACACACCACTGGACCTCACACTGGTGCTGTAGGTGACTGCCTACTTTGCCTGATGGAAGCGCCTGCCCTGTTAGGCCTCCCAGCACCCCTCATTTGAGTTCTTCAAGTTATTCAAAATGCAGCTCCTCGCACTGTCACTGGTAAGACTATACCACGAGCACACTGCATAGGACAGTACACAAATGAAGTCTGTACAGTGCGGGGGCAGAGTTAAATCCTTATCATGGTTTTTAGCGTCATACATGCGAGGTCAACTTGGAAAGAATATGTCCCTTCTCGAGGTCTCCGCTCAGCTGGCCTACAAACTCTGTGTGTCTCTTAAGTAAACGCTTTTCCCTTCTCAGAAATCCATGGAAGATCTTTGTCCTTTGCAGGGCCAGTATTATGGAAATCTCCTCCACTGGGCTCTGCCTCTGGAATTTGATTACCTCAGTTTTTGAAAAAGTATTTTATTCCAAACCAAAGCCTTTGACTTGACAGTCAAATCCTAGATCCAATTTAATGTAGGGTTCTAGGGTTCAGGTATAATTTTGCAGCGATTGAAGTGTTTTTAAATTTTTTACTGCCATCGTACTTTTATATCCATAGTATGGTGTAGCTTGTTTAGTTTTTTGACCAAATATGTGTGTAGATGTATGGCTTTCATGTTCAGTGCATTATTACATTTTGAGGGCAATTTTCAACAGTCCGCGGAGGGCTAAAAATTTGCATGTACAAAGTACACTTAAGTCTTTGGAAGTCAGAGGAAGCCAGCACAACATACGTGCACCCATTTACACATGGGTAAGGGCATTCACCTGCATATTTTCAAAATATTAAGTTTGTGCATAAATGCCATCCTGCCGCAGCACTGCTGCTCCTAAAATGCCTCTTTTCTGTGTGCGTACATTTACAGGTACCACCTTCTCAAACCCCCCACCAGGCAATTTTCTAAAGCCGGTTTACATGCACAAAACAAAGATCTTAGATTTCAAAAATTGTTAAAAACCTGGTTAATGAGAAATGTTATCCAATGAGTGAATTATTCACTTTTATTGAATTAATTTAAGAAGAGTCTCTTTGTTAGGAAGCTTATCGTGTAACTAAAGAGGCTTTGTGTAGATATTGATTTGTAATATGTTGTACATTGCTTAGAAAGATTTTTATCAGTTAGGCTATCAGCACATCATTTTAAATAAATAAAGAAATACAACTGTGTTTTAGGAGTGTGAATGCTTTTTTGAAAATTCAGCGCTTTTATGTTATTTTGTCACTTGCCGGAAAAAAGCCGTTTTACACTGGCAGGATAGAAATCTGTGACATAACTAAAATAAATAAGAAGCGGATATTTCATTGTCCTCTACAGAAATAAAATTAGAACATCCATTCCTAATTACGGCTCTGGATTTGACAGTCAGATGAAACCTCAGGCTGCACTTAAAAATTAATCCAACAGCACTGTAGACCTCCATTAACACAGTGCCAGCCACCTACCCATATTCACGCAGTTCGCCGCTCTAGTGAATGGTGAATCCTGCACGCGCAATGCGGCTTGCTGACAGGTTGATAGGCAGAGTAAACTTTTCTGGAAGGCCTATTTCCTCCATTGAAACAAAACTCTTCTGCTAAATGAAGGAAATCTCGGTTCCGGTGTGGGAAGAGGTAGAAAAAAAAATCCTTTCACCAGAACCTTTTTGCCAGTTTCAAGTCTAAAGTGTTCAGCAGGAGACTTGTCCTGCTGAACACTTTTGGCTTAAAGTTATTTGGGTAACTTTACCCGGGTAGCTTTGCTGCTTGCCAGGCTACTATATGCGGACTTCTTAGTTTCTAGTAAGTTCTCAGGCAGTTAAATTCTCTGTAACTTTCAGATGCTGAAATGCACGCCTACGTGCGAGGTGCTGGCATCCTGCTTTCGCTCACCTGTGTGCCTGTTGCTGCCATCAAGGCTGGCGAACTGAATGTAGTCCTCTCTGGCGTCAGCCCAGTATATCCTGCTGTTGATATAATCCAGGGTGAGGCCGTTGGGCCAGGTTATCCTGCTGTCAATAATCACGCTTCTGTTGGAGCCATCCATGCCTATCTTGCCAATCAGGGAGTTGTCACCCCAGTCTGTCCAGTATAGATAACTGAGCAAGAAAGAACAGCCCCACGGAAAGGTTACATTTACTTTCTCCTTCTGTACCGTTACGGCTTAGGAAGTGCAGAAATGTTTTAAGCTATGGAATGCAGCAGGTGCCCAAAGCCAAGCTCTCGAAAAGGGCTGACATTAGCTTGGAGAACCAAAGCTTTGTAAGTTTTTGTTGTTGTTTTTTTGGGGTGGTGGAGGCAGGGTGAGGACAAGGGGAAAAAGCCATTAAAACCCTTACCCGTTCTGCACATCAACCACGAGAGCCCGGGGTTCTCTCAGACCCGAGTTAACCAGCACAGTTCGATAGGCTCCATTAAGTTTGGAAACCTCAATGGTATCTCTTCCTTTGTCACACCAGTAAAGGTTCCCACCAACCCAATCCACTGCCAATCCATCAGGGTTACTTAGGCCAGTGCGGTGGAGAATCTAAAGCAGGAAACAGGATTTAAGTATTTATTTATTTATTTATTTATTTTTATAAAGGCAGGAATCCTGGTCCTAAAAAAAGAGCCAGAAAGAGGCTGAGAGACTTCTCGCACTCATGATCGCAGTGCCCCCGAAGTACCATATCTGGTTAAATTGAAAATGGGCACAAAAATCAGCCATCCTGAGATGCTTCCCCAGTGGTATAACACAAAAATGATGCTAATTATTGATAGTTGAGAGAAGAACAGATCTAATAAATTTACTAACTATGGTGATTCCGGCAAACACCAATGGACTTAATTACTGACTGCCACTGTTTAAAAATCATATTAGCTGCATGTACCAATTATGTCTGACTGGTAATATGTACAAGATTTCCTGTGCACAGAGCTTAGAATTGTACCTGGATAAAGTCCAAATTACATGCAAAGATTGCTCACAGCACAAATATGCTATTAAAACACACACACACCACTAAACTGTTTTTGGGTTCACCCTTGGGCTGACTTTCAGCACACCTCTGAAACACAACATTATTGGCAAGCCTCGGCATGGTAGGAGGGCATGATTGAGAAACTCTACTTCTCATTTTGAACATTTCCACAGGCAGCCAAATCCACCGGTCCCCGCTTAAATGCAGCGCCCCAAAGCGCTTTTGCCTTTAGAGAAAGGAGGAAACAAAAGTCACACAGTCTCAGGACACTCACTTGAACGTCATTCCCGTTGATGTTCATCCTGCGGATCATGCTGCCCTGAGTGGTGACGTCGGTCCAGTAGATCATCTGCTCTCTGTGATCGAAGTCCAAAGCCACAGCGTTGTTCAGTCCCTGGTGAAGGAAGACGCCCAACAGCAGCAAGTGTAAATGCTTTCAGACAGGCAGTCTCCGGACATCACACCGCGTCTTAGGATCTCCTACTGCAAGCCAACAGCCCCTGGACACATCGCGGGTGGAGCCTGACTCCCTCCCTGCCCCCACCTTCATGTTTGGCCATGTGACCTAGGTCTATGGCTGTGTATAAATCCACAGGGCTCCCCGCTTTTCGAGTGAGAAGCACCAAAGGGAAAAAAAACCACCCTGAGCGGACGCTGCAATATTATTGAAGGAAACCGTGAGCTGCCGTCCTGGTGTTTTTCCAGCAGGCAGAGAGGGCTTGGACTAACACACCGAGTGGGATCTCAAGGCTGGTAATGCTAGTAGTGTTGTCCTTGCGCAAAGTTGATTTGAGGGAGGAAAAAAAAAAACCAGCCTAGTTGAAAGTGAAAGACAGAACTCTGGGCTGAAAACAATTCTTCTTGGAAAACAAGAAATACACAGAACCGATTTAACGGCATCAGAGCACCGAGTGGTCTGGCCGTGCTTGACGCAGCTGAGATTGCTGTGATGCTGTCACTTTACCTGCTTCAGTAGTGTGTAATTGGTGCCATCCAGGCTGAGTTTCCTCAGATAATAGCGATTTGCAAAGATCAGGAAAGGTTCCTCATCTAAAAAGAGATGGCAAGACAAAAAAAAAAAACACAGGGTGAAGGCTTAGCCCCAGGGAGCACAGAGCACCTTCTGAGCCACAGCTATCAGTGGGAAACCAATCAGAAGTGGAGCGGCGTGAACAAATGAATGCTGCGTGCTGGTACGGTGACAGCCCAACTGGATGGAGGCAGCAAGAGCCTATCTTCCTCCCGCTGGGCTTCCGTGGCAATTTGGGGGGTAGAGGGTGGGAATTTGCAGCCAGACTTGTTTTAAGACAAAGGACTGGGGTGGGGGGGGGGGAGGGGAGGGAGGAGGCCACACTCAGGTTCACTCTACAAGTTATCATCCTGGCTGGAGGGAGGGATGGAATATGGTGAGAGAGTGTGTGGGGGAATCAGTACCACCTCAGCATGCTGCTTTTTTTGTTGGGTTTTTTTTTATTGCACTATAAAAAAGAAATCCAGTAAGACGCAACTTTTACCAGGATTAAGTGCCGCTAAATATTCGGCTACAGTTATCCAGATAACTTCTCCACTAGCTATGTTGCTTTTAGATCCATATTCAAAAAGTCTTTGTCCTACCAGTTTCATCGCTCCGGACTTATTCGTCTAAGTAGTGTAATCCGGTTAAAATCTTAACCAAGAAAATCAAGGGCATAAGAACATAAGAAAATGCCATACTGGGTCAGACCAAGGGTCCATCAAGCCCAGCATCCTGTTTCCAACAGAGGCCAATCCAGGCCATAAGAACCTGGCAAGTACCCAAAAACTAAGTCTATTGGCTATTGGCATTCCGGGGCAGAGCAATTTTATGTGGTTAACTTAGCCAATATTCAGCAATATTATTTGGCAGTCTTAACTTGATATTTAACTGGCTACATTTGCTCCCCTCCCAAATATTTTTAAATAGTTGAGGGCTAGTGCTCGATTCCCTCAAACCTCCACCCTCCAAAACAAAAAAAACCAAACAAAAACAAAAAAAGAGTCCTTGCATTCCAACCCCCTCCATAACACTGAAATGAAAACATGCGAGCCCCCTCCTGCTCCCCTCTCCACCTACCTGCAACCTTAACTGTACCTTCCCCTCCAAATCTCAGCCAGGAGCATGAGAAGTGAAGTTACTTACCTGTAACAGGTGTTTCCTGTGGACAGCAAGGCAAGCAGCCACACAAGTGGGTGACGTCTTCCGATGGGGCCGAGTTCGGGCAGGATTCTCTATATATGCTCAGAAAGTTCTAGAATCTCCTCCTGATCATGTGCGGGTCTTCCCGCTCAATAATCACTGCATTCTATCACTTCCATTTTCTTCCCTTAACTGCATTTCATTGCTTTCCAGGGAGGTGGGAGGGCTTTGTGTGGCTGCTAGCATTGCTCTCCATGGAGAACACCTGTTACATGTAAGCAACTTCACTTTCTCCGGGAACAAACATGCAATACAGCCACAGAAGTGGGACTACTACTATACTAAACATTTCTATAGCACTACACAACATACGCAGCGCTGTACAAACATACGAAAAGACAGTCCCTGCTCAATAGAACTTACAATCTAATGAGACAAACATACAAGGCAAGAGACTTGGGGTTTTTCATAAAGCAAGTCAATAGTTAAAAAGAAGAAAAAGTTCATTAACAAGACTAAAAGCTTGGGTTGCATCAAGTCTTTTTCTTTTTATTGCAACCTTAATTCTTTTGCTGAAAGCTTCCCTTTTTACTTGGGATAGTTTATAGCACTGCATTTTCTAAGGAAGGATTTACACTTCTGCATTATTCCGGACAGTAATGTTTCATGAATGCGTCTTTTGAAGTCCATGCTGCAGCTCTTCAACTATTCTGATATCGATAAATTATTCTAATATGCTGCTGAAGTAGCCATTGCTCGAATGTGATGGGAGTCTGACAGATTGGGGTGGTGTTAGACTTCACAGCAATAATTAACGCATTGGGCTAACCATTTTGATATGGTTTGTTTAGTAACATTTAGCCCATTTCCTTGTTTGGTGAAGATATACAAAAGTAGGCTAGTGGAATGAGCTTTAACCTGAAAAGGTAATGGCTTTCCTGCCTCCACATAGGCTCCCGTGACCACCTCAATTCAGCGAGCTATGGTAGCCCACGATGCTGGTTTGCCCTGCTTCCTTCCACTGTGAAGGACAAACAGATGACCTGTCTTTCAGACTGGTTCTGAAAGTTCCAGATACCACACCAAAAGCCTACTGACATTCAAATGACGAAGAAGGTGGTATTCTTCCACATCCGTATGCTTATCTAAGGATGGAAACAAAATGGATGGATTCAAATGAAACTAAGAACATAAGAACATGCCATGCTAGGTCAGACCAAGGGTCCATCAAGCCCAGCATCCTGTTTTCAACAGTGGCCAATCCAGGCCATAAGAACCTGGCAAGTACCCAAAAACTAAGCCCATTCCATGTTACTGTTGCTAGTAATAGCAGTGGCTATTTTCTAAGTCAACTTAATTAATAGCAGGTAATGGACTTCTCCTCCAAGAACTTATCCAATTCTTTTTTAAACACAGCTATACTAACAGCTATACTAACTGCACAACCCACATCCTCTCCTTGGGCAAAAAGGATGGAACAGTATGAAGCTGTAATGCTCCTGGAGTCATCCGGAGGAACGGTTCCCAACACGACAAGGCCGGTAGATCAGAGATGGGACATGCCGAGCATATAGCCACCAGGAACACCATTTTCAAGGTTAATCTACACAAGGAAAGACTGCTAAGTGGCTGAAAGGAGGGACCTGCCAAAAACTCCAATACTAGATTACAATTCCACAAGGGAAACGACCACTGTAGGAGTGGCCAGAAGTGCTTCACCCCTTTCAGAAAACGGGCCACGTAGGGATGATCCGGCAGGTGGGTTCCATGCACCTCACCCCTGAAACAGGAGAGGGCCACTACCTGGATCTTCAAGGAGTTAAGGGTCAAACCTTTATTCAAGCCATCCTGCAAAAATTCTAGCATTAGTGTGATTTTGACCGTCCGAGGGGAAACACCACTTTCCTCGCACCAGGCCTCAAATACTCTCCAGACCCGCACAAACGCTAGGGACGTAGAGAATTTCCACGTGCAGAGTAAGGTGGCAATTACTTCTGCCAAATATCCTCGCTTCATCAGGTGAGCCCTCTAAAGGTCCAGACCGTAAGACAGAATCGAGTCAGATCCTCATGAAGGACTGGTCCCTGCTGTAGCAGGTCCCTGTGTGGTGGGAGGCACAGGGTGGTCTCCACCAAGAGTCTCCGCATATCCGCATACCATGGACTCCTGGGCCAATCTGGAATGACCCTACCCAGGAAGGGCCACGGAGGGAAGGTGTACAGCAATTCTTTTTCTGGCCAGGTCCATCAATCCCCAGGGACCACTGATCTCTTCTGCGACTGAAGAATCGGAGAACCTTCGCATTGTGAGATGAGGCCAGTAGGTTGATGGATGGGAGATCCCAAAGACCTACTGCCAGCTGAAAGGCTTTGGCTGACAACGCCCACTCTCCTGATCCAGACTCTCCCTGCTTAGAAAGTCTGCTCTGATGTTGCCTTTTCCTGTGATGTGGGAGGCTGAGATAATCTGTAGATGTATTTCCAGCCATTCCATAAGGAGGTCTATCTCCTGTGACACTTGCTGGCTTTTGGTTCCACCCTGGTGGTTGATGTAGGCTACCGTCGTTGCGTAGTCCGACATTATGCGGACCGCTTGACCCTGGAGTATGTGGCTGAATTGTAGATACTCTCAAATACAAGGTATGTAAGTGAAGTATTGAAAAATATCCAAAAACCAACAAAACTTCACAAGACTAGTTTTAACAGAAACTTCATATGTGACACTACCCAGATGCTAAAAAATGGAGGAAAAAAGACCTCAGGACCTCATGTTTGTTCTAGATAGAACATTCAACATGTAAGAGGTGGTTTACAATCCCTGATCTTTAAAAAAAACCCTCCAATCATCCAAACTTTAATTTTATTCTTGATAATTTTTTCTATTTTTATATTTCTTTAAAACAGGTACTCCAGTTCAATTGTACTCAATGTCCCAAATTCATGAAACATGTTTAGAAGTTGTAGAAATTGGACTCTTTAACCAACAGTTTCAAAAAAACGTAGTGAACACAATAATGATTAAACTTATCTGTAGGTGCATTCAACAATGCTGCAAAAGTCCATCCATTGTTCTTTATATGCAGACATCAGCCGATGTTTTCCTCCATTTTTTAACATCTGGGTAGTGTCACATATGAAGTTTTTGTTAAAACTAGTCTTGTGAAGTTTTGTTGGTTTTTGAATTGTAGACACGCCAATCTTGACTGCCCAGGCTTCCATGCAGTTTATGTTCCAGAGGACCTCTTCCTTGGTCCAGCATCCCAGGGCCATCAGTTCCTGAAAGTGAGCTCCGCAGCCCCGGAGGCTCGCATCTGTCATGAGGACCAGCCAGTTCGGAGAGAACAAGGGTACACCCCTACCCAGATGTGCTTCCTGAAGCCACCACTGGAGCTGAGAGCATGCTTCTATCAGTAAGTGGAGGTGAATCAAATAGTCTTCAGACTGCAGGTTCCAACATGACAGCAGGGAGCACTATATCCAGGGTTGCCACCATCAAACCGAGAACTTGAATATAGCTCCACACCGTCGGGCGTATTGTACTCATCATCCGACACACTTGGGACATCAAATTCTTTATCTGCATAGTTGGAAGCAAGACCTTGCCCTGCTTGGTGTCGAATTGGACTCCCAGATATTTCAAGAACTGGGAGGGTTTGAGACAACTTTTGTCCAGGTTTACAACCCAACTGAGTTCCTGAAGCAAAGAGGTTACCCTGTTGGTCACCCGGAGACTCTCTTCCACAGTCCTGGCCCGGATCAATCAATTGTCCAAGTATGGGTATAGCAGAATCCCCTCTTTTATCAACGCTGCCACTACAACCACCACAATCATGAAAAATATTCTGGGGGCAGTGGCCAGGCCAAAGGGCAGTGCCCGAAACCAATAATGGTGATTCAGTACTGCAAAGCATAGGAAATGTTGATGTTCTTGATGGACTGGAATACGTAGGTAGGCCTCGGATAGGTCCAGGGAGGTTAAGAAGTCTCCCGATTGTATGGCCATTAACACAGAGCATAGAGTTTCCATGCAGAAACTCGTAGATATCGCTTGACGCTCCTGAGCTCCAGGATGGGGCGAAAGGAACTTTCCTTCTTGGGTGCGATGAAACAGATGGAATAATGCCCCGTATTTGTCTAGGGCACAAGTACTGGGATTATAGCTCTCATCCTGAGGAGCCTTAACAGGGTAGTCTCCATTGCCTGCTTCTTGTGCTAGGAGTGGCAAGTAGATTATCATGAATATGTCCAGAGGAGTGCTGTAAAATTACAGAGCATATCTTTCTCGTATGACCTCCATTACCCATTTTTCTGAGATTGGTAGAAGCAGGATAGTTCCACCATTGGTAGCCCGCCCCTCTCTTGGGCTGTCAGCTCCGAAAGGTCTGAGACTCCCAAAGGATTGAGACCTCTGAAATGCCGTGTTTCTGTCAGGGCGCAAGCGCTGAGATCCTTGGAACGACCCCTCATAGGCAAGGGGCACTTTAACTGCTTTCTCTTATCTTCTGGTAGCCGGGGAACTGGAGATTCACCCCATTTACTAGCCAGCTTTTCCAAATCGCTTCCAAAGAGACGTGATCCTTTAAAGGGCATCTGTGTGAAATTTGCCTTGGAGTTTGCATCTGCTGACTAATTCCGCAGCCATAGCTGTCTTCTTGCCACCACCACTGAGGCCACTCCTCTGGCTGAAGTACAAACTAGGTACGAGCCTGCGTTAGCTAAAAAGGCAGCGGCGGGTTCATAACTGCTCTGGAATTCACCCCCGAGTCATCCATTTCCCGAGAGAGGAGCAGGCACAAATGAGCTACCAATCTGTAAGTTCATTGCTATTGTGTCAAAGGCCTGTTTAAAGATGGACTCCATCCGTCTATCGAACGCATTCTTTAAGGCCGCTCCTCCCTCCACTGGGATAGTTGTTGGCTTAGAGATGGCACAGACCAGCACATCCACTTTAGGGAAATGCAAACGTTTTTTCAATGCCGGATAAAGTGGGTATACAGATTCTAACACTCGTCCACCTTTAAAACTTGCTTCTGGGGTGTCCCATTCCAGGTCAGTCAACTCCTGGATAGCTTCCAGTACTGAAAAGTAGCAAGAGGCTTTCCGTAGAGAAATCAGAATGGGATTCTTCTTCGGTTCTGTTATAGAGTCCAGCCCAGGAACTCCCAGCATTTTCAGAGTCTGGGAAACCAGGGCCGGCAATTTATCTCTATGGAAAAACTGTAACATGGTCCGATACAGTTCTAAACCAAAGAGAATTTCCCCAACTTGCAAGGAATCTGTATCCTCCTCCTCGTCCGTGCCATCCAGTTCCCTGCCAGGGACAACCTTTGTGAGGCGAGGCATGCCTTGAGGTCTACCAATAGGACTGGGATAGGTAGGGTTTACCGGCTGAAGTTCTGTCCGGTCAGGCACAAGTGAGGCAGCAGACTGTGCCTATACGAAGGTTTGAAGGCCTTGAAAAAATTCCACTTAAGAGAAGGCAGCTGGATTCATGCCTAGCCCAGGAGGTACTGGGTTAGGTGCCAACGAATTTCCCTCTCCCATGGATTACCCAGTCCCGGGGTACTTCTAGTTAAGGCTGTGGCTGACCCATCTTCTGAATGGGAGGAGTCGGGCTTAGCAAAGTCTGGGGGGACCAACTCTCCCTGGGCTTCCTCACAGTGCTGACATAAGCAAGAATCCAGGCCAGACTGTGCAGCCCTAATATGACAAGCAGCGCAAAGAGAAAGGAGCTTATGTTTCTTTGCTGCTGGAGCCACCAGCGACGGTAACTGGGTGTTCAGTCGGCTTGCGCTTAAAATTTTATGTGCACAGATTTTGGTCCCCTACGTGGGCCGTGGCAAGGCACATACACAGCCTGTCTGCCCGGCTTTACTTGTATTCTGCGCCTATTAAGTTGTGCGTGTATGTACATGTGCGACATTATGCGCACAGCGTGTGTTCGGCATTATGCGCACAGCGCGTGCACAGAGCTGACATGCACTATGCATACTGACACTCTATGGTGGGCAATACAGTATGCACAAAGATGCACGCAAGATGGTGCCGCCGCGGCCTATCTTGCAGTGTGCTAACCAAGCCTAAAGTGGGACCTAGCCCACCGGGTGGCCGCTCAACCCGCTTGGAAGCCCACTTCACCTTACCCCAACAGGATCGGGAACGATATCTGTATAGCACACTGAGCAAGGAGACCGGAGGAAGTCTTACCGAAATCCCTCCAAAACTGTCTCTGAATTGGGAGGTAAATCCTCTCATATATATATATATTTTATTTTTTTTTTAACATACCTAGGCTCAGCGCTTACCGGCTGAGTAAAGAGACTGTCTTCGGCTGTGGGGGAAGAGCGCTTTGGCTGTCACCAGCACACTTGGTTTCCTGCACCTGCTGCTTTTCACCTGCTTAAGCAGCAAAGTCCACACCAGAAACCAGCTACCAGACCAAGGCTCACATCTGAGGGATCTCAGAAATCACCTCAGGAATTCTCAACTGGGGAAGTACCTTTAGGTATCACCGCAGGAGAGCGGGGCTCAATCTTTTCACCAATTTAAAAGTAGAATTTTTTTCTTCCAAAAGTACAGCGATCCCCATAGGGAAAGCATGTCCTCTGTTGGCTAGAGACAGAGAAATACTGAAGGGGTGAGGTCACCCCCTTCAGGGGTGCATGAAGGATGATGTCAGCTTTGAAACCTGACTCCGTCTCCATCTGCTGGCAAGGGAGTATAACCCATTGGTCCTGATTCCATCTGTCTACACTAAGGAAAACAAAATGATCAGGTAAGTAATTTCTCCATGCCCAGCCACAAATACAGCATTCAGTTAAGGTCTCTGGACCAACATCTTTCCCTACAACCTATTAAGAAAATCATCTCAGCCATATATTGATCCCTTTATCAACAAAGTTTCACTCAGTTTTCTTTTCAATTTCGTTAGCATAACAACCATGGTAGTCTGAACTGGAAAAATGGTTCATAACTTCACCATTGATGAGAAAAGAGCCCCCTCCCCCCCCTTCCTCTGTTGTGCTGAACTCCATTTCTCCGGAGCTCGAGAGGGTATCCCCTTGTTTTTGTTTGAGGCTCCTGGTCTAAAAAGGGTTACCCATCAGATACCTGTGGGATCTGCCAATTAATTCCTACGGTGCACATAAAATCCCTTTCTTGGACAAGTCGAGTTCCATATTCAAAGGCTATTTAGACGCATTACTCAAAAGTTATTCATCTAAATGGCAAAAATGGCATTTTCAGCTGCTTATGGCTAAATTTTAGCCGGATAACTAGTCATCCAGAAAGAATTTAGCCGGATAAGTTTGGGTGGGGAGGAGTAAAGTTGGTTGGATAAGTTATCTGGCTAACTCAGATTTTCGTAGTTAGCCGGATAAACTTATCAGGTTAACTTTAAGGTAGCCGAATATGTTCAGTGATGTGACCGTACTGCTAAATATATCCTGCTAGTTAGCTGGATAAGGTTATGTGCTTACCTAGCAGAGCAGCATGGCGGCTGAAAATGGACCTCACTGAAATTTCTGAGCTTTTGTAAAACCAGAGGTACTGAAGTATTGTTAGAAAAAAAACCCAAACCCTTCAAAAACATAATTACTTGAAACTTGCATAGACTAAAAGACATTCAGAACTAGATATTGCTCCTCATGCAGCAGCATCGTTTGAGACAACTGTTTTTACCTGAGGTGGCTTTGCAGCCTGTGGTATCATTAGGTTTGGTCTCGTATCCCTCGACACACAGGCAGTGAAAGCTTCCTAAGGTGTTGATGCATTTCTGACTGCATGGATACGTGGTTGTGCACTCGTCAATATCGATGCATGTTTTCCCATCATCCTTCAGTCTAAAGCCAGGACGGCACCTGCACTGCAGAGTTTAAGACAAAGAAGTTAATTTGGGGGGGGGGGGGGGGAGTGAGGGAGGGGAGGGGGTGCAGAATGAAATTCCTGGCTGAAAGGTAACAAAGATGTGTTGAAATTAAAAAAAAAGTATTTCAGAAGGAAAACCGAAATAGAAACAATGATGCTATGCCCTATCCATTCCTTTTCCCCCCAACATAAGGCAGTTAAGTACTTTCTAGATTACAAGCCCCTGGGTTATGATGTCTCAGTGTTTGCTACAGATGTTCAGCTCTCTAGCATTTGCTTCACAGCTGTCATGTAGACGCTTGCACGGAATATATTCACTGTTTGTTTATTCAGCTCTTTCATATTTGTTCCTCCCTTGATAAAGTAGCTGAAATTTAGCATGCTACATAAAAATAAAATCAGAATGGCTCCGGGGACTGCGTGCAAAGAAGGAATCATTAGCAGAAGGAAGCTGAAATTCAAGCTTCCAGCCAGGTGCTCTCTTCCCTTGCTTGCCTACCACATAAACAAGACACTTGCATTCAATGGAAGGTATCAGAACAAAAATACATTTTGCTAATCAGATATCAGACATGGCATGTAGAATACCAGCGCAGCAATAAGATACTTTCACCTCAAGCTGGGTAACCCTATAGTCATTCTTTTTTTTTTTTCTTAAATAATAAGAAGGTAAATCAAAAACAGGAAACATGTTCATCTTTCACTCGTTCTCAAACCAACTTCATGAAATCAAACAGAAACGAAAATTAAGTCTTAAAGGTCTCCACCTTGTAGCCGATTTTCAGATCCTCACACTCCTGGGTGCAGCCGCTGAGCTTCTTGTTGAGACACTCGTTGATGAAGCAGTTCAGTTCGTCCGAGCCATCCTTGCAGTCATCACTGTTGTCACAGAGCAGGCTCTCGGGGACACAGTTCCCGTTCTTGCACATGAAGAACGACTCGTTGCATTTGTTTTCTGAGACATGCACACAAAGACGAGAGCATGAGCACGACCGCTATAGGGCATAAAATAAGCTGTGTGCTGGCCAGACAACTTCAGCAGCAAAACATGGAAACGGGTGAAAGTTTTCTCCAGGCTGTTGGAAAACCTTCGCGGCTGGGACCCAGGGGTTGGTGAAGAGGGCAAGGTCCTCTGTGAAGCCTTGCTCTCATGTCAGTTAGCCTCTGGCGTATGTTGCAATGCAGCTGATTTGGGAAATTCACTTGGACTACTGCTCAGGATCAGGAGTACATCTGGATCTCTGTTGTTTCCAATAATCCCGGGCTGTTGAAGTATCCACACAGCCTGGGTTTTGTGTTTTGATTTTGCTCAATAAAAACTTTGTTAAAAAAAAAAAAAAAAAAGGTGTGGACAATTTTCTGGAGGAAAGGTCCAACAACAGCTATTATATTAGCCACATAAATCTGGGGATCACCATGTCTTACTGCCAGGGGCTGGGAGTGAATGACAGTATGGATTTCTCTATTAGGATCTATTGGCTACTTCTTCCAAGCGATCAGGAATGGCCACTATTGGGGAGAGGATGATGAACTATCGCTCCGATCCAGTATGGCAATTTTTGAGACCTTATATGGAATTGATAGATATGCATAGAAAACTGCAGCCCATGACAGAGAGAGACTGGACTAGAACAGTCTCAGCAAGTACATTAAAAAGCTGCACTCACCAGAACTGGTACAGCGTGGATTCTTTGGAGCCTCATCCGAATGATCATGGCAGTCAAACTCCCCATCGCACTCCCAGTGAATGTTACTCAGGCACCGGCCATTTGCACAGCGGAACTCTTGGGAGCCACAAGTTGTGTATTCTATCAGGCACCACAAGTGATCATGTGGTTAGGACAGATAATACAGAAATGGAACACAAGAGAGCATGTGGTTAGGACAGATAATGCAGAAACAGAACACAAGCCAGCACGTGGTTAGGACAGATAATGCAGAAACAGAACACAAGAAAGCACGTGGTTAGGACAGATAATGCAGAAACGGAACACAAGCCAGCACGTGGTTAGGACAGATAATGCAGAAACGGAACACAAGAGAGCACGTGGTTAGGACCGATAATGCAGAAACGGAACACAAGACAGCACGAGGTTAGGACAGATAATGCAGAAACGGAACACAAGCCAGCACGTGGTTAGGACAGATAATGCAGAAACGGAACACAAGACAGCACGTGGTTAGGACAGATAATGCAGAAACGGAACACAAGAGAGCACGTGGTTAGGACAGATAATGCAGAAACGGAACACAAGAGAGCACGTGGTTAGGACAGATAATGCAGAAACGGAACACAAGAGAGCACGTGGTTAGGACAGATAATGCAGAAACGGAACACAAGAGAGCACGTGGTTAGGACAGATAATGCAGAAACGGAACACAAGAGAGCACGTGGTTAGGACAGATAAGGCAGAAACGGAACACAAGAGAGCACGTGGTTAGGACAGATAATGCAGAAACAGAATATTATTAGGAGCTGAGCATTGCTATTTTGTGAACATCAGTGTTTAATGGAAGATGCTTTTAAATCTCACCCGCCACCCACTCCCCAGTGCCAGGTGAGACATACCACACTCTGGGGACTCATCAGATCCATCGCTACAGTCCTGGTCATGGTCGCATACAAACTGCTTTGGAATGCACTGCTTATTCTGACACTGGAATTCTCTGGCATCACAAGTATTGTTGAACACTATAATGAAAAGGCGGAGGAAAGGAAAAAATAAAAGCCTGCCACTGGCTATTGACAAATGATTGTGCTACCAATTAAAAAAAAATCTAAGCAAGGGTCTTAGAATAATAATCTCTGCATTATATTTACCACCCCAACCAGCATGCACAGCATGAGGCACGAATTAGCTATAGCCCAGACTGCTAATACACAATCCTAGCGTGAACACTTTACATTCAGAATTTATGACAATGAGGCAGGGCAATCTCACACCTTTAAAGAATGGAGAAATTACTTACCTGATAATTAATTTTCTTTAGTGTAGACAGATGGACTGAGGACCAATGGGTTATGCTCCCCTGCCAGCAGATGGAGACGTAGTCAAATTTCAAAGCTGGCGTCACCCTAGATACACCCCTGCAGTGACGTCAGCTCTTCAGTATTCTCTTCAAAAGCTAGTGTGGACATACTATTGAAAAAACTTGTTTAAAACTTGATTAAAAAACGGATAACCATAACCGTACTCAACCAAACCTAAACACTGAACCCCAGAAAGATTATAGATGCCCTGATCTAGGGACCTGATGATGGCTTACCCGTAAATTTCTTGGAATCAATATTGACTCCACAGGCAAATCCTTGGTACCGTCCTTAGGCTGCCATGGGTGGAATGCTGAGTCCATCTGTCTACACTAAGGAAAACAAAATTATCAGGTAAGCGATTTCTCCATTTCCTAGCATGTAACCAGATGAACTCAGGACCAATGGGAAGTACAATCAGGGCGGGAGGCTGCCCGTGGTCCAGTTAGCATCGTCTTCGCAAAGGCTGCGTCTTCTCGGGCTTGGATGTTCAGGCGATAGAATCTGGAGAAGGTGTGCAAGGAAGACCACGTCGCTGCTCGGCAGATGTCGATGGGAGTCAGTAACAGCTTCCACCCAGGATACTGCCTGAGCCCTAGGCTATCTAGGGATGGTAAGGAAATGGACTGGTTCAGGTGAAACTCCGAGACTACATTTGGCAAGAAGGAAGGGACGCTGTGAAGCTGCAACGTTCCTGGAGTCAAGCGGAGGAACGGCTTCCGACATGACAGCGCCTGTAATTCAGAGATGCGACGAGCTGAGCATATCACCACCAAGAATACAGTCTTCAGCGTTAACAGGCATAGAGATAGAGCGCACAACGGCCAAAAGGAAGACCCTGATAAGAAGTCCAATACTAGATTGAGGTTACATAAGGGGACTGGCCTCTTTGAGAGTGGTCGGAGGTGTATAAATCCTTTTAAGAAATGGGCCAAGACCAGATGTGTCAACAGTGAGAATATGCGCACATGCCTACACATGCGAGAAAAGAATCGGTGCAGTGGCCTACCTCACAGTTAAGTAAAGCCTGTTTGCACTTTCAGCGCGTTCAGGCTCGGATCTGTTTAACATCCAGCACCGAAAATCATTGGCCTGAAGAGCTTCTCAAAAGCTCTGGCCTCTTGACTGGCCGAGAATCCATGGAGACTGGGGCCAAGAGCTAGCATCTTGCTAAACACGCTTTGCGCATAAGCAAATTAAAACTGGCAGAAGACATCTACCAGAACCAGAGACTCCTCCTCAGTTCAAGTGCCTCTCTGCACCTCTGTGGGACAGGGAACTGCTGGTGATAGCTGAGGAGGGGATTCCCCTGGTTCTCTCGCCGAAGTTGCTAGGAAATTGAAAATGGCTGCCGTTTCTGCACTGACGGGGAAGGTCTCAGTGCTAGACCCCATCACCCAGAAGGCTTGTTCTACCGGTTTGGTCATGTTTGACGCAGACCCCAAACACTTTTGCTGGAAGCACATGCTGTTCCTCCCCGCACCTGCGGCACCACTAGCACTTCAACGACAAGCAAGGGAACAGTCCCTCAGCGACACGGAGTCAACACCTGGTCACCTCTGTAGGCAGAGAAGCTGATGAAAAACCCCATCGCCGAGCAAGCCAAGCTGCTGAGGTAGTTCCCCCCCCGGAACCTCGCTGCTGCACAGATTCCTCTACTAGTTCCTTGTTTTCTTTTTTTTTTTTTTTTACTGAGAACAAATACTGATGGACTGCAGGTGGCACCTCAGGATATAGGGCAGCTCAGTCAAAACTTTTATGTCTCCATCTGCTGGACGGGAGGAAAAAAACCCCAGGAGTCTGGACTGATCCAGGTACATTCAGGGAAATAAAGATACATAGAAACCAATACTTTCCTTTGGTGCAGAGGTTCCAGTTCCAGGAGCACAGGCTGCATGGCAGATCAGAAAAGAGCCAGCTCACTGGCTATATCAGTCTCCTTTTGCCAAACTTTAGCAGCCTAGCACAGGACAAACCGTATAAAAGGGATACATCCCTGCTCCACTGGGCTTGCAGTGCAGACATGCCAGCAGGTTCCAATGCTTTCTCATGGGGGATAAGGGATCTGGACTACCAGATATTCACCCCATGGACCTCCAGACTGAACTATTAGAAGGGTCACCAACCCCCTGCTCGTCCGCCTCAAACCAGGGGGGATGGCCCCACCAGGACCTCACAACCCCCTGGGAGGATCCAAAAATGTCTTTTACTCTTTTTTTTTTTCCTTTCTCTCCAGACTGCAGGTTTGACACCATCTACCATCTGCTGGAGATAGAGAAATACTGAGGGATTGCAGGTGACACACTTGGGTTATGTACAGTGTCAGTGAAACTTTCACTGTCTCCATCTGCTGGCAGGGAGGCAAAACCCAGGAGCCTGGACTAATCTCTGTACATACAGGGAAGGCCTGTTTAAGGATGGACTCCATCCATCTATCGTGCGCATTCTTTAACGCCACTCCTCCCCCCATTGGGATAGCTGTTCGCTTAGAGACAGCACATACCAGCGCATCCACTTTAGGGAAATGCAAATGTTCTCTTGCTGCCAGATCCAGTGGGTAGAGAGCTAATACTCATCCACCTTTAAAACTTGTTTCTGGGGCATCCCTCTCCAGGGTCAATCAACTTCTGGGTGGCTTCCAGTACCGGAAAATAGCAAGAGGCTTTCTGTAGGGAAATCAGAATGGGATTCTTCTTTGGTTCCATCATAGAGCCCGCCAGAGGAACTCCCAGCATCTTCAGGGTCTGGGAAACCAGGGCCAGCAATTCATCTCTATGGAAAAACTGTAACATGGTCTGATATGGTTCTAAACCAGGAGGAATTTCCCCATCTTCCAAGGAATCAGAATCCTCCATTTCGCCCGTGCTGTCCGGGTCCCTGCCAGGGACAACCTTTATGAGGTGAGGCATGCCTCGAGGTCTGCCAATAGGACTGGGAGAGGGAGGGCTTACCGGCTGAGGTTCCGTCCGGACAGGGGCAAGTGAGGTAGCAGACTGTGCCTGTACGAAGGCTTGAAAGCCTTGAAAACATTCCACCCAAGAGAAGGCAGCCGGATCCATGCCTAGTCCAGGAGGTACTGGGTTAGGTGCCGTTGAATTTCCCTCTCCCGTGAAAGATCCAGTCCCGTGAAAGATCCAGTCCAGGGTACTTCCAGTTAAGGCTGTGGCTGACCCATCCTCTGAATGGGAAGAGATGGGCTTAGCCAAGTCTCCCTGGGCTTCCTCACAGTGCTGACATAAGCAAGAATTCAGGTCAGACTGTGCAGTCCTAATATAACAAGCAGCACAAAGAGAAAGGAGCCTATGTTTCTGTGCTGCCAGAGCCATTGGCAGAAAAGAAGCATAAGCGCTTTTTAAAAGGAAAATTAGTTCTTACCTGATAATTTTCGTTCCTGTAGTACCACGGATCAGTCCAGACTCCTGGGTTTTGCCTCCCCTCCAGCAGATGGAGACAGAGAAGTTTCTACAAACTCTGCCCTATACCCTGAGGTGCCACCCACAGTCCGTCACTATTTCTCAGTAACAAAGCAGAATTGATCAAAACCCATCTAACAATATATAATAACTGTAACTCCAAACTGGCTCACTAAACCCTCAAAAGGGAAAGAACCCAAAAGCGCTGTGAACAAATTGATCTTCAGAGACTCTCCGTAACCTTGATGCATACAACTGGTGGGACCCTGGACTGATCCGTGGTACTGCAGGAACAAAAATTATCAGGTAAGAACTAATTTTCCTTTCCCTGTACGTACCTGGATCAGTCCAGACTCCTGGGATATACCAGAGCTTACCTACCTGGGATGGGACCCGGAGAGGCCCTCTCAGAGCACGCCTTCTCCAAATCCGCCTGCCCCAGGATCCTGAACATCTAGCCGGTAATGCTGCGCGAAAGTGTGCAAAGACTTCCACATAGCCGCTCTGCAAATCTCTTGAGGCGAAATTTGTTGGCATTCCGCCCAGGACGCTGCCTGCGTCCGCACAGAATATAGAAACATAGATAGAAATGACGGTAGAAGAAGACCAAACAGCCCATTCAGTCTGCCCAGCAAGCTTTCACACTTTTTTTTTCCTCATACTTATCTGTTACTCTTGGCCCTTAGTAACCTTTTGGTTCTATTTCTCTTCCACGCTCGCCATTAATGTAGAGAGCAGTGCTGGAACTGCATCTAAGTGAAGTATCTAGCTTAATTGGTTAGGGGTAGTAACCTCTGCAATAAGCAAGCTACTCCCACGCTTATTTGTTTACCCAGCCTGTGCAATTCAGTCCTTGTTGGTTGTTGTCTGAATATAAACCATCTTTTCTTCATTACCCCCTGCCGCTGAAGCAGAGAGTTATGCTGGATATGCAATGAACGTGAAGTATCAGGCTTAATTGATTCGGGGTAGTAACCGCCGTAACAAGCAAGCTACTCCCCACTTTTTTGTGAATGCAAATCCTTTTTTCCACATTTCCTCTTGCCGTTGAAGCATAAAGCAATGTTGGAGTCGCATTAACCATGTGTATGTTTATTGAATATGGGTATTATCTCCAGGTAATAGCCGTCATTCCCTCAAGCCACCCTCTCTTCATTCACATCCACTAGACTTTATGGATCCACAATGTTTATCCCACGCCCCTTTGAAGTCCTTCACAGTTTTAGTCATCACCACTTCCTCCGTAAGGGCATTCCAGGCATCCACTACCCGCTCCGTGAAGAAATACTTCCTGACATTGGTTCTGAGTCTTCCTCCCTGGAGTTTTAAATTGTGACCTCTGGTTCTGCTGATTTTTTTGCAATGGAAAAGGTTTGTTGTTGACTTTGGATCATTAAAACCTTTCAAGTATCTGAAGGTCTGCATCATATCACCCCTGCTCCTCCTTTCCTCCAGGGTATACATATTTAGATTCTTCAATCTCTCCTCATAAGGCATTCGATGAAGACCATACACATTTTTGGTCGCCCTTCTCTGTACCACCTCCATTCTGTCTCTGTCCCTTCGGAGATACGGTCTCTAGAACTGAGCACAGTACTCCAGGTGAGGCCTCACCAAGGACCTGTACAAGGGGATAATCACTTCTCTTTTCTTACTTGATATTCCTCTCTCTATGCAGCCCAGCATTCTTCTGGCTTTAGCTATTGCCTTGTCACATTGTTTTGCCGACTTCATATCGTTAGACACTATCACCCCAAGCTCTCTCTCCTGCTCCATTCACATCAGCCCTTCACCCCCCATCGAATACATTTCTTTCAGATTTCCACACCCCATATGCATGACTCTGCACTTGTTGGCATTGAATCTCAGCTGCCATATCTTCGACCAATCTTCCAGCTTCCTTAAATCCTGTCTCATTCTCTCCACTCTTTCCGGCTCGAAGACCCACTGGTAAGGCCCTACCATGCAGCAAGTAAGCTGAGCTTATAGCTTCTTTCAGTCAATGAGCAATCGTAGATTTGGAAGCCATATTACCTCTCTTTGGACAACTCCACAGCACAAAAAGATGGTCTGACAAATGAAAAGCATTCGTGACCTCCAGATATCTCATTAAAGCCCTACGAACATCTAACTTCCACAAGTCTCTTGCGAGAGGATCTGAGCGGTCCAAATCTGGAAAAGATGGGAGCTCCACTGACTGATTTAAGTGAAAAGAAGAGACTACCTTTGGAAGAAAGGACGGGACCGTACGTAAGGAAATTCCTGACTCAGAAATCCGTAGGAAAGGCTCCCTGCAAGACAACGCCTGAAGCTCAGACACCCTTCGAGCCGATGAAATAGCTACCAGAAATATCTCCTTTAAAGTGAGATCTTTCAGCGTCGCCCTCTTCAATGGTTCAAAAGGTGGAGCACACAGAGTTGTGAGGACTAAATTCAGATTCCACGAGGGGCAAGGATGTCGGATCAGAGGCCACAAGTGCTTCGCTCCCCGAAGGAAACGAGCCACATCCAGATGCACCGCTAACGTCACTCCTTGAATGGTACCCCTTAAACAACCAAGAGCTGCCACTTGTACCCTTAGAGAACTACACACCAGCCCTTTAGCTAGTCCAGCCTGCAGAAAACACAAAATGTCAGACAGTGGCGCTCGGGTTGGGACCACCTCACATTGTACGCACCAGGCTTCAAATACCTTCCACACCTGGACGTAAGTCAAGGACGTGGAAGGTTTGCATGACCTTAAAAGGGTAGCAATCACCGCGTCCGAATACCCCTTGTTTTTCAAACGGTGCCTTTCAAAAGCCATGCCGCTAGACAAAAGCGATCTGCCTCTTCCAAACAGATGGATCCTTGAGGAAGAAGAGCCAGAATGTCTCGCAGACGTACAGAGTCCGCCATGGCTAGGTTGAGTAGGTCCACAAACCATGAACGTCTCGGCCACTCTGAGGCTACCAAAATCACCTTTGCTGGATGAAGTTCTATTGCCGCAGTATTTTTCTGATCAGAGGCCATAGCGGAAACCCATGTAGCAACACGTTGACTGGCCAGGGAAGCACCAGAGCATCCATTCCTTTGGCCCCTGTCTCCCTGCGCCGATTGAAGAAGCGTGGGGCCTTGGCATTCTTGAATGTTGTCATGAGATCCAGGCTGGGAGTGCCCCAATTGCTGCAAATGAGCTGAAAATCCTCGTCCGCCAACTCCCACTCTCTGGGATCGAGACTGTTCTGACTAAGGAAATCTGCCTGAACGTTTTCGACGCCTGCTATGCAGGAAGCTGCAGTGCGGGCCAGATGCTGTTCTGCCCAGCTTATCAACAGCTGAGCTTCCTCCGCCACCGGTCGACTTCTGGTCCCTCCTTGGCGATTAATATACGCCACAGTGGTTGCATTGTCAGACAATATCCGGACCGATTTCCCTTGGATTAGAGGAAGGAACACTTGTAAGGCCAAAAACACCGCTCTGGTCTCCAGCCGGTTGATGGACCACTGAGACTCTTGTGGGGACCATTGTCCCTAGACGGACTTCCGTAGACAAATTGCTCCCCAGCCAGAAAGACTGGCATTTGTAGTCACCACCATCCACTCGGGCATTTCCAAGGAAACTCTTTGTTCCAAATTGTCCGAGAGGAGTCACCACTCGAGACTGGACCTCGTCAACTCCAGGAGTAGCAGGGGCAGGTGAAACTGCTCGGAGACTGGATGCCACCGGGAAAGCAAAGCTGACTGTAAAGGACGCACATGCGCAAAGGCCGCACATGCGCAAAGGCCCACGGCATCAGCTCCAGAGTGGAAGTCATCGATCCTAGGACCCGCAGGTAATCCCACTGTTGTGTCTGTCGCTGTCCGACATCTCTGCTCCGCCCACCTTACCTCATTGGCGACTCCCTTCGGGGTTGATGGAAGGCTAGCTGTTGCGGCTTCTCCTGGCCGTCCTCCTCTGGACCGGCTCGATGCTGCAAGCCGCCATGTTGACCAGATGCCTAAGGGCGTGGGCACACGCGCGTGGTCCAACTGATGTACCAGCGTTGGCGCGAACCTCATGGGCGTCCCCCTGAGATGACGTCACCAGCTCCAGATATTTAAGGTCTCAGTTTTCGCTAACAAGATGAGTTAGCAAGAACTTTGCTTCCTCCTGGTTGCTGCGGATGGGATTCGCTCTCCGCAACCCTAGCTATTCTGCCGCCTCGGACTTCACTAGAGGTACCCGCTCCTCGGGGGCCTCGCTCTCTCTTTTTCCTTTCAGGTCGCAGTCCGGAACCGGTGCTCACTCCTCGAGGGCCCACGTCCCAGACTTGCTCCTGAATACCTCTTCTGCTAAGAAGTCATCGCTGCTTCAACGTCAATGAGTTCCATCTATCTCTCAGAGCTTTCCCTGGGTTCAGGTACTTGCTCCTCGAGAGCCTAATGCTTACCAACTCCTGGCTGCCTTAAGAAACTATTGTGTGAGTGCTGCCATCAAGTACTTGTTCCAGAGCTCTGCATGTACTGCCTACTCACTTTCTTAATTTCTTTACAGCTCAGTCACCCTGGGATCGCTGTTCCAATACCTGAGGGACTCCAGCCCAGCCTGGCGCTTCCAGCTCACTACTGCCACCTTTGGTGGTTTAATGTATTGCTTCTAAGAAGTCTTCATTGCTTAACATCAGTGAGTCTTATCTATCTCTCAGAGCTTTCCCTGGAACCAGGTACTCGCTTCTCGAGGGCCTAATGCATACCAACTCCTGGGCTGCCTTAAGAGACTATTGTGGGAGTGTTACCATCAAGGACTTGTTCCTGAACGCTGCATGCTTTACCTGAGGAAGGGACTTTTAGTTATCACTGCAGGAGAGCAGGGCCCAATTTTCTCTCCAATCTAAAAGTTGAATTTCTTCTTCCAAAATGTACAGCAATCCCCAAAGGGAAAGCACATCCACATCTGCTGGGAGACGGAGAAATACTGAACGGCTGAGGTCACTGCAGGGGTGTATGTAGGGTGACATCAGCTTTGAAATCTGACTTAGTCTCCATCTGCTGGCAGGGGAGCATAACCCATGGGTACTGAGTCATCTGGCTACATGCTAGGAAAGCCCTACGGTACACACACAAACACATACATATAATGCTGCTGCAAACAAGATAAGGACAGCAAAGCAATCTTTTCCAATACAAGCAACAATATATAAAATAGACAGCATGAGAGCTTCACACAGACAGCTATGCTTCCCCTACATTAACCTAAAACAAGTGAAACCCACTTACCACATCCGGCCTTGAAGCTTTCATCTGCTCCATCCTGGCAGTCCAGGTCTCCATCACAGAGCCAGCGCCGAGAGATACACACGTGGGTACCAGGGCACTGGAAGGACTCCGGGCTGCAAGTTTTTGTTTCTGTAAACACATAAGACAGGATAAAGCCCAAGTCTCAGCTCTCCCAATATAAGCCTGCCTGGTTTGAGGCTTTGCTGATTTTACAAAAACGCAACTTTTCTCTTCAGGCTCAACTTCCTTATTCATTTCTTTTCTAGCTAATTTCATCATCACTTGGATTCTTGCTAGAACTCTAAAGTGTGTTATCATCACAGGCCGAAAAGCATAAGTAGGAAGCAATGAGTCAGCTCTGAATTCAGCTTTGTATAATTAATTACATGTTATCGTTTGCTCCTTTTTTGAATAAGTCCATAATTTCCATACCATCTACCATATTCCCTGAAACAGCAATAAATTACAAAGAAAATGTTAAGCAATTTTTAGTCTTGTTTCTATGAAGAGAGATTAGTCCTGGGGGAATTCTGTGCTACTGTGGAGGGCAGAATTTGCGCAGAATTCCCGCCCCGTGCAGAATTGCCATTTTCTGCACAGAATTGCAGCACGGCGAAGCTAAAGGCCCCGGTGAGAGGAGAGGGGTGTGAGAATAGGAGAGGGGAGGTGAAAGAACAAGGAGAGGGGAGGGGGAGAGGGGAGGGGGAGAGGGGTGTGAGAGAGGGGAGGGAAGGGTGAGAGAGCAGGGAGAGGGGAGTGGGAGGGGAGGGTGAGAGAGCAGGGGGGGAGATGCTTGAGCCTATATGAGGAGATTGTCTTGAGAGTAATTGTGCTCCATACAAGGGTTGGCGATACAAAGAGATCGTGGTGAGTCTATAATGTTTGAATAAAAGAAAATCCCCTGATGAAGGCTATTTTTAGCCGAAACATGGTCCGTGTTGGGCACAACTTATGATTTATGATACAATGGCAGAAAATATGAGATTGATACGCCAGTGATTGAGCTAATTATCTTGTGGAAGAAAAAATATTTATATATTTGTGAAATTTTTGAGATTTGTGAAATTTTTGAGATTTGATAAATAAAATAATTACATATGAAAGATTAAAAATCAAAATATATATATGTATAAGAGACTGGGTACGTGATTAGAATTAATGGTGCCATAAGAGCTGATACCGTCTGTGGCCCTGTGTGGGCAGGAGACGGTGGATTGACACTAACAGGCACTTTAACTTTATGATACCTTTCTCTTTATTTACATATATTGAATAAACATTTTAATATCTCTGGGAATATCATTTCCCTCTCCATATTATATTGTTCATTAAGACTGTCATGTAAATTGTGTTATTTTGATCAATATAAAGTCTGCAGAATTTTGCAGAATTTTAAGGTTTTTTTGCACAGAATTCCCCCAGGAGTAAGAGATTATTGTAAGATTGTACTATAGATCTATGTGTGATTCGATTTGTGTGTTCCTGTATTCTTTCCTGCCCCCCAGTGAGCTGAACCAAACTATTTGCAGAGGCAGTGTCTTGGGTGGCCACGGTGAATTTTCTGGTTTTCAAAGTTTAGGAATGATTTGGTGGTGTGGTCGGGGAGGAGAGACCCAAAAGGAGCAGGACAAAGTGGCTATTTGCACATAGGAAATGCATGGGAGAAAATTCAAGGGCTTAGAAATACAAAATCACTGGGTTGATATGAATGAAACATAGAGGTTTAAGGAACCTTAGTTGTATGGAATGAAAGTTATAGTTGGGAAGCGATTTTGTGAGTGCACAGGAGAAGGACAAAGTTCCGACATGCAACGGGCAGGGGTTGAACCAAGGCTGTCACACTTTCTACTTTTTGTTTTAAACTAAATCTGCTATTACAGTTACCCATCTTGGCAATGCAGCAAAGGTGGCAGCAAAATGTCAGCCAGATAGTCACAAAGGTGCCGATGTAATAAGCCACGATGACATTAGTGCAGGTTTTTATTTTTGTTATAGGGCAAAGCAAATTTTAATTGCCCCAGTCATGTACATCCCCCTGATACTCCCCCCCACCTCCCTACACAGACACTACTCTCACCTCCACCCCTCAGACCAACCCCCTCCCCACACACACACACACACACACAAGGGAAGGAGAGGTCTACAAAGTGCACAGTATAAGGGGAGAGAGAGTGGGGAGAGAGCTTACAGAGAGTTTAACAGTATGCACTGTGGCACAATGGCCTTACATGCAAGATGGCTTCTCAACTTGGGCATATTCTTGTATGCAAGGTCATTTGAGAAAGACATGCCAAGTGCAATGAAAAGGTAAGTTCTCAGGAGTGACACTTACTGCCATAAGGTTCACAATCTTTTGTGCCCTAGTCAGGATGCAAAGCAATAAAGTATGTACTGTTTGGCTGAAGGTGTCTTCCTCAGAGAGCCCACTCTATGATTTCATTTGGCATGCTTTGCCCAAATGACCTTATATGCAAGACTGTGCTCAGGTCGAGATGCCCAGCACCAATTTTGATTGCAAAGTCATTTTAGTCATACTCCTTTCACCTTCAAGCACTTACCTCCCTATTCCTATTTTAAAATACTTAAACTTCTTTTATGTATTAATGGGGATTTTTCAGGTTAACTCACATTTCAGTGTGCTTTTTTTTCATTTAGCAAGCTATTTTTATTTTTTTATATTTCTGCTAGATTTGCCTCCCATTAGATAACTGCATCCCATGGTACTGATGTTATCTACCTTGCACGTTAACCAAAACCCATGCTAACATTTAATTTCTGTTTTAGCCTGGATATTATTACTTAGGCCCCATAAAGACTTGCATGTCTCTCTCTTCAAGCACCCCTCTCCTTTTCTAACTTACAGGACGATACAGTAAAGTTCCCGGCACTCGCACAGGCCAGTGCCCTGTGCGCGTGATTCAGTAAACTAAAATATTTAAATTAGGGCCAGTGGTAAAAAGAGGCGCTAGGGACACTAGCGCTTCCCTAGCGCCTCTTTTTGGACAGGAGCGACGGCTGTCAGCGGGTTTGACAGCTGACGCTCAATTTTGCCGGCGTCGGTTCTCGAGCTTGCTGACAGGCACGGGTTCGGAAACCGGACGCCGGTAAAATCGAGCGTCCGGTTTTCAACCCGCGAGCCGCAGGCCGATTTCAAATTTTATTTTATTATTATTTTTTTTACTTTTTTTTAACTTTCGGGACCTCCGACTTAATATCGCCATGATATTAAGTCGGAGGTTGCACAGAAAAGCAGTTTTTACTGCTTTTATGTGCACTTTCCCGGTGCCGGCAGAAATTAGCGCCTACCTTTGGGTAGGCGCTAATTTCTGAAAGTAAAATGTGCGGCTTGACTGCACATTTTACTTTCTGTATCACGCGGGAATGACTAATAGGGCCATCAACATGCATTTGCATGTTGCGGGTGCTATTAGGGGTAAAGCTAGCAGGTGCTAGCTTTACCCCTTACTGAATAAGGGGTAAAGCTAGCGCGTCCAAAACGCGTCCAAAACGCGCGTCCAAATGCAGGTTAACAGTGCGCTCCACCGGAGCCTGTTACTGGGCTCACAAATGCAGATTGCCACACTCAGCTGCAAATATCACTGTCAGACTTTCAGAACAAGCACATGTCATCTCACCCCCCCGCCCCCCTCCCACCCCCACACACACACAACTTTGACTGGCTCAAAGTGAGTGGAGGAGAAAAAGTGTTGTCAGTAAACCCAGGCCTCCTGAACTGAAGCACTAGCTGCGCCCATAACAAGGAAGATGCACGTTACTTTAGTCAAAATGATAATGCAACATACGGCAGCGGTGGTCTTCGTCGGAGCCATCTCCGCAGTCATCCGCTCCATCGCAGACCCAGTGCTTGGAGATACAGCGATGGTTATTGCACACAAACTGGACCGATGTACAAAATTTATCTACAAAAAAAAAAGAGCACAAAATTCAGCACGAGGCTATCAGAAGGAATCCTGCAAAATGGGAAGGATCACTCATTCCAGTTTTGGTTTGCTTATGTGAAAGACCAAGCAAGTTCTAACCCTAGTGAATAATCACTAACTGGCACCAAGTATTTAATGGCAACATCGCCATTTTCAACTAAAAAGCTTGTTCTACAATCTAGTTGCATTCAGAATTAGAAAAGAATTCCCAATTGCTTTTTAATGAAGGGAAGATGTGATTTGGACTTGTTAATGGACTATTTTGATCTAGTAGAAATAGGCCTCGGTTTAGGCAGCCTACAAATAAATAAACAAACAGAACAGTACACTGCACAAATACAACACCAGAGAAAAAGAAAAAAAAAGCAACTTATTCCATCACACAAGACTTTGCTTTTCCTATTTTACTGTTTTCTTTCTTTCATTGCATTACTTGCTGTGTAAGGTTTTATACTTTCTGGAAAGATCATTTCACAAAAGCAAACAAGAAGCATGGCAAAGAACTCCAGAACCTTTGTATAACCAGGAAGTTTAGCATTTTCTGCAAAGAGAACCAAGAACACACAGACAAGATAGGTTTTCTTTTGTTTTAAGTACGGGTGTAACCCTTCCACTTTGGCAAAGCTACCTGGCACTGGCGCTGTGCACCATCTGGCTTCCTGCCTTGGCCCTGGCCATCCCACAGTGCATTTATCGATCCCTCTGGTCAGACTCTATGTATTGTTTTGCCTTTCTAACAGACGAGAGAGAAATGGCCTACAGTGTCTTGCTATTTCTCTGTGCCTTTGCCATTCCACTCATCACCATCACAATCATGTACACCAAAATCTTAAACTACCTGAAAACGAAGAGACTGGGCATGAAGGCCAGTTACCTAGACAGGCACCACGCACACGTCACCAGGCTCTCTATCACTCTGGTGTTGGCCTTCATGGCCTGCTGGTTACCATCATACGTGCTCATGTTCTTACTGATTAAAAGGCAGGTCAGTATTCAAGGAGTCTTCCCAGTTTTGGCCCGGGTACGTTGTGTATTTTCATGGATGATGGTAACTTCAGGCTGTAGGTCAAAGGTCCTAGGTGGCGAAGGACAGAGAAGGGTCCAATGTAGCGTGAAGCAAATCTGACTGAAGGCAGCTTGAGGTGGAGGTACTTGGTACTGAGCTATACCTTGTCTCCTGGCTCAAACTGAGATGCTGCTCTGTGATGAGCGTCGTATTGCTTTTTGGCCTGTTGTCCTGCTTTGTGCAGAAGGTCCTTAGTTTGAGTCCAGAGCTGGTGAACCTCTTCAGCTGTAGCCTGAGCCGCTGGTGATGTACCTGACAAAGGTATTGAAAGTGGTGGCAATGGTTGGCGACCATATACAATTTGGAATGGAGTGGATCCAGTGGCGGAAGCAGGATGAGAGTTCAGGGCGAACTCAGTCCAGGGGAAAAGTTCTGCCCAATCACTCTGCCTAGTGTTGACATAGGCACGAATGAACTGTTTGAGAGTCTGATTCATTCTCTCTGTTTGCCTGTTTGATTGGGGGTGATACACTGATGTCAGGTCTAATGCAATGTCAAATTTATGCCCATGCAGGCGTCCACCTTCGCGGGCAGCTGGAGGCAGGGGAGCCGCGGCTGTCCTCGCCGATGTCCGTCTCCGGAGGGGGGCTGCAAAAAAAGTAAGTCGCTTCGTCGCTTTACACTGCCAGTCCTCTCTCCCCTCCTCCCGGAGCAAGGCTGCTTTTCGCGCCTTGCTTCGGGAGGAGGGGAGAGGGGACTGGCAGTCCCTAGCGTAGGATTGCCCGACCTCTCTCCCCTCTCTCTCTTGCAACTTTTTTTTTCGCTTTTTCGCTTTTTTCCGCTTTTGTTGCTTCGGGAGGAGGGGAGAGGACTGGGGCTGCCCCGGAGACCAGCACCCATGGACGTGGCCAGGGCAGGTGAGCGGGGGCTGGGGGAAAGTTTGCCGCCTACCCGTACCCCTGCCTCTAACGCAGGGGTAAGGGTAGGCGGTAAGTTAGCAGGTTAAACGCGCGGCAAAACGGCAGGGTAAAAAAGCGATAATCGGGTCGCGCGTTACTGGATGGTAGGGATTAGCTAATTCGATCGTTTACATGTAATATACATGCCGCGTGCGGAAGGAAGGGGTTACCCGGGGATTTAAGGACGCGATAAGAGTAGGTTAAAGGGGATTGTGGATCACAGGAAGGGCTAACGCAGCTGGAAAGTGAGTAGAAAGCGGGTTAGGAGCGGGGTAAACGCGGCCGCACTTTACTGGATTGACCTGAGAGTGAGTACAAGACCTGCTCTACATTACTGCTTCCATCTTGCTGGGTGGATCCTCGGGTTACCCCGCTCTGCAGACCACTACCGGATCCATGCTGTCTTGTGCCAGTTGCCAACATCTATCTCCGGCCTACCCCGTGCTGCAGACCACTACGGAGCTATCTTGCACAAAGCCTACCAAGAAGCAAGTATTCCCCGGGTTACCCTGCTCTGCGGACCACTACCAGAGAATCCATCCCAGGTCTTCCTACTCCAGGACTGAGTTTGCAAACCTGCCCCTCGGGTTTCTCTTTGCTGTACAATAAATATTCTCTGACTCCTGTGTCCATCACTGCTGAGACCCCGCCTGTCGTAGAGAGTCCCCACAGGGCTCCTCCCTGTGGGTAGAGTCAGCTCTCTCCACGACCCAAGGGCCCACAAACCAAGTTCAAACATAACACCTGGGTAGGGGTCAGGTGGGTAGGGGTCAGGACCCCCGACGAAGCAGGATCCTGGGGCTTCTGAACCCAACATAAAAAGGCTCGCTGCATCATGCTCGCACAGATCGCTGCGCGAAGACTCAAAAAAAGAAACCTCAAACAGCCGCTTGAGCTGAATCTCCAACTTGTGGTCCTGAACATCCTTCAGGGCGGAAGCCCCTGCCAGCGGAATGGTGGTCTTCTTAGTGACCGCCAAAACCTTGGCATCCACCTTAGGTGTCTTTAGGCACTCCAAATGCTCTTCCAACACAGGAAACAGCTTCACCATAGCCCAACCGACCTTCAGACCTGCATCCGGGGAGTCCCACTCCTGGCTGATTCTGGATCTTCTTCAGAATAGGGAAGGCGCTGGGTGAGCCTTGGAGACCATCCAAATCCTTCTTAAACAAACGGACCACATGTGGGTCATCCCCCTCAGTTCCAGTGTCCACCAGGAGCTGGTCATGTCTGCCCGTATCTGGGTCCAGGGACTGGGTCTCATCTGGGTCTCCATTGGGGTCCGTATTGGGGGAGGAGGCCTCCTCTCCCTGCGGGTCATCCAAGACATCCGGATCTCCTCGGTCCAATCCGGGACGCAGGCCCCGAGCTTCCCAAGCAGCCAAGGCTGCTTTGAGGAACCCAAACTCCTCTCCCGAAGCTTCCTTTTTGCTGAGCTCCTAGCTAAAAAGGCCTCGTGCATCAGAAGAATAAACTTGGGGGAGAAACCACCCGGGCCTGCTGGCAGATCAGCGCCACTGGAGTCAGAAGCTGTGTCACCCTCACACCCTCCCCCCCAAGCTCAGGCTTCCTCACTGCAGGAGACAGCGGGGGGAGGTCATCCTGGGGCTCCTGTCTGGACGCAGGGCAGGAGGCAGCCAAAGACCTTCCCTTGGTTCCAGCCCCAAAAGCCGTCTGACACCGACTTCTTGGACTTATGCCTTTTAATAGAAGTCATCCCCCTTCCCCCCGATGCACAAACTGTGCACAAGGAGAGGGGATCCAGCAGGGCAGACCATGTGCCACAGGCCTTGCAGGTCTCCACTGGCCTGGACAGATCTGGGTATGTCCAGGAAAAGCCATTACATTATTGTGCTCCCAAGGGGTGTGGGTGGAGGGTAACCCATCCCCTCTACCCACAGGTTCTCAATTCCAGTAAAAATTATTTGTGGTAATTTTTTTTTTATTATTAATGTTTCCAGTATTTTTATTATTGCTATATCCCTCTCTTTGAGCAATCTGGAAAGGTGGGACTCTAAAAGAAATGCATACATATAAAAGGCCAAGGGAAGGCAACATTCTTCAGCTCAAAGCCTAGATCCTGAACTTGGATCCCAACCAAAAGGCCACAAAGTGTTAAAGTTTACTGAGGTTCCCGATTCAGGCCGCTATACCCCAGACAGGACTAAGAAACACTTACCGCAGTGGGTTTCATCGGCCCCATTTTCACAGTCTTTCTCCTTATCACAGGTCCAGCTCATCGGGATGCACTGTCCATTTGGGCACGCAAAATAATTTACTGGGCATTTTGGCTTCCGTATACCTAAGGCAGAGGAGATGCAAGGTTAAAGAGAAAAAAAAATAAAAAATCATGAATTGAACTTGAAAGGATCAATCTTAAAAGGAATCTAACTCCCACGATCCGGTTTTCCTCGGTACACACAGTGGTAGGGGAGTGGTATAGGACAAAATAGCAAGTGGGGGGTACAGGTGCGCCGCGCATTATTATTTACACGGGCGGCATCCTTGCACCCAGCACGGTGATGGGAACATTCATGACGTGGCGGTACTGAAAATGAAATACAGCACCAATGACAATAGGCAGCAAAGTGAGATGAAATAAAACAGACTACATATGCCCAGCAGTTCTGGCACCGATGGGCCCGTCATCGGCGCACACTTACCGGGGCAGTTCCTTTCATCAGAAAAGTCCCCACAGTCGTTTGAGCCATCGCAGACCCAGGCCGGGGCATAGCACAGCGACGTCTGCTCGCACTTCTGGAAGGTCACCCCTTTCACCCCAAGTTTGAAGTAGCTGCTGCAGTCGGTGATGCCTGAGGGACAAAAGTAGCAAAATGTCTAAATCAGAAAGAAAGGAGTGATGGGGGGGGGGGGGGGGGGGAGATTCTCATTGTTGTGATTCATTCCCTCTCGGTTCCTCGCCATTTTGTTCCGGGGGAGGTCACATGGTTTTGCAGGGCAGGCGGGCTCTTTTACGGCGCGTGCAACGCAGCAAGTTTTCCCAAGGGAAACCCGGCGCACTGGCTCCCTTTTGAAAACGAGCAAGCGCAAAGTAAAGGCACTAAAATCGCACGCACGCTCCCTGCTATCTGTGCAGGTGGCCAAGGAGGGGAGTAAAATAGCAGACACTCCTCCAGCTAAACACATTACCCCCTCCCTCCCCCCACACTCCTCCAGTCTTCCTTCAATCCAGCTAAAAGGCCGCATGCGATGGAAGGCCCCCCCGTGTGCTTTCAGCAAGGCAGAGAAGAACAATTTTCAGCCAAACCTTTTTGAAAAAAAATCGCCCTCTTTAAGGGGTAAAGTAAGCAGAACTTGGCACCTGGGTGCAAACTCTCTGGGTTTTGCACCAATAATCAAAGCAAAACTACGCTGGCAGTTTTGCTTTCCAGTCCTGGAAACTATATCCACAGAGATTTGTGACGGATTTCTCTGCGGGAGCCTTTTTTTTTTTTTGGCTAGAAATCCATGCTTGTGGTTTTGAATAATCATATTTTCATGTACAGTTCCATCCTCCATCCTCGGGATCACCCCTGCAGTCCATGGGTAAAAAATATGCGCCAAAAGTGCAAACATTTACCATCATATATAGGGTGGGTGATAATCAAAGAGCCAATTTCTCAAGGTACAATGCTGTTTTACCTGTGGAAATGTCTCTATTTCCCTGCCCCTTTCTCAGGTTTGTGCTTGGTAATTTGCTGTGAAATTGGGAAGAACAGTCAAATCACTTTAGAGTCTTGTACAGATTTGTGGCCTGCCCAGGACTTCCCACAGTAATAATAATCTGGGTGCTTAGCTGGTTCCTGGCTTTGACCCAGGAGGACTGGGAGTTAAAAAAAATAAATAAATAAAGTTACAGTGGTGCTATCAAGTACTGGATTTCATCAGCCTCGACTCCTGAATTCCACCATGCCACAATGTGTGGGAGGGAAACGCGCCTTCTACTGTCTAAAATCTAAACTGGAGCTGGAATATGGTGCAAACAACAAACAGCAACCTGGGGCTCCTGTGGTTTTACTCTTTTGAAGGTAGAAGGACTAGGGGGCATTCCATGAAGTTAGCAAGTAGCACATTTAAGACTAATCGGAGAAAATTCTTTTTCACTCAACGCACAATAAAGCTGTGGAATTTGTTGCCAGAGGATGTGGTTAGTGCAGTTAGTGTAGCTGGGTTCATAAAAGGTTTGGATAAGTTCTTGGAGGAGAAGTCCATTAACGGCTATTAATCAAGTTTACTTAGGGAATAGCCACTGCTATTAATCGCATCAGTAGCATGGGATCTTCTTAGTGTTTGGGTACTTGCCAGGTTCTTGTGGCCTGGTTTGGCCTCTGTTGGAAACAGGATGCTGGGCTTGATGGACCCTTGGTCTGACCCAACATGGCATTTTCTTATGTTCTTATGTTTTTAAATAGGCTTTTAGAATAGTGCCATTTCCTAGTCTTTGAGGGCCACTTTCAGGCCCTCCCCACTGCTATAAGGACGGAGTCCTATGTGGGAAAGGGGGTGGGGCCCCTTACGCATGAGGGCTCTCTCCACCTACCGACTCCCTTCCAGGAAAAGTAAAATTGCAAGGAAGAGAGGTGGGGGTCCTGTTTCAGCAAGGCACTGGGAGCTTGGGACTTTCTGGCTCTGCCATGGACTTCACCTAATCTGAAACAATTCTCTTTATCTCAACTAGTACAACTGTAATTGGGTAACAACCCTGTTTTCAGTGTGTACAAGCACAGACACTCCCCCCTCCCTTTTCCCTAGTTTCCTGTGTCAGATTTTGCAGCAAATTCTGTGGCAGATTTTTTTAAGATTCCCCGGCAATTATGTGGCTAATTTGCATCATTTTGCCTAAAGAATAACATCTCTCACTATGCAAAAAAAGTTGATTTGTTATTGAAAACCTTTTACGTTGTTTAAACTACATACAAATGCAATATTTACCAAGCACAAAATTCAGCTATCAAGTAAAGACATAAGATTACTAATCTGGCTGAAAAATGACTTACTTCAAATTGCGGGCTATAAAATATTTTAAACAAATAAATAAATGGAATACATGCACATTCTATTTATATTTTCTTACATTCTAGTTGTATTTCCGAGTATATGAGCATATGTGTACTGAAAATACCCTCAGTGTCAGCAGTTTGTCTTGCTGTTACTTACACAGAAAGATATGTGTACTATATTGGACACATAGTAACACACAAAAAGGGGTTGAATGAGCACAAGCTGAAACTTGGCAGCAGTAGTGTAAGTCATCAAGGCTTCTACAAACTGAAATTAATGCTCTTTCTGCCAGCTGTGAGACACCCGCAGTTGCAGCGTTCTATAAACATATCCAGGTCTTTGTAGCTGGTTATGGTCGGCCACGTATGCAGGTTCAAGAACCTCTGCATAAAGATGTCCCTTTAGAAGAATTTCATCACTCCATCCAGGAATTACATCAGATCATCTTTGGTTTTGGTTTAAGAGATCATTAAGAGATCAAACATTTTTACTGTTTTCTCTGTCTACTCCAACCTCAAACCCACCCCTCCCTTTCAGGACAGGAGACAGATAGGGGGACAATAGAAGCAGAGGGACTGAATTAGAGAAGAGAGGGAAATTGGTTCTTACCTGCTAATTTCCGTTCCTGTAATACCACAAATCAGTCCAGACAGGTTTATGCATTCCTACCAGCAGATGGATGCAGAGAACAAACTTCGAGGCACTGCACGTAACCGAGAGTGCCACCTGCAGTCCCTCAGTATAGACCGGTACCCAAGCCAAAGTTAAACCAACAAACAAAAACCCCATTCCTCTAAAAATGGGGCGAACGAAAAAAAACCCCGAGGTGGAACCCCTGGAAAACCAACTCTTAGCAACTGCTGAGCTCGACAAGACTAGAACGTTCTATTGAAAGAACTCTTTGGCAAAACCTTCCAGCGAGCCCAAGGACAGTCAGTCTTTCAGAAGTATCTCAGAGCGGGCCTCTGGATTGATCTGTGTTAATACAGGAATGGAAATTAGCAGGTAAGAACCAATTTCCTTTTCTTGAATACCCAGATCAGTCCAGACAAGTGGGATATACTCAAGCACCCTTTTACTGAGCAGGAACCCGAAAGACCAGCTCTCAACACACTCTCACCACAGGAGGCTGCCTCTGGCACGTGCTTATCCAAATGGTAATGCTTAGCGAAACTGTGAAGTGAGGACCAAACCGCGGCCTTACAAATGTCCTGAGGATAGACCAACTGACACTCAGCCCACAACGCCACCTTTGCACATGTAGAATGAGCTTTAAGACCCGCTGGCACCACGCGGCCCTTAGAAACACAGGCCGAGGAAATAGTTTCCTTCAACCAGCGAGCTAAGGAAGCTTTAAAAGCTTTCTCTCCCTTCTTAGCTCCACCGAACAACACGAAGAGATGATCCGATCGTCGGAAAGAATTGGTGACCTTCAAATAATGCAACAAGGCATGCCGGGCATCCAACAAATGTAGATCCCGGCCCATGGAAGGATCTTGGACCCAGTCGGGAAACCCCGGCAACTCCACCATCTGATTCACATGAAAGGCAGAGACCACCTTAGGAAGGAACAAAGGCACCGTCCGCAAAGAGATCTTGTCGGAGGAGATTCGTAGGAAGGGATCGAGGCAAGAGGGGGCTTGTAATTCGGAAATCCGCCTGGCCGAGCAAATGGCCACCAAAAACACTGTCTTTAAGGTAAGAATCTTTAAAGAGGCATGGCTCAATGGCTCAAAGGGGGCCTTGCAGAGGACCCTCAATATCAGATTGAAATTCCAGTTAGGATACACCTTCCGGACCAGAGGCTTCAAATGTTTTACCCCTTTCAGAAAACGGCCGACCTCGGAATGAGAGGCTAAAGGCCTGCCCTGAACCTTACCCCTAAGGCAACCAAGGGCCAATACTTGTACTCTCAGCGAACTATAAGGTAACCCCTTTGACAAGGCCTGCTGCAGAAAGGACAAAATATGCGGCACAGAGGCCACCAGAGGATCCACCTGCTGTTAAACACACTACATCTCAAACACCTTCCAATCACTGACGTACGCCATGGAGGTTGCTGGGCGCCTGGCCTGAAGCAGAGTAGTAATGACCAACTCAGAATAACTCTTTAGTAGCAACCTCCGCCTCTCAAAGCCAGGCCACGAGACAAAAGGGATCCTCCCGATCCGAAAAGATGGGGCCCTGGCACAACAACCCCCGCAGATAAGCGAGACGAAGGGGATCATCCACGGCCAGATGAATCAGATCCATGAACCACAGACACTGCGGCCACTCAGGAGCTGGGATGCTCCTCTATCCGTCGCAATATGCGCCCTATGAGGGGCCACAGAGGGAAAACATAAAGGAGGATCCCCCTCAGCCATGGGCACACCAGAGTGTTGAGTCCTACTGAACCGCCCCATCTGTGACTGAAGAACCGAGTCGCTTTTGCATTGAGCCGCGTCGCCATGAGGTCCAGTTGAGGAACCCACCCCACCGGGCACAAATGAGATTCCAGGCTTCCAGGGGGACAGCTCCCACTCCCATGGATCCAACTGCTGACGGCTGAGGAAATCTGCCTGCACATTGTCTACTCCGGCAACGTGAGATGCTGCGATCCCCTCTAGGAGTAGTTCCGCCCACACAAACAGCAAGTGTGCCCCCCGAGCCACTGCTTGACTCCTGATGCCGCCTTGAAGGTTGATGTATGCCACTGTCATTGCATTGTCCGAGAAAACTCAAACCATGTGATCTTGCACCAGCGGTAGAAATTCCTCCAGGGCTCAGCGAACGGCCCTTGTCTCTAGACGGTTGATGGGCCATGACTTCTCCTCCAAAGACCAAAGTCCCTGAGCTGAACGACCCAGGCACACCACTCCACAGCCCCTGAGGCTTGCATCCGTGGTCACAACCACCCAAACCGGGGTCTCGAAACTCACTCCTTTCTTCAAACGGGGCTGGGATAGCCACCACCACAGGCTGGCTCTGGCTTCCTTCCCTAGTGGCAGCGGGAAATGGTATTGGTCCAACATTGGATTCCAGTGGGACAATAGGAATCTCTGCAGGAATAGGAACCTCTGCAGTGGGCACATGTGGGCAAAAGCCAAAGGGACCAGTTCCAACGTCGAGGCCATGGAGCCTAGGACCTGTAAGTAATCCCAGACCTTTGGAACTTATATACGTAGCAGCCGCTCGACCTTTCGCTGCAATTTGGCCAACCTGTCCACTGTCATAAACACCCGGGTGGACCAGATATCAAATCAGGCTCCCAGGCACTCCAGAGATTGAGATTGTGTCAGCTGACTCTTCGCCAAGTTGATCACCCACCCCAGAGAGTAAAACGTCTGGAGAACGCGGTCCACTGCTTGAACACACTCCTCCTGTGTCTTGCCCCGGATGAGACAATCATCGAGGTATGGGTGCACCAGCACCCCTCCCTTCCTCAAGGCCGCCGCAACCATCATCACCTTGGTGAAGGTTCGCGGAGTGGTGGCAAGTCTGAATGGGAGAGCACGGAACTAGAAGTGCTGTCTCAGCACTTTGAACCGGAGAAACTTCTGATGACCCTGACGTATAGGGATGTGCAAGCAGGCCTCGGTGAGATCCAATGATGCCATAAATTCCCCCTTGCGGATTGCTGCGATCACTGTGCGAGGTGTCTCCATTTGGAAGCGTGGAGCCTTCAAGCACCTGTTCACCTTCTGGAGATCCAAGATAGGATGGAAGGTGCCCTCCTTTTTTGGAACCACGAAGTAGACGGAGTACTGACCTTGATCTTGCTTGTTTTCCGGCACCAGGAGAATAGCCTCCAGGCTTAACAATCTCCGCAGGGTTCTTTCTATGGTTCCCCGCTTGTTGCTGGAAATACAGCACAAATCCAGAAAGGTGTCTTTGAGTGGACGAGAAAACTCTAAGGCATATCCATCCCTGATCATCTCGAGTACCCACTGATCGGACGTAATCTTCACCCACTCCTCATAAAAAATGGGACAAACGGCCCCCGACCGCTACTGGGGAAGAGTGGGTGGGTCAGATCTCATTGTGATGTTTTACTGCCTCTGGCTCCCTGGCTGGAGCTGCCCCTGGAGGGTCATCCGGAGGGCCGAAAGGACTGCTGGCGGCCGGTCATCTGCTTAGTTCCCGGAAGAAGCCGCTCCTCTTCGGGAGCGAAAATGCTTGGACTCCCGAAAACAAGAGTGACCGGAGAAAGCCCTCTTAACATTCTTCCTGTCTTCTGGCAATCTATTGCCCTTAGTCTCTCCCAAGGACTTCATCAGTTGATCCAGATTTTCTCCGAAGAGAAATTTCCCCTTAAAAGGCAGATGACATAACTGGGACTTGGACCACATGTCCGCTGACCAGTTGCACAGCCACAAAAGATGGCGTGCCACCACTGCCCAAACCATACTGTGAGCCGCTGTGCGCACTAAATCATACAAAGCATCCACCTCGTAGGCCACTCCTGCCTCCAGACGAACCGCCTGGACAGGAGAGAGCACTCCTGAAGCCATCGGTTCCTGGGGCTTCTGAATCCAACAGAGGCAAGTATGCTGCATTATACTAATGCACACTGCAGCTCAGAGACCCAACGCAGAGACCTCAAACATTCATTTGAGCTGAATCTCCAGCTTGCGATCCTGCGCATCCTTCAGAGCGGCAGCACCTGCCACCGGAATCATGGTCTTCTTGGTAACCGCCGAGACTGCTGCATCCACTTTAGGAGTCTTAAAGTGGTCCAAGTATTCTTCCAACAGGGGGTGGAGCTTCTTCATTGTCCTCCCCACTTTTAAGCCCACCTCTGGGGTATCCCACTTCTGGCTAATCAGCTTTTGAATCTTCTTTGGAATAGGGAAAGCGCTGGGCAGGCCTCTGAGACCATTAGGACCGGGTTAACTCCTTCGCTATCAGACTCTTCCTGAGCCAGTTTCACTCCCAATTCCTCTAAAACCTGAGGAATAAGGGGTCTCACAGTTCCTCCCTCTTAAACAGGCGAACCACCCGGGGGTCATCTCCATTAGGGCTGGTCCCTTCACCGAGGGTCTGATCATCTTTAGCAGATTCCAGACCATGGGGGGGAGGGGGGGTCCCCATCTGGCTCAGGGGGGTCCACCACCGGAGAGGAGTCTCACTCTCCCTGCGGACCTTCTGAGTCCATCTCGTTCTCCCTGTCCACCGCTGTACAGCCAGGTTCCAGTCTCTGCCTCTTTGAGAGGGCCTCCGAGGAGCATCTAGACTTCTTAGAGGAACCCCAGCCTGGGTCCCTGGGTCTACGTTTGGCTGCCTTCTTAGCCAAGAAGACCTCATGCAACAGGAGCACGAATTTGGGGGAGAACTCCTCTGGGCCCATAGGGGCATCCTCTGAATCTTTGGAAGCTGAGCCAGAGCCCCCAGCATGCCCCTGCTCGCTACCCTGGACGCAGGAGGGGGAGGGACCATCAGCAGCAGCCCCTTCGGTGGGAGGATCGTGGGCCACAGCCCCTTCAGGGAACTCAGACGTGGAGGCCCTCCCCTTGGACTCTGCCCCCACTCCTGAGGATCTATAAGCCTTCCTGGACTTCTGAGTTCTAGAGGAGGGTTGCTCCCCTCCCTGAGCACAAGTGCTGCAAAGGGAGAGGGAGTTCAAGTAAGCTGACCTCACTCCACAGGCCAATCAGTGCACCACCAGTGGCTTGTCAGCCATTATCGAGGAGAAACCGGTCCAAAAATGGCCGTTTAATGTGAGAAAAGGCTTCTGGAGGTCCTGCCATGCTGCAAAGTAAAGGTGCGCTGGAGATGAGAGGAAGCCGCACGTGCTATAAATAGCCCGGCAAACGCGGCGCAACCTGGAGCGTTGAGAAAACGGGTCAATCCCCCCCCCCCCCCGAGGAAAAAACCCCTTATCTTTCATCGGCAGGCCTCTCTAGTCCCCCCTCCCAGACCTGGATCGCTGGGGCTGTCTGCTTGCAGCACTGCTGTGCAGGCCAACTGTCCCGCTGAGCCTCGCTGCTCCTGTAAGGGAGAAAAAACTTCTTACAGAAAAAAGAGTCCCACTAGGGGGGATACTTTCCTGAGGCGAGTCAGCAGCAGCTAGGAGGGGACCTCAGGGCACTGAGAGGGAGCCAGTCCTCTGGCTATCAGGGGTCCCGGGACTAATGGGCTACTCTGGCAGGGGTATCCAACCCCGGCTCGACCCGAGAGATGGCCCAAAGAATGGAACCTGCCACCTCGGGGAGCCTTTTTCAGTCTCCAAACTCCAACCCAGTCAGGACTGCAGGGATGCACTTCTACCATCTGCTGGAGACAGAGAAATACTGAGGGACTGCAGGTGGCATTCTTGGTTAAGTAGCAGTGCCTCGAAGATTGTTCTCTGCCTCCATCTGCTGGTAGGAATGCATAAACCAACTTGCCTGGACTGATCTGAGTATGTTCAGAAAAGTGCCTCTTCTTTACTTCTGCTCTAGCCCCAGCTTCATCCCCCTCCCCCTCTTGCTCCCTTCAGGCTGTTTGTGAAGGGAGAAGCTGAAGCAGGAAGTAAAGAGATAGCAGAGATTGAAATGCAGGCATCTTGTTACTTTCTTCAGATGAATAAATTACGAGGGGGAGCTTCAGGTTTGTTGATTCTGTGGTGATTGCACATACAGGCCGATACAGTACCACTGGACGCGCGTTTTCCCTTTCCCTTATTCAGTAAGGGGCCGAAAACGCGCGTCCAATCCGCCGAACCTAATAGCGCCAGCAACATGCAAATGCATGTTGATGGCCCTATTAGGTATTCCCGCACAATTCAGAAAACAAAATGTGCAGCCAAGCCGCACATTTTGCTTTCAGAAATTAGCGCCTACCCAAAGGTAGGCGCTAATTTCTTCGGGCACCGGGAAAGTGCACAGAAAAGCAGTAAAAACTGCTTTTCTGTGCACCCTCCGACTTAATATCATGTCGATATTAAGTAGGAGGTCCCGAAACTTTCCAAAAGTAAAAAAAAAAAGAAAAAAAAAGAAAAAAAAATTTGAAGTCAGCCGACAGCTGTCGGGTCGAAAACTGGACGCTCAATTTTGCCGGCGTCTGGTTTCCGAGCCCGTGGCTGTCAGCGGGCACGAGAACCGACGCCGGCAAAATTGTGCGTTGGCTGTCAAACCCGCTGACAGCTGCCGCTCCAGTCCAAAAGGAGGCGCTAGGGACGCGCTAGAGTCCCTAGCGCCTCCTTTTGCCTGTTTTTACCGCCGGGCCTCATTTAAATACTGAATCGCGCGCACAGGAGAGGGGCCTGTGCGCGTGCCGGGAGAGCGGGCATTCGCCCGCTCTCCCGCGGACTTTACTGTATCGGCCCGATAATGCAGCAAACAGGCTAATTATTGTAGTTTCTCCTGAACAGAATTGTGGGCGCTAGGGGCACTGGGTAAAACTATTCACCATACAGACGACTGCATAATTAGCCTGCTGCTGCATAATCTCCACCTAGCCACACAATCAACAAACCTGAAGCTCTCCCATGCAAAAATAGCTCATGCATATTCACTGTAAATATCCTGAAAACGAAATCCATTTGCGCCCTCAAGGACCAGAGTCACCTACTATTGATCTAAAGCTGATAGATTTTAACCAGGGACAGACATGAGTTGCTTCTGATTTTAAATTCTTATCCCACTGCATGTATGGCGTTGAGCACCTGTTTTTTGTGGGGAAAAGCCAAACACAGCAGGGAAAAATCCAGTACAGCATGGTCCCTGTTGACTTGGAGCTATCTGGTAATCCTCAAGGATAGCAAACGCTAGTCCTTGATTGCCGTAAAAAGCTCTGGATTTCCACAATGAATTTTTAATGAAATATATTTACACGAGTTTAATGCAAGACGCAGATACATGTGTATCATTTTGCCAACCCTGAAAACCAGACCCATCTGTGGCACTCAAAACCTGGTGTCTGCTATTCCTAGGCTGTGCCGATCCCAAGGATCAACTTGTTTTTATCTAGCAGTCTCAGTGCAATAGAAAATTAGACACTGCGCAGCTGGAGGTTCTGAAAATCAGCAGGGACTGTCTGAAGACAGTCCTGAAGAAGTCAGTACTTACTGCAGTTCATCTCGTCAGAGGCATCGTCACAATCAATAAACTGATTGCATCGGCTCATGTTGCCAATGCAGCTCCCATCCCGGCAGCGAAATTCTTCAGCCGTGCAGGTGGTCTCTGCAGAAAAGGAAACGGAACTGGTAGAAAAATGCAGTGCTCTGTAATGTTTGAAATAAGGCAAAAGCTTGTATAAAGTAATTTGCTATAACAAAAGATATTAAGCAGCCAGATTGCTCCTGTAACATCTGGGGCTGCAAAAAATTCTCATGTTATACTGGTTTATTTTTGGTTGTTGTTCACCCTCCTAAGCTTTGATTTTCCTTACTCCTTCATGTCCACTTTGCTCACCTCCTTCAATTGCTGGGCAGAACGGGTGGCCCAGGAGGTCCTTTCTCTGCTAATATCTTCTATGTTACTATATATATATATAGACAGAACAGTGCAGCTTAAGTTTTGTGATTCAGGAAGAATGAGGCAGATCTTTTCTGAGCTAAGTCCAGCCCTGTGCTCCAAATGGCTACTAGGTGGGTCACTATAAGAAAACCGCTTGGCTGCCAGTCTGACAGGGACTGTGAGTACTACTTCAGCAGCACACCCAGCCTGAGATACAGAAGCCTGAGCTGGGAAGAGAGGCCGTCTCCTTACAGTGACATCCAGCCATTGTCAAAAGTTGCACTGAAGACCGTCCAGAAACGTTCTGAGTTCCTCTTATAGTTACTAAAGACTCAGATGCTTTAAATGATTTCCTACTTAAAATCAGGAGTAAGGGCTAGGAACACTGGGCTTTTCTGGGGCATATGCTCAAGTGGGGGCCTGATGACAGAAATTTAGTGTGCCAGGTGACAACTCACTGTTGCAAGGTACTTCATCTGAGCTATCTCCACAGTCATCCAGTCCATTGCACCAGTATGAACTGGAGATGCAGCGCCTGTTCATGCACTGCAAGAATCCCTTCTTACAGCGACGATTACCTGCAAGGAAAACAGAATTACTTGGGTTCGCTGAGGGGGTGACATCCTTCAGATTTAAAATAAAAGCACAGCAACAACTGCGGTCTTGTGAGTGAGGTCACCTACCCCATGCAAAACCATGCAATACGAGCATGGGCAAACTGTGCAAAAACTTAGCCAGGGTGGGCAGGAGCAGGGGAAGGATTTTCTCTCCCACCCCCTTCACCCACCAGGGTCACCCTTCCTCCTTCTCACCTTACTGCTGAGCTGTGACTCCTATTAGCTAAAGCCCTTGGCACAACAGGCTCCTCTCCCCACACATCTGGCTGACCCACTTCAACCACTCAGTTTCTCACTAGATTTCTCCTTTTGCCATTAAGTCCAGCAAATCTCTTCTCCTTTAGAGCAGGGTCGTATGCTTCTGTATGCTTCTCCTTTAGAGCAGGGTCGTTTTTTTAAGTCAATCTTTTTTTCTTCTTTTTATGAATGGGATAAGTACTTACTCCATTTTAGAGGACACAGCTATAACCTGTTAACATTTATAGTGTGGCTAGTCCCCAGGCCTGATCCCAGTATTCTCCTCCCTCCCTAGGTATAGGAACACAGGAATCGTGTAAGGAATCTTATGCAACAGAGAACAGCCCTCTGCTTCCTGCTCCAGCTCATCCCCTCCCTGGCAGCATGCAAGAAACAGGAGAGGAGGGGCTGGGTAAGTCAGAAGCTGAAGTCACTCTGCTCCCTAATCCAAATCCTTCTCTCCTGTCTTGCAGGGAACAGGAGAGGGGTGAATTTGGACTAGAGAGAGTAGAGCCAACCAAGAAGAGCTACTCTGCTCCCTTATCTAGCCCCTCCCCTCCTGCTTCTCCCCTTTGTAGGCAGCCTACAGATGCACAGGCCAGACCGAAGGTTCCCTGCAGAGGGCCAATGGAGGGGGGATTGGAGTAATACCCAATCTCCGATAAGCCATCCCAAATAGAGTTCAACACACCACCTGCAGACAACTGGGAAATAACTTTCCACAGAAAGTACTATACCCGAGAACACCTTATTGCTGTCATGAAAATTATGATATCCTCAGAACCCAGTGCCTGGAGTCACTGAATTAAAAAAAATAAACACAAGTAACATTGCCCACTTCCCTCCATCAGGTTTGCAATGGTTGGGAAACATCTTTAAATTATTTTTCCTCAGTATACATTATTTCTCTTCTATTTACTTCCACTCGTGCTTTTAAAATCATGTTCTAATTTTAAAGAACATTGCCTGACCACGGCTCAGGACAGACCACTACATTCGGAGCTTTATTTTATTTTATTCTTCTATGGTGCAGGAACAAAATTGTATTAAAATAACCCTGCATGTTAACCTGTAAATTGAGCATATGGTAGCAGAAAGTCACAGAGCGGACATATACGGAGACAACCCAATGGGACAAGCTACGTTTGTAAGCTGGGCCCACGTTCTGGAAAGCTCTCCCACTGGCATAGGGAGCCCTGTAGCTGCAAGAAGATGATGTGCGGGAGACGGGGCTTCAAGCCAGTGCCAAAAAACCACAGCCAAGGTCAGGACTAGCCAAGCTGTCCCTGTCAGGTTACGCTCATGCTGCAGCCAAGAGCTGTGGCTGTGTGCACCAGAAGTGCTTTACACTGTCCCTGCTGCCCTGGACCTAGAGGACACTGGCACACTGCGGCAGCATGGAGAAGATCAACGTCGTGCTTTACAATTACTAACATGGGGGGGGGAAAAAAAAAGGCAACTTACCCCTCCCCCCTGCGTTTCAAGCCGCAAACCTTCTCTTGCCCTTCCCACAACTAAAATAAACCCTGCTCTTTCGATCTAAATAAATACTAAATTGCTTTACAGGCGATCAGGTTATGTAACCTAAACCAGCAAGGAAAGCAAACTTACTACAGTACGACAGTTTCTCATCGGATTTGTCCTTGCAGTGTGCGAATCCATCGCAGGTCAAGCTGTAGTTGATGCAGTCTCCGTTCCCACATTCAAACTCGTCATGGGGGTTGCAGGTGGAATTACGTGCTGGAAGACAGTGCAAGATTTGCAAGGTTTCGTCAGGAGAAGCAGAACACTGTGCAGGATAGCCCTGCCCCCTAGACTGTACGGTCCAAAGCCAGGCCTCTCTCAGGCCTGGCTTTGGCTCATTATTGACAAAGCACCTTCGTGCTTGGTGCTGGTGAGGGCGGGGATCACAGTCATCACGCAATGGGGACACCTGGTGACCAAATTCAGGGCCCGGGAAGTTGGGGATTGGGAGGGCAGAGAAGAGGATATAAAATAACCGGAAATATCCCCAGGTACTTGCCAATGAAGGCTTGGGTGCCAGACCAAATCTCTGGTTCCAAACTGAGCTGGAAGTATAAAGTATAAAGGAGCAGAAGGAAACCACTGGGTCAAACTCCCCCCCCCCCCCCAAAAAAAACACAAAAACCACACCCACAAACAGAAAAACTTAGGGGTGCGTCCTTGTAATATATGCGTACACACTCACAAGGTGTATTTACTAATTATTGTTCATATTCAAAAGCATTAAGGCGGCTAAATGAGTATTTGGACACATAGCTCTCCCCTTTGTGCACCCCTTTGTGCAAACCTTTGTGTATATGTACAAATTTATTTTTATGTTTCCTTTGTTAACTAAGCTGTTTCATTGTATTCGACTAAGGAATTTTTTCCTGCTTTTTCTGTTTCACTGTAAACCGGCATGATTTGCATTTAATGCAAGAAAGTCGGTATATAAAAGTTAAAAATAAATAAATAAATAAATAGCTGGCTAATGAGTTATGCGCTAGAATTTATCCAGAAACATAGGGGCATTTCGTGGGCATAACTGGGAGGAGTTGTGTTAGCCGGCTACGTTAACCGGTTAACTCCGATATTCAGACTTAGCTGGCTAAGACTGGTCGGGCAAAAGAGCTGTCCGAAAGTTAGCCGGCTAACTTTAAGATATAGCCAGCTTTAGTCATTAGTGCAGCTACACTACTGAATATACCTCCAAAGTTAGCCGGATATGTTTGTCTGGCTAACTATGCTATCCAGACAGTGTCTGAATATGGACCTCAAAAATTATATTAACAAAATATCAGAAAGGCTCAGTGAAATGCTAGGTAGTTTTTCAGTCACTCCGATTTCAGTTAGTGTTGTTATCTAATCCATAGCATATTCCTCTATTTTCTACAGTTCAGTACACAGACTGTGTCACTGTCCTATTTATAAACAGAGGAATAAAAAAAACCCATGGCCAGCCCTGGTGACTGAGTGGGCAGTGTAGTGTGCTGCCATGAGGGAGACCTAGGGTTGATTCCCAAGCCTGAATTCTGTTCCCGTTGGCAGCACTCAAAAACTCTAATAAAAACATTTTTAGATTTCTGCCTTTCATGACACATCAAAGCAGATTACATTCAGGTACTGTGGGTTTTAGTCTTAGGAGGGAAGGAGTCAGTCATCTCTCAATTGCAACATCTAGTGGCTGCTTGCCAGGTTCCGAGAGAGTTGCAGTTAAAGGTGTCCTAAACCTGTCAGGCTTTTAGTATATCCATAGTGAATATTTTTTTAATTATTTTATTTATTAAGGCTTTTATATACCGACTTTCTTGATACAAATCAAATCAATTCGGTTTACAATGAACTAAGCAGAATATACAATTAACCAATCAACAAGAGATACAGAGCATACAGTTACATTATAACAAGGAAGCCTTAACTTGGAGTAGGAAAATAAAGAAGGGGTGAACGGAGCAATAAATATATAAATAAAATGAAATAAAATAGAATAAATACTATATACAGAAGAGGGGGCAAGGGGCCAACCTCTCTTTAATGGATATTATGCATGAAAAATTTGGAGAGTTTTGTTTACAGAGATGTGTGGTGTACAATTCTAGATCAGGGAATGGAGTTTGTAGTGGGGAAGGCTTGGCTGAACAGCCATGTCTTTAGTTTCTTTTTAAAAGTTGTTAGACAAGTCTCCAGTCTGAGGTCCGGAGGCATGGCGTTCCACATGGAAGGGCCTGCGGTAGAGAATGACCGGTCTCTGAGGTATGCGTGGTGCACTAATTTGATTGTAGGAACGTGTAAAGATCCCTTGTAAGCATCCCTTAAAGGCCTGGCTGTCGAGTGCAGTCTGAGAGGATGAGACAGGTCAAGCGGGGTTTGATGGTGGATATTTTTATGAATGATTGTGAGAGATTTATGGAGGATCCGGAAATTTACTGGGAGCCAGTGGAGATCTTTTAGAATGGGAGAAATATGCTCTCTCCGATTGGTATTTGTCAAAATCCTTGCCGCTGCATTTTGTAGCAGCTGGAGCGGTTTAATGGTAGAGGCTGGAAGACCATGCAGGATGGAGTTGCAATAGTCGATCTTAGAGAACAGAATGGCTTGGAGGACGGATCTGAAATCGTAGTGGAATAGGAGCGGTTTGAGTTTTTTGAGTACTTGTAACTTGTAAAAGCACTCCTTAGTAGTGTGTTTTATAAAATGCTTTAGGTTCAGGTGACTGTCGATTAAGACTCCAAGATCTCTGGCGTGTGATATATGTGGAATATTTTGTGATTGGAGAAGTATGGGACTACCTTCTGGAGTAATTAGCAAGAGTTCGGTTTTAGAAGTGTTGAGCACAAGGTTGAGGCTGGATAAGTAGTGGTTTATAGTTTGTAGATGAGAGTTCCATAACCTGAGTGTTGAGTCCAATGATTTGGATATAGGGATTAAAATTTGAAGGTCATCTGCGTAAATATAAAATTTGAGTTTGAGGTTTGAAAGTAGGTGGCAGAGGGGGAGAATGTAGATATTAAACAGGGTGGGTGAAAGGGAGGAGCCCTGGGGGACGCCAAAAGGAGCATTAGTATGAGGTGATTCCATGTTTTTAATTTTTACCTTATAGCCTCTATTACTGAGGAAAGATTCGAACCATCTGAGGGCTGAACCTGTAATTCCTATGTCTGAGAGTCGGTTTAGGAGGATGTTATGATTTACCGTATCAAAAGCCGCAGAGATGTCGAGGAGAGCTAAGAGAAATGACTGTCCTTTATCAAAACCAATATATAGTTGATCCAGGAGGGAGGTGAGGAGGGTTTCCGTATTGTGTTCTTTTCGGAAACCATATTGTGACGTGTGAAGTATATTGTGGTCTTCTAGGTAATTTGAAAGTTGCTTATTTACAATTTTCTCCATGATCTTAGATACAAATGGGAGATTTGATATGGGACGGTAATTGTTGAGGTCTTCCGGGTCCAGGTTGGATTTTTTGAGTATGGGTTTGAGCGTGGCCAATTTGAGCGCGTCCGGGAATGTTCCTTGTGTAAGGGAACAATTGATGATATCAGCTAGATATTTGGATATGTATTCTGGAATGAGAATCAGTAACTTGGAGGGTATTTGGTCCAGCGGGTGGGTCGAAGGTTTCATTCTTTTTATCAGCGATTCTACCTCTAAAGTGTGGGTTGAATCAAAGGAGTCCAATCTTATGTCTAAGTTTGGTAGGAGAACTGTGTCCGGAAGAGTAGGATTTGTGTTGACAGGTAATCTAGCCAGGGTATTGGTGATTTTATTTTGAAAGAATAAGGCCAGGTCATTGGCCTTTGATTGAGCTGTATCGTCAGGGATATTAGGAAGAGCCGTTTTGGTAAGTTCCGAAACATAGGAGAAGAGGGCCCTCGCATCATATAGCATATCGTGGATGCGGTGAGCATAGAAATCTCTTTTTGTTCGGAGTGTTGCTGATCTGTACTGGTGGAGAGTAGTTTTGTATATGGAAAGAGTGAGGGGATTAGAATTCTTCCTCCATTCTTTTTCTTTCCGTCTTAGATTTTGCTTCTGAGTGCGGAGTTCATTTGAGAACCATGGTTGCTTATTTTTATGGGAGGGGTTTATAATTTTTCTTGACAGTGGGCATAATTCGTTGGCAATCATTTCAGTGATGTGTTGCCATGAGGTGTATGTATATGTATATAATGGGTCATGTATATAATGGGCCATGTATATGTATATCATGTATATGTATATCATGGGTCATGTATATAATGGGCCATGAGGTGTATGTATATGTATATAAAGTGTATGTATATGTATATAATGTATATAATGGCATTATATACATTATATATGTATATAATGCCATGAGGTGTATGTATATGTATATAATGGGTCTCCAGTATATGCAAATTTATTCATACATATTCACTGAAAACGTCCAGTTGGCTGAGAGGTCACTAGGACAGGTTTGAGAAGTTTGGATGTAGTCTGTGGTCAATGGCCGAAGGACTGCCACAGTAATTGTTGGGCTAGAAGGACAGGGGTGGAAAAGAAGAGGAGTCATGGGTAGTTGTGAAGGAAGGCTCATGGTGCTGGATAAATCAACAATGGCTATCTACAAACATCTGTAAACAGAAAACCAAGAGATGCAGCTATTTTCATAGCTCCAATGCCCTCCCTTCACATGCTAAAAGGTCCATGGAAACACAGACTATAACAGCAGACGACTATTAGGCCCACTTAATCTGTTCTATTTATCTTCTGGTGCAATGCCACAAACCCCCAGTTATCTCTGGTTTTTCTTTCATTTCTTACCAACTAGGGAAGTTCTCTCTTCCAGAAGGCTATTCCATGCATTCACCACATGTTATGCCTATCGGTCGCAGACGGCTGCGACCGCGAGTACTCACTGCTTGCACCGCGCTCCTGCCCTCCCTGGGTCTACTCACTGCACGGGCCTGCCTACACTGCCATGTTCCTCGGACCTCCTCGCAGCGGCATGGACGTCGCTACTTCCTACTTCGATGTCGGCCCTTCCAAGGCACGGGCGTCACAGGCCCTGCCTTTGAGCTGCTGAGACTGGGTTTGGGCTTCCCTGCCTTGTGGGTTGGCCTGTGCCCACTACGCTGCAGCTCCGCCCCTCGGGGCTGTCCTACCAGAGAATCTCCTGCACGGCTATTCCTGCGCCCACCGCTCTGCGGTCTGCCTGGTGCCTCTCTCTCTTCAGGCTCTCACTCCAAGTACTGTCTACAGGCTGCTACCCTATGGGGGTCTCCTCCTGGTCTCTGGGGATATCCCCACTACTGTACCCAGAGCTTCCCGCTATTCTTATACCTCACCTCCTGATGGTATGGACCTGTGGGGCTCCTCCCCACGGGCTGTATCAACTCGCACCTCGGGCCAAGGGTCCACATACTCCCCAATCATAACAGATTACCAAGTCCATGGACCTGGCAGAGGTTTTGGCTCTGCAGGCCATTCCTGGCCTGGCACAACAGATCAGCGAACAACAGAAGTTCTTGGAGTCCATGGCCGCTGCCATAGACAACCTGAGCTCTCGTTTAGATGCCACAGCGACCACCACCACTACATCTATCAAGCTCAATTCCTCCACCTCTTCACCGGTTCCTTGGCTGACCATGCCACTGCTGGTACCACCACGCTTCACAGGAACATAAGAACATAAGAAAATGCCATACTGGGTCAGACCAAGGGTCCATCAAGCCCAGCATCCTGTTTCCAACAGTGGCCAATCCAGGCCATAAGAACCTGGCAAGTACCCAAAAACTAAGTCTATTCCATGTAACCATTGCTAATGGCAGTGGCTATTCTCTACGTGAACTTAATAGCAGGTAATGGACTTCTCCTCCAAGAACTTATCCAATCCTTTTTTAAACACAGCTATACTAACTGCACTAACCACATCCTCTGGCAACAAATTCCAGAGTTTAATTGTGCATTGAGTAAAAAAGAACTTCCTCCGATTAGTTTTAAATGTGCCCCATGCTAACTTCATGGAGTGCCCCCTAGTCTTTCTACTATCCGAAAGAGTAAATAACCGATTCACATCTACCCGTTCTAGACCTCTCATGATTTTAAACACCTCTATCATATCCCCCCTCAGTCGTCTCTTCTCCAAGCTGAAAAGTCCTAACCTCTTTAGTCTTTCCTCATAGGGGAGTTGTTCCATTCCCCTTATCATTTTGGTAGCCCTTCTCTGTACCTTCTCCATCGCAATTATATCTTTTTGAGATGCGGCGACCAGAATTGTACACAGTATTCAAGGTGCGGTCTCACCATGGAGCGATACAGAGGCATTATGACATTTTCCGTTTTATTCATCATTCCTTTTCTAATAATTCCCAACATTCTGTTTGCTTTTTTGACTGCCGCAGCACACTGCACCGACGATTTCAATGTGTTATCCACTATGACACCTAGATCTCTTTCTTGGGTTGTAGCACCTAATATGGAACCCAACATTGTGTATTTATAGCATGGGTTATTTTTCCCTATATGCATCACCTTGCACTTATCCACATTAAATTTCATCTGCCATTTGGATGCCCAATTTTCCAGTCTCACAAGGTCTTCCTGCAATTTATCACAATCTGCTTGTGATTTAACTACTCTGAACAATTTTGTGTCATCTGCAAATTTGATTATCTCACTCGTCGTATTTCTTTCCAGATCATTTATAAATATATTGAACAGTAAGGATCCCAATACAGATCCCAGAGGCACTCCACTGTCCACTCCCTTCCACTGAGAAAATTGCCCATTTAATCCTACTCTCTGTTTCCTGTCTTTTAGCCAGTTTGCAATCCACGAAAGGACATCGCCACCTATCCCATGACTTTTTACTTTTCCTAGAAGCCTCTCATGAGGAACTTTGTCAAACGCCTTCTGAAAATCCAAGTATACTATATCTACCGGTTCACCTTTATCCACATGTTTATTAACTCCTTCAAAAAAGTGAAGCAGATTTGTGAGGCAAGACTTGCCCTGGGTAAAGCCATGCTGACTTTGTTCCATTAAACCATGTCTTTCTATATGTTCTGTGATTTTGATGTTTAGAACACTTTCCACTATTTTTCCTGGCACTGAAGTCAGGCTAACCGGTCTGTAGTTTCCCGGATCGCCCCTGGAGCCCTTTTTAAATATTGGGGTTACATTTGCTATCCTCCAGTCTTCAGGTACAATGGATGATTTTAATGATAAGTTACAAATTTTTACTAATAGGTCTGAAATTTCATATTTTAGTTCCTTCAGAACTCTGGGGTGTATTCCATCCAGTCCAGGTGATTTACTACTCTTCAGTTTGTCAATCAGGAAACCCTACCATGTGTCGGGGCTTCCTGAATCAATGCAATATGCATTTCTGCTTGCAACCCGCATACTTCCCAGATGTGATCACCAAGACCAGGTACATTCTGGCTCTTCTGGAAGGCAAAGCCCTGGCCTGGGCATCACCTCTCTGGGAGCGAGCAAATCCAGTCCTTCAGGACCTTCCAGAGTTCCTGGCCCTGTTTCAGTCCATCTTTGAAGACCCCGGCCGGTGTGCCGTCTCCGGGTCAACTCTTCTTCACCTCCAGCATGGCTATTGCCCTTTAACGGATTATGTCATTGAATTTCGAACTCTTGCAACAGAGTTGCATTGGGACTCCGACTGTCTGCGCTCTATCTTTCTGGAGGGCTTGAGTCCTCGCATAAAAGATGAGTTGGCTGCTCGCAAATTGCCCACCTCCTTGGACTCTCTCATTGACCTCACGGGGCGCATCGACCGTCGTTTACAAGAACTCTCTCTTGAATCCAGAGCTTCCCGGAAACCGACTTCAGGACCATCTCAAGCTCGACGTTCGTCCTCTCCTAGACTGATCACGCCCCCTAATCCTACAGAGGAAGAACCCATGCAAATGGATAGGAGTAGACTCTCTCCTAAGGAACGTCGTCGCCGACAGCAGTCTGGCCTTTGCTTGTACTGTGGTCAACCCGGGCATGCCATTGCCTCATGTTCAGTCTGTCCGGGAAACTGTCGGGCCTAGGATCTGCTGGAGGACGTCTCCTAGGCCTGACTTCACCATCTCCTCCACTGACCGTTCCCGCCTCCATCTGGTTGAACAACCAGGAAGTCCACACCTTAGCCCTGATGTACTCCGGGGCTGGAGGGAAATTCATCTTGAAGCAGCTCACCGAGCACCTGCGGATCCCCACCATTCGCTCTCTCGTTCCCTTGCTTCTCTTGTCTATCCACGGGGAACCTCTGCCTGGTGAAATCATGCATACTACTACTTCCATCCAGCTACGCACTGAAACCTTGCATGAGGAGTCCATTTCATTCCACATCTTAGACAAGGCCATCCACCCGGTTGTTTTGGGATTACCCTGGCTTCAGAAGCACACTCCACAATTCGACTGGACTACCCTTCAGTTCTCCCACTGGGGCTCGGCCTGTCACCACAACTGCCTGGAATCCGTCTCACCATTGTCTTACATGACAACGTACCATCTCTGCCCGGCCTTCCACTGCCATGAGCGTCCTTCTCCAAGGTTTTTTCTAAGTTGGATCTCCGTGAGGCCTATAATCTGGTCCGAATCTGGGAGGGCAATGAGTGGAAAACCGCTTTTAACACCCACGACGGCCACTTTGAATACCTTGTGATGCTGTTCAGCTTGTGCAACGCACCCGCAGTATTTAAAAATTTGATGAATGAAGTTTTCAAAGATATGCTGTACCAGTGCATCGTCATAAATCTTGATGACATTCTAGTCTTCTCTCAAGACCTCCAAAGACATCGCCGAGACGTTTCTTGAGTTCTTCAATGCCAGCAAGATAACCAACTTTTTGCCAAGCTCGAAAAGTGCTCATTTGAACAAGAGTCCGTGCCTTTCCTGGGATACGAGGTATCCAGTCAGGGGTTTAGGATGGACCCCCAGAAGCTGATGTGCATCCATGATTGGCCTCAACCTACGGTTCTCAAGGCCCTCCGACGTCGGAGTTGGGGCTGTGCTGAGTCAGTTCTCTCCTCGCTCCATCCTTGCTCTTTCTTTTCTCGACGCTTTACACCTGTTGAGCAAAACTACGGCATCGGGGATAAAGAACTGTTGGCCATCAAATTGGCCTTTGAAGAATGGCACCCCTGGCTTGAAGGGGCACAACAACAGATTACAGTATATACGGACCATAAGAATCTCCAGTATCTATACCAGGCTCAGCGCTTAAACAGCCGCCAGGCCCGCTGGTCTCTCTTCTTTACAAGGTTCAACTTTATCCTACGCTACCGCCCTGGAGAGAAAAATGGCCGTGCTGATGCCCTCTCTCGGTCATTCATCACTGAGGACCTGCCAAATCTCCCGCGACATATTGTTGACCCCGCAAGGGTTCTTCTGTCAGCCACCTTTCCAGTGCCTCCGGGTAAGACCGTGGTTCCTCGTCCACTGTGACCCAATGTTTTACAATGGGCTCACGACTCACTGACCTCCAGACACCCAGGTCGGTCCAGGACTCTCTCCACTCTGCAACGCTACTACTGGTGGCCTACCACGTGTTAGGATACTGTTCGCACTCTCCCGTTCCTCGGGTCGCGCTCACCACTCTAGAGACTACCTTGAGCTCCCCCCTCTCCACGGGGTCTGCTTCAGGGTGTACAACTACTGCCAGCTGTCCTGCTCTTTGGGCCTGCTTCTCTACTGCTCAGCCGGCTCTCCTCCGATCTCCGGGTACCTGTCTATGTGAGCTGCTGAGACTGGGCTTGGGCTTCCCTGCCTTGTGGGTTGGCCTGCGCCCTCCTGCCTACGCCCACTATGCTGCAGCTCCGCCCCTAAGGCTGTCCTACCAGAGAATCTCCTGCATGGCTATTCCTGCGCCTTCCGCTCCGCCTTCTGCCTGGCACCTCTCTCTCTCTTCAGGCTCTCATTCCAAGTACTGTCTACAGGCTGCTACCCTATAAGGTTCTCCTCCTGGTCTCTGGGAATCTCCTCATTACTGTGCCCAGAGCTTCCCACTATTCTTATACCTCGCCTCCTGACGGTACAGACCTGTGGGACTCCTCCCAATAGGCTGTATCAACTTGCACCTCGGGCCAAGGGTCCACATACACACCAATCACAACACCACACTTTTCATAATCTAAATTTTTCTGATGTTGCTACCGACTCCTACTGCCCTAGAGCCTCAGACCATGACCTCTTGTTCTATAGCATTCTTTCCTCTGAAAGAGTTTGATAACTGTGCTTGATTTATGCCTTTGAGGTATTTGAATGTTTCTAGCATATTCTACACTTCCCATCTCTCCTTTTCTGTAAGATATACATATTTACATCCTTAAGTCTCTTTTCATATAAAAGTTTGGTGTTGATCTTACACGATTTTGATAGCCTCTCTCTGGACTCCATTTAGAGGCATGGCTTCTGGAACTAGACACGATATTCTAGATAAGGTCTCACCAATGATTGATACAGAGGCATTACATTACCACTTTTTTTCCTGGTGGTTATGTTTATCCTTATTCATCCTAGTATTTCTCGGACTCTGGCCATTGTCTTATCAGTTTCTCTCTTCTTTGAGATCATTAAATATGATCATCACAAGGTCTCTCTCCTGGCTGATGGATATTATCTCACCTCCTTATGTGCACTGCTCTACTCTGTTGTAGACCTTAGTGTCATCTGCAAAAAGGAAAAAGACTTTTCCTTCTAACCACATCACAATATTGCTCTCAAAAATGTTAAAAGGAACAGCACATGCAACTGTCACGTGGTGAGAATGCGTGCACTCACCTAGACACACGAGAAAAGAACCACTGCAGAGGCCTACCACACGGCTATTTAAAGCCTGCCTACACCATCAGCACGTTTAGGCCTGGATCCATTTAACATCTGGCACCGAAAATCATTGGCCTGAAGATCTTCTCAACAGTTCAGGCCTTTTGACTGGCCGAGAATCCATAGAGACTGGGGCCAAGAGCCAGCATCTCACTAAATACACTTTGCGCATAAGCAAATTAAAACCGGCAGAAGACTCTACTCCTCCTCAGTGCAAGTGCCTCTCTGCAATTCTGTGGGACAGGGAACTGCCGGCGATAGTTGAGGAGGGGATTCCTCTGCCTCTCCTGCCAATGCTGCTAGGGAATCGAAAATGGCCGCTGTTTCCACGCTGACAGGGAAAGCTTTGGTGCTATACCCCATCATCTGTGAGGCTTGTTCTACCAGTGCAGTCATGCTTGATGCAGATCCCTGAAAGCTTTTGCTGCATGCACATGCTGTTCCTCCCCACACCCACAACATCACCAGCACCTCAACAGCAAGCAGGGGAACAGTCCTTCAGCAACACAGAACCAACACCTGGTCTCCTCCACAGGCAGAGAAGCTGCTGAAAAACTCTGGTAAAGTAGCTTCCCCCTGGAACCTCGCTGCTGCACAGATTCCTCTATCTAGTTCCTTGTTCTCTTGGTTTTTTTTTACTCTGAGAACAAATAAAGACAGATAGAAAAGGAAAAGTTGTTCCTACCTGATAATTTTCATTCCATTCCTGTAGTACCACAGATCAGTCCAGACAAGTGGGTTTATGAATCCCTACCAGCAGATGGAGGAAGAGAACAAAACTTAGATGCACTGCTACTTAACCGAGAGTGCCAACTGTAGTCCCTCAGTATTGACCTGTACCCAAGCCAAGATGTTTAGACTAAACTACCTTGAACTAAGGGTAAGCTGAGAAACCAGTTGGAGTCCCCTGAAACAATAAGTAATGAACATAATAAATTTACGTACACAGCACAGCAACTCTGTAGTTATTTACATACTGTCTCAATAATATCCAGAAACGAGGAAGTCTTTTGATTGAAGGGAATGGGTCTCTGGATTGATCTGTGGTACTACAGGAATGAAAATTATCAGGTAAGAACAAATTTTTTTCCGTGCGTACCCCAGATCAGTCCAGTCAAGTGGGATGTACCCAAGCTCCCCTATAGTAGGTGGGAACCCAAAAGACCCACATGTAACACACCTTCCCCAAAAGTCACCTCATCAGGCACCCACACATGCAAGTGGTAATGTTTGGTGAAAGTGTTAAGAGAAGACCATGTCGCAGTCCAACAGCTCTCTTGTGGGGATAACAACTGACACTCCTCCAAGGAAGTCACCTTTGCCCTAGTAGAATGCGCTTGCAACCCCTACGGAGCTAGACGCCCCTACATATATAAGCTGAACTTATCTAGCAATAGTGCCCTTGGAAGCTTTGTTCTTTTCTTTGCTCCTCTAAAAAGGACAAACAGATGATCCGATTGTCGAAATGAGTTTAACACTTTAAGATATCATAAGAGCACTCGTCGCACATCCAAAAGGTGCAACTCCTTTGCCATTGGCTCTGACGGGGACAAATTCGGAAAGGCTGGAAGCTCAACCAACTAGTTAAGATGAAAAGACGACACCACTTTAGGCAAAAAGGAAGGGACTGCAACGATACCCCATCCTCTGAAATCTTCAAAAAAGGATCTCTATAAGTCAATGCCTGAAGCTCCGAAATCCTTCTGGCTGAACAAACAGCCACCAAAAAGATCGCCTTCAAGGTCAAATCCTTCAAAGTTGCCCTTCCAACTGGCTCGAGTGGGGGATCAAACAGAACCCTGAGCACCACGTTCCAGGCCAGACACACCTTCCAGACCGGAGGATGCAATTTTTCCCCCTTTTAATAAATGCACCACATCAGGATGAGCAGCCACCAACCTGCCTTGCACCTTACCTAACAGAGACCTTAAGGCTGCCACCTGAACCCGAAGGGAATTACAGGCTAAGCCCTTAGCAAGACCGCTCTGCAGAAAGGACAAAACCTGTGGAATCTCTATCCTTAAGGGCTGAAAACCATTCTGCAAACCCCACTCCAAACATGTACATAAGCCAAAAATGTGGAGGTCCTACGTGCTTGCAGCAAGGTAGTAATCCCCATTCATGCGGAGCCCGTCCTCTCAAAAGCCAAGCCACTAGACAGAAGCGGTCTGCCTGGTCCCTGTCACAGCAATCCTGGCAGATGTGCTAGACATACTGGTCCATCTACCACCAGATAAACTAGGTCCGCAAACCATGGCCTGCACGGCCACTCGGGCACCACCAGAATCACTCTGCCCAGATGCAGCTTGATGCACCGCAGCATTCTCCCTATGAGACACCATGGGGGAAACAAGTACAGCAACATTCCTGTCGGCCATGGCTGGACGAGAGCGTCAATGCCCTCGAAACCAAACTCTCTCCTGTGACTGAAGAACCGGGCTGTCTTCACATTCTCTGGAGCTGCCATGAGGTCCAGGTCTGGTGTGGCCTACCTGCTCTGAATTAGGGCAAAGGCTTCCACCCACAACTCCCACTCCCCGGGATCTAGATGTTGCCTGCTGAGATATTTCGCTTGCTCATTGTCCACGCCTGCCACATGCAATGCCGCTATTCTTGCTAGGTGGTTTTCCACCCAAATAAACAGGTCTTGCACCTCCTGCGCCACCAGATGACTTTTTGTTCCGCCTTGATGATTAATGTGTGCCACTGTCGTAGCATTGTCGGGAAAATACCCGTACCAACCTTCTCTGAATGAGCAGAAAAAAGGCAAGCAAGGCTTTGCAAACTGCCCTGGTCTCCAATCAATTGATGGACCAGAACATTTCCTCTAGCAACCACCGCCCCTGGGTCGACCTGTCTTGACAAATCATCCCCCATCCTTTGAGGCCAGCATCTGTGGCCACTACCATCCAGTAGGGCACCACCAGGTCCATTCCTCTCTCCAAATTGCTCTGAGACAGCCATCATGACAGATTGGTTCTGGCATCCCCTGGAAGAGGCAACGAAAGTTGGAATTATTCTGAAACCAGACTCCACTGGGATAACAACGCCCTCTGCAGAGCCGCATGTGAGCAAAGGCCCAAGGAACTAATTCCATCATAGAAGCCATAGAACCCAGGACCTGCAAATAATCCCAAACTCTGGGGACCAAGAACTGCAGAAGACGAAGAACTTGACCTTGCAACTTGGTCATTCTCTCTGAGGTCAGGAACACCTTCCCTAACCGTGTATTAAACCGAGTCCCCAAATACTCTAATCACTGGGATGGCTTCAAATGGCTCTTCGCTAGATTCGTCAACCAGCCCAAAGAGTTTAGAAGCTGCATGACCCGACTCATGGAACAATGACATTCTGTCTCCAATTTTTCCCTGATGAGCCAATTGTCCAGGTATGGATGCACAAGTATCCCTTCCTTCCAGAAAGCGGCCGCCACCGCCGCCACCATCACTTTGGTGAACTTGCGTGGTGCAATCGCCAACCCGAAGGGGAGGGCTCAAAATTGAAAATGTTCCCCGAGAACCATGAATCTCAGAAACCTCTGGTGATCCTTCCTGATGGGACTATGGAGATAGGCCTCCATCAAATTCAAGGAGCCCAGAAACTCCCCTTTGTATACAGCCGCTACCACTGTCCGCAATGTTTCCATCCGAAACCAGGGCACTCAGTGCAACGTATACCTTGTGCAGATCGAGAATGGGCTGAAATGTCCCTTCTTTCTTGGGAACCATGAAATATAATAAATACCTTTCTTGCCCCTTTTCCTACGGGGGATCCGGAACAATGGCAGAAAAGGCCTCTCAGCACAGCTCCAACCCCGTCATTACTCCTGCTGCCTCTGCATGGAACTTTTCTTTGTTGCTTTTTTTTTTTTTTTTAAAGGCATAAGTTCACAGAAAAGCAGCAAGGAATCAAAAGGGAAAAAAGATACTTCCCTGACTTCCGGATGCAGGAGAGAGCCTACGCTGAAGGTGAGGACTCAGAGGGGGTGAATGAACCAGGTATTCCAGGCTTTCAACCCCCCTCAACACCAAGGGCTGAACTAGCACAGGGATTACCAATCCCCAGCTCGCCCTGCTTGACCCAAGGGATGGCTCACAAAGGAACCCTAACACCTTGGACAGCCTTTCAGGAATCTTCTGTCTTCCTAAACTTTTCTAAAAAAAACAAAACAAAAAACAACCTCCAGACTGCAGGTTTAGCACCTCTGCCATCTGCTGGAGACAGAGAAATACTGAGGGACTGCAGGTGGCACTCTCTGTTAAGTAGCAGTGCCTCAAAGTTTTGCTCTCTGCTTCCATCTGCTGGTAGGGATGTATAAACTCACTTGTCTTGACTGATCCGGGGTATGCACAGGAACTAATTCTTTCCTTTGGTGCAGAGGTTCACGTTCCAGGAGCGCAGGCTGCACGGCAGATCAGAAACATACCAGACTTTCTTTCTTTCTTCAAAACTTTACCAAACTTACAATACCTACTCCCTAGAATGGAACACAGAGCTGCTAGCAAAAAAAAACAAAATCAGCAAAATTAAAAAAGGGACCGACTAAAAGAAAACAGCCGCCCTGAGCCTGTAGCTGCCTCAGCAGCTTCCTGAAAGGGAGGGATCTGGACCACCAGATTTACACACCGCAGAAGAAAGGAGTGAGCATACAAAAGGGTCACCAACCCCGCAGCTTGTCCACGTCGACCAGACTGGGAAGGACCCACTAGGACCCAATAAACCCCTGGGAGAAAGGCTCATAAATCCAAAATAGTCTTCTGACTGCAGAACTACAGGTTTTGCACCATCTACCATCTGCTGGAGACAGAGAGATACTGAGGGATTGCAGGTGGCACACTGGGTTATGTACAGTGTCAGTGAAACTTTGTCTCTTTCTGCTGGCAGGGAGGCAAAACCCCCAGGAATCTAGACTGATCTGGGTACAGACAGGGAACTCATCTCCCTATGTGCACTGCTCTACTCTGTTGTAGACCTTAGTGTCATCTGCTAAAAGGAAAAAAAAAACTTTTCCTTCTAACCACATCACAATATTGCTCCCAAAAATATTAAAAGGACCAGCTTCATGACAGATTTCTAAGGCATTCCACTAATTATCTTCCTTTTCTCAGAGAAAATTCCATGTACTATATTATCTTCTGTTTTCTAGCACTCAACCAATTTTTAATCCAGTGCACCGCCCAGGTTGCTCTTTACTCATGAGCCTTCTGTGGGACTGAATCAAAAGCTTTGCTGAAATCCAAGAAAACCACGTCCAGCGCACACCCTTGATCTAATTCTCTAGTCATCCAATCATAGTTAGTCCAAGAAAAAGTGTGTGAGCTAATTTATTTGTCAACCTTCATTCCGTTACTAGAAATGGGCCTCTACATTCCCCATTATTATAAAAGTAGAAAACGAGCAGTCAGTGGCAAGACTGGCCAACAGGCCCATTTTCTGATCATGAATTCTTTTGTTTGGAAACTACCTATTTGACCTCTTCCTTCCCTACTATTTTGCTTCAGCTATACTTTATCATCTAGGTGTGGACTCACCTTTGCAGGTGAAATCCTCCTGCAAAATCCTCTCTCCTCGACAGGAGCAGTTCACACGCCCTTCGGCAGTCAGAAAGCACAGGTCGTGACAGCCACCATTATTAATCTTACAAAGTGACAACTCGCCTAAAAACAAAAGAAAAGGGTCATTGGACACAAAACAGAGAAGTGACTTCAGGGCAGCGAGTGGATTGGACAGCAGGAAAGCTGCATGCAAATTTGTCATGGTTTGTAAATAGAGGGCGACGTGAAATTCACTGGAGTTCTTGTTAGCTTAGCACACTGTTCTCTTCAGCATCTACAGGAAGACAGAGTAAATTAAAAAAAAAAATCATCAAATTTCACCTGCGGAAGGCAGAGCTTTACCAGGAAGTATCTGTATTAGTCTTATTACATGGTGTCCCTCAATTTAACTTTCAGTGTGAGTTTACTCATCAAATCATCTGTCTGAGCCTAACAGTACAGTGCATGCTAACAGCACCTTGGTGATAAGGATGCAAGGGAACAATGCAAGCTAATTTCTTGCTCCATGATCAAGGCACGGAGGCCCCTGGAGACTATTCTATACTATACCAGTGAGCAAGAGAAAAGAAACAAGTTGCTTACAGCTATTGGTGTCGTTGGCCACAGCGATGATACCCATGGGCTGCTGGGGAATGTCAACCCTCAACATTTTCATCTCCGTGCCCACATACTTGTTTGCCCTCTGCACCGCCCTGCGCACCCAGTCCGTCCAAAATATGTAATCCCCATATACGGCAAGGCCAAAGGTATGAACTGGCTCCGATTTTAAAATGACCTGTTGGAAGGGAAACAAAACAAAGGAGAATCTCACATTTAACAACGGATCAGCATCACAACCATTCTGAAGTAAAATAATGCAAACTTTGTTCCCCCACCCCACACACACACGCTCATATCACAGAAAAAATGAATTCTTCCCCCGTTTCTTACTAAGGATATTTACACCTTTCCATAGCCATGTATAAAATGTCAATATGTACAGCCTTCCCCCAGCCACATACCTGCCACATACACGTCATGTCAAAGGGAAGCCTTGCTTCTAAATGTCCACTTTCAGCCCTGGCAGGAAGCTAAGGGAAATATGCCTCTGTGCTAGGTTTAGAGCAGAGGCGCTCGGCTTGGTCTTTTGCTGACGAGTTACATGATGTTTTGGCTTTTTTAGGGAAACTCCTTGATAGCTAAGAGCGGACCAGCTTAATGAGGTGTCAGAGTTGTGTCTATTGCCTGGAATATGATGGTTCATTGTAGCAGTCAGCCCCTACCCTCTTATTTCTTAGATGTACACCTTAAGGTTCTTTGCTGAGGTTTATTCCTGCTTCTTCAAGCGCCTGCCCAGCGCACAGAGGATTTGTGAATGCATAGGCAGAGTTTTTCTCAATTATAAGGATCTAGTCTCATGGACCTACCCCTCCAAAGTGATTCAGTAATTAAAAACATATACCGCATCCTGAGCCATTAACATAACCGGATAAAGACACGGATAAGAGTGGCAACCTTTACAGCTTGCAAATCCTTCATTGAAGCAACAAAAGATTTACCCAAAGACAACGACACACAGCAAAAAAACATGTTACCACGTGCAAAGAAGTCAATTTTCTCCAGAGCTAACATGGTTAGTAGTCCTATCCTCTACTTTAAATTATGAAAGGCCAAAATCAATCCCATAGCTTTTCCCACCTTCCCTTCAAAGTGTATACTTGAAGAAAAAAATAAAAAGAAATCTAAGCTGCGTGTTAATTTCTGGTGTTCTCTTTTCAGAAAAAGTCATCGGTGTGCACGCGAGATCTTTTCACCCTGAGAAACTGTTAGAAAAGGTTGAAAACAGCCTATCACTGGCTCCTGATTGTGCATCACGATCAGGAAGAGAGATAGCAAGCAGCTGCTTTAAAAGGTTTGCTGTGCTCTAATATTACCCCCATGGACCCTATGCGACTTCCAGAGTCCCTGGGGCAAAGCCCCAGTGGTTTCCAGCACTTTTAACTCACGTATCGCCGGGAACCGTCGTATTCGCACCGCTCAATCTTATCCAGCGTGGCATCGGAAAAGTAGATCTTTTCGGCTTTGTGATCAATGGCGAGGCCGTTGGGTGTCCGGATATCCTTGTCGATGATGATCAGAACGTTACCCCCGGATAACGTGGCCCTCATGATGCTGGGGTGCTGCTCGTTCCAGTTGGTCCAGAACATTAGGCTAAAGGGGGCAAAGCGCACAGAATTAATACCAGGAAACTCGGCGGGCAGGTAAATAACACCACAAGCGGGAAAAAAATAAGTAAATAAATAAATAAATAAATAAATCCTCCAATTCTGAGACAATTTACCAGCATCAAAATGGGGGTGGGCTCTCTGGTACTGCAATTAAGCTTCACTCTAGCACCGAGACTTAAGAAGAGTGCATTTAGGTGGGCACTGAGGAAGTACTGCAGAGGCAGCATTCACAGCCTCTCTGGGTGAGAGAGTCTTAACTATTGCACAACCACAACATCTGTTGGTCAGATTCAGGGTGCAGGTGTACTGAGTTCTGGAGGGAGTACGGGAGGAGTCCTAAACCAGGAATGTGACTGCAATGATTCAGCTATGATAAGAGGAGTGGGGGTGGGGGTGGGGAAGGGAGAAGCAGATTATTTATAAAATGGGGAAAAGCCTCAAGCACTTGAGAATGGAGGCTAAGTCAAGCTCCCCACCTGACGATCACAGGCACTGAAGCATCCCTGCCATTTCTGGACTTTTGTGCAAAAAGCAGGACCTGTGAGCATGAGGCCAAGAACCTACTCAGTGCCTTGTGCTGAAGCCAGAGCTCCGAGGGTGGTTTATGGTGGGAAGCAAAGCACTGGAGGTCCAGCTGGAAGGTGGTGGTGGGAACTGCAGGTCCTGGAGAGACAGAGGTCTGCTGCAGGGGAGGAGAGGGCAGAGAACCTCAGGAAACCGGAAGTACTGGGGGAGGAGGGGGGGGGGGGAAACACATCCCAAGCATTGGCAGTGCCTAGGAATGACAGAAGGCAAAATCCATCAATGTGTACAACAAGCCAGGTCCAACTTACCTGGAAGCACAAAGCAGAAGGAAATTGCTGAGCACAAAAAAATACATTAAAAAAAAAAAAAAAGCCTATTTACATGCGTCAGATTTTGCACTCACTTTTGACATTCATCCAATACAAATGCCCGAGGATGGTCATCCCCTGACATGGTGACAACTGTATCCCTCTCAAAGGCTCCCTGTCGGCTCTGGTCCACAGTGTGCCGCGTGATGGTAGACGTGGTATAACTTGTCCAGTATAAAGTATCCCATCCTCTATGGTATGCCAAGCCTTCCACAGATCCAACATCTGTAAAGAAAGCAAGAAAGAAAATGAAACATCATTCTCCTCTTCCCACCTCAAAATGCATTCTCTCTCATAGGAGTAGACGTTCTAGGCCATTTACTAGTGCACAGAAATCCACCAGCCCGGTTAATAATTAGGACACATCACAAATGACAACAGAAAACAGTAAATGTAGAAAAAAAAGTCCTCATCCCTAAACATGGTCTCTCTGTAATAGGGTTCCCTGTACGTACCAGGATCAGCCCAGACAGGGGGGTTATCTCCCCCTTCCAGCAGATGGCGACAGATAGAACTTTGAAGGATGCTTCCTTATAAGGCAGTGCACCCTCTACTAATCCTCTGTATTCTCCTGACTCCAGCAGATGACAGTGGTGGCTTTCGTTCCCCACTGAGATGACTAGAAAGCTATTTTAGGAATTTTCTCTATTTTCCTCAGCTTTCCTTTCTTTTGGATGGATCATGTCTAATTAAAAAAAAAAAATCTTTGAATTTTATGAGGGAATTATTTGGAGAGCTTTCCTGTAGTCTCCGCTCCTGGTTTAGTGGGAGCATTCTATAGCTTGCAAACAGTACTATTTGCAGCTCTCCCCACCCCCTCCCATCTCTGTTGTCGTGGTAAGTTTGTTTTTATTTCCTTCTGACAGGTTATTTCCTCTCTTCCTCTCTCCGGGGTGCAAGTCGGTGGTGCCGACCTCTCCCCCTATGACTGCTATCCGACCCGCTGCCCCTGTGATGCCGTTTTCCTCGGGGCAGCTGGCACAGAGAGGCGTTATTCCTCTGTGCCTCTATCTGTGGGTCGCTGAGGGATAGAGAGAGAGCAAAACTGAAGCGGAGGCTATTACCCGTTTCTTACAGCCACGAACCTGGTGAGCGTGAGGAAGAACAGGCTGAAGCGGAGGTTTTTCCCGCTTCTCGCAGCTTTAAGCCCTTCCTGTTTCTCGCGTTAAGAACAGCTGGTTCTCTCGCGGCTCCGTCGGGGTTCTCCATGCCTCGTTTGTCCAGGTGCTGCGATTGTGGAGAGCCCGGGTCGAGGCTCTCCCGCGAGGGGATTTGCACAGCTTGCCTCCTTGGTGGGGAGGGACCCTCTCAACCGCCGGGCCGCTCTGGTTCTCGTCTTCTGGCTCGCCTCAATGCTCAGGAGCTGGCCCCAATCCCGCTGATCGCGGGAATGCCGGCCATTTTGTCTCCAGACTCGGCTGCTCCGGCGCTAACAGGAGAAGAACAGGACGCTCCTTTTTCATTTCAGCTGCCGGTTTTGACACCCGTTCCACCTCTAGAGCCTTTTCCTCCATCAGGGGATCTTCCCACTCTTCCTCCATCGGGGCCACCTCCGTTTTCCACAGATTTTGTTTTCCTGCTTCACAATGCTTACCTGGCCAGAATGGCCAAGCACTAGGAATTTTTGGCGGGACCTCCTCCTCCTAATGTACCCAGAATGGCTGATTACACTGAGGTCTTGGGAAATACCCAGACCGTGGGGAGTGCCCAAGGGTCAGCGGTCCCAGGACCAGGGGTACCTCCGACCACCTCAAGCGCTCTGAGGATCCGTTTGGTACACCCCTCTGCGGGGGGGGGGGGGGGGGTGTCTGTTCCTCAGCAGGACCCAGATCCAGATGAACCTTCAACTACGGCTCAATTGGAAGGGGATGATCCTAGAGTCCTGCGGATCTTCCACAGGGATGAGCTGGACCCCCTCATTCCACATATCCTACAGGAATTGGACATTGAAGCCCCTCAGGACCCGCCTGAGCCTAATCCACCAGCGAAGAAAGGGGACCTCCTTCTGGCTGGTCTACGTCCGCCGTGTAGGTCCTTTCCTTCCCATCCCACATTCCTTCAACTGTTATCCAGGGAATGGGATTCTCCGGAGACCTCCCTCACGGTCGGCAGAGCCATGGATAAGCTATATCCTCTCCCGGATGATTTCCTGGAACTTCTTAAGGTTCCCAAAGTAGATTCTGCAGTCTCAGCAGTGACAAAAAGAACTACCATTCCAGTAATGGATGGTTCAGCCTTGCGAGATCTTCAAGATCGAAAGCTGGAAGTTTATCTTAAGAGAGTTTTCGAGGTGTCCGCCCTGGGGGTCCGGGCGGCCATATGTAGTTCCTTCACTCAGCGTGCAGGCCTCCGCTGGCTTCAACAGCTGCTCAGCTCCCAGGAGTTGCCTCCTGAGGAAGCACTTCAGGCAGACCACCTGGAGGCCATCATAGCATATGGAGCAGACGCTCTATATGACATTCTGAGAGTACTGGCCAGATCTATGGTTTCTGCAGTCTCGGCTAGACGCCACCTCTGGCTTCGCAACTGGTCGGCGGATTCTTCTTCCAAGTCACAGCTGGGATCCCTACCCTTCAAGGGCAAGCTACTATTTGGGGAGGATCTGGACCAGATTATCAAGTCCCTCGGAGAGAATAAGGTACACAAACTTCCAGAGGATCGCCCTCGTTCTAGATCTTTTAATTCCACTAGAAGCCGATTCAGGAATCAACATCATTTCTGCCAGGCAAGGACTGCAGCTCCTCGTCAGCCGTCCTCTCAATCTCAATCCTGGACTCAGTCCTTTCGTGCCCGAAGACAGCCCGCTCTGGTCCGGCCCAGGGGACGTCCTCCAAATCTTCACAATGAAGCTATGCCGGCCCACTCCCCGAGACCCAGGATAGGGGGACATCTCTCCCTTTTCTACGAGGAGTGGGTCAACATCACGTCAGATCAGTGGGTCCTGGATAGTCTAAGATACGGCTACGTGTTAGAATTTCCTCGGCCGCTAAGAGACAGGTTCCTCTTCTCTCCATGTGGCCTAGTCCAGAAACAACTCATAGTTCGGCAGACACTCGACAGGCTTCTGGCTCTCGGAACGATTCGTCTGGTCACCCCCCCTGGAAGTAGGCTGGGGACATTATTTGGTATACTTCGTAGTCCCTAAGAAGGAAGGTTCCTTCCGCCCGATCTTGGGTCTCAAGATGGTCCACAGGGCCCTCAAGATTCCCCACTTTTGGATGGAAACCTTGCACTCTGTGATAGCGGCGGTACACTCCGGAGAATTTTTGGCCTCCCTGGATCTGATGGAAGCTTATCTACACATTCCCATCCTCCAAGCGCATCAGCGTTTTCTGCGATTCAAGATTCTGGGACAGCATTTCCAGTTCCAGGCTCTACCCTTTGGTCTTGCGACCACTCCTCGAACCTTCACGAAGGTGATGATAGTAGTAGCTGCCGCTATTCGGAGGGAGGGAGTCTTGGTGCACCCATACCTGGACGACTGGCTCATTTGGGCAAAGTCCTCAGCCCAGTGCCACTGGGAGGTTGACAAGGTGTTGACACTTCTTCACTCCCTTAGTTGGGTGGTCAACTTCGCCAAGAGCAGCCTTTCTCCATCTCAGTCTCTGGACTTCCTGGGGGCGCATTTCGACACAGCGCTGGGCAAGGTGTCTCTGCCCCTGGAAAGGGCTCATATACTCATAGCTCAGATACAGCGATTCATCGGTATCTCGCTTCCAGCGGCGTAGGATTACCTCCAGGTCCTGGGATCCATGGCTTCCACCATCGATCTGGTCCCCTGGATGTTTGCACATATGTGTCCCTTACAGCGTGCCTTGCTCTCTCGCTGGAAGCCAGTGTCTCGGGACTTCCAAGCCATCCTTCCTCTCCCGCAGGGAGCCAAGGAAAGTCTCTCATGGTGGTTCAACCTGTCTTATCTTCTCCAGGGTGTTCCTTTGGACATCCCGAAATGGGTAATCATCACGATGGACGCCAGTCTCTCTGGCTGGGGAGCAGTGTGTCAGATGAGTTCTGCGCAAGGGAAGTGGACGCGTCCCAAGCAACTTGGCCGATCAATCGCTTGGAGACCAGAGCAGTGCTTCTGGCATTGAAACGCTTCCTACCTCTCGTCCATCATCGCGCAGTCCAAATACACTCAGACAATGTGACTAATATGGCCTACATCAATTGCCAAGGGGGCACGAGGAGCAGGCATGTCTCTCGGGAGACAGACAGGTTGATGGCGTGGGCGGAGACTCATCTCTCCCGCCTAGTGGCTTCCCACATCGCAGGCGTAGGCAACATTCAAGCCGACTTTCTCAGTCATCAACATCTAGATCCCGGAGAGTGGGAACTCTAAGAGGAGGCGGTGAATTTCCTGTTCCACAGATGGGGGACCCCCTATCTGGATCTAATGGCAATCTCCCAGAATGCCAAGGCAGCTCAGTTCTTCAGTCGCAGAAGAGAGTACGGCACAGAGGGAGTGGATGCCTTAGTCCTCCCATGGCCCCGTCACATTCTCCTCTACGTGTTACCCCCTTTGTCTCTGGTGGGTAAGGTGCTCCGGAGAATAGTGTCCCACCAGGGTCCGGTAATGCTGGTGGCGCCGGAATGGCTCCATCGTCCGTGGTTTGCAGACTTGATCAACCTTGCAGTGGACGGACCTCTTTGTCTGGGTCACCTTCCACGCTTGCTGCAACAGGGTCCGGTATCTTTCGCCCAGGCCGATTGCTTCTGTCTTGCGGCCTGGCTTTTGAGAGGCGCCGGCTGAGACAGCGTGGATACCCAGAGGCCATTATCTCAACCCTCCTCAAGGCTAGAAAGACGTCTACCTCCATCTCCTATATCAGGGTATGGAAAGTTTTTGAGAACTGATGTGCCTCCATACCTGTGTCGCCACGGACCGCCTCGGTGGCTCAGATCCTATCTTTTCTTCAACAGGGACTGGACAAGGGTCTGGCCTACAACTCGCTGAGAGTGCAAATCTTTGCCCTAGGCTCTCTACTTCATCAACGAGAGGGAACGTCACTCTCCTCTCACCCGGATAACATCCGATTCCTCAGGGGGGTGAAGCACGTGAAACCCCCGATCCACGCTCTTTATCCTTCGTGGAGTCTCAATCTCGTTCTCCGAATCTTGGTCGGTCCACCCTTTGAACCCATGCATTCCGCGACCCTCAAGGATATCACTCTCAAGACGGTTTTCCTGGTAGCTTTCTGTTCTGCCTGCAGAATCTCAGAGCTTCAAGCACTCTCGTGCAGAGAGCCCTACCTTTGTTTTAAGGATTCGGGAGTTTCCTTGCACACTGTGCCTGCTTTTCCGCCCAAGGTGGTTTCCGAGTTCCACTTGAATCAGACAGTAGAGCTTCCATCTTTCTCAGCGGACGCATCAGCAGATCTATGCAAGCTAGATATCAAGCGTATCCTCATTTGCTATCTGGAAGTCACTAATGATTTTCGCTTGTCGGACCATCTTTTTGTTCTCTGGCATGGTCCAAGGAAGGGGGCCAAGGTGTCGAAAACTACCATTGCTCGCTGGCTGAAGGAGGCGATCTCGGTGGCCTACATTGGAGTGGGTCGACAACCTCCAGCGGGTGTCAAGGCCCATTCTCTTCGAGCTCAGGCTGCTTCCTGGGCGGAGATGCAATCAGTCTCGTTCCAGGAGATTTGTCGAGCAGTAACTTGTAAATCGTTACATACCTTTGCTTGTCATTATCATCTACACATACAGTCGCCTACTTTTGGCTCCTTTGGATCTAGGGTCATTCAAGCAGGGCTTTCCGGAGCCCACCGTACGTAAGGAAGCTTTGGTACATCCCACTGTCTGGACTGATCCTGGTATGTACAGGGAAAAGAAAATTATTCCTTACCTGCTAATTTTCGTTCCTGTAGTACCAGGGATCAGTCCAAATGCCCTCCCTGACTGTTTTATTGGGTTTGGGATTGCCTCTCTGCTCAAATTGTTCTTCAGTACCTATTTTTCTTTGGCTGGTTAATGGTTCATTCTGCAAGTTTGTTGTTTGACACTGTTTTGTGCCTTTTGCACACTGTTATTTGTTACTTAATTCTATTGTTCTTGATCCATCCTGATTTTCCTCTTTGCTTTGATATACTCCATACTGAGGATTAGTAGAGGGTGCACTACCTTATAAGGAAGCATCCTTCAAAGATCTAATTGACTCCAACTGCTGGAAGGGGGAGATAACCCACTATCTGGACTGATCCTTGGTACTACAGGAACGAAAAAGGAAAATTAGTTTCTTACCTGATAATTTTCGTTCCTGTAGTACCAAGGATCAGTCCAGGACACCTGGGTTGTGACTCCGCACCAGTAGATGGAGACAGACTAAAACTTGTGGGCGGAGCCATATATGCCCCTGTGCCAGTCACAGCCCCTCAGTCTTACGGAATGTCAAAGTAAAACACAACCAGAGAAGTAAACAAAACTAGATACCGCTAACTAACGGGGAAAGAAACACCCCTTCTGGAAACGGACTCTCCAACCGAGAGAGCGAACAAGCGGAACAGAGCAAATCAAAACACAGAGCGGACTCTCCATTACTTCAGCGCAGCACCGCGGGCGGGATCCTGGACTGATCCTTGGTACTACAGGAACGAAAATTATCAGGTAAGAAACTAATTTTCCTTTCCCTGTACGTACCAGGATCAGTCCAGGACACCTGGGATGTACCAGAGCAACCTACTGAGGGTGGGAAGCAGAGAGTCCCGCTCGGAGTACCCTCTCTCCAAAACCCCCGGAATCGGTAGCCCGGACATCCAGCCGGTAATGCCGGACAAAAGTATGCAACGACTTCCAGGTGGCCGCCCTACAAATCTCTTGAGGCGACACCTGAGAAGCTTCCGCCCAAGACGCTGCTTGGGATCGAGTCGAGTGAGCCCGCAGCCCCACGGGAAGGGGTTTTCCCCGCACCAAGTACGCCGAACCAATGGCCTCCTTGAGCCAACGAGCGATAGTTGTGCGGGACGCTGCAGCTCCTTTCTTTGGTCCAGAGAACAGGACAAACAGATGATCTGTGACCCGAAACGGATTAGTGACCTCCAGATATCGGAGAAGGGATCTCCGCACGTCAAGCTTCCGTAACTCCCTCTCTTCGGTAGCAGAGGAGTCTCCGCATGCAAAAGCGGGCAACTCCACCGATTGATTCACGTGAAACGACGAGACCACTTTCGGAAGAAAGGAAGGAACCGTCCGTAAGGAAACCCCCGAATCGGAGATACGCAAGAAAGGTTCCCTACAGGACAGGGCCTGCAACTCGGAAACACGCTGTGCCGAGGCAATCGCCACCAAGAATGCCGTTTTTAAAGTGAGATCCTTAAGAGTTGCGCGTTTCAAGGGCTCAAACGGCGCCGTGCATAGAGCGGAGAGAACCCAATTGAGGTTCCAAGCCGGACAAGGAAGACGTAACGGGGGGCGAAGGTGCTTAGCCCCCCGAAGAAAACGAGCAATATCCGGGTGAAGCGCCAGAGACTTACCTCGCAAACACCCCAGCGCCGCCACTTGGACCCGTAGGGAACTGCACGCCAGACCTTTGGCCAGACCCGCCTGGAGGAACGCTAGAACATCAGAGACGGAAGCCGAGATGGGGTCCACCCCTCGCTGCACGCACCAGTCCTCAAAGACCACCCAGACACGGACGTAAGCCAAAGACGTCGATTGCTTCCTGGAACGCAGTAGCGTGGCCACCACCGCATCTGAATAACCTTTACTCTTCAGTCGATTCCTCTCAAAAGCCATGCCGCGAGACAGAAGTGATCCGCATCCTCCAAACAGACGGGGCCCTGATGGAGTAGGGCCGCCATTCCTTGGAACCGAAGGGGGGCCGCTACTGCCAGTTGTACGAGGTCTGCGAACCACGGCCGGCGAGGCCACTCCGGTGCCACCAAGATCACGTTGTTCGGATGCAACTCTATGCGCCGTAGAATCTTGCCGATCATCGGCCACGGGGGAAACACATAGAGCAGCACATCCGTCGGCCAGGGAAGCACCAACGCATCGACGCCTTCTGCCCCCCGCTCTCGACGTCGACTGTAAAATCGCGGGGCCTTCGCGTTGTGCCACGTGGCCATCAGATCCATGTGGGGCACCCCCCACGTTTCGCAAATAAGAAGAAACGCTTCGTCCCCCAGCTCCCACTCTCCGGGATCCAGACGATGACGGCTGAGATAGTCCGCCTGCACGTTGTCGACTCCCGCAATGTGAGACGCTGCGAGGTTGCTGAGATGTAGCTCCGACCAGGCCATCAAGCGCTGAGCTTCTTCTGCCACCTGGGGGCTCCGGGTCCCCCCCTGCCGGTTGATGTATGCCACGGTGGTCGCATTGTCCGACAACACTCGGACTGCCTTTCCCCGCAGCAATGGTAGAAAAGCCTGCAGGGCCAGACGGACCGCTCTGGTCTCTAGGCGATTGATAGACCACTGGGCTTGTGACACTGACCATAGGCCTTGAACTGAGCTCCCTAGGCAGACCGCTCCCCAACCGGAGAGGCTGGCATCCGTGGTCACCACTGTCCAACTGGGCACCAGGAGAGAGACTCCGGCGGAAAGATGACTGGGGTCCAGCCACCAACGCAGGCTGGACCTCGCGTGTCCCGCTAGAGGAAGCGGTAAGTGGAAATCCTCCGAGACCGGCTTCCAGCGGGAAAGCAAGGATGACTGTAAGGGTCGCAGATGAGCGAACGCCCATGGCACCAGCGCCAGCGTGGAAGCCATAGACCCGAGGACCGTAAGGTAGTCGCAGACCCGCGGCTGGCGGAGAGACAACAAGCGTTGTACCTGAGTTTGCAATTTGACCATCCGTTCGAGCGACAGAAACACCTTGCCCTGCTTCGTGTCGAAAAGAGCTCCCAGATATTCCAAGGTCTGCGTGGGTGTCAGATGACTCTTGCTGAAGTTGACCACCCATCCCAGGGACTGCAACAGATGGAGGACCCTGGCCACCGCCATCCGACACTGATCTTCGGACTTCGCCCGAATCAACCAATCGTCCAGATACGGATGGACCTGGAGACCTTCTCAGCGCAGTTGCGCCGCCACCACGACCATCACCTTCGTGAAAGTACGAGGGGCCGTTGCGAGCCCAAAAGGGAGCGCCCGAAACTGGTAATGCCGACCCAGAATGCAGAATCTGAGGAAGCGTTGGAACGACGGCTGGATGCCTATGTGAAGATACGCCTCCGTGAGGTCCAGGGAGGCCAGGAACTCGCCTGGCCGGACCGCGGCGATGACTGACCGGATCGTCTCCATTTTGAAGCGAGGAACGCGAAGGCATCGGTTCACCCCTTTGAGATCCAGAATTGGTCGGGACGTGCCGTCCTTCTTTGGTACGATGAAGTAAATGGAGTAATGGCCTTTGCCTTGTTGGCTGACCGGAACGGGGGAGATAGCTCCCAAGTCCTCTAAGCGGCGGATGGTGTCTAGCACCGCCGTCTTCTTCTCGGGAGCCTTGCAGGGTGACACAAGGAACTTGTCCACTGGAATGCGAGCAAAATCTAACGCGTAGCCGTGTCTTATCACGGTGAGGACCCACTGGTCCGACGTTATTCCGGCCCATCTCTCGTAAAACGACAGCAACCGCGCCCCGACGTTGGGAACGGCGTGCTGAGGCTGCGGCGGGAGAAGGGCCGACCCCCTTTCATTGTGAAGATTTGGGCGCCGTGATGGCCAGGGCACCCCCTGGTCTACCAAAGCGCCTCCCACGAAAGGACTGCTGCTGCTGCCACTGTGGGGTACGGGAGGAGGAAGACCTGTACGAGTGCCCCGACGACCTTTGAGGTTGCGCCTTCCTGGGCCCACGAAAGCGGGACCTGGCTGTAAAGGAAGTCCGTGACCTGGCTCTATCTTCGGGCAACCTGAAAGCCCTATTTTCCCCCAGGGAAGCCATCAAGTCATCTAATTCCTTGCCAAACAGCAATTTACCCTTGAATGGCAGCGCCCCGAGGTGAGCCTTAGAAGAGCCATCCGCCGCCCAGTTGCGTAGCCACAGGAGGCGGCGCACCGAGACAGCCGCCACCATGGATCTAGACGAAGTGCGCAGCAGATCGTGGAGTGCATCTGCGCCATATGCTAGTACCGCTTCCAACTTATCCGCTTGCGCTGCCTCGTCAGCCGAAAGATCCGCATTGGCTTGAAGGACCTGAGCCCAGCGTAAGCCAGCTCTCAAAGCGAAATTCGTACACATGGCGGCCCGAATTCCTAGCGCTGAAACCTCAAAAATCTTCTTGAGCTGTACTTCCAGCTTCCTGTCCTGAAGGTCCCAAAGGGCTGTCGCACCCGTAACCGGGATAGTAGATCTCTTCGTTACCGCCGAAACCGCCGAATCCACCTTGGGAAACTTGAGAAGGTCCAGCGCATCCTCCGGGAGCGGGTAAAGCTTGTCCATGGCCTTGCTGACCTTCAACCCTAACTCCGGAGTGTCCCATTCCCGGAACATGATGTCCGTTGAAGAAAAATGGAACGGAAAAGCAACTGCCGGACCCGTGAGGCCTAACAGGACCGGATCCATGTTCGCTTCCTGACGAACCACCGCCGGAGGGGGGTTTATTCCCAGTTCCTGGATAATGGCTGGAATTAGAGGTGGCAATTCATCCCTACGGAAGAGCCTGACCACTTTGGGATCATCCCCCTCCACTGCCTGTGAGCCTTTTGCTACGCCGGCCGTAGCGGAGCCGTCCGCTCCCACATCGTCGGGTCCCTTCTGGGTTTCCTCAGAGGAATCAGCGTCCGCCTCGGGGGAGGAATCGGTGTCCGCCTCCTGTGGGACGCCACGTGGAGGCCGCTTCCCCCGCAAGGCGCCCTGGGGCCCCTCCGCGACCCCCGAGGGCTTCCTGGACCTCTTCTGCGGTGGAGCTCTGCGAGCCTCACTCCGGCCGCGCTTGCTTTTTTTGTATTTCAGGACCTTGCGCAACAAAAGCGCAAGATCCTCCGAAAGCGAGCTCGAATCAGAGGAAAAATCAGCTGGACTCCCCGGGGACCCTGTGTTCCCCGAGGGACCCCCTCCGACCGCGATCTGCTGCGGGGAAAGCGCGGGAGGCAAGGCCGAAGGCCCTGCCGTTTCCCGCGCCATTTCGCGGCCCGTGGCCAAAATGGCCGCCACTCCCGCGCTAAGCGGGAAAAGCTCTTGGGGCTTTTCTCCGGCGCCCCCCCCGCGCGGAGGCGATCGCGCGGGCCGCGAACGAGCCCCCCGAGGCGCCCCAGACGACCCCTCTCCGCCCGGGATGCAGGCCGCGCACAGACTCTCGCGGGAAAGACGCGCGCGCGCCGAGCCACAGGCCCGGCAGACCGAGCCGCGAGGCATGCCGGCGAAGAGGCGCGAAAACGGGGTAAGAGGAGCGACAAAAATAAAAAATTCGAACGAACGGCCTCCCCCCGTCGGCGGCGCCCCCACTACGAGCGGCGACGCGAAGCAAGAGAGAGCCGGCACCTGAAATAAACACAAACCTTTTTTTTTTTTTTTTTAAGAAAAGCGCCTGTCGCTGTCCACGGTCCTGGAGCCCTAATCCAGCAGGGGTGAGTGAACCGGGCTCCCCGGTGTCACCCCTGACGCTGCTACTAGGCCAGCTGGGTCCTCGACCCTAGCAGCGGCCTCAACCAGGGGGGGGTGGTCCCCTCAGAACCTCACAACCCCCCTGGGAGGCAGGGCGAAAGGGACCTAAGGACAATTTAGAAAAATATTCCCAAATAGAAATCCGTAGCCTAAAACTGGCCTAAACAAATCAAAAAAAGGAACCGACCCTGACGGAATACCAGAACCAGGGCAGGCAGGGCTGTGACCGGACCTGCACCATCTACTGGAGACAGAGTAAGACTGAGGGGCTGTGACTGGCACAGGGGCATATATGGCTCCGCCCACAAGTTTTAGTCTGTCTCCATCTACTGGTGCGGAGTCACAACCCAGGTGTCCTGGACTGATCCTGGTACGTACAGGGAATTAGCAGGTAAGGAATAATTTTCTTTTAGCACCAGCTAGCTGATACAGGGTGAAGGAAAGCTTGAACTGCTGCTGACTGTGCTGTGCCTATTCTGCAGTGGGGCAGTGTATAAATGTGTGTGTGTGTGAAGGAAGCTTGCACCCCTGGCTGCTGTCCATGTTGTACGTAGTATGTGTATGTAGCATACCCCACTGCTGCCTGTGCTGTATCTGTTCTGTGGCAGGGCAGTGTGTGTGTGAGGGAAGCTTGCACTGCTGCTGCCTGTGCTATACCTGTTCTATGGAGGGGCAATGTGTGTGTGAGGGAAGCTAGCACTGCTGTTGCCTGTGCTGTACCTGCTCTGTGATGGGGCAGTGTGTGTGTGTGTGTGTGTGTGTGTGTGAGGGAAGATTGCACTGCTGCTGCCTGTGCTGTACTATCCAAGACACAAATGAAGAACTTTATCTGACAGTTTGGCAGCTTTCACATCATAAAAACTTCTGGCTACAGTTTACATCAAGTATCTTTTCAATATTTTGTTTTAATTGTTCTATCTGTCCTGGGAATTTTCTCTATTTTTGAACACACTCCTTTCTTCCCTGGGCTGACGTTCCTATTTGAATCTGGTAGGCATGTACTGAGTGTAGCTCAACACGTTTTGCTGTTGTGCAATGGATGAAACTCCTGGGATAACTACTTCCACAGCACCCCCAATCTGTACCAGCCCAGCGAAGAGAAGCCTGGCTCACAAACTGAAGCTGGGTGCCTGACAGGGAAAAGTGCTGCCACTGGCTCAGGAAGCCGGCTTAGAAATCAGTTTATTAAGCAGCCATAAAAACTGCAGTGACCTCACCTGAGCAAATAACTGGGTACACAGACTTTAAGAGGGACACTCAGCTGCAATGTTTGGGCAACTGCTTCGGCCTATAGCAGATAACGCTCAACAAATATTGTCAGACCCACAAGCTATCACTGGCGTTAATGATATAAAAGAAACAGTTTCTTTAACCTGAGAAAGCAGCTCCATCGATAATTTTGAACATCAGCTTTAAGCATGTACATTAAAAAAGGCAAAACAATTCATCAGAAAAATGGAGAAATAACTTACCTGGTAATTTCGTTTTCCTTAGTGTAGACAGATGGACTCAGGACCAATGGGTATAGTGTACTCCTGATAGCAGCTGGAGACGGATCAGATTTCAATCTGACATCAGCCCTAGTACATATACCCTTGCAGGAAGTGCAGCTCTTCAATATTCTCGTCGAAAAGCACTGTGGATATATGTATGACTGAATAATTTGAATAACTTGGTTAACTTTATAACTTGGTTAACTTAATTAATTTGAACCGGTTGAATTGGTTATAGCTGGAGACCGCCAGTGCCCTCAACCGAGAAACGTCGACACCCGGTAGGATGGGTGTCCTAGATGAAGGAAAGCATGGCATACCCTTGAATCACTCACTCCTGGGGATGTCCACCGAGAATTCCATAAGTAACGGCAGCCGTGGGTGGGATGCTGAGTCCATCTGTCTACACTAAGGAAAACGAAATTATCAGGTAAGTAATTTCTCCATTTCCTAGCGTGTAGCAGATGGACTCAGGACCAATGGGATGTATAAAAGCTACTCCCGAACCGGGACCCACTTAGTACTGCCCTTGCAAATGCTGTGTCCTCCCAAGCCTGAACATCCAGGCGGTAAAACCTGGAGAAGGTGTGGGTGGAGGACCATGTCGCCGCCCTGCAGATCTCGGCGGGTGACAGCATCTTGGTTTCCGCCCAGGACACTGCCTGGGTTCTAATAGAATGGGCCTTGACTTATAAAGGCGGTGGCTTGGCTGCTTCTACGTAGGCTGCCTTGATGACGTCTTTGATCCAGCGGGCTATGGTTGCTCACGAGGCCACTTCCCCTTGCTTCTTCCCACTGTGAAGGATGAATAGATGGTCCGTCTTTCGTATGGATTCCGACATTTCCAGGTATCGCACTAGCAGTCTGCAGACATTGAGATGGCGTAGACTTCAAGCCTCTTCCGAATTCTTATGCTCATCTGGCGATGGTAGCAAGATGGTTTGGTTGAGATGGAAGTGAGGCACCACCTTGTGGAGGAGCGACGGAACTGTGCGTAACTGGATGGTTCCCGGGGTGAATCTGAGGAACGGCTCTTGGCAGGACAGTGCTTGTAGCTCGGATATACGATGGGTCGAACAGACTGCCAATAGGAAGGCTGTCTTCAATGTTAATAGTCGGAGAGACAGGCCGCGGAGAGGAATAAAGAAGGTTCCTGCTAGGAAATCTAGGACTAGGTTGAGGTTCCACAGAGGCACCGGCCACTTTAGGAGTGGTTGGATCTGCTTGACTCCTTTCAGAAAGCGTGAGACATCTGGGTGAGAGGCTATGCTGCCGCACTCGCTCTTGGTTCCGTAGCATGACAATGCGGCCACCTGTACCTTGATGGAGTTGAGGGACAATCCCTTCTTTAGGCCGTTCTGCAGGAATTCCAAAATCGCAGGAATTTTGACTGAGCGTGGTATGATGTTGCGGTCCTCGCACCAGGCTTCGAATACTCTCCAAATCCTTATGTATGTTAGGGATGTGGAGAACTTACATGCTCAGAGTAGGGTGTCAATTACTGCCCCCGAGTATCCGCTCTTCCTCAGGCGAGTCCTCTCAATGGCCAGACCGTAAGAGAGAATCGAGCTGGATCCTCGTGGAGGATCGGTACCTGTTGGAGCAGGTCTCTGTGTGGAGGTAGCAGGGGGCTCCCTGTCAGCAGTCTTCGCATGTCTGCGTACCACGATCTTTTTGGCCAGTCCAGGGCCACTAGAAGTACTGGTCCCCTGTGGTGTTCTATCTTGTGGATGATTGCGCCCAATAAGGGCCACGGCGGGAAGGCATATAACAGAGTTTCCTGTGGCCAGGTCTGTACCAGGGTATCGATTCCCTGGGACTGGGGTTCCCGTCTGCAGCTGAAGAAACTGGGCACTTGGGCGTTGGACCAGTTTGCCAGGAGGTCCATGGTTGGTGTTCCCCAACGGTTTACTATCAATTGGAATGCTGTGGTCTACAGCCTCCATTCTCCTGGGTCTAGACTTTCTCTGCTGAGGTAATCCATAGCGACGTTGTCTTTCCCGGCGATGTGGACAGCCGAGATCTCTTGAAGATTCACTTCCGCCCATGACATTAGGAGGTGTATTTCCAGAGACATCTGTTGGCTTCTGGTTCCTCCCTGACGGTTGATGTAGGCCACTGTTGTGGCATTGTCCAACATTACTCTGACCGCTTTGTCTCGGAGTCTGTGAACGAACCTTAGGCAGGCTAGTCTGACTGCCCGGGCTTCTAGGCAATTGATGTTCCATCCCGAATCTTCTTCGTTCCATTACCCTTGGGCGGTTAGCTCCTGGCAGTGTGCTCCCCATCCCCGTAGGCTAGCATCCGTGGTGAGTAGGATCCAGGTCAGTGAGTTTAGTCTCGTTCCCTGGCTCAGACGGACTTCTTGTAGCCACCACTGTAGTTGGGCCCGAACTCTGTCCGGGAGTTGAAGCCGTACTGTGTAGTTCTGGGACAGTGGATTCCATCGTGATAGTAGTGAGCGTTATAGGGGTCTCATGTGAGCTCGTGCCCATGGGACTACTTCCAGTGTGGATGCCATGAGGCCGAGAACTTGTAGGTAAGCCCATGCTGTGGGGTGAAGTTCGCTCAACAGGGTTCGTAACTGGGTCATCAGTTTTGATCTCCTTGTCGGTGTCAGGATGACCTTGTCTTGTTTGGTGTCGAACTGGACTCCCAAGTATTCTAGAGATTGGGAGGGCTGCAGGCAGCTCTTGTTTGTGTTGATCACCCACCCGAGGCTCTCCAGTAGAGTTTTGACTCTGTTGGTTGCCTGGTGGCTTTCCTCTGGGGATTTCGCTCTGATCAGCCAATCGTCTAGATAAGGGTGCATCGGATTCCTTCCTTCCTCAGTGTTGCTGCCACCACCACTATGATCTTGGTGAACGTCCGGGGTGCAGTGGCTAACCCGAAAGGTAGTGCCCGGAACTGATAGTGACGGTCCAGGATTGAGAAGCGTAGAAAACGCTGATGCTCTTGATGGATCAGAATGTGTAGGTAGGCTTCCGACAGATCCAGGGATGTAAGGAACTCTCCTGGTTGTATCACCCTTATTACAGAGCGTAGGGTTTCCATGCGGAAGTGAGGAATCTTCAGGTGACGGTTAACTGCCTTGAGGTCCAGGATGGGTCTGAATGTTCTTTCTTTCTTGGGGACGATAAAATAGATGGAATAATGCCCAGTATTTATTTGTTGTGGCGGCAACGGTGTTATAGTCTTAAGGCTAGCAATCAGTGTAGCTTCCACTGCCATCCTCTTGGAAGGGTCGTAGTAGGGAGATTCCACAAACTTGTCCCGAGGGAGATGGTGGAAATCCAGGTAATATCCCTCTCAAAGGATGGATAGGACCCACTCGTCCGAAGTTATCTCTACCCATCTTTGGTAGAATAGGGCAAGTCTGCCCCCTATGGCTTCTTCCTTTGGATGGGTCGGCTGATTTTCATTGTGGGGTGCGGCTGGGGCCTGAGCCCGAGCTGGCTCCCCTTTTATTGTGCTTGTTCCGAAAGGACTGGTTCCGGCCTGCGGGGCGGGCCGCTTGATATGTGCTTCTATATGGGTTGAAGCGCTGTGATCCTCTGCCCCGGAGGTTCGGGTGAAGGATCACTGGTTTCTCTTATTCCTGTCCTCCGGTAGCCGCGGTAGTGGGGACTTGTCCCATTTGTTGGCTAGTTTCTCTAGTTCACTTCCAAACAGGAGTGTTCCCTTGAAAGGCATCCTTGTGAGTCTCATTTTGGAGGATGTGTCGGCCGACCAGTTTCGGAGTTTTTGGTTTTCTTTGGTAAAATTACTCTAACGCTGTGCAAGCGTGCATAGAGTCCCTAACTGCTATGGAGATGGAAAATACTGAAGAGCTGCACTTCCTGCAGGGGTATATGTACTAGGGCTGACGTCAGATTGAAATCTGATCTGTCTCCAACTGCTATCAGGAGTACACTACACCCATTGGTCCTGAGTCCATCTGCTACACGCTAGGAAATGTGTATTATATATAAATGTGTGCACGTCCAGCATCTCAATTGTCCTCGGCTCTGCCAACCATGGTTAGCAATAACGCTCACGTGCATCATACTTTTCAAAGCTCTTTACAATCTTCTAACACTAGGGTTGTGTGTGAGGCTGTAACCAGAGAACCTAGCCAAGTCTGAAAGAGTGAGACATACTGTTACCAGTCTTTTGCGCAACCAATTGCACAGACCTTACTGCAATCACAGAGACAGCATCCCAGCTACCAGCTCTGAGTTCCAGTCTAACCACAAGATTACCGCTCGCCCTGTGCACTGATTTGCAAAGGGCAAAATATTCTCTGTAAACATCTGCCTAGGCAGCACATTACCTGGGTCTCTGTACAAGTATTATTAATCTTCTTCCAGTGGGGAAATGGTTTCCCATAATGCAGTACTTTATCCCCAAATTCATTGACATTTACTGGCTTAAGCATGCATAAAGTAATAAGCAACAGCTTTTTTCACACCAGATGCCATCTTTGACTGTTTGTTTGTGGGAATACATTTATTTTCGCTCCCGAAAAAGAGCAGATAACAATGGAGTGCTGCTGCCTGCATCCTAAGCTTTTACCAAATTAACCAAGATTATTTGATGGCAGGATGGGTCAGGGGACTGGCTGAAGAATACAATCTTATTTCCAGGACAGAGAACCACATAGAAACAGAGAATGTAAGCACAGAAAAGGATGGCCAGGCCTGCACCACCCCCCCCCCCCCCCCGCCTTCCTGATGCAATATTGCAGAACCAGCCTAAACATTTGTTTTTATCCCTTGCTTCCCTGCCAGGGATCCCCCGTTCCTTTGCCATGTTCTCTTGAATTGAGACCCTGTTTTCTTCCACTACCTGCACCCGGAAGGCTGTTCCACGCATAATGATTTCAAAGACTTTCACTTCTCGGTGACCACAGCGAGGTGCGCGTGCATGCACTGGACACACGGTAACCGCCACAACAACAACAAAAAAAAAAAGGGCTGAATGAGTACAAGTTTGAAACCTGTGAGCAGCAGCGCTTCCAGGTGACCATATTCAACAGGACTAAAAGCCAATAAGGAGTTCGGCAGGTCCCTTATAGTCCAGTTTCAAACAGATTCTCCCCTCTTGCCTAAACTGCCTTGCGACTAGCAGCAGTTGGCTCGCCCAAACGTGCCAACATTAGAAACAGTATTTCGGATAATAAAACTGTATCCTACATGAAAGTGAGCATGTTGTCGCAAGGAGAGTGTGAAACCTGACCCACTCCCCTCCCCAAAGTTAGGATCCTAAATTTAGAACCCCTACATTTAGGCATCAAATGTTGGTTCCTAGTGCGGAAAATCAAGTGTTAAGCATGTGACTTCCCCCCCCCCCCCCCATCTGCACCCCTGCAACCACCCACTTTTCGGACACCTAAATTTAGCTGCTCAACCCTAGACAATTTTCCAAGGAGTTGATTTAGGGAAACATGCTAACGTATGTTGTTTATGGGTAGGCCTCAAGCTCACTAGGGCCTTTTATTAACCAGAGGCCTGTTTGTGAAAATACAATAATTCAGGCATCGAAAGCCTTTGAACATTGACCTCAGATATCACAGGCCTTAGTTTAACCTGAAATTCTAGCAAGTACCTGAGGAGGTCTAAGCACAAGAAAAAATGACAAACATACAGAGCTGTCAAGTTTTGGGGTTTTTTTAAAATTTAATATCTGAAAACCTACAGACCTCTCTCCCCCCACCCCATTTGAATCCCCCTATCCACCATTCACCCTGAGCAAGTAATCTCTCTGTTCTCAACCTCCAGCTCGCTGGGGCAGAACACACCGTCATCAAGTAAGATTACCTTGCACAGCTCTGTGTACACTCATGGCACACGCTGGGGATTCGTGAACACCATTACAGCAAGATTAAACCTTCAACCTTGGTGATTGTGGCATTTTCACGAAGCACGAACGGACACCATTACCCATCTCTTCGTAGACACTTCTAGTAAATTCCTGGTTCTGTTGAACTTCGCTATCTTTATTTCCGGGACCAGTTTTTTTTTAATTCCTCTCTCTCTTTCTTTTTTTTTTTTTTTTTAATTTATTGACCGAGGTTTCCAACAGCGGAAGATTACAATTCTTATTTGCTCTGTCCTAATAGCCAGTTATTAATCTGTGTACGGAAGCATGTCTGCCCAGGAGAGAAGAAAGGCTGGTAACTGGTACAACTCCTTCAAGACGAGGTGAACATTCAAAACCCAAAATGATTTTTCCCCCTTATGCTTTAAGCAGTAAAAAGGGCGCCTGATTTCTTCATCGGATGAAGTGATTGTGCTATTACTGGATAAACATTTAGACTTAACTCCTGTTCCTGGGGGTAAGTACAGTATTAATTTTGGTCATTTTTTATTATTTGGGGGTGGGAGGGATTATGCTAATTTTGCAGGGGAGAAAAAGTGGTTGATATTCTGGTAAATTAAGAGGGCTACAGTATGGAAAAGGATTACTAGAGAAGTTACCTGTGTGTTGCATCTTCTCTGCCTCACATGCTAAGCACCTATCAACCTGTGCTCCGATTGCCAATGTATCATATTCTGACATAACTCTACAGTATAAAGCTGCCCTTTGCTTTTTATGGAGCAGCATAAAGTCAGGAGTCCCTTCTGCACCCCTGCATCAGACTGTCAATCAACACCCACCCAGCAGTACAGTCGGATCAAACACCGGGAAGAGAAAACCAACCAGGCTGAGTACAGCCCGCAATTCCAGAGACGAAAAGCTGCCGAAAAACACTTTTTCTGGGACAGGAGAGCTGGGATACCGGACACCACAGGCAGGCCCCTCTGCCCCATCCTCCAACGTCAGAGAGAGGTAAGACATGCAACGCAAATTAACCTCTTCCCACTATGCACACTCCAGTCTCCCCAAAGCTTTAATACAGAGTACTACAGCAGTAGAGCAAAAGTCTGTTCTGCTACGCTTAGTAATGTGTCTACAAAAGAGGAACTTCCAGCCACATCTTGATGACAAATTTCAACCAGCATAAAAGTTAGTTAAAAAAAAGCAATTACTATCAGCCAAAATAATTTAAGTTCCCTGTACGTACCCGGATCAGTTCAGACGATGGGTTATATCCCCATTCCAGCAGATGGAGGCAGAAGACAAACTTGTGAGGCGCTCGGAATTACCCATGAGCACTCTCTGCGTCCCATCAGTATTCTTCTGTCTCCAGCAGATGAAGACTGTTGATCCTGCGGTTCCCAGCTAAATTGATAATATTCTAACTTCCCCTGAAAAAGATTATTTTCTTTTTTTCTTTCCCTCTCTCTCTCTTTTCCTTTGAATGGATCAAGTTTAAAAAAAACCAAAAAAAAAACTTGCATTTTCTCAGAACAGGCTAAGTTGGCCTCTTAGTTTAATTTTGCCTGCCTTACAGCTTGCAATTGTATCTGGCCTTGAGAATAGTTTCTTATTCTCAGGTAGGTGTTTGTTTTCTTCTACTTTGCTCCATTCCTAGCTCTTAGGGGTGCAAGCTGGTGGTCCATCTGCTCCCCCTACCAAAATACCGGCTCACCCGAGAGGCGCCATTCCTTGGGGCTGGTAAGGCTGAGAGGCGACATTCCTCAGCTACTTAAAAAACAAACAAACAAAAAAATACTAAAACTATTTGAGCCAGTGTGATCTTTAAGGTGAAATTTTCTTTACCTCAGTTTTCTTTTCGCGGTGACTGACTGAAACTGTTTCGGGGGTTTTTTCTGTCCGCTGTTTCTTCCCCCATGCCGCGTGGGACGCGATGAAGCCTGCGGAAAGCCTGGGTCACGGCTCTCCCGCGAAGGGATTTGTTCAGCTTGCCTCCCCAGAGGGGACGGTTCTTCGAGGGTGGAAAGTCATTCAATTATGCCTCTTTCATCTCGTCTGACCTCGGGGGGCCCTGTTCCCGCCGAACGCGGGAACGGCGGCCATTTTGAATTCAGATGCGACTGTTGTCAGCGCATCCACGGGGCAGTCCCGGTGCCGTTTTCTCTCTGCCTCCACCCGTTTTAAATCCTGTGGGGGGCTCTCCCCCCCCCGGAAGATCTCTCAGCTTCGTGGACAGATTTAGGGAACAGCTTCTTTGTTCCCCTAGCAGGATTGGGAAGAGCTATGGATAAGTTATATCCTCTCCCGGACAAATTCCTAGAACTTCTCAAAGTTCCGAAGGTAGATGCATCGGTGTCACCGGTCACTAAAAGGACCACCATCCCGGTGACGGGAGGGACAGCTTGGCGCAACCTGCAGGATTGGAAGCTGGAAGTCTACCTTAAAAGAATTTTTAAGGTCTCTGCTTTGGGGGTCAGAGCAGTGGTCTGCAGTTCTCTTATGCAAAGATCAGGTCTGAGATGGATGCAGCAGTTGCTCGGTACCCAGGAACTGCTGTAGGCGGAAGCGCAACAAGCTGAACGCCTGGAGGCGGTGATTGCTTATTCGGCAGATGCGCTTTACAATCTCTTGAGGGTCCTGGCCAGGTCGATAGTTTCGGCTAGGCATCTCCTCTGGCTCCGTAACTGGTCAGCAGACTCTTCCTCCAGGTCGCAGCTGGGTTCTCTCCCTTTCAAGGGTAAGTTGTTGTTTGGAGAAGATTTGGAGCAAATTATCAAATCCCTTGGGGAAAATAAAGTTCACAAGCTTCCAGAAGACCGTCCGAGGAATTTTCGGACATACAACTCTTCTAGAGCCCGCTTCAGAGGGCAGCGAAGTTTTCGCAATCAAGACCTTTTACGCAGTGCCCCCCATCCACCAGGTCTCAATCATGGTCGCAGTCCTTTTGTGGCCGTAGACCCCCTCGTGGGGGCTTGTCCCACGGAGCAGCTTCCAAATCATCCCAATGAAGGGTTGCTGGCCCACTCCTCGACGCCCAGAGTGGGGGGTCATCTCTCCCTGTTTTACTAGGAGTGGATCAAAATCATGTCGGATCAGTGGGTCCTGGATATTCTAAAGCACGGTTACACTTTAGAGTTTGCTCACCCCATAAGAGACAGGTTTCTGTTCTCTCCCTACGGACCTTTGCGGAAGCAGCTAATTGTGCGACATACACTCAACAGATTCCTTGACCTTGGAGCAATTCTCCCAGTACTGTCGAAGGCGCAAGGCGCATGCCACTATTCCATCTACTTCATAGTTCCAAAGAAGGACTCTGCTTTCCGGCCCATTTTGGATCTCAAAACAGTCAACCGGGCCCTAAAGATTCTGCATTTTCAGATGGAAACTCTACGCTCAGTAATAGCGGCAGTACGCAATGGAGAGTTCCTGGCGTCCTTGGACCTCACAAAGGCTTATCTCCACATTCCCATTCTCAAGGATCATCAGAGGTTCCTCTGCTTCAAGATTCTGGGACAGCATTATCAATTTCAAGCCCTGCCTTTTGGTCTAGCAACAGCACCCCGCACCTTCACCAAAGTAATGGTAGTGGTGGCAGCAGCTTTACGGAAGGACGGTGTCTTAGTTCATCCCTACCTGGACGACTGGCTCATTCAGGCTAAGTCCAAGGAGCAGTGCAAGCAATCAATCGACAAGGTTTTAAGTCTCTTGAGCTCTCTCAGATGGGTAGTCAACTTTGCCAAAAGCAGTCTTATGCCATCGCAAATACTGAATTTCTTGGGAGCTCATTTCGACACCAGTGTGGGCAAGGTTTTCTTGCATCAGGACCGGGTGCTCAATACAACGTTTCCAGCACCTGACACTTCCCACGGCGTGGGATTATCTTTAAGTGCTGGGCTCCATGGCCTCCACCACAGACTTGGTTCTCTGGGCTTCTGCGCATATGCGACCTTTGCAGAGGGTGTTGCTCTCCTGCTGGAAGCCAGTGTCTCAGGAGTTCCAAGCTCCTTCACTGCTCCTGGATCTGGCCAAGGGTAGTCTGATCTGGTGGCTCTCTCTGGATCATTTGCTCAGCGGAGTGCACCTAGAAATGCCGCAGTGGGTGGTCGTTACCACGGATGCCAGTCTTTCAGGCGGGGGGGGGGGGGGGGGGGGCGGTGTGTCAAAGGCAGGCAGCTTAAGGCTAATGGTCATCGGTGCAAGCGACATGGCCGATCAATCAGCTGGAGACCCAGGCGGTCCACCTGGCCCTGAAACGGTTTCTCCCCTTGGTGCGCAGCAAGGCGGTGTGGATCCTATCCAACAATGCAACCACGATAGCATACATCAATCGGCAAGGGGGAACCAAGAGTCGACATGTCTCTCGGGAAACGGACATGCTCATGACGTGGGCGGAACGTCACCTCACACGACTGGCGGCTTCTCATATAGCGGGAATAGACAATGTACAAGCGGATTTCTTAAGCTGGCAAAAGTTGGATCCCGAAGAGTGGGAATTATCCGAAGAGGCAATGTCACTTTTGGTCCAGAGGTGGGGGTCCCCTCATCTCGACCTGATGGCCACACTAAAGAATGCAAAGGCACCCCGATTCTTCAGTCGCAGAAGAGAGCACGGGGCAGAAGGAGTAGACGCTCTGGTTCTACGTTGGCCTCACGATGTTCTGCTTTATGTGTTTCCTCCATGGCCTCTAGTGGGAAAGGTCCTACGGAGGATAGAACTTCACAGTGAAGCAGTGATTCTGGTGGCTCCAGAGTGGCCATGGAGGTCGTGGTTCGTGGACCTCCACAATCTAGCAGTCCGCTTCGATTGGGTCACCTTCTCCGGCTTCTCCGTCAAGGTCCCGTATTTTTCAACCAGGCTGATTGCTTCTGTCTTGCGGCCTGGCTTTTGAAAGGAGACGGCTGAGGAAGAGAGGCTATCCAGAAGAAGTCATATCTACTCTGTTACAAGCCAGGAAAACTTCCACTTCCATTTCTTATGTTCAAATATGGAAAGTTTTCGAGTTCTGGTGTGAGTCCGGAGGGATTGCTTCTCACCGGGAGTCTGTGGCTCAGATTCTCTCTTTTCTGCAGAACGGGCTAAGCAAGAGGTTGGCTTACAATTCTCTTCGTGTTCAGGTAGCAGCCCTTAGTTCACTTGTGGGACCCATGGATGGGACCCCTCTGGGTTCTCATCCAGACATTACCCGTTTTTTGAAAGGGGTAAAGCATGTGAAACCTCCGGTCCGTAATCTGTATCCTTCATAGAATCTTAATCTGGTTTTACGCGTTTTGTGTGATCCTCCATTTGAGCCGCTGAAGAATTCTACACTCAAGGATTTAACTCTAAGGACTGTGTTCCTAGTCTCTATTTCTTCTGCTCGCAGAATATCGGAATTACAAGCTTTGTCTTGTAGGGAACCCTATTTGCGTTTCACGGATTCAGGGGTCTCCCTGACCACGGTTCCATCTTTCCTCCTGAAAGTGGTATCTTCTTTCCACCTCAATCAGTCAGTGGAACTACCAGCTTTTCAGGAAGAAGTTTCTAGGGAGCTACGGTGGCTTGATGTTAAGCGAGCTCTCCTTCATTACCTGGAGGTCACCAATGATTTTCGTCTTTCGGACCATCTGTTTGTTCTCTGGAGTGGCCCCAAGAAAGGACATCAGGCCTCGAAGACCACTATTGCTCGCTGGTTGAAGGAAGCAATTGTTGCTGCTTATATAGGTTCGGGGAAACGCCCTCCGGACGGAGTGAAAGCACATTCTCTTCATTCTCAGGCGACTTCCTGGGTGGAAAGTAAAGCTGTGTCTCCTAAAGAAATTTGCAGAGCGGCGACATGGAAGTCACTACATACCTTTGCATGTCATTATCGTTTAAATCTTAGACCACTGGGTTTGGGTTCGTTTAGCGACAAGGTCATTCGAGCAGGGCTATCTGGGGCCCACCCTATTTAGGAAAGCTTTGGTACATCCCACAGTTTGGACTGATCCGGGTACGTACAGGGAAATGAAAATTATTTCTTACCTGCCCATTTTCGTTCCTGTAGTACCACGGATCAGTCCAGATGCCCACCCGCTCTTTTAGGTAGCAGATTTCTGGTCCAATATCTTGCTTTTTCAGTACAGTTAGCCTGCTCATCGGTGGTATAACAAGGTTTCAAATTTTCTCGATGGCTTTGGGATTTGCATTTGCAAGTTTTGGACTACAGACAATATATGCAACGGCAACTTGTACATAGTTCCCTATTTGGTTGGGAGTTTTTTGCTTGATCCATTCATCAGTTAGTTCTGAGTTTTTTGTTCTGCTTTGATATTCTTAATACTGATGGGATGCAGAGGGTGCTCATGGGTAATTCCGAGCGCCTCAAGTTTTTCTTCTGCCTCCATCTGCTGGAATGGGGATATAACCCACACTCTGGACTGATCCGTGGTACTACAGGAACGAAAATTAGCAGGTAAGAAATAATTTTCATTTTGTTTTCCTCTTCAGATAACCACCAAAATGAAGCTGAACTAGAATCCTGAAATCATTTATAGGGTTTGAAGAGCCCCCCCACTGTTTTATTTTGTCCTTTTTAAAATGGATAACTAGGCTGGGTTTCAGTTACTAATATTCCTACCAAAATGTCCCTCTCTTCTCTTATGCCAGCTTTGCACTTGGTTACATGAACGGCCCGGCGGAGCTCTCAACGACAAACAGCAGTGAGCCTTCAGGGAGGGTTCCGCACGACCAGCTGCAGCAGGTCACGCTGCTGGTTTTTGATGGACTCATTTTTGTGGCCGGTTTGGCAGGCCATACCCTGGTTATATTCATTCTCCTGAGGTGCAGGAAGCACCGGGACGGCACAACCATCCTGTTCCTCAACCTGAGCGCAGCCGATATCCTGCAGCTAGCTTGCATGCCTTTCAATGCCACATCCATAGCCATGAGGAGCTGGGTATTTGGAAGGTTCTTCTGCAAACTGGTCAACTTTGTTAGCGTCATGTGCTCCTCTGCCAGCGTGTTCACCCTGGTCGGACTTTCTGTTAACCGTTACATTAGCATTGTGAACCCATGCAGGGCCTATCGCTTCCAGGCCAGCTGCTACCTGGCACTGGCGCTGTGCACCATCTGGCTTCCTGCCTTGGCCCTGGCCATCCCACAGTGCATTTATCGATCCCTCTGGTCAGACTCTATGTACTGTTTTGCCTTTCTAACAGACGAGAGAGAAATGGCCTACAGTGTCTTGCTATTTCTCTGTGCCTTTGCCATTCCACTCATCACCATCACAATCATGTACACCAAAATCTTAAACTACCTGAAAACGAAGAGACTGGGCATGAAGGCCAGTTACCTAGATAGGCACCACGCACATGTCACCAGGCTCTCTATCACTCTGGTGTTGGCCTTCATGGCCTGCTGGTTACCATCATACGTGCTCATGTTCTTACTGATTAAAAGGCAGGTCAGTATTCAAGGAGTCTTCCCAGTTTTGGCCCGGGTGCTGGCCTCTTCTTCCACCATTGTAAATCCCACTGCATACATGTTCACCTCTAAGCTATTCAGGAAAGATGCGTGGGCCCTCCTGTTTAAGGACCGCAGAGCCAGGCAGTCAAATAAGGTGAGCCCAATAACTGCAGATAGGAGCCTTCCCAACTCTGCCTCTACTAGGTATACTCATTCAAATTAGGCACTCTACAGGTGAGTATAACAGCAAGCTTTCCAAAGTAAAAAGATTGTGGGGTTATGGTGCTCCAGCCAAAGAACGGTATGGAAGGTATGTTACTGCATGAATGCATACAGTGTCTGCCATCTTGCATGGGCTAGGTGAAGATGCAGCACAATAGACTAAATTAGGGACAGGTGGCTGTACAGTATTGTTACTGAATTAATATGAATTCCTAGATTATGCAAATAAAATGCATTGCATGTAATAGAACTAAGTCTTTAAATATATTAGTGAAATTAAATTTACAGCTGACAAATCAGGCCTATGTTTTATAAGCACCTTGTATCTGTTTTTCACTGAAAGCCTGCAAATAATTCCTTGATTCCGTCAGTGCAATTACTGTTAGTCAACGTAATGCTGTAAAATTAGTTAAATATTGTGTGACCACAGCAATAATGTGGCAGTGCTACAAATAATTACAAAACTGTGAACATCTGGTTAATTGAAAAGTCAAGAAACCACAGCCAGCAACACAACTGATGCATTAATAAATCAGAGCATCCGCCCCAGGACTCAACTAGACAACAGTGTCACCAGGCTGATACCTCCTGAGTGTAAACAAAAAAAAAGGAAACTAATTAAAAAAAAATCAATCAACATTAAAATCTTACTAAGAAAATAGGTTTACAAAGCAAACGCTATTAATTCAGGGGCCAATGATTTGTTCAAGGAAATGAAAGATAAATAGAACCCAGTCCTGGAGCCTCCCACATACGCCAGCACATGACGATACAAACACAGAACAAGTTCCAGAGTCTTCCCTACAGCTGCCAACAGTGATAGAAATCAACCTCCTATTGGCACAGTCCACACTTACACAAATAGACCGAGGCCCAGAGGAAAGGAATGGAACTATATTTATTTATTTATTTATTTAAGGTTTTTTTTATACCGGCATTCATGATAGCGTTCACATCATGTCGGTTTACATGTAATGCTGCTATATCCATGCATGCTGTAACTGCTTCTTGAGCACTGTGTGCAGATCCGTTCACTCCATAAAGTTAATAGGTAGAATAATTAAAACAAATCTGAGAAAGTATTTTTCAGTCAGTGCACAATTAAACTGGAGTTTGTTGCCAGAGGATGGGGTGAGAGCACAGCTGGGTTCAAAAACGTTTTGGACAAGTTCCTGGAGGAAAAGTCCATAAACCACTATGTTTAAGGCTGGGGAGCAGCGTCCACCCTGCCGCCATTAACATGAGGGGGGGGGGGGGGGCAGGCATTCTGTCCCTCAGCTGAATGTTTGATGAGAAGGGGAGGGGTTGGGGGCGGGGAGCTTGCTACTCCCAGGTGCTTGTTTACATTTTCCTGGCTAGGCCTGATTGGTCGGCATGGTTCAGCGGCGGGTTTATGGGTAGGGGAAGGGAAGGGAGGGGTTTCTTGTTGGTTTTTCTTAGCTCAGACCCCGGCAGCTGCTGCAGCGAAGGGAAGAATTTTTCTCCTGCCCTCCCTCCAGTTGTTGGAGCTGTATTTATATGTGTATGCGGTTGGGGTTTGTCACAGTTATGGGGTAAACCCAAGCCTAAGTTGATTTATTGTTAGCTGAAGGAGTTTTGCACTTGGGGGAAACATGGGGGGGGGGGGGGGTACGTGATAGCTGTGGGGTGCTGCTACACGTGGCAGATCTGTTGTGTGGTCTCGCATTGCTGTGAGTGTTTCCTGCTGGGACGTGGCAGGGAGGGCTGGGCAGCAGCGGGGTTTCCACTGGTTGATGAGACTGTTGGTGGAGGGGGAGGGATTACACAGTATGTCACTGGGATGTGGTGGCATATGGCCTGGAGAATTTGGAGAGGGTGATTGATATTTTATGTTAGTAGTCTGAGGTATAATGTTATCGATAAACTGCAGCCATGTTAATTCCCAATTTGGTGTTCTGTATTTTTGTTTTGGGGGAATGGGGGATGGAAGAGAATGCCTTATGTCCCGCCTTGCCCATGTTAAGGGCATGTAGAGCTGGGAAAGCCACTGCTTATCCTGGTTATAAAGCAATGAGGACTGGATCTATTCTTTGGCAATTCTGCCGGGCATTTGTGACTTGGATTGGCCACCATCAGAGACAGGATGCTGGGCTTGATGGACCTTTAATCTGACCCAGTTTCGAATTTCTTACATTCTTATGCATCTTTCAGTCGCCAATATCACCATAGAACAGGCAAAGAACCTTCCAATGCCAGAGATTCAGCCAGAAAAGGGGTCTCCTTGGGGATGATGATGTGACGCTATCCTGTGGATAACAAGGATAAGGGAACCCATCCTGGAAACACTAACACCGACATAAGGACAGAACAGATTCCAGTGCCTCCTGCTGGGTTCCCTGATCAGTCCAGAGTTCCCAGATCAGTCCAGACTGATGGGCTTTGCCTCCCTTCCAGCAGATGGAGACAGATGGGCTCCGCATCTTAACTTGGTGTGCCATCTGCTGCTCCTCAGTATTTCTCTGTCTCCAGCAGATGGAGAGGGTGCAAAACCTGCGGTTCTGATCCAAGCTATACAAAATAAAAAAAGAAGGATTTCAAGTTTTTTGGAGTCTCCCAGGGGCAGTGAGGTCCTGGTGGGACCATCCTCCCTGGTTGTAGGCATTTGGACGAGCAGGGGTTGGGAACCCCAAACTTTGCTCCTGAGTCTGCTGGCGGGATGACAGCTGGTGGTCCAGCTCCCTCCCCCCTTCTACAGAGCTGTACAGCAGAGAGGAGGAGGAGACTAGAGCCCGGGAGCTCCCACGAGAGACATTTCTATTTTCCCTTCTTGGCTCCCCCCCCCCCCCCCTTTGTCCTGTGGCTGCCGGTGCCTGCCCTGTGGGTATTTCCTGCCACCATGCCACGCATGAGTCTGTGCTTGCGCTGCAGCGATCGGCTCTCCAGCTGGGCCTCATCGGAGTATTGCAGCTGGTGCCACCCCGGGGGGGAGGAAGGACGGCTTTCCTGGCAGGTCTGTGGTGGCAGATTTACAGCAGTGCAGTGCCAGGAGGCTGCTCACTGCTCCAGAGACTCCGGCTGACCCGTTCCCACTTAGTGCGGGAACGGTGGCCATTTTGGGCACTTTTCACGCCGCGGAAGAAAGAGCGTTGAGGGGGAGGGGATCTTCCTCTGGCCCTCTCCCCAGCCAATTCCAGCTCCGTAGCAGCTCCAGGGGCCATGGAAGAGTTCCTGATATGGACCCTAACCCTTTGATGGGGACATCTATGGGGCCTGCGCTATTTTCCCCACAGTTTGTCCTGCTGATGGACCAGGCTTTCCTGGCCAGCAGTTCTCGAAAAAGGGGGGCTTCTAGTCTTCATGGCTCTTCAGGCCCGCTGGGTAAGATACCCAGAAGGGAAGAGATGTTGGCGGCTACTCAGATTCGCCGGGTACAAGCCCCTGTGGTATGGGGAACCACCCGGGAGACCTCTTCCGATGATTCGGGCCAGGGGGAGGAGCCAGTGGACCCCACTCCGCCCCTGGACTGATTCCCCCGGTAGAAGGAGACAATTCTAAGGTGGTCCGCTTATTCCAGAGGGACGAGCTGGCACTTTTAATTCCCCATGTCCTCGCGGAGCTGGGCATTGCGGACTCCCCCTCAGAACCAAACCCAGACATGGTGGATCCAGTCATTACGGGCTTGTGAGGACCTGCTAGAAATTTTCCCTTGCACGCTGTGCTGAAGTAGATGATGCTCCGGGAATGGGATTTCCCGGAGACAGGCCTCAAGGTCAGCAGGGCAATAGACAAGTTGTATCTGTTGCCTGAGGATGTGTTGGAGCTGCTGAGGATTCCTAAGGGGGACGCGTCCGTCTCCACGGTTACCAAGTGGACGACCATCCCTGTGGCAGGAGCAACGGCTTTGAAGGATCTTCAAAATCGCAAATTGGAAGGTTACCTTAAAAGGATTTTTTAAGTATCTGCCCTGGGCATTCGTGCTGCGGTTTGTAGCAGTTATTGAGTGGAGGAGTAGCCTAGTGGTTAGAGCAGTGGGCTATGACCCAGGAGACCCAGTCCTACTGTCGCTCCTTGTGACCTTGGGCAAGTCACTTTACCTCCATTGCCTCAGGTACAAACTTAGATTGTAAGCCCTATGGGGATAAGGAAATACCTACAGTACCTGAATGTAATCCACTTTGAAATGCAAAAAAATGTGAAAAGTGGAATATAAAAATCTAAATTCAATTAAATTAAATATGCTCAGGGCGATCCTACACTGGGTACAACAGTTGCAAAATACCAAAGATCTAGCTCCTTCGGAGGCAAAGCAAACCGAGCGGTTGGAGGTCACAGTGGTGTATGGCGCAGATGTGCTTTATGATCTACTTTGCACTTCGCCGCGCACTATGGTGTCGACGGTGTCCACCCAAAGGCTGCTGTGGCTGTGGAATTGGTCAGCTGATGTTTCTTCTAAAGCTCAGTTGAGAGCTCTCCCTTGTAAGGGCATACTCCTGTTTAGGGAAGACCTGGAGTAGCCGATCAAGAATCTGGGTGATAATAAGGTCCACAAGCCGAAAAGGCAGAAAGCCTTCTTTTCCACCTGCTCTCGCTTTCGTGGTCAGCAGCATTTTCGTCAGAGCAGGCCTCAGAACGTGGGACAAAGACAAGTCTCGGCGAGGTTCCAGTCTAGTCTCCAGTCTATTGTGGGCATCGAAAGACCCGTGATGGGGCCGGACATGGCACCACCAGGGTCAAGTCCACCCAATGAATCGAGGCTGACCCACTCCACAGATCCTGTTATAGGGGGTGACACTCTCTCTTCCTCCGAGTGGGTCAAAATCACGTCAGACCGGTGGGTTCTCAGTGTGATAGAACATGACTACACGTTAGGATTTGTTCGCCCACTCCGAAGCTTGTTTCTGGTGTCCCCCTGCAGGTCTCTGACAAAGGAGTTGGTCATTCACCAGACCCTGGGTCACCTCCAAAGTCTGGTGGCCATCATACCAGTTCCTCAAGCAGAGCAGGGAAAGGGACGTTATTCCATTTACTTCATCATCCCCAAGAAAGAAGGAACTTTTCAACCCATCCTGGACTTAAAGAAAGGTCAATGTGGCCCTCAAGGTGACTCATTTCCGCATGGACACGTCTGGTCGGTCATTGCAGCCATGCAGAAGGGCGAATACCTGGTGTCCCTGGACCTGACAGAAGCCTATCTACATACTGGGATTCATCAGAACCATCAGAAGTTCCTCAGATTTATGATCCTCTGGCAACATTTCCAGTTTTGTGCTCTGCTGTCTAGCCTTGCCATGACTCCGTGGACCTTCATCAAGATGATGGTATTGGTGGCAGCATCCCTGAGGAAGAGGGAGTGTTGGTACATCTCTATCTGGATGATTGGCTCATTCGGGCGGTCGGCGAACCTATGCTCGCAAGCAGTGGATGTGGTCTTACGTCGCCTGTGGTCTCTGGATTGGGTGGTCAAGCTCACCAAGAGTCATCTTGTCCCCTCCCAGGTCCTGGAGTTTTTGGGAGCCCTCTTCGACACTCAAGTGGGCAAGGTCTTCCTTTCCGGGGACAGAATCATCAAATTGAGCTGTCAAGTTTAGTCCCTGTTGCGAACCTCAGTGCCCAGAGTCTGGGATTACTTGCAGGTTCTTGATTCCATGCATCAACCGAAATTGATTCCCTGGGTCTTTCTGCATATGAGGCCTCTGCAAGCGGCTTTGTTGTCCCGTTGGAACCCACTGTCAGAGCAATTCTATCTCCCACTGCCACTTACAGATGTTGCCAGGTTCAGTCTTTCATGGTGGCTGTGCAGGAGCACTTGGAGTGCGGAGTGGATCTGGAGATACCCTGGTGGATGGTGGTGGCAACTGATGCCAGCCTTTCCTGCTGGGGAGCAGTATGTCAGGATCAAGCGGTACAGGACCAGTGGTCTCCGGAGGCGGCATACTGGTCGATCAATCACCTCAAGACACGGGCCGTTCGCTTGGCTATGGAGAATTTCCTCTGCCTTCTGCGCAACCAGGCGGTTTGAGTTTTGTCAGACAATGCGATGACAGTGGCCTATATCAACCAGCAGGGAGGAACCAGAAATCAGCCAGTAGCCCTCGAAACAGATCTATTGATGTCCTGGACAGAGCACCATCTGGAAATGTTGGCAGTGTCACACATTGCAGGGTCAACCAACCTACAAGTGGACTTCCTCAGTCATCACCAGCTAGACCCAGGGGAATGGGAGCTATCAGACGACGCCGTGCGCCTGATATCTCGCCAGTAGGGCAAGCCTCACGTGGATCTCATGGAGACCCAAGCAAACGCCAAGGCAGCGTGCTTCTTCAGTCGCAGGCAGGATCACGGCGTGGAAGGAGTCGATGCTCTGGTAGTTCCTTAGTCGCACGAAGTTCTCCTTTATGTGTTCCCTCCGTGGCCGTGGTGGGCAAGGTGATCTGAAGGATCGAACTTCACCCGGGCTGAGTCATTCTCATAGCTCGAGTGGCCGAACCAGCCCTGGTTCGCAGACCTCGTGAACCTGTGCTTGGAGGGGCCCCTACAGTTGAATCATCTAAATCTCCTCAGCCAGGGTCCCATATTTTTCGATCAGGTAGATCGCTTTTGAGAGGTGTCAGTTGCGGAAGAAAGGATATCTGGAAGAGGTTATTTCTACTCTACTAAGAGTCCGGAAAGCTTCTACCTCCCTGGCCTATGTTTGTGTTGGGAAGGTCTTTGAGTCCTGATGTCAGCCTCGGGGGGTGGATCCTCGAAAAGCCTCTGTTGCCCTGGTCCTTCCTGCAGGACGGGCAGGTTTATCGTTTAATTCCCCAAAAGCTCAGATCTCCGCTCTGGGATGTCTGCGGGGCCAGATCCAGGGTTCTTCTCTGGCAGCTCATCCTGATGTAGTACGTTTTCTCCATGGAGAGAAGCATCTTTGACCACCAATTCGTCAGCTATGTCCCTCCTGGAACTTGACCTTGGTTCTTCGGGGTTTGTGTGAAGCCCCCTTTGAGCCTATTAAGAGGGCTGGCTTGAAGGACCTCATGTTGAAAGTGGTGTTTCTGGTGGCGATTTGTTCAGCCAGGAGGGTGTCAGATTCAGGCTTTATTCTGTAGAGAACCTTTTCTCTGCATCTCGGACTCTGGAGTTTCTCTTTGAGCTGTTCCATTCTTTTTGCCTAACGTGGTCTCTGCTTTTCATCTGAATCAGTCGGAGGAGCTTCCGGCCTTTACGGATGTGGAGCTCAAGGATCCTCATTCCAGAGAACTGAGGCGTCTGGACATCAGACAGGCGTTGTTGCATTATTTGGAAGCTACCAATATATTCCATTTATCGGATCACTTTTTTATTCTCTGGCATAGCTCGAAGAAAGGACAGAAGGCGTTTAAGGCCACTATTGTTCGTTGGTTGAAGAAAGCCATTGCATCAGCATATATCTGTCGTGGTCGATCAGTCCCAGAAGGTTTAAAAGCTCATTCTACTCAAGCACAAGCGGCTTATTGGACGGAATGCCAGCTGGTCTCTCTGCAGGAGATCTACAGGTTGGCTACCTGGAAGTCTTTACACACTTTTGCTCAACACTACCGTTTGGATGTTCAGCAATCGGCGCCGGCAACTTTGGGGCTAGTGTCATCCGAGCAAGACTCTCGCAGTCCCACCCTGATTAGGAGAAGCTTGGGTACATCCCAGCAGTCTGGACTATCTGGGTACGTACAGGGAAAGGAAAATTGGTTCTTACCTGCTAATTTTCGTTCCTGTAGTACCACAGATCAGTCCAGATGCCCACCGCTGAGGGGTTAAGGGGTGTGTAGGGAGAGTCCGCTCATACTGTTCTGTTTTTCTCTAGCCTTTTCTGCAGAATGGCATAGGCTTTTTATAATGGTTGAAGGAAGTTCCTTGTTCAATTGTCAAAGTTTTGTTTTTTCATCCTCTGCTCGTTCAGGGGATAAAAGTTAGGTTAATTCACAAGTAGGTTGGTCTATAAAATTGTTCTGCTTGGGTATGAATAAATACTGAGGAGCAGCAGATGGCACACCAAGTTAAGAGGCGGTGCCGGAGAAACTTTCTCTACCTCCATCTGAGGGAAGGGAGGCAAAACTCAGTCTGGACTGATCTGTGGTACTACAGGAAAGAAAATTAGCAGGTAAGAACCAATTTTCCTTTACAGATGAATAAACCCAATGGGTCTGGAGCATTCTGTAAGTCGTAAGAACAATCAAAGGAGGGCAGGATCCAGATGCTAACCATGACAACAGATGCATCCCATCTAATACCAGCAGAAGGTATAACATTCTACATAACCTCAGGTCCATTTGTGCTCATTACCAATGGATATAAATCTAAATATGCACAGTAAGATATATCTGAAGCTTCGAATATATAACCAAATTTGAAATACATTCTTAAATACAAAGGGGTAGATTTTATAAAAGTACGCCCGCGCGTACTTTTGTTCACGCACCAGGTGCAAACAAAAGTACACCGGATTTTAATAGATACGCGATTAGCCGCACGTATCCTTTAAAATCCGGGGTCGGTGCGCGTAAGGCTGCCCAAAATCGGCAGCCTGCGCGGGTCGAGCCGCGCAGCCTGCCTCCGCTCCCGCTGAGGCCGCACCGAAATTGGAGCAGCCACGGAGGGAACTTTCCTTCCACCCCCCCCGCACCTTCCCCTCCCTTACCCACCCCCCCCCCAGTCCTATCTAAACCCCCTACCTTTGTTTTAAAAGTTACGCCTGCCAGAGGCAAGCTTAACTCGTGCGCGCCGGCCAGCTGGCCTGCGCGCGATTCCCCGGCCCGGGAGCTGTTTCGGAGGCCTCAGCCATGCCCTTGAAAAGCCCCCAGGCCGGAACCACGCCCGCGGCCCCGCCCCCAAATGACGCGCCACCGCAGCAGCCCCCCCCATTACGCCCCCCCAGGAAAGCCCCGGGACTTACGCGTGTCCCGGGGCTTGCGCGCGCTGCCAAACCTATTCAATATAGGTTCGGCGCGTGCAGGGTGAACTTGGGGCAGGTTTTCGGGGGGTACGCGCATATCTTACGTGTATACCGCTTTGAAAATCTGCCCCAAAGAGCACAGTTGATCATGCTGAAAAACATCTGTTCATTCTCAGATAGTGAATTTATACTGAATTTCCATTGCTTGTGGTCAAAACTGATCAGGTTTAAGCTAGAGATAATTACAAACTGAAGAGCAAGAAAAGATAAGGAGAACAATTTTATAAGAAACGAGAAGTGCTGGAAATGATAGCGACTGAAACGCCACATTAGCATGAAAAATCAGTACCTAAGGTGCTACTGATATTCCAATCATCTCAATTAAAAACTATTATATTCAATGTGCAGATATGAAATCTCATGAGAATCAGCCCAGAGCTTCTTGGGATGTGAAGTACTGGCAAGTCTACTCTCATGCATTTCTTACAGTGAAATTTCTGAATTAACTTCCTTCTGTGTGTCCCCAATCACTTGAGACTTTTGAAAAGTAAAAGTCAAATGTTCCTCCAAAGGTCTAGCTTTATGCAAACTTTGGACCAGCAAATTCAAATTGTTTAAATGAAAACCAATTGGTAAACCAAGGATCAGCCAAAATTTCACTCTGTCCCATCAGGTATGGGAAATAAGGATACTGGGATGACTTTTTGATCCTTTGATCCTTTTTAGTGGCTGGGATGCTATGGAAGTCTGATTTCCAGCCTTTATCCTAGATATGCATTAGGATTTGTGTGTTGGCTGCAGGGAAGGTGGATTAGCTAACTGTACGGGGTGGTCTGGCAGACAGAATTCAGGCTGCTCTTTGCTGATGGATTGGTAGGATCTATATTATGTATTTTTATGTTGTTTGCATGTATTGTTGCATGTTTATTTATGTGATTGTTACTAATTGTATTTTTCCTTTTGTACAACACTTTGCACATATCTGTGATCTGAAAAGCATGCGTCATAAATCAATTAAAGTTCCTTATGCATTATGTCCAGACATCAAGTTCTCCAAATATGACGACTTGAATTTGCCTCTCACACATTTCTTATGGAGAAATTGTCAACTTTGTCCCCCCTCCAATACCCTTCCACCCCCCACTCACAAACTTTGAAAGATCCAAAAGTCAGATGCCTCCTGCCCACCTCCTAGGGCTTACAACCATACAAAATTTGGCTCACCTCAGTCTTACTGTTTAGAAATTGATAGAGAGACTCACACTGACACACCGACACACTCAACCACCTTATAACCATTTTTCCTTAAGGAAATGCTAACAAGGGAACCGCTAGCAGTACAATGCCAGCCTCAAACAAGGGACGAAGTGAAAACCATGCACATGCATTTTCTAGCATTTTTCTCTAACATTACCCTCTTGAAAATGACTGACTCGAACCTCGTCAGATTCCAGTCATTTTTAATAGGGTATGATGTATGACCACAGTAGTCCTTCCCCTCAAGCTTTGAGCTGACTGCTGTAGGTTTGGAGAAGTTATGGTGTCTCTGGATTGACAGATTGGAGCACTACTATTATGCTCTGCACTCTTGTATTAACGAGAAGAAAAAAAAAAAAGTTGCAGTCTGCCATGGCCAATCCTTCAGCCCGTTGCAGCCCGGTAACAGGAAAATTGCACATTACCTCCACTATTATCACTGGCTACTCCTGCAGCTTTGTCCTAGCTGAGCCAAGCCTGGCTGCAGAAAAAAATGCAGATTCTTAACGTCTCCACTAGCACTTACTTTCCACAATTGTAGTCCTGCCCGAGCCGTCATCGAGGATTTGCTGGATGTTGCCGAAGTGAATATCGCTGAAGAAGATCCTGTTGCTGCCCCGGTTATTGTAGCGGTAATCAAACGCCAAGGCGATCACATTCTTCATGTGCTCGGAGTCCTCAAATGGCTTTATTGGGGCGTTGAGGTTGTTCTCGTCAGACAGGTGGATGCTCTTCAGGATCGTCCGCTCCGAGTACAACAAGTAACCGTCGTAATCGCGACAGCTCACGCTGTCCTCTGAAAGCATACCATGGGCACATGCACAGGTCCTCTGCCCACTGCCCGCGGTACAAGCAGAGTTGCTGGCACCCCCCATTGTTCTGGGCACAGACATTAGTACCTATTCAGAAACATAAGAAAAGAAATATTCATCGCTGTAATAAATGCTGTGTCAATGAAATGAAAGACTCAAATGAAGAAGCGGAAATTTAAAAGAACGTTATCATTCCTTACTAAAACTAAGGATGAGATCACAAATTCTGGGAGGCTACTGTTAAAAACTGGGTTACAAATCAGACCGGCTGAAAAATATCGTGCGTTTACAGCCTTGGTGAAATCCCGGCCACCCGGTTTCCAAGACATCTATAGCGAACAGGCACGAGACACATTTGCATACAAGTGAGGGAGTGCAGGCAACTCTCTCCCATATGCCTATTCTTGGTGGATAGCCCGAGAACCAGACTGGCCGGGTGGTCCCCGAGGACTGGGTTGCGAACCACTGGTTTGGTGACTGCAGTACCCTCCAAAACATATTCCAACGGGGGTCAAACACATTTTCACTTAGAGGGATAGGAGGCAGCAGCAGAAACCTGGGAAGAAGATACTATGGACTGTTCAGGTTAGGTTTTTTTCTTTTGTTTAAACTACTGCTAACCTTGCAGATATGTAAGTATTAACCTCTCTAGACAGACAGCGCGATACTTGGGATTGGCTTTCCAGAGCTATGCTCCCATCATCAGGTCAATGCACAAATCACATGTATTAAAAGTAGCCCAACAGAAAGCTCTCATCTCATCCAGGTGGACTCACACAACAGCCAAACCACTTCATTCAATAATGGAGGGATAAACCCATTAAGTCACACTTTAGAAACAGACAAAACATTTTTATTATGAAGCATAATTGTTACAGGACGTACGTACCCTTCTGTCTATCTCGATTAAACACCTTGATGTCCTTTAACTGCACACCAATCCCTGTTCTTAGGGACAGCGAGTCCGTGGCATTATCTTTGTTGCCTCTCTTAATAGAGCCGTTAGCGTGGGTCCTGCAGTGGAAGAAAGCGCAAGACCGGGGGTCAGAGGGCAGACTCCCGACACTCCCGCCTTCTACCTTAAGCTGCTCTCAGCGGTGCAAAACATTTCTTCACAGTTTAGCCTCTCCCGAATGGCTCCACTCCTCCCTGTCCAGCTGCTGGGTGCATCTTCCAGGGTTTCCTCAGACCATTATTTTTACCCCACTACCTCCCTGTTATTAAGTGGTGCAGCCGCCTCCCTGCTCATTTAGGGAGTCTCCAAGGGATACTGCTCTCCCTGCTCCCGCTCGGCTGAGGCCTCAGCAGCAGCAGCCCTTCCAACATCAGCAGCCTGAGAAAGAGGGGGCCCACGAAGCAGGGGTCTCAGCCGGGGAATCAAACCCAGGCCCTCTGGCTCAGCCAGGCTGAGCACGAGCCAGGACCTCCAGACCAAACCCGCAGCTCAGATCGGATGTGAAAAGGGGGGGGGGGGCGGGCTGGGGAGGGGAGGGACGGAAAAAAAAAGCAAAGTCAGCTCATCTCAATAACCTATTCCCAAAGGCTGAAATTAAAACGGATGCCGAGGGGGAACTTGCAACAGCAACTGAACCTGCATTTGTGTTTGCGCGTGTCCGTCTGTTACAAAGCACTACCGTGTCCTAAAGGGCCTCTCGCCTTCCTCGGTCATCACTGGTGTTTTCATTCACTGCACTTGGCCGGAAGGGGAACTGCAGCAAGGTATCACCGAGTCCCAAAGAGGTAAAAAAACCTTTTTTTTTTTTAAATTATTATTTTAATAACCTGTATTTTCCGCCAATCCAAACGAAAGGACGGTTACCTGTCACTCCAATAAATGTAGTCCTCAAAGACAGAGACGGAAAACATGTCCATATTGTTGCTGGAGAGCACCACCTCCCTGTTCTCTCCGGTTTCCAGATCAATCCTCTCAATCTTATCTGTCCGAGCATCGCACCAGTACAGCTTCCCTGCCTGAGAAGGAAATTCAGCACAAAGAACAGCAAGCTTGGACTGTAACTAGTACCTGAAAACAATTTTCACAGCTGCCAGTATTGATCATGGAGCGAAGACAGTAATAAGAGCCGACTGGATTGCAGCGCGTGCTGCACGTGACACGCAGCCTGCGCGAGCGGCGAGGCCTGAAGTGTAAACGGGTGGCCTTCCAGACTCCCAGGATGAGGTCATTACAGAGTACACCACCACCCCGAGACAGTTGTATTGTGCTCATCAAAGGGTGGGGAAAATGGCAAGCTCAAAACAAAAACGAACACTGTCAAACTGCAGCTGGTGCTGATGTGCAATCCATTTTGTCAGTGGTGATGTTTTATAACCCCCCCGTGCTTCTAAATTTATATACTCCCAGTACCACAAAGAGAGGTAGAAAAGGGCTCTCCAAAATTAGCGTTAACACATTCTAAAGAAAGCAAAGCAAGGCCTCGATTCCCTTCATTTAGGTTTCTCACGTCAGGTGGTGGCTCTGCGTTGATAGCTTTCTGAGGCAGGGCGTATTTGCTTCCTTACATCTGCTCCCCATACATTCTAGGACGTGTAAGATTTGTACTGGTGCAAAACGAGCCACAGCATTGTAGACTGCCAAACCGCAAGCACAAGTGAATCAAAATGTCCCAGTGAACAAGCTGCCCTCTGATCGCCTTATTTCAGAAGATGGCACTGGATCACCCACGCTGACTTTGCTCGAGGTCAAAGGGCACTGCTCAGCACTGGCAACATGACCCCCCACTCCCTTATAATCATCGGCGGTAATGTGCAGTTTTAAGGCAGCAGCCTTGTCACATACCAATAATCTGAATTTTAACATGAAAACGACCTTTGCACATCGCTTCAGTAGAAATATGAAGAAATAAAATAGCACTGATGCATGCCTTTTCGGCGGCAGCATCGGCAGAGGCTTTCCACTTAAGCAAATTCTTGTTCCTGCCCTCATCTGTGTGAAGGAACTGCACCCACCTTATAATCAATCGAGATCCCGTTTGGCCAACTGATACTGATGTTCACCAGAACCGCTCTCTCTGTACCATCCAACTGAGACCGCTCAATGCGAGGGTACTGACCCCACTCTGTCCAGAACAGGTACCTAACACAGGAGGAAAGAAAAGAGACTTAATAAAAGAAGCCTGGAAAAAGTGGTCAAGGAGTTTGGGAGAGGTGCTTTAAATGCAAAATCATACATCCCGAGCCCCACAACCCATCAATTAGAAAACCTGGCGCTCTGAGGAGAGGCCCAGGAGTAATCACGTCAGATGAACCATAGGTTGCCAATCAATGTAATAAAGCAGCAGATAAAGCTAGCAGAGTGCTCAGATGCACAAACAGAGACGGCAGCAGTATGGAAAGAGGCGACAATATTCTCTAATATAGGACGCTAGTAGTGAGACCCCCACAATCTGAGTCCTGTATTCAGTTCTGGAGGCTCTACCTTTGTCAGGACATTGAAAAGAAGGAAGCAGATCAGACAAGGACTAAGAAAATGGTATAAGGCTCGAAACACAAATCCTACACAGACAGGATTAGGTCTTTCCAGATCAGAAAGGGAAATGTCCAGTACTCTGCACAGCCGTGAAGGCTGGAGACAAAGTCATTGAGAGAATCTTGCTTGGTACAATATAAAAAGACATTTGATTTATAAGACACTGAACTCTTTCATGAGTCATAAGAAAAAAACAAACCAAGGGAGGCCCTGCACAGATGTGTAAAAGCAATAAATGTAACTTTGCAGTGTCATGTTATCAAGAGACTAATTATACACTCAAGGTCTGGAAAGTTACAGACTATTTCTCTGAACTTGTGTTAGATGACATCACAGACTAATGGTGAGATGATTATACCAAGATCAGCATAGTGATGATGTCATAGGATATTGGTGTCACTAATCTGCTAACTTCTTGCCATGTATGGGAACTTAGAATAATGAGGAGCTAATTGGAGGAAATTACTTACCTGATAATTTTGTTTTCCTTAGTGTAGATAGATGGACTCAGAACCAATGGGTTATGCTCCTCTGCCAGCAGATGGAGACTGAGTCAGGTTGCAAAGCTAATGTCACCATGCAGATACCCCTGCAGTGACCTCAGCTCTCCAGTATTCCCTTCAAAAGCCACCGTGGACATACTAGTGAAAGGACTTAATTGAAAATATGATTACAACATGATTAAAAAATGGATAACCGTAACTGTACTCAACCAACCATAACCACCGAGCTCCAGTAAGAATATAGGTGCCTTAATCTAGGGACTGGATAAACACTTACCTGTGATTCCTTAGATTCGAGGCCCATTCCATGGGAGGACCTGTGGTGCAGGTCTTGGGCAGCCGAGGGTGGGATGCCGAGTCCATCTGTCTACACTAAGGAAAACGACGGATATTGATGGGAGACAGTAGTCTGACCTCTGCCCATGAGACCACTTGAACCCTAGTGGAACGAGCCCTAATCTGAGAGGGTAATGGCTTTCCAGCCTCCACATAGGCTCCCGTGATCACCTCCTTATTCCAGCAAGCTGTGGTAGCCTGTGAAGCTGGTTCGCCCTGTTTCTTTTCACCGTGAAGGACAAATAGGCGGTCTGCCTTTCAGACCGCTTGTGAGACTTCCAAATACTGCACAAAAAGCCTCTTGACATCCAAATGACAGAGGAGCCGATATTCCTCCGCATCCTAGAGTTTATTCCTCTGCAACATTAATGCAAATACATTTCTACAAATGAGCAAGGGGAAAAAGACCGAAACTGATCACCCCCACACTATAATTCCACAACAGGAAAACAACTTAAAAACCTAAGCAGCTCTGCAGCCTATATACCACCAGGACTCTAACCTAAACATGAGTGGACTCTCCCCCCATAACAGGGCAGGTCTCTGGACTGATCCGTGATATTCCAGGAATGAAAATTAGCAGGTAAGAACAAATTTTCCTTTCCTGTTCACACTTGGATCAGTCCAAACTCCTGGGATGTACCTAGGTTTCCCTAATTAGGGTGGGACTGCGAGAGTCCTGCTCGAAGAACACTTTCGCCAAAACCCAAGGTCTCTGGGTCTTGGACATCCAACTAATAATGTCTGGCAAAAGTATGTAACTCCCAAGTAGCCGCTTGATAAATTTCTGTGGCGACACCAACTGGCATTCAACCCAAGAATCCTATCGTTTACTTGTGTAAATTAATAACCTGTCCTTTCTCTTCCTCTAAGCCAAGTTCTTATCACCTTGTTATATGTAACTGCCTTTTCAGCACCATTGTTATTGTTATGTTTACTTTGCACCCCTGTTTTATGTGAACCAGCATGATGTGACTGCTGTCTCGAATGCCGGTATATAAAAATCTAAAATAAATAAATAAATAAATAAATAAGAAGTCACCTGAGACCAAACTGACGGGCCGATTCAGTAAAAACGTGGGACAGCGGACGAACGCCCCGCTCTCCCGGCGCGCGCACCAGCCACTAGCTGGTGCGCGCGATTCAGTATGTAAATTAGGTGGTGCGGTAGAAACAGGCAAAAGGAGGCGCTAGGGGCACTAGCGCGTCCCTAGCGCCTCCTTTTGACCCAGAGTGGCGGCTGTCAGCGGGTTTGACAGCCAACGCTCAATTTTGCCGGCGTCTGTTCTCGAGCCCGCTGACAGCCACGGGCTCAGAAACCGGATGCCGGCAAAATTGAGCGTCCGGTTTCAGCCCGATAGCCGCCGGACCAATTTAAATTTTTTTTCTTTTTTTTTTTTTTTTTTTTTTTACTTTTTACACCCTTCGGGACCTCCGACTTAATATCGCTATGATATTAAGTCAGAGGGTGCACAGAAAAGCAGTTTTTACTGCTTTTCTGTGCACTTTCCCGGTGCCGGCAGAAACTAGCGCCTACCTTTGGGTAGGTGCTAATTTCTTACACCTACACGTACAGTAAGTAAAATGCTAATTTCTTACACCTATGGGATACAGTAAGTAAAATGTGCAGCTTGGCTGCACATTTACTTACTGTATCCCGCGCGCTATTAGGTGCCGTGGGTTGACACGCGTTTTTCCGCCCCTTACTGAATAAGGGGTAAGGGAAAACGCGCGTCAAGGGCAGGTTAACGGTGCGCTCCAACGGAGCGCACTGTACTGTATCGGCCCATGAATGAGCTCTCAATCCCTCTGGATCCGAACGCCCCTTACAGATATAAGCAGTGCTTATGGCCTCTTTCAACCATCTTGCAATCATGGACTTTGATGCTTTCTGCCCTTTCCTAGGACCACTCCATAGCACAAAAAGATGGTCAGACACCTTGAAACTATTGATGACTTTGAATAAAGCCCGCTTCACTTCCAAACACCTTAAATCTTTAACATGTGGAGATGATATGTCCAAATTTGGGAAGGCAAGAAGCTCTACAGTCTGGTTCAAATGGAACGCTGACACAACCTTCAGAAGAAAAGAGGGCACCTTCCTCAAAGAGAACCCAGAATCCGAGATCTTCAAAAAAGGTTTTGTGCATGAAAACGCTTGCAGTTCCAAAATCCTCCAGGTGGAACAAATGGCTACCAGAAAAACTACTTTCAAAATGAGATGCATTAATATAGATCTTTTCAAAGGTTCAAAAGGAGCCCACACATCCTTCTAAGGACCAGACTGAGATTCCATGAGGAACATATTTTCTGAACTGGAGGATGCAGATGTTTAGCCCTCGAAGGAAGCGAACTACATCTGGATGGGCAGCCAGCGACACACCACGCATCTCGCCTTGCAAACCAGCCCATGGCTGCACCTGAGTCTTCAGAGAGTTTGAAAGCCAAGCTTTTCACCAATCCCTTCTGAAAGAAGGCCAAAACGTATGCTATCGAGGTCTGAGTCGAGACTATTCCACAACTCAAGCATCAGGACTCAAAGACTTTCCAGACCCTCACATATGATAAAGATGTGGAAGTCTTTCTAACCTGCAACAAGGTGGTAATGACATCCTCAGATATCCCTTCTCTCTCAAACAACTCCTCTCAAAAGCCAGGCTGCAAGACAAAAGCGATCCGCCCCAATCCGGGAAATTCTGGACTGACAAAGCAGCTTCAGCAAATGGGTGATCTGCAGAGGACCAGCCACCACCAAATTGACCAGATCCATGAACCACGGATGCCCTGGCCACTCTGGTGCCACCAGAATTACTTTCCGGGGTGACTTTCTATGCATCATATCAGTTTGCCCACCAGGGGCCAATGAAGGAACACAAAGAAGGATCCCAAGGGGCCAAGGCAGAACTAGAGGATACACGCCTTCCGCTCCATGCTGTCTTCTGCGACTGATAAACCGGGGTGCTTTGGCGTTCATTTGCATCGCCATGAAATCCAGGTGGGGAATACTCCATCAGTGATGTTAGAGCCATCGCTTCCACCGATAACTCCCACTCCCCGGGATCCAATTTCTGGTGACTGAGAAAGTCCACCTATATGTTGTCCACTCTGGCAATGCAAGACGCCACTATCATTGCTAGGTTCTGCACTGCCCAGAGAAACAAATCCTGATCCTCCTGGGCCACTGCCCGACTCCTTTTTCCTCCTTGTCGGTTGATGTAAGCTACCATGGCTGCATTGTCCAACAAGATGCACACCGAGCAGCCGGTCAACCGAGGCAGAAACACAATCAACACGTACCACACTGCCCTTGTCTCCAAATGACTGATAGACCAGGCCTTCTCTTCCTCAGACCATCGCCCCCTGAGCCGACTGATCCTGGCAAACTGCTTCCCAGTCAAAGAGACTGGCATCCGTGGTAACCACCACCCAGTCTGGCACTTCCAGGTCCACTTCATGTCTCAAAGGTTCTTGATCAAGCCACCATGAAAGACTGGACCTGGCGGGCTCTTCAAACGGTAGGGGAAGATGAAAACTGTTATGACACAGGTTCCCATTGGGAAAGGAGAGACCGCTGCAGAGGTTTCATATGCACAAAGGCCCACGCTACCAGCTCTAACGTCAAAGCCATAGAGCCCAACACCTGGGGTTAATCCCAGACCTTGGGTACCTTCACTTCCAACAATCAGCACACCTGCTTCTGCAGTTTGAGTATACGATCCTCCATAGGCAAAACCTTTCCTGCCCTGGTGTTGATGCACACTCCCAAAAATTCCAGAACTGAGACGGGTTGAGATGACTCTTTGCCATATTCACCACCCATCCCAGCCAACCCATCAACTGCTCCAAGACTACAGCCACTACCTGGACTCCAAGGGCTTCTGACTTCGCTCGGATGAGCCAGTCGTCCAGATATGAATGAACTAAGATGCCCTTTTTTCTGAGCGCCGCCGCCATAATCACCATCACCTTGGTGAACATTCTTGGGTCCGTTGCCAATCCAAACGGAAGGGCGCAAAATTGAAAATGTTTTCCAAGGATCATGAAGCGCAGAAATCTTTGGTGATCCAGATGGATCATAATATGCAGGATCCAGATGGATCATAATATGCAGGTAAGCTTCAGTCAAGTCTAGATATGCCAGGAACTCTCCCTTGAGCACTGCTGCAATCACCAACCACAGAGTTTCCATTTGAAAATGAGGAACCTTAAAAACGACATTCACCTTTTTTTTAATCCCAAAACTCGACAGAAAGACCTTCCTTTTTCGGTACTACAAAGTATATGGAATACATTCCCATTCTTTGTTCCTACACTGGAACAGGAGCTACGGCTCTCAGCACTTGTAACCATTCCACAGTTTCTTGAACCACCTTTCTCTTGCCAATCAAAGCTCAAGGGGACACCATGAACAAGTCCCTTAGCGGACAAGAGAATTCTAACAAGTAACATCTCTTATCATGCTGAGGACCTTCGGGTCTGCTGATTTTGGCCCACTCCTCGTAAATAGTCAAACGCCCTCCAAACAGGAAGCTAGGATGGACCGGCATTGCTTCATTGGGTGGACTTTGCTCTGCTGGAACACTGGCCGAGACACTCTCTGCCTGGCTTTCTGCCTTGATTGAGGGCCTACCCTGCCGGAACCATCTGTTTGACTGAAATCGGGCCTTCCCAGAAAAAGAATTTCTGTTTCCTCTGGGCTTATCGTCTGGCAGCCTTTGCCCTTTAGTCTCACCGAGACGTGTTACGAGCTCCTCTAAGTCTTCACCAAACAGAAGCTTTCCCTTTGAAGGGTAAGGTCCCAAACAAGACTTAAGACCACACATCCGCTGACCAGTTCGTTAACCAAAGGATCCTCCTGGCCACAACCGCAGACATCATTGAGTCTCGAAGAAGTTCTTATGAGGTCATATAAGGCATCTGCTACATAAGCTGCTGCCGCCTCCAGACATCCACCTGCTGGCTTCCGATGGAGACAGCGATCTTGTACCCTGTAATTGCTGCACCAACCCAGCACAAATTGGCCCACTGAATGAAATAACTACATACCGCCACCCGAATGCAAGTGCAGGACACCTCAAATTATCCTTATTAAGATGAATCTCCAGCTTCCTGTCCTGATGCCCCTTCAGAGCTCTGAACCCACTACAGGAATGGTAGTCTTCTTCGTGACCGCAGACAACCGATGCATTCCACTTTAGGGATCGCCAACAACTCCATGGTTTCTCTGGCAATGTATACAATATTGTCATTGCCCAGCCTACCTTCAGGCCCGCTCGGAGGGTTCCACTTCCTGAACTACCAGATATATAATTTATTTATTTATTTTTTTTTTTTTAACAGATTTGTGAAGAAGAAGGCTTTTGCTGGACCCCTCAGGCCATCCATGATTGGATCCACTCCCTTGATTGGACTCTTCCTGAGGAACTTTGATGCCCATCTCTTCGAGAACCTGTGGAATTAAGGGCCCCCAACTCCATCCGGATCCTGATCCTGCTCAGCTGCTGCCTTTCAGCAGCAAAGTCCACGCCGGGAACCAGCTACCAGACCAAGGCACACCTCTGAGGGATCCTAAGTCCATCTGGCTACACGCTAGGAAAATTCCCATTGCCTAAACCAACCTCCCTCCAGCCCTCTCAACTCTATTCCCATCATTGCCCTCCACAGCTGCCCCAAGCATATCCCTCTATCATTTCTTCTACCTGCAAACCCCTAACCACCATGCTCTGTGTCTGTCCCCAAGGATTTCCAAAAATCACAAACATGTGAACCTCAGAGAAAAGGGAGGAAAATTTGGGAAAAGTCAGAGATTTTCAAAGATAGGGAAAAAGGAAAGAAAAAACATTTTTCATGGAACTTTTATTTGGCTGCAGGACTCACCCTTTCTCCGGATGCACAGCGATGGCACGAGGCTTGTCCAGTCCTTGAGAAATCACCACGTAACGGAAGGAGCCATTCAGCCGTGCCACTTCAATCACGTCAAATCCCTGATCCGTCCAGTAAATGTTTCCTACAAAACAGCATTGGTAGCGGTTACAAATATATATATTGTTTCCCCTAACAAATGCGCTCAAAGTAGGCCTGCCCTGTGGAGGCCACCAATGACAGCAATGCATTCAATCGTAAGAGCAGGGAGTAAACAGTCATCCTAGCAAGCATGCCATCCTCAGAAGAGGCCTCCCTTCCAGTACTAGGACAGCACAAAAGAAAGAAAACCAAAAAAAACCCAAACTGCCACATGTATCCCATAGCACTAATTGAATCTGCTTCAAATACATACCTGTGTACATGGGTGCAGGGCATGCTTTATAATACCCACAGTATCGATCATTGAATACCTACAAATATGTTCTCTGAACTCACGGTGTATGATTTGCACTTTCTCCCTTGAAAAGGAATGTGAGACTGCAGGAAAAGGACATCATGCCACTGATTCCCTCTGAAAAACATCCTTCCACCGAGGAGTGGCTTTTTTTTTTTACAGAATGGAATATTTTGTCTCCTTTCATATGTATTCAATTTTGGGGTTATATGTGCTGCATTTATAGATTACGTTGCTTTTATATTTTCAACATGCCCTGCTGCTGTGCAGTGAGAGAGAGCGGCAAAGCACAAGTGCAGTTTCGCTCTGCTAATGGCATTAATCGGGTGGCTCGAGGCTCACCGTGCCAGCCTTAAGATACCAGAAAGCTTTTCACATCAGGTTCAGAATGTGGATGAGCGCCAAAACTCACCGGCTATCCAATCAACGGCTATTCCTTCAACTCTGCCGATGCCATTGGTAACGACATCCTCACGCCACGTCTGGTCACGCTTTGCCCTGCTGATGGTGCTTAGACCCATGTCCACCCAGTAAATAGTGTCATTATCTAAGAAGAGAACATTACGATGCTGAGGAAAATGCTACGCAGGCAGAGCCATACCTCACAGATTTAAGGTACAAGCATCATTCGGCCCCTGTTTTCCATTTACCTTTTCTTGAAAGGCCCCATCTATTTCCTATTGCTATCAAACCTGAACTCTGGTATTTCCCTATTTCCCCCCACTTCCCCTCCCCGCCATACATATGGATGTACTTGGTAGCTAAGATGTGCTGTTCTCTGGCTAAATCACAGATTTCTCATTGGGAGAGTATCATCTGGATCACAGGCCGCCTCCCTACTAGCCCTGGTGTCCCTCAATGACCACAAACAGGTCTGGTTTTCAGATTAACCCAGCTATCTAGATTAAATCTGTCTTAAACCAAGTGTATGCAAATACATCTGATAAATATCCATTGTGGGAAAGCTATGATTTTTTCCAGAAGACATTCATCCAGCGTGTCCACCCCCCATGTATGAAGAAAAGCCAAATTCTACATAGTGAGCCTTTTGGCAAACGGCAGTTCCAGAAAGCCAGGTCTCCTCCTGAACTGTAAATCCATTTAGCCTTGCAAGGCCGTGTGACTGTAGGAACTGTCTAGTCAACCATGAGATTTCTTTTGGTTATTTCTTCACAAATTTGTGCGGCTTCAAAATGGTTTGGACAGAAGAGCTTCCGTTTCTCTCACCCGCATGGAAATCTATTCCAACAGCCAGCGATGTCCCAGAGACAGGAACCAAGGCATCTGACTTATCGACCGGGTCAAGCGGAATTCCGCGGATTCCTTCATGGACCGAATACAGCAAGAAGGAGCCCACGCCTGCAATACATGGGAGAGTCAAACCACACAAGAAAAATCGAAGGCGCCGTACCAAGCAGCGGAGAGCGAGGAACGTCACAGCGCTGCACACACACACACACACACTTTTCTGCTGGCTATCCATTATATCAAGTGGGCACCATGGTGCTCCGTCAACGTGACCTAAACATGGGTCAACAAAATTAGATTGTTTCACCAAACGGTTTTTTTGTTTTGTAAATTTACAGGGGTAGGTTTTTAAAAGCCAGGAGAAAAATAAAATAAACTGTCATCTTATTTTAGGGGGGAAAATATCCCATGATACATTTCCATGGATTAATATCCAGAATGGACGTAGTGTGTGTGTGTGTGTGTGGGGGGGGGGGGGGGGGGGGGCAGCCTTCACGGCAGTGTCCTCTTGGGGTGTTGCATGCGGCTGCAATGGCTTCCTTGCCGTTCTTTCCTAGTCAATGAGACTCTTGCCAGCCTCGGTGTGGCAAAGTCCATCTGTATAAAATTCATGGCACCCTCACACTCTGCTCCTTCAGAAATGTGTTCCCTCTCCCCACCCCCGCTTTGAGCAATCACAAAAACAAAAACAGCACAAATAAGCCAGGGTAAGAGGACAAAGCAATACCAACAAATGGGGGGAAACCCCCATCACAGCATTTGCCCTGACTCAAGCTGATGTGGATGAGTATTTAACATGCACCACATGGCAGAGCAGGTATAGGAATATGGATAAGGAAGAAACATGAGATTATTTGTGACCATCAGTAGAGGAAAAGCCAAAGGAGAGCGTAATTTTCAAGAGGCATTTAACGCAGCTACAGAGTGCTCTGCCCATATAAATGGCCTCTTGTAAAATTGTCCAACACCCGCACACGCATATTTTTTACCCGCATATAAAAGAGGGAAGGGGGTGGGCGGGGGCAAGGCCTATACCCTTTCAAACATATATTTTTTGGGACCAATATTGAAAGATAGCCATATAGGTAACTTAGCAGAATATAACTTATCCGTTAGTTACATGGGATATTCAGCGGCACGGCACTATTTAGCTGGATACGGTATAATCCGGCAAGTTAGAACCTGCTCTATGGCGGGTGTAACATATCCAATTAACTTAACCGGATTAAGAGCGAATACCATACTTATCCGCTTCAGTTAACCGGCTAAGTGCTCCGCCCCCAATCTGCCCACTGCCCATCCGCTTACTATCTGACTATCTCCTTAGCTGGATAATTGACTTCTTTTTGTAATTCTCAAAGTGTACGTACAGTACGTGTGCATTTTAGCTTGGAAAATTAGCATAAATGAGAAGTACCCACAGACTTCAACTTGAAGGAGGTAATTTTCAAAAGGATTTCTATGCATACAATGACTTATATACGTGGGTAAATGGGGAATAGAAAATTGCTACTTTTACATGTTTAACTACTTTGAAGATTACCTCCAAACAGGCAGATACAGAAAGGTGCATTCACCCGAATGCACAGCTTTCCCTGCTCTTGAACGCACTTTTTGCGAGAGTAAACCTTACTGCCAATGCAGCAGGGAGTTTTACGCTCACAAAATCTGCGTCAGAAATGTGAGTTCTGCTAAGCACCCGCGCATGGAAATCCCACACAAATAAGGGCATTGCACAATTCCCTCCCAATGCAGAAGTGGGCTGGCTAAGCACACATTTTCTTAACACTAGAAGCTGTACTCCTAGTCAGAGGTGGAGTAAAGTTTCCAATACTGGATTCATTGCTGAGGATCCTCCCCCACCCCCCCCCCCCCTCCCGGCGAGGGCAGGCAGCAAAGACTCGACAGTGTGTTTATTTTTTTAAGTCTAACCATGGCCAGATAGCTGGCTAGGAGCACAACAAAAGTTCCGATACTAAACAAGTCATACAACAAGATGCTCCTCACTGAGGAGCACAAGAAAAGATATGCTACTATACGCTGTCTCCCATCCAGCCCCTCCCCTCCTGAGATAAAACATGTAGTCAGCCTGTGCAGACTGCACATTTTAACTCCCCACGCATTACCTTGCTGCACTGGAAGTTAACATTTTTTTCATCTGCACATTTAAACTGTGCATGGAAATTCAGCGCACAGGCTCTTAATGCACAGGTTATTGCATCGGCCTGAAAATGTTTGGTTAAATAGGGAATGGGCGAAGTCAGATTCTCTTCTATACAGGCAGGCAGGACAGTAAAGCTCAGTCGTTGTCCCTGGAAGATTTTCTGCTTATTTTTCTTATCCAAAAATGCTGATTAGAGCATTAGTGGCTTGCGGGGAAGTCAAACCTAGCACCCACTGTGACAGCTGCTCCAGAAAGGCAGTCATGGGCTTCTGTCTGATCAGTCATTTCTTTTCTGAATGTCTGTTCTACATGTCCCACTTAAGGTAAGAGATATGAACTTGCCAGACTATTCACCGACTAGGGAAAGAGCTGTCATTTGAAATTAGCCTTCCCAACTTTAAGATGAAACTAGAGGGTCCAAAAATGATCTCAAACCAGTGAAAGGTTTAACACTAATCCTCCATAAAAGAATGGAAAAGCAACATGGTGTGGACCCATAGGTGGTCTATTTAAGGGTATTTAAAAAAACAAAAAAACCCCTCAGTCTTTGCTATGAAAACATGGAATCTCAGATAGCCAAAAAGGCAAAAGGCCTTCAAATTTTGCCAAACTATTTGACTCCTAATGCCCACGAAGAGAGAAAACCTACAAGATACATACGTTTGATCAGTCTCTCAAAGGCCAATGTTCAAATAACCTAGGCACCCTAACTAGACCATTCCTAAATACAAATTCTTCCGGCTCGGTACCTCTGTTTACAATGCCCCTAAATGTAGGCACCTTAAAAATGGGCGTGCCAAAAGCAGGGCCAGGTTTGGGGGAACAAAAGTTAGGTGTTCAGCCTGATTTCCAACCCTGGCAGCCTAATTTAGGGGAGTCAACAGCTGGCCTAAATGTAGGATAGGCCCTTAAATTGGAGTTACTGGGAGTTAACTGAATATCAGGGCTCTGTGAATAAAATGCTGCACAGTGATCCCTGTGAGACTAATATAAGAACAAAGATTTCCATACTGGGTCAGACCAAAGGTCCATCAAGCCCAGTATCTTGATCCCAACAGTGTCCAGTCCAGGTCACAAGTACTGGCAGGATCCCAGAAAGACTGATAGATTCCCATGCTGCTTATCCCAGGGATAAGCAGTGGATTTCTTCAAATCCACCTTAATAATGGTTTTTGGACTTTTCCTCCAGGAACTCATCCAAACCTTTTTTAAACCCAGCAACATTAACATCTTTCACCACACCATCAGGCAATGAATTCCAGAGCTTAAATATGCATCAAATAAAAAAAAAATTTTTTAAATGTACTACTTATAAGTTCATTGCATGTCACCTAATCGTTGTACTTCTGAAATAAGTAAACAGCCAATTTGTATTCAGCTGTTCCATACCACTCATTATTTTACAGACATCTATCCTATCTCCTCCTCAGCCATCTTCTCCACAGCCATAACCTTGAGGCGAGTTACTGTACTGGCCCAAAAGGAGAGGCTTTTTTTTCCCTGAAGTGCTGTTGAAAAAATGAAGTTTACTTTTTTGATCACAAACCAGGGTTGGCATAGGGAGCGGTAGCTGCTGCTGCTTCGACCCATGCAGGGCGGGCAGCAATAGCTTCAGCCTGCATGGGGGCAGACCGGAGCGAGCACGGCATCTCACACAAAGCCACTGGAGCAAGGAGCAGCAGCTTGCTGAGCAGGGAGAGGGGAGAAGGAGAAAAAGAGGAGGCAGAAATGTAAAATAAGAAGGGGAGAGCGGAGAAAAGGAAGGTAAAGATGAGGGTGGAGGGGAAGTTGACCATAAGGGAAGAGGGGAAATGGAGGTAGTCATATATTTCTGATTCGTTCTCCTCAGAGACAAGAGGAAGTCATGTCCGAGGCTGTCTTGTACTCGGAGTAATATATCATACTTCAGTATGAAATCCGAGATGGACAAGAGGCCAACAAAGGAAACGCTTAGGTTCTTTGAGTGTGTCTTTGACTACGCAGATACATCTCCTCCTGCCTGTGTCCCAAAAATGTAACATTCCCAGCTAAAACCGATCACTACAACATCACAGCAAAGAAGTAAGTGCTTTAGGTTCTCTTTGGTGGTTTGCTCCTTATTTACAGCAAGATCAACCATGGACCTTGAAAAATAACAGAAGCTTCAGCACCAACAATCAATCAATCATCAATCAACCCTCTGCTGACCTCACAGGACTGCTGCCCGCTCTTCAAACTATATCCGGCTGTGCACATGCAAGCTCGGGTGGTTTTCCGAGGTCGGCAGGCAAGCTGAGAGCAATCCCCGTTATTCACGCTGCAGGGGTTCGTACCTAAGCAGAAAAAAAATGGAGGGGGGGGGAGGGAATGGTTAAAAGGAGCAGTTAACCTGCGACATCTGTTACTCTCTCTATACATACACACAATCTGAGAACTGGAAAACTCAGTGCACGATAAAAATCACAAACTGCTGCACTGAATTATTTCCATACTTATACGTCTGGTGTTTCCTCGTGAACTGGATCAGGAATCTAAGTTGCATGCCCCTGCCTACAGCTGGGGAGTGGCTCAGGAGACGGGTTAAGAGAAGACCGCATTCAGATGGCGTCAGCCAGCTGCACAACTTTTCCATACAAAATTGGAGGGGAGAGGGCCCAAACCAAGTATTGCTGATCCGACATTACCTGTCACTTGCTGGGCGACTCAAGGTTAGACCTTGAGTGTAACAAGCAAGGAAGGCGCAACAATGTCAGCCGCTGAAGGAGGATCCAGTACAGGAATAATATGAAAAAGAAACCGGGATAATACATGCCCCTCTAGTTTTGAATACTTATTGAAATCGTAGCCCCCTGACCTTATGGCTACCATTAAATGACTCTCTGGTCTATTGTTGCAGCCGAGAGGGATCAACGGTAGCCAACGCACAGGGCAGCAGACTTGGCAGGGACCCGCAAACCCTTACCGTCCTGTATCTTTTCGTCATAAACTTTCATGTGCATCACCAAACGTGGTTACTGTTCCGCAGCACCTGCAACGTCTGCTCCGTCCTTCTTGTGGCAGGGTCCAATCTTCTCAGAGGTTTGGTCAGCCCACCACAGCTTATCACCTGAACAGAGGAAGGCAATGTCCATGAAAACCAAAAGACACAGCTAGAAAAAAAAAAAACCCTGGGCTCCATATTCAGTAAGCCGGTTAGTGGACAAGTTTATCCAACTAAAGTTGAACATAACCAGCCTAAATATTCCCACTGAATAAAACCAGCCTAATATTCAGGCTGAATATAACCAGCCTAAAGTTATCCAGCCATACATATTTCTGGACCACAAAAAATAACCTGCTATGTTCGAATATAGCTATTAAGTTTTTCTCATCTGGCGTTTGGTTTATTGTTTTGAGGAATAGTGATTTTCTATTTTTCCATTGTTGCACTGCATATGGAATCTGGCTTGTGGTTTCCAGTTCAATTTTTGACTACATGTGTGCATATGTGAGAGAGAGAGATGGAGGAAGCATGTCTGTGTGTGACACACAGAGGAAGTGTGTGAGAGAGGTACAGAGAACGTGTGTGTGTGTGTGTGTGTGTGTGTGTGTTTGTCTTCACACACACACATGCTCTCTCTATCCATCACCAACATGTATGTGTGTGTATGAGAGAGAGGGAGCATATTGTTGTGTGTGTGTGTGTGTGTGTGTGTGTGTGCATACATGTCCCCAGTCTACAATAATCTTAGGATGACAGATATGGAGAGCAGGAGATTTTTAAAATCCTTATTAGTTTTAATTATTGGGTGTTATTTAATGTGTCTGCTGTTTGGAAATATATATATTTTAGTATGGTTTTACTATTCTGATTGATTTATATTTCTTGATTGTATTGTTTTGAGGAATAGTGATTTTTTTGCTTTTCCACTGTTGCATTGCATACAGAATCTGGCTTGTGGTTTCCAGTTCAGTTTTTGTCTGCATGTGTGTGTGTGAGAGAGAGAAAGAAAGAGGAAGTGTGTGTGTGTGTGAGAGAGAGACAAACAGGAAGTGTGTGTGTGTGTGTGTGTGTGAGATATGGAAGAAGCATGTTTGTGTGTGAGAGAGGTACAGAGAAACTGTGTGTATGTGTGTGTGTGTGTGTGTTTCTCATACATACACATGCTCCCTCTGTCTCTCACCAAGCATGAATGTGTATGTATGAGGGAGCATATTTTGTGTGTGTGTGTGTATGCGTGTGTGTGCATATGTGCCCCCAGTCTACAACAATCTTAGGAGAGAGGGAGATTTTTAAAATCTTTATTAGTTTTAATTTATTGGGTGTTATTTGATGTTGTCTGCTCTTTTGAAATATTTTGTTTAGCAAATTTCAAAATTATAGATTGGGCGGGGGGGGGGGGGTGCCAAAGAAGTATTCACCCCAGGTGCCAAATACTCTTAAGTAGGCCTCTGGCTGATAGTGGTGTCTCTCTAGTGAATGCCCGCTCTCCCGGTGTGCGCGATGCAGTATTCAAATTAGGTGGTGCGGTAGAAACGGGGAAAAGGAGGCACTAGGGACACTAGCGCGTCCCTAGTGCCTCCTTTTTGACAGGAGCGGCGGCTGTCAGCGGGTTTGACAGCCGACGCTCAATTTTGCCGACGTTGGTTCTCGAGCCCCGCTGACAGCTACGGGCTCGGAAAACCGGACGCCGGCAAAAATTGAGCATCCGGTTTCGGCCCGACAGCCGCGGGCCGAATTCAAATTTTTTTTTTTTTTTACTTTTTTTACTCTTCGGGACCTCAGACTTAATATCGCCATGATATTAAGTCGGAGGGTGCACAGAAAAGCAGTTTTTACTGCTTTTCTGTGCACTTTCCCGTAAAATGTGCGGCTTGGCTGCACATTTTACTTTCTGTATCCCGCGCGCATACCTAATAGGGCCCTCAACATGCATTTGCATGTTGAGGGCGCTATTAGGTGCCGTGGATTGGACGCGCATTTTCCTCCCCTTACTGAATAAGGGTAAGGGAAAACGCGCATCCAATAGCAGGCTACAGTGCGCTCCGTCGGAGCACACTGTACTGTATCGGCCTGCTTGTGCATCCAGGCACGCTGCTAAGGCTTCCCTGCCGTTTCATTACACTGACTGGCAACCCTCAAGTCACCAGGGATATTTGTCCTAGAACTGTTCAGTGTAGTAGCTGCCAGTCCTTATCCCCTTCACTGAGACGTAGCTAATGGATTTTAATGCCTCAGATGTGTGACTTTACACTTCGCTGCACTGATATACACATGCCAGACCCTTAACAAGCCTTAGCAAAAAAATAGATGTAAGTCCCCTTTTATTTTTTCCAGCTTACTGCAGAATTGTGTCCCTTTGCAAAGAGGCACATTCTTCCTTCAAGACCCTCCGCAATGCTACTAAATAAAGAGATAATGAAAAGAACTAGGCCCTGGCACAGAGCCCTGAGGTAAGCCACTGGTCACGTTACCTTAACCAGAGCGGACTCCAATCGATCACCACTCTCTGCAGTCCGTTTAACCACTTCCTCATCCAGTTTACAGATTTCTTATCCTGCTCCCATGCCATCCAGCATGATTACTAGTCTTCTATGTGAAACAGTGTCAAAAGCTTTACTGAAGAGCAGAAAGGAAGCTTCTACTGTCCCCTCCCTGAGCCTCTGTTTTCATTACCCCATCGAAGCACGAAGGCCTGAATTACCGATGAGAGCTTTTTGCCCATTCTGTATCTGTGGGGGGTGTGGGGAAGCTTAATAAATCAGGCCATCAAGCAAGTTTGTTTGACAAGATCAACCCCCCCTGTCAGCCCCCGTTGGCTAGCGTCCGGTAAACCATTGACTTCTAGGTGCTGCGCTATCCTTTTCTTTAGCGGCGAGCAAAGCTATGGAACCGTGATGATGAAAGATCGCAGTCCCGTACGCCTGCCTTGGCCACGTCGTTATCCCTGTCTTTTGCAACTACTGAGCAGAGCAACTTGCTTCAAGATTTCCCCTTGGTCCCGCTCCTCTTTGCTGAGCTCAGCCTCTCCTTTTATCTTCTTCTTACTTCCCCCCCACCCTCCACCCTTGGGTTTCCCTCCCCCTTATGTGGGTAATTTCGGAACAAGAGCATAACTTAGCCGGCAATCAATGCCGATTTTCAAAGCGGACTCATTCGCTCGAGTCGTCCGCTTTGAAAATTATAGAAACATAGAAATGACGGCAGAAGAAGACCAAACTGGCCCATCTAGTCTGCCCAGCAAGCTACGCACTTATTATCCATTTTTTTTCCCCTTTTTTTCTCTCACCACCTGTTACTATTGGCTTCCAGTACCCTCCAGCCCTAATCAATTAGGGGTAGCAACCGCTGTAACAAGCAGGCCACACCCTTACCCCATACTCTTACCCACCCCCTGTTTTTATTTCCCCGGAGAAACCAGGCACACGCCATTACACCTGCCATCGGCCGCACACCGCTCTGCCAAAGAGCATTTACGGGCACCCTTTTAAAATAAAAAAAAAAAGCATGCGTGTAAAGTCCCAGCCCTGCCCGGCTTCCAACACCCCCCCCCCCCCCCCCCGGCACGCCTCTCCCCCGTGCACACGTAAGAGTGCAAACAGGAGGGCACACACACAATTTTTGGGGGGGGGAGGGGGGGCCCATCGGTTTCACGGTTTTCTCAAGGGCCATTTCTGCAGGGACAAACTCTCCCCACAGAAGACCCTTTCAAAATCCCCCTGGCTACAGCCAAAGGAGGCTTTAGCTCCTGCTCTGGGCCTTTGCTCTTCTAAGCACTCCCTTTGTTTTCCTGGTAATTCTGCTTCTCCTCCTCTGCCGGTAGGTTGCTTTTTTCTTCCCCCTGTATTTTCTGGTGGCCACTCTTTTGTTCTGTGCAGTTCTGCTAAACTTCCTTAGAGACCCGCTCTGGTCCTGTTTCCCCCCCCCCCCCCTCTTCCCCTACACAGAGATTTGTTGCCTCTCTCAGTGCTCCCCCTTTTCACTGCTGCCTGACAGTATGGAGAAGAGGGGATCCTGAAAGATTTGGGAAGAAGGGCCGCAAAGGACATTTCAAATCACCAAGAGGAGTGGAGGAGGGGGTGGGGAGGGAAAGAGGTCCAGCTTGGAGTTTTGCCGAGTATGAGGGGGAGACGTGGGCAGCAGGAAAAAAAAGACACAACCAACCCTCTCGCTGATTTCAAATGCTGGGAAAGTGGGGAAGGGGTTCCAATACAATGATATTAAAGGCTGACTCTAATTCTAAGGTTTTTTTGAACAAATTAGGCCTTTAACTGTTTCCTGAACTTTAAATAATAATCTGACCCGAATGTAGAGAGAGCTACCCTACCCCCTTTCCCCTTCCCCCACTATTCTGAAGAGATTCTACCCTGGGCGGTGGACATCCCTAGCTTGGTTTCCAGTGCTCGCCAACACATCCAAGCCTGCCTCTGCGATGGTGGCCTCCAGGTAAGGGAGTTTATTTAAGAAGCTTTAAAACACCGGGTAACACATCCAAGATGATGCTCTGCCACTCTCTCTCTCTCTCGCTTTTCTTTTGTTCCCTACCTCTGTGTCCATTAGCCATTTCATTACCCATCTACATCAGATTTTTGTCTCCCAGATATCCCTGCAAAATTGATTTGAGGTTTTTATCCCAGCAGGGGGGAACCTCCATTACCGTACATTTCCTTTGTTTGGGGGAGGGGTGGGGGGGAGACCAGGTTGCACTGACCCCTCCTCTGCTCAGTTTATCAGCTTGAAAGGAATGCCAAGGGGCTTCACAACCCTTTTGGATGGATGTAAATCCTCCCTTATGTATACAGCTTCATCACTCCTAGTCACCAATCTTGCACCAATCTTTCACACCTAAAGCTCTTTTGTGAGAACAATTTTGCTTACTCCCCTGTTGCAGGCAGGCAGCATGTCTGAAAAAGGGAGGAGGGGGCTCTGGAACTTTCATATGGGAATTCAAAGGCACTTTCCTCGGTAAAGCAGTGCTTTATCTGCAGAAAAGGATTTGTTATAAACATTTCCCGCCTGATATGCAGGTAAATTAATGTGGGTATAGCCTGCATGCACTAACGTTTACCCAAACTGAGAGAAGGTATTTCTGGGGACAGAGTTGCATACCCTTCTGGATTTTCAAAACTGCACTTCCTCGAAAAATGTGTGGCAAACAATTTTGCAGATGTAATTGTGTACAGGTAGCTTTGGAGGGGTAATTATCAAAGCGCACGTATGCGCGGAAGTTCATTTGGAAAATTAGTGTAACATATGCACTCATTTGCCAACTTTCTTATGCGGGCTGTTACATAAGTACACCCTTAATAAGAGGTGGCCAATTCAGGTCTTCAAGAGCCACAACTAGGCCTTGCTTTCAGGATATCCATATGCATGAGATATATTTGCATACAACGAAGGCAGTGCAGGCAAATTCAATGTTAGGCAACCTGAAAACCCATCCTGTTTGTGGCTCTTGAAGACTGAACTTGTCTACCCTTGCCCTACATCATCGAAAAGGGGTCTGTCTCAGGTGGCAGGCAAGGGGATGGGGGAGGAAGTTTTGCAAGTGCTCCTGTTTTAATATAGGGGATAATAAAGCAGGCAAGGCATTGTCTTTGGCCCCAGCTGGTGCCCCAGCAGGGCGACATGTCTTTGGGCACAGACTGGAGCCCTGACAGTGGGTTGCCACATCTTCGGGCCCCTGATCAAGGCCCCACCAGGACAAGATGATGTCTTCAGGTCCCAATGGGGGCCCAGGAGGACAGAGAAAGGGTTGTAGTAGGCAGACACGGGTTGCTCTCATTGTGTTTTCCCCATCACCCTTTCCCCTCCCAGCAGTTACTGGGTGGTGGAGCAGCAGCAGGAGGATTCCACGTCATCCCTCGCGAGTAAGTCCTGAAGACATTTTTCAAATCTGTAAAATAATGATAACTGCTAGATCTAGCTAATACACTGCCTGTACCCTCCATACAGAGGGCTTCGAAACCTTTAAATCTGCCCCTCATCAGTTAAGAGACTAAAACAAAACAGATTAAATAAATAAACAAATACCAGGAAGCAAGAAGAACATCTTTCCAAAAGCCTATGCCCAGAGACCTATCCAAAAGCATCTGTGGGAAGGATTTACAAAATGATGTTACTGGAGATGTCTTTTTACCCATGATGGCCAGAGCTGTGGCTTTGGCCAGATGGCTCTTCAGGGCGTCAATGACCTCAAATCCACTTCCATCCAGCTCGCACCGATTAATGGTCCCGTTGCCAGAGCTGATCCAGTACAGCTTCTGATCCACAAAATCAATGGAGAGGCCTTTAAGCCGGAGCACAAAACAAGAAGGAGGAAAAAAGCATCATCAGTTCAGCACATGCCACTCGGCTTTGTACACACATTAGTCAGAGAGCTGTAACCTGCTGGCCTTACCCACGGGTCCTTTCTGACCGCTGAACAGAGTGCTCCGGTTAGTGCCATCCATATTGGCTATGCTGATATTGTCTCCGTCTGTCCAGTATAGTTTTCTATGAAAAAGAATAAAAACCACACCGTAAAAAATCTGTTCTAATTAAATCTGTGACCCACTTCTATACACTCTTCCCAATTTGCCAATCCCGTCTTCTCAAGAAGCAAATCAGAACCCCTCCCCAAAAAAACAAATCTACTCCCAAACCAGGAAACACAAGACAAATTCATCAAGTCCATCCAATGACAAAATACAGTTATTGCTCGTAAAATTCAAACTTGTGACATCATCTTCTCTGTTCTCCTAAAATCTGCAGCATCTTGGGTTTGGCTGGGAATGCAGACAGTTGACTTCTGGCTAACTTCCAATAAACTAGAAAATGGCTGGTGTATAATGATTATTTTTTGACTGTTTAAATGTAAAAATAGAGAAAAAGATCTCAGCACTGGTGTTTCTCTGAATTAATCAGAATATGAACCAGTTAGTACAATCATCGGTCATAAAACCTCTTATATATTTTTACTGGAAAAATTACTTTTTTTGTTTTTTTGTGTTTATAAATTTTATTAAAATGCTCTTAGACACATACTGAAAAACTATCGCTATTGTGAAACTGGCTACATAAGCTCTAGTATCGATTGAGTTTTTCTAATTCAGAGCCGGCAACAATTCAAAACAGCAGGTGCCACTGTGTGTCTTTAAACTTGCGGTCTATACAATACCATTTGCCCGGTAAACAAATCTCAAAGGCACTACAGTGAGTTGCCAGTGAAGCAATTTTAAATATGATTGTAACAACTTTATCGGTACAAAAAACAGTTGCCTGAGTGACATCAGAAGTACTTATCTTTGAGAAGCGATTTCCTTCTAATAGAAATAGGCACCAAAGGTTGCCTATAGACACCAAGACACTAGAAACTCCGACGTTGGCAACGTTTCGCGATATGCTGCGTCAGGGCAGTGTCATGTCTAGAAAGAATAATTGCTGTCATGCCATGCCTTTCTACTCATTGGGCGTTTTCTAGTGTCTTGGTGTCTCTATAGGCAACCTTTGGTGCCTATTTCTATAAGAAGGAAATCACTTCTCAAAGATAAAATGGATAAAATACGAGGCAAGGAGAAAGAGATGACGATGAACCGAAAAATATTTTGAAGGTACTGCGTAGAAATGTGCAGGAGTTTTTCCAGATGACCTAATTTCAATTGCAGTTTATTAAGGGCTTGATTTACTAAAGGCTTTCCCCTTCCTTCTATGTCCTTGTAAAAAAAAAAAAAAAATGTTCACTAAACAAGGACCCCAAGATGTTTATGCCATCTTTTTCCCCCCAGCTTCCCAGAAGCTGCCAAACACATTCTTCTGAAATGAATTCTACTCAAGTGCTCTCCGTGTTCTCCTCTCAGCCCTGCTGGCTGCTCTTTCAGAGAGATTGCCACAGCCCATGAACCATGAACCAGCAGCTGCGTCTGGTGAACAACTTTCTCTGGAGATGTCATCAAGGAAAAAGCATTTGACATTTTATGCAAGGTGATTCCTTCTCCCTAATGAAGCACACAGATTCTTTGGTTCCACATAAAAATCGCCCACCCAGAGTTAGCAGAAAGTAGATGGGGGAAGGGGAGGGAGTAATACTACAGATTTCTCAGAAGGAACACCCTTGGCTTACTTACATACGTGCACAAATATAAAATCACCACTTAGTGCATGATGACCTATGGTGCCGATTAAGTGGTCTTCATATTGGCACTTCAAACAGGACGCCACAGAGAATAATTACAAATAACTAATGTTTAAATAAAAGTAAAGTATATTACAATTATAGTTAGGTATCTAGTATCTGCTTCATTACAAAAACCAAAAAGAAAAAAATTCACCTTCAAGTAATAAGAAACATCAGAGGAGGCCTGTTTACTGTAAAGTGTGCTAAAACTACACATTAGTGTTCTGATGTTAATACGGTATTTACTAAAAGGTGTCCGGCCCTTACTAAATACCATGACAAGCAGTTACCATGGCTGACCATGCCCGTACCTGGATGCCCCCATGCTCCCAGATCCCACTGGACCTAATGTGGCCTTCTGGGCCCAAAAGCTCGCCCACCCCTTCTCTTCGGGGCGCTGGCTTACATGAGATCCCCTTTTACCCCCGCATATGTGGGGCACAAGGGAACCTCAGGTCGGCCTGCACCTTTTTTGAAGAGCAGAGCAAGCGAGGCAGCAGCAACTGACGATCACTTCTGCTCTGAAGTGAGTGTGTGGTCCCCTTGAAGATACAAGCCCCTTTTATACCTGGAGAGGGAGAGAGACAGAAAGGGGATACGGTCATGTGGCCAAGACGTCTTGAGGTGAAGTTAACTTTTATTTGGCTTAATGTGATTTAAGCTTGGGCCATTTTAAATGAACAGCTCTACTAATGAAGCTGACACTCGCTCCACTTGCCCTTTTAGATCTTTTGAGTGATTTAATACAACAGACTATTTTATTTTACTAGATTGGCCATCTGGGTTTGGAGAACACGGCTTCTAATTGGTTTAGATCCCATCTCCTGGGAAGATCTCAGAGTATATCTGTAGGGATCTACAGGGCACAGTATCTCAAAAGCCATAACTGCTGCTGCAACATGCCGTACCCAGAGGAGCCGTGCGTTGCTCAATTCTTGTAAACACTTATCGCCAGCCACTCGGGGAAATGAAGTGATCTCGGGTTAAATATCGGCGATGCAGTAATGATGCACAAATCCCCCTCCCTTTAGGAACTGCTCCCGCTGAATCAGTGTGGCTATAATAAACCAGCGCTTTCAAGCAATAAATCTGGCCAAGACCAAAATACTCTGGGTGAAAAATTCTAAAATGCAAAACATCACTGCATCTCTGCTATTAGAAAAACCAGAAGTGCAAAATCTAGGAGTTATATCAGATTCAGCATTAAAGGAGGACATGAATGTAGGGACCCTCTATATATCCTCACTACTTATTTTTGTCCCTAGTTCAGGCAATGGGTTACGATTTAGGATCTGGGTATGAGGTAGTGGTTGGCAGACCATCCCTGACAAGCACCTCCAATGCTTCCCTCCCTAGCAGCGGACTCTAAAAGACACCGCGAGCTACCCAGGCTTCAGTTTCCACGGTCCCTGCACAATTTCCAACAGCAGCGGACTGAAAAGCTCAGCTGCATATTACTCCCAGCAGCTCCAGCACAGGACTCCAGAAAACACACGAGCCATCTGGGTTTCAGCATCCACAGCCCCTACACTCTTTTGAACAGCAGAGGACCAGAAGGCACACACACCATCACCTATAGATTTGCAACAGATCTGATACACTAACAGGTAACTACAAAACAAAAAGAAAAAACTTACAAGGTAGTTGTAAGTAGAATACATTTAGTATCTTGAGGATCATGAACACCCAAACATAAAATAAACCAATAGAATAAAAATTCTTTAGATTAGTTTGAACATGTCTACTCCTTTAGAAATTTTGAATCGTTAACAACTCAACCAAATTGAGATACAGACACAGCAAGAGGGATGCTATCCAGTCTTTTGCACAGAGATTATCCACCAGTTGGCGAGAGGCTGTATGTGTGCATTCAGTGCAAAAAGCGCCTAACCCTCAGAGATTGAGTCCACGTGCCTAGATGACCAGGCAGGTTTAGAACGGCCATTGTGGTTGGTGATTTGGTCATTAGGAATGCAGACACTGGGTGGTTGGTGAACATGAGGATCACTTGGTAACTTGCCTGCCTAGCACGAAAGTGGCAGACATCACGGGTCACCTAGCTAGGATTTTTCTACATTGCTGGGGAAGAGCTGGCTGTCTTGGTACATGCGAGTAACCAATGACAGGAAGAAGGTTCTGGAAGCCAAATTCAGGATTTTAGGTAGAAAGTTGAAATCCAGACCTTCCAGGGTAGCCTTCTCAGAAATGCTCCCCATTTCACGTGCAGGACCGCAGAGGCTGACAGAGCACCAGAGTCTTAATGACTGGATGAGACAAATGTGCAGGGAAGGGGGATTTGTTAGGAACTGGGCAACATTTTGAGGAAGGTATGGCCTTTTCCAAAAGGATGGGCTCTACCTTAACTAGAGTGGAATAAAGCAGCTTCTAAACTAGATGATGAGGGAAAGCAGACAGTTGCTCAGGAACATATGGTTTGGAATGATGTATCTTTGAAGGATACTTACAAAACAAGGAAGTTAGGGCATTCTGCCAGAGAGGTTGCAGTAAGTGCTAAAGTAGCCCAGCTGATTTTAAGTAAAGAGAAGAGAGAGCAGAAAGATTCCAAATTATCTCTGTCAACTGATTAGCAGGTTGTTAATACAAACCAAATACATATTTTGAAATGTCTGTATGCCAACGTTAGAAGTCTAAAAATAAGATGAGAGAGTTAGAATGCATAGCACTGAATGAAGAGTTAGATATAGGGCCTGATTTTCAAAAGCATAAACATGCTTAAAACTGGGTTTTAAATGTGTAAAGGCACTTTACAGGCATTAAGTCACTTTTGAAAATTGCTACAATAGCATGCCACACTTAAATGTGTAACTCCGTTGAAAATTCACCTGAAAATTGGCATTTTAGAAACTTCATAGAAGGAGGATAACCAATGGGACACTATGATAGGGTACAAATTATATTGCAATGACAGGATGGATCAAATTAGTGGAGGGGTGGCATTAGATGTTAAATAGGACATATAGTTAAATATGACAAAAGTTCTTCAGGAAACAAAATGCATTGTGGAATCTTTATAGATTGAGCTTTATATCAAATTCCAATAATGCTCCTCCTGTAAATATCAAGCTGGGAAAAGATACTATCCAAATTACCAAAATCGCCCGGAACTTGGGAGTTTGGATCGATTCAAATTTATCACTTACACAACACATCTCTAAGGTTGTGAAAAACTCATTCTTTAAGTTAAATGTGGTAAAAGATTAAGACCCTTATTTATTTTTTTTAATTTATTTATTTATTTATTTAATTCTTTTATATACCGACCTTCATGACAGGTGTCATATCAAATCGGTTTACATGAAACAAGGGGTAAACATTTTATCAACCATTTAACAGTAGAATAATCAGAGGAGGTATAAAGTTACATATAACAAGGAGATCAAACTGATTTCAGATCAGTCTTGCAAGTCTTAATTCTTTCTGGTATAGACTACTGTAATGGTCTATATTTAGGCTTACCTGAATCCACCATTAAACCACTTCAAATTATTCAAAATTCTGCAGCAAGACTACTTACAGCTACTCCATTGAGGCAACACATTTCCCCAGTTTTACAGAAATTACATTGGTTGCTGGTAAAGTATCGAATAAAATACAAGATTCTTAATCTTATTCACTCGCTACTAAACAATATCGATTCTACCTGGCTCTGTTCCGAACTCAGAATTTATAAACCTCCTAGGGATCTTAGATCAAAAGGAAGAAATCTCCTAGAAGTCCCTTCATTAAAAAAGGCCGCCTTAAACGTCACCAGACATAGAGCATTCTCAGTTGCGGGACCCATATTGTGGAACGCCTTGCCTGACCCTTTAAGGCAAATTTATAATAAAAAAGAATTTTAAAAAGCCTTAAAAACTCATTTCTTCAAAGAAGCCTTCAGTATTCTAGATACTAGTTAGAAAGGTTAGTCGCTTAGCCGTCAATCTAATATTAAATAAGTCTGCAAACTGTTGTGTTTTATTTAAGTTTCTTTTATAAATTAATGTTGTTATATCCATTTTTATTTAAATTTTGGTTTATTGGATTTGATCATGATGTTTTAATGTAATTTTGGTTTTTATTTTAGTTAAGTAAGTTTTATTTCAGATCCGTTTTTATTTTATTTTCTATAAACTTACTTTATTTTAAATTTTTTCTTTTGAAAATATTGTAAACCGCTTCGGTCATTTCTAGTACTTGGTGAAATGGTATATAAATGTATTAAATAAATAAATAAATAGATAAATAAATAAATAAATATAAATTCCATGTAAGAAGGGGAACAAAATAGCAGTGGGGATACCTGGCCAAAACGGACCGATGATGAAATGCTAACAGAAATTAGGAAAGGCAACACAATTAGTAACACAATAACCAGTGATTTCAATTACCCCAGTATTGACTGGGTAAATGTCACATCAGGACATGCTAAGGAGGTAAAGTTCCTAGATGAAATAAATGACTGCTTCATGGAGCAGCTGGTACAAGAACTGACAAGCGGGGGGGGGGGGGGGGGGGGGGGGGGAAGCTATTTTAGATCTAATCCTTAGTGGAACGCATGATTTGGTGTGAGAGGTAATGGTGTCAGAGCCACTTGGTACTAATGATAATAACATGATCAAATTTGTCTTGATAACTGGATGGAGGACACTTAAGAAAATCTACTGCGATACTATTTAACTTTCAAAAAGGAGACTGCTAAGATAAGGAAAACGGTTAGGAAAAAACTGAAAGGAGCAGCTGAAAAGATTTGAGACTTTACATCAGGCATGGACATTGTTTAAAAATATCATCTTGGAAGCCCAGACTAGATGTATTGCACACATTAAAAAAGGTGGAAGGAAAATCAAATGACTGCTGGCAAGGTTAAAAGGTGAGGTGAGAAATACTATTCTAGCCAGAACAACAACTTTCAAAAAATGAAAGAGGGATCCAAATGAAGAAAACAGGAAACAGCATAACACTGGCAAGTCAGATACAAAGCACTGATAAAGAAAGCAAAGAGAGAATTTGAAAAGAAGCTTGCTGTGGAAGCAAAGACTCATAATAAAAACTTTTCAGGTACATTTGAAGTAAAAAGCCTGTGAGGGAGTCAGTTGGACAATTAGATGAATAAGGGGCAAAAGGGCACTAAGGGAGGAGAAGGCCATAGCAGAGAGATTAAATAAATTCTTTGCTTTGGTCTTTACTAAGAAAGATGTATGGGAGATACCCATACCAGACATGACATTCAAAGGTGATGATTCAGCAGAACTGAAACAAATCTTAGTGTACCTTGGAGATATAATAGAGCAAATTAACAAACTAAAGAGTAGCAAATCCCCTGTACCAGATGGTATACATCCCAGAGTGCTGAAAGAACTGAAAAAAATAAAATTGTGGACCTGCTATTAGTAATTTGTAAACTATCATTAAATTCATCTATGGTACCTGAAGACTGGAAGGTTGCTAATGTAACGCCAGTTTTTTAAAAAGGGATCAAGGGGTGATCCAGAAAACTACAGACTAGTGAGCCTGTGCCAGGCAAAATGTTAGAAATTATCATAAAGAAAAAACTGCTAAACATACAGATAGGCATAGTTTAATGGGACAAAGCCAACCTGGATTTAGCCAAGGAAAGTCTTGCCTCACCAATCTGCTACATTTTTTTTGAAGGTGTAAATAAATATGTGGATAAAGGTGAGCCAGTTGATATAGTGTGTCTGGATTTCCAGAAAGCAACTGACAAAATCCCTCATGAGAAACTTCTTAGGAAATTAAAAAGTCATGGGATGGGGGCAGTGTCTTACTGTGGATTGGGAACTGGTTAAAAGATAGAAAACAGAGAGTAGGTCTAATTTTCCTAATGGAAAATGATAATTAGTATAGTGCCATGGGCATCTGTTCTGGTACCACTGCTTTTGAAAATATTTATAAATGAACTGGAAATGGGAACAAGTGAGGTGATCAAATTTGCCAATGACACAAAATTATTCAAAGGTTATTTATAAAAGGCCGGATTTTAAAACCCCGGCGCATGTAAATCCCGGGTTTACATGCGTGGCCGGGCCCATTTGAAAATGGAAGCTTGCGTGGCCGGGCCCATTTGAAAATGGAAGCTTGCGGGGTTTACGCGCGTGGGCCCGGCCACACGCGTAAACCCCGGGACGTCTGTAAGTGCCAGGGCCCTAAAAGGGGGCGGTCCGAGGGGCAGGGCAGGAGGCGCCCGGTACAGCGGCTATTTGCAGCTGTGCCACGGGATCGCGTTCCGGCAGGGTGCCGATGCACGCAACTTGCTCCTGCTCCTTTGCAGGAGCAAAACGTGTGTTAAAAAAATGGGGGAGAGGGGGCTAGGATGGGGATAGGGGGAGGGTAGGATAGGGGAAGGGGAAGGGAGTTTAGGGTAGGGGGTTGGGAAGTTCCCTCCCCGTCTACTCCTTAATTGGAGCGGACTGGGAGGGAACTGGGGAAGGCCCCCAATGCGTCGCCGCGCAAATTTGTTAAATTATACCCCCCCCCCCTTGCACTCGCTGACCTGGAATTTTATAAGATGCATGCGCCAGCATGCGCATATTATAAAATTGTGCGTCCACATGTGCGCACCAGGTAGCGCGCGCATGGACGTACGCACGTGTTTTTTTTTAAATCTACCCCTTAGTGTATTTAAGGTCTGCTAAATCCAATTAACAAACTGATCATTGCGGATTACAATATAACACTCATCAGCACATCAAGACATTACCTTAATTTTATAAACATTATATACAATAAAACAAATTACATTTCAAACAGCATACACTCGCGTAAAAAAAAGTTAGCATTTAGTTGCTTTCTAAAAATTGTATAATCCTCATACGCTCTTAATTCAGGAGGCAATTTAATCCAGAGTACTTGACGAATGTGGGGAAAAAAAACTCATGCCCTGGTTTGCTGAGGTTTTGCCACTGAACGAGAAGGAGTTCTAAGATCATTCTGATTTTCGGAGTGCAATGACCTGGTTGGAAGATAAAAATCAATAAAATCTGCAAAAGGATAATTGTTAAAGTGCAAGGACTTAAAAAACATTAACCGTTTAAATTGAAGTCTTTCCTGATTTGGAAGCCAATGCATAGCAGAGGGGGAATTATGGTCAGAATATTTAGCTCCTGCGATAACCCTTGCTGCAACATTTTGTTATCAACTGTAAAACATGTAGCAAATTCTTAGGTAACCCAAGAAAGAGGGCATTACAGTAGGCTACTTTTGAAAGCACTAAGGCTTGGGCCCCCAAGTGAAAGTCTACAGGAAACGACAGAGACTTTAAAGGGTGAATAGTTTGCAATTTAAAAAAAGCAGCCCTTGCCAAAGATTTAATGTCTGGTTTCAATGTCATTTTGGAGACCAACTGAATTTCCAAGTTTTTTTTGGTCTCAGTCACAACAGGAATAATTGTGCCCTCAAATCTAATTTCCTAGGGGGGAGAACTGGGTTTTACACGTGTAAATGCACTTTACCTGTGTAAGTGGGCTTTTGAAAATTGCTACATTCTAAACCATTGAATTGCCCATAGGATTTGCATTTTATGTGGGTAAATGGCTTTTGAAAATTGCTATGGTAGTAGTTATATTTACACCTGTAAATCCTTTTGAAAATTCACCTAGCAGTGAATTGTAATGGCTTGCAGTCTGCTTTCGAACCAGCTTTTAAAATTCTAACGCTGATGTTTCAGGTCCCCGAGAGGGAAGAATCATGTACATTGATATGTATTATCCCAGGCTTTAGGATCTGATCAGGAAGCTTTCATGTGCATTTCTTCACTAACCAAGATGCTCCTGGGAAGGACAGGAGCAAGGCTTTCTCCAGTGCTACACCCCACTTATAGAACACGCTACCGAAAGAAGTTCACTTAGAAAAGGATCACAGCCTTGTATGTGCGCTTAATAAAAAATGTCTATTGACTTCATTTATGTGACTTTATTTCTTTTCTGGTTTTCACCTATTCTTAGTTTTTATATTTCTTATGTAATGGATTGGTCTTACAGTTGGCTTTAGGTTCCATTCTACATCTGTTCTTTAAAATGCTTGTTTGTCAGGGTGGGGGGGTTATTTATATATATATATTTTTTTTTTACTGTTTTTATGTATTCCTGGGCTTATTTTGTTTCTGCTTTGGACAGGGCTGCTCGTTTCTTATAGTTTCTATTTTGTACTTTGAGCTTTGAGGAAAGATGTTTTACCAATTTAACAAACAAAACTATATTCATTTGCGTTTATCCTCTTCTGCATTTTCAGTAATGTTCACACGTTACGAATAATGCATGTTAAACTCACATTAAGTGCAAAATTCGGCATGTAATAGGAGCCAATGTGCATTACAAGTGGTCAATCCAGCATGGACTGTGTATTATAAAGCACAAGGCCTAATCAGAAGGTTTTACAGGGTAAATGAGTACCCACATAAAAATGTGGTCTGATTATTGCCCTCCTTTCCATACGCAGGTATAAATGTATGTATGAGTGTCACCGGCCTCCCTTATTAGTTACATCAGTGTCCTCAGACGCTGGATGAACGAAATCCAAGAGCATGACCAACCACATCAAATAACCTTTCCCTTGACGCAGAAAGATTAACTTGTCCAACAATCTGCACCTCCTCCACTAGATTTTGAAATGAGGACCTCAGAACTCAAACTGGTTTATAAATCTAAGCACACAGTTAAAGCATTTAGGGAACGCCCTCTTAACAGCCTTAAATACAAGCATACGTATCTTGAACTTCATTCTCCAACAGTCGGCCAACCAGTGAAACTTAAATAAAGCAGGAGGAATGTGGACCCTGAATCACTGCCCCAGAAACAATTCTCGCTGCCACTTTTTGAACATGTAACATGCAATAAGGAAGCCCATATATATGTTACATGTGTAAAAAAAAAAAAATAGCACTTTCACCCATAAACCAGCATATAAGCGAATATATGCTACTTTAAAAACCTCAAAATTCCTCAGATTATGAATTGGAAATGTTACGTCAAGTACAAGACACTAAGTTCTATCAACCTCTGACTTCAGATCCCACCATGATACTACAAGATAGGATATCTACCTTATTAGAGGAAGCCAAGGAAAGAGGTTTCCTAACCACAAGAGAATCCAATTTTCTCCAAGTACAACATCCCAGGACTCCAGTTATATACGGAGTCCCCAAGATACACAAAACTCTCATAAAACCTCCACACCGTCCAATCATTTCAGCCAACGGTTCAATACTGGAACCCTTAGCACAATTCATAGATCACTTCTTAAGACCACAAGTACCACTAACAAAGTCATATGTACAAGACACATCAGACATGTTATCCAAGTTGGCACAATTACAATCAGTAGCAGAAGATAGCCTCCTGGTCACTTTGGACATAGAGGCACTGTATACAAACATACCCCAGAGAGAAGCACTATCAATAGTGAAGGAGGTATTAGTGAAGAGAACACGGCCGCACAGAATACCCACATCTTTCCTGCAGAATTTAGCAGAAATTATTCTGTTCCACAACTACTTCGCATTCCAACAGAGGTATTTCTTACAAGTGCACGGCGTGGCAATGGGGTCTCCTGTGGCCCCTGACGTAGCGAATCTCTTCGTGGCAAAATTCGAGGAGTCCACAGTTTACACCTCCGGTTTCTACAAACATGTCTTGCAATGGACTAGATACATAGATGACATCTTTTTCATATGGACGGATACAGAAGTCACGCTATTGCAGTTCCACCAGTGGCTGAATCAAGCGCATCCAAATTTAAAATTCACCATCACATATCATAAGGAAACCATATCCTATTTAGACATCAAAATAATCAAGATGGGATCCACACTACAAACCACCTTATACAGGAAACCAACGGATAGAAACAATCTACTCCGTTTTGACAGTCATCATCCGAGGAGGTTTAAAGAAGGCTTACCGGTCGGTCAATTCTTTAGGATACGGAGGTTATGCTCAGAAGAAGCAGATTTCCACGAGCAAGCACAAACATTATCCGCTCGGTTTGCAGTCAGAGGTTATCCTAGACAGGTTATAAATCATGCGTACAAAAGGGCTACCTATTCCGATAGGGAATCCCTCTTGCAATACAAACACAAACCGGATAGTTCACAATTAATTTGTGTGCTTCAACACACACAGCTGACTACACAGATTAGAAATATCCTTATCAAGTACTGGCATGTCCTGAGTCCATATCCAATATTCACTCAATTGCCCATGTTTGCATACTCAAGAGGACGCAATATAAGACAACATATCATCAGAGCAGCCGTTCCAGAATTAATCAATCCCGCGAGTATAGGGCAAACGACTTGTGGCAAATGCAAATTTTGTGCTCAAGCCCATCAGGGCATCAGCTGGACCCATCCAAGCACAGGGTATGTGGTCAAGCTCAATAGTGACGTCGATTGCAACTCGGACCATGTGATATACACCTTACAATGTCCGTGTCCAAAGATATATATCGGCAGGACAAAGAGGAGAGTACGAATCCGATTAATAGAACACAAATGCAGGATAACCAACAAAGATCTGAAAGCTCCAGTGGTACAACATTGTGTGGACACAGGGCACACGTTTGGGGAATTACAATGGGCAGTGCTGGAACAAGTGAAAGCATTATGGCGAGGAGGCAACCGTGAAATGATTCTCAACAGAAAAGAAAACCAGTGGATTCATCGATTGAACACATTAGAACCCCACGGATTGAATGATAAAATAGAATGGCTGTCACTGATCTAGCATCTACCCACGTCACAATATTCAGAGTGACGTTAGCAGCACCGCCCCACACGTCATGAGCCTACGTGACAGAACTACTTTAAAAATGGCGATTTTTCCCGCCGACTCCCGCGCCAGCCAGAGGAGCAGGTTACGGCAGCCGTGGTTCAGAACACGGAGCATGACAACCAGCATCTCCAGCGCCGCAGTCCACGACCATCCGAACAGCCACAGCAATAAGTATGTATTCGGAACTCCAACCAGAAGTACCTTGCTAAGTGACAGCCAAATGTCAATAGCTTTAGGATGATAGTAATGGTTTATTTTTATGTTGTATAGTTGCCACAGTGTTTTCGCGGTCTCTCTTGTCAAAGCAAAGCCCGTGAAGAAGGAGCACAAGCTCCGAAACGCCTTGGTGTCGGCAGCACAAGATTGACTACACACACGCAAGTATAATACAAGTGGTGGCTTGAATATCTAGAAAACAATTTGCAGAGCACGCAAACCCGTGGACACAACCATAAATTTAAAACCTATATTGAGGTGCCTAATGATTTAGAAGCCATTTAAGGCTCACATACACGATAGCTAAACTTCACAGGTTGGCATCGTATGAAGGCACGCTCAATCCACATCCTTTATACATAACAAGTTGTATAATTTTTCTTATTTTGTATCTTGTTATAATAGTTTGGGTATAGCACTTGAGTACTTTAAAAACCTCAACATGCGTGCATAAATCAGGGTCCGCGTGCAAATTTTCACATGTAACAAGGGGTGAGCCAAAGGCATTCCGAGGAAGGGCCAACATTTACGTGCGTAAATTGCTATTTTTAAAAGCAATTTATGCATGTAAATATGGCACCTTACTGGCAAAAATTTACTCCTGCTGAATATCAGGAGAAAGTGATCATAAACATTGTAAAAAAATGACTGGGTGGTAGGGTCTGGGTGAAGTGGGGGATACTTTAGGCTGAAGAACCAGGAGTGTCTTTCCAAGCTGCTTGATGGACTGAGCGAACTGGTAGAGTATTGGTAAAACATATTTCATAGCCATGCAAATGTTAGAAAATCCCGAATTACGCACCATGCAAGCATTGCAGGTCTTTAGCACGTGGAGCCGATGCATCCAAATCCAGGAAAGCCGGAAGTTCCACGGTCTGGCTCACGTGAAACGCAGATACAACCTTTAGAAGAAAGGAAGGCACCATTCTCAAAGAAATCCTAGAATCCGAAATCCTCAGGAAAGGCTCTCTACACAACAGCGCCTACAGCTCTGAAATCCTGTGGGCGGAACAAATGGCCACCAGGAATACCACTTTTAACGTGAGATTCTTCACTGGTGCCTTTCTCAAAGGCTCAAAAGGAGCCCCACACATCCCTCTGAAGACTAAATTTAGGTTCCATGAAGGACATATTTTCCTCAATGGAAGTCGAGATGCTTCGCCCCACGGAAGAAGCAAACCACATCCGGGTGAGCAGCCATCGACACTCCACGCACCTTGCCTCGAAGACAGCATAAGGCCACAACTTGCACCTTAACAGAGCTAAAGGACAAACCTATCTTCAAACCCTCCTGCAAGAAAGCCAAGACATGAGATATCGAGGCTTGAGTGGAAACCATTCCTTGGCTGGTGCACCAAGACTCAAAAACCTTCCAGATTCTGACATAAGATAAAGATGTGGAAGTCTACCTAGCCTGCATCAAAGTGGAAATGACATCCTCCGGATGTCCTTTTTCTGTCAATTGCTGCCTCTCAAAATCCAGGCCACGATACAAAAGTGATCCACCCGATCTGAAAATATTGGGCCTTGCCGCAGAAGGTTCGGCAAATTATGGAGTCGCAGCGTTCTGTCAACCACCAGGTTGACCAGATCTGCAAACCATGGGTGCTTCAGCCACTCTGGTGCCACCAGAATTAATTTTACAGGAAAATGTTCTATTTGCTTTATCAGCTTCCCCACTAGGGAAGATGGAAGAGGAAAAATGTACAGTCGAATTCCCCGGGGCCATGATAAAACCAGAGCATTGACACCTGCTGTTCCGTTCTCTCTTCTGCAACTGAAAAACCGGGGTGCTTTGGCGTTCGTCTGCAACGCCATCAGATCCAAGCTGGGAGTACCCCACAGCGACATATCAGAACCATCGCCTCTTCCGACAACTCCCACTCTCCGGGGTCCAGTTTCTGCCGGCTAAGGAAATCTGGCTGTACATCGTCCACTCCTGCGATGTGAGACACTGCAAGCATCGCCAGATGCTGCTCTGCCAAGAGAAACAAGTCTTGAGCTTCCTGGGTTACTGCCAGACTCCTGGTACCCCCTTGTCGGTTGACGTAAGCCACCATGGTCGCGTTGTCCGACAACATATGCACTCTGAGTAGCCGCTCAAGAGAGGCAGAAAAGCAAGTAACGCGTACCGCACTGCCCTCATCTCTAGAAGATTGATAGACAAGGATTTCTCTTCCATAGATCACTGCCTTTGGGCCGACTGATTCTGGCACCCTGCGCCCCAGCCAGAGAGACTGGAATCAGTGGTAACTACCACCCAGTCTGGAACCTTCAAGTCCACTCCGCACCTGAGATGATCCTGACCAAGCCACCATGAAAGACTGGACCTGGCAGGCTCCTCAAGCAATAAAGGAAGGTGAAACTGCTCCGACAATGGATCCCAACACAAGAGGAGGGACCGCTGCAGAGGGCCTCATATGAGCAAAGGCCCAAGGGACCAGCTCCAATGTTGAGGCCATAGAGCCAAACACCTGAAGATAATCCCAGACTCTGGGAATTGCTGCATCCAGCAACTTGCGCACTTGCTGCTGCAGTTTGAGAATACGAGCATCCGTAAGGAACACCTTCCCCACTCCAGTGTCGAAACATGCTCCTAAGAACTCCAGAACCTGAGACAGAGAGATGACTCTTCATCAAATTCACTACCCATCTCAGAGACCGCAGCTGCTCCAAGACCTGAGATACCGCCTGAACCCCCAGGGCTTCCAACTTCGCTCAAATGAGCCAGTTGTCCAGATACAGGTAGGATAAGACCTGTAACCCACAGACACCCATTATTGAAAGCTGTGCAACCCACAACTCTATCCCACCACTCACACAGGCCATTAAGGAACTTTAAAAGTATTTCAGTGGGCTCTGGTAGAATAAGACCTGTGTTCCGTAGACACACACTGTATCAAGTGCAACAAGTACAAAATGCCTTCTCTGTATTAAATCCTGAAGAAGTCCTTGAGAAAAAGATTGAAATGTTATCGGAAAAGAGAGAAAAAACCCAATGCATACAGAAATTCCAAATCAGAAACCAAAGGAAAAAGCTCACAGTGATGGATGACTCTGTCATCAGAGGCATTAATATCTTCCCTTGCACAAATGCAAAGAGAAAAGTGGATAACAAAACTCAACTAAATAGGTCACAAAAGGAGTCCAGGAACAGCAGTAACCTGAGCAAAGAAAGCTGGAAAGCTATGAGCACAAATGCTCATAGTTTGGGTAATAAAATCCCAGAGCTGCAAGCCCTAATGGTGGAGGCGGACTTGGACGTTGTTGCTGTCACAGAAACATGGTTTACAGAATATCATGACTGGGATACGGCAATACCAGGCTATAACTTGTTAAGGAAGGACAGAGAGGATAGGAAAGGGGGAGGAGTGGCTCTATATGTCAGAAACAATATCCAAGCATCTGAGCTGCAAGGAAGATGGGGCAAAGAAGAAGCACTATGGGCCGACTTAAAAAAAGATGGGGCATCCATTTTTATTGGAGTGGTTTACAGGCCTCCAAACCAAAAGGAAGAGCTGGACAGAGATCTGATTGAAGACATCCACAGGATAGCAAAGAAAGGAGAAGTGGTGATCGTTGGAGACTTTAATATGCCAGATGTAGACTGGAGAATCCCATCTGCAGAATCTAATAATAGTAGAGAAATAGTAGATGCCCTGCAAGTAGCTTTGTTCAAACAAATGGTAATGGAACCCACGAGAGAAGGAGCTATACTCGACTTAGTGCTCACTAATGGAGATAATGTCTCAGACGTCCAGGTGGGTGCCCACCTCAGCACCAGTGATCATCAAACGGTATGGTTTAATATCACAAAAAGGACACGGAAAAGAAGCACAAAAACCCAAGTTTTGATGTTCAAAACACAGACTTTGATGAAATGGGGAAGTACCTGGAGGAAGAACTAAAAGGCTGGGAAAACGAGAGAGATGTGGATCAACAGTGGACCAATCTAAAAGGAGCAATCACCAAGGCAACTAATCTATATGTTAGAAAAGTAAAGAAAAGCAAAAGAAAAATGAAACCTATCTGGTTCTCAAAGGAGGTGGCTGACAAAATAAAGGCTAAAAGAACAGCGTTCAAGAAATATAAAAGATCCCAAAAGGAGGAACACAAAGAAGAATATCTAGTAGAACTGAGGGAGACGAAGAAATTAATCAAGATGGCAAAAAGTCAAGCGGAAGAGAGGATTGCCAAAGAGGTAAAGAGTGGTAACAAAACATTTTTCAGATACATCAGTGAAAAGAGAAAAGTTCAAAGTGGTATAGTGAAATTGAAAGGTGGAAAGGATCAATGTGTGGAGAGAGACGAAGAAATGGCAGAAATATTAAATGAATACTTCAGTTCTGTGTTCACTAAAGAGGACCCTGGAGAAGGACCGACACTAGTTAACAAGAAACTGGAGGGGAATGGAGTAGATATAACTCCATTTACAGTAGAAAATGTATGGGAAGAGCTGGTGAAACTGAAAGTGGACAAAGCCATGGGGCCTGATGAAGTTCATCCCAGAATACTGAGGGAGCTCAGAGATGTGCTGGCAGGTCCGCTGTGTGACCTATTCAATAGATCCCTAGAAACGGGAGTGGTGCCGAATGATTGGAGGAGAGCGGTGGTGGTCCCGCTTCATAAGAGTGGGAACAGAGAAGAGGCTGGTAACTACAGACCGGTTAGCCTCACTTCGGTGGTGGGAAAAGTAATGGAGTCACTGTTGAAAGAGAGAATAGTAAACTATCTACAGTCGGGAGAATTGCTGGACCAGAGGCAGCATGGATTCACCATTGGAAGATCCTGTCAGACAAATCTGATTGACTTTTTTGACTGGGTAACCAAGGAATTGGATCGAGGAAGAGCACTCGATGTCATCTACTTGAATTTCAGCAAAGCTTTTGACACTGTCCCGCACAGGAGACTGGTGAATAAAATGAGAAGCTTAGGAGTGAGTGCCGAGGTGGTGGCCTGGATTGCAAACTGGTTGACGGACAGAAGACAATGTGTGATGGTAAATAAAACCGCTCTCTCTTCAGAGAGAGTTCCAAGTGGTGTACCGCAGGGATCGGTGTTGGGACCGGTCCTTTTCAATATCTTTGTGAGCGACATTGCGGAAGGGATAGAAGGTAAGGTATGTCTTTTTGCGGATGACACTAAGATCTGCAACAGAGTGGACACGCCGGAAGGAGTGGAGAGAATGAGACGGGATTTAAGGAAGATGGAAGAGTGGTCGAAGACATGGCAGCTGACATTCAATGCCAAGAAGTGCAAGTCATGCATATGGGGAGTGGAAATCCGAATGAACTGTATTCAATGGGGGGAGAAAGGCTGATGTGCACGGAGCAGGAGAGAGACCTTGGGGTGATGGTGTCTAATGATCTAAAGTCGGCGAAACAATGTGACAAGGCGATAGCTAAAGCCAGAAGAATGCTGGGCTGCATAGAGAGAGGAATATCGAGTAAGAAAAGGGAAGTGATTATCCCCTTGTACAGGTCCTTGGTGAGACCTCACCTGGAGTATTGTGTTCAGTTCTGGAGACCGTATCTCCGAAGAGACAGAGACAAGATGGAGGCGGTCCAGAGAAGGGTGACCAAAAAGGTGGAAGGTCTTCATCAAATGACTTATGAGGAGAGATTGAAGAATCTAAATATGTACACCCTGGAGGAAAGGAGGAGCAGAGGTGATATGATACAGACTTTCAGATACTTGAAAGGTTTTAATGATCCAAAGACAACGACAAACCTTTTCCATAGGAAAAAAATCAGCAGAACCAGGGGTCACGATTTGAAGCTCCAGGGAGGAAGATTCAGAACCAATGTCAGGAAGTATTTCTTCACGGAGAGGGTGGTGGATGCCTGGAATGCCCTTCCGAAGGAAGTGGTGAAGACCAGAACTGTGAAGGACTTCAAAGGGGCGTGGGATAAACACTGTGGATCCATAAAATCAAGAGGCCGTCAATAAAGAGTGGGTGGCTAGCCAGAATGACGGCTACTGCCTGGAGACAATACCCTTATTCAATAAACATACACATGGTTACTGTGACTCCAACATCGCTCTAAGCTACAACAGCAAGAGGAAATGTGGAAAAAAGGATTCGCACTCACAAAGTGGGGAATAGCTGGCTTGTTACGGCGGTTACTACCCCAAACCAAATAAGCCTGATACTTCACTTTCAATGCATATCCAGCATAGCTCTCTGCTTCAACGGCAGGGGAGAAGAAAAACTGATACTTCACGCATAGCCAGCATAGCTCCCTGCTTCAACGGCAGGGGAGAAGAAAAACTGATACTTCACGCATATCCAGCATAGCTTCAACGGCAGGGGAGAAGAAAAAAGGATTCGCACTCACAAAGCGGGGAGTAGCTGGCTTGTTACGGCGGTTACTACCCCAAACCAAATAAGCCTGATCTTTCACTTTCAATGCATTTCCAGCATAGCTCTCTGCTTTAACGGCAGGGGAGAAGAAAAACTGATACTTCACGCATATCCAGCATAGCTCCCTGCTTCAACGGCAGGGGAGAAGAAAAACAACCAATAAGGGCTGAATAACACAGTCTGGGTAAAACAAATAAGCATGGGTGTAGCTTGCTTATTGCGGCGGTTACTTCCCCTACTACCCATAACTAATCAAGCTTGATATTTCACTTGGTTGCAGCTCCATCACTGCTCTCTACATTAATGGTGGGGGTGGAAGGGAAATAGAACCAAAGAGCTAAGAGAAACAGATAAGTATGAGAGAAAAAAATGTGAAGCTTGCTGGGCAGACTGGATGGGCCGTTTGGTCTTCTTCTGCCGTCATTTCTATATAACCAAGATGCCATTCTTCCTGAGCGTTGCTGCCACCACAACCATTACATTGGTAAAAGTGTGTGGTGCCATAGCCAACCCGAACGGAAGGGCACAAAACTGAAAATGTTTCCCTGAGGACCATGAAGCACAGAAACCGCTGGTGATCTGGGCATATTGGAATGTGCAGATATGCTTCAGACAAGTCTAGAGAAGCCAGGAATTCTCTCTTGCGCACTACTACAATCACCGACCGCAGAGTCTCCATGCAGAAATGAGGAACCCTGTGTTAGGATTCGTAGGTTAGTGGGCCCTTGGTCCGAGGTGAGAGGTGGTACTACCCACTGGGAGGAGCCCTGTTGAACCTCACCGTCGGGAGGCGAGGTCAGAGCTATGGATAACACAACCCAGCTAGAGGAAAAGAGTAGGAGACTGGGCTGTGGGAGAAATGAGCCAGATAGGATCCCCCTAGTGGTGGAGTGCAGAACAGGCCCCTGGGAGTGGGGAGTGCAGAGAGGGCGACCTTGGGGGTGGAGCCACAGAGAGAGGGACTGCACAGAAGGAATGACGTAGGTTACCTGAGACATGGGGAACCCAGGGGTCTTTGGCAATGCAAAGGATCACTACCCCGAGGAGCGGGGAAGTGTGGTACAGTCTCGGAGTGTAGGCAGGATGCTACCCCGAGGAGTGGGGAGCAAGATGTAGTAGCAGTAACAAGGCATTGACCCGAGGAGCGGGGGAGCGCTGAGCAATCACAGTTCACAAGCGCAGACCCGAGGAACGGGGGGGGGGGGGGGGGGGGGGGGGGTGCAACTAGTCCCAAGCGATGGCAGAGGTCCGCGGAGCGGGATACACCAACGCTGATTCTCCACGCAGCAGAGTAGCATGGCAGTGGTCCATGAAGTGGGGTACACCGAAGTGGAGGCTCACGAGCAGAGTAGTTCGGCATGGGAAGCGGTTGCATAGACCCCAAGGACGACCTATCGGAGGCTTATGTTGAGCGCATGTGGGGGCAAGAGTCCACATAAGCTTGTGTGTCTTTATTCATGGTGGGCCACCAATAGAAATGGTGGAGGGTAGACAAGGTTCTAGACTGTCCCGGGTCACCTGCAGTTAGGGAGGCATGAGCCCAGCGGAGTAATATCCGTCTATGTTGTCGGGGAACTACCGTTTTCCCAGCAGCACTGTGAAGGTGGCAGAAAGAAGGACCTTGGCTGGGTCAATGAAGTGACATGGGAGGTTGGGTACGTCTTCAGCGACGAAAGACCAAGAGAGTGCATCGGCACGAGCATTCTTGCTGGCTGGTTGATAGCATAACAAAAAATTTAATTAAGTAAAAAAAAAAGGGCCCAACGGGCCTGTCGATGATTGAGGCGTTGTGCATGGTGCAAATACTCAAGTTTCTTGTGGTCGGTATATACTGTAATCTGGTGCTGTGCTCCCTCGAGCCAGGGACGCTACTCTTCGAAAGCCAGTTTAATTGCCAACAGCTCCTTATCCCCGATTACATAATTACGTTCTGCTGGAGAGAAGCGTTTAGAAAAAAAAAGAACAGGGGTGTAAGGTATGGTTCGCTGAATGCTGGCTGAGTACGGCTCCAACGCCGACATCCAAAGCATCGACCTCAATGATGAAGGGTCGTCGAGGGTCTGGATGACGCAGGCATGGTTCCGCTAGGAAGGCGGCTTTAAGGTCCTGGAAGGCGGATTGGTACCCTTACGAGTCATGGCCAGGAGTGGGGCGGTCAGCGTAGAGTAGTGAGGAATAAAAGATCTGTAATAATTAGTGAAGCCGAGGAACCTCGCAAGGCCTTGAGGCCTGTGGGTTGAGGCAAATCGCAGATACTTTTGGATTTTTTGGGATCCATCCGGAATCCTTGGCTAGAGACCACGTAGCCCAGGAAAGGGACTGACTCCTGTTCAACAGAGCACTTCTCTAGCTTGGCATACAGGCAGTTGTCCCGCAAACGCTGAAGAAGACTGCAGACATCCTGGCGATGGCTCTGAAGATCCCGGGAAAAAAACAAGATGTCATCTACGTAGACAACAACGCACCAGTAGAGCATGTCTATAAATACCTCGTTCATCATGTTCTAAAATACTGCTGGAGCTTTACAAAGGCCGAACGGCATTACCAGGTATTCAAAGTGTCCATCACGTGTATTAAATGCGGTTTTCCATTCATTACCCTGGCGAATTCGGACCAAGTTGTAGACCAACTAAGGTCTAATTTGGTGAAGATCTTGGCCCCCTGCAGTCTGTCAAAGAGTTCCAAAATTAACGGAAGGGGTAGCGGACCTTCAGCATGATCTTGTTTAGGCCGCAATAGTCAGTGCATGGCCGGAGGGAGCCATCCTTCTTCCCCACGAAGAAAAAGCCCGCTCCAGCAGGGGACTTGGAGGACTGGATAAATCCCTTGGCCAAATTTTCTCGAATATATTCCGACATAGCTTGAGTTTCAGTCAAGGGTAATGGGTAGATCCTACCCCGAGGAGGTTTGGAGTTGGGCAGCAAACTCGAAAGAGCGGTTCGAGGGCAGGACGTCCGCAGCCTTCTTGGAAAAGACGTCCGCATATGAGTACTGCGGTGGAAGGCCCGGAAAAGAAGCAGAAGAGGTTAGACATGGTACCGGCAATATGGCCTCCAAGCATTTATTGCGGCAAGTCACCCCATCGAGATAGTTGTAATGTGACCCAATCAAACTGCGGGGTGTGCAACTTTAACCATGGCAGCCCCAAGACCACAGGATGGATAGCTTTATCCAGCACAAGGAAGGATATGATCTCAACATGAAGAGAGCAGTTGCGGAGCTGAATGGGAACAGAGGAGTGCATGACTTCACCTGGTAGAGGTTCACCATGAATGGAGGACAGTAATAAGGGCACTGGGGAGTGGATGGTGGCGATTCAGAGATGTTCCACAAGTTGCCTCAGGATGAAGTTCCCACCGGCACCAGAGTCCACCAAAGCCAGTGTATGAAATTCTTGGGCATTCAGCTTTATGGAAACTGGCAGGGTTAGTGGAGGAGAAGGTGAAGTTAGGCCTAGGTGTAGTACTCCGGCAGGACCTAGGCCTGGAAGTTTCCCAGACAAAAAGGGCAAGAAGTTATAGCATGTCCGGGTTGGCTGCAATACAAGCAGAGCCCGGATTGTTGGCGGCGGCGTTTTTCTTTCGGGGAAAGCCTACTGCGGCCCATTTGCATACGTCCATTTGCTTCTTTACTCGAGGTGGTGTTAGGCTTTCGAGAGGGCATACGCTGAATTCAGGGTGCATTCGGTGCCATCTTTTTGGGTGCTCTAGCCTCTTGAGAACGTTCTCGAAGGCGACGATCGATATGGCCAGCGAGATCGATCAGAAAATCCAGGGATTCAGGAAGTTCTCGGGCCGCAAGTTCATCTTTATTACCACTCTGCTTGCACAAGGGCCCAATCGCACATCACAAAGCAGCACCGCCACCATGCGCAGGGAACTACAGTACCGCCTGACACCCGAGAATTCACATCCGAACAGCCCAAACGCAGCCGTCTTGGCCACCAATACCCGTGCTACACAGCACTTCTTCCCCTGCCTGAATTTAAGCAATTCTATATATATATATTTTTTGTAACTTTAATCATAGAGGAAGGAAAGAAAAAGGGTACTTCCCTGCTGTAGAGCTGCCAGAGTCTACCTGTTCTCCTGGGTGAAAGGGAACTGGCTCCACCAGCTAATCACCCCCCCGGTGGTGAAAAGCCAAGGCAGAGAAAAGTCCCCAATCCCCTGCTCGTATCCCTCACCACAAGGAGGGATAGCCCCACGAGGGCCTAACAACCTCCAAGGAGGGGATCGAACAAAAATCTTCGTTCTCTTCTCCCTCTTTTTTTCTTTTTTTTTTTCAGACTGCAGGGATTGCACCGCTACCATCTGCTGGAGGCAGAGAAATACCGAGCAACTGCAGGTGGTTCTCCAGGTTATATGCCAGTGCCAATGAAACTTTCTCTGTCTCCATCTGCTGGAAGGGAGGCATAATCCCAGAAGTTTGGACTGATCCGGGTATGAACAGGAACCTACTTTTTCTTTTCTTTTTTTTATTAAAGGAGACAACTCACAAGAATTAAAACAAAAAGACTGGAAGGAAGAAAATAAACTACACTGAATAATGAGAGAAAAATAGTTACCTGAAGAAAAAAAAAAGAGGGGGAGGGGAAGTCAAATGGCAGGAAAAGAGAGCAAGTGTCCTTTCACTTTGGCGAAGAAAAACAATTGAGATTTGTGTGGTGGCAGCATGGGAACACCCACGCATGCTCATGAAGACTTCTTGATTTTTCTGAACTGTGAAAGAGCACTTTGCATTAGTGCCATTCAGTGACATCACCCACTTGTGTAACTGAATTCAGTACTGCTTGTCCACGGAGAATAGGAGCTACGTATGCAATGCAGTTCCATAGCACACAAACTTTCACCCCTAAGTAGATGAAATTAGGTGAGGGAGTGAAAGTAAATGCAGACACCGAATTTTCAAATTTCTTTGCATAACTTTCAGCGCATGCTCTGCACCTGTTCCCTGGTTTTATGTCTGTTATCACTTTGTTATATATCACCAGCTGTTCATCACATTAACACCACTAGCTAAAATCCTCTTTTGCATTAAGATGCAAATAAAATAAAACCCATCCCTTATGTAATTTGAAAAATCCAGTGTGTGGGCAGAGGTTGAGAAGATTACTGCATCAATTCCTCCACCACCCCCACACAGAGTGATTCACGTTTTCACACACCCTTGACGAGAGATGCTCACATGCCTTCACGGTGTGAAACAAATCTGGAGAACAACCATATGCATATGAACAAGTCCTTCGCCTAGCTCATCCTTGCATGTAAATTCAAACCTGTCAACATCTCTAAAGAGATGCTTCCTGTAAAAAAATTTAAAAAAAAAGCTTGTATCCCATGCAATCCACAGTTCTATGTGGATAACAAAACTGTATTTTAATACAGCCTGGCATGAAGTTAACAATCTCCCCCGTAGGAGCGGGACGAGTGATGTGAAGCGGCAAACAAAGAGGCAAGAATATAAAGCTCAGCCATCCACATCCTATGAGAGAAAAGGCAATGGATTCAAACGGCAAAGGCAAATCTGCTGAATACATTCACACAGCCCCCATAGACCACTCCTAGGAAGTTCAGTTATACAATAAATTGAGTAAAATAACATGATATGGCATCCTTGTGTTACCAAGATGGTATGCTTTTTATTCTATTCAAGTCTGTTGCTTGAAAGTCAGGACAAAAACAAGACAGAACTAATATCTGGTGTTCAATGTCATATACAGTTGGGATTATAGGGAGGTTTCTAAGGAAAGAGGGATCATTTTGTTCTTTTCTGTTATGTGTTGTAATTATGACTACAAAAAAAAACATCATCTCTCATATCAAACAGGCACCAGACTGCATAATCTTACCTTGCATTTACAGGGTGAGTTTTCTAGTTGTAAACTTTTGGAAATTCAGCCCTTTGGAAGTAACAAGCATCCAGAAACACACACATGCACACCAGAGACATCGCACCTACTGTTTGTAGATGACTTGAAGCTTTTTCTCTCCCTCGAATGCCATCTAGTGGAACAATTCAGAGTAATGAAGAGCTTCTCAGGAGACATTAGGATGGCATTTGGGGACAAAAGTGCTAAGATAAACTTTTGCAAGGGAAAATTAAGCAAAACTGAAAACATCTCTCTGAGCACTGTAGCAGAAAAGCTTGAGCAGGAAGGCGTACATAAATATCTAGGGGGTGGATGAAGGAGACAAAATTCAGTACACGTTGTTGAGAGAAAAAAAGCAGCAAAGAATACGATAGGAGATTTAAACTGATTTTGAAAAGCGCCTTAACATCATGAAATAAGATACAAGCTAATAATCAACTTGCAATGATTGCACTCTCATATACAGCTTTGCAATAGTAGACTGGCCTGATAAAGATCTTAAACAGTTGGATACAAGAATGAGAAAACTCCTCTATGCTCATCAAGTCATCTGTACAAATCAGTGTTTGCCAAGACTGAACACTCCAAGAGCTGAAAGCAGTATGGGCCTTATAAAAATTGATTATAAATCCAGAACTGCTATTATAGGTCTTTACGCAAACTTTCCTCTCCTGGAGACTGATCCATGCTTAGTTAGTATAGGATGATCTTGTCTACGCTCGGTTCAATTCTTATTTGATATATTTATATATGCTTCTTCTTGTATTGGGTTTTGGCTCTTCCCATAACAATTGTGGATTGAAATAAAAGGTGTATCTGATTATTATTATTTATTTTTTTTTTTGCTTTTGTCTTTTCTTCTGATATTGGATTAGTTTCTTACATGTACCTTTCACAACAAGTTTTCTTGGATGTCTAACAAACCATACCACCCCCACATTCCCCAGATGGGGAACACAGAATGTGAGAGGATCTGGCACTTATTCTGGCTAAGGGCCAGTCTCTTAGTGAGGATTCAGTAAGAAAATGGTCAAACAGGTAGTGCAGTGGGACCCACCCTGAGGCAGACTTTCTTGAGCTGGAAGAGGGAAACCAATGCCTTGAGAGGGCTCCCTTCTGTGAACCCTACTTTTTCTATTCCTTTAGTTGTTACCGATAGACAGCAATCCCCCACCACACATACACAACTGAACTCCACACCAAGGTAAAAGTCAAAATCCTTAATTTTTGTTTTCTGAGATTACTCACCTCATGACCACCATGTACCTGCTCTCTTTTGGTTTCATACTATGCCTGTCATTCTTAGGCTTTGCAGCCAAGACACCAAGTTCCAGACATTAATCAAGAAATGATGAAGAAGGTACACAAATCTCCAACACACCTTTCCAATCTTTATCAATCCTCTAAATTACTCCTTCCCCATATTCCTTTGGGAAAGCGTAATTTACATTTCAGTTGGGCATCTCCAGTATAGAAAACACTACTTCACCCCACCCTGAGTAAGAAACTTTCTCCACTGCTCACCCTATCAACATCAAACCCCAGTCTAAGTTAGGTACTCATATCATGGCCACCAGGTACCCATTCTCTTTTGGTCCCATGCTACGTATCCATGGAAGGGTCAAATACATCCTCGGCATCCTCCACATTCCGTTTCTTTAAGTGCCTCTCATTCCTAGGGGTCTCTGTCTATGGGGCCCTTTTTTTAGTCTCAGACAGGGTCCTCAGACTGATCCCCAATGACAGGAATCACCTTTTGTGCCCTGGACCTTATTCCTTAAGAGAGAAAGTCCCTGCAGGGCTCTCTCCTAAAAGGAGGGGTCCGAGGGCTCACCAGCCAAGCTGATCACTGCTGACTATTCCTAAGCCATGGTGGAGACTCTTTTTGCCAAGAATTGCATGCCAGTTTATAGTCTTATAACCCCTCCCCTAAGAGGATCTTTTCTTTCCACAAGGTATCAAATGTACAACCCAATAAATCAGAAAGTTCCGTGGAAACCTTCGAAGGGATTACCATGTGCCTTGTCCTCTTGATCATGCACACTGCCATCTAGCGGCAGTTTACAATCATTTCACATACATCACTAAATGTTACCTCCCCCACCCAGACTTCTTCCAGGCCACACTCTAGTGACAAAGGGCACATTTGGTTGGAGCTTGTCACATATGTAAACTATGAAATTGTTATAAATAAAAAATATATAAGCATCAACAGATACTCAAAAAAAAACTGAAATACGAAAGTAAAAGGCCAAAATCGATCTCCATCCTTAATCTTGGATGAATTTTCTCAGTGTGTTGAAGGAATGAGTGAGAATCTACTAGCACAAGTAGAAAGAAACCAAAGGGTCGATTTTAAGATCCGTGCACGTGCACATGGATGTGGCTATTTTATAACATGTGTACGTCAGCACGCATTTGTTATAAAATATGATATCCGCGTGCACATGCGTGCCTGACTTTAACATCTGCGCATGCATGTGCGAGCACACCATGACTTGCACGCGCAGGGGGGGGAGAGATTTCAAAAGTACACACGGCAATGTGATCAGGGCTTTGCCCAATTCCCTCCCAATCCGCTCCAAATAAGGAACGAACTGGGAGGGAACTTTCCTAACCCTAACCCTATCATTCCTCCCTCTTCCCCTCTCCTCCCCAACCCTTAAACCAACCCTAACTTTCCCCATTTTCTTTTTAATACTTACTGCTCCTCCCGAGCAGAAGTATCTTTCGCGTACCGGCCGCTTCTCTTGGACAAGGCCCAATGGCCCCTGTCCCGGCTGGTCCCACCCCCAGCCTGCCCCTTTTAGTTGGCCCAGCACTTCTGCGCATAACAGGGGTTACATGTGTGGCTGGGCATGTTCTAATATGCGCGCAGGACGCACAAGGCCCAGCCATGTGCGTGACCCCCGTTTTTTTACACGTGTGGGCCTTTTAAATTCAGGCCTTTAGGAATTTGCAAACTAAGGCCTAGATTTATCAATCTGCTGTAAATATCGCATGCGATAGGAAAAGTGCTCATTTCACCACTGGGGGGAGAGAGAGTGAGAGAGAGCAAGAGCGAGAAAGAGAGAGAAAATGCCATAACGCGATTTGAAAAATGACCTGGTTTGAGAAAACACTTTAAAAGAATTTGAACAGCAAACAAGTAAAACCATTTGGCAAAAGCACAAATATATTGGGAAACACAGAAAGTTGCTTCAGAAACCACACATGGATGAATGCCAGACTCAGGAATGATTAGGGAGATGTGAGCTTAAATCTTAGGATAAAAGATGGATAACTGCAGCACAACATAGTGGAATTCAGACAAGATGGCTTATAGCCAGCAAAAAAAAAAAAAAAAAAATGGTTACATGGACAAATGCAGATTCTGTAAAACAGAACTAGAAACTAGTTACACTGATGGCCTGTATACAGAAAGGTATAATAAGTTAACATGGCTCATCCACTGGAAATTGTTTAACATTTAACACCACTGCATCAGAAAAACACTGGGATCAAGATGCTGAGAGAATTATAGAGAATAAGTTGCGATCACCTGGGACATTTTTACTCCAACAGATAAACTCAATGCAAGAAAACAAGATATTTGGGTAAAGGAGAAAAGCACAAGAATAGAAGTGCTGACAGAAGTATTAACACTAAGTGACTTCTGTGGACCATGTGGAGAGAGAGAGAAGATCCTCAAGTATCAACTGAGGTAATACGAGACAAAGAAAATGTGGCAGATAATCAGAGAAATGGTCCCAATTGTACTGGATGCCATTGGCCTCATTAAAAAAGAACTTTCAGGCGCATCTAGCCATGTTGCCTGTGCCTATAACACTCTATGAACTGGAACCAGCAAACGGACTCTACCAAGGAGCCGACAATCAAGACCCACAGCAGAGCCTACCTGCGACTCAGTCAGCAAACTCGTTTAGAGAGCAGGCAACTTATCTACAAGGAACAAAACAGAACTCATCCGAGTTGCACACAAACCCCGCCACCCAACAGTGGCAAGAAACAACAATCCATTTGCAGGGCAGAGATCACCTGAGACCCAGCAAAGATGTCCTACCAAGGGGTAGGTAATCCAATCTCGGAGTATGGAACAAAGAATACCCAAAATACAGCAAACAGACCCTGCCCGAAAGCAGCTACTTAACAAACAAACAGCAGACAGAACCAAGAAACCGATGTATTACTGCTAATATAATGGCAAAAAAAGAAAATACATGCTAGAAGAATACCTTACCCTCTGTCACAAATGCAAAACAACTGACAGACCCTCACCAAATGCAGAACAAGTGATCACAGACTACAAACAGAAAACTGCACACAAAAACTGAACTGGAAAGCCAAAGAAGCCAGACTCTAGGCAAAGTAGTACTGGAGAAACAGAAACGTATTTCACCCTACAGTGTGCAAAATATGTTTATCAATACTTGATAAATCGCAATTAATTACAAATGTAAAACAAAGCGATGAACAAATAAAATAGGCAAAGCTAGCAAAGCAATACCCTCCCGTCCCAAACCTATACTCTCCCAGTACCTTAATTTCCTTTTTTCTTACTGGCTGTAAGATATAAGTAAACACTTACCCCCAAAACAACAGAACAACATAAGACGGAATGTACAAGACAGATCTGTCACTGAAAACAAAGTTCTGCCTGCAAGTCTCCAGAGAAGCTGAACACAGGCTTTTTTCTTTTTTTTTAAACTTTATAACTATGATCCATCCAAGGAAAGAATTAGAGGAAAACAAAGAATAAAGAAATTCTGTAAACTATCCTCTAAATCAGGGGTCGGGAACCCATGGCTCGCAAGCCAGATATGGCTCTTTTGAGGGCTGCATCTGGCTCGCAGACAAATCTAAATCAGTGTGTCGCCACACTTTCCCGCTGACCCAGCTGCTCCCCGGTCCTCCTCCGCCCGGGCTTAAAATGCTGTCAGCCCAGACGGAACGCGGCAGGACAGCTGGAGTCAGCGGCACCGGCGTGCTCTCTTCTTCCCGCCCCCCCCCCCCCCCCCCCCGCGGCCCGGAAGAGGAAGTGGAGAGTATCGGGTGCGTGCGCGGCAAGAAGAGGCCACGCTAGTGCGCTCGGCATCGGCCCGAAGAAAAGAAGACTGCAGCGCGGCTCGGAGGAAAATGAAGAGGTTCAACCGTGGCCGATGGGACTCCGCCTCCGCGAGAGCTGAAAATGAAGGAGGTTAGCGTTGGGAGGAGGCTGCTGCTCCGCGAGTTCCCGCGGTGGGGGAGAGAGAGAGTGAATGAGCGAGCAAACACAGCTTGCTCGCTCATTCACTCTCTCTCTCCCCCACCCCCACCGCAGGAACTCGCGGCAGCAGCAGCCTCCTCCCAACGCTAACCTCCTTCATTTTCAGCTCTCGCGGAGGCGGAGTCCCATCGGCCACGGTTGAACCTCTTCATTTTCCTCCGAGCCGCGCTGCAGTCTGTGTGTGAGAGAAAAAGACAGCATGTATTTATGTGATTGAAAGCCTGTGTGTGTGTGTAAGCGTGAAAAGATAGACAGCAAGTGTGTAAATGTGTAATTAAGAGCCTATATAAGTGAGAGAGAAAAAACGTGTATATGTGAGTACTGAGAGCATGTGTGTATAGGTGTGTAATTGAGAGCCAGTGTGAGAGAGAGCGCTGGTATGTGACTGAGAGAGGAGAAAGTTCCAAGCAAACCACCCCACCTCCTGCTAATTCAGAACAATTTCAGGACACCTGGATATCAAACGTTCCCAGGTATGCAGAGCAAAAAAATTTTTGTATCATTATTTTTCATTACTGGGTCTTTGTGTCTGCTATTTTGAAATATTTTGTTGGTATCTGGAAATGTTTTATATGAGTTTTTAATTATTGGATATTCCACTCATCAGCTGTTTCGAAATATGTTCTTTTTGTTAGTACAGTTTTACTGCTGATGATTTTATATTTCTTGATTTGTTTTATAAGGATGGGTGATGTTTCTTTTTTCCTTTGTTACACTGCATACAGAGACTCTGGCTTGTTGCAGTTTCCAATTCAGTTTTTTCTGCATGCTTCTTGTTATGCGTTTTGGTCTCTTTATTCTATGTTAGGTGAGGGACAGCACGTGATTCAGGTGAGGTTTTCTGCTGGCGTGTAGTTTCTGTGTAGGACTCTATAGCAGCCTGACTTGGTCCGTTTTCCTAATAGGAGATGTATTGGTGTCTTAAGGCCTGGTGTAATATTTTCAGAGACTTATTGTACTTTAAAAGTGTGATCTTACATAAAATGCACACATTTACTTGTATTTAGTTTTAAACGTATTGTATGGCTCTCATGGAATTACATTTTAAAATATGTGGCATTTATGGCTCTCTCAGCCAAAAAGGTTCCTGACCCCTGCTCTAAATGAACTGGGGAACTGAAGGTGCAACTGCCATCTGCTGGAGTCAGAGAAATACTGAAGGGACGCAGAGGGCGCACCAGTTATGAGGGACCGCCCTCTCAGTTTTTGCTCTGACTCCATCTGCTGGAAGGGGGACATAACCCACGGTCTGGACTTATCCTGGTACGTACAGGGAATGGTCAATTTTCTCAGTGGAAAAGGGTAAAACAGTGGAGTGGCTCAGGGATCTGTACTTGGACCGGTACTTTGCAATATATATATATATATATATATATATATATATAAATGAACTGGAAAGGAATATGATGAGTGAGGTTATCAAATTTGCTGATGATACAAAATTAATCAGAGCAGTTAAATCACAAGCGGATTGTGGTACATTACAGGAGGACATTGGAAGATTGGGCATCCAAATGGCAGATGAAATTTAATGTGGACAAGTGCAAGGTGTTGCATATAGGAAAACATAACCCTTGCTATAGTTACACAATGTTAGGTTCCATATTAGGAGCTACCACCCAGGAAAAAGATCTAGGCATCATAGTGGATAATACTTTAAAATCGTCGGCTCAGTGTGCTGCAGCAGTCAAAAAAGCAAACAATTTTTGACTGTGTACAATTCTGGTCACCGCATCTCAAAAAAGATATAGTTGTGATGTAGAAGGTACAGAGAAGGGCAACCAAAATGATAAAGGGGATGGAACAGCTCCCCTATGAGGAAAGGCAGAAGAGGTTAGGGCTGTTCAGCTTGGTGAAGAGATGGCTGAGGGGGGATATGATAGAGATGTTTAAAAATCATGAGAATTCTAGAACGGGTAAATGTGAATCGGCTATTTACTCTTTCGGATAATAGAAGGTTTAGGGGGCACTCTATGAAGTTAGTATGTAGCACTTTTAAGACTAATCAGAGAAAATTATTTTTCACTCAACACACAATTAAGCCCTGGAAGGTTTTGCCAGAGGATGTGGTTAGTGCAGTTAGTGTAGCTGGGTTCAAAAAAGGTTTGGATACGTTCTTGGAGGAGAAGTCCATTAACTGTTATTAATCAAGTTTACTTAGGGAATAGCCACTGCTATTAATCGCATCAGTAGCATGGGATCTTCTTAGTATTTGGGTACTTGCCAGGTTCTTGTGGCCTGGTTTTGGCCTCTGTTGGAAACAGGATGCTGGGCTTGATGGACCCTTGGTCTGACCCAGTATGGCAATTTCTTATGTTCTTATGTTCGTATAAATGTCAGAGCTGCATGGAAACTGAAACAAAAGCCAGTTGACACAGTCAGTCCTGTTAAAGGACTTGCACACGTGATTTCTTAATAATAGCAGTGGCTATTCCCTAAGTAAAATTGATTAATAGCCATTAATGGACTTCTCCTCCAAGAACTTATCCAAACCTTTTTTGAACCCAACTACACTAACTGCACTAACCACATCCTCTGCCAACAAATTCCAGAGCTTTATTGTGCGCTGAGTGAAAAATATTTTTTTTCCGATTAGTCTTAAATGTGCTACTTGCTAACTTCATTGAATGCCCCCTAGTCCTTCTATTATTCGAAAGTGAAAATAACCAAGTCACATCTACTCGTTCAAGATCTCTCATGATCTTAAAGACCTCTATCCTAACCTCTTTAGTCTTTCCTCATAGGGGAGCTGTTCCATTCCCCTTATCATTTTGGTAGCCCCTCTCTGCACCCTCTCCATCACAACCACATCTTTTTTGAGATGCGGCGACCAGAACTGCACACAACACTCAAGGTGCGGTCTCACCATGGAGCGACACAGAGGCACTATGACACCCTCCGTCCCATTCACCATTCCCCTTCCAACAATTCCCAACACTCTGTTTGCTCCTTTGACTGCCGCAGCACACCGAACTTACTATGACATTTATTTATTTCAGTAAATCATAACCCACTCTATCAACATTACTAGGTGACTTTCAATGTGCCATTCATAATAAAAAACATTACAAAAACATAAATATTAAAACATGACAACGTAAACAATACACAACACATCACAAACGTGAGTTTCTAGACGAAGACCAACTAGCTGCATTGAGCATCCCCATACCTTAAAACCCCCAAACAACCTCAAAGGCCTGTGCTCTGCCTCAGCAATATATGTATATATTTATTATGCTGCCTCCCTGTGTTGTCTTACAATAACTGCACATCTTAGGTTCTTTTCATGTTGTACAGCCAAGCCCCTTATTGGTTATTGTTTAAATGTTGCTGAGCTTTTGATTGGATCTGTTCCTGTTTGCTCCTCCTCCGTCTATGTTCTCTTGCTTCTTCCTATTAGTCTTTTGCCCCTTGGAATATGTGGGAAACCTTACTTCCTGCTGAATGTTCCATTTGGAACTGGCTCTGGACAAGCCTGCAGCTCTCCTGAATCCTCTGCAAGTTCCTTGAAGCATCGCTCTTTTCACTTTACTTCCTTTCCCTACTGCTGCTGGTTTCTGCTATCTGCTGGCAGTCATAATTCCCTCTATGGCTGCAGTCATCTGCCTTTGACAGAGATCTCAAGAGTTCCTCATCACAGCTGTATCAGGTCTGCTGTCTATGCAGTGAACTTCAATACCATACCATTCAGGGTGAGTGTCAAACTGTTTATCATTCAATAAATGTTTTGGTATCAAGATCTGAGTTTTCTCTGATTTTGGAAGCTAAAAAGGAAAGAGGTTTTACTTTCTGTATAGGCTCCCAAGCTAGGGAGCTGGTGGTGCCAACTGGGCCCAATAAGAACCACAATGGCCCAGGGCTGCCCACTAATGGCTGGACCCAAAAAGAGCTTAAGGGAGAGAGTGCATAGGTATGTGGAAATGGGGGGGGGGGGGGAGGGAACAAGAAGGAGAGTATCCGAAGGAAGGGGAAGAGGCAGGAAGGAGGAGCGGAAAGAGAAGGGAAGTGCAAAACTACAACAAAAAAAAAATATAGAGACCAAAAAAAATAATTGAGCAAAAGAAAAAAAGAAAAGTGATGGTACAGAGAAAGGCGACCAAAATGATAAAGGGGATGGAACGGCTACCCTATGAGGAAAGGCTGAAGAGGTTAGGACTGTTCAGCTTGGAGAACAGACAGTTGAGGGGGGATATGACAGAGGTCTATAAAATCATGAGAGGACTACAATGGGGAATTGTGAATCAATTATTTATCAGATAATAGAAGGATCAGCAGGCACGCTATGGAGTTAGCAAGTAGCTCATTTAAAACAAATTGGAGAAAATTTTCACTCAACGTTCAATTAAGTAAGCTCTGGAATTCATTGCAAGAGGATGTGGTTAGGGCAGTTAGTGTAACTGGGTTTAAAAAAGGTTTGGATAAGTTCCTGGAGGAGAAGGCTATTAACTATTTAAAAAGTTGACTTAGGGAACAGCCACTGCTATTACTGGCATTAGTAGCATGGGATCTATTTAATGTTTGGGTACTTGCCAGGTACTTGTAACCTGGATTGGCCACTGTTCGAAACAGGATGCTGGGCTCAATGGATCCTCGGTCTGACCCAGTATGGCAACTTCTTATGTTCTTATGAAAAAAAGCAATAAGCGATGAAAAATTCCCCAATTCCTAAAAATGGTTGCCTGGTACCCAAGTTTCCTCAATATATTTTCAGCCTTGAAGATAAGAGTGATAACCTGTGCAGCCACACAGATCCCTTAGCATACAAGCTGCACATCACAATGCGACTGTGGCCCTGAACTCTCTTCTGCAGAGAACTTCAATGAAATATGTTTTCCATTCCAACATTTGCCTGCAGGAAACCTCAGCTTTCACAACTACTCCCAGTGCTTTACTTCCTCATTTTTCTGTTCTGAAGATATGTTGGGACCTTCTGCCACATTTGGATAGAAAATCTGACTCCGCAGTGCAGCAGTGTTGCATGTAGCTAATCAAAAGCATGTGCAGAACGCAGTTCTAATCTTGGGTGACAGGTGGATTCATTAGCAGACAGAAGCACAAACTGCAACACCTTATAAAAGATTTGCCAAGGTTTCTGAAATGCTTGTAAAGCATGTTGGGATCCTGTCTGGATGAAAGGCAAAGTAAATTATTGCACACTATAAGCAAAGCAGGATGTTCAATCAGATTCAGAGTAATCTGATGGTCCAGAACACAATCTCCTACAAGTACCTTATTTCAGCTCCCAATTTCACTCTCTGGAACATCTCTGCTAATTGCTGTGCAGAAATAAGCATTAAGAAAATCTTTTTTTTTTTCCCAAGCCTTAAAACAAAGTTTTCCTAATAACAAGGCTGTCAAGGTCTGGTCAAAGGCTCCTTCCTTGCCTTTACTTTGGATCTTCAGCTCTCCCTAACAAGGCACTGACTACCAGCAACCACCTTGCTAATTGGGGATTACTGCTGAATTCTGCTGTTTTAACATGTCAGCAAAAGTCTTTGTTGTGGAGAGCTGCAGAAAATCCGATTTGTGTTTCTTCAAACTCAGAAAACTATTTTTATAAAATGACTCATGAAATTAAGTTTACATCTGTTTGGGACAGTGACATTCTGCTGGCTTCTCCATTCTGGAAATCTGAGATCGTTGGACAGATAGGAGAGACCCTTCCGGTGCTGAAGCACAATATGCCTCTGTAAACATTTAAGTTCTTTCATGGGGCCGGCTTCAACATTTTATTTATTTATTTATTTGCTTTTATATACCAGCGTTCGATCGAAATATCACATCGGTTTACATATAAATGAACAAATAAGGCAAGGTCTGCTTATTTTACATTGTAACAAGGTAACTTGTATTATAATTTAAAGAGGTACATTTATATTATAACATTACAACATTGTAACTTGAGAAGATAAAGTATAGATAACGATCTACATAGAATCTTAGTGTGATTAACTGGTGGTAGTGCCTTTGAGAAATATCATGTAATATGAGGCTAGGGAGAGATAGGGGAGATGGGGGAGGAAAGGAGGAAGAGGGGGTGGAGGAGGAGGAAAGGGGATAGGATATGTACAATTATATACGGAGGGAGCTGCAAGGTGGGTTATACCATGGCTGGCCTGAACGATCTGTGTGGTGTAGAAAATGTGATCCGTCTCTGCCTTATTTAACTATACAGGTTTGGGTCTCTATTTATTTTACACTCCATTATCACATGAAACATGTACCTTATAATAGGGCTGATGCAAAACAGTGCACTCAGCCAAGCGCTGTTTAACTCATGGTTGGACTTGTGTTTTGGACGTGCGTCCACAACCCCTTATGCTATAAGGGGATTAGCACATCCAAAACGCACATCTAACCCCCCCTCCCCCCGCGAAACTAATAGCACTCATCACATGCAAATGCATGTTGATGAGGCTATTAGCTATTCTCCCCAGATCCCCAAAACAATGTGCACCCGAACCGCACATTTTACGCTCAGAAATTAACGCCTGCCCAAAAAAGTGTACAGAAAAGCAGAAAATACTACTGTTCTGTACATACTCTGACTTCATATCATGGCAACATTAAGTCGGAGGAATCAAAAGGTTTAAAAATAAAAAAATTTATAAAAAGTGTGTCGGCACTCAGGTTAGGAAAAGGGATGCTCAATTACCGAGCGTCCATTTTCCTAACCCGTGGCTGTGCTCATAAAATGGAGCGTCTGTTTTCCTAACCCGCTGACACATTTGTCCCTAGCGCCTCCTTGGCAGCGCGACCCCTCATTTGAATATTCAATCTTGGGCTCAAGAGAAGCGCCTGGCACGCATTAGGAAAGCAGACACTCAACATTGAGTGCCCATTTTCCACGCTGATTTATTGCATCGGCCCCAGTGAGTTTCTTCTGTGCCATCATTCAAACAATTACTAACCTGCTGACTACTGACACCCACCCAGGTAAGACAACATCCTCATCTCCCAATTCCACTTTCCATCTGCAGACTGTGACTCAAGTAAAAGGTCCTAACCTTCCCAGAGAGGTCAGAGGTGCAGTTGCATTCTTTTAGGGAGGGGATGTCACTAAATTGTTCCCTAATGAAGATTCAGTGGGAAAGAGCTTGCACAGCAGACATCCTTCTCTTGCTCTCAACTTCAAGTCCCAGGAAGTTGAACGAGAATGGTAATGTGAGAAGAGCAGGTGGCCTGGTGGTCAGAATAATGAACAGCAACCTAGAGATCTGGATTCAAATCCTGGTTCTGCCACTGCCGCTCACTGTGACCTTGGGCTACCCACCTTCTCTCTGACAGTCTCAGGTATCAAGGTAGATTGTAGGACAGGGACTTGTTACAATTGCAAATAATTTGTTCTAAAGCGCTCCTTTAAGGATGCCTTATAAATGCATACACACACACGTAAATAAATTGTAAAAATCTAACTGTAAATCAGAATTAGGAACCCTCTCTTTTCAGACCAAAAAGACCATCTAGACCCCCTGTTTAAGAAGCAGGGAGAGAAATGTGAGGATTCCAAGATGGCCGCACGCTAGTGTCGGGAGCTCCAGCCATCTCCCTACCTGAATACAGAATTGCCTTTTCTAAGAAGTTTTCTTAAATTACTATGGGAAAAAGGAAGGGTAAGGCAAAAACTTACCCTGAAGCAAGTGAAATGTTGCCTGTTATTTATTTTATTTATTTATTTATTTTAAAACTTTTCTATACCGTCGCTAAGTTATATACCATCGCAACGGTTTACAAATAGGCACATAGACTAAGGTTAGTAAATCTAGGATATCGTACATTCTAACAGGTGCCCAATAAAGTTCGGTTACAATTTCATAAATAAAATCCTGTTATGGGCCCAATGGATCAACATATTGTCCGGAACCCCAAGAATTGCTCCAAAGTGAAGTCCTTGGACAGAGAGGTGGGTGGTGATCCAACGCAACCTGGTCCGGACCTGGAATCATCTCTATCACCGGAGCCGTCTGGCCCCTCCTCAACCTGGGCCCCCCCCCCTCGCGGAGAAGGCTGACGTGATCAGCCTACTCCCGTCGCGCAGTTAAGACCGAAGGCAGTCGGCTGCCTCAGCGTCGGGTGGAGCCGCGATCGATGGACTTCCAGAGAGCTGTTAGCTGGCCAGCTAACCAAGAGAATGCTGGGTTTGAAATTGCTTGATTTTGGATAGACCGTCTCTACCTCCTGAACTGGAGGTAATTAATGGTAACCTTGTAAAGCCTTCACAAATTACCTTACAAAATATATGGGAAGCAATTGCTAACCTTACGGTTCAGTTTTCTCGCTTTGTATCTCAACAACAAGAACTTACTGGTCAAGTAAATGAGGTAAAATCTCAAATATTGGAAATAAAAGCTCAAAAAGAGGTTCAAGAAATTAAGGAAGAAAAAATGCAAAACTCTGTGGAAGCAGTTGTAATAGGTCATTCATTCTTGCAAAACAAAATGGAAATTCTAGAAAACAGTATTCGTCGCTGTAACCTTAGGATTTTGAACTTTCTTAAGAAAAAGTTTGTCACACCGACAGAGATGCTTCATAAATATTTTCTTGAAATTCTCTTGATAAAAGAAGAAATGATTCCACCAATTTCTAAAGCTTATTATTTACCAGTAAAATCAACTGCACAGCTGAATATAAGACCGAAAAAGTAAAAACTTCAACTTTAATTGTTTCTTTAGCATTGGACTCAGATAGGGAGTTTGTCCTCAAAATGTTTTTCAGGAATAGAGATGCAGTCTTTATGGGGAAAAAAATTTGTATATTCCCAGATGTTGCTAAAATAACGCAGGCAAAAAAAAAACGTTTTCTTATGATGCATCCGGCTGTAATCAATTTGGGGGCTTCTTTCTGGTTTTATTTCCCATGCAAATGCGTCATTAAGCATGTTGGGATTAAATATGTTTTCTTTGACCCTATACAGTTAAATTCCTTTTTAAATAGCAAAGTCAACCCAGACTCTCAATTAGCTAGAACAAGCTCTGAGTAATCTGTACCGACCATAGGAAAGAAAAGAAACACTAGCTGTTTGTGGTGTATCTATTTTTGTTGACAAATTGTCATATATTACCTTCATATTTGCAACTGGATCCTCCCCACAATGTGGTTTGACAGGATAATACAGAAAGTTAATGTTTATAGATACTAATTGTGATTAATATCTATTGAAACTATCTGTGAAATATTTCCTTTAATTTTCTTTTCCTTTTCTGTATATTATTACTTGTCAAGTTTACCTTGTTAACTGTAAGAACATAATAAGAACATAAGAAAATGCCATACTGGGTCAGACCAAGGGTCCATCAAGCCCAGCATCCTGTTTCCAACAGTGGCCAATCCAGGCCATGAAAGGACATCGCCACTGTAAATAAAACTTATAAAGAGTTGAAAAAAAAAAGGCCATCTACACCAGGATCTCTTTACAATAGTTTAAAGATGGCAGTTTAAAAACCGGCCCACTAGTTAGTGCTCTGTGCCTAATCTTTCTTAGGATAAAAGAGCAAAAAAAGAGAGAGATCTAGGAGTAACCATTTCAGATGATCTGAAGGTAGCCAATCAATATAATAAAGCAGGAGGGAATGCTAACTGTATACGTGGGATTCTCTAAACATTCCTTTTTAAACAAACCTACAAAGACAGCATCGGCTAACAAAATCCCAACCAAATACTCACATCAAGAAAAAAAACAAAACCCCTAGCACAAAAAAAAAAAAAAGCTAATACTCACATAACCAAACTACCTATTGCACATCGTAATTTCTCCAAGTTATTTATAGTAAAATTAAATCTTATAATAACTCTTCACAGTAAAGTTAAATTTTATATTAAGCTACTTATAGTAAAGTTATTTCTCAATAGTAAAGTTATTTCTCAATTTATTTTCCGGTTAACTAGAAGTTATAATTTATATATTTATTTCTGTTTTATATATATATATATATTTCTGTTCTATATTTGTTTTATATATATTTCTGTTTTATATATGCTTTAACATTCACTGTTTTTATGTAATGAATATATGAGTATATGTTTAATATGTTATGAAATTCGCTATAACAAGTTGTTTTCTCTGTAAACCGGAGTGAAGGCATGTACCAAACTTCGGTATATAAAAACACACAAATAAATAAAATAAATAAATAAATAAATAAGGACAGGTATCACCAACAGGAAAAAGGAGGTAACATTACCCTTGTGTAGGTCACTAGTGCTTTCTATGTTGAGGTCCATGTTTCTGTGTTTAAGTACTGTGTTCCATTATAAGGACACAGAGAATAGAAACAGCTCAGATAGGCCACCAAAGTAATTCAGGGCCTGCAACACAATCCTGCACACTGAGGCTTAAAGGAACTCACCATATGCTCACGCAAGGAAAGAGGAGATATGATAGAAGCAGAGAAATTTCTACTTACCTGATAAATTTCCTTTCCTCTAAGGAAGCAGGCCAGTCCACACCAGTGGGTTATGCATGTTTACCAGCAGATGGAGGCAGAGTAAAGCAGACTTGCTGACATCACTGACATATAACCTTGCCCCGACATCTGCGCGCCAGTCTCTCTAGAAAAGCCAAACTGTGGACAAACTGATTAGACTTAAACATGACTATTAACAGTTAACCATTCATGGTTTCCAGCCAATTGGGAAACACTGAGCATAGCCAAAAATATAGAATTCACTAAACTTAGGGCTGGTTATGTCACTTACTAGTCCTTCAAATGAATTAAAAGAAATAGCACTCTTCGTCATCTGCATATAACAGATGAACTACACGTAAGTAGGCAGCCCAGGGAGGTTTGTGGCTAGACCTGCCTTCCTTACGGGCCGATTCAGTAAAGTCCGCGGGAGAGCAGGCGAATGCCCACTCGCCTGTGCGCACGATTCAGTATTTAAATAAGGCCCGGCGGTAGAAACGGGCAAAAGGAGGCGCTAGGGACACTAGCGCATCCCTAGCACCTCCTTCTGGCCCGGAGCAGCGGCTGTCAGCGGGTTTGACAGCCAACACTCAATTTTGCCGGCGTCGGTTCTCGAGCCCGCTGACAGCCATGGGCTCGGAAACCGGACGCCGGCAAAACTGAGCGTCCAGTTTTTGACCCGACAGCCGCCGGCCCATTTTAAATTGTTTTTTTCTTTTTTACTTTTTTTTACCCTTCGGGACCTCCGACTTAATATCGCCATGATATTAAGTCGGAGGGTGCACAGAAAAGCAGTTTTTACTGCTTTTCTGTACACTTTCCCGGTGCCGGCAGAAATTAGCACCTACCTTTGGGAAGGCACTAATTTCTTAAAGTAAAATGTGCGGCTTGGCTGCACATTTTACTTACTGAATCGCGCGGGAATACTTAATAGGGCCATCAACATGCATTTGCATGTTGAGGGTGCTATTAGGTTCGGCAGATTGGAGTCGCGCGTTTTCCGCCCCTTACTGAATAAGGGGTAAGGGAAAACATGCGTCCAATGACAGGTTAACAATGCGCTCCATCGGAGCGCACTGTACTGTATCGGCCCGTTAGTAAGTAGTATTTTCTCCTTCCTCTACCCTCAGGCAGGCCAATCCACATCAATGGGATGTACCAAAGTTACTCCCGAAAAGGGTGGGAAGTTGCCTGCAGTCCCGTCAACACTACACACACGAAAGTTGCGTCCCCCTGAGACTAACATCCAAGCAGTAATGCTTGGAGATGGTGTGTAAGAAGGACCACGTCACTAGTTGGCAAATCTTGATAGGAGACAACCACCGAAGCTTTGACCACGAAATCGCCTGAGCCCTAGTGGAATGCACCTTGACCTGGCTAGGTAAAGGGAGACTTGCATCCACATAGACAGCTGGGATGACTTCTTTCACCCAACCTTGTTTACCTCCACCATGGAGCACAAACGGTCACAATCAGACTTACTGAAAGAGGAGTTAACCTTCAAGAACCGCAACAGGTGCTGCTTGACATTCAAGGCATGCAACAGACAATAATCACACTCATCTCTATCTCTGTCTGCAGCTCTCTCGTGCTGTACAGATTGCCACAAGAAAACTGGTTTTCAAGGTGAGCAGCCGCAAAGAGAGACCATGCAGTGGCTGAAATTTAGGACCTGCCAAAAAAAGCAAGACCAGAATAAGGTCCCAAAGAGGCAACGGGAACCTCAAGTAAGGATGCAGATGCTTAACTCCCTTCAAAAACCTGGACACATACGGATGGGAAGACAAAGTCGCACCATTTACTCGTCCCCTATATCAAGCAAGAGTTGCTACCTGCACCTTCAGAGTGTTAAGGGCCATGCCTTTAACCAAGCCCTCCTTCAAAAATTCCAATACCAGAGGAATTTCAACCTTGAGAGGATGAGAACCTCGCTCCTCACACTAGCTCTTGAACATTCTCTGAACTCTAACGTAAGCTAGAGATGTAGAAAATTTCCAGGGTTGGAGCCACGTGGAAATTACTGCTGAAGAATAACCACGCTTCAACAACCAAGCCATCTCAAGGGCCAAACTGTAAGACAAAACCAACCCAGATCGTCATGCAGTACGGGTCCCTGATGTAACAGATTCTTCCTGAATGGTAGTGTGAGAGGACTGTCCACTAGGATCCTCTGAAGATTGGCATACCACGGCCTCCGGAGCCAATCCAGAGCCACCAGAAGCACAGATATAACTTGCAATCTTCCGAATGACCCTGCCTATCATCAACCATGGCAGAAAAGCATACAACACCTTGCTCTGCGGAAAAACCTGAATGAGATCAACGTTCTCCAATCCCTTCTGCGACTAAAGAACCATAGTACCTTTGTGTTGTCAAGGTAGCCAGTAAATCCAGGTATGGAAGACCCCAGGGCTTCACTATGAGTTGAAAGGTTTTGTGTGTCAGCTCCCACTCTCCTGGGTCCAAGATCTGCCTGCTGAGGAAGTCAGCCCTGACACTGTACTTCCTGGAAATGTGGGAGGCAGATAGGTCCTGGAGATGCTGAACTGCCCATACCATGAGTGAATCTACCTCCAACACCTGTTGGCTTCTTTTTCTGCCTTGATAATTGATGTAGCCTACTGCTGTGGCATTGTCTGACATTATCCTTACCTCTTGAGCTTCCAATCGCTCGGCGAACTGCAAGCACACCAGTCGAAATGCACACGCTTCTAACTGATTGATAGTCCACTGCCACTTCTCGGCATTCCAGCGATCTTGCCCCACCAATTCTCGACAGTGAGCCCCGCCACCCAGAAGGCTCACATCTGTTGTGAGCACTAGCTAGTCCAGTGTCTCCAAGGAAATACCCTTCCTAAGATGTACTTGTAACCACCACTGCAACTGAACGCTCATCTGCAATAGTAAGTGTACTCTTGAGACTGCAAATTCCACCGGGAGAGCAATGCATGCTGAAGGGGCCAAATGGGCACCCTCGCCCAAGGACAACATGCAATGTGGCTGCCATCAATCCCTGGACTTGCAAATAAGACCACACCATTGGGCAAATGGTCCTTTTCAGGGCCTGAATTTGAGAGATTAACTTCTGAATGCAACTCTCTGGCAGGAATACTCTGCCCTGCTCCGCACTGAATCACATGCCGAGATACTCTAGCATCCGAGATGGCTGAAAACTGCTCTTGGCCAAGTTCACCACCCAGCCCAGCTTCTGGAGCTAGTAGATCATCTTGCAAGAAGCCAAGTGACTCTCTTCTGCAGTTTTGGCCCAGATCAACCAGTCATCCAGATACAGATGGTTCAGAATGCCCTCCTCCATCATGACCTTGGAAAACATCCTGGACGCTGTAGCCTGCCTGAAGAGCAGGGCCTGAAATTGAAGACATCCCAGAACGGCAAAGCATAGAAAACACTGATGTTCCTGGTGAATGGGAATATGTAGATAGGATGTGTCAGGTCTAGAGACATGAAAAATTCTGTTTTGTACCACCATTATAATGGAATGTAGATTTTCCATTCTGAAATGAGTCACCCATCTTTCTTGGAAATGACACAATAAATGGAGTAGCACCCCATATTTTCTTGCAATCTGGGAACAGGAATTACAACCTTCAAATCCAATAGCTTCCTTAATGTAGTCTCCACTGCCACTCTCTTCTGCAAAGAGTTGCATAGAGAAACCATAAAGGCATCCAGAGGAATTTGGAGTAATTCTAGAGCATAGCCGTCCCTTACCACTTCCAGGACCCACTGGTCTGTCGTAATCTGGGCCCACCTTTGAAAAAGGTGAGATAAATGCTCGCCTATCTCCTGATCCAGCAAGTAAGCCCCCACATTTTCATTGTGAAGATCGAGGCGCTCTAGCCCCAGAGCTCGCATCTTTACGAGGCTTCTTAGGCCAAAAGGACTGAGGTCTTCTGAAGGGATGAGACCTTTGAGTAGATACTCCTCTGTAAGGACAAAACCGGTGGGAATCTCTGGAACAACCCTTCATATCAAAAGGGCACGATGCCTCATTCTTGACCTCTGGCAATCGAGGAACCTTGGATTTGCCCCAGCTGTTCGCCATCATCTACAACTCATTGTCAAATAAAAGAGAAGCCTTAAAGGGTAACCTTGTGAGATTGGACTTGGAAATAATGTCTGCCGACCAATTTTGCAGCCACAACTGGCATCTAGCCGCTATCACTGAAGCCACCCCCTACTGGCTTCAGCCAAGTCACAGCCCACATCAGCTAAGAATATGGCCCCCAGTTCTATCCCTGATCCTACATCAGATACGCTCCTTCTGCCTCTTGAGAGAGACGTAAATTAGCTCAAACCACCAGGCAGCAGCAAGAAGCAATTTGCAAATTAATTTCCATGGTCTCAAAGGCCTGCTTAAGGATAGCTTCAATCCTTTTAACCTGAGCATCTTTTAGAGCTGCCCCTCCTTCCATTGTAATAGTGGTTCGCTTGATCATAGCACATACCAAGGTATCCATCTTCGGGAATCTCAACCAATCCCTTGCCTTTGGATCCAAGAATTACAAACCCCCTGAGGTGCTTCCCCTCTTAAAACTTGCCTCTGGGGCGCACCACTCAAGATCAATTAACTCTTTAATTGGATCCAGGAGGGCAAAGAACCGAGACACTTTGCATAAGTGACCAATATGGGATCTTTCTTTCGTGAGCTCATGGCATCACCCCCACCCACACCAAGCATCTTCAAGGTCTGAGTGAACAGACTCGGCAACTCAACTCTGTGAAAAAAAATAGTCAAGTCTGATGTGGTTCTAAATCTGGCAGAATTTCTCCCTCATCTAGAGGAGAGAAATCAGACATATCATGATCCACATGCTCCTAAACATCTCCAAGGACAGCCTCCCTGCAATGCTTGGCCTGAGGTGGCTGACAAATGGGAGCCCTGAGCACATGAACCTTTCTTAGAAGGTTGGTTCACCTCCATTGCTGCAGAAAAGTCTGCAAGTCCTGGAAAAAATTCCACCCAGGAGGAGGAGGAGGAGGAAGATGGATCCATACCGAGGCCCATAGGTCCAAACCTGACACTCTCTGATGCATCTGTCACCAGGAACAAGGAGGGAGGGGACCCATCCGCTGTGTCGCTTTCCTCCCTATTCCCCTCCGGAGTCACCATAGACTGAGGGGATGTTTCAACATTGCCAAAATCTGTAACAGCCAAATCACCTCAAGCATCTAAACAGCGCTGACACAGGATTAAAAAGAGCAATGGGTGGATTGCCCTTATATAGCAAGCCTCACAGATTGCAAGGCTTTTAGATGTTTGGTTTCTTTTTTTGGTCAGTATTATAGCTTTCTATCCTCAGCTCTAGGGGGCCTCCTGCAGGCACACCAACCATGCCCAGGCGTACGCGCACAAATACACACCCAACACTGGGACGCAGTCTACACACATAAATACCTTCTACGCACAATAAATCTATAGATCTAGGCCGCGGACGTAGCGCACAAGCACTCCTCAAGGGTCCATACGCGCTCAAACCTAGGCCACGGCCTTACACACACAAGTACACACACTCATGCATGCCTATGTCTGGCCACTGCCGGGTGACGAATATGAGCGCACACAGCTATGTATGTGGGAAAAACACACCACTGCAGCCTACCACACGGCTGAACGAACGAAGCTGGGGGAGCAGGGCTTAGCCTAAAGGCTGCTCAAGCCGCCGAGTCCATGCTGCCTCCATTCTACGTTAACTCCACAGAGAAGTGAGAAGGAAAGGGGGTAAGACACTGAGAAGCAAACGCAGAGGCAAAAAAGACCTGGTAAGGAAACTCGCTGAGAGCACGATTGGGTCACCAGCTACAGGAAGAGGACACAAGCCTTCACCACTGAGCACTCCATCATCCTCACTACCGCTTTTATTTTTATTTTTAAGTCTACACCAGGTCAGGCTCCCACACTTAAATTGCTCATCTAAAGGAGGGACCACCCAGGTGTCACCACAGGAGCTCAATCGGTATATCTGAGTCTTCTAATTTCTCCTAGTTTCTTTTCTTTATAATCCTTTTTGTCTTTTTTTTTTTTTTTAAATCACATGCAATCCCCACTAGGGAGATGCATATTCACCATCTGCTGGAGGCGGAGCATACAGGCGGGTTTGATGCCAGGGCAGGGCTATAAGTCAGTGACTTCAGCAAGTCAGCTTTACTCAGTCTCCATCTGCTGGTAGGAGTGCATAACCCACTGGTATGGATTGGTTTGCCTGAGTGAAATCAAATATTTATGTGGCTTCAATGTAGTTCAACGTAGTTCAACAAAACATCATTTTCCATATTAAAAAAAAATTTAAGACAAAGAGGATCACAGTATGACGGTGGAAGGAGGGGAAGCTCAAAGGACATACAAGCAAATACTTCTTTACTAAGAGGGTGGAATAACCTACTAGCAGAGCTGCTGAAAGTCAAAAGCGTGACAGAATTTAAACACGCTTAGGAAATACATAGAGTGCACTGACAGGAACAGGGATGAAAGGCTGGATAAAAAAAAAAAACACAAGGGGTAGAGGATGTTGATTCTGGTGTTAGTATAGGAATTTGAATGCTTACTCACCCACTATGACAGAGGATAATAAAACAGACTTTGATAAAGACTGATACTCTGCAGGTTGTCATACTTGTACTGCTAACACAGGGAGACATTCTTAGCTAGAACAAGGTTGACAGGGCAACCAAAGACACTGATGGGAGGGACATCGGTCCTTATCTGCCAACATCTACTATATAACTATGGCAGCTGAGAAGCATGGTTTGACCATCGCTTCCTCAATATGGTCTACTACTTTAAAAGAGAAAGGCTGAAGTTTTATGAACTGACATACTGGGCAATATATCTGTATCTAGCACTTTAGTATAGGGAGTTCTGTGGTATTCCTAATCCATTGACAACAAAGTGCGGGAGCTCTACAGGTTTGCCCGTTTTGCCTTTACAGGTCTTACCTTTTGGCTCTCTTCTTGTATGAGTGAATAAATCTCATTTGCTGTCTTGTACATAATGTTATTGTAAAGACGACACATCCATATTTAAAAGCACAGAACCTCAACTATTCATTTATTTATTTGTCGGGCTTTCTATACCGTCGTTCGGTTTCGCCATCACAACGGTTTACAAAGTTTCGATGTTTAACAAGTTTCCAAAGGATATTCTGGATGTAAACCTAGATAGCATAACTTAGCTACATTTAGATAACACAGTATTGATGTTTAACGTAGTTTCCAACAGGTTACTGTAGTTGATAACCTAAATGACTTAACATAGATAACATATATATTGTTGACTTTATTAATGTGGATCGGATGTCATGCCAACCATACATACAACTAACCAGCCATACATGGATTGTCTGAGCCAGGGTGTGGGACGGCTGAACTGGACCATCTCTCAATTAACTGCCAACATTGCAGAACGCTGCACAATTTAAACCCTCTTATAAATTCAACAAGGATAACTTCAGAGACCTTTCTGAAGACAGGACATTGAGACCGGTGTGCATGCTAGGAGCATCATATGCCAGGGCTGTAACAGTACCACATGACACAGCGCCTTAATCCACACCACTTATCGAGCTGGCCCTACCTAGCTGGGACAAGAATGGGCCTTGCTATTTAATGAAAACTGTTCATACTTTCATTACAAAAGAACAGTGAGTCATTATGAACCGAACTAAGGTTTTCATGTGTCCTATTTAATATTTTCAAAAGGTTCAGGGATTAAATGTTTCACCATTTTAGTTATCATTGATTAGTATGATGTTTTTTTTTAATCCCTAACAAGTATGCTCTGGTTATTCCTTTTCATTTAGTGCTCAAGCAGAAGCCACCACGTGGGACTAGAATTTAACCTATTTTACCCAGACAAGCCAAATTGTGTAAAAGGATTACTTCAAAATCTGCTCCCCAGACAAGGATTAAGTGTACTATAAACAGGAAGCATGTCTCACTACTCATATGATGAGCCTTCCCTTCTGTTTCCTTCTCTTTCTTGTCCTGTTGTATGTGTGTGTGTTTCTGGATCCAGGTAATTTCACTTGCTTGCCCATGTGTGGTCCTTGGATTCTACCTAGGCGTATCAGGATAAATAAACAGTGGCACTGGAGTTACATCTATCATGCTCCCCCAGTTAATACACATCATTACCAGGCTTGAACTACATAGTACGGCAGGGGTTTGGGAGAACTAGAATCAACACCATTTCACTCCTGGTGAAGAGGGCAGAGCCGGGAGAGTGCAGTGCATCGCAAGTATAATTTACTGGAGATGGTGGCACTCAGCGTTATCACACACTGTTCTAACAGCAATATTAATGAGTGGCAAAATGTGCAGCAATGACCCTAGCAGAAAGCAAAGCAGACCAAGAATTCATACTGTTGTGCAAGCACTGCACCTCTGCCCAATGTTCTTGGCATGTTTTTGTGGTAAAATGTGTTGATGTTTATGTCAGTCCTTTCCCATAAAGATCCTAAGCTAACCTGCAGGAAATATCCGATCATGCAGCCTTCTGCAGTTTCTAGCAGCCAGGACTGACTATTAAAGCTGCTGAATGATCCAAAATGAGGTAGAGTGATAATTGCTTTGTTTATCGGTCCAGAGAAATCAGTTAGAAAGGAGTGTGTGTAGAGCTCCCAAAGCATTTAGTTGGGAAAAAGGCAGCACTGTGTCCCCTAACTGATCTTATCAAAACAGCCCAGAAGGACTGCCTGTGAGTTTATCAGGGAAGTTCCAAGTGAAAGCGCACTGTTCTAATCTGCAGGCAAGTTAAAAACAAATGTAACTAAATATTTTTTTCTGTATAATCCATTTTTCTTTCCTCTACCTATTTGTAGATTTAAGCTTTTCATGTTCACATTTTCATTTCCTCTACCTGCTTGTAGATTTAAGCTTATTATGTTCACTGTTTCTCCATTTTACTAATAAACTTTTTAGTTTGTTAGCTGTGTCTGAGACTGATCAGTGACCCACATAAGTGTGTTGCAGACGATCCCAATATTGTTGGTGTGTGGTTGGCAAAGGAGAAATTACTTACCTGATAATTTCGTTTTCCTTAGTGTAGAAAGATGGACTCAGGACCAATGGGTATAGTGCTCTTCTGCTAGCAGATGGGAGACGGAGTCAGATTTCAAAGCTGATGTCACTCTAGATATATCCCTGCAGTAACCTCAGCTCTTCAGTATTCTCTTCGAAAAGCGATTGTGGATATATCTTTGCTTAAATAACTTGATTAAAACTTGAACTGGTTCAACTAATTTCCAAACTGGAGATACCAGGGCACTCAACCAATTAACACCAACATCGGACAAATTGTGGGTGTTTTGAACTAGGGGTAGGTCGTGGCTTACCCATATTTGCTTAGTCTCGAGGTTTGCTATCCGAGGTTCTCCTTGTCTGGGGCAGCCATGAGTGGGATGCTGAGTCCATCTGTCTACACTAAGGAAAACAAAATTATCAGGTAAGTAATTTCTCCATTTCCTAGCGTGTAGCCAGATGGACTCAGGACTAATGGGATGTACAAAAGCTACTCCTGGACAGGGAGGGAGGCTGCCCGTGGCCCACTTAGTACTGCCCTTGCGAAGGCTGCGTCTTCTCAGGCTTCAACATCCAGGTGGTAGAACCCAGAGAAGGTGTTTATGGAGGACCACGTTGCCGCCTGACAGATCTCGGCAAGCGACAGTAGCTTGGTTTCTGCCCAAGAAACTGCCTGGGCCCTCGCAGAATGAGCCTTAACCTGTAGTGGTAAGGGCTTCCCTGCCTCTATGTAGGCTGCCTTGATTACTTCCTTGATCCAGCAGGTTATGGTCGCCCGCGAGGCTGTTTCTCCTTGTTTCTTCCTGATGTGAAGAACAAACAAGCGATCTGTTTTGCGCACCGGTTCCGATCTTTCCAGGTACCGTACTAGGAGTCTGCTGACATTTAGATGGCGAAGAAGGCATGAGTCTTCCGAGTCCTTATGTTCATCCGGAGATGGTAGTGAGATGGTTTGGTTCAAGTGAAACTCGGAAACCACTTTCAGTAGGAAGGAGGGGATGGTGCGTGAACCTAAGGAACGGTTCCCGACAGGATAGTGCCTGTAATTCGGAGATGCGACGAGCTGAACATACTGCCACCAGGAATACCGTCTTCAATGTTAAGAGGTGTAGTGACAGACCGCGTGTTGGTCTGAAGGAATCCCCAGCTAGGAAGTCTAATACTAGATTGAGATTCCATAGAGGCACTAACCACTTCAGGAGTGATCGGAGTTGTTTAAGCGGGTCAAATCCAGATGAGTTGATAGCTAGATACCATCCACTTTGGCTCTGAAGCAGAACAGTGCAGATACTTGGACCTTGAAGGAGTTGAGTGACAACCCCTTCTTCATACCATCCTGTAGGAACTCCAGAATCATGGGAATCTTGGCTGTCCGCAGGATTATCCCGGGGTCCTCGCAACAGGCTTCGAATACTCTCCAGATCCGTATGTAAGACAGGGATGTGGAGAATTTGAGAGCTCGGAGCAGGGTGTCAATCACGGCCTTTGAGTAACCGTGCTTCTTCAGGCGAGTCCTCTCAAGGGCCAGACCGTAAAGAGAGAATCGAGATGGATCTTCTTGGAGAATCGGGCCCTGTCAGTGAAGCCCCTGTGTGGAGGTAGGCACAGAGGATTCCCCGCAAGGAGTCTTTGCATGTCTGCATACCATGGTCATCTTGGCCAATCCAGGGATACTAGTAGAACTAATCCCCTGTGATATTCTATCTTGCAGATGACCTTGCCCAGTAGTGGCCATGGGGGGGAAGGCGTACAGTAAGTCTTCCTCTGGCCAAGCCTGGACGAAAGCGTAGATCCCTTGGAAGTATGGCTCTCGTCTGCGGCTGAAGAACCTGGGAACTTGGGCACTGAGACAGGTGGCCAGTAGTTCCATGGCTGGGAGGCCCCAGCAATTTACTATCAGTTGGAAGGCTGTGGTCGACAGCATCCATTCTCCTGGGTCCAGGCTCTCTCTGCTGAGGAAGTCTGCTGAGACATTGTCTTTTCCTGCGATGTGAGAGGCCGAGGTCCTTTGTAGGTTTATCTCCACCCATGCCATGAGACATCTCCAGAGACACCTGCTGGCTCCTGGTTCCTCCCTGGTGGTTGATGTAAGCAACCGTTGCCGCATTATCCGACATTACTCGAATCGCTTTGCCTCAGAGTCTGTAGCTGAATCGCAGGCACGCTAGTCTGACTGCTCGAGCTTCCAGGTGGTTTATGTTCCATTTCGCCTCTTCCTTGTTCCATTGTTTCTGGGCCGTCAGTTACTGACAGTGGGCTCCCCACCCTCGCAGGCTCACATCCATGGTGAGCAAGGTCCAGTTTGGTGGGGATAGGCTTACTCCTCTGCTTAGGTGGTCTTCCTGTAGCCACCACTGGAGCTGAAAACATACCTCTGCTGATAGTTGCAGGCAAATTGAGTAGTCCTGGGACAGTGGGTTCCACCGTGACAGTAAGGAGCGCTGGAGCAGTCGCATATGGGCCCTTGTCCACGGGACGACCTCCAGGGTTGATGCCATGAGGCCGAGAACTTGAAGATAGTCCCATACCTTGGGGCATACATTGGTCATCAATCGTCATAATTGTTCCATCAGTTTCCTTCTCCTCGGAGGAGGGAGGAAGACTTTGTTCTGTATGGTGTCAAAACAGGCCCCCAGATACTCTAGTGATTGAGAGGGCTGCAGACAGCTCTTGCTCGTGTTCACGACCCAACTGCATTCCTGCAGTAGGCTCTTGACTCTGCTGGTCACCTGCCGGCTCTCTTCCGAAGACTTTGCCCTGATCAGCCAGTCGTCCAGGTAAGGGTGTACCAGTATTTCTTCCTTCCTCAAGGTTGCCGCCACGACCATCATGATTTTGGTGAAGGTTCTGGGGGCGGTTGCTAGGCCGAAGGGTAGCGCTCGGAACTGGTAATGTTGACCCAGTATCGCAAAGCACAGGAAGCGCTGGTGATCCTGATGGACTGGGATGTGGAGGTAGGCTTCGGAAAGGTCCAGGGAGGTTAGGAACTCTCCCAAGTGTACTGCCAATATTATGGAACGAAGAGTTTCCATGCCCGAAGTGTAGTACTTGCAGTTGACGGTTGACGTTCTTGAAATCCAAGATGGGCCGTAATGATCCTTCCTTCTTGGGAACGATAAAATAGATGGAATAGTGCCCCGTATTTTGTTGGGGCGTGGGAACCGGAATTATTGCCTTCAGGCTGAGTAGTCTTGTTAGAGTGTTTTCTACTGCCAGTCTCTTGGTGTGGGAGTGGCTGGGTGACATCATAAACTTGTCTCGAGGGATGCTGCGAAACTCCAGAGAGTATCCTTCTCGAATGATGTTTAGTACCCATTTGTCCGATGTTATCTCGACCCATCTTTGGTAGAAGAGGGCAAGTCGATCCCCCATCTCCTCTTCCTGTGGATGGGTCGGCGCAATCTCATTGTGGAGCACAGCTGGAGCCTGCTCCCATGCCTGGTCCCCTCTTGGTCTGTCAGTTCCAAAAAGGCTGGGACCTTCCGGAGGGACGAGGAGACTGGAACTGCGAGTTCCTGGAGGGTCTAAAGCGCTGCGAGCCTCTGCCCTTGGTTCTTCTGGGGGAGGGACGCTGAGATCTTTTACCCCTGTCTTCCAGTAGCCAAGGTACTGGAGATTCACCCTACTTGCTGGCTAACTTCTCCAATTCGCTTCCGAATAAGAGAGATTCTTTAAAGAGCATTCTTGTGAGATTCGCTTTAGAGGTCGCATCTGCAGACAAATTCCGCAGCCATAGCTGTCTTCTGGCTGCCACTACCGAGGCTACTCCTCTGGCTGAGGTACGCACCAGATCTGAGCTTGCGTCCGTCAGGAAGGCTGCTGCAGGTTCCATCGTCTCACCAGTATATCTTCCGGAGTTATTTGCCTCTCTCAAGAGGAGTAAGCAGGGACATGCCACCAGTGCGCAGCAGGAAGCAATCTGCAGTGTCATTGCTGTTGCGTCGAAGGCCTGCTTAAGGATGGATTCCAATCGTCTGTCCTGAGTATCCTTCAATGCAGCCCCTCCCTCAACGGGAATTGTTGTTCACTTTGAGATGGCAAAGACCATAGCGTCTACTTTCGGGAAACGCAGGCGTTCCTTGGTCACTGGTTCTAGATGGTATAGGGCTTCCAAGGCCCGACCCCTTTTGAAGCTGGCCTACGGGGCATCCCACTCCGGGTCAATCAGTTCCTGGATGGCTTCCATCATTGGAAAGTATTTATTTAAAATCTTTTCTATACCGTCATTAAGGTGGGTACCGTCACAACGTTTTACAGTAAGGCACATAAAAGTAATGCTATTAAAATCTTTCAGTTTACATAGGTGCCATAGGGTTCGGTAACATTTTTTAATCAATGTTAATTGTAAATGTGAAAAACATCATGTCCAGGTCAATTCTATAGCGGTTTTGAGTACAAGACTCGATTATTGTAACTTATCCTTTAGTGATGCGCTCTCTATTAAAACTACACACTTAGTGATTACTGTTGTGTGTGTGGGTGTACCTTGCGCTTCCTGGTTTCTATTCTTCCTTCTCTTTATGAAAAGCTTGTTTAAGTAAGTATGTAAGAGGCCTTACGAAGGGACATCAAGATGGGGTTCTTCTTTGGTTCCGCCATAGGGTCCGTGCCTGGAATACCCAGCATCTTCAGAGTCTGGGAAACAAGGGCTGGTAATTCGTCCTTGTGGAAAAAGCGAAGCATGTTTTCGTATGGTTCCATTCCTGGAGGGATTTCTCCTTCTTCCAGGGAGTCACTCACATCATCTGAGGTGTCTGGGTCCCTGTCAGGCAAGTTCTTGGTTAGGCGAGGCATGTCTCAAGGCATGTCTCAAGGCCAGAAGGATCTTGTGCTTCCGGCAGGGGTTGAGCCTGGGGGCAGAGCCAGGGCTGATTACGCCTGAACAAAGGCTTGCAGCCCTTGAAAAAATTTCAACCAGGAGAAGATCCCTGGGTCCATGTTAATCCCAGGGGAAGTCTGTGTAGGGGCCCCAGAGGTGCCCTCCTGTGGGGAAGCCATCTCAGAGATGCATAGATCTGGGGAGCTATCGTCAGTAGTTCCGGAACCATCTCCTGACAGTAAGGGACCAGGCTTTGGTTCCCCCTGGGCTTCTTCGCAATGTTGACACAGGCAGGACTCCAATTCAGGCTGCACGGGTCTTATGTGGCAGGCTGTGCAAAGACAGTGCCTTCTGGCCTTCTTGGGCGCCGGTGCCATTGTTCTCTATGTGTTTGTGCACATGCAGTTGCAAACGCAGTTGTGCTTGTAGTTACGCGCATGGGTGCATTCAGTTGTGCGCGTCGGGTGCGCTCAGTTGTGCGCGCAAGGTGCACCCAGTTGTGCGTGCAAGGTGCACCCAGTTGTGCGCATGTCTCAGTTGTGCGCGCCGCCGTGCGTGCCACTGTGTGCGCAGCTACGCACACGTCTGTACTGGACGTGCGCAAGTTAGGCGTATCAGCCGCTCGGTCTGCCTTGCACGTACCGCCGGTCGAGAAGGGAAGAAAGGCGCCAAAGACCCCCTCGCGTAAGATGGCGCGCCCCCCCCCCCCCCCCCGCCCGAGGGTCGCCATGTGTGTGGACCCTTGCACCGGATCGGGGCCTAGCCCAACCAAGGCTGCTCAACGTCATTGGTGCTCCCTTTTAACCTCGCCAGAGAAGAATTCGGTACAGCAATCAGAGCTCTGGAGACCGGAGACCTGAATTTAAAGATTATTTTCTTACCTGGTCTCGGCGCTTACCGATCGTGTGCCGGACGGTCTCCAGCTGCGGGGGAGAGAGGGAATTACCTTCACCGCCACGCTCGTTTCTGCACCCGCTGCCTTTCAGCGGAGGCTAAGTTCACGCCAGAAACCGGCTACTGGACCAAGGCACACCTCTGAGGGATATCGGAGATCACCTCAGGAATTCTCGACGGAGGGAGGGACCCTTAGGTATCACCGCAGGAGAGTGGGGCTCGATCTTCTTTAAGGTAAATTTTGTTTCTTCTTTGCTGTAATTCTTAACACTATTCTAGAGTGTGGGATAGTGTCATCATCTGCTAGGAGACGGAGAGATACTGAAGAGCTGAGGTTACTGCAGGGGTATATCTAGAGTGACGTCAGCTTTGAAATCTGACTCCGTCTCCCATCTGCTAGCAGAAGAGCACTATACCCATTGGTCCTGAGTCCATCTTTGTAAATGTGTGACTACTACCACCACCAGAATTTTGTGGGTGTTGCAGTCTCTCCAGAAATGACCATAGGAATAACTTGTGGATAGAGTACTTGCCAAAAGCAAGTGAGAACTCAATTGGTGGGCAGCTGATTACCCGTTCAGGAACAAGTGTACAGGTGCAGGTGAGGTCTGTGCAGTGCTTGTTGGGGCCCTCAAGTGGCCAAGTGTTTAACCCCTGGTGGGAATAAGTGCGGAAAAGTTATGTGACAGTTCTGTTGCTGTTTTCATGCCTCCACTGCTTCCTGCTATTGTGATGCACTCCACTACAATAGACAGCAGATAATGTTCAGTGGCAGCACTGAGTGCTGCTGTTTGGGAGATTGAGGTTCAACTCAAAGAACCAATTTCTGTTCCCTGAGCTGGTCAGGGCTGGGGGTGCTGCAGAGGTAGCATTCACAGCTCCTGGTGGACAGGATGTGCCAGCCATCATGCAATAGCGGTGTCTACTGACTGGCTGAAGCGTATATTTAAGCCAGGGCGCGCAGGAAATCATGGAGGACTGTTGCTATAATGACAGGATGGGAGGAGGGGAATAAAACAAGGGGATTGGGCTGAATGGCATTATAACCCAGTAGTTCTAACTGAGCTATAATCTGGAGGAGGAAATATCTGCTGGACCAAAAAGTAGAGCCTAAAAATTATTCCTGTTATTTCAACTTAAAAAGCACTAGCTGCTATGGCTCATGTCACAAATCTCGATCTCCTACAACTGCCACGTCATTTATGAACTATAAAATATTTTCTTCCAAGTGCCAATGTTCACTGAATCCACATGGGAGCAAAGGCTGATGAGAATGCACATCACATAAGGTTACAGTCCCCTAGAAGTGCTGGAACATATGAGGACCACATAAGAATAGTTCTGTCCAAATTAGTACAGCCTGCTTAGTCACATAAAGAAAACAGCAATGCATAGAACACCGCACAGTTTCCACACTGCTTAAGAACTGTCACCAAAAGTGACTAACTAGTCAAGCTGGGCTAATACATGCAGTTACTCACCCTTTCAGAGGGTTCAGCACCAGGCAGTGGGGCTTATCCAACCCCTGAATCACAGCATTCTTAAAGGAGCCATCCAACCGAGCCACATTAATCTGTTTCTTGTTAGCATCATAACTGGTCCAGAAGAGGTTCCTCGACACCCAGTCCACAGCTAAGCCATGAGCATTTGGTAAATCTGCAAAACAAAAGGTGCACCAGAGCCACTAAGCCCATTTACTACCCATGCAACATTATCTTCCTTGTTTACTCCAGCCACAAAATGGGCCTCACAGTCACTCCTTCAGATTATTTTCTGGTAACCCAAAGGCTCAGTGGTAGTACTGCGGTGACAGCGTTTATGGCCCCTGTGGGTAGGGGAAAGGGAGTCTCGCCCAACACTCAATGGCAACTCCTAGTGGCTGGAACAAAGGTGCACCAAGCACCAGGGGTCAGGAGGAAGCTATAGCCTGAGGCTCTCGCCCATCACTGCAATGGCTGAGCTAGCAAAAGTCATAAAACAGGGGGAATTGCCCCGAGCAGCTGCCAATGAAGGCTCATGGTACTGTACTCTCAACAGAGGCTGGAAGTCCAAAGGAGCAGATGGAAACTGTCAGGCCAAAAATACAATAAATAAATAGAGGGAAAAAAAACTCTCAAGCAACTTTAGGTTCTAGTCATATGGACGTCCACAGTTCTTTTTTCAAATTTTATTTTAAACTGCGATATAAGAGACACCTGAAAAATAAAGTATGCGGGGGAAGTGAATCAGGTGTGAGGGAAGGACAGAAAGTAGAAAAAGCACGCAGGGGGTGGAAACGGGGAGCTGTGAGCTGAGAAAGCACGGGGCAGGGAGGCTTGCGCTGCCACGCAACCTGCAGCGTACCTGCAGACACCACCATCTCCACGCCAGTGCCATTGATAAAGGCTCTTTTAATGGTCTGCGTCCTCACATCGGACCAATAGATCCTCTGTTCCAGGGCGTCGTAGTCCACTACGGTGACATTGTCGATGTCCGGGACGGTGAAGGAAATGATGTGATTGTAATACGGATTGTCAATGTCCACGCCGCGAATTTCCATCTGCCGAGCATAGAGCAGGAACTTCTTAAATTCTAAGGCAGAGAGAAGATAGCAGTTAGTCTGACATTCCTGACCTTTGCTCCGTTTACTCTCTTTAATATACGGTAACCATTAACATGTAAAGATTTCTGAGGTTCCCTGACCTGTGCTAACAATGGGGTTAGACTTTATGATGTGGTCAAAAACTCATCTGGGTCTTGAGACTAGACCAAGATCCAACTACTTCATTCCATTAGGGAATTCAACTCAGATCTCCATAAGCCCGATCAGTTTCCAACATCCATGGACATTTTTAAAGGATGCAGCAATTGTTTGCCCAGAGTATTTATTAATTAGTTCAATTAGATTTGTTTCTAGAGATTAGGACTCTAGTTGATGGGTGTTTATCCAGGAACAGCATGCCAAAAGGCAAATGGCCACCTGTGGACCTTAACTTGTTCAAGTTCTATCTACAGGGATTTTCACCTTCCTCTGGACCACCACCAATATGTACCCAAATCTGGTTTAAAAGGAAAAAGAATGGATTGATGCCATCTTTCCAGCCAAACCAGTCATGTAAGCCCACAGGTTAACAATGCGAGGGAACCCGATCATCCCCTGGTGTTGAGGATGCCCACTCGGAAGCCAAACCAATTTAAGTTTATTTAATATTAAAAGCCAATCGTATTAGACCCCTGGGAGACACACAGCACACACGCAAACTGCCTGCTGGATGTGGTCAAAGAGTCTGCTCCCTAAAAAGCATGCTTCCAGCTGTCACAGAACCCTGAATTTTCCACACCAGAGGATTCTGGGAGCCATGCTGGTCTGTATACAAGGTTCTACGTACCATAGCAGTTTTTCTTGTCCTGTGCCAGTTTCATTAGATGTGGGCAGGCACAGGTGAGGGTGCGGTTGTAGTTGATTAGGCAAAGGTGGGAGCAGGGACCTCGTCCTCCATTTCCTTCACAAGGATTTGGTGCTGTTCAAACAAAAGGGGAAAAAAAAAAAAGAGGAAGGGGGTACGGGAAGGGAGGAAATGGCCATGAAGATGAAAGTTAATGACTGGTGCATGGCAGCAGTAAAAAAAAAAAAAAATCCTTTCCTTTCCTGCAGGCTCACTTCCTATCAAGGGCTTTATTCAGAATGTCTTGGCTTATATTTCCCTGCTCTTCCATGTCTTACTGGCCTTTTTCCTGGCACTTTGCAAAAACAAGATGAAGCTACATGCCTCTTTCCTTTGACTTGCAAGCCTCAACCGCTTCCTTCCCATCACCCTTTTTGGGCATTTTTTTTTTTTTTTTAACTGATTGCCAGGTGACATCTCCTCCGTACTACTAACCAAACATCACTTTTTAATGCGCTCCATTACTGCTCAGTAAACAGGCTGCGAAGCTCAGCCTCGGGACATCATCATGAGACAATGGCCTGGTTGCTCTCCAGCGAGCTCGTGAAGAGGCAGAACACAAAAACTGAACTCCCAAGCTCCCGTTTTTACCAAGCAGTAAGTGACTGCATAAAAGAAAAAAGGATGTCCGTGAAAACACAGCAGTGGCAAAGGGAACAGGACAAGAATTCTGGCAAGGGTGACGGACAGAGAAGTGTTTCTATCAGTGTCAATTGTGAAGGCCCGGTATTTTTATAGCACTATAAACACCTGTCCGCTAACTCCTCTCGGCCCAACCAGCAAATGGCTTTCAGAGGGCAATGACCCTGACTACCACCAACCCCCAACTGGATGTGAACCAAGAGCTTAGATGCGAAAAACTCAGTATCCCATGTTACCCTCCACTGAGACAGCCAATTTTGTTCATTTCCTAGACACAATAAGGGCAATACACAAAGGTATTTTTACAACGCGGAAATGGGGGGGGGGGATGGGGAAAAAAACCACACACATGCTGTTCTACGGTGAGCTGACTTTCCCCCCACCCCCCCCATATTGCAAAGCGGTGTTTCCAGGTGATGGAGAGAGGCTGGGGGGAGGGGGAAATCAAACATGATTTGTCAAAACCACGCATGTCATTTTGAGAAGAAAAAAAAAAAAAGTTGCCCACGGAGAAAGCAAGCACACATCTCTGTGGGGAACTTTTGAAGGGGCAACAATCAAAGCTAAATCTATTCGGGGAGTTTTGCTTTGATTATATTGGTGCAAACCCTGCGAGTGAAAATTGCCCATGGAGTCTGCACCAGTATAGGTGCTTATTGCCCCCCCCCCCCCCCCCCCCAACGATATTAAAACAAGTGCTGACAGGGCCACCAAAATCCCCTTAACTTTTCCCAAAATCGCTGCAGCACTCCCAAGGCAGTTTCTGCACCCTAATTTCTAACCGCTGAAAGTCAGGACATCAGTGTAACGTTTCCCGCGGTTACCTAGAGGCTGCCTGGATGGGTGATACACCTGCAAGTCGAACGGCTGGGTGGTGGTTCTCTGAACCACAGTCACGTTGTAACCCGTCCATTTGTTGGCTTTCGCTAAGGTATTGGTCCTCCAGTCTGTCCAGTACACTTCCCCTCCGTACAGCGTGACTGCAAACGGGTGAGACAGATACTCATGGCCTCGCAAGACCTCGATGTGGCCGGAGCCGTCATACAGAGCTGAGTAAATTGCATCTGACCTAGAATGGCATAAAGAGCAGGGGTATGTAGGTCTCGCCTTGGTCAATGTCTTTAACATTTTAACAAAATAAATAAATAAATAATAATTCCACAACAGCACCAGCCCGGTGGCAGCGCTTCGCAAGGCCATGCATAAGACCCAGGTTCAATTCATTGGTTGGGCGAGACAGGGGGGTGCTGCAGAGGCAGCGCTCACAGCCCCTGGAGTGGGAAAGGGTAGTCTCAGCCATCGTTCAAGGTTCTGGAAGGAGCTGTGGTTTGTGCCCCTGGTCAAGGATTGTCACTATAAAGACTGGGCTGGGGATATACAAAAAATAGGTGAAAACCCCCTGGGATAACTGCAAATGAAGGTTCATGGTGCGATAGCCCAATGCAGGCTAGTTCTGATCAAGTGAGCAGCTGAAAGAAGCAGGAGAAAACTGCTAGACCCATTTAAAAAAAAAAAAAATCAACACTACATGGTACAATTTTATTTCCAGATCTTCACATCCACATAACTTTAAAGATTATTCCCAAAATTTGTTATAAGGAAATGATAGACAATCATTTGAGTCTCTCTATGCTTTTCAGGTCAGATTGGTTATTTCTTAATCGCACATGTCTGGTGGCAAGATGGCTCTAGGACATATCAATAGCCCTGCAGCAAAAGTACCAAACCAAGCACCTATACTGTACACATGATCAGCGCTGTATTGCCATGAGGCTACAGCTGAGATGAGGAACCTCACAATTGAGAATATGTCCAAGATGAAACATATGTTATCCAAAAACCAGAGGTCCTATAACAGTTACTTTACTTTCCAAAAATTTATTAAATCTATTTATCATGTAATAACCTCCTCTAATACATAGGAACTCCTATCTAGACAATACATGTATTAAAACATAAACAACCATTCATCACCCTGCAACCACACTACCCACACATACTCACAACATTCACTTATCCCTAAAATCCCCCAACATGATTATTAAATACACAAATATATAATACATATTAATCTTTTACAATGTGTAGCGTACAATGATTAATTAATTAGCAATGGACAGTATTATTGTGTTATATAAATAAAAAGGTAATATGTTGCACTGATTGGTTGTAGATTCAGAAGAAAGGGCATATATAAAGAATGTTGGCAGCGCCGGAAGTGTTACATAGTTACATTGTAATCTTGGCAACACATGAAGACGGATGGGAGTGAATCATTACATAGACGGTAGAAACATTGTAATCATTAGTGGAAAGTCAGCATTAAGGTATGGACTTGGATCAAGCTGACCCGAGGAGAGATTATAATAAAGATTAGGGTTGTTAAATATTTGAAATTTATGATTTATGTATTTCATAGGACCCTTTGCTAGACGAGGAATGGATATTTCTGAGTATGGTGGCAAGAAGATAATTCGTGACCATTAAATTGGGAGATTGGTAGTTTGACTTGGGTACTTCAACATGATAACACCACGAGTTTGTGGACACAGTCCCTGAGGAAGCCCGCATTCGCGGGTGAAACGAGATCTTTGTCGGGTGATATAAAATCACATATGAGAATGACCATCATACTATGTATTTTTATAATTAATTAATTAATCATTGTGAGGTAGTACGCTACACATTGTAAAAGATTAATACGTATTATATATTTGTGTATTTAATAATCATGTTGGGGGATTTTATGGGATAAGTGAATGTTGTGAGTATGTGTGGGTAGTGTGGTTGCAGGGTGATGAATGGTTGTTTATGTTTTAATACATGTATTGTCTAGATAGGAGTTCCTATGTATTAGAGGAGGTTATTACATGATAAATAGATTTAATAAATTTTTGGAAAGTAACGTAACTGTTATAGGACCTCTGGTTTTTGGATAACATATGATACAGACAGAGGCACTGCACTGTTTGAGTTTACCTGTCAAGATGAAACATAGCCTTTAAAGGGGGAGTTAAAAAAAAGAATGAAGGGCTTTTTCTTTTGTGTGTGTTTGGTTTTTTTTAAAAGGTTTAAAAAAAAATATCAAAAAGTTAATCACTCCTCTGGTACTAACCTTGCATCTATCCAGAGAATTCGCTTCTCCAAGTAGTCCACGGTGAGACCATTGGGCCACCCTCCGGATCCCGTCTCCTTGTGAATGGTGCGCCGCCCCTCGCCACTCATGGAAGCAGCTTCGATGCGCGGAAGGTTGGAATCCCAATCCGTCCAGAAGAGGATCCTGGGGGGGTGAGGGTGGGGGCAAGAGAGGAGAGGGAGATCAGTGCGCAGATGTGTAAAGCGGCCCCTTTCCTCAAGAACGCAGCTCACACCAATGGGGACCATCAGCACCCACTGAGTTGTCATCAAAATGTACACCCACAGAAAGCAGTAAATATGGCTCCCCCTTCCCAACCCTCCTGGAGAAAAGAAAAGAAAAGAAAAGAAATAAGTTTACTCTGCAATGATTCAGGCAGCTCCCCTGCATGCTCTCTCTGAATCCTTGGGAACCAGCTGTGCACTGGCAAGAACTAAGTCTGCTATGACATGCTATGTAGCCACCAATGACATCACACATGGAGTGTGATGTCATTGGTGGCTACATAGCTAAAATAGACACCCTAGATATCTGTGTGCTGGGTACGTCACCTTAACACACCAGCTTCAAAAGGAACTGTTCGCTGCCCCATCAGTGGTGTTTGTGTTTGAAATGAAAAGGGGAAATGAAATTGCAAAGTTTCACTATGTTAGGAATAATGTTAACTCTCAGCATGGTTACGTTTTTATTACCACACAAAGGAGGTTAAAGAACTGCCACGCACCCATCTCTGGGATCCAGGGCGATAGCTCGCGGGTGTTCGATGACACCGGCCAGGAGAGTGGTCCTCATGGTGCCATCCAGTTTGGCCACCTCGATCTGATCCAGATTACTTTCCACCCAATAAATGTTCCCAGCAATCCAGTCAACGGCCAGGCCTTCCGGGGTCGCCAGGCCATACTGGATCACAACCTCAAAGCTGGTAAGAGCTGGAAGAGATACAGAAGGTAGAATAAGATTCCCACTGCCATATTAGTGTGGTCAGGTCAGCCCAGCGGAGAACGCATAGGTCTCCAAACCTACACCACCACAAAAAGCTCGCCTCGGGTCTCGCTACCCTGTGCTCAAAATGAATGCCTGTGAACTCTTCTGTGTCATTTATTCTGTAAAGTGCTCTGTACACTGACATAACGATGAAAGCACTATTTGAGCAAGCAATGCTTCAGACAATTCAGCTGGCACCATGCCTTTGTGTCCAGACTAGATCTTGCCTCCTATTTTTGCAGTCACTACATATTAGTAACAGAATAGGAAAACAGATAAGGAACATAAGCCTGCCCAATTTACCTGTTGGTGCAATGCTGCAAACCTCAGCTGATTTCTGGCTTTACCCTCGACTTCTTCGCAACTGGGGATGCCTTTCTGTGCTTATTCCAGGCTTTCTTGAATTCTGACATCAATTTTGTCCCCACCACATCGGCTGGAAGACTGTTCCACGCATCCCCCCATCCTTTCCTTAAAAGTATTTTCTGAAGTTAATCCTGAGACCAGACCTTCTCAGCCTTGTGTTCTAGAACTTCCTTTTCCACCGGAAAACGGTTTGTTTTTGTAAAGCTATTTATACTCACTGAGCCATCTGGATGTGTCTAATCGTATCCCTTCCGTCTCTCCTCTCGGATGTTACATGTTTAAGCCTAGTTCTCATATGAATCTGCTGTGGTAACCCTTTCACCTGTTCCTGCTCATGGAGTTTTCACCTGCTGTACTTAATGGGCCATTGAATGTCAAGGGTGGAGAGGACTCCTCATCAAACAGTGATGAGGAGTCTTCCTGTGAGACCTGACAGCAAACAGCAGGGGGCTTCCGAGGCAAGGTCCAGTACTCCTGTGGCAGACTTCAGCTATAAAATGCCGGCGCCTTGGCTAAGCATCCAGGCAAAAGGGAAACAAACACAGGCAGGCCAGAGCCCATGGAGAAGAACTGGCACCTCTATCAGCCAGACGTTATTTTCTATGAAGAAAACTGTTTACGTCTGAGCTTGTGCGGTTATTCTTAAACTGCCTTATTAAGGCATGGTCATTCTTGTGCTTATCAGAATTTACATGAGTTACCTTCATGGGAAACAGAGCCACACAGTTTTCTGGAACTATTATCTGTCTTTCTCCCTCTCATCCCCGCCCTCCCCCCCCAAAAAAAAAAAAAAAAAAATCTAATCTTAAAATTCAGAAAACTGTTTACACCTAAGACAAATATCTGGAGTTCTCAAGGAAGGGGGGGAACAAAAGAAAAACGTTCTCCCCTTCTGAACTTCCTACTTTCCAGGCACTAATCAAGTTAGGATTTGCTTTTCAGTTCTAATTGCTGACAGATCATAATTACCATTAGGCATGTGTTCAGAATGCTAATTAAGTCTCACATAATGATGAGTTTTTCAGCAAACAAGGTATCATTATGTAAAGCTGGTTGCTAAACCCCGGGTGCCCTGTAACCAGGGTGGGATGTGCGTAATCATCAGCTTCAGCAGACCCACTTGCTCCCGCGGAATATACAACTAGCTGAAACACAAGGGGGGGGGGGGGAAGGCGTTGCGACTGTGTGTGTCTGTGTGGTAGAGATCTGCAGACTTGAATCCTAATCACAATAAGTGTATAATGCATTAATTACCCCGTTACACTGACTGAACACCCAGCTACTGCAAATGACTCAAGTCATCTCCTTGCAAAAAAAAAACAAAAAACCCTCACACTACAGTGACTAAAGCTCCTGTTCTACTAAAAAATTAACAGTAAACCCTGTTTTAATAATAAACACCTTACTTTACTTTAAGGAAATCTGTGGGTTCAGATTGTTTGTGAATGTTGGTTTGAAGATGAATACTTATTTTATTTATTTATTTATTTATTTATTTATTTATTTATTTATTTTTTTGCCTTCCATTTTTCTCCTGCCTAACACAGAAACGGAACACAAGGTCAGGTAAAGAGACTATGCAGCCTCTTGGTGGTGGGAAGAAAGGGGGGACCATTTCTTTGTATGTGCTATGCTTGCCTATGGCCAGCAACCACATACCACACTACCCTATTCCAAAAAGACACACAGAGTAACGTCAGGACATATTTCTTTCTCAGAAAGAATACTGGGTACATGGAGCTCCCCTCCTGCGCAGGTAGAAGAGCAGCGCTGAGCATACCTTTTGACCCCCATGGCCAGATTGGTGGCCCTGCCTAAATGGCAGGCTGCTCAGTCAGGGGGGGAGGGAACCCCCTCAGAGCTCTAGCCACAGAGCCAGGAGTAAGGAGGATCCCCTCAGTGCAGCGCAGAGTGGAGAATTGCATCCTGATGCAGCCTGCAGCGGTGACATCACTTCTGCCGGCCCGCAGATGTCCCTTCCTCACCTGTGGCCAGCCGAAGTGATGTCATATTTTTTTCAGATTTCAGATTTATTTATTTATTTACCGTCATTCTGAAGTTAACAATCATGGTGGTTTACAATAAAAAAACATTGTACAAAAAAACCTAAAATATATACAGTCACATATAAAACAAATCATTTACATTTACAACACAAATTAGTACAATGAGTATTATTTTCAGCTGTCTCTTCCGACCTGCAATTTCTGTTTGTCTTAGTCAGCGTATGTTAAACTAAATAATCATGTCTTAAGATCTTTTTTAAATGGCTTGCTGTCTTTCTGTGTACGTAAATCAACTGGCATTGGGTTCCAACGTTTTGCTCCAGCTACTGAAAGTGCCCTTTCTCTGCTGCAGGCCGAAAGACTCATCGCTACAGGCTGGAAGGACAGACTCTTGTGGGCCAGATGTGCTTAATTCTATGGCAGAAGCTAAAACACCGACAGACTTCAAGGCATGGGATAAATACAGAGGTACTTTGGTTGCAAAAAAGTGAAGCAACAGCAGAAGCATGACCAGCAGGCAAGACTAAGGAAGAAAAGATAAAAGGGCAGTAGATGGGCTGATTTAGCAGGCTATAAATGAGAGGGTTCCCTGGGTCTGTCTAGCAGGCTATGAAAATCTCATAGTAAACAACTGGATTTACATTGTGTAGAATCAATGACAAACCAAAGGGGGTGGTGCCAACTGATAGATTTCTAGTTATATCTCAAAATGTAATGTGATATGGTTGTTATTATTGACGATTGTTAAATTTGCATCTATGCAAAGAAAGTTACAACTGCCCAGAGACTCTTACAATTGATGCAGCAGCTCAGTAGTGGTGGAGTACCATCCAGAGAGGCCACAGGGATGGAGAAGACCAGATTTTCTCATAACAATCATGCTAGTGTTGGTAGTCATTGAGATTATTGCAAAGTTTTATAGTTAGACATGGAAAGGGGAGGATTTGTGGGTGTGAACTAAATAGGTGATCTAAAAGCCTCCCTCAAAAGTTTGCATTTGACCTTATTTCATTTATTCCAGTCTCCTCATGCAGAAAGGAAAACTGATTCTTACCTGCTAATTTTCATTCCTGTAATGCCACAGATCAGTCCAGACAAGTAGGTTTTGCATCCCTACCAACAGATGGAGGCAGAGAACAAAAGCTTTGAGGTCCTGCTACCTACCCGAGAGTGCCACCTGCAGTCCTTCAGTATTAACCTCTACCCGAACATTAGTCCCTAAAATCCTTTCCAGGGTGAACAGGCAATACGGGATTGGAAGCCCCTGAACTGGAGCCTCTCATATTTCCAGTGAACAAAACAGTCTGCTAACCGCTTAACTCAACATATTTACAATCTGCAAAAACGTTTTGAAATACGGTTCACCAACCATCAGGAAATTCAGTCTTCTGGAAGCAACGGGATGGGTCTCTGGACTGATCTGTGCTCTACAGGAACGAAAATTAACAGGTAAAAACAAAATTTTCCTTTCCTGTTCATACCCAGATCAGTCCAGACAAGTGAGATGTACCCAAGCCACCCCCCTAAACTGGGCGGGAACACGAAAGACCCGTGCGTAGAACACTCTTACCAAAAGATGCATCTTCCTGTGCCCGCAAGTACAAACGGTACTGCTTGGTGAAAGTATGAAGCAAGGACTACGCTGCAGCTCTACATATCTCCTGAGAAGAGACCAACTGACGCTCCACCCAGAAGGCCACTTGCGCCCTTGTAGAATACGCTCTTAGGCCCATTGGAATTTTGCGACCCTTACAAATATAAGCAGAGCAAACGGACTCTTACAGCCACTGAGAGATTGTGGCTTAGCAGCTTTATCCCCTTTCTTCATGCCACCAAACACCACAAAAAAGGTGATTTGGTCACCAAAAACTGTTAGTGACCTTCAGATACCGCAGCAGAGTCCGCCACACATCCAAAAGATGCAGCTCTCTATCCAGACGTGAATCCCTAGACCACTCCAGAAAGGCCAGAAGCTCTACTACCTGATTGATATGAAAGGAGGAAAACACCTTTGGAAAAAAGGAGGGGACCGTTCGCAACATCACCCTGTCATTAGAAATATGCAAAAAGGGATCTCTGCATTACAGCGCCTTCAGCTCTGAAATCCGTCTGGCTGAACATATGGCCACCAGAAAAATAGTCTTCAAAGTCAAGTCCTTCAAAGACGCTCCCTTTAAAGGCTCAAAAGGGGCCCCACAGAGCATTTGCAGAACTAAGTTGAGGTTCCAATCCGGGCAAAACTTCCAAACCGGAGGACGCAAATGCTTGACCCTCTTCAGAAACTGAATTACATCAGGATGACAGGCCCCTGCAACTTGCCCCCTAAGGTAACCCAAGGTGAACACCTGAATGCAGAGTGAGCTATAGGCTACACCTTTAGATGAACCTTGCTGCAAAAAGGCTAAGACAATAGGAACGTCCGGGGATCCAGTCGCTGTTGTAGACAATAAGACTCAAAAACTTTCCAAACCCTGACATTATAGAAACATAGAAATGACGGCAGAAGAAGACCAAACGGTCCATCCAGTCTGCCCAGCAAGTTTTGCATTTTTTTTTCTCATACTTATGTTACTCTTGGCTCTTAGTAACCTTTTGGTTCTATTTCCCTTCCACCCCCACCATTAATGAGAGAGCAGTGTTGGAATTGCATCTAAGTGAAATATCTAGCCCAATTAGTTAGGGTAGCAACAGCCGCAATAAGCAAGCCATACCCACGCCCACCTGCCCACCCAAACTAAATAATTCAGTCCTTGTTGGTTGTTGTCTGTGTATAGATCCACCTTTCTTCATTCCCCCTGCTGTTGAAGCAGAGAGCTATGCTGGATATGCGTGAAGTATCAGTCTTTCTCCCCTGCCGTTGAAGCAGAGAGCTATGCTAGATATGCATTGAAAGCGAGGTATAAGACTTTCTCCCCTGCCGTTGAAGCAGAGAGCTATGCTGGATATGCTTGAGTATCAGTCTTTCTCCACTGCCGTTGAAGCAGAGAGCTATGCTGGATATGTATTGAAAGTGAAGTATCAGGCTTATTTGGTTTGGGGTAGTAGCCACCGTAACAAGTAAGCTACTCCCTGCTTTTTTGTGAATGCAAATCCTTTTTTCACTAGGGAAGTAGAAGGTCTCCTAGCCTGGAGTAATGTGGAAATAACCGGTTCCAAATATACTTTCAGGTGCAACTGCCACCTCTAAAAAGCTAAGCAAGCGAGACAAAAGTGATCCTCCCGTTCTGAAAATATGGGACCCTGTTGAAGCCAATGAGCCAATCGTCCAGATATAGATGTACCAAAATCCCTCTCGCCGTAAGGCTGCCACCACCACCACTACCATGAAGGTTTGGGGCGCCATGGCCAAGCAGAAGAGAAGAGCCTAGAACTGGAAATGCTGTCCCAGTACCATGAACCAAAGAAACTTTTGATGGTCCTTCCACATGGGAATATGGAGGTTCGCCTCTGTCAAGTCCAACAACACCAAGAACTCTCCTCTGGAAACTGCTGTTATCACATTGTGCAATGTCTCCATTCGAAAACATGGAACCCGCAAGGCCACATTCACCTTCTGCAAATCTAAAATGAGCCGAAAGATGCTCTCCTTTTTGGGGACCACGAAATAAATGGAGTACCATCCCTGTCCCTGCTCCTCCAGCGGGACTGGAACTATTGCATTTAAACTTAGCAACCTCTGCAGAGTCCCCCTCACTGCTTCCCGTTTGCTGCAAGATGAACAGTGGGACTCCAGAAAGGCCTCCCTGACAGGGTACAAAAATTCTAGAATGTAGCTGTCTCTTTCCACCTCTAGAACCCAACGGACCGAGGTAATCTTGGGCCAATCCTCGTAAAAGCTGGACAATCTGCCCCCTACCACTTTTATGGAGGAATGGGTGATCCTGGCTTCACTCAGTTGACTTTCCTCCTACTCCGGCCCCCTAACCAGCAACATCCCTGGAGGATCTGCAGGAGCCCCGAAAGGATTACGGTCATCCCAACGACTGCTTGGCTCCCGAGACTGAGGAATTCTTGCTTGAATGGAACCAACGTCAATCCCAAAAATGGGAGCATGACAGAAAAACCTTCTTGCTGCTCCTCTTATCCTCAGGTAGCCTGTTCCCTTTGGACTCTCCCAAAGTCTTCATCAACTGATCCAAATCCTCCCCAAATAGGAGTTTCCCTTTAAAGGGAAGATTACAAAACTGGGCCTTGGACCACATGTCAGCCGACCAATTGCACAACCACAAAAAGCCTTTGGGCTGCCACTGCCAAGTCCATGCTCCTGGCTGAAGTGCATATCAAGTCAGAGTTTATCCGCCACATACACCACTCCAGCCTCCAAGCACGAAACTGCATAGGACTGAAATCCTGGGTGAGGCCTGCTCCTGTTCTTTCTGAACCCAGCACAAGCTGGCCGTCTGCATCATACTGCCACAAATCGCAGCCCAGAGACTCAAGGAGGAAACCTCAAACATCCTTTTCAACTTAATTTCCAACTTGTAGTCCTGTATATCTTTCAGAGAGGCTGAACCCACCACCAGTATGGTCATCATTTTGGTAACTGCCAAAACTGCAGCATCTACTTTAGGCACTCTTAGGAGCTCCAAGGTCTCTTCCATCAAGGGGTAAAGCTTAGCCATAGCCCTGCTGACCTTCAGGCCTGCCTCTGGAAAGTCCCATTCCTGGTTCACCAACTTCCAAATTTTCCTAGGCAAGGGAAAGGCACTAGAAGAAAAACACAGCCCATCCAGGACTGGATTCACACCTTCATTAATGGACTCTTCCTGAACCACTTTAACCCCCTAGTTCCTCCAACACCTGGGACCAAGGGGACGCAGTTCCTCCTTCTTAAACAGGTGGACCAACCTAGGGTCATCCCCCTCCGACACCGGTAACTCATCCGGATCAGGGTCATCCTTATTAACATCAAGAGCCGCATTCGGAGCTGCATCTGCATCAACAACCGGGTCCGCCCCATGAGGGTCTGCAGGGTCCTCCTGCAGTTCATCAAAATCATCCAGATCCCTGAGATCGGCCTGTAATCCTCCACTACCCATACCCAGGCAACGTAGCAGATCTCCAGAACCTCCTAAAGACATTACCTTGGGTCCTTTAAAGATCAACGTGGCTGCCTCCCTTCCCACCTCCCTCGCTCCCTTCCTCACAAGGAAGACCTTATTATGCAGGAGAAGAACAAATTCCGGAGAAATCTTTTCCGGATCCTCAGTCCCCTGACAGAACAGGCTCTCATCAGACTTTCCCTTTCCCCTCCTGCCCCTCCTTGGTACCCTGTTCCACAGGCAAAAGAGGGGGAGGGGAATCCCTGGGCTCCTTGTCCGCAATCCCCCGCAGGCACGGCTGCACTCTATGATCTCCCCAGGAATCGCAGCCACGGCTTCCGAAGATCAAAGGGTCCTTTTATCTATAGCTGCTCCTGTGGAGGTTCCCTCTTCCCCGACTTGTAGCCAGTACAGAGGGAGCATGCATTAAGTCTCGTGGATCCGAGACCTCATGCTTTGCATGCCGCCATGGGCGGCTTTGGAACCATAATGCACGTGGCCGCTAAAGAAAAAAAGTCAGCTTCAGCACGCTGAAAAAAAAAGATAGGCCGCACACGCAGCTTAAGCGCTGCGCTGGCCCAAGCAGCGCACGGGAAACCTCCTTCTCTCCCCCCGGATCCCCCATCAAGAAGGCAAGGGCAGTAATCTCTCTCTCCCTCTTCTGCCGGCACCAACAGCTCCTGCTGCTTAAGGTGCTCTGACCGCCGTGCCCCGACTGAAATTCCTGCTTTTTTTTTTTTTTTCAAAAAAACTTAATACAAAACTTAAATCAAAGTTAAAGAACAGGATTACTTCTCTTAACAGGACCTCATAGGCACCGAAGGAGCCAGACCTCTGGCTAACAGGACCTTCGGAATTCAGCCAGTCCCTCCAATCCCCCGGCTCCACCTGAGGGATGGTCCCACAATGGATCCTAACACCTCAGGGAACCTCCAACATCGAAACTTCCCAAAACATTCTCATTTAGTCTTTTTTTTTTTTTTTTTGTCAGACTGCAGGTTTGCACCTCTACCATCTGCTGGAGACAGAGAAATATTGAGAGACTGCAGGTGGCACTCTCGGTTATGTAGCAGGCCCTCAAAATTTATTTTCCTCTGCCTCCATCTGCTGGTAGGGATGCAAACCTCACTTGGCTGGACTGATCTGGGTATGAACAGGAAATAGAGAAATTCATACAGCACCATCACAGTACACATTGCTATACAAAATAAGTCACGTGCTTGCATGTAATTCAGATATGTGCACACTCTGCTCAAATGGATATAACTACTGCTGCAGAAGCATTCTCAGAGCTCAAGGGTCATTCATGGAAGCTTTGTAATCAAACCCATAAACAATTATTAGCCAAATAGACTTGGGAAAGCAAATGCTTATTCCTGGGAATGAGCAACAAGGAAAGGATCTGCTGGGTAATCAACTGGACTGGTCACTGCTGGAGACAGGATAAGAACATAAGAACATAAGAAATTACCATGCTGAGTCAGACCAAGGGTTCATCAAGCCCAGCATACTGTTTCCAACAGAGGCCAAACCAGGCCACAAGAATCTGGCAAGTACCCAAACACCAAGAAGATCCCATGCTACTAATGCCAGTAATAGCAGAGGCCATTCCCTAAGTCAACTTGACTAATAGCAGTTAATGGACTTCTCCTCTAAGAACTTATCCAAACCTTTTTTAAACCCAGCTACACTAACAGCACTAACCACATCCTCTGGCAACAAATTCCAGAACTTAATTGTGCGTTGAGTGAAAAATAATTTTCTTCGATTAGTCTTAAATGTGTTAATTGCTAACTTCATGGAGTGCCCCCTAGTCCTTCTATTATCCAAAAGTGAAAATTAACAGATTCACATCTACTCGTTCAAAACCTCTCATGATTTTAAAGAACTCTATCATATCCGCCGTCAGCCGTCTCTTCTCCAAGCTGAAAAGACCTAACCTCTTCAGCCTATCCTCATAGGGGAGCTGTTCCAGCCCCTTTATCATTTTGGTTGCCCTTCTCTGTACCTTCTCCATCGCAACTATATCTTTTTTGAGATGCGGCGACCAGAATTGTACACAGTATTCAAGGTGCGGTCTCACCATGGAGCGATACAGAAACATTATGACATTTTCCGTTTTATTAACTATTCCCTTTCTAATAATTCCTAACATGCTATTTGCTTTTCTGACTACTGCAGCACACTCAGCTGACGATTTCAAAGTATTATCCACTATGATGCCTAGATCTTTTTCCTGGGTGGTAGCTCCTAATATGGAACCTAACATTGTGTAACTACAGCAAGGGTTATTTTTCCCTATATGCAACACCTTGCACTTGTCCACATTAAATTTCATCTGCCATTTGGATGCCCAATCTTCCAGTCTTGCAAGGTCCTCCAGCAATCTATCACAATCCGCTTGTGATTTAACTACTCTGAATAATTTTGTATCATTCGCAAATTTGATAACCTCACTCGTCATATTCATTTCCAGATCATTTATAAATATACAAGCCGTAAAGCCCGTTAAAACGGGCTACATCCCTCTGTCTCTCACCTCCCCCTCATTCTCTCTCCCCTCACTCTTCACCACCCCCCTCCCCCACCCACTCCTCTCACCCTCCCTCTCCTCACTCAGTCCCCCCTCTCCCTCACTCCCTCCCACTCAGTCCCCCCTCTCCCTCCCACTCACTCAGTCCCCCTCTCCCTCCCTTCCACTCACTCAGTCCCCCTCTCCCTCCCTCCCACTCAGTCCCTCCCTTCACCCACCTCCATTTCCTCCCGGCGCCGTAAGCGCGACTTCCCGCAACCCTCACCCGGCTCCATTGACTCCTCCCGCTCCTGCCGGCAGATCTCGGGGGGGGTGTCACTCCCGCCGCGCGGCAGTGACCCCCGCGAGATCTGCCGGCAGATCTGGGGAGGAGAAGTAGCGGCACCGCGCGCGCGCGGTGCCGCTACTTCTCCTCCCGCTCCTGCCGGCAGATCTCGGGGGGGGGGCGCGGGAGTGACACCCCCCCCCCCCCGAGATCTGCCGGCAGATCTGGGGAGGAGAAGTAGCGGCACCGCGCTGCGCGCGGCGCCGCTGCTTCTCCTCCCGCTCCTGCCGGCAGATCTCGGGGGGGCGCGGGAGTGACACCCTCCCCCCCCCCCGAGATCTGCCGGCAGATCTGGGGAGGAGAAGCAGCGGCACCGCGCGCGCGCGGCGCCGCTGCTTCTCCTCCCGCTCCTGCGGCCCCACCGCCATTTTTTTTTTCCTGATCGACGTCCTTGCCCGCACATGCGCAGTAGAGCTGCGCTCTACTGCGCATTTGCGGGCCGTCGGTCACAGGCCATTTATAAGGTAGATTGAAAAGCACCGGTCCAAGTACAGATCCCTGAGGCACTCCGCTGTTTACCCTTTTCCATTGAGAAAATTAACCATTTAATCCTACTCTCTGTTTCCTATCTCTTTTAACCAGTTTGTAATCCACGAAAGGACATCGCTTCCTATCCCATGACATTTTAGTTTTCATAGAAGCCTCTCATGAGGGACTTTGTCAAACGCCTTCTGAAAATCCAAATACACTACATCTACCGGTTCACCTTTATCCACATGTTTATTAACTCCTTCAAAAAAATGAAGCAGATTTGTTATGCAAGACTTCCCTTGGGTAAATCCACATTGACTGTGTTCCATTAAACCATGTCTTTCTATATGCCCTATGATTTTGATCTTTAGAATAGTTTCCACTATTTTTCCTAGCAATGAAGTCAGGCTCACTGGTCTATAGTTTCCCAGAACGCCCCCGGAGTCCTTTTTAAATATTGGGGTTACATTGGCCACTCTCCAGTCTTCAGGTACAATGGATGATTTAAATGATAGGTTACAAGTTTTAACTAATAGATCAGAAATTTCGTTTTTGAGTTCCTTCAGTACCCTAAGATGCATACCATCCGGTCCAGGTGATTTGCTACTCTTTAGTTTGTCAATCTGGCCTACTACCTCTTCCAGGTTCACAGTGATTTGGTTCAGTTCATCTGACTCATCACCCTTGAAAACCATCTCCGGAACTGGTATCTTCCCAACATCCTCACTAGTGAACACGGAAGCAAAGAATTCATTTAGTCTTTCTACAATGGCCTTATCTTCCCTAAGAGCCCCTTTAACCCCTTGGTCATCTAACGGTCCAACCGACTCTCTCACAGGTTTCTTGCTTCTGATATATTTTTTAAAGTTTTTATTATGAGTTTTTGTCTCTACAGCCAACTTCATTTCAAATTCTCTCCTCACCTGTCTTATTAATGTTTTACACTTAACTTGACAATGCTTATGCTTTTTCCTATTTTGTTCTTCCAATTTTTTAAGGATTTTTTTTTTGGCTAAAATAGCCTATTTCACCTCACCTTTTAACCATGCCAGTAATCGTTTTGCCTTCCTCCCACCTTTCTTAATGTGTGGAATACATCTGGACTGCGCATCTAGGATGGTATTTTTAAACAATGCCCATGCCTGTTGAACACTTAACCTTTGCAGCTGCACCTTTCAGTTTTTTTCACTATTTTCCTCATTTTATCAAAGTTTCCCTTTTGAAAATTTAGTGTTAAAGCTGTAGATTTACTTATTGTCCCCCTTCCAGTTATTAGTTTAAATTTGATCATGTTATGATCACTATTGCCAAGTGGCTCCTCCACCATTACCTCTCTCACCAAATCCTGCATTCCACTAAGAATTAAATCTAAAATAGCTCCCTCTCTCATTGGTTCCTGAACCAATTGCTCCATGAAGCAGTCGTTTATTACATCCAGGAACTTTATGTCTCTAGCAAGTCCTGATGTTACACTCACCCAGTCAATATTGGGATAATTGAAATCTCCCATTATTCCTTCACTGCCAAATTGGTTAGCTTCCATGATTTCTCTTAGCATTTCATCATCTGTCTGACCATTTTATCCAGGTGGACAGTAGTATACTTCTATCACTATACTCTTACCCAACACACATGGGATTTCTACCCATATAGATTCTACTGTTTAATGTAAACCAATGTGATGTTTCGACTAATGTCGGTATAGAAAACTCTTCAAATAAACAAATAAATAAATAAACAAATAAATAAATAAATGTAGTCTCTTTTATGATCTTTATCCTGTTGGACTCTATACCTTCCCGGACATAAAGTGCCAAACCCCCACCAAGTTGATCCTCCCTATCATTGTGATATAATTTGTACCCTAATATAGCACTGCCCATTGGTTATCCTCCTTCCACCAGGTCTCTGTGATGCCAATTATGTCAATCTCATCATTTACTGCTATACACTCTAACTCTCCCATCTTACTTCTTAGACTTCTGGCATTGGCATACAGACATTTCAAAGGGTGTTTTTTGTTTGTGTTAACAGCCTGCTTTTCAATTGATAGGGATAATTTGGAAATCTTTAGCTAAGGTGATTTTTTACATATAGGCACTTGGACTACTTTTGCTTTTATTGGAACCTCTCTGTTGGGATGCCCTAACTCTCCTGTTTCATTAGTATCCTTCAAGGATACATTCCTCTGAACTATGCACTGCTGAGTGACTGTCTGCTTCCCCCTTGTTCTAGTTTAAAAGCTGCTCTATCTCCTTTTTAAAAGTTAGTGCCAACTCGGACTTAAAGATTTATGCAAGAATATTCGCCATACGAATGGGGGCGGTCTTACCTACCCTGATTTCACCTTTTCAAGCTGGGTTCGTGAGTGGTAGAAATGCTGGGGCGCATGTCTTCCGATTAATAACAGCTCTAGAAGCATCACATCGGCTGCAACACCAAGCAATGACAGTGGGATTCGATTCGGAGAAAGCTTTTGACCGTGTGTCGTGGGACTATATGTTTTCTGTGATGCAGCGTTATGGCTTTCCTGACTTGGTGATTAAAGCTATATTGATTCTCTACTGTAATCCCAAATCCTATATAGTGGCGAATGACTCTACTTCTCAGGAGGTCCAGATTCAGAGAGGAGTCCGACAAAGTTGCCCCCTGTCTCCTATTTTATATATCCTTTCATTCGATCCGCTACTACGCAAGTTAGCCCAAACCCAAGAGCTTCAAGGGCAGAAAGTGGGGGGAGATACCTTTGTCATAGCTGCCTTCGCCGATGACATGCTCGTCTATTTAACTAATCCAACTTCAGCGTTGCCGTTGGTACTTAACATCCAGCGGGCCTTCGGGAGATTTGCGGGCTTAAAGATAAATGTTGAAAAGTCCGAAGCTTTAGATGTCCTAGGAACTTTACAGTACTCATGGCCTGGTCAATTCCCCTTAAAATGGGTTTCCAGTTCCCTTAAATACTTGGGAATATATATACCAGCGCACCCTAAGGACATTTACGCTCAAAATATCTTACCTCTCAAGAAGAAGTTACTACAGAAATTACAAACATGGCAGACGCTCCCACTTTCTTTATCTGGGAAAATTTTAGTTTTAAAGATGATGGAAATATCGAAATGGCTGTATTTGTTTAGTATGTTACCAATTTGGCTCAAAGCACAAGATATTATAGACATCCATCGAGCGTTCAATCGCTACTTATGGTCCGGAAAACGTGCGCAGATTCCGCTGACGGTCCTGATGAGGCCAAAAACTGCGGGAGGTTTGAACTGCCCAAATTTGAAGATATATAATTATGCAAGCTTATTAAGGCATATCCGTGACTGGACTTTTGATACTGAACTCTGTTCGCCCATGAGACATGTCCATTGTTGGTTAACTCCACTATTACCAGGCGCCGTGCTACAAGGTACTTCTGCATCAATCCCTTCTTTTCACAAGACCAGTGTCATTATCCGTCCTCTGCGCAAAATGTGGCACCTTACCTGTAAATTCTATCAGGTATCGTCAGAGAGCACAGTTTATCAACCTATAGCAGGTAACCCTGCTTTCCCGCCCGGAATGGAGCAATCCCTTTTCACCCAGTGGGCCGGTCTAGGCTTAAAAACTATTGTAAAACTAATCCACTATGAAGCGGAATCGGCTTATGTTTTTAGCTTTCAAGAGCTTCAATCTTTGTATAAGTTACCACATGCAGATTTTTATGGTTATTTACAATTGCGGCATTTTATTCATGGACTGTTACATAGCAGCCAGACCCTTCTGCGTTCCACTTGCCTCACTACATTTCTCAAAGGACCGCTGGGAAAGTGATAGACTTGCTCGCAGTATTATTCAGCTCTCATGAATGTGATGTTCCCTCCAATTTTCACCAACATCATCCACAAATGGAATAAAGTGTTACCTGATCCCATTGTATCTGATGATATTAAAGCATGCTTTCAACGTATACCCCTAACATGTGAAAATGTAACGAGCCGAGATAAACAATTTAAATTTTACCATCAGGCATTTTATCCTCAACTGGCGGCATTTCATATGGGCCTAATTCCAAACAGATTATGCTTAAAGTGTGGAGAGGATAACCCAGATTACTATCACAGTTTCTGGTCTTGTGTAATGGTACAAGAACTGTGGACACATCTACCCCACATGCTACGAAAGATTTGGGGACTTTCCGTCCCACTTGATCCTCGAATTTGGTTGTTTGGGGTCGTACCGACTACGGTACGTCAGCTGGGTAAATTTCACGTCCAGTTTTTACATAAAATCAGTCTTCTAGAAGTGGACACCTTATTGAATCAATGGATGAGTTCGACACCCCAATATAAGACGATTTGGCGACAGAAAACTCAACAAACTATATTACGAATATTTAACTGCTAGACAGAAAACACCTAAACATCGGAATAGAACTCTGGCTATTTGGCAGGCATATGTGAACTTCTTGCCTAAGGAAACCACTTCACTTCTACCGTCTTTGACGACTGAGTGACCAGCAGATCCCCCGCCGAGTTCCAAGGGTTAACTGTTTTTTGTTGGCCCGGGGGATGGAGATGAGTGTCCACTGGAACATGACCTCGGATTATAATCTTTTATACTGATGGGGGTTTGAAAATGTTCTCTTCCATTTTTCTTTCTTTTTCTTTTCTTTCTTTTGTTTTTCTGAATACTATTCTATTGACCCGGCGTGGTCGGTCCGATTGACATACCATTTGATGTACCATTGGATACACACTGTATTTCAGTTTTAATTATTGCTATTTTGTGATTCCCTATGACGCCTTGGGCGGGGGGGGGAGGGGGAAGACCGGATGATTAGCGTACTATAATTGGTGTGATTAGACTTCCAGTGGGAAGGGTAAGAGGGGGGGGGGGGGAGTGACAACTTAGTAATGGGAAAAAATAAAATGTATGTTACTAGCAATCTATATTCAGATTGTTTACGGGAGATTGCATAGTCCTGGTTCCTATTCCTCCAGGTAATCCACAAAATTAGGAGACTGGTAGTAGATATCGAATCCAAGGGCCTCCTGATTACCATGGGGGCTTCAATAATACGGTGGTACAAAAGGTCCAGTTTCAAATACTTGAAATTTAATGACATATGATTTACTGGGGGTATGGGGGTTCTAAAGGTGTATTATCTGCTCTTTCCCAGAAATATACACGATAATAGTACGTTCCGCAGCCTTTGAAACCTGGAGTCAATTATTGAACATATTCATGCTGTACATTCCTGTGATTGTATATGTTAATGTTTCTGTTGAAGTACTTATTCTGTTGTGGATTTGCTGTTTCATAACAATAAAAAATATTTACACAAAAAAAAAAAAGTTAGTGCCAGCAGCTTGGTTCCACTCTGGTTAAGGTGGAGCCCATCCTTTCGGAAAAGTCTTCCCCTTCCCCCAAAATTTCCCCAGTTCCTTACAAAACTGAATCCCTCTTCCCTGCACCATCGTCTCATCCACGCATTGGGAATCTGGAGCTCTGCCTGCCTCTGGGGACCTGCACGTGGAACAGGAAGCATTTCAGAGAATGCCACCCTAGGGATTCTGGATTTCAGCTTTCTTCCTAAAATTCTAAATTTGACTTCCAGAACCTCTCGCCCACATTTTCCTATGATGTTGGTGTCCACATGTACCACTGTCTATAATCCTGTCTAGGTGATGCGTGAGGTCTGCCACCTTTGCACCAGGCAGATAAGTTTCCAGGTGGTCCTCTCCTGGCCAATTACCATGGCACACCTCCAGCCAGCCCCACTCCCTTACCTCCATTCTCCGACAGCTTGCCCCTATAGATCTTGTCTTCCACCACGTCTGTCCAGTACAGGGAGCTCTGGTTAAGGTGGAAGTCCAGTGCGATGGTGTTCCGCAAGCCTGGCACCAGAACGCTGTAGTCGCCTTTGTGCAGGTCAATCCGACGGATCTCGTGACGGTTTGAGAAAATGATAAAGGGCTTGAAGGGATCTGAAGGAAAGCAAGAAAAAGTAAAATGACAAGACAGACAACCAGCACAACAGTTCCCCTTCCTAAAAATTGGTTTTTGGTTCTTCAAAAGAAATAAATGGACAAAGTAGATAAATAAATAAAACACCAGCAGTATAGTTCATAAATAAGTTCTGAAGCTAAATGGTAGAGAGGTCTTGGCACTCAAGGGCTGCACACCTCAATAAAATAGATAACTTTTAAAAGAAATCAGTGTAAGCCACATTTGTTTGGCACAGATCACAATAATCTGAGTTACTTACTGAACAAATGAACATTCATTAGGAAAACGGTGCCTGGAACATAAAGGAGGCATGCTGCTAACTCCAGACAAATAATCAAAAAGTTACCATCCCTCCTATTACTGAGCTAAAAATACTGCCAGAGGCGGCTCCAAATTTTGCATACAAATTAAAAAAAATAAGGAAGTAGAAGGGCCCCTGTGCAGAATTTGCTCAGGGAACAGCTGGGAGTGTTCCAGTTCTGCAGCAGGGCCCAGTCTGATGGAGAAAAGGCTGCCCCTTCCCCGGTCGATCCCTTACCCACAACCCTTAATCAGAACTACTCTGTTGAGACTTGTCTAAAAGAATGGAGAAATTACTTACCTGATAATTTCGTTTTCCTTAGTGTAGACAGATGGACTCAGGACCAATGGGTTTATGCTCTCCTGCCAGCAGATGGAGACAGAGTCAGGTTTCAAAGCTGACGTCACCCTAGATATACCCCTGCAGGGACCTCAGCCCTTCAGTATTCTCTTCAAAAGCCATTGTGGACATACTATTGACCATACTTGATTTAAAATATGATTAAAATGGATAACAATAACTGTACTCAACAAATCATAAACACTGAACCCCAGTAAGAATATAGATGCCCTGATCTAGGGACTGGATAACAGTTTACCTGTAATCTCTTGGAATCAATATCTGCTCCAGGGGCGAATCCTTGGCACCATTCTTGGATAGCCGTGGGTGGGATGTTCTGTCCATCTATCTACACTAAGGAAAATGAAATTATCAGGTAAGTAATTTCTCCATTTCCTAGTGTGTAGCCAGATGGACTCAGGACCAATGTGATATACAAAAGCTACTCCCATTCAGGGCGGGAGGCTGCTTGCGGTCCAATTAACATCGCCTTTGCAAAGGCTGTGTTCTCCCGGGCCTGAATGTCCAGGTGATAGAACCTGGAGGTGTGCAAGGAGAACATGTCACCACTCGGCAGATGTCAACTGGAGACAGCAGCTTAGCTTCCACCCATGATACTGCCTGAGCCCTAGAGGAATGAGCTTTAACCTGAAGGGGTAATGGCTTTTCTGCCTCCACATAGGCTACTATGACCACCTCCTTAATCCAGTGAGCTAGGGTAGCCAGTGAAGCTGGTTTGCCCTGCTTCCTTCCACCACGAAGGACAAACAGGCAGTCTGTTTTTCGGACCAGTTCTGAAAATTTCAGATACAGTACAAAAGCCTACTGACATTCAAATGGCGGAGGATGCGGCATTCTTCCGCGTCCTTTTGCTTATCTAGGAATGGCAACGAAATGGACTGATTCAAATGAAACTCTGAGACTACCTTGGGCAAGAAGGTATGGAACAGTATGAAGTTATAAAGCTCCTGGAGTCATCCGGAGGAACGGTTCCTGACACGACAATGCCTGTAGTTCAGAGATGCAATTAGCCGAGCATATAGCCACCAGGAACAACATTTTTAGGGTTAACTAAAGGAGGGCCCTGCCAAAAACTCCAATATTAGATTAAGATTCCACAAGGAAACTGGCCACCGGAGGGGTGGCTGGAGGTGCTTTACCCCTTTCAGAAAACGGGCCATGTCTGGATGAGCCAACAGGCTGGTTCCGTTCACCTTGTCCCTGAAACAGGAGATAGCCGCAACCTGGACCTTCAAGGAGTTAAGGGTCAAACCTTTATTCAAGCCATCCAGCAAAAATTCCAGAATTAGTGGGATTTTGACCATCTGAGGAGAATCACCACATTCCTCGCACCAGGCCTCAAATACTCTCCAGACCCACACATATGCTAGGGATTTCCCCATCTTCCAAGGAATCTGGAACCTCTTCTTTGTCCATGCCGTCCGGGTCCCTGCCAGGGATACCCTTAGTGAGGCGAGGCATGCCTCGAGGTCTGCCGATAGGACTGGGAGAGGGAGGGCTTACTGGCTGAGGTTCAGTCCGGACAGGGGCAAGTAAGGTAGCAGGCTGTGCCTATACGAACACTTGAAGGCCTTGAAAGAATTCCACCAAAGAGAAGGGAACAGGGTCCATACCTAGCGCAGGAGGTACTGGGGTAGGTACTGCTAAATTTCCCTCTCCCATGGATGATCAGTCCCAAGGTTATTCAGATCGAAGGTACTTCTAGTTAAGGCTGTGGATGACCCATCTTCTGAATGGGAGGCGCTAGGCTTAGCGAAGTCCAGGGAGGCCAACTCTCCCCAGGCTTCCTCACAGTGCTGACATAAGAAATAATCCAGGTCAGACTGCACAGCCCTAATATGACAAGCAGCACAGAGAGAAAGACACTTATGTTCCTTTGCTGTCAGAGCCATTGGAGACAGTAACTGTGTGTTCAGATGGCTCGCACTTAAAATTTTATGCGGACAGATTTTTGACGCCTACAAGGGCCGCAGCGAGGCGCACGCACAGCCCGTGCATCCGGCTTTACTTGTATTCTGCACCTAATAAGTTGTGCGCATATGTGCGCACAGCGCATGCGCAGCACAACACGGACTGCGCGAACCGAAGCTCTATGGTGGGCAACACAGGCACAAAAATGCACTCAAGATGGCGCCGCCATGGCCTACCATGCGGTCTGCCGACCAAGCCTAAAGCAGGACCTAGCCCATCAGTGGGACACTCAACCTGCTCGGGATCCCAGTTCTCCTTACCCTAATGGGATCAGGGAACAAAGCCGTACGGCGCGCTGAGCAAGGAGACCGGAGGAAGTCTTATTGAAACCCCTCCAATGTATGAATTGGGAGGAAATCTTCTCTTTTTTGTTTCTTTTTTTTTTTTTTCTTTTACTTACCTGGGCTCAGCGCTTACCGGCTAAGTACTGAGACGGTCTCCGGCTGCTGGGGAAGAGGGCTTTGGCCATCACCGCCGTGTTCGGCTTCCTGCACCTGCTGCCTTTCAGCTGCATCAGTAGCAAAGTCCACACCGGGAACCGGCTACTGACCAAGGCTCGCCTCTGAGGGATCTCGGAAATCACCTCAGGAATTCTCAACTGGGGGAGGGATCTTTAGCTATCACAGCAGGAGAGCAGGGCTCAATCTTTTCTCCAATGTAAAAGTAGAATTTCTTCTTCCAAAAAGTACAGCGATCCCCATAGGGAAAGCATGTCCACATCTGCTGGAGATGGAGAAATACTGAAGGGCTGAGGTCACTGCATGGGTGTATCTAGGGGGACGTCAGCTTTGAAAACTGACTCCGTCTCCATCTGCTGGAAGGGGAGCATAACCCTTTGGTCCTGAATCCATCTGGCTATATGCTAGGAAAAAGGGAGTTAGACAAGATCCGGGAGGAATTCCATATACAATTGTTAGCCAGGTAAATTTGGGAAATCCACCACTTTTTCCTGGAGGTGAACAAGGAATGGACCTACTCTGGGATTGCTGGGTTCTTCCTAGTGATCTGGATGCTGAGCTCGATGGACCTTGGACTAACCCAACGTGGCACATCTTGGGCCCAGTATTCAAAGATATTTGGCTATCTAAGTTAGCCGGATATAACTTATCCGGCTAACTTAGATGGGATATTCAGCAGTATGACTATGCTTCTGAATATACTTGGATAAGTAACATATTCAGTTAATTTAACCGGATAAGTCTGAATTTTGGCACTTATCTGGTTAAATTAACCGGATATGTAGCTCATCCCTGATCTGCTCATAAGTTATCTGGCTAACTACTTAACTAAGTGGCGACTGATAACTGCAGTCAGATATTCAGCAGCCACTACTTATCCGGCTAAATAGCACTGAATATCGGCCTTCCCATGTTCTTAAATTAGAGACAGCGAGCAAAAGCAAGAACAGAAAAGAGCACAAAGGGAGAAAAGAATAGAAAGGGATGCGGGGGTGCCAGGTAAGAGCACTTGGGACCATTCTGGGGTGGGGAGGAGGAGCCACGGCCCTGCACTGGTGGAGGGGATGAGCAGCAGATACTGCCAGCATGAGGGAAAGACAGCAAACGCTGTGCACGGGGAGGGAAGAGGCGGCCCTACTGCAGGAGCACCAAGTGAAGTAAGAGAAGCTACAAAGAGAGGAGGGGAAAATAATGGTAGGGAGGAGGAGAAGAAGAAGAAGAAGAGCTGGAAAAAGAAAAGTTCTAGGACACCGAGAAAGCAGGAGGAGAAAGCAACAGAAACATGAACACGATATTTTTTTGTTTCCTGTGTGAGGAGGCGAGGCTTTTTCCCCTCCAATTTCCTTATGAACATCCCACCACTCCACTGACTGTCAAAATACAAATCGTACCTTGCCTTTCTTAGGTTTCTGCCTTTTTCTTTGTTGATCCTAGTTTCCCCTCCTGCTACCTTCGATCTCAAATCGGAACCAAGGGTGGAAGGCGCCAGGAGGCTTCGCTCACAACCACCTGGGGATTCCCCTCCCCTCCCCCCATTTTACATCCCCTTCCTTGAGTCATTGCAGTGATGACCCTGGGTTGGGGGACACTCAGCCCCAGGACTCTATAACCATAGGCCCTGATTCTGGCCACTAGATGTCACCTTTAAGCAGTGACCAAGACTCCCTCCCAGCGCCCCCCCCATCCCGGGCACTCTGAATACTGCCTGCAGCATCGCCGGCCCTGGCCAACCCAGCAATCGATCCACAGGCCTTCCACATGGCAGGTCCTGACCCAACAAAAAGCATTACCAAGTTTTGGGGGTTTTTTTCCTCCATGTGTTCATATCTCTGCAATTGGAAAGGCAACTGGTTACCAGCACCAAGAATCTGCCTCTGTGTTATCAAGAAACCCTACCTGCTCCTCTTTATTTCCTATCTCCCATTCTCTGTAGGCTCCTGGCAAATATCAGACAGAACTGGGGTGACTCGAGTCTGCACCACCCCCCTCCATCCTCCCTGGGCTGAGAGAAGCTGAACTTCACAGGGGCCCTAATAAACCCATCTTTTCTTCTGCCTTAATCTCTGACTGCAAATAGAAAATTCAGCATAAAAATAAAAAAGGCATTCAAGGCACGAAGAGGAAGAAAAATGGGATGACAAATGAAAAATCCACGAAGCAAAAGTTAAAGAAGGAAACAAGAGACAACGGAAACGTAGAGGACCATGAGATGGGGCAACAACCCTAGGCCAGCCCGACTGATCCCCCCCCGGCCTGCCTACACCAGGTAATTTCAGCACAGGCAGAGGGTGTTGTGCCTTCTGTGCAAGTGGCACCTGTAAGGACAGTACACAGAGGGCAGGGGCCCCCCTTCCTGCAATTCCCTGCTGCCACAGAGGCCAGGCGGCCGAGCTTCTGAAGATGTATTACATTTATTTCCAGCCGTGTGATGGACTGCCACCATGAATGTAGGTTCTTGCGACTTTAAAAAGTCCGAACCAAAGCGAGAGGCAGCGCGTGGGGAGATAGAGGGGAACCGAGGATAGCAGCATTAGGAAGGTAGAAGAAGCGGGGGGGGGGGGTCTCTGGGTTCACTCACAGACACAAACTAGGCCTGACCTCACAGGTATGCAAACCAACCTGCGGCCAAGTGGGTGCAGGTTGCTCAAAACCACAGCTACAAAACGCAGTGGCTTTCAGTTTCAGAGTTAGTTTTAGAAAACAATTTGATTTTGAAGCGATCCCAGTTAAATTACAAGGAGGTCCACAGACAGCTAAGTACTGTAAGTTAGCCGGAGAAGATTTGCCCAGCTAACTTAGCAGGGATATTCAGTGGTGCAGCCACTGAATATCCCTGATAAGTTTAAGGTCTAAAGTTAACCGGATAAGTTTGAATATCACTACTCATCTGGCTAAGTTAGCAGGATAAGTGGCTTCTCCCGGATACACCCCGAAATGCCTCTTTTTTTATCCGGCTAGATTTTAAACTGGATATCGACTTACCTGGCTAAAATCCAGCTGGATAAGAGGCTGAATATACCAAAACTTGCTATTTAGATGGATAACTAGGTTATCTTTCTAAATGGCTTTGAACATCTACCTTACAGTGTTTCCCATGCTGTACACCTACCAAGGCTCCTGCAGCTTTCTCCATCGGGTTCCAGCATCCAGCCCTCGTAGCAGGAGCATTTCACATTAAATTTTTCCTGATCGCACTTCTGGCTGCACTTGAGATGCTTCGCGCAGTAGCTCTGGATCTGGCAGGTCTTGTTGTCCATGCTCAGTTCCATCCCAAGCGGGCAGGAGCACACAATGCCCTCCCCGGGGGCCACCGTGCAGTTGTGGCTGCAGCCGCCATTGTTCAGCGAGCACTGATCTGCAAAAGAAGCGTGCCAGATGAGCGCGCGCGCACACACACAAAAACAAAACAAAAACCAACAAGACAAATGCATGGGGTCCACACGGTCTAGACGGGCACCCAGACTTAATTTCCCCAACTGGGGATCTTAGGATCTGAGCCTTCAACCTGCTGACTCCACCCTAGGGACCCTGGGCCGAGCTCACTCCTTTGCTAAGAAGCTGTGTATGTGGCCTTGAAATGGAGTACAACATCATCATGGCCACAACCAAAAGGGCGAGGAAGTCACCCAGGGGAAGGGCAACGACACTCAACCACCGTTAGCGCCTTAAGGGGGAAACAAGGAGTTCTTGCTGGGGGTGCTACCTACCACACAGCTCCCCCTCGTCGGAGCCATCCCTGCAGTCGTCAATCCCGTCGCACAGCTTCTCAGGGGGCAAGCAGATGGAGGTGGTGTTGGCGCACGTGTGGGACGGGGGCTTGCAGATCAGAGATTCACAGTTCTCTTCATCAGAATTATCCTCACAGTCGCTGTCTCCATCGCACACCCAGGCTTTGCTGATGCACCGCGCTTCACAGCAAGGGAGGAAAAAGCAAAGGAACAACACGCACACACACGCACACACACACAAAAAAAAAAAGATAGTTTTAAAAAAAAAAATGCAAGTTTTGTGATTTATGGCTTAAAAAAGGATATTTTAAAACTCACCCTCCCTCCAATTTTTTTCCCCCAAAAACAACATCTTCCCTTCATGGTTCCATTTCTTACAACCCCAGTACAACTGCAAAACTTGCAAATTCTCTCTTACAACAGTGATCCTAGAACACGGTGGGACGAGTTACACACACTGCTGAAGCAAATTACAGCCCTAAACCAGAGAGTAAGACTTAACTGTTCCATTGAAATCAGCAGGCGATGAAAGGTGTTACTGCTTGGGCGACAGCAAAACCAAAAAAATACCCAGGGGCTTCTGACAATACTTCGGTTATTGTAAACCTCATGGGAGGCAGGGCCAGGATAGGCAAAACTAGCCTAGGTATCAGAGGAGAAGACTCTGCCTCTAGGATTCAGGCCCAACCTATTAAGGACAAAATATTCCAAAGGCTAGAAGCCTCAAGCTTGGAGGAGAAAACGCACCAAGTTATAAAATCAAACAGAGCAGCATATCAAGAGAGTCCGGAGAGGAAATCTTATTAACACCATTTCAAACCCTCCAAGGTTTTTTTTTTGGGGGGGGTGGTGTTTCGTTTTTTTTCCGGCAGGACTTTGAACAGATTGAAATGCTGCCACTCATTTTTCTCAATCTGAACTCTTCTGATGTGCAAATACCAGCCAAGAACTTGCCCGCTTCCAAGCAGGTCCTGAACCGACCCCTCCCCCCTCCTGCTGCAAATTAACCACTCGGGCCTTAGAACGTTCAAGAGCGAGGCAGCTACCGGAATCCTTGCAGCCAAACTTGACGTTGGGGTCGCAGACATGGGTCACCCCTTCGCAGTTCTTCTCGTCGCTGGAATCCATGCAGTCCGTGTCGCCGTCACAGCGCCAGCGCAGGGGGATGCACAGCCCATCCAGCCGGCACTGGAACTCATCCGTGTGACAGCCACCGGGCGGGCGGGTCGCTAGAAGAATCCAAGAGAGGGCTTCAGTGCATTAAATTGGGCAAGCTCCCTGCAAATAATGTATGGGGAGAGGGGGGAGGGAAGGGAGGTAGGGGCACTGCTGTGTGGTTTTGCTTCAACAAAGAGGAAAAAGGTTAGCAGTGAGTGGATGAGTCCTGTCAACATTCCCAAGTAACAAACAATACGCACAATCTAAGCAGCCCAGTCAATCAAGGGCACCAGTTTATCAACACACATATAAGATGCTGGTGATCATAGCTATAATTGGCATTTCTTTTCCTGCCCTGGGAAGGCAAGCATGTTTGTGTCCCCCACCCCCATGTACACTAATCCCCATTCTGATCCCCTTTCCCCCTCACCACCGTCCTAGATGGCAGGAGACGAGCAGCAGTGCTTCCCAACTTTTCATCCACTGCCAGCCTTCATTTACATTTAATTTTTTTTTGTTTCCCCCTCCAATGAACTCTGCAGCTTGCCCCTCTCACCCAGCCCTAGTTACTCGCCCTGCCTGTAATACCACTTACTGGCTATAAGGATTGGTAACAGTATTTAAACGTATGCAGGTAAGGGTCCAGAATACCTGCACAAGAGGTTAAAACGGTACAGACCAGGGCGAGAATTGCGGACTTCCCAGGATCATTAATTAGAAATTGTGAATATGATTAAAAGTCAGCAAACTGCAAAACGATCTTTTAGCGCAATGGCACCAGAGCTTTGGAATAAGTTGCCGGCTTCCATTAGAGTCCAGCTGAATTTACAAAAGTTTTGTAAATTAGTGAAGGGTTGTTTTTTTTTATCTTCAGATACTGATAACCCATTGGGACACACTTCTTAAAATGTATAATCTAGGCTGACTGTGCAGGCTGAGTTAACATACACTTGAGAACTGGTTTGTGTTATGTGCTTATAAGTTGTATGTAATGTTTGTGTAAAGGTTGTTTTATACTAATTAGTATTTTTATAATTTGTAATTATGGATATATGTGTTTGGATAATTTTTTGATTAACTTGGATAATTTGATTAACTTGAGTAACTTGAATTGGTTGACGTGGTTTCTAGCTGGAGACCGCCAGGACACTCAACCGAGAAGCGCCGACACCTGGTAATATGGGTGTCTGAACTAGAGATAAGGGTTGGCTTACCCATGCTTGTGTTGCACTTGGGGGGGGGGGGGGGGAGGTTCCCTCGAGGATTCTTGATTGCGAGGCAGCCATGGGCAGGGTGCTGAGTCCATCTGTCTACACTAAGGAAAATGAAATCATCAGATAAGTAATTTCTACATTTCCTAGCGTGTAGCAGATGGACTGAGAACCAATGGGATGTACAAAAGCTACTCCCGAACCAGGTGGGAGGCTGCCTGTGGCCCATTTAGTACTGCCCTTGCGAATGCTGTGTCCTTCTTGGCCTGAACATCCAGACGATAGAATCTCAAGAAGGTGTGGATGGAGGACCACATTGCCGCCCGACAGATCTCTGCAGGTGACAGCATCTTGATTTCTGCCCAGGACACTGCCTGGGCCCTTGTGAAATGGGCCTTGACTTGTAGAGGTGGAGGCTTGCCTGCCTCTATGTGGGCTGCCTTGATTACTTCTTTGATCCAGCGGGCTATGGTTGCCCATGAGGCCGCTTCTCCTTGCTTCTTCCCACTGTGAAGAATGAACAGATGGTCTGTCTTTCGTAAAGGTTCTTCGTAAAGGTTCCGATCTTTCCAGGTATAGGACTAGGATTCTGCCGACATTCAGGTGGCGAAAAAGGCGTGAGTCTTCCGAGTCTGGAGATAGCAGCAAGATGGTTTGGTTTAAATGGAAGTGAGAGACCACCTTTGGCAGGAAGGAGGGTACCGTGCGCAGCTGTATGGATCCCGGCGTGAATCTGAGGAATGGCTTCCGGCATGATAGTGCTTGAAGTTCGGAGATTCGATGGGCTGAGCAGATTGCCACGAGGAATGCCGTCTTCAAGGTCAGGAGCTGTAGGGATAGACCATGAGTTGGTCTGAACGAAGCTCCCGCTAGGAAGTTTAACACTAGATTGAGATTCCATAGGGGTATCCGCCACTTTAGGGGTGGCCGAATGTGCTTGACCCCTTTTAAGAAGCGGGAGACATCTGGGTGGGCCGCTAGGCTGGTGCCGTCCACCCTGGGTCTGAAGCTGGCCAGAGCGGCCAGTTGTACCTTGATGGAGTTGAGGGACAACCCTTTGTTCACGCCGTCCTGCAGAAATTCCAGGATCATGGGGATTTTGACTGTCCGTGTAAGGATGTCGCGGTCCTCACACCAAGCTTCGAATATTCTCCATACTCGTATATATGTTAAGGAAGTGGAGAACGTGCACGCTCGGAGCAGTGTGTCAATCACTGGTCCTGAGTATCCACTCTTTTTCAGGCGAGACCTCTCAATGGCCAGACTGTAAGCGAGAATCTCGTTGGGTCTTCGTGGAGGATCGGTCCTTGCTGGAGTAGATCCCTGTGTGGAGGTAGGCATAGAGGGTTTCCCGCCAGAAGTCTTCGCAGTGTGCAAATCCAAGGCTCTCGTGCTAAACTTTCAAAAGGGAAACTTTGATAAAATGAGAAAAATTGTTAGAAAAAAACTGAAAGGAGCAGCTACAAAAGTAAAAAATGTCCAAGAGGCGTGGTCATTGTTAAAAATACCATTCTAGAAGCACAGTCCAGATGTATTCCACACATTAAGAAAGGTGGAAAGAAGGCAAAACGATTACCGGCATGGTTAAAAGGGGAGGTGAAAGAAGCTATTTTAGCCAAAAGATCTTCATTCAAAAATTGGAAGAAGGATCCAACAGAAGAAAATAGGATAAAGCATAAACATTGGCAAGTTAAATGTAAGACATTGATAAGACAGGCTAAGAGAGAATTTGAAAAGAAGTTGGCTGTAGAGGCAAAAACTCACAGTAAAAACTTTTTTAAATATATCCAAAGCAGAAAGCCTGTGAGGGAGTCAGTTGGACCGTTAGATGATCGAGGGGTTAAAGGGGCACTTAGAGAAGATAAGGCCATCGCGGAAAGATTAAATGATTTCTTTGCTTCGGTGTTTACTGAAGAGGATGTTGGGGAGGTACCCGTAATGGAGAAGGTTTTCATGGGTAATGATTCAGATGGACTGAATCAAATCACGGTGAACCTAGAAGATGTGGTAGGCCTGATTGACAAACTGAAGAGTAGTAAATCACCTGGACCGGATGGTATACACCCCAGAGTTCTGAAGGAACTAAAAAATGAAATTTCAGACCTATTAGTAAAAATTTGTAACTTATCATTAAAATCATCCATTGTACCTGAAGACTGGAGGATAGCAAATGTAACCCCAATATTTAAAAAGGGCTCCAGGGGCGATCCGGGAAACTACAGACCGGTTAGCCTGACTTCAGTGCCAGGAAAAATAGTGGAAAGTGTTCTAAACATCAAAATCACAGAACATATAGAAAGACATGGTTTAATGGAACAAAGTCAGCATGGCTTTACCCAGGGCAAGTCTTGCCTCACAAATCTGCTTCACTTTTTTGAAGGAGTTAATAAACATGTGGATAAAGATGAACCGGTAGATATAGTATACTTGGATTTTCAGAAGGCGTTTGACAAAGTTCCTCATGAGAGGCTTCTAGGAAAAGTAAAAAGTCATGGGATAGGTGGTGATGTCCTTTCGTGGATTGCAAACTGGCTAAAAGACAGGAAACAGAGAGTAGGATTGAATGGGCAATTTTCTCAGTGGAAGGGAGTGGACAGTGGAGTGCCTCAGGGATCTGTATTGGGACCCTTACTGTTCAATATATTTATAAATGATCTGGAAAGAAATACGACGAGTGAGATAATCAAATTTGCAGATGACACAAAATTGTTCAGAGTAGTTAAATCACAAGCAGATTGTGATAAATTGCAGGAAGACCTTGTGAGACTGGAAAATTGGGCATCCAAATGGCAGATGAAATTTAATGTGGATAAGTGCAAGGTGATGCATATAGGGAAAAATAACCCATGCTATAATTACACAATGTTGGGTTCCATATTAGGTGCTACAACCCAAGAAAGAGATCTAGGTGTCATAGTGGATAACACATTGAAATCGTCGGTGCAGTGTGCTGCAGCAGTCAAAAAAGCAAACAGAATGTTGGGAATTATTAGAAAAGGAATGATGAACAAAACGGAAAATGTCATAATGCCTCTGTATCGCTCCATGGTGAGACCGCACCTTGAATACTGTGTACAATTCTGGTCGCCGCATCTCAAAAAAGATATAATTGCGATGGAGAAGGTACAGAGAAGGGCTACCAAAATGATAAGGGGAATGGAACAACTTCCCTATGAGGAAAGACTAAAGAGGTTAGGACTTTTCAGCTTGGAGAAGAGACGACTGAAGGGGGATATGATAGAGGTGTTTAAAATCATGAGAGGTCTAGAACGGGTAGATGTGAATCGGTTATTTACTCTTTCGGATAGTAGAAAGACTAGGGGGCACTCCATGAAGTTAGAATGGGGCACATTTAAAACTAATCGGAGAAAGTTCTTTTTTACTCAACGCACAATTAAACTCTGGAATTTGTTGCCAGAGAATGTGGTTCGTGCAGTTAGTATAGCTGTGTTTAAAAAAGGATTGGATAAGTTCTTGGAGGAGAAGTCCATTACCTGCTATTAAGTTCACTTAGAGAATAGCCACTGCCATTAGCAATGGTTACATGGAATAGACTTAGTTTTTGGGTACTTGCCAGGTTCTTATGGCCTGGATTGGCCACTGTTGGAAACAGGATGCTGGGCTTGATGGACCCTTGGTCTGACCCAGTATGGCATTTTCTTATGTTCTTATGTCCGTGTACCAGTCTTCTTGGCCAGTCCAGGGCCACTAGAAGTACCAGCCCTCTGTGGTGTTCTATCTTGCGGATGATTCCGCCCAGTAGTGGCCAAGGAGGGAAGGCGTACAGTAGGTCTTCCTGTGGCCAGGTCTGGATGAGGGCGTCGATTCCCTGGGACAGCGGTTCCCGTCTTCGGCTGAAGAACTTGGGAACCCGGGTGTTGGACCCGGTTGCCAGAAGATCCATGGCTGGGGTTCCCCAGTGGTTTACTATCCGCTGGAAGGCTGCTGTAGACAGTGTCCATTCCCCTGGATCCAGACTCTCTCTGGTGAGGTAGTCTGCAGTGACGTTGTCTTTTCCCGCAATGTGGGCGGCTGATATCCCCTGTAGGTTTGATTCTGCCCAATCATTAGGGGCTCTATTTCCAGAGACACCTGCTGGCTTCTGGTTCCCCCCTGGCGGTTAATGTAGGCCACTATTTTGGCGTTGTCCGACATGACTCTGACTGATTTGCCCCGGGGTCTGTGGCTGAACTGTAGGCAGGCTAGTCTGACTGCTCGGGCTTCCAGTCGGTTTATGTTCCATGCCGACTCTTCTTTGTCCCATTGCTCTTGAGCTGTTAGCTCCTGGCTCCCCATCCCCGCAGGCTCGCATCCGTGGTGAGCAAGGTCCATTCCGGTGAGGATAGGCTTGTTCCCTTGCTCAGATGGTCTTCTTGTAGCCACCATTGTAGTAGGTTCCGGACCTTCGCCGGTAGCCGGAGGAGGACGGAGTAGTTCTGAGACATCGGGTTCCACCGTGACTGTAGGGAATGTTGTAGGGGCCGCATGTGGGCCCTTGCCCAAGGGACGACTTCTATGATTGATGCCTTGAGTCCGAGGACTTGGAGATAGTCCCATGTCATGAGGAGAGTGGAGTTCAACAATGCTCGTAGTTGTTCCATCAATCTCCTTCTCCTTGTAGGAGGAATGGTGACTTTGTTCCATTTGGTGTTGAACTGGACTCCCAGGTACTCTAGGGATTGGGAGGGCTGCAGGTGGCTCTTGGGTGTGTTAACGACCCACCCGAGGATCTGCAGTAGTTCCATGACTCTGGTGGTTGCTTGATGGCTTTCCTCTGGCGATTTCGCTCTGATCAGCCAATCGTCCAGGTATGGGTGCACGAGGATCCCTTCTTTCTTCAGTGTCGCCGCTACTACCACCATGATCTTGGTGAACGTTCGGGGAGCCGTAGCTAGCCTGAACGGTAGGGCCTGGAACTGGTAGTGATGGTCCAATATAGCGAAGCATAGGAAACGCTGATGGAGGCGATGGATCAGTATGTGGAGATAGGCTTCTGACAGATCCAGGGAGGTCAGGAATTCTCCCGGTTGTACCGCCTTTATGACCGAACGCAGGGTTTCTAAGCGGAAGCGGGGTACCTTCAGGTAGCGATTGATGGTCTTGAGGTCCAGTATGGGCTGGAATGTTCCCTCTTTCTTGGGCACGAAGTAGATGGAATAGTGCCCAGAATTTTGTTGGTGCATGGGCACCGGTGTTATTGCCTTTAGGGCGAGTAGTTTTGATAGTGTGGTTTCCACTGCCTTCCTCTTGGAGGGGTCGTGGCACGGAGAAATCACAAACTTGTCCGGGGGGATGCTGTGGAAGTCCAGGTAGTATCCCTCTCGGATGATGGATAGGACCCAATTGTCAGACGTTATTTCGACCCGTCTTTGGTAGAATAGGGCAACCTGCCCCCTATATTCACTTCCTGTAGATGGGTCTGCTGATTCTCATTGTGTGTTGCGGCTAGGGCCTGGTCCCGAGCCGGCTCCTCTTTTGCTGTGTCTGTTCCAAAAGGACTGCCCCTTGCCGGTGGGGCACTTGGTAAGTGTTTTTGTATGGTCTATAACGCTGGGATCATCTGCCCTTGGGTGCCCAGGGAGAGGGGCATTGCTTCCTCTTGTTCCTGTCCTCCGGTAGCAGGATACTTGGGACTTGCCCCCATTTGTCGGCTAATTTGTCCAGGTCGCTTCCAAATAGGAATGTTCCTCTAAAGGACATTCTCGTGAACCTCATCTTAGAGGTCGCGTCGGCTGACCAGCTTTGGAGCCAGAGCTGTCTTCTGGCTGCCACTATGGACGAGAGGCTCCTGGCTGAGGTGCGTACCAGGTCTGAGGTCACATCCATGAGGAATGATATTGCCGGGTCTAATGACTCGATTGGCGTAGTTGGTCCCTGGCCATAGCCAGGCAGGCGTGTGATACCATGGCACAGCAGGCAGCGATCTGTAAGATCATAGCTGATACATCGTAAGACTGCTTGAGGATGGATTCCTGCAGTCTGTCATTAGCATCCTTGAGTGAAGCTCCTTCCTCGACTGGTATGGTAATGCACTTTGTGGTGGCGCAGACCAGGGCATCGACCTTGGGAAACCTCAGGAGTTCCTTCATCGCGGTGTCCAAGAGATAAAGAGCTTCTAGGGCTCGACCTCCCTTAAAGGTGGCCTCTGGAGCGTCCCATTCCAGGTCGATCAGTTGTTGTACGGCTTATAGCATAGGGAAATGGCGTGAGGTCTGGCGGAGCCCGGCCAGGAAGGGGCTCAACTTGGACTCTGCTGTGTTGCAGGTGTCCGGAATGGCCAATGCCTTCAGACTCGTGGCTACGAGATCTGAAAATTCGTCTTTTGGGAAGAAGCGCATCATGATGCGATACAGTTCCGTTCCTGTAGGGAGTTCCCCCTCTTCCAGGGGTTCTGATTCCTCCTCTGAATCATCTGTGTCCCCTAAAGGGAGGTATTTGTCCAGGGGAGGTTCATCTGGTGGAGGCCGGGAGGGGCCTGGGAGGTTATGGATCACTGGCGGGGATTGTGGTTGTGCCGCTGGTGGCCCTGTCTGTGAATGGATGTAGGATTGCAGCTCAGCGAAGAATCCCGCCCAGGTGAAGTTGCCTGGGACTGCATTGGGTCCGATAGCGCTCCCCGAGGGCCCCCCCCCCCTCACTGTGGAGGGACCGAGTCGGACTAGAGAGGTCCAGGGTAGTCTCGCTGGATCCGGAGTCCTCTACAGGCTGAGGGGGACCTTGTCTCAGCTCCCCCTGAGCTTCTTCGCATAGCAGGCACAGGGCGGAGATCAGCTCGGGCTGCGCCGCTCTCAGGTGGCATGCCAGGCAGAGGACTGGACCTTTAGCTGTCTTGGACGGCGGTGCCATGATTTGCGCGTGTATCCTGTACAGGAGCGAGTGCCGGGAGGCCTGGTTATGCGCTCCGGGTGCTCCTACGTTGTGCGCGTAGAAACAGAAGATGCGCACGTGGCTGTGCGTGCGGGCCTAGTTGTACAATTGGCACTCCCGGGCGTGCCAATTGTACATCGAGGCCGGGCACTGTGCGCCCGGCCCTGATGTGCACATCGCTGTGCGCACGGCGTAGATGCGAGCGCCGCTATGCGCACAAGTAATTTATGCACCCGGCTAGCCGCTGTGCTCATGGCTCAGTTGTGTGGACGATGTGGCGTCCGGGGGGGGGGGTGTGTGGGGAAGGCGCCGACGACCACGCGGTAACATGGCGGCCCCCCTAGGGGGTCTCCATGTTGGAGGACCCTCTTGCCGGATCGGGGTCTAGCCCGGAGGGGGCTGCTCAACCCAAATGTACAGACGCCAGAGGCACGATCTGTGTTGCTGTCTAAGCCTCTGAGACCGGACACCTTGTCTCGGCGCTTCCCGGTCTCTTGCCAGGCTGTCTCTGGCTGTGGGGGGAGAGGGAATTACCTTCACCGCCGCGCTCGGTTCTGCACCCGTTGCCTCTCAGCCGCTCCCTTTCCCGGGGGCTAAGTCCATGCCGGGACCGAGGCTTACTACCTCTGCGGGATCTCGGAAATCACCTCAGGAAATCTCGACTGGGGGAGGGACCCTTAGGTATCACCGCAAGAGAACGGGGCTCATTTTGGAGGTAAGTTTTTCTTTGTTTCTTCTTTAAATTTGGAGTTTGGTTTTCTAACGCTGTGCAAGCGTGTGTGAAGTCCCGAACTGCTATGGAGACGGGAAAACCTGGAGAGCAAAGCCTCGTGCACGGGTATATTTATTTATTTATTTAGCATTTTCCTATACCGAACTTCATGGTTAAATACCATATCAGATCGGTTTACATCGAACGGGGGATAGAGAAAACTTGTAACAGAAATGGAACAGTACAAAATAATCAGAAGAGAGCAGTAAGTTACATTAAACAAGGACTATAAACTTGGAGGCTTTACAGCTTAGAAGTAAGAAGAATAAAAGGCCCAAGAAGGGCAATAACTTAAACACAAAAGTTGTAATGGATTCAGATTAAACAGGAAACAATATTATCTGAGGAGTTAGGATAATCATAATAATAGGCAACAAAATAGTAGCATGGTTCCGTAGCTCGTGAATAGGTTGTTTGTCTATTGTGAGTCTGAAGGATCCGAGAAGGCTTGTTGGAACAGCCAAGTCTTAAGTTTTTTTTTGAATGTTAGTAGGCATGGTTCTAGCCTGAGGTCTGCGGGGAGGCTATTCCAGATGTTTGGACCTGCAAAAGAAAAAGCTCGGACCCTAGTCGAGACGAGGCGAATAGCTTTGGTTGGAGGGGATTGTAGCGTTCCTTTATGGATTTCTCTAATTGGTCTGATGGAAGTATGGAGTTTGAGAGGGAATTCAAGGTCAAGTTGAAAATAGTTATGGATGGACTTATGTATCAGGGTGAGAGATTTGTGAAGGATTCTGTGGTAGATTGGTAACCAGTGTAGGTTTCGGAGAGTGGGAGTAATATGTTCTCTTCGGTTGGTGTTGGTTAAAATTCTGGCCGCAGCATTTTGAATCATTTGAAGTGGTTTGATGGATGAGTTGGGAAGGCCAGTGAGAAGAGCACTGCAGTAATCTATTTTTGCAAATATTAAGGATTGGAGAACAGTCCTAAAGTCGTGTAAATAAAGGAGGGGTTTGAGTCTTTTCAACACCTGTAGTCTGTGGAAGCAATCTTTGGTAGTCGTATTGATCATGGTCTTTAAGTTAAGGCGGTTGTCAAGGATTACTCCCAGATCTCTTACTTGAGTGAGGGTGAGATGATAACTGTGGTGTGTTTGTGGAGGGTGGTTGTCTGGGTTGGAGGAGATAAATAGTAGTTCAGTCTTAGCGGAGCTGAGGACCAGATTTAGGTTGTTGAGGAGATTGTTGATAGATTGAAGACAATTTTTCCAAAGCGAGAGAGTTTTGGTGATGGATTCTGTTATGGGAATCAGAATCTGAACATCGTCAGCGTAGATGTAATGAATGAGGTTGAGACTTGTTAACAGATGGCAAAGGGGAAGGAGGTAGATATTAAAAAGGGTGGGAGAAAGGGAGGATCCTTGGGGGATCTCGACTGGGGGAGGGACCCTTAGGTATCACCGCAAGAGAACGGGGCTCATTTTGGAGGTAAGTTTTTCTTTGTTTCTTCTTTAAATTTGGAGTTTGGTTTTCTAACGCTGTGCAAGCGTGTGTGAAGTCCCGAACTGCTATGGAGACGGGAAAACCTGGAGAGCAAAGCCTCGTGCACGGGTATATGTAGTGCTGACGTCAGATTGAAATCTGACTCCGTCTCCAACTGCTAACAGGAGTACAATATACCCATTGGTCCTGAGTCCATCTGCTACACGCTAGGAAATATTATTTATTGCATATGTTATCACTGGAAACTGCCCTGGTGACTTTGTCTGATTTGTGCGGTATAAACATTTTTTTAAATAAGTAAATAGACAGGAGCCAACCCTGGGCAAGGCACAGGGAGGGGCCAATTCAAAGAGTAGACTCCCCCTTCCCAAAGAGAGACTGAAGAAGGTGCGGTGGAGGAAAGCGCGCTGTGCCACCTGGCTCCGCACGGATATCCCTGCTAAATGAGCCACTGCAGTTCCTGGCCCACCAGGGCTCCCAAGGAAATGGTGCTGCACTCTACCCAAGTCAACCTTAAAAGCTCGGACTGCTTTCCCGCTGCTATTGCTGTTCCAAGGGATGCAAGCTCTGCCTCCTGATGTCATCCCAGCGGCGGCTGTTAAACCTGCGGCTGTGGCAGCTCTCACCGAAGGAGATGAGTCAAAGCAGGGTCGCTCCTTAGCAAGCTCCTTCCCAGGACCCCAAGCAAGAGGACCTACCAGGGGTAAGCGAGTGCCGGGTTTGGCGTTATTATGTCACGCGTAAGGTATAGTTTTTAGGGGTGGGTAAATACGGTTTTTAGATCCAGAGGCGAGAGAACCGGTCTGTTGTGACCACCAGTGCCTCACCTACCCAGATATCACCCGGCCAGCTGTAGCTCAGCTGGAAAACGAGTTTATTCTAATGCTGACAAAGATGAGGTCAGCGGTGGGGAAAATCCACAGTATTATACGACATTTTATTGGATGAGCAGATCGATTTCTTGTGGTTAAAGGACGACAGTGTTTTGCCCTCTCAATTATGTCCTTCTGGTTATAAAATTGTTCAGCAACCTAGCCACGGGGACAGAAGAGGAGGAGCAGCAGCAGTGATGTGTAAAGAGTCTTCTGACTTTTTGAAATGTCCTAGGGCTAAGCCGATTGGAATTATTTGCTGTTGTGTTCAGCAAATAGGAAGGAGTTTTGGAATGCTCCAGATATGATAATATTAATTTCCGTGTTGATGGCCAATACTAGGTCAGGCTCAGGATTTTTATTTATTTGTTTCTCAATATGGGTATTTTGGGGTTTGAACAGAGGGTGAAAAGAGCCCCACCCATCAGGGTGTACATTCTCTGGATTGGATTTTTATCCCAATAGCGGGGAAGTAGAATTTAACATTGAAAGACCTATGTTTCTGTCCCTTGGTTGGACCATTATTTAATTGAGAGAAGCTTTTCGGATAAAATGAGTTCAAGCAACTTGAGTCCTCAAGAGAAAAAGCATCTATCTATGTCCGAACTGCCCTTCCAAGGGCAGTTTAATGAAGGTTTTAAGTACCTCCAATGGTTTGCAAGGTCTTGACTGCCAATACTTTAATGTAATTGCAGCAGGGGGAATTAAAATCAACTTTAGATAAAATGGTTCCCATTAAGGCTTGTAACAGGAAAGTAAAATGCCTTTCTCCTTGGTTCAGGTCAGTACTCCAGCAGCTAAAATACCATAAGCATAGGCTGGAGCATAAATGGCAGAGAACCCGCCCGGAAGTGGACTGGTTGCTATATTGGCCTTTTTTGAAGGTATATAATGGCAAGGCTACAAGGGCAAAGAGCTTTTTTTTTTTTTCAAACCATATTTCCTTCATTAAAAACTCTGAGGGTATTATTTAAAATTGTCAATTTCATGTCTCTATTAATAGGATCTGACAATCTGTTACCTTCAGTGGAAGACTGATAGATCAGTGAACCGTTTTATAAGCAAAGTGGCCTTAATTAGGGCTAAGATTTAACGCTACAAACTGCAGCGAGGAAATTTCTTCTGACAGATTTGTGCCATCTCAGATGATGAATGAGTTTCAGATTGTAGAGACAGATACTATTAGGATGATTTTGGCTGATGTACAGTAAATCCCACTACTTCTTTGTCCCTAATGTTACTAAAAGGCACAAATGTAGAACTCTGGGAATAGCCTGGGCAGACAGCAGATTCTTCATGAAACAAGCAATCCTTGCCAGCAGTAATGAAAGAGGTTACAGCATTCAACCGGTTTTTGAAAACACTTTCCTTGGATGTACAGGAATACAATAATACTCGAACTGTCTAAAATGTTTCTTACTTAGCAAATATTACTGAGAATGCTGTGATACTGCAAGTACCAGAACTTGACAACTCAATTGGGTACGTGGACCAGCGCCAATCCAGTTTTAGAAAAAAAAATAGCGCTGAGGTTCCTTTGGTGTCACTAACGGATGATGTTTTGAAAACACTAGATAGATGAGACTCTGCACTTATTGTTTTACTTGATTTAAGCACGGCCTTTGTTACTGTCGATCATTGGATTTTGGAAAGCAAACTATACAACGTGGGGTTGGGAGGCTTGGTGATGAACTGGTGTATATATTTTTTGAATGACAGATGACAGTGAGTTTTGTGAGCATACAGCTCAAACTCAAATCTGATTTGAGTTTGGAGTTCCCCTTTTCTTCAATTTGTACCTAAAAACTTTAGCAGAGTTCTTAGATGATTATGGTTTTACTTGTGTTGGGTTTTGTTTTTTTTTTTGTTTGTTTGTTTAATTCTTTCTTTATTAAATTTTAACAAACATTATATTACAAGTATATCTTGCAATATGAAATTTGCAGCAATATGTATTTTGCAATAATACAGGAATAGTTACAAACTTTATTATTCACTGCATATTCTGCAATCTTTTAAGGAAAAAATAGAGAAGCATATTAATCATGAGCGGTTATTTAACAAAGAATTATTCAACATAAATAAAAAGAAATAAGGATTCCCCTTTAATATACTTTAATCTGCCGATGCTTCTACCCCTAGTAGTGCCCTTAGATACTCTGGATCCATAAACTGATAATTCTGCCCATTAAATTTAATTGCACATTTACAAGGATATCTGAGTATAAATTGTCCACCCTTTTCAATTACTTCTTTTCTTAGCATTAGTAATTTCTTCCTTCTAAGCTGTGTAGCTCTAACAAGATCTGGGTAGTTCCAGACCATTTGACCATAAAATGTTTTTAATCTGTTACGGAAAAATTTTTTTAGAACATTTTCTTTATCTGAGATAAACGCGAAAGTTACCAACATAATACCTCTTTTTTCTATATTCAAATCTTCTTGTGATTTCAAAAGAAAGTCTGAAATATCAATAGTTTACTCAGCATTCAATTTTTTATTTTCCATCTCCTTTTTTTCCATAACTATTTGATCTAATTCTTTCATCTTTGTTGTTGCATTAACATAATAAGCTTTAACTATTGTTGGCATACATTGTTCTGGGATTTTTAATATTTGAATAATATAGGCCCTAAACAATTCTATTGGGCTCATCTTTCCTTAATAGGAAAATTGATAACCCTCAGATTTAATGCCCGAGTAGAATTTTCTAGATTTTCTATTTTCCTCTGAAATTCACCTTCTGTTTTTATTTGTGTTGCGTCCGGTCTCAGATGGCTTCGACCTCTGTGCCTCACCTTTCTCTCTGCTCTCCCCGCTAGCCTTGGGCAGATGGCTACCGCCACGTCTGCATGCCGCTCTCTCCAGCGTCCCCGGAACGGCAATGGCAAGGCAATCCGCCATGTTTCTCCTGAGGGCTTCCTAGGATGCACATGTGCACGCCACCCACATCTTTACCCACGTCATGGTGGGAACCTCGGGGGCGGCCCCCTCGAGTGATGTCACACCATCCGGGTATTTAGCCTGCCCATCATTTGCTAACAAATCGAGTTAGCAAGGATTGGACTTGTCCAGTCTAAGCTATCCTGCCACTTCCTTGCTGCCGCTGGAAGCTCTCTCTGCCCTTCGGGGTATTTCTCTAACCTGGGCACCTGCTCCTCGGAGGCCCTTTGCTTTCTTTCAGGTGCCTATCGGTGATCAGGTACTCGCTCCTCGAGGGCCTTCTCTCCCTGCCTCGGTGTCTGTATTCAACTACTTCTGCCTGCTGGGATCTCCATCTATACAGCTACCAACTTAGTGAATAATCTAACATTGTCAGTCTGTCTTATCTACAGATCAGCACTGGGTGCCTGCATCCTGCACTCCCTATACTACCATTGCGAGACGGGTCTCCTCTTCCGAGGGCCCCTGGACTGCTACCTCTGGATCACCTCACTACTGCCACCTCTGGTGGTATCATTCTGCTGTATAATAAAAGACAAATCTCAGTGTTTGCGTGTCTAGAGTCTAGCCTAGTATTGTGGTTCCTCACGGGGCTCCTCCCCATGGAAGTGGTCATCACCACAGTACCCAAGAATCCACTCCAACACCTCAAAACCATAACAATTTGTTGTACTTGTATTTTTTCTACTTGTATTAAACGTTGTTCTATATTAATAATCTGCTTTTGCTGAGTATCTAATGTTTCAGAATTTCTTTTCACTGCAATGTTAATTTCATTTACTGCATCTGTTAGTTTCATAATAGATGAATCCAGTTTAACCATATAGTTCCATAGAGCTTCCATTGTTATAGCTGCAGGTCTAACTATTACTTCTTGAGTGTTCTTATCTTTCAGTTTTCTCTCAGTAGCTTGATGTGAATTATGTTCAAGATTTCTTTCAACTTTTGATACACACTGTTGATTTTGAATAATTAGGGAATTATCAGATCCTTCTCTAGGTAACTCCTTATTTCCCTCAGAATCTTCATTATTTTCTTCCAGAAACCCAGGGCCCCCTGGGAAATACCTGGAATTCCATGGGGCAACTCCCCTTCCTTACCAGGTGGCGATGGAGTTACAGGAACTCCTGGACTTAATGAGATGTCCTTGGCCATTAGGGGCAGATTCCGCTCCGATACTGCCCCTAAAGCAGCCCCCTCAACAGGAGTTAACAAGGGGGAATTCAGCCATCCTGCTACAGTCCTCTGACCAGGCTCTACAACCGGAATACTAGAGGAAGGCTTTAATTTCGCCTTTCTCTTAGTATGTGGCATCTCGAATAGGCAATTACTTTAAGAGGCAAAATAAGAACTGAGCTAAGAGGAAGCAGAGGTGTCCTTACTTAAACACAAATATGCTTCTCTAATGGAGGAGAAGGAGAGTTAAATTACAAGCAAAGTTTTTGCCTACCTGAGGCAGATTCAATTCGAAGTCCAGTCAATTCTCAGAAAGAAAAAAAGAGGAAGCTCAGGCTGTTTCCAGGCACTCCCAGGCGATCCAGTCGAAGCTGGTCAAAAGTTGCGCGCCCCTTTGGCGCGCGGCTTCGGCTGCACGGCTTCAGCAGCTGCATGCCATAGGAGGGTCGCTTATACCCTCCTTCCGGCCCCTCCTAATGATGTAATCACAAGTGATTGGCTCCCTCGTTGAGCCATCGGGGCAGGTTGGGTTCTACCCCCAGAAGTCTGTCCTTGATGTAATAGGCGAAGACAAGACGAAGGCAAGGAAACAAGTATGAAAGCGCAATTTTCTCTCCTCAGGAAACAGGTAATGCCTCTCCTTTGCCTCGTTTGTTCTCGTCCTAGGAGAGCCGCCTATACCCTCCTTCCAGCCCCTCCTAATGATGTAATCACAAGTGATTGGTTCCCTCGTTGAGCCGTCGGGGCAGGTTGGATTCTACCCCCGGAAATCTGTCCTTGATGTAATAGGTGAAGACAAGAGAAAGGCAAGGAAACAAGTATGAAAGCGCAATTTTCTCTCCTCAGGAAACAGGTAATGCCTCTCCTTTGCCTCGTATTGTTTTTTTGGTTTTTTTTAAATATTTTCACTGATATTCATTTTTTTATTCCAGCAAGATTGGATATGGTGGGTTTGGAAATATGGATTACATAAGAACATAAAAAAACCACAAGGGAGTTGATCTAGCAAAGCTGTGAGGTGAATAGAAAAAGAATGGGATAGATCTAAAAAGTCCTTCAATCAGTCTTTATTATCATAAATAACAATATTTCAACCAAAGCCCGACTCAGGCCAAATTTCGCCTACATGGCTGCTTCAGGGGCTGTTTTGGCAATCTAATAGTGATGTGGAATGGTCAAAGCAATTATTGAATCATCAAAAGGAGCCGGTGTAAAAGCATATGCTGTAAAAATACTCGATCCCAGTCTCAGAGAACCAATGGCTTAGAAAGCAAAACTGTAAATTTCGATCGGTACATTACTAGGCTTCTAGTTTAGTTGGATTACAACACATAAGGAAAAAAAAATCCTTATGTGTTCTCTGAGATAATCTTTGCCTTCCTGACTGACTAACCTGTAATTAGCACTTTTAATAAGCGGCAGGAAGACTGCGGTAATATTCAAGACATCTGACTGTAATTTTTTCCTACATACTCTGATGTCCGGACAATAGAAGAAATCGGTGGTGGAGAAAACGCCGACACAAGAGGAAAAGATGGCCACGGAAATGGGTCCTCAACCAGAAGGGGTCTCGGAAACTTTAATCCGTGAGTTTACAAAGGAAGTGACAGTGGCTTTAAGTGATCAATTGAATAAGCTACAGTTCTCTCAATGAGATCCATGAAAAATTGGAAACCGATCGGTTAATAGTAACAGTCCTTGAACAGAAGGTGGGACACCAAGATGAACGGTTGGACAAAGTGGAATCCACGATTATCCAACTTAAACTTGAAAACAAAAATCAAGAGCTGGAATCTAAGCTTGATGAACTAGAAAACCACAGCAGAAGGAACAACATTTGGGTTTTAGGATTGCATGAATCACTGCAGGGTGAGGCGTTGCTACAGTGGTTTGAATCTTGGCTGTCAGAGGCCCTGGAAGTAGCGGGAAAGGGCCGTCCAATTTTAGTGGAGTGTGCACATCATTTAGGGGCCATGGCGTCGAGCAGCAACAAGCCTAGGCAAGCAACTGCTAAATATCTTAATTATACTGATAAAGCCAAAATTTTGGAAGCTTACCAGAAGAAAAAAGAGCTTTTGTATGAAGGTCATAAGTTGTTGTTTCCCAAGTTTTCAGCGCGGGTACTTGCTGCGAGGAAAGAAATCACACCATATTTCAGCCAGCTGTTTCACAAGGGCATCAAGTTTGTCTTACAAGATCAGGCTCTTTTGAGGGTGTGCCATCAGGGCACCTCTCAAATTTTTGCTTCAAGGAAGAAATAAAAACATTTTTGGATTCGGTCTGACTTTATGCCGGTAATGGTTGATGTCTTCTTTGATGCCGAGGGGGAGGGGGCTTATTCTCCCCCTTTGAATACACTGTCTAATGGAACATATTGTTATTGGGAGGATGCCCCACTCACCAGATGTTTTTTGGTCTTGTTTTTTATTTGAATGGGTGAGGCACCTGCTTTTTGAGCAGGCGTTACTTTTTCAGTTAGATGTCTTGGACAGCTTTTAAGTCAGAGGGGGATCATTATACTCATCAAGGCGCACAAGTTTGTCTTTATTTTTTGCTCTTTTTATGCCTTGTATGTTTGTTCTTGTGTTCAGGTCTCCCTCTGTTTGGATGTCTTGGACTTTTTCCTTATCTCTGGTTCCCGGAGGCTAAGGACCCTTGAAGGAGCTCCAGGTACCAGTGCAGAATGGCTTAGTCCCCTGAAGAGCAGCCATTGATCTGGAGTGGATCAGGGTCTTTGGGTTTAAGAGTAGAAAATATATTTTTGGGAGGCAATTGGGGATTGTGTTTGCGTGTGGAATGTGTATGTGTAGATGACTGTCACTGGCTCGCTTTGGTCTTCCCTTGGGCTATTGCGACAACTGATTTTGTTATATTGCATGGATGGCGGCGGAAGCCATGGCTGGGGGGCTCCACCCTTGCTCATAGAGGTTTATTCTGCTATTGTACACTTTCAAAATGAATGACTGATATCACCTTTGGTTCTCTTAATATAAATGAATTACATTCCCCCGTTAAGAGAAAAAAAGATGTTAAATGAATTCCGTAAGCATAAGGTTCATATAGCTTTTTTATAGGAGACACATCTGGCCAACTTAGAATATCACAAATTGCAGAAGGAGTGGGTTGGACAATGTTATTTTTCTTCCTTTGCATCTCATCAGAGAGGTGTGGCCATTCTCATACATAGGAATGTCTCATTTGTTACTGACCCTAAAGGTAGAATGATATTGGTAAGCAGTGTTCTCCAGGGAGTAAAGGTAGCACTGGCCAATGTGTATGCTCCAAATCAATATTCACACACCTTTCATATCACCCTTATGGCTAAACTGATGCAATGGGAAGATTATACTATTCTAATGGGGGGGCAATTTTACCATCACGTATTATCCTCTGGTTGATTGCAAATTTCCTAGAACTCCTAGGAAGAATCAGCAAGTGATGAGTGGGGGGTTTTTTTGTGTGCAAGGAGCTTCAGTTGATAGATTCCTGGCATTCTTTGCATTTGGAGGATCTTGCGTTTACTATTTTTCTCATGTGCACAAGATGTACACGCATATTGACTATATCCTAATTGCTGCGCGCCTCTTTAGCAAATTGTCCTCTAGTGATATTTGTGATGTTCCATTTTCTGATCATGCCCTCTTTGAATTTACAGTTAGGGAGAGTTGGCTCCAAACCGTGAAGGATGTCTCTCTTGTTGTATGAGGACAAACAATTTGCCCTTTTTCTCAAAGACAAGTAGAAAGAATATTCACATTTTAACGATAAACCTGGTATTGATAAGGTAATCCATTGGAATGCAGCTAAGGCTGTAATGCGTGGTCATATATTGGCTTACCAGACAAGCAAAAGGAGGGAGAGGGATAGGAAAGTGTTCACCCTTTCAAAGCAAATAGCCACGCTGAAGTGGGTGCATGTGTGTGACATGACAGATGCTATCAAAGACAAATTACAAACAGCGCAAAAGGAACTAGAGGCACTGTTAACAATTCAGCACAATAAAATTTGGCTTTTTATAAGTATAAATTATATCAGTGGGGGAATAAGTCCAGGAAGCTGCTAGAAAGATTGGTTAAATCTGAATTGCGCCCCATGCCGTGAATATCACGGTTGATATGTGACTCACGTATGCATGTACAAAATTCCTCCATAGTGAAAGCGTTTGAGAAATATTAATAATCTTTATATTCCTCAGAATCATCATCTATAGAAGAGAAGAACTCCTTTTTTGATTTTTTGACTCTTTCTTGATTAGATGAAACAACCAGAGAAAGGTTAAATGAGCCTATCCATAAGTATGAAATTCTAAGGGTTATTAAGCAGCTTCATTTGGTTAAGACTCCGGGACCTGATGGTTTGGATTTGGAGTTTTATAAATTATTGGAAGAACTTACCCTTACTCCTCTTAAGGACATGTATCATGCAGCGTGGGAAAAGGACGTTTGAAACTGGGCATAATTTGGTGACAGTGGTGCTCATGCCTAAACCAGGTAAAGACCCTAAATTTCCTGAAGCATATTGCCCAATCTCGCAGCTGAATCAAGACCTTAAAATCTTAGCGGCAGTTGTCACCCACAGGCTGAATAAAGTTATCCAGACTTTAGTTTCTCAGGATCAATCAGGCCTTGTTAAAGGTTGATTGTCAAATAACAATATTCTTAAAGCCATTTTAGCTCTGCAGAGTGTGCAGGGTGACAACAGAGATGGTATCTTGGTCAGCTTAGATGCTGAAAAGGCATTCGGCTGCATATAGTGGCTGTATCTTGTTTGGGTCTTGGAGAAATTTGGGCTGGGGGAGCATTTTGTACAGTGGGTCAATTTACTACCGTGTTTCCCCGAAAGTAAGACAGCGTCTTACTTTCTTTTTACCCCAAAAAGTCCCACTATGTCTTACTTTCAGGGTATGTCTTATATTGGAAAAAACCTGTAAGACATCCCCCGAAAGTAAGACGTAGTGTTCAAAAAAAAATAAAAATTTTTAAATACCTGTCGGAGGGCCGCGTGGGTCCAGGCGGCCGGCGGCGGGAGCCGGGTGGTCGCGTGTTAAATCTAGGCCGCGGGCGGGTGGGCGCTTGTTCCCGGGGGGGGGGGGGGGGGGGGGGGTGGACGCGCGTTAGTTCGAGACGGCCGGCGGGCGGCGGGTGGTCGCGTGTTACATCTAGGCCGGGTCGCACAGGCGCGCATTCATTCACTGCCGGTGGGGGCTGCCTCGGCAGCCCCCACCGGCAGTGAATGAATGCGCGCACAGGCCCACAGCGCCTGTGCGACCCCTGCGATTCGGCGCTGGGGGCTGCCGGTGGGGGCTGCTTTCGGCGCTCAAGGCAGTCACATGCCGTGACGTCACAGCACGCAGCCCCCACGCGTGCTGTGACATCACAGCATGTGACGTGGGTCACATGCTGTGACCCACGTCGCGTGGACCCACATGCGTGGGTCCACGCGACCACACGGCTCCCGCCGCCGGCCGCCTGGACCCACGCGGCCCTCCGACAGGTATTTAAAAAATTTTATTTTTTTTGAACACTACGTCTTACTTTCGGGGGATGTCTTACAGGTTTTTTCCAATATAAGACATACCCTGAAAGTCACATGCCGTGACGTCACAGCATGTGACTGCCTTGAGCGCCGAAAGCAGCCCCCACCGGCAGCCCCCAGCGCCGAATCGCAGGGGTCGCACAGGCGCTGTGGGCCTGTGCGCGCATTCATTCACTGCCGGTGGGGGCTGCCGAGGCAGCCCCCACCGGCAGTGAATGAATGCGCGCCTGTGCGACCCGGCCTAGATGTAACACGCGACCACCCGCCGCCCGTCGGCCGTCTCGAACTAACGCGCGTCCACCCGCCCCCCCCCCCCCCCGGGAACAAGCGCCCACCCGCCCGCGGCCTAGATTTAACATGCGACCACCCGGCTCCCGCCGCCGGCCGCCTGGACCCACGCGGCCCTCCGACAGGTATTTAAAAATAATTTTTTTTTGAACACTACGTCTTACTTTCGGGGGATGTCTTACATTAGCCGACCCCCCTAAAATTCCCACTACGTCTTACTATCAGGGGTGTCTTACTATCGGGGAAACACGGTATATAATAAGCCAATGGTCCAGCTTATGGTTAATGGGTTATTATCTAACCCATTCTCTTGGGCAGGGGTACAAGGAAGGGATGCCCATTGCCACCTTTGCTCTTTGTGTTGTCCCTGGAGCCTCCGGCCATTAAACTGCCCAGCTTACCTTCCTTTGAAGGCATATCTATTAGGAATTCTGTAATTAAGCTGAGTTTATTCGCAGATGATATGCTGCTATTTGTAGGCAATCCCACAAGCTGTCTATGGGACATAATACAGACCATTGAACTTTTTGGGAAATTTGCAGGGCTCAAGATTAATTATACCAAATCTGAAGCCCTCCCTTTGGACAGGGCTTTGAGAGTGAAATGGCCAGGGCCATTTCCTCTATCAAGGGCCATGGATCATATGCACTATTTTGGTATCCAATTAGCTCGTACTGTGGCAGGCCTGTATGAATATACTTTTAGAGTAGTGCTGGAAAGGGTCAAAAGATTACTACAGAAGTGGAAGTCCCTGCCTTTGTCATTTTTAGGCAGATGTGCACTGGTGAATGTTGGGTTTGTGGCATATCTGTGGACTCTTGGTCGAAAAGGAGATGACTCCTCCCATGGGGAGGGGACCCGTGGGGAACCACAATGATTGGTATACTCTTAGTAAGCAGACACTGAGAAAAGAAAGCTTTATTATACTGCTGTAGGTAAAGTTGAATCTTGCCCAAGGAACAGCCAGTACTGTAGTTCAGAGATATCACAGTAAGCTCAGACAGTCTCTGTAGTAGATGGTCTCACCCAGATGTAGCAAAGGACCGGTAGTGTTCTGCAGCGTGGGATAGGCCGTGAACCTGAAGGTTGGAATAGGAAGAGCTGGAGCGTAGAGATACTCACAGAGTGGCAGTGCTGATAAACTTCCTTAGGTTGTAGAATGTAGAGAAGGACCCGTGGTCCGAGGTGCAGGATACCCTGGGTAGAATAGGTCCTCGAGAAGCGGGTACCTAGGAGCGCCAAGGTGTCCTTAAGGTTAGGTAGTTGAACCCCGAAGGGCAGGTAGAAGCAAGAGGCCCTCGAGGAGCGGGTACCCAGAGCTTCTGTAGGAGCGAGATACGCCGGAGGGTAGTGAGGAATCAAAGTAAGCAGCTTAGAAGCGGTCAGAGTAGCAAAACCGAAGTCCTTGCTAACTTGTTGTATTGGAGTGGAGCTGAGGTTTAAATACCCGGAGGTACTGACGTCATGCGGTGGGGTCGCCCCCGAGGTTCCCACCATGACGTATTCAAAAACAAAGGCAGCATGCACACGCATGCCCTAGGAGGCCTCAGGAAGAAGTATGGCGGACGGGGACACCCATGCCATCTCGGAGACGCTGAGGGTTTCAGCAACCAGCAGCGGAGGCAGCCATCTTTCCAAGGGAGGAGGAAAAGGGTAGAAGAGAGGTGAGGCAGAACGGTCGCAGCCATCTGCGACCGACGGACGCAACAGTGAAGATGGTGGTTCTTCCAAAATTCTTATATTGTCTGCAAATGCTTCAGATTTGGATTAAAAATAGGGATATCTCAGTATTTCGCACCATCATAACAGCCTTCATATGGGGTCATAGAAGAGCATGGATAGCAATGGACACCTTACTGTTGGGAAGAAACAAGGGGGGATGAATGTGCCTGACTTGAGGCTGTACAATGTTGCTTGCCTCTTGTGTCATAGTCAGGATTGGGTTACCAATAATGCTAAATTTGATGATGAGAGGTTAATGTGGGCGGGACTGCTCCTTACAATCCATGCAACTTACTTCACCTTTCGGTTGGTTCTTTTCAGACACTTTCATGCTCTTCTTTTAGGTCGAGAGTTATTAAGGAGGGCGTGGGTTTGGTGGAGGAAGTAATTGGGGCACAGCCCAATGGTATCCCCTTTTTTTAATCATATTAGGCAATAGTGATTTTTTACCGGGTTTGGAGTGCAAGGTATTTCAAGAGTGGGCAAGTAAAGGGTTCAGGGATTTGGGCCACTGAGTTGACACTGAGTCCTCTAGTCTCTTCTCTTTTCGTCAATTGCAGAATACATGGGATCTCCCTAATTCTCAATTTTTTGCCTACCTTCAAAGGCATCATTTTTGTCTAATGGTATGTAAGAGGGATCTAAAGGTGATCATTCCCACAGATGAAGAGGAGAGCTTTCAAGAAACCATCCTTAAATTCAATAAAATCACAATATGGGTGACTCATCTGAAAGCTCAATTGCCAGAGCCACATGTTCTTAAGTTGGCAAAACTGTAGCATGAGGATCTGGGTTTGGAGGTGGAGAATAGGGGCATGTACTTTGTTTTCTCCTTGTCATATATAAACTTTGTGTCTGCCTCTATGAGGGAAGTACAATTGAAACTATTACATCGGATTTATATCACTAGGGTGCTGGGTGCTAAAATGCACCTATGGGATTCTGATTTGTGTGTAAAATATAATGTGCTTTCTGGGAGCTTCTGCCATATGTTTACAGGTTGGCACAAAATGCAAGCATATTGGAAAAAAAAGTATGTGACTATATTGATCGTTTGATGGGCTGTTTGGTACCTTGGACGGGGTTGTATTTATTGGCATGTAATGAATCAAGCGGTGGGGGAATGGAACTCTTGTCAGTTGCCTTGCTGCTGGCAAAGAAGGAGGTGTTGCATAATTGGATAAGTGAGGAACTTCCCTCATTTCTATCTTGGAAAGAATCCAGGCTTCGGACTGCTAAAATGAAGTTGTTCCGTAAGAGGGAATTGCAGCACTCGAAGCGGCTGGTTTCTCAATTATGGGAAGGATACTGAAAGTTGGTTGAGAGGCTCCTTTCCCCTGCTTTCTTTTCATAATATTGTGGTATTGTTCTTAATGCAATGTCTATGCGGGGTGAGTTCTGGTGAGCCGACGTGTTGATGAGGTGCTGAGTATGCTTGTTTGAATGTATGGATTGAGTGAATGTGTGGGAAGGGAGAATTGGGGGGGGGGGGGGGGGGGTGGGGGGCGGGGGGGGGGAATACATGAGGTTGGGATGATTCACACAGGGAAAAAACAAACAACTCTGTCATGGTATTACAACGTGAAGCACCAGAAATAACTTGGACTCAACTTAGTTGGGCTCTGCATTGTTTTCCTTTTTACTCATTGTTATTACCAGACATATGTTTTTTGCCCGCTACTGAGGGCTGGTTGTTGTGAATTCTGGAAACTTCTAATAAAAAGATATTTTAAAAAAAAACCTATAAGAAGATTGTATCCACTTTTGCCTAGATCAGCTTTAGAAATGGTGATAAATGCATTAATTCTCTCTCACATTGATTATTGGAATAATCATTCTTGGGTTTCTCTTAAAGCTGATGTATACATTTCAGCTAAGTCAAAATTCAGCTGTAAGGCTTAACAAAGGATCCAGAAGGAATTAACTCATTTCCCAGTATTAAAATGTCTCCACTGGCTGCCTGTTTTATTCTGTGCCCAACTGAAGAGTCGAGTTTTAGTGTTTAGGCCCTTAAATGGTTTGGATTAAGAGGTATTGCTTATACCAGTTCATACTCTGAGATCTAGAATTGGGGATTTATAGGAAATTTCCACTGTCTGGGCAGCCGAGAACACGACAGTGTGCTATTTCGTGCTGAGCTCCAGTTCTTTGGAATGTCCTGCTGAAAGAACTTCATTTTGACTGATCTACAGCTTTTAAAAAATTGTTTGAAAACTTGGATGATTAAACAAGCATTTTTTTTTTTTTTTTTAGAGAGATCAATATCTTTTAGCAATCAATTGATCTGTGATTTGAAACTTATCCAAGGTTATATATATTTTCTTTTTACTTTCTGTATTTCTATTGGAAATTGCCTTGAGCATTAATACAGAAAGGTGTCAGATAAATACAATGATGATGATGATATCAGATGTCAGAAGTGGGGCTATCACAGCAGCGCAGAACTCCCAAAATCCAAGGCCCAGGGTAGTTGCCCCCATTCTCCCCCCTCCCCTACCTCTAGGATGGCCCTGATCACAGATATACACCTCAATGGTTGTCTTATTTCTCAGACAGACTTTCTCCTTAATGCATATTCTGATAATGTGGCTCGTGGGACCAGAGGGCATGATAACACAGGGGTAGGTTTCCTAACTCACCACTGAATTGCTCTTTGAAAATCCAGGGCCAGCAGCTGCAAAGTCTGCACATAAAAGTATGAAGATTTAAAAATACAATCATTGTGCGTACTTTTGCTCCCCTGACCTAACTTCATTTTTTTTTTCTCATTTTTTTCACTCCGTAGGTACTACCACTCATACTGAGGCAGTACGGGGAGAGCTTTAAAAATTGCCCTCCCCAGGATTAAGCCTGGATTTTTCAATGAAAGGAGGCGGGGATCAGTGGAAACACAGCCATCATTTAAGAAAGTGAAACTATGCAGGGAATGCATCAGTGCAAGAACTTACATGCTGCAGATGTGCTCATTTCATAAGTGCATCTGCTAATGATGTCACAGAGCCAGCATGTAGAAAAACAGAACCCAAGGACTGTGATGTTACAGAGGCTGCACTATAACATCATAGAAGAAGTCAGAAGGAATAAAAGGTCACATGGCAGAAAAGCACCCAATGGTTGATATAATTGACTGGGATCCAAGAGAGATGGGCTCAAATCCTGCTTCTGCAACTAACACTTGCTGTGACCTTAGATGAGTCTATTCAATGGTAAGATCTTTGAGGAAGAGACTTTCACCTGTTTAAAATGTATTCTACAGCTCCCTGATTTCAGATACTATACAGATGCTGAAATGATACTATTTAATAACTGGAAACAGTAGAATAGGGAAATGGAGATGGGCATGTTGGAAATGTGTTTCATGTCACTATGCTGGACTGTACCGAGTTAGCTAGTACTGAACTCTTTTTGAACTACTAAGGCTTCCATACTGCTCTGTATATATACTTACCTGCTTCCTGTTTGTGTGAGCTAAGTTACTGGCTGTGCACAGCTCAGTTTAACTTGTTAACAAAAGCAGTGCTGTTTTACTGCTCTTGCTAAGAACCACCCTCCCTGGCATGTTTGCTCTTCTTTAGAATCTAAACAAATTCTCTAACGGGACAGTGCAAGAGAGAGTCTGCTGTGCAGGTCATATGGGCACCAGTCCCCCCATGTACTCACCATGATTTGTGCAGTTGGCATGAGTCTCATCGCTGTAGTCCCCACAGTCATTATCTCCATCGCAGGTCCAGTGCTCAGGAATGCAACGGCCACTGTTGCACTTGAACTGTGTGCTGGAGCAGGAGTGGCTGCAGCCCGCCTCATCGCTGTTATCACCACAGTCGTTGTCTGAGAAACAAGGACTTCATGTCACCCAAACTAAGTGGAAAAAAAGCCTGCGGCTACGTGGGGCCCTGCCTCATAAGACCTTTCAGAGGTAACTCCCAGAATATCTACAGAACACATCCAAGTGCACTGAAGGGACAAGAAGCTCACATTTCCGTTAAAGGGCCCATTTAAAGACTTGGAATTATGGTTATTTTAAGAAACTTATACATTGTTCTCTTTGGTTTCTTCCCACTCAGTGACACTAGAAAGCATCTTAAAATAATGTAATCTTTTTGCTCACGAATCATCATCAGCACTGGCTTAAGTAGTACAATGCAATCTAGCACAATAAAGGCTGTTTCACAGCACTGCTAATGCACCTTAATCCTGCTCTGCAGCACCCCCTGCTATTTCAGTATTGAGATCCACCCACAGCTTTGCCAGTGCACCTCAGTCCTGCCCTGTGGCACTCCTGAATATCTAGTCATGGGCCAATGAAGTCCAAATATGAAATGATTATTTTATTGGGGGGGGGGGAGGGGGACAATTTTCAAACTCCTTGCCTAGGTATATTGCCTGCAGGAACGTTCCTTGAAAGTAATTTTCAAGGGAAAAATATTCATATTTTGGAAACAGTCTATGGGTACAAAGTACTCACAAGCTTGCCATCTGCTTTTTGTGCAGGTGAAATTTTGGTGACCACCACCATACGTAGATTTGAAAATGCCATCCATGCGCATTATTTCCCTCCCTCTTTCCCCCCTCCCCCTGACCTAAGCACGCTTCTAGGAATGCCTCCTCCCAGTCCAGCCAATGAAAAGCCGTGCATTACTCTTAGCTGGCTTGAGAGAGGGCGATTATTGGACAATTTGCCAAGGTGAATTGCTATCTGCTCGGATAAATGGCTTTGAAAATTGCCCCCGGGGAGCAACTATTAAACTGTCCTCGGGGTTTGCACCAATAATCAAGGCAAAACTATACAGTAAATTCTGCTTTGATTATTACCCCAGTTAAAAAAAAAAAAGTGCCTATAGAGATCTGCACTTGCTCTCTCTGCAGATTCCTCTTTTTCTGGCCAAAAAACAATGCACATAGCTTTGAAAACGTTAAAACTGTGTGCGTTGTTGCATCCCCCCCCCCCCCAACCTAACCCCAACTGCAGGAACACCTCTGTGGTATGTGGTTAAAAGGACGCGTGCTGAACAGCACACAGATTCTTGCCCATTCTGAGGGTGGCCACTTTCAAAAACATCTAAGGCACCAAATCCTCTGTACTTTCAACAGCCCTCCATTCAGAAATGTTAGTGCAGCACAGAGAATTTCCAGAACTAAAAAAAAAAAAAGTTGAGTTTACTGTAGACCTTTCATCGAGCAAACCACATCAGATGAGCTGAAGACCCACCATTTTCTACTGCAACTCGCTGCAAGACCTGCAGGTTGCCACAGCATTTTCCTTATCTTTTTTACCCATTTTAACATCACCCATCAATGTCATATATTCCAAAAGGTGAATTATTTACAAGCATAAAAATGAACAGTGAAACTGCATAGATCACTACATGCACCACAGTTAGAGAATTAGCATCAATCCCCAAGCAAAACCAGAAGGTGTAGGCCTCACAGAACCAAAAGAATCTCAAAGTCATTAAGAGACAACAGGAAGTTCTCTGTCTAGCCTCAAGTACTCCCCTGTTCTGTCTTAAATGTTCCTGTTATATGGATTCTGATTTGCCCTGTTCTACTGGTTTGAGAAAATGTGTAAATAGTTGCACTTCATGGTTGTGTCATCTCAAAGTAGCTGCCAGAGACAGCTGGCAGTTTTCACTAACCACCCACCCAAATTTTGCACCATAAACAGCACGGACTGCCCGTGCCGAAATGGAGCAAAAGAGCCACAAGGAAGAGGGGATTAAAAGTGGCCATCTTTAATTTGCAAATGGGCAAATCCATCCCCGGCATCCAAAAACTCTGGCAATAAAAAGATAAAATAAATACTGTACAGAACTAGAAATGGTGCAGAGGAGAGCGACAAAAATGAGAAAGGGGATGGAACAGCTCCCCTGTGATGAGAGGTTACACAGGTTAGGACTCTTAAGCTTGGAAAAGAGATGGCTGAGAGGGGACACCTTGATTAATCTGTTGGAGAGCTTCTGAGAGAGAGAGAGAGAGAGAGAGAGAGAGAGTGTGTGTGTGTGTGTGTGTGTGTGTAAGAGAGAGAGAGAGAACAGACTAATCAAGGTGTTGCAGGGGAGAACAGACTAATCAAGGTGTTGCAGGGAAGCAGTGCACGTACACCAAATAAAGCCCCAAATTTGCAGGAGAATATTAAGAATAGCCATTGGAGAGCTTCTGAGACCATGTGTGTGAATGGCTATTCTTAGTGTGTGTGTGTGAGGGGGGGGAATGGTTATTCTTAGTGAGTGTATTTGTTGTATGTGTGTGAATGGCTATTCTTAGTGTGTGTGTGTGTTTGTGTGTGTGTGTGTGAATGGCTATTCTTAGTGTGTGTGTGGGGGGGGGAATGGCTATTCTTAGTGTGTGTGTGTGTGTGTGTGTGTGTGTGTATGTGTGTGAATGGCTATTCTTAGTGTGTGTGTGTGGGGGGGGGAATGGCTATTCTTAGTGTGTGTGTGTGTGTGTGTGTGTGAATGGCTATTCTTAGTGTGTGTGTGGGTGGGGGGGAATGGCTATTCTTAGTGTGTGTGTGTGTGTGTGTGTGTGTGTGTGTGTGTATGTGTGTAAATGGCTATTCTTAGTGTGTGTGTGTATGTGTGTGAATGACTATTCTTAGTGTGTGTGTGTGGGGGGGGAATGGCTATTCTTAGTGTGTGTGTGTGTGTGTGTGTGTGTGTGTGTGTGAATGGCTATTCTTAGTGTGTGTGTGTGTGGGGGGAATGGTTATTCTTAGTGTGTGTGTCTGTGAATGGTTATTCTTAGTGAGTGTGTGTGTGTGTGTGTGTGTGTGTGTGTGTGTATGTGTGTGTGTATGGCTATTCTTAGTGTGTGTGTGTGTGTATGTGTGTATGGCTATTCTTAGTGTGTGTGTGTGTATGTATGTGTGTGTGTAGCTGCCTGCTAACATCCAGCTGTGCATACCGGAGTTCCTAGGTACATGAATGGCTGCTAACACTTTGCTCAGACTAACCAAGGTACTGTGTGTGCAGCTTTCTCATCGGTTCAGCAGCGGTCTAGCATCGTGCCACCAAAGGAACAGAATTCCTGCTGCGTGTTGAGCCTCAGATTATAAAGAGAATATGATATTTATCAAAAAGCTACTGTCTGCCACTGAGGACAAACAGAACTGTTCTGTAGCACTGAACACCCAAGTGGAACATACTGAACACCCGATGACTTTCTGGCCTAACTCAGTCAAGTGCCTCTCTCAAGCTCATGGCATCTCCAGCCTATAAAAACTTGCTCACTCATGAAGAGGTAAAACATCCCATCCATTTTTAGTTTAATGGCATGTCTGGTTTTTTTTGTTTGGTTTTTTTAAGGGTGGTGCATGTTGATCTATGCACTAACCGGTAAGGTTTGGACAATTCATTTCATCTGAGCCATCCCCACAGTCCTTCTCTGAAACACAGAAACACCAACCAAAGACAGGACAATTGGCACAGTGAAGACACAAAATAAAAATACAAACACAGACACTTTAAAACATTTGAAAATAAAAAAACACAGAAGTGGATAGGCAAAACAGAATCAAATAATAAAAAAAAAAAAAAAAATAAAAATATATATATATATATATATATATATATATATATATATATATATAAAACTAAAAAAGCTCCAATGAGTGTGCAATGGATTGAAAACCATGCAGAATACAAACATCTGGAGATCTGTGAAATCAGAAGCAGGTGATTAAATGAGGCAATTAATCCATAGTGTTGCACGTCGCTAGCAAAGGGTTGTACTCCTTATTACAAACACCTCTGAGCTGCTAGGACTGCAAGGCTCTGAGCGTGGAGAGTGGAAATGGGAGGAGCATGCTCTGGCATGAATCTGATCTTAGGTCAGAGGTTCTCGACCCTGTCCCTTCAAGGCACACCTAACCAGTCTGATGCTCAGGGTAGGAGCACTTAATGCGTGTAACAGGCCTTCACGTCACTGAAAGGAAAACGCAGTGATGTCTACTAGTAGAGATGAGGAGACCCCTGGAGGGGAAGATCTTTACCATTCAAGGAGCAGGAGAGTTTTGCCCCAAACCCAGTAAAGGAGGAGAAAAGTGCTCAATTCTGCATCAGCAAGCCTCGGGACTTCAGCTGTTGCCATGTACAGTGCCAAGAAAAAGGTTGTGAACGCCCTAGAATGGTCTGCATTTTACCACAATTTGTACTCAAAGATCCTACTCTACCCCCTAATCAGACAGAAAGATAGCCCCATAGAATAAATTAAAAGGATATATTTTGATTATTTACTCAACAAAGAAATTCAACAATACGTATCCATGCGAAAAAGTAATGTGAATGCTTCATTCATCAGCTAGTGGCAACACCTTAAGCAGCAATAACTACAATTAAACATTTCAAGGCCAATATTCAAAAGCCATTTAGACAGATAACCCCCAAGTTATCCCTCTAAATGACATATTTTGCCATATTCTGCCACTTATCCTGCTAAATTATAGCTGGATAAGTCACCAGCTATAATTTAGCTGGATAAAATGCATTCCGGGGAGGAGTTTAGTTATCCTACTAACTTACTCAAATTTCAGATATATCCAGCCTTGTGTGGCCGGATAACTAGCTGCTTATCCGGATATCTTCAAAGATATCCGGTTAAGTAGCCACTCCTTTTAAAAACAAACAAAAACAAAAAAACATAGTCTCTGGTCTCCCGGCCTAATTCCCACCCATCCCCACCACAAATATTCAAATCCACCCACAGGCCAGGACCCCCCAACCCTGTGAATTGTCTACAATAAATAGCTCTCAGCGCTGGCTGGGCCCAGCCTTCCAGCCCTATTAAAGATATCATAAACATGGACTTCTCACCCCCACCCCACTCCCATAAAACAATCCCACACACACAGATACCAGGTACCTCATTCACGGCCCCCTTTTCAATCCTGGGATTGCAGGTTTTCTTTTGTTAAAAAGATTGCAACTTTAAAGATATCAGGATAAGCAGCTAGTTATCCAGCCACACAAGGCTGGATAACTTTAGGCCTAACCAGCCAAATGTGGCCAGTTAGAATTAAAGTTCTCCTTCTATATGTAGCTGGATAACTTTAGATGAGTATATTCAGCAGGACGTTTATCCTGCTGAATATACGAGACGTCATCTGGCTAACTTTAGCCAGATCACTTGTCCACTACCCAGCTTACTGAATATGGTCCTCTTCCTGCAATTGTTGATCAATCTCTCACATTGCCCTTGAGGAATTTTGGCCCATTCTTCCATGAAGAACTGTTTCAATTCTGTGACATTTGAGGGCTTCCTTTCATGAACAGCTCGCTTCAGGTCTTGCCACATTTCAATAGAGTTTTTGTCTTGGCCAATCCAAAACACAAAATCTCTTTTTCTTCAGCCATTCTGTAGTAGATTTATTTATTTTTTAAAATTAAAATTTGTGATTTATATTTTGCCTTTCATGACTGGTCAGCCACTTACTTGAATGTTTAGGGTCATTCTCTTGTCTTAGCTCAGCTTACGGATGGGATGGCTTCATATTCTCCTCTAGAATCTTCTGATACATAGCAGAATTCATGGTTCCATCAATGATGGCAAACCGTTCAGGTCCTGATGCAGCAAAGCAGCCCTACACCAGGATACTTCCACCACCATGCTTGAGAGTTGGTATGATGTTCTTTCTTTCAGGCCGATACAGTACGCGTTCCGACGCGCTAGCTTTACCCCTTATTCAGTATGGGGTAATAGTGCGTCGAAAACGCGTGTCCGACCCCCCCGAAACTAATAGCGCCCGCAACATGCAAATGCATGTTGATGGCCCTATTAGTTATTCCCATGCGATTCAGTAAGTAAAATGTGCAGCCAAGCCACACATTTTACTTTCAGAAATTAGTGACTGCCCAAAGGTAGGTGTTAATTTCTCTCGGCACCGGGAAAGTGTACAGAAAAGCAGTAAAAACTGCTTTTCTGTACACCCTCTGACTTAATATCATGCCAATATTAAGTCAGAGGTCCCAAAAGTTACAAATAATAAAAAATTTAAAAAAAAAATATTTAAAATCAGCCCGCGGCTCGTGGGTTGAAAACCGGATGCTCAATTTTGCCTGCGTCCGGTTTCCAAACCCGTGGCTGTCAGCGGGTTTGAGAACTGACGCCGGCAAAATTGAGCGTCGGCTGTCAAACCCGCTGACAGCCGCCGCTCCTGTCAAAAAAGAGGCGCTAGAGACGCGCTAGTGTCCCTAGTGCCTCTTTTTACCGTGGGCCCTAATTTGAATAATTTTATTTACTGAATCGCACGCACAGGAGAGGGGCCTGTTAATCTGGATTGTTTTGTAATTTTCTGGATGATTATCCAGTTTACTCTTGAGGTGATCTTGGTAGGATGATCGCTTTTAAGTAGAGTCACTGTAGTTTTCAACTTTATCCGTTTGTAGTATATCTGTCTGACAGTCGATGGATGGAGCCCCAAATGTTTAGAAATGGTCTTGTAACCCTGTCCAGACAGATCAAATACTCTTTTTTTTTTAAGATCCTCTGAAATTTCTTTTGACATTAACATGGGGAGCTCCCACTAACTTAACTTTTATGGTAAAGACCACACACAAAACATTTTCAACCTTTATCTAGGATGTCCAAACTTGGTCATACAGATTTACTCTGCAGGGTGATTTACTGGTTACCCAATTGTTTAAACATCTGATTCTTATTAGCTAATTCATTGTGCTAAGGAAACTAGGGGTTTATCTACTATTTCATGTTCACTGATTCTGAATTAGTTTTATTGTTCCTACTTAGTAAATTATTATGTCTCAAGAAACACAGAATTAATCTAATTTTAGTGCATAAGAAAAGACTGAATCCTATTAAATAGTCATGATAAGAACTATTTTTTTCGTAGCAGTGTATGCCCTTTGCCTGAGCTCAACAAACAGCTTGATTTGTTCATTTCAAGAGCTATAAGTGGTTTATGTGGGAAACCAAATCCCCCCAGCAGCCCGCTGCTTATATTGACGTGGGAAGAGTCTGAATATTCCAGAGTGTTCCAACAGGGGGTAGAGGCAATATCCTACTGTTACTTCCAGGAACTGTTACTTCCACCAGCAAACTGGTGGACGTTATGCTGAAGAAAGGGAAGGACTTATCTTCCTTGCAAAGCCTGTCTTGTAACAGAGGAATAGAAAAACTGTATATTCTGTTACAAATACTTATCTTCCACCTACCTCAAAGTAAAAAGTCTTTGAGATTCCATACAGCACACCGGATTGATATTTGTGTTATCGACTGGAATTAAAAGAATGTGTTCCTCTCTCCCACAAGTCAAGACTGTGACTGTCTCGTGTTACAGAGTGAGCCAAAGTTACATATACATGAGAGATTTCCATATCTTGAGGCTCTGCATGCAAATCTCTCTCATTGAAGCTAACCTGAAAACCAGACTGGTTAGATGTGCCTCTAGGACTGGGATGGGAATCACTGTCCTAGATGTTCAGGATATTACACTCATTGTGGTCACAAATTTACTAAGCTAGGTAGAGACAGACATAAGGGACTGATGGGGCATGCTTAGATATTTTTTCTCTTGGCTTATTTGTTCGCCTACAGAGATGCAGTTTTCTACAGTGCTCTTTTACATATATGCGATATTCCATGCATAGAGATAGAGCACTACTTTGTACTTTAAGATTTAAAAATAAAATCAGTTCAGTGAAAGGGCACCAGTTTGATTCCTGGCTCAGGTCTCCTGCTCCCTGATTCAGCTGAGGCTTCGGATACTGCAGATGCAGTACTCATGGTCCCTGAGGGGAGAGCATCGCAGTCAATGCGCATTGGCCAGATCTAGTGGCCAGATTTAGGAGCCACGATTGCAGAGTTCCAAAAGACAACCCATGCATGACCCCCAGCTGATGGCTGTCACTGCAGTGACTGGGAGAGGCATAAAATAGCAATGGTGGTGGTGGTGGTGGTGGGGGTTTCAGGAAGTTGTGAGTGAAGGCTCACGGCGCTGGATCCCAATCCCTAGTTCTGACTGAGCAAGAAACCCAAAGGAGAAGGAGGAAACTGCCAGGGCAAACACCTCCCCCTCCCCCACAAAACAAAATTAGAAGCTGGATTAAATCTAAATTGACTACAGATTGTACAAAAATATGAATAGATGAGTTTCACCACTTTACTGCTAAAAAAATCTAAGAAACTCAAAAGAGAAGAGAAATGTGTGACAAGGTTAAGTCCAAATTTAATAAAACAACCTTCAATTCAGGAAGTGATGATTCTTCCGGAGAATAGGTTCTTAGCCCGACTACCTCCAATTATTCTACTAAGGAAACAGGGGTCGGGGATATCGACGTCAGCCACGCATGAGAGGGGTCACCTGGCAAGAGGATCCACAGTATACCAGACAGACTCGTTCTCAAACCCGCCACAATCCTTGATTTTGAATTTGTCTCCTGTTACACTTACTCCCATTCAAACACAGATTTTAGAAAAAGGTCTTACATTTATACTGTCACCCAAAGCGGACCTGTTCCAATTAGAGGCAGCATTGTACAAGTTTGTCCAGAAATTGTATATTAAACATTTTTTTGTTTCTCAACCGAGTGGACCCGATCTATCCATTTTAAGAAACAAATAGACATGGCTTCCTCAGGTCCACCGGATGCTGTCATTTCCACTTTTCGTCAAAGAACAGTACAAGATCTACGTTCAAATTTCTCCAAATTACGGTCATTTTCAAATATAACCCGACAAGAAACCTCAGCTTCGAAGACACTCCAGCAAAACCAGAATCTCATAATTAAACCCGCAGATAAAGGTGGCAAGATAGTGCTGCTGGTCCGCATACAATACATCACTGAAGTACAGCGGTTACTACACGATCACAATTTCTATCGGCCTCTTACCACAGACTCTACTGAAGAACAGTCAAGAAACATAGAAATGCTAGTCACAGAAGGTGCGGAGATAGGATTCCTTACATCTCATGAGGCTTCCTATTTGTTGAAAAAGGCTCCTATTGTTCCAGTCTTTTACATCCTTCCAAAGATACACAAAAGAATCACACAACCACCTGGAAGACCGATCGTCTATAGTAGAGGTTCCCTTTTAGAACCTCTGCTAAGTTTATAGACCATTTTTTGGCACCGCATGTTAGTATTCAAAAATCTTATATTAGAGACTCTCAAGCGATGATTCAATTTCTTGAAGAGTATACAGATGACACCTCTAAATTGATGTTGAAGCCCTATATACTAACATCCCGCAGAATGAAGCCATGGAAATAGCGTATGATTTTTTTGAAGCACGACCACATCCTCAAAGAATACCATCTTCGTTTCTTCATTCACTATTGCAGAAAGCCTTGACAAAATTTTTTTTTGCCTTTGAGGGTGTGTTTTATCAACAAATTTGTGGAACAGCGATGGGAGCAACCATGGCCCCTGACCTTGCAAATTTATATATGGCACATTTTGAGGATCAGCGGATATACACTTCTAATCCTTTTTCGCAACATATTGTAGCATGAATGTTATATAGATGACATTTTTCTTTTATGGGCTGATACAGTCGAGATGTTTCAACAATTTCTAACTTGGTTGAATGGTTGTAATCCTCATTTACATTTCACTGCAGATATTCAAATGACCACTATTCATTTTCTGGATATTACAATAATCAAGACACCCAACAGATTCATTACAACATTGTATCGGAAACCAGTATCTAGTAATACCTTCTTACATTTTTCTAGCGCTCATCCACGCTCACTAAAAGAGAATCTGCCTGTTAGCCAATTCTTCCGAATCAGACGTCTTTGTACAACTATGATGGACTATCAGATCCAAGCCAGATCTCTAAGTAAAAGATTTCAAGCTAGAGGTTATCCCCATCGCTGTATAAAACATGTTTACACCAGAGCTAAGTTCTCCCATAGGGAATGGCTATTTTTACCGCGTTCAGCCGACACCACTGAGGTCCTTACTTGTGTATTGCCTTTTTCCTCAATGATTCACAAAATGAAAAACATTATTTTCAAGAATTGGCATATTCTACAGCTTTACCAAGAATTTCATGACACTCCTAGATTCATATACACTTGAGGAACCAATTTACAAGATCAATTGGTCCATTCTGACTCCTCTATACGTCAGCGTTCCATTGTAACAGGATCACACAATGCATGTGGTTCCTGTTCAGTGGGTTCTATAATGATCCAGACATCTGCTATATTTTTCTCTAGATTAAATTTCACCTGGGTTTTGAAATCTCATATTGATTGTTTATCTAACAAGCATCATTTATTTCTTTTATTTATTTATTTAAATTCTTTTAATATACTGATGCACAAGACGAAGTCTTATCGTACCGGTTTACAATAAACTAGGGGGTAACCAGTTAACACTGAAAGCGAAAAAGTTACATTACAACAGGGAATGTAGAACAGGGCTGTTAGAAAAAAGTGATAGATTAACAATTTCTAACTGGAGACCCGTGTATGTAAGCAGAGAGCAGTTGCTTACATGGTAAAATTATATACAATTTACACAGAGGAGTCGATAAGATAAGTTATATAAGAGCACGGTTAGCAGAAAACAGTTCCTTAGAGCGGTCGGTTCCTTAGAGCGGTGGGTTACCATAAGGTTCCTTAGAGCGGTGGGTTACCATAAGGTTTCTTCATTTATCTTTTACAATGCCCATGTAACCTTTGGTATGTTGGGAAGACCAAACGTTCCTTGAAAACTCATCTTATAGAGCATCGCTCCTGTTTAAACAAAGACCGTTTGACTGCACCATTAGTTGCTCATTGTCTAGAACAATCACACTCCTTTGAAACACTAAAAGCTTGTGTCTTAGAGCAATTTCACCCGACTTGGCGAGGTGGTGACTTTAATGCTGTTTTGTTGTAGGCAGAACAGCGCTGGATTTACCATTTGAACACAGTACACCCTACCGGATTAAATACAGTCTAGATCTTCTTTTTCTGTGATTTTCTTCCTTTGTTGTCTGTTGCCTAGGCGCCATGACATCATCACTCACCTCACCAAGGAGATCAACAACCTAGACCTTTCCAATGCCGATTCAGCCCTGGCCTCTTGGAATACTATCACTAACAACATCGCCAATAAAATCTGCCCACTAAGGACCAAAGTAGTAAACCCCGCCCTTAGGACAAAAAAACTTTGGTACACCCCTGAACTAAAAAAAACTAAAACAGGAACTTAGATCCAAGGAAAAGAAATGGCGTAAGCAAACTTCTCCTGCCCTACAGGCATCATACAAAACTTCCCTCCACAGCTACAGAGCCACTATTCAAAAAACAAAGAGAGACTTCTATGCCCTCAAAATCCACCATTTCCAATCTGAAGCCAAAGCCCTCTTCTCATTCGTCTCTGAACTCAAGACTCCCTTGCCTTCCATCCCTGAAAAGGAAGCCAAAGGCAAATGTGAAGAACTTGCAGCCTTCTTCCAGGACAAGATCTCCAAGCTCCTGACACGGTTCAATCCTTCCTCCCATCCCCCCAATACCAATTCCGATCTAGCGGGAGTATCCTTTAACTCGTTCCAGACCACTTCCTCCCTTGAAATTGAATCCTTACTAAAGAAAATGAAGCCGGCATCACACCCGTCTGACTCCATTCCTACTATATTACTCCTGACCATACCCAATCTAATCGCTAAACCCCTAGCTGAAATTATTAACTGCTCCTTCTCCCTCGGATATGTTCCAAAAGCTCTGAAACAGGCTACCCTCAAACCACTATTGAAGAAACCCAACCTGGACCCCGGTGACCTCGCCAACTTTCGCCCAATTTCAAATCTTCCATTTATAGCTAAACACTTGGACTGATTTTTTAGAAAAACAAAATGTCCTCTACCACTCCCAATTTGGTTTCCGAAACCCTCCTAATATCCCTCTCAGACACCATCATCAAGGTGCTAGATAATGGACAATCATTCATCCTTGAATTATTGGACATATCATCAGCTTTCGACACGATCAATCACAACATTCTCCTAAATCGCCTCACAGAAATAGGCATTTCAGGAACCGCCCACAGCTGGTTTCAGTCTTTCCTTTATGAAAGGCACTATAAGGTTAGAATTGGTAATGAGGAATCCACCCGGTAAACCTCACCTGAGGTGTCCCTCAAGGTTCATGCCTCTCACCTACACTCTTCAATATTTACCTCCTCCCCCTCTGCCAACTCCTATCTAATCTAGGCCTTACCCACTATTTATATGCAGATGATGTCCAAATCCTCATCCCCATAACTGAATCCATTACCAAAGCACTTAAGTCTTGGGACTACTACCTCAACTCAATTAACCTGCTCCTTACCAACCTCAATCTGGCTCTCAACCCAGCAAAAACGGAACTTCTCATCATCTCCCCTGACAAAAGCCATCTCTCCAGCCCCTCCCCACCCACGCTACACATATCGACCGCCCAACAAGTAAGGGACCTAGGCGTCACTCTGGACAATCAGTGGAACCTAAAAAAATTCATTAACACCACTATAAAAGATGGCTTCTTTAAACTTCAGGTCCTAAAGAAATTAAAACCCCTTCTCCACTTCAACGACTTTCGGACCGTCCTCCAATCCACACTGTTCTCTAAAATCGATTACTGCAATGCCCTCCTTCTGGGCCTTCCAAAGAACACCATTAAACCCCTCCAAATGCTCCAAAACTCAGCAGCCAGAATCCTCACCAATACCCGCAAAAAGGAGCACATTACTGCCATCCTCAAGGACCTACACTGGCTCCCTATCCGCTTCAGAATAATCCACAAGAGTCTCACCATCATCCACAAGTCTCTGCACAATCAACACACTCACTGGCTAAATGTCTCTTTACACTACAGTATATCCACCAGACCCACCAGGTCCGCCTACAAGGGATCCATCCACACTCCATCTCCCAAGCTATTCCACCTCACTTCTACCAAGGAACGGGCCTTCTCATTAGCAGGCCCCAAGTTATGGAACTCCATGCCCCCAGATCTGCGCCTAGAACACTGTACGCAAACCTTTAAAAAAAAAAAACTAAAAACTTAGCTGTTTAAACAAGCCTTCTCTTAACCTCTGCTTAGCCACAGCCCTTTGGAGAACTCCTCCTCCTTACTCGCACCACAGTATTTCCCCCCCCCCCACCTCCCCCCTTTTTTAGTTACCCACTCGCCCTCCCCGCCTTCCTCTTCTACCCCCCATTCCTCGCATTTTAATCCCCCTTCTCCATGCCCCCCTTCTCTCTGCCCCCCCCCACTTTTTCTTTCCTCCCTCCCTGCTGAAATGTAGATGACGCTGTGTGTTAGCACCCTCTGCTACATAACCTCTGTTTATATTTATATTTTTCCTTGTATATAACCCTTGGCATTTTAGCCTGGTGCTTCAGCCTTGTATATAACCCTGTTTGTTATACAACTACTGTATATTAGGAAACCTATGTACTATACTCTGTATAAATTCCTCTGTATTATGAAACCTATGTACTTTGAAACTTCCAGACCCCTTTCACCCTCTTATCCTATCTGGTACCCCTCGTATCTCTAACTCTCTCTGTTCCCTTCCACCTCCCAGATTTATTGTAACTGTGCTTTCTGCTTCTGCGTTAAGTAACCCGAGTGCTATGTAAACTGATGTGTTATGTTTCATGAATGTCGGTATAGAAAAGCTCTAAATAAATAAAAAATAAACAAACAAATAAATAAATAAATGGTGTCACTACACTATTGAGACGCGGGCTATTTAACTTTGACAACCGGTTTTATGCGATCTCTGTCCTGCTTTTGGACAATCTTTGTGAGACTCAGCATCCGAGAAGAAAAGGTCGGCTCTTCATCAATAAGAAGCTAAGTTAAAAAATTTTTTATCCATTATACATCTGATTGAATGTTTATGTTAATCATATTTACAGAACCCTTTGACAAATATGACTCACCCGAGGAAGCTACGTGCCTTGTAGCGAAACACTGGCCGTTGTCGGGTTAAGATACGGCGTTAAGTTGCTTGATACGGCAATTACTACCCCAAACCAAATAAGCCTGATACTTCACTTTCAATGATATCCAGCATAGTTCTCTGCTTCAACGGCAGGGGGAATGATGAAAAGATGATTTATATTCGGACAATAACCAACAAGGACTGAATTGCACAGGCTGGATAAACATGCGTGGGAGTAGCTTGCTATGACGGCGGTTACTTCCCCTAACCAATTAGCTAGACACTTCACTTAGATGCAGCTCCAGCACTGCTAACTACATCGATGGCGGGGGTGGAAGGGAAATAGAACCAAAAGGTTACTTACAAGGGACAAGAGTAACAGGTAAGTATGAAAAAAAAAAGTGTGAAAGCTTACTAGGCAGACTGGATAGACCGTTTGGTCTTCTTCTGCCGTCATTTCTATGTTTCTATAAGAGTTAATGATTTCTACACGGGACAGACAGATACTTTAAAATACCTTTTTGCAAATACTCTAAGCCACAAATGATTATCAGACCAGATGGTTCTTTTGAGGATAAGAACATGTCGTCACGCTTGCTGATGCGGCATTCTAAAATTTAAAATTCAAAATTGTGTTCTTTTTACACATTAATATATTTTCATTTTGACAGTAGAGCCATTTTGGAACATTCTAGTAGTGGTTTCCTTTTGTCTTGCAATACTTGAATCACAGGACCGAAGTAGTGCTTTTTTTTGGTATATTGGGTCAACTTTACAACATCCTGAACTGCCTGAGAAGGGCTTGGAAAGACAGCTGCTTAATGGCTTAATTTACACATCTCGAAGTAAATCCCATAATTGTATGTTACTTATTTAGGATGTTTGTGTGTGTGTGTGGGGGGGGGGGGGAACCCTAGTAAATACACAAACATACTGACTACGCTGTTGCACTGACTGTTTCCCGCTTCCTCCTCTCAGTCACAGACAGCCAGACTGAAGCTTTCTTCGAGTTCTGCTTTATGAGCAGTCAGAAGAAACACAAGACTCTTCTAAAAGTTTTCGGAACTTTTTCAACCAAATTGGAGACCGCCCACCACAGGCAAACCGGCTGCTTCAATTTCCAATAGTCTGTTCCTTGTCTCCACGATGCACAATTCAGATCATCCCTCCTCCTCTCCACCCCAGAGCAATGCCAGAGAGACTTTTCTAACTTTGGACTCTAGCACAAACTATTCTGTAATTATCAGGGGAGATGAAGAGATATTTTGACCCGGTCACATGAAGCCAGAATTCTGAGAAGCACAGGAAGAGAGAAAGGCCAGTAAAGCAATCCCGAGAAGAGTTTTCCATCTCTCACAATCAGTGCTAAAACTTGCCTTTGGAAACTAAACATTTCAGAAGAGAACATCTGTCTCCAGTGCTTTACTCGGACCTCCCCACCTAATTAAAACTGTCTAGCACAGGGGGCCATGGCATTAAAGAATGAAGGAAACATGGGCAGGGGGGGAGGAGCAATATGAGGCTCTGTGGGCCAACATCTCCACCCTACAACCCCCACTATCCCTCTCATGCCCTACCCTGCCCACATATTCCCTGGAGCAAGTCTCTTATAACCCAGTCCTGGATGGTGGCCAAGTCTAAACTCTCAACAGCTTGACCATGCCCAAGAAATCTTGAGCTCGCAACTTGCCACAGCAGGTTGAAAATGCGCCATCCGTTTGATGGTGTGCACTCTTATGCCTCCCTGTCAAGGCAGAAGATTTGGGGGGTTTTTCTTTTACATACGTACCCATATGCATAGAAACATAGAAATGGTGGCAGAAAAGGACCAAACGGTCCATCCAGTCTGCCCGGCAAGCTCGAGGTAGCATCAAAAGTATCAGGCTTATTGGTCAAGGACATCAACAGCCGCATCAGCAAGTTACCCCCATTCCTACTTGTTTTCCCAGACCCCAAAATCCAGTGTCCTCGTTGGCTGCTGTCTGAGTCCGATTCCCCCTCCCCCTTTTGTTTTGTGTAAATAGAAGCAGTCATTACTATGGAAAGCGAAGGATTTTCATGCCATGCCATGCCATAAATGTTCAAACAGACTTGGCTGAATGAGACAGACCTCCATAAAACTGCCTGCTAAAACAAATCCAGGCAGTGCTACTTTATCTATATGCCTCAGTTTAAGTATTTCTAATGGTCTTATTCAGAAGTCTCTTATTTTCAAAATACAGGTTTGGTTTCTCTCGTTATGTTTTATGTTTAACAGAAACCTAGAAAGCCCATCTAGCCTGCTCAATTTACTTCCTGGCAATCTTCTACACCCCAGTTGTCAACAAAAAATATATAAGGCAACCCTTTTTTATTGAAAATTTCTTGACTAGCTTTCAGAGTTACACCGTTCATCAGCTCCGAGCAAAATGAGCAGGTCAAAGCAAGGGATGATGTTACCTGAATATACAAATGAATCAAGATTATATTACAGCGGCAGGAAGAAGTTGGGAGCAGGTAGGGGTGATGTGTTTAGGTGATTCAACACATAACCCTGCTTCTTCTCCTTCACACCACCACTCTAATGTAATCTGTGATTCACTTGTATATTCAGGTAGCATCAATGAATCAAATGCCGCTTCTTCCACCAACTACCCTCGTGACCTTGGACAAGTCACTTCATCTTCCATTGCCTCAGGTGCAAATTTAGATTATAAAGCCTTCTAAAGAGAAATGAGTTCAGATTTGGAACGGTGAGTAATTAAATCCAAATCATCTTTTGCCTTGACCTGATGAAAGGAGTGCAACTTCTAAAAGCTAGTCAAGAAAGCAAATGGAGAAATTACTTACCTGATAATTTCGTTTTCCTTAGTGTAGACAGATGGACTCTAAGACCAATGGGTTATGCTCCCCTGCCAGCAGATGGAGACAGAGTCAGGTTTCAAAGCTGATGTCACCCTACATATACCCCTGCAGTGACCTCAGCCCTCCGGTATTCTCTTCAAAACACACTGTGGACATACTATTGAAAAAAATTGATTAAAAGCGTGATTAAAAATGGATAACCGTAACTGTACTCAACCAAACAAACACTGAACCCAGCAAGATTATAGATGCCCTGATCTAGGGACTGGATGACAGTTTACCCGTAATCTCTTGGAATCAATATTCACTCCAAGGGCGAATCCTTGGCACCAATCTTGGACAGTCATGAACGGGATGCTGAGTCCATCTGTCTACACTAAGGAAAACGCAATTATCAGATAAGTAATTTCTCCATTTCCTAGTGTGTAGCCAGATGGACTCAGGACCAATGGGATGTACAAAAGCTGCTCCCGATCAGGGCGGGAGGCTGCCGTAGTCAGGTTAACCCGCCCTTGCAAAGGCTGTGTCCTCTCAGGCCTGAACGTCCAGGATATAGAACCTGGAGAAGGTGTGCAAGGAGAACACATCACCACTCGGCAGATGTCAACTGGAGACAGCTGTCTAGCATCCGCCCATGAGACCACCTGAGTCTTAGTGGAATGAGCTTTATCCTGATAAGGTAATGGCTTTTCTGCCTCCATATAGGCTCCCGTGACCACCTCCTTAATCCAGTGAGCTATGGTAGCCCGCAAAGATGGTTTGCCCTGCTTCCTTCCAACATGAAGGACAAACAGGTGGTCTGTCTTTTGGACCGGTTCTGAAACTTCCAAATAATGGACCAAAAGCCTATTGACATTCAAATGAGGGAGGAGGTAATATTCTTCTGAGTCCTTGTGCTTATCTAGGGATGGTACAAAATGGACTGAAATGAAACCCGAGACTACCTTGGGCAAGAAGGATGGAACGGTACGAAGCTGTAACGCTCCTGAAGACATCTGGAGGAAATGTTCCCGACATGACAAGGCCTGTAGTTCAGAGATGCAAAGTGCCAAGCATATAGCTACCAGGAATGCCATTTTCAAGGTTAATAAATGCAAGAAAAGACTACGCAGTGGCCAAAAAGAAGGCCCTGCCAAAAAACTCTAATACTAGATTAAGATTCCACAAGGGAACCAGCTACCATAGGGGAGGCTGGAGGTGCTTCACTCCCTTTCAGAAAACAGGCCATGTCCGGATGAGCCGACAGGTGGGTTCCGTGAACCTCGCCCCTGAAACAGGAGAGAGCTGCTACCTGGACCTTCAAGGAGTTAAGGGTCAAACCTTTATTCAAGCTGTCCTGCAAAAATTCCAGAATTAGTGGGATTTTGATCATCTATGGGGAAATACCGCGTTCCTCGCATAGGCCCCTCCAATAGGCCCCTCCAATAGGCCCCTCCAATAGGCCCCTCCAATAGGCTTTTGCGTTCCTCGCACCAGACCCGCACATACGCTAGAGACATAGAGAACTTCAGTGCACGGAGTAAGGTGGCAATTACTTCCACCGAATATCCTCATTTCCTCAGGCAAGTCCTCTCAAGGACCAGACCAAAAGACAGAATTGAGTCGGATCCTTGTGAAGGCCAGTCCCTGTTGTAGCATGTCCCTGTGCGATGGGAGGCACAGGGGGGTCTCCACAAGGAGTCTCCACATGTCCACATACCACAGATGACTGGGCCAATCTGGAGCTACTAGTAAGACTAATCCCCCGTGGTGCTTGATTTGGCAAATGACCCTGCCCATTAGGGGCCACAGAGGGAAGGTGTATAGCAACTCTTCTTCCAGCCAGGACTGAACAAGAGTGTCGATCTCCAGGAACCACTGATCTCTTCTGCAACTGAAGAATTGGGGAGCCTTCACATTGTGAGATGCAGTCAGCAGGTCAATGGATGGGAGACCCCAGCAATCTACTATCAGCTGAAAGGCTTTGGCCGACAATGCCCACTCTCCTGGTCTCAGACTCTCCCTGCTTAGAAAGTCTGCTCTGATGTAGTCTTTTCCTGTGATGTGGGAGGCTGAGATCATCTGTAGATGTATTTCCACCCATTCTATAAGGAAGTCTATCTCCTGTAACATTTGCTGGCTTTTGGTTCCACCCTGGCGGTTGATGTAGGCTACCGTTGTTGCATTGTTTGACATTATGCGGAACGCTTGACCCTGGAGTATGTGGCTGAAATGTAGACATGCCAATCTGACTACCCAGGCTTCCAAGTGGTTTATGTTCCGGAGGTCCTCTTCCTTGTTCCAACGTCCTTGGGCTGTCAGTTCCCGACAGTGAGCTCCCCAGCCCTGGAGGCTCACATCTGTCATGAGGACAAACCAGTTCAGAGAGGACATGGGTACACCCTTGCCCAGATGAGTTTCCTGCAGCCACCACTGGAGCAGAGAGCATACTTCCATTGCTAAATGAAGGTGAATTGAATAGTCTTGAGACTGGGGGTTCCAACATGACAGCAGGGAGAGTTGAAGAGTTCACATGTGAGCCCTCGCCCACGGCACTACTTCCAGGGTTGCTGCCATCAAACCAAGAACCTGAAGATATCTCCACACCATCGGGCGTATCATGCTCATCAACCGACGCACTTAGGACATCAACTTCCTTATCCGCGTAGTTGGAAGAAAGACCTTGCCCTGCTTGGTGTTGAATCGGACTCCCAGATATTCCAAGGACTGGGAGGGTTTGAGACTGCTTTTGTCCAGGTTTAAGACCCAACCGAATTCCTGAAGCAAGGAAGTCACCCTGTTGGTCATCTGGAGACTCTCTTCCACGGACTTTGCTCGGATCAACCAGTCATCCAAGTACAGGTGCACCAGGATTCTCTCTTTTCTCAAAGCTGCTGCTACGACCACCATAATCTTGGAAAATGTTCTGGGGGTGGTAGCCAGGCCAAAGGGCAGTGCCCAGAACTGATAACAGCGACCCAGTACTGCAAAGTGTAGGAAACATTAATGTTCTTGCTGGATTGGAATATGTAGGTAGGCCTCAGATAGGTCCAGGGAGGTTAAGAACTCTCCCAATTGTACAGCCATTATCACAGACCGTAGGGTTTCCACGTGGAAATGAATCAATCGTAGATGTCGGTTGATGCTCTTGAGGTCCAGCATGGAGTGAAATGACCTTCCTTCTTAGATATTTTGAAATAGATAGAATAACGCCCCATATTTTCCTGGGGCTCAGGTACTGGGGGTTATAGCCCTCATCCTGAAGAGCCTTAACAGGGTAGTCTCCACTATCTGCTTCTTGAGCTGGGAGTGGCAAGTAGATATCATGTAATGTCCCAAGGAGTGCTGCAAAATTCCACTGCATATCCTTCTCGTATGACCGCCAGTACCCATTTGTCCGAAGTGATCTCGACCCACCGATCATAGAATAGGGACAGTCAATCCCCTATCTCCTTGTTACGAGAGTGGGTCGGCAAAATTTCTTTGGGGGTTTCGGGACGAACCTGAACCCAAGCCTGCCCTTCTCTTAGGCTGTTGGCTCTGAAAGGACTGAGATCTCCCAAAGCACCGAGACCTTTGAAATGTCTAGTTTCTGTAGAGTTGAAAGCATTGGGAGCCCTTGGATCAACCCTTCATAGGTGAGGGGCACTGTAACTGCTTTCTCTTATCTTCTGGTAACCGGGGAACTGGAGATTCGCCGTATTTACTGGCCAGCTTTTCCGGCAATTCATCTCTATGGAAAAACTGGAACATGGTCCAGTACAGTTCTAAATCAGGGGGATTTTCCCCATCTTCCAAGGAATCAGTGGAGGTGTGGATGCAATACTCTTCATATAACTGTGGACAAATTCAGACCACAATTCTAACATGAAATATGATGTCCTGGAAAAGTTGGTTGAAGCACTCCTGAAGAAGCATTGTATTCTGGTCTCAGGATAGGTGGCATGTGTCTTTCAGGCAGATGTTTGGACATGGAATCTATGGCCAAGTTAAAGGAATTTCGGCATCAAAGGGTACCTGCATCAAAATTTTCGGCACTAGTGACTGTAAAGTTTTCTACAACAGTATTAGTAGCACCAAGGTAGAAGAAGTTGATTATGCTGGGATAGGAGATGTCAATGGCACCGATGGCACTGCGCCAGAGGTGGACAAAGCTGACAGCACTCAAGCCAAATGTCAGTATGGTGTCTTCTGGGAAATCTTTTTTTTTTTTTGGCATCTGTGCTCAAAAGCTGGGGAGTTTCAAGCTTTGGTAATGAGCATTGATTTCTTTATCTTAGGGTCAAATAACTGGTCCTTTTGAAATATACAAACATAGAAATGATGGCAGAAAAGGACCAAATGATCCATCCAGTCTGCCCAGTAAGCTTATGGTAATATCTGCTGCACCATTAAGCATAAGGCTTAATGGTGTGGGAAACTGATAACCTATGGTTATCAGTTTCCCACACCATTAAGCCTTATGCTTCACTTTTGATGCAACTCCAACATTACTCTCTGTATCAACGGCAGGGGGTGGCAAGAAATTCGAATCAAACAGTTACCAACGATCACCAAGTTCAGATGGTCGGTGAAACAGATAAGTATGGGAAAATAAGTGTGGGAGCTTGCTGGGCAGACTGGACAAGCCGTTTGGTCTTTTTCTGCAGTCATCTATGTTTCTATTTAAAAGTCAGGGCCCTCATTGGTTGCTGTTTGAATCCAATTCCCTGTTATGCCTTGCTGTTGAAGCAGAGAGCAATGTTTGAGTTGCATCAACAGAATCAAGGCTTATTGGTTAAAGGGTTGTAATCGCCGCACCAGCAAGATATTCCATGCACTCTTTTCTTCATTTCCATCCTTTAGTCTTTAGGGATCCACAGTATTTATCCCATGCCCTTTTGAATTCTTTCACTGTTTTGGTTTTCACCACCTCCTCTGGAAGGGCATTTCAGACATCCACCTTCCTCCCTGTGAAGAAATATTTTCTGACATTGGTTCTGAGACGTCTTCCCTGGAGTTTCATTTCATGACCCCTAGTTCTACTGATTTCTTTCCAACAGAAAAGGTTTGACATTTGTATATCATTAAAACCTTTCATGTATCTGAAGTTCTGTATCATATCACTCCTGTGCCTCCTCTCTTCCAAGGTATACATATTAATATCCTTCATTCTCTCCCCACAGATTTTCTGATACTGACCCCACACCATTTTTGTAGTCCTTCTCTGGACTACCTTCATCCTGTCTCTATCTCTTTTGAGATAAGGGATCCAGAACTGAACACAGTATTCCAGGTGAGGGCTTACCAAGTACCTGTACAAGGGCATCACCACCTCCACTTTCTTACTGGTTATTCCTCTCTCTATGCAGCCCAGCATTCTTCTAGCTTTGGCTATTGCCTTGTCACACTGCTTCGCCATCTTCAGATCGCCAGATACTATCACCCCAAGATCCCGCTCTTGGTCCATGCACATCAGCCTTCCTCCCCCCATCACATATAGCTCTTTTGGATTACTGCATCCCAGATGCATGGCTCTGCACTTCTTGGCATTGAATCCCAGCTGCCAAATCTTCGACCACAATTCAAGCTTTCATAAATCACTTTTCATTCTCTCTACTCTCCTTCAGGCATGTCCACTCTTGCAGATCTTGGTATCATCCGTAAATAGACAAATTTTACCTTCTATCCCTTCCTCAATGTCGCTCATAAAGATATTGAACAGAACCTGTCTCAATACTGATCCCTGAGGCACTCCACTTAACATGGCTCTCTCTTCAGAGTAGGTTCCATTTACCATTACACGCTGTCTCCTAGCAGTCAACCAGATTGTAATCCATGCCACCACCTTGGCACTCACTCTGAAGCTTCTCATTTTTTTCACAAGCCTCCTATGTGGGATGGTATAAAAAGCTTTGCTGAAATCCAAGTAGATGATGTCAAGTGTTCTTCCTCAATCCAATTCTCTAGTCACCCATAATCAAAAATATCAATCAGATGTATCTGACAGGACATTCCTCTGGTGAATCCATGCTGCCTTGGGTCCAGCAACTTACTGGATTGTAGATAGGTCAGTAACCTTTCTTTCAGCAGCATCTCCATTAATTTTCCCACTACCGAGGTGAGACTAACTGGCCTGTAGTTTCCAGTCTCCTCTCTGCTACCATTCTGATGAAGCAGGACCACAACCGTTCTTTTCTAATCTCGTGGCACCACTCCCGTTTCCAGGGATCTATTGAACAGGTTATTTAGCGGAACCACCAAGACATCTCAGAGTTCTCCTAGTATCCTGGGATGTACCTCATCCACCCTATGGACATGTCCACATTCAATTTTCCTAGCTCTTCCCATGCATACCCTTCTGTAAAAGAAGTTGTGTCTAGCCCATTTCCTTCTATGGTCTTGTCAACCAGCAACGGTCCTTCTCCAGGGTCTTCTTTAATGAACACTGAACTAAAGTATTTGTGTAATATTTCTGCCATTTCCTTGTCTGTCTTGACACATTGCTCCTCGTCACCTTTCAATGTCACTATACCACTTCAGGCTTTTCTTCTTTCTCTTATATATCTGAAAAATGTTTTGTCACCTCTCTATATCTTGTGGGCAATCCTTTTTTCTGCTTGAACTTTTGCTTTTCTGATTTCTTTCTTCATCTCCCTCATTTTCACCAGGTATTGATCCGTGTGTTCCTCTTTTCGGGATCATTTATACTTCCTGAACGTTGATCTTTTTGCCATTATTTTTGCAGCCACTGGAGAAATTACTTACCTGATAATTTCGTTTTCCTTAGTGTAGACAGATGGACTCAGGATCAATGGGTTATGTGTTCCTCTGCTAGCACATGGAGACTGAGTCCGGTTTCAAAGCTGACGTCACCCTAGATATACCCCTGCAGAGACCTCAGTCATTCAGTATTCTCTTCAAAAAGCCATTGAGGACATATTATTGAAGAACTTGATTAGAATTTGGATACGACTTGATTAAAAACTTGATCAAAAACTGGAGACTGCAACTGTCCTCAACCAACATAAGTGCCGAAACTCAGCAATACTACAGATTACCTCAAGGGCGATTCCGTGGCACTTTTCCTGGGCAGCCGTGGGCATGATGCTGAGTCCATCTGTCTACACTAAGAAAAATGAAATTATCAAGTAAGTCATTTCTCTATTTCCTAGCGTATAGCCAGATGGTCTCAGGATCAATGGGATGTACAAAAGTTACTCACAAAAGGGGCGGGAGGTTGCTCGTGGTCCAGTTAGCACCGCCCTTGCAAAGGCTGCATCCTCTCGGGCCTGAACGTCCAGGTGGTAGAACCTGGAGGAGATGTGTAAGGAGGACCATATCGCTGCTCGACTGGGCCAGTCCAGGGCCCCCAGAAGGACTAGCCCTCTGTGGTGTTCGATCTTGCAAATGATCTTGCCTAGTAGAGGCCACGGAGGGAAGATGTACAGTAAGTCCTTGTCTGACCAGGTCTGGACAAGGGCGTTGATCCCTTGGGAGCGCTGATCTCGCCTGCAACTAAAGAACCAGGAAACCTTCACCTTGTGAGATATAGCCAGTAGGTCAAAGCATGGAAGGCCCCAGCGATCTACTAGGAGTTTGAAGTCTCTGGTCAACAGCGTCCATTCCCCTGAGCCCAGGCTTTCCCTGCTGAGAAAATCTGCTCTGATATTGTCTTTTCCCGTGATGCGGGAGGCCGAGATCCCACATCACGTTTAACTCCACCCATTCCATAAGGAGGTCTATTTCCAGAGACACTTGGTATCTCTTGGTTCCTCCCTGGTGGTTGATGTAGGCTACCATTGTTGCGTTGTCAGACATCACGCAGATTGCCTGCCCTTGGAACCTGTGGCTGAACTGCAGGCATGCTAACCTGACCGCCAGCGCTTCCAGGCGGTTTATGTTCCAGTTCTCCTCTTCCGCGGTCCATTGCCCCCTGGATTGTCAGTTCCTGACAGTGAGCTCTCCACCACCGAGGCTCACATCCTTTGTAAGGACGATCCAGCTCGGTGGGGAGAGGCTTACACCCTTGCTCAGGTGAACTTCCGTAGCCACTACTGGAGCCGAGAGCATACTTCCATCGGTAGGTGGAGGCGAATTGAGAAGTCTTGGGTCCATGGGTTCCAGAATGACAGAAGGGAGTGTTGGAGAGACCGCATGTGTGCCCTCGCCCACGATACTACTGCCAGGGTAGATGCCATGAGGCTGAGCATCTGGAAATAGTCCCACACCCTGGGGCGCATTGTGTTCGTCAATCGATGCACTTGTCCTGCTTGGTATTGAATCAGGCCCCCATGTATTCTAAGGACTGGGAGGGTTTGAGGCTGCTCTTGTCCATGTTCATGACCCATCCAAGTTCCTGTAGGAGAGAGCTAACCCTGCTGGTCACATGGAGGCTCTCTTCCAACGACTGCCCGGATCAGCCAGACGTCCAAGTAAGGGTGCAGCAGGATCCCTTCTTTCCTCACTGCCACCGCCGCCACGACCACCATAATTTTGGAGAATGTTCTGGGGGCAGTTGCCAGGCTGAAGGGCAATGCTTGGAACTGATAATGGCAGCCCAGTACCGCAAAGCGCAGAAAATGCTGGTGGTCTTAACGTATTGAAATATGAAGGTAGGCCTCTGAGAGGTTCAGGGAAGTCAAGAACTCCCCTGGTTGCACTGCCATTATGATGGAGCGAAGAGTTTCCATGCAGAAGTGAACTATCCACAGGTGACGGTTGGCGCTCTTGAGATCCAGGATAGGTCGGAAAGAACCCTCTTTCTTTGGTATGATGAAATAGATGGAATAATGCCCGTATTTACTTGGGGTGTAGGTACCGGAGTTATAGTCCTCAGACTGAGGAGCCTTATCAGTATGGATTCCACTGTCAGTTTCTTGTGCTGGGAGTAGCAAGTGACATCATGAACTTGTCCCAAAGAATACTGCGAAATTCCAGAGCATAACCTTCTCATATGATGTCCAGCACCAATTTGTCCGATGTGATCTCGACCCACCGCTGGTAGAAGAGGGATAGTCGGCCCCCTATCTCCTCGTCTCGGGGATGGGTCGGCCCAACTTCATTGGGGAGTTCGGGTCGAACCTGAGCCTGAACCTGTTCCTCTTTTTGGTTGTCGGTTCCAAAAGGACTGAGACCTCCCTGAGGGCAGAGATGACTGAAATGACGAGTTTCTGTAGGGCCAGAAGCACTGGGAGCCCCTGGTCCGACCCCTCATGGGTGAGGGGCACTGTGACCTCTTTTTCTTATCTTCCGGTAGCCGGGGACCTGGAGATTCGTCCCACTTACTGGCAAGTTTCTCCAGTTCGCTTCCGAATAGGAGGGAACCCTTAAAGGGCATCTTTATGAGGTTCGCCTTAGAAGTTGTGTCTGCTGACCAATTTCGCAGCCATAGTTGCCTTAGTTGCCTTCTGGCCGCCATCACAGAGGCTACTCCTCTGGCCGAAGTATACCAACCAGGTCCGAGCTTGCATCCGCCAGGAAGGCTACAGCGGGTTCGATCACCACTTCGGCGTGAGCCCCTGAGCTATCTGCCTCTCTCTCGAGGCGCAGACACGAGCGAGCCACCAAAGCACAACAGGAAGTGATTTGCAGTGTCATTGCTGTCGCATCAAAGGCTTGCTTAAGGATGGATTCCAACTGTCTATCATGAGCATCCTTCAAGGTCGCCCTGCCCTCTATAGGGATAGTTGTTCGCCTCGAGACGGCACATACCAGGGTGTCCACTTTTGGGAAACACAGGCATTCCCTGACCGCTGGGTCCAGAGGGTACAAGGCCTCCAAGGCATTCCATTCCAGGTCACCTAACTCCTGGATGGCTTCCAGCATCAGGAAATAGCAAGAGGCTTTCCGTAGAGACACCAGGATGGGGTTCTTCTTTGGTTCCAACATAGGGTCCATGCCCAGAACTCCCAGTGTCTTCAGGGTCTGGAAGACTAGGGCCGGTAATTCAACTCTGTGGAAAAATCAAAGCATGGTCCAGTATGGCTCCAGGCCTGGAGGGATTTCCCCGTCCTCCAATGAGTCCCTGTCATGATCCATAGTGTCTGGGTGCCTGTCAGGGATACCCTTGGTGAGGTGAGGCATGTCCCGAGGCCTGCTGACCGGGCTGGGAGGGTGAGGCCTTCCCAGTTGGGGTTCTGCTCGTGCAGGGGCAGGGGCTGACTTTGCCTGAACAAAGGCTTGGAGGCCCTGGAAAAATTCCAACCAAGAGAAGGCCACCAGGTCCATATTTGGCCCAAGAGGGACCAAGGTAGGCGCCGCTGAACTGCCCTCTGCCGGGGAGGACACAGCTCTGAAATTGCTCAAGACCGGAGTGCTACCTGATAAGGTCGTGGCTGACCCATCCTCCGACTGAGATGGGTCGGACTTGGAAAAGTTCTGAGAGTCCAGCCCTCCCTGGGCCTCCTCACAGTGCTGACACAGGCAGGATTCAAGGTCAGACTGTGCAGCCCTAATATGGCAGGCAGCACAAAGGGAGTGTCGCCTGAGCTTCTTTGCCACCAGGGCCATAACTACTGTAGGTTGTGCATTTAGCCGGTAGCTGCCTCTCGAGCGCGCACAAATTCGCCTTGGCACACGTAGAACTATGTCGCCAGTTGCGCGCTAAAGAGTGCGTACGGTTATGCACATGGTTATGCGTGCACTTACGCGCATGTTAGGCGCACAGAGGGCCGGCCCGCACCATGGGTACCGACGGACGAAAGGGGAAAATGGCGCCGCACCAAACCACGCACAAGATGGCGCCGCTGTGGATCGGCATATGGAGAGTCCACCAAGTTGGAAGCAGGGCCTTGCCCATCGGGGGGGGGGGGGGGGGCACTCAACCCACTTGGAAACCACCTTCCCTCACCCGAACAGGATCGGGAACAATGTCAGTAGGCATGCTGAGCAAGGAGACTGGAGGAAAAACTTACTGAAGCCCTTCCATGTCTCTGGATCGGAGGAGTTCTTCTCTACTTACCTGGGCTCAGCGCTTACCGGCTGAGTACAAAGTCAGTCTCCAGCTGCAGGGGGGGGGAGAAGGCTTAGGTCTTCATCGCCGTGCTCGGCTTCTGCACCCGCTGCCTTTCAGCTGCTTCAGCAGCAAAGTCCATGCCAGGAGCCAGCTACTGGACCAAGGCACACCTCGGAGGGATCTCGGAAATCACCTCATGAATTCCCAACTGGGGGAGGGACCCTTAGGTATCATCGCAGGAGAGCAGGGCTCAATCTTCCTTTCAATTTGAGGTAAATTTTCTCCTTCAAATTAGTACTGCAATCCCTCTAACACCGCTGCTGTTGTGGGGATAGTGTCCACATTTGCTAGGAGACGAAGAGATACTGAATGGCTGAGGTCACTGAAGGGGCATATCTAGGGTGATGGCAGCTTTGAAACCTGACTCTGTCTCCATCTGCTAGCAGGGGAGCACATAACCCATTGATCCTGAGTCCATCTGGCTACGTGCTAGGAAACTCCTTTGAGAATCAAATTGGTTTCTTTTCCTAGACGTTTTGTTTACTTTTATAACATATAGATTTGTTGCCTTGGTAATAGCTCTTTTTAATTTAGCCCACTGTTCCACCTCGTCGATTTTCTCCCAGTCCTCTAGCTCTTTCTCCAGGCACATCCCCATTTTGTCAAAGTCCGTACATTTGAAATTCAAAACTTGGCTCTTCGCGTGACTTCTTTATATCTTTTTCGCAATACCCAACCATACTGTCTGATGATTACTTGTACTCAGGTGGGCATCTGACTGGATATTAGAGACATTATCCCCATTTGTGAGCACCAGGTCAAGTATCGCACCCTCCCTCGTGGGATCCATTACCATTTGTTTGAGCAGAGCCCCTTGGAGGGCATCCACCATCTCACTACTTCTCGTAGATTCTGCCGAAGGGATTCTCCAGTCTACATTCAGCAGATTAAAATCTCCAAGGAGCAATACTTCTCCCTTCTTTCCCATCTTTTCGATGTCTCTGATCAGATCTCTGTCCAGTTCTTCTGTCTGAATAGGAGGCCTATAGACCACACCGATTTAAATGGAAGCACCATCTTCTTTTTTGAACTACTACTGTGCCCCTTTGTATGCACCTCATGCCACCCATTATATCTGAGATCTATGCTTTGCTGCTAAGGAAGTTATCCTGTTATTTGATTCTAAAGATGGCCAGCTGGACTCGGCAAACTGAAAATATCCCAGTCATCATGGGACATAGATACAGCACTAACATCTCCAGACACAGAGAACATTGCTCTGTAAGATCTAATCTTAATAATATTCCTTTTCAGTCTGTTAAGGTACTAGCAACATCTACTGTCTTTTCCTTACTCCTTATAAATGTTCAAGCTGTTTCTAAAAAAAAAACACAATCATCTAGGACATTGTACATTCTCAGAAACCAGATTGTTTTCTTATTACAGAAACCTGGCTTACAGACCAAGATAATGTACTCTTGAAGCATCGCTGTCCTCTGGTTATTCTCGTATTTCTCAGTCCAGACTCGGATGTAGCGGAAGTGGCTATTAGCAATGCTCCAAGATTCATTGTGCTTTAATCAAATTTCAGCATCCATACTATCTGCCAATAAGATTCTGCTTTTGGCTTCAAGCAAGATTATTTTGTGTTTAGGATACTTTCCCCCTGGCTTGTTAACCCATGCATCATCCACATTATTTGAAATGTTTGCTTTCTGAAAACAGACCTTGCTAAAACTGGAAGACTTCAACATGCATGTCGACATCTCTCCACATTCGACAGCACGTGAAATTTTTCTCTATGCAATGGCAGCCTTAGAGTGGAATCAAATAGTTTCCTATCCCACTCATAAGGCTGGTCACATTTTGGATCTCTTTTTTTTTTTAAACTCAACATTCACTTTCAATCAAGATAATCTACTAATAACTAGAATTCTATGGTCTGATCACTTTTTATTTAACAATTGGAGTACAAGGGATATCTTTAGCTGTGCCTGTGAAACAATTCACTCAGCTGAAGAGAGGTTACATTGACAATGATGACTTTAAGAATAGGCTGTCCCCTTTATTTGCTGAGTTTCCAGACATGAATTTGCATGACCTAGTGAATATATTTGGACTACATCCTTAAAATCAACTGCAGATGAGTTAGCTCTGCTGAAGCAAAAAGTCCCGAGTAGGTGGAAAACGACAACAAGGTTTATTCAAGAGCTTCAGGTCCAAAAGCATTCCCTCCATAAATCTGAAGCTCGGTGGAAGAAAAAATTCTACTTCCCAAACTTTATTCACATACAGACTGTGATTAGATCAAGAAAGATCTGCAATCATTGTTACTAAGAAAGCCTATTTTAACAGTAACAATAACTGCCTCAAACTCGCATGAACTGTTTGCTAGTCAAGCGTCTCACTAATCTATCGGGTTCATCTATTACAAATATTACCCCTGATTGTAACATGTGACTATGTGAGGCATCTGCTTCCTTTTTTTCTTCTAAAGTGGCCAAGATATGTGATGCACTTGCTTGCTTTCAGACTCCTAGGTCAGAATCAAATATTATGGCCGAGACTAAATGGGACAAGTTTTCTCCAGTAACTCAATCTTAGGTACTATAAATGAATCAAAAGTTAAATCTTATGCCCTATCTCCTCAATCCATGTCCTGTGGTATTAAGTTATTTGAGAAGACATCCTCAAGATTACAATAAGAATTGTAAATCTGTCATTACCACTCTCCCTTAAACATGCTTCAATTTGCCCTATTTTGAATCCCAGTGATGTCTCCAGTTACAGTCCCATTTCTGGCAAAGGTGATGGAAAATGCTGTTCTTAAACAGCTTTCTGATTTTTTTTTGATGGACAAACTGACTTGATCAACATCAGTTTGGTTTCTGTAGACATCATAGCACCAAAACTCTCTCTTCCTTCCCAGCTTTGACACAATTCGCAGAGGTTTTTATTCTGGTACAGATTACATGCTAATTGCACTCGATATATCAGCTTCATTGGACACTGTGAAGCATGATATTTTACTCTTTCGTCTGGTTGAAGCTGGAATAGGAGGAGAAGTGCTTAGTTGGCTCCATTACTTTATCGTTTCAACGGATTCCAACAGGTTAATCTACTAAGACGTTGCCCTTATTTATTTATTTATTTTTATTTTTACTATACCGATATTCTTGTAGAGATACAAATCATACCGGTTTGCATATAACTTCAATTTCACCATAAAGAAATACAGTGAAACAAGTTTCAACAATTTTAACAGTAAAAAGATTAAACATTCTAGTCTGAACTTTGCCTTATATGATCATTGGAAATTATTTATACATCACAAACAAGCACATCCAAGAATCAGAGGAATTGAGATATTCATCTTAGAGGGATGAGAGTAAGGTTAAATAAATGAAGAAAATGATGAGGAAAGTGTAGGGGGTAGAGGCAAAGAAAGGGATGGGTGAGAGGGATAGTCTGAAGAAAAGCAAGTAGAGAGAATATTGAAAGGAAGATAAGTTAATTGTCCTGAAAGGCTTGGCTAAATAGCCATGTCTTTAGTCTCTTTTTAAATGGTCTTTTCAATGGCTCTACTTAACATAAATATGACTCCCCTATGCAGATTACTTGCCATATTTGAGTGTTATATATGAACTCTATACAGATGACAACAGTTTTTCTTTCCGTTAAAAGCTTCTTGGTCAGCTACAATCAATTTTGCTACAATTTGCCTTTTCTCAGTTAGAAGCTGGCTGCATCACAATCAGCCCTCTTTAAATGTCGACAAAACAGAGATTTTGATTCTCAGCAGATTTCCCTCATCAGATACTCCCCAGTTTTCACTTTTGAAGGACATGATATATACTGATCGCTCAATCTATCCGTAGCCTGGGAGTCGTGATAGACTTATCTCTTTCCATGCGAGCGCATGTCAAAGCTGTTAAATCTTTTTTCACAAACAATTCTGTCTGTTACATCATCTTAAGCCACTTTTTGAACCCTCTACTTTTTATACAGTTCTTTTGTCATTTTTTTTTTCAAAGCATAGATTATTGCAATTCACTTTTTTCAGGGCCTTCTGGCCAACACCCTGCATCAACTTTAGTTGAGCGGTAACCGATCCAGTGAGCTGTGTAACAGTGACGACAAGGAGAATCGGATGATAGCAAGCCCTTTATTAAAATGCCCGACTCTGGCCGAGTTTCGCTCCCTTGCACAGAGCTGCCTCAGGGGCAATTCATTTATCCAGGACTTGATTTGATCAATGTGGAAGATATCAAATTGATTATGCCTTCGTCGCAGATGAATTCTTTCTCAGCTGAAAGACGGCTCGTTCGTTTGAATTTGCTATATACGGAACATTTTTTACTCCAACGCTGGTATCACGTAGCAATGCTATGTTGATAAGAGAAAGTCTATTAGTCTGAGAAAGAATTCATCTGCGACGAAGGCATAATCAATTTGATATCTTCCACATTGATCAAATCAAGTCCTGGATAAATGAATTGCCCCTGAGGCAGCTCTGTGCAAGGGAGCGAAACTCGGCCAGAGTCGGGCATTTTAATAAAGGGCTTGCTATCATCCGATTCTCCTTGTCGTCAACTTTAGTTGATACAGAACGCCGCCACACGTACTCTAACAGATTTAGCTACGCCTTCTCTCCCAGAGGCTCATCTATCAGAAATACGCGAGAGGGCTTTTTCCATCACAGGCCCTATATTACGGAACACACTGCCTGCACAAGTCTGAAATACCAGAGAACTGAAGGCATTTAAGAAAGCACTCAAAATATCTTAGTTTAGGGAGACATTTGAAATATCAGATTAATTCTGTCTCAAACCTGAGCTTCTGGGAGTGTAATTATCTCAAATCTCAGCCTTTGGGAATGTAATTAACAACGGCAGTGCTTTAGCTCTCTACCTTATATTATATGTTTGGTTTCTAACTATGTCCTTGTCGATGTTTTGTTTTATTATTACGTATGTTATTTCGCTCCCTGCCCCAAGCTTTGGAGGGCGTGGGTAAAAATATTTTAAAGAAGTAAATCTTTGTGTCCTCCGATGGACAGAACAGCTGGAATTTCAATTTGAGATCTCCACGCAAAACAGCCTGTGGGGACATCTGTCCACACGCCGCACAGTTTCCAACATCGTGGAAAGGTCCCAGGCTGTGTAAGCAGAGATTATGAAAGTCGAAGCTCGACATTTTGTGCTTACATTTGGCACAAAGCTTGAACAGCATATTCCCCCGATATGACAAAAGCATAAAAAAAGCAAATTAGGAAAGCACAAAAAAGAAAGAAAGAACACCACCTAATCTAAATTTTTTCTTTTTTGAGGAAACTGGAATGAAAAATATATTTTTAATGAATATGAAATATAAAATATGGGGGGGAAAAAGCCCACGATATAGCAGAGAGAGAGAGAGACAGAGAAAGAGCAGAGGTCCTTTTGCTTCAGTGGAAGAAAACTTGACCGCGGGGCACTCACATGGCAGCAGCTATGCGAGAACACCCACGCATGCTTGGAAAGACTTTTGAGCTCTGACAGAGCACGTTCCGTGTCGACGCTGTCCAGTGACGTTCACCCACTTGTGTGGCTGAATTCAGTCCTGCTCGCCCATGGAGGAATGTTGTGTTCATCCAACAGAAAGGTAATCGCCTTATATTTTCGTTGCTCTTTATTTTTGTGCCTTTGGGGGGGTTTTGTTTTGGTTTTTTTTGCAACTAAGGATTCCCAGTGCCTGTCCCAGAAATTCTTGCATTCCATTCTTGTTTTGGCCTCCTCTGCCTTCCCTTGAGGAGCCCGTCCTATGTATCCGTCACTTTTTCTGGGAAGCAAATATTTCCTAACCTTACTCCCGAGTCCGCCCCCTCTGAGCCCAACACTGTGACCTTATTCTATTTGTATTTATTTAAAAGTATTTATATACTGCTTTTAAAAATAGATTTTGTCAAAACGGTTTACAAAGTATAAAAACAAACAAATTAAAATTAAGATTTAAAAATACATATAACTGATATAAAGCTAGATAGATTACTAGCCTTAAACAAAAAATCTTATTAAAAGAAAGATGCTGTGCCCTAGGTCTGTTTAAGAAAATAAACAGAGGGGAAGGGGAAGAGCAAGAAGGGGGGAGGAAAACAAGGTAGGGTGTAGGAAGAATTCTCTAGTAAGAGGGGGGGGGGGGGGGAGAGAAGGTGGGGAGTGAAATCTGTTTGTATGATAATGGATCATCTGAAAGAAGTTTCATAAAGGTGGGGGGGGGGGGGGGGGGGGAGGATTGCTTTCCACTGAACAATAGTGGCGTCCTGTGCATTCTTTATACTTTTGAAGTATCTTATTGAATATCATATCCCTCTCTCCCTCGTTTAGGAAATACATATTTAGGTCTGTAAACCTCATCTCATACAGCTTTCGGTGCAGGCTCCGCAACATTTCAGGAGTCCTTCTCCAAACTGTGAGCATCAGATTTTGTATATGTCCCTCCCCCGCCCCGTAGCACCTGTAGGCAGTCGGTGTTTGGCTGTTCCCAAGCTCTAGGTACATCAGCATGGCAGCACAAGCTCGGACTTACTACGAAGGACAGCGGGCACAGTGGGCACTATATAGGAGAAGCTAATGAGAAAGAAACAGAGCTCTAACATAATTGTGACTCATGAGGTGCATTATTGTTGCTTTGCCGGATTTAAATGTTTGGGGTTTTTTTTTTGTTTTGTTTACTGGGCTGCTGTTTAAGCCATCTCTCTCCTTCCTCTCCACAGCTGGCAGCAGAGCTCTGCTGCTGCTGCCATTTTCAGACTCCTTACTCCATGCCATTCTCTCTCTCCGTGTGCCCCGCGATACTCTGGCCGCAGCCTGGCAAACAGGTGCGTGGGTTTCTCGTCGCACCCATTTCCTCGCCGGTTATCCCTCCAGACCCATCCCGCTTCCCCCAGGAACTTGCCTCATTCCATCTCGCTGCTTCTGTTTTCAACTGCACTTACAAAATGTGTCAGGGGGGAGGGGGTAAAAACACCCAATAAAAAAAACCCACCACCACCTAAATCCTCCCTCCTCCCTGTCAGAAAGCCCAGTTAACTCCACCACACTTACCATTGTCACAGCGCCAGTTAATGTTGATACAGCGGCCGTTGTTACAGGTGAACTGGGTCAGGGGAAAGCAGGTCGGATAAGCTGAGGGACATGGAAAATTGACAGAAACACACACAGAGGTGAGCAACTTGAAGGAGGCAGCAGCAAAGGAGTTTTTGGTTTTAAAGTTAAATAGATAAAGAAATATCTGAATATTAATTAAAAAAGGCCATAAGCTGGGCAGCATCCCCCTCTAGCCCCCCGTGCTTTGGTTGATGGGAATTGCGGGGAGTGGGGGGTAGCCCACAAAGACCTGAATCAGGACTGCACAATGAGAGACAATTTACAAAGTCTGTTCTTCCCCCACAATCTGCTTGCAGTTTACATTCGGTAGCAGCATCTACTCAGGCAGTCAAAACGGTCTCACCATTTCTGCCCTTAGCCTTCATTCAACTAATTATAGTTGTGTGCGCAGTCTGAGTGCAACTGGGACCTGCCTTTTTGCTTTTGCCACCAATGCACCAAGCCCAGATATTTTCAGTTTTTTTACCACTAGTTGTCCTCTTCTTCCCAAAAAAAGGTTTGCAGCTGTAGTTATTACCTTTTCCAAACACCCAGTAACTTCCAGAGGCTCTTGTCGCAGATAACAGGTTTCGCCGCCCCGTCCTCTGGAATCCACCCCCCCCTTCCCTCTTGCGACACAGTGTATCCCGGCACTTACCACAGGTGGCAGATTCATCAGACCGATCGCCACAATCGTCGTCTAAGTCGCAGGTCCAGGAGATGGGGATGCAGCGTCCACTGGCGCAAGAGAACTGGTTTGCAGGGCAGGTGCGTGCTGAAAAGAGACAGGCAGATATGACCCCCACACGCAACAGGCTGCCAGCCCATGGGAAGGCAATGCAAAGGGGGGGGGGGGTTCCTTCCTCTTACCAGAGCTCAAAATGAGAAGGAACTTTGCTCCCCTTTTTATTTTAATACATTAAAAAATTTAAAAAAAACTATACCAGAGAAAGTTTAGCTAGCATTCACTGCAGATCTTCCAAAATACATCCATCTGGTGTCCAAAGTCCAGCAACCGAGGGCCCCGGCCTCCACATGCCTCCAGGGGTTTCCTTATCTGCTTAGCTCCTATTTAAACCTGAACTAAACCCAACAGACTGACTGCCTCCTCTTCCCCAAGCCCCGTCTCGTCCAATAACCACAAGAATGTCCTTTCCCCTCCTCCCATCCAACTCACAAAAAGCTGGAGGGCTCTATAAATTGGACTCATGATATCGATCTGGGTGCTGACGATCCTGGCCAAGCCAACTCAGGGCCAGGGTAGAAGGCAAGAAGCCACATGACGTAAGTCCTTCAAATAGCGCCACGTGCAGTGAGGCAGTAGGATGCCCTTAGAATTAATTGGCGATCTTCCTCCAACACAGCCCACAGACAGCTCTCACTTCCTGCACGGTACTGCACGGCTGGACCTGGGCATCCTAAGGGTCTCAGTTTCAGAGAGTGAGAGTGAGGCAGATATGGCGGGATGGGGCGGTGGGAGCGCCTGGCCTCACCTGAGCAGGTAGAGTTGGACTCATCCTCACTGTTCCCACAGTCGTTGTCTCCATCACACAGCCAGCGGTTGGGGATGCAGCGATTGTTCTCACACTTAAATCGATCAGAGGGGCATGTATGCTGATCTGGAGGGGAAGAGCCATAACAGCATCAATATCTACCCAATACCGCCCCCTACTCTTTTCCACCCTTTTCTGTCACCAAGACCATGTTCCTTGGGAGCTTTGGAGGAATTAATACTACATTATAATATAACTCTACTTCTCTGGCTTGGGGTGGGGGGAGAAGGGATTCGCCCTCTTTCCTTCTGCAGTGTCCCCCTGCAGTGCAATCACCAGGTTTTCACCCAGAAATGCTGCATTTTACAAAAAAAAAAGGGAGTTGGTAGCCTTCCTAACCATTTTCCCTAATGTCCCAATCTCTGTCTGAAGCACTTTATGGTTTACATTGATGAATTTATGCTGAAGAGATGGCACTATTAGTTCAGGCTTCTGTTGCTTGCTTTAAAAAGAATTATATATATATATAATTTTTTTCTTTTAATATTTATCTTATTACTAAAGTGAGCCTCAGTCTGAACAAGCTCAAATAACGATGTCTCTGCAGCCTTAACAGAAGAGTGTTAAATTCCAGCCCTAGAGGTTCACAAACAGGTCTGGTTTTGAGGATAACCAAAACCTATCAACTAGAGCCAATTCAAGTGAGTAAATTTCAAATATTTAAATCCGGAATATCCTGAAAACAAGACCCATGGATGACCCCCAAAGGAGCACAGCCTGAAGCTGTTGGCTGCTTCATTTTAGATTTTTATAAAATGCTTTCCCGGCCTTTCTACAAGACCACCCAAAGCTGTGTACATCTATGTCACAAATGCAATCATAAGCGAGAAATAAAACCAAGCTAAGAACAACAACAAAAAAACCCCCAAAAAGTTAAAAATGCCAGACCATCATTCAGAGCAAACAATTAAGACTCAAGCCATTCCATCACCATAATCTTTCCCTTCACCCACAGCACTACATATTCTCCTCCCATTACAAAATGTTAGATAACCATGCACCCTACTATGGTACAGCAAAGCTGAAACGCCACCAATCCCAGCTGTGCCCATAACTCCACTTAAACACAAGGATATACACATCTTTACATTTTTTTTTTTTTGACACGCAAGATAACTGTTCCTGTCTAATACCCAACAGAAGCTTTCTCCACAGTGATAGCGCCTCTATATAAAAAAAAAGGCTCTCACATGTACCCATTCTCTCTCTCATTTAAACAATGGCACAAAAAAGCAAATCATCCTAACTGGATCCTTAATGCCACAAGGGTTTATACTAAATTAATTTTCCCTTTAAATATGAGGGTCCCCTCACTCCTCGGAAAATTAGTATCAACATCTTGAAGCATATGTGCCTCTCACCTGGTGGCCAATGTAAGAAGCACATTTTTGAACATTCCATCACTACCTAGCTGCGGCACTGTGCACGAGCCTCTCTGGAAGGCCCCCGCACAGGCCATTACAGTAGTCCAACTGAGACACCAAGGTTCCAAAATATCTTAAACCCAAAAAAGGGCAGGGTCTTCTTACCATTCTTAATTTGAGAAATGCATTACTCACAATCTGAGAACCTTGCTTCTCTAGGTTAAACATGGAATCCAGTTTTATCCCCAAATGTTTCACCTCCGACACAACATCCATGAATAATGGGGAAAACACCTGGATCTCTATTGCCAATCTCCAAATCTCACGTTTGAGAGAGCAGCAATAACTTACTCCCAACCAGCCACTTGGAAGTTTCAGAAAACCCGTGGCTTAAATGAGCGACTACTACATTTGCATCTTTACCTACTGGCACCACAATCTAAATGTCATCTGTGTATTGACAATCCTGCAGACCTAAGGAATAGAGTAGCCCTCCCAATGGCTGTATAAAAATATTAAAAAGCAAAGGTGACAAGAATGACTCCTGAGTTACGCCATATACCAGCATCATTGGTGTCAACGATGAGGCCCCCCACCCACCCTTACAAAAGTAGATCTACTAGACAAAAATGATGCAAGCCACTAAAATACAGATTCCCCAACCCTAATGACACACATCTTTTTAGAAGAACATCATGGTCCAAGAGATTAAAAGTGGAAGTCAGGTCTAACAGAACTAACAAAGCCCTCGCTCCCTCCTGCTCTACCAATCTCAAAATATCATCATTCACAGAGATCAAAACGGTCTCTGTTCTGTGACTTACTCTTGATACCTACTTGGAAATCATCCAACCCATCAGTGTCTTCAAGAAGAGATGTTAATTAGCTAGTTACAATTCTTTCAGTAAGCTTAGCCAAAACTGGAATATCTGTCAATAAGTAGAGATGTCTAATGTATGCTTTTTTTTTTTTAACTGGTATCACACTTGAGTAACAGAGATGGGTTGGAAATAGGTCTTCTCCTAATGAAAAACCTAACAGTCCCCAATAGATGCTCAATGATTGTATCAGGTAGTAATTTCAACAATCTTGACAGGCACTGATCCAGAAAACAGCAGGTTGTCCTTGTATCAGACAAGATTGTCTTAAAATCAAAATGTCTCAAGCAATTCACTATTATAGCACACCACCAGCTCACTCTAATGGGGAGAAGATAACGGAAAACTCACTGCCAACATTTTAGATTCAGGACCTCATCTCAGATTTATCATCAAAACTGCATCCCCCTCCTTAACTGCACCCTTACCCAACAGCCTTTTCACCGTAGTAAAAACAGCTCTTTAGAGCTATTCTCAATAGTCTCAACTGAACTAACTTCATTTTAAGAGACTCAATGTAATACCGACCGGCAGCAGTTTGCTATCATATCTTACTATTTGGATCCCGATGTTGTACCCAATTGTTGCTCAAGTTTTCTCTCTCCTCTTTTGATATCATAATCTCTCAGTAAAACAGGAGGTACCAGCAGATGCCTGTTTAGATAAGGATTTCCATGGCATGATTCCCAACTAAAGTTTCAGTAACACCTTCATACCAATGACACATCTGAAAGTTCAGGAAGCCCATCAAACAATCTCTCATTAAAATGATAATCACCTTTAAGACTTTTCTCATGCAAATACTGCACGAAGAATAAGAAGGCTAGAATAAAATGTTCAGACCATGAGACTACCCAAGCACCCTGCAACTCCAGGTTACTTCATTGGACCAGATCCAAACACTAAATCCAATATGGGTAGGGATAATATCCGTCTGGCCAGGTCACTATCCACCAAAGAGGATAAGATACCCTGAACTGCCAAACACGTTATTTATTTATTTTTATTTATTTAAAGGCTTTTCTATGCCGACATTCGTAAGGCACATCATGCCGGCTTACAATGAACTGATAAAAGGAAATACAGAGAACAAAACCAAATCGTAAATAAAACAAAGAAGTAATTCAAATGGGATATAAATGCAGAGAACAAAACCAAATCGTAGATAACAAAACAAAGAATTAATTCAAAGGGAAATAAATACAACAGGGCATTATGCATCAGATATTTGGCGGGCTAGGAGGGCATAGGCAGAGAAATGGGGGGGGGGAAACTTTGTACAGGCGATACACTGATATCTTAACTAGGGAGTCGTGGTTCGTGGAGTACCAGATTGGATTCAGGGAGGGAAAGTAGCGTACCAGGGAATAGCATCAACATTAACAACACCTGTCATGGTTAAATAAGGAAATTTAAGTGACACATTAACATCACAATCAAGTGTTTCATCCAAAGATCCATACCAAATACCCCAGGTGAGGTGGAAGGAGGCAACACAGGACAAATTCAAGCGTAATAAACGGCATTCACAATCATCTGGAAAGTCAAGTAAGGCTTAGCATATCCCTTTCCAGTCTCTGGAGAAGCTCCCTTTAGGGCTGGGCCCCATAGCCACTCTTGACTGGGTTGGGGTCACAAAATCAACCATCGCTCTTGTCCTTCCATGATCATCAGACCCTAACCAGCTTGGCACGGGTGTCAGCCCTCATCATATCAGACAGACACAGAGGTGGGGGGATTGGGTGTGGATACATACGGCAGAGCTCAGGCGCTTCGTCGCTGTTATCCAGACAGTCATTGTCGCCATCACACTTCCAGCGCTCCTGAATGCAACGGCTGTTCTTACAGGCGAACTCCCCGGCCTGGCACTGAGGGGGAGGGATGTAGGATGGATTGGCTACAAAAAAAAAAACAAAACAGCAAAACAAAACCAAGCAAAGCTAAGGTCCAGGAAATGGAAAACTGATCTCGCAGGCCTGGGAAGATGACCGGATGTAAGAAGTCAACAGGGGCTTGTCGGCGCCCCCCCCCTCCCCCTACACCATGCAGTTTGAGGAAGTCGGTGGCAACATGAAAGCACAGGCTTCTTTCTGCACAAACTGTGCATGACAAATTACGTTTCACATATGCCATAAGAGGGTACACCTCTCAAAGCACCTGTTAACAGAAAACATAATGAAGCTGAGGAAAGTAAATAAGTTCAGTGCAACAGTCCAAATGTCGTGCTACTTTGAGTATTAGGGAGAATGTTTTTCACAGGAAATGACAATCCTATGCAAGATAATAGGACTTGCACCATCTCTGAGTGGTAGATTTCTTACCATGGTGACTGAAGGTGAAATACTTGCCAAGTAGCGCTTTATATTTCATCCACAGTCACTTCATAGAAAGGCGAAGAGCAGCGCAATTGACACCTACCTTTGCACGTGACCATGTCGGCATCTAGGATCTGATCCTCAGCACAGGCGCACTGTCTGCTTCCAGGGATGGCCAGGCACAAGCTGCTGCAACCACCATTGTTCACCCGGCAGGCATTGGACCCCACTGCAAAGACAAAGGCACTGCCCTATCTAGAGTCACTGCATGCAAGATCCATAGTGCTCGGGGGTTACAAAGTGTACCAAACACACAAAAACAAGATATTTTTACTTGTTAGGGTGCAAGCAGCAGTGCCATTGCGTGACTGCCAAGAGTCTCCCTTTTATGGGGATACCAAAAGTAGGAGGGAGGAACCATGCATCCACTATACTGCAAATGAGCAAAGAAATGTGTTTGTTGAAAGTACACCTAGACACAGCAGTCGCAATGACAGCGCTGAAGCCAAGATGAACGCATCAGGAATGCAAAATGCCCCAACCACCATCAAAACCAGTAACCTGGCAGGAAAACACACCCAGTGCCTCCCAATGTACCTTGCTGCTGCTGAGCATTATACATCCGGATCTCAAAGATGGGGGGTCTCTCGTTCCGGAGCAGGGTGACAGACTTGGATGACTGGTCAAAGCGAAAGATGCTCCCACTCCGGTACTCTGTCCAGAAAAGGTAGTTGCCATAATGGCAGAGGCCAAAGGCGTGATTCAGCTCTGAGCCTTCATACACAATCTATAAAAAGGGTAGAGATATTTTCTCAGACCTATAGCTATATAAAGTTTCACTGGGCAGTACAGGGATTATCGCCCACTGCCAAGCCACATGACTCTTTGCTCTGAACTTCTTTCTTTTCTGGAAAAAGCCTGCCACCACCTCCTTTCTGAACTGAAAACAAACCTATTACAAGTGTTTGGTGTCCCAAGCAGATGAGTTCATCCTGTATTTTATTTTATTATGCTCCTTCGGAAAATGCTGAAAATATACTTATTCCGAGAAGCTTTTAGTAGATTGAGCAGATTCAGTTTTGCATTTTGTTTAATTATGTTTTGTCAATGTATGTGCTATTTGTTTCTTTGATATGTGTTATTTGGTTGCGCTGTATTGTTTTATTACTGTGATGTGCACCTAACTTAATGACGGTATAGAAAAGTTTTTAAATAAAAATAAATATTTATCTGCATGTTTTATATTATGTTCTTCTGTAATCTACCTAGATTCTGGAAATAAGGCAGAATATAAGTTACTGTAATAAATAATAATAATAGTGTGTCTAGCCTTCTAGCCCTAGGTGACCCAGAAAGCAGGAGTCAAATCCAGCAGAGACCACTGACCATGAGCCATCAAGCTGACCACCTCCCCTCTCCACCAGAGTATGAAATCATCATAAACTACTGTGCTCTGCCCAAGCAAATCCTCTTTATAATAGATAAATCACACTGTGCACATAATGGTGAGAATTTAACCCAGCCTAAAACAAATCAGACAATGGAACAAGGAAGATCAGGTGAAGCACAAAGTTGTTTATCTGCAAATCTCTCGGAAGTCCAGGAGACCAGCAGCAGCATGATCTGACCAAATTAACGATATCCTTAAGTAATGAGCTGACCCCCCCCCCCCCCCCCCGCCCGCTGTCTGCAGCAGGACCCAAAGCAAGCAGTGACAGCTCCCTGTAGACTGCAGAGCAGTGTATGTTACAGAAGAAATGTGCTCAGGGGCTTCACCCAAGCATATCCCTCTCCCACACTTTCTAACCAACCACGCTATGGTCAGAACAAGCCTGCCAGACCACAACATCAAGAAAGGAGAATTTCAAAGGACACTTAACCCATAAATCAACTCTTCCCTCCCATACTTGAATTCCTCAAATCCCTCTTCTCCCCCTCCCCCTGCCCCTGCCCTCACACCAAGGAAACCAATTCCATATTTCAGGGGTGGCCTACTCCGGTCCTCAAGAGCCACAAACAGGCCAAATGTTCAGGCTATCCACAAAGAATATGCATGAGATAAATGTACAGGTACTGTGTCCATTGTATGCAAATCTCTTCTCATGCATATTCATGGTGAATAGCCTGAAAACCAGGCCTGTTCGGGGCTTGGCCACCCCTGCTATATTCTTGCCTTCCCATGTAACATTACTCCTCCACCTTATGCAGCAACCTGCCCCCTTCTCCTCTCTACATCTTTCCCATCTCCTTTAACCCTCTGCACTGTACCTCTTTCCCTCCCCCTCCACTGACTGACAAACTTGCCACCTTTCATTTTGTTATGAAACTTTCTATCAACTTTTTGTTTTCGGGGGGGGGGTGGGGGGGGCGAGGGGTATTATTATTTATGTGTTTATTTTTTACTGGCCTTCCTGTCGGTTGCATTCAGGAAGATCATTTCAATGCGGTCATAGAAGGCGTCCACCCAATATAGGACTTTGGCTGGAATGTCCAGGCTGAGGCCATTGGGCCACAGCACGGTCTTGGAGGTGATGAAGGTAGTGCGGTTGGAGCCGTCCATCCAGGCCCTTTCAATCTTCCCCCGCTTGCTGTCTTTGGGATCCTCTTCCCAGTCAGTCCAGTACATCCACCTGTGCAAGGCAAGATCCACCGCATCACACATTTTGGGGAACACAAGGTGAAGACCTTTTGCTTAATATTATTTGCTTTTATAAAGCAGAAGATCCTGCAAGGCACTCAGTGTAGTGCAGAACACCCAATAAATAATATAACACTTATTCTGATCAAGACATGCAGTTTGTGGGTTGCTTCATTTATTTATTTTAATTTCCTTCCCCAAATTTCCTTTTCACCTGTCTGTGCTGTATTTGTGCTTTGCAAGGAGTTCCTGCAGTTCCTCCATAAGCTTCTGAGGAGGATCAACACAGAAACCCCCCAAATCTTCCTTCCGCCTGATTTACTGAACAGCAAAATCTTTAAACAGGAATAGCTCCTCAGCACCGACAGGATGTCAGCACGGTAGCTCTGGATCACTAATCACAAATATGCTGTTCCTCCCATAAAAAGGCGTCATCTACAGTTTGTTGACCTTTATTTCTACATACTCCTCAGAAGTGGAAAAAAAAATTCCCAAAGATGAAGGTAGGAGGTAGAATCAATCATTTTTGATTTTTTTTTTTTTTTGTTAACATGATGGATGTTTATTGACATTTTTTTTTTTTTTGCTAGCCTTGCTGCTCCAGGTATAAATTAAGCTGCCTAACACACACCCAACACCCGCCAGGCAACACAGTCAGCTAACAGCAGTCAGCCGTGAAGACTCCTAGTCAAGCTGACAAGAGGGGAGAGGGGCGGGCGCTGCCTCCTTCTGCTTCATTTGCTAAGGGTCAGTTTTCCAATTTAGTTCTCCTGCCAAATGGCATTTGTAAATAATGAATGAGACAGAGATAAACACTAGGAATCCTAAAGTCACAGGGGCAGGGAGGGAGAGGAAGGAGTTGTGGGCCTGCTGAATCTCCAGAGACACAGAGAAGGCAGGGGCGAGGGAGGGAGGGAGGGAGGGAGGGAGAAGGCGCCCAGTTCCAAGAAAACCCCGTCACATGCATGGACAAACATGCACACATACAAAAATCACAAAAATCTAGATCCAAATCCACACAGACAGAAAAAAAACAAAAAACAAACCAACCACTTTTGAAGTTTGTGAGACAACTGTAACAGTATGAATACATGGAAAAATATTTCCTATCAAGCTGTGTTTGGAAGCTAGGGGCAGTCATCTTCTCGAGAGGCTCACAAACATGCACCCGAGCCCTCGGCTGATCTGATGCATTCGTGTGGCAAGCAAGTTGCTTAAACCCTGCATGCAAGTTCTCTGGAGAAGGGTCACAGCAGAGATGCACGGCAGAGACACAAAATAAAGCCCAGAATGGTTGCTGACTGGATGGATGGATGGATTTTAGTCTTCTTGTGCAAGGAGCGAGAAGCAGGTGCCACTGCTCCTCAACAGCAAAGTGACAAGCCAGTTTTAAACCTTTCCTCCCTAGAGAATGAAGATGTAAAGAGGAAAAAAAAATGAAACTCTGGTGGAAGCGGGGAGGAAATACATGTCAGGAAAAATGGGTATTTTGATGCATGTCTATTTTAAACTGTTTGTACTTAAATGTCAAAATACTTGGCATATCTTTTTCCAGTTTCTCAAAATCAGTTGTGGATTTAAAGATGCACACCATTTCAACAGGAGTAGAGAACAGGGGCTGGAGACAATAAACATTCCCTAATCCTGTCTAGAATGTCCTAACCGGTCTGTGTGCTTTAGATACTGCTTTAACCTTGTTAGATGTAGGGCTCTCCTCATGTTTAACAGCTACAACAATATATAATCATAGCCCATGGCTATATAAATTTAATCTTACCTGGTAATTTCCTTTTCTTGAATCCTGCCATACCAATCCAGGTGAATGAGTTATGCATCCCTGCCAGCAGGTGGAGACAGAACTACAAGTTTTCCATGACAGTAAATGAGCTTGTGCAGCAGTAAACCTTGTTTTTATATCTTTGTTAAAGCTAATCAACTGAACAATCATCAGAACATCAAACAAGTAATAACTTTTATAATTTTTTTTTTTTTTAAAACAGCAGCTACTTCATTACCATCTCTTATCCTTCTCCCCTTTTGGAAGGGAAGGGACTAAACAAGTTCTGCTCCTTTCTGTTCTCCCAATTAATAATCTGCTGTAATTTCTGTACCAGATTTGACTGACCTGGGAGGATTCTGAACTAGGAATGCAGGATTCAAGGAAAGGAAATTATCATCCTGCCACAACAAATCAAACAAGAAGGCTGTGCCCAAACGTCCCTACTGGGTGGGAAGAGGTCCAGGCTGTTCTCAAGACCCCTGCCCCAAAGGTAGCATCGTTCCTAGCCTAGATATCCAAGCGGCAATGCTTAGCAAAGGAATGCAAAGACAACCAAGTTACTTCTGGAGAAACCACCCGAGATTCAGCCCTAAAAGTTGCTTGTGCTCTCATTGAATACACTCTCAACCCTTCTGGAACTGGTAAACCATGACAAATATATGCTGTGCCAATGATTTCCTTAATCCATCAAGCTAAAGAGGATTTAGAAGCCACCTCACCCTTACCGCTAACTGCTAAACAGGACAGTCTGTCTGACTTAGGAAAGAATTGGTCATTTTAAGGTATCTCAAAAAGGTTCTATGTACATCCAATTTATGTAGACTTTTATTCTCATCCTTACATTCCTTCAATCTAAACATTAGTACGGAAATTGTCTGGTTTAAGATGAAAGCCTAAGACTACCTGTGTGAAAGCACAGAACATAAGAACATAAGAAAATGCCATACTGGGTCAGACCAAGGGTCCATCAAGCCCAGCATCCTGTTTCCAACAGTGGCCAATCCAGGCCACAAGAACCTGGCAAGTACCCAAAAACTAAGTCTATTCCATGTAACCATTGCTAATGGCAGTGGATTGCTACGTTTTCCTCCAAAATCAACAAGAATGGATCCCTGTAAGACAGGTCCTGTAACTGAAATGTGCTTCGCTGAACAGATTTCCACCAGAAATACAAGGGTTATCTGGCTAAATGCCAACTTTTCAATATTTCTCCCACTTATCCAGCTAAAGTGAAGGCATTACAGGGTGGAATTAAGTTAATCAGATAATTTATCTGGCTAACTCTAGTCATGTCGTAGAGTAGTCCGAAAGATAGCTGAACAAACCTATCTGGCTATCTTTAAGATAGCCAGGTATATTCAACAGCATGGCTGCATCATTGACTGCTTTGCAATCTGGTCAGTGACTGAATATTACCCCATAATCTTCAAAACAAATCTTTGAGAGTTGCCCATTTGATAGGCTCAAATGGAGCTCTTACTAGAACCTTCAACATTTAATTGAAATCCCAAGAAGGGCCACTGGATGAAATTGAGGTATGAGATGTTTTATACTTTTCATATAGTGAACTATGTCTGGATGGGCTGCTATCTAGGAATCTTGAATTCTGAAAGGAGAGGAAAGAAATCAGGCTAGCAAAAGCTCAAGTGGAAGAAAGGATCGCCAATGAGGCAAAGCGAGATGACCAAACATTTTTCAGATATATCAGAGAAAGGAGGAAGGCCAGAGGTGGTACTGTAAGACCGAAAGGAGACAAGGAGCAATGGGTAAAGAAAGATGAGAAAATCTGAGAAATATTAAATAAATATTTCAGTCTGGTGCCTTTAAAGAAGACCGAGGACGACTGTTGCTGCTTGGCAAGTGTACGGATGTGTGCAAAGTAAATTGCACTCCATTGTTTGGGTGGAACTAGCAAAACTGAAAGTGGACAAAGCCATGGGACCTCAAGTGATATATCCCATGATACTAAAGGAGCTCAGAGAAGTGCTGGTGAGTCTAATGAAGGACCCTGATCAATAGATCCTTGGAGACAGATGGGGTGCTGCATCTTGAAGCTGTTATGTTCATCTCATTAAAGCTCAGGCCATATATCCCTCACAAACTGAAGCTCGCAAGATTAATGCCAATGTCTCAAAGACCTGTTTGAGAAGGGATTCAATATTCCTGCCATAAAAAAAGAGTCCCTGAGAGCTGTACCCCCTTTCCATAGAGATTGTGATCATGCAAGTAACGGAAGCAACCTTAGGAGCCTGTAATATACGCTCCTGGCCCTCAGCTGGAAAAAGATAAAGCTCTCTCATCACTTTTTCCACCATCAGACCAGCATCAGGGACTTCCCATTCCACAGTAATCATATCTCCAATAGCCTCTGGAAGTTTCCTGCAGCCCCTCAGAATAGGGTCCCCTTCTAATTCAGGATCCTTGGTCTACTGATCAGAAATCTTAAGGGATTTCAGCACATGGGATATGAGAGAGACTAAATCCTCTTTTAAACAACTGGGGAACAGAGACTCTTCAGTATTTGCTGAGACAATTTCCTTGTCTGAGATCCCCAACAAACTGTTACTCTCCCAGTCCCAAGGCAGTCTGGCTGGAGGTAAGTATCTCCTGGAGATCCTGGGAGAAGGATCCTCTCCCAAAGAGAGACATTTGTTCATGGGGAGGAATTCCCCACCAGGATGACAAGTTCGGGAGGTCTTAGTCAGCCATGTTTTGCCTCCCAGGCCTGACCTACAGTAGAAAGGCCTTGTGTAAAAAGAAGCATGAATTCCGGGGAGGAGGAGCCACCCACATGAGGAGTCCCCCAAGGCTGCAAGGGAGCCTCCCAAGGAAGCAGAGGTCAAGGGAGATGGTGTCAAACTCTCTCACTCGCTGCACACTTAAAATAGCTGCATCTTCTGCCAAAAAAATCACCCGGATCCTCCCCCGACACAGCAGGCTGAACTTTGACCTTCCTCATGGTCTTTCCACACCAGGTAACTTTGCCGTATAGGCTGCCCTGTTCTTCCCCCACCTCCCGCAGCCGCTGCGCACTCACACTGGGCCCACAGACAGCATTTCCTTTGGCCCTCCATGCTTCTCTCCCCCCCCCCCCCCCCAGGGCATTCCCAGAACAGCCGCAGCAGCCACCAGAAATTAAACTGATTCGTGTAATCAATCCTCCCGCCCCCCTTTTTTAAAAAAATTTAAATGTGATCAGCTATCTTGTCAATACAAAGACCCCTTAAACAGGGAGATAAGAACATAAGAAGTTGCCAAACTGGGTCAGAGCAAGGGTCCATCAAGCCCAGCATCCTGTTTCCAACAGTGGCCAATCTAGGTTACAAGTACCTGCCAAGTACCCAAACACTAAGAAGATCCCATGCTGCTGATGCCAGTCAACTTGACTAATAGCTGTTAATGGACTTCTCCTCACCTTTTTTGAACCCAGCTACACTAACTGCACTAACCACATCCCCTGGCAACAAATTCCAGAGCTTAATTGTGCATTGAGTGAAAAAGAATTTTCTCTGATTTGCTTTAAAATGTGCTACTTTCTAACTTCATGGCGTGCCCCCTAGTCCTTCTATTATCAGGTCCAGAACTCCCAATATCCGTGAAGGCCAAAGTGGGGGATGGGGGAAGAAGAAATCAATAGGTCACAATCCCAAGAAAAGAATTTCAGTCACCAGAGTGTTAGAGCCCTCACAGTTTTAGGAACCCTAAGGCTACACTAGGGTAATTTTCAAAAAGGATTTATACATGTAAATGTAACTATTATTATAGCAATTTCCAAAAGCCATTTACCTGCGTAAAGTGCACATATGTGAGTAAATCCTATAGACAATTCAATGGCTTATATTGTAGCAATTTTCAAAAGCCCACTTACACGGGTAAAGTGCATTTACACATGTAAAACCCGTTTTTAAGCGTGTAAATCCTTTTGAAAGTCAGGCCCTTAGTCTACTTCTTCACTCCTTGGGCTCTACCAGGACCTCCAAAGGAAAGTCAACCAAACGCTGCACCAGTCCAAACATATCTGCATCTGCTGCAGACAAAACACTGACAAGGTTTACTGTCTCACAAGCTCATGTACTGTGAGCGATGTCATGGAAAACCTACAGCTCTCCGTTTCCGCCTGCTGGCAGACGGGCATAACCCACCCATCTGAACTGGTATGGCAGGATAAGAAAGTGTAATTTATACCTGTTCCTTTTTTATAATATTGTTTTCCATATGACTTGTGCATCAGATTACTTCATAACTTCACGCAGTAATATCTATGTATGCATACACCATTTGCTATATTGCTACTCAAATATAATTATTTGTTATTTTTCAACTTTCCCATTGCTTCTGAGATTTTCTCAGTTTTGTCCTCAATTCAAAATTTCTGGGAAATTTCTCTCTGTAACTGAAAATAAAGCCTTTAGCAGAACCATCGCCATTCTCTAGCTGATTTCTGCAACATAAAAACAGTATGGCCAGTTCACATTGATTTGACTTGAGTCACTGAATATCTCAAAGGTTTCCATGCACAGGAGGAGAGCCTCTTTCAGTGAAAAGGAGGCTCTAGAACAGGGGTCGGGAACCCATGGCTCGCGAGCCAGATATGGCTCTTTTGAGGGCTGCATCTGGCTCGCAGACACGTGTCGCCATACTTCGCGGTTCCCCGCTGACCCAGCTGCTCCCCGGTCCTCCGCCGCCCGGGCTTAAAATGCTGTCAGCCCGGGCGGAACGCGGCAGGACAGCTGGAGTCAGCGGCACCGGCGTGCTCTCTTCTCCTCCCCCCCCCGCGGCCCGGAAGAGGAAGTGGAGAGCATCGGGTGCCTGCGCGGGAAGAAGAGACCACACTAGCGTGGTCTCTTCTTCCGCGCAGGCACCCGATGCTCACCACTTCCTCTTCCGGGCCGCGGGGGGGAGGAGAAGAGAGCACGCCGACTGGAGTCAACCGGGTGCCTGCGCGGGAGTCATCGGGTGTCAGCCGGGTGCCCAGCGCTGGAGTCATCGGGTGCCTGCGCGGGTCTTCCCGCGCAGGCACCCGATGCTCTCCACTTCCTCTTCCGGGCCGCGGGAAGAAGAGAGCACGCCGGTGCCGCGGGAAGAAGAGGCACCCGGTGCTCTCTTCTTCCCGCGGCCCGGAAGAGGAAGAGGAAGAGGAAGTGGAGAGCATCGGGTGCCTGCGCGGGAAGAAGACTGCAGCGCGGCTCGGAGGAAAATGAAAATCTTCAACCGCGGCCGATGGGACTCCGCCTTCGCCTCCGCGAGGGCTGAAAATGAAGGAGGTTAGCGTTGGGAGGTGGCTGCTGCTGCCGCGAGTTCCCGGGGGGGGGGGAGAGAGAGAGAGTTAATGAGCGAGCAAGCATGTGTGTTTGAGATCCTGTGTGTGTGAGTGAGAGATTGCATGTATGTGAATGATTGAGAGCCTGTATATGTGAAAGAGAGTATGTCTGTGATTGAGATCCTGCCTGTGAGAGAGAGAGCATGAATGTAAGTTTACCATTGGGAACCTGTATGTGTAAGTTTGTAATTGAAAACCTGTTTGTTTGAAAGAGTATGTGTGTATGATTGAGATCCTTTGTGTGTGAGAGAGATCATGTGTATGTATGATTAAGAGCCTGTGTGTATAAGTAAGAGAGAGATCATGTGTGTCTGTGTCTGATTGACAGCTGGTTTAGGTGATGGAGCATGTGAGTATGTGATTGAGAGCCTGTGTTTAAATGAGAGAGAGAGACCATGTGTGTCTGTGTGTGATTGAGAGCTGATTTAGGTGAGGGAGCATGTGAGTATGTGATTGAGAGCCTGTGTGTAAATGAGAGAAAGAGAGGACATGTTTGTAAGCATGTGAATGAGAGTCTGTGTGTGAGAGAAAAAGACAGCATGTATTTATGTGATTGAAAGCCTGTGTGTGTGTAAGCGTGAAAAGATAGACAGCATGTGTGTAAATGTGTAATTAAGAGCCTATATAAGTGAGAGAGAAAAAACATTTGTATATGTGAGTGACTGAGAGCATGTGTGTATAGGTGTGTCATTGAGAGCCAGTGTGAGAGAGAGCGCTGGTATGTGACTGAGAGAGGAGAAAGTTCCAAGCAAACCACCCCACCTCCTGCTAATTCAGAACAATCTCAGGACACCTGGATATCAAACGTTCCCAGGTATGCAGAGCAAAAAAATTTTTGTATCCTTATTATTTTTCATTACTGGATCTTTGTGTCTGCTATTTTGAAATATTTTGTTGGTATCTGGAAATGTTTTATATGAGTTTTTAATTATTGGATATTCCACTCATCAGCTGTTTCGAAATATGTTCTTTTTGTTAGTACAGTTTTACTGCTGATGATTTTATATTTCTTGAATTGTTTTATAAGGATGTGTGATGTTTCTTTTTTCCTTTGTTACACTGCATACAGAGACTCTGGCTTGTTGCAGTTTCCAATTCAGTTTTTTCTGCATGCTTCTTGTTATGCGTTTTGGTCTCTTTATTCTATGTTAGGTGAGGGGTCAGCACATGTGATTCAGGTGAGGTTTTCTGCTGGCGTGTAGTTTCTGTGTAGGACTCTATAGCAGCCTGACTTGGTCCGTTTTCCTAATAGGAGATGTATTGGTGTCTTAAGGCCTGGTGTAATATTTTCAGAGACTTATTGTACTTTAAAAGTGTGATCTTACATAAAATGCACACATTTACTTGTATTTAGTTTTAAACATATTGTATGGCTCTCATGGAATTACATTTTAAAATATGTGGCGTTTATGGCTCTCTCAGCCAAAAAGGTTCCTGACCCCTGCTCTAGAATGAGGGGGTCATAAGATGAGGGTGCAAGGGGGTAGACTCAGGAGTAATCTTAGGAACTATTTCTTTACAGAGAAGGTGGTGGATGCAGGGAACAGCCTCCCAGTGAAAGTGGTGGGGACAAAAACAGTATCTGAATTCATGAAAGCTTGGGAGAAATACAGGGGATCTCTTAAGGTAGTGATGAAAATTATAATGCTAAATTAACTGGCTAAGTGGGTAGACTGGATGGGTCACATGGTCTTTTTCTGCCATCATGTTTCTATGTTTCTACTCTAGTGATAGCATAAGATCATAAGAATTGCTAAACTGGATCAGACTGAGGGTCCCATTAAGTCCAGTATCCTATTTCCGACAGTGGCCCAATCCAAACAGTAAATAGATCCCATGCTAACACTCAGGGATAAGCAGTGGCTTTCCCCAAGTCTACTTGGTTAATAACGGTTTATGGACTTTTCCTTCAAAAACTTATCCAACCTTTTTATTTTTAAACCTAGCAACACTAACTACCTTTACCACACCCTCCAGCAATGAGTTCCAGAGCTTAATTGTGCGGTGAATGAAAAAATATTTTCTCCAAATCGTTTTAAATGCATTACTTACTAACTTCATTGAGCGTTCCCAAGTTCTTGTATCTTTGGAAAGAGTAAACAACCGATTTGCATTTATTCTTTCTATTCCACTCATGATTTTATAGACCTCTATCATATCCCCCATCAGCCATCTCTTCTCCAGGCCGAACAGCCCTATCCTCTAGCCTTTCCTCATAGGAGAGCCATTCTATCCCCTTTATCATGTTGGTCGCCCTTCTCTGTACCTTTTCCAGATCAGCTATATGTTTTTTGAGATGCGGTGACCAGAACTGCACACAGTCCTCCCAGTGTGGTCTCACCATGGAGCGATACAGAGGTATTATAATTAGTTTGTTGCAGAACTATACTCCAGTTCCAATGTCAGTGCTTTCTGGGAGATCACTTAATGATATCCAAACTCAAAAAGACTGCCACTGAGCTCACGTATATGCTGTACTTATTACCCATTCAGTGGATCCACCACGATGGCCCTAGGGTGAGTCATCTTTCCCTCAATAAGGGTTTTCCTGCTTTGTGATGCTTTTTCCAACCGGGCCACACTAATGGTCTTCTTGGGTCCATCGTCCGTCCAGTACAGGTTGTTCCCCATCCAGTCCACAGCAATGCCTTCAACATTATGAATGCCTTAAAATACAAATGCACATTTGGTGAGTAAAAGTCATAGGCAGGCAAACTTGAACCAGGTCAACTGTGGTCTCTCAGACCCCTAGAGTTATGGCCATCTTTCAGGCACAGCCCATGCAAACTGGCAGTTCTCTAACTGCAAAAGATGTTGCATTCTATCATCTTAGCCAAAGGATGACGCTGCAGTGTTTAGCCACTAGGTTATGCGGGGCAATCAGCAAAATAATAGAGGCTGGCAACAGCAGCTTCCTGAGGGGAGCCAGTGAAGAAAGAATAAGAGGAACAGAACATAGCATAAACTGGTAAAAAGTCACACAGGACAGAATGCGACAAAAGGCCATGCGCTGAGGAGAGCCATATGAGAAAGAAAGGGGTCACGCATGATGGCTCTCTGATGAAAGGTAGACAGAAAGGTGTAAGGTGAGACACTGATTAGGGTAACTACCTCATGGTAATTAAATGGGAAGGAGAGGAACAGACTGCAGGGGACAGCTCCCTAACTAAAAACAGACAGGAACTAGCAAGAAGTACAGTTGTGCAGGATGGCTCCCTAAAGAGGGTTCAACATGAAGGGGACAGATTGCAAAGGGAAGGATAAAACAGGTTCCCTTTGCCCCCCCCCCCCCCCCATATTCTGGAAAGATACTGTGAACATACTAAATTGTGCTCATCCCCCAGCTCCAGACTAGACACATACCATCTTTCAGGATCGTTTCCCGATCTGTGCCATCAATCTTCTGGCGTCCTATCAGGTAGCTGGTAGTGTCGGCAAAGTAGATGAAGCCAGTCTCAGCGTGGAAGTCCAGTGCCCGGGGATTCATCAGGTTCTCGATGGGAATCATGTGCTCATCGGGGACCTTAGCGCCCATATCCATCCCCCTGATGATGCCGGGTCGCCCTTTGCCATACACCAGGAAGAGCTCGTGCTCCGGCTCTGCAACAGAAGCCAAGGGGGTTACACCATGCAAAGTGAACACTGCTGCCCTCTACCTCCCCAGCACGAAGGATAAGGGGATCCTCTCCACCCTTTTTCCTTCTCTACATAGAGATAGCAGGGTTGCTTACCTGTAACAGGTGTTCCCCAAGGACAGCAGGATGTTAGTCCTCACACATGGGATGGAGCCCCAATGCCAAAAATTTATGTCAAAGTTTCTAGAACTTTGACTAGGCACACTGAGCATGCCCAGCATGCCCTATACCATCCACATGGGGGTCTCTCTCCAGTCTTGTATCGTAGAATTATAATTAAAAAATAAAAAATAGGAGAAACCCAACTCCGTGGGGTGGCAGGAGGGTTTCGTGAGGATTAACATCCTGCTGGTCCAAGGAGAACACCTGTTACAGGTAAGCAAGTCTTCTCTCCCCCAAGGACAAGCAGGATGGTGGTCCACACACAAATGGATGAATCCCTAACTACAGGCTGCTCCCCAACACAAAGGAAACCAACAGACACCCAACCAGGTGCCAACGGGCACAACAACATCGATACTATTGGTGACAGAGGGGGAGACATCCTGAACCCAAACAATGAGTCCTAGGCAGGAGAATTGAGTTCTACACCTCAAACAGGTTCCGAAGGAAGACTGGCCGAACCTACCATAATGTCAGACATGCCTATCCAGAAAGTAATGAGATGTGAATGTGTAGAGAGATCTCCACATTGCAGCCTTGAAGATCTCAACGAGAACTGCTCACAACTGGGCCACCAATGCTGCCATGGCTCTGACAGAAATGAACCTTGACATGATCCCCAAGATGCAGTCCCACCTAGGCATAACAGAAGGAGAGGAAATCTGCAAGCCAATTGGATAGTATCTGTTTGGCAACAGCAATGCCCAACCTATTCTTGTCAAAAGAAATAAAAAGTTGGGTGGATTGTCTATGGGCTTCTCTCTGCTCCAGATAAAAGTCTAAGACTTGCTTGCAGTCCGAACTGTGGCAGTGCACATTCGCCTTGGTGCAAATGGGGCCTGGGAAAGAAAATTGTCAGGATGATTGACTGGTTAAGATGAAAATCCATCACCACCTTAGGCAGGAACTTAGGGTGTCTACGCAAGACCACCTTGTCATGATAAAACTTAGTATAAGGTGAATAAGTCACTAAGGCCTGGAGCTCGCTGACAATGTGTGCTGAAGTGACTACCACCTAAAATATGACCTTCCAGGTCAGGCACTTCAGGTCACAGGTGCACAGCGGCTCAAAAGGTACTTTCATCAGCTGAGCTAACACCACGCTGAGGTCCCAAGTCACAGTGGGAGGCCTTAGGAGAGGCTTTAATTGAAGCAGGCCCCACATGAAGTGTACAACTATAGGCTGTACAGAGATGGGCATACCATCTGCACCTTGGTGGTATGCGCCAATCGCACTGAGATGAACTCTAACAGACTTGGTCTTTAAGCCAGCCTCCAATAGGTATAGAAGATAGTCAAGCAGTTTTATGTGGGGCAGGAGAACAAATCTAGGGCCTTCTGCTCACACCACATGGAAAACCTCCTCCATTTCAGTCCATAGGACTTTCTAGTGGAATGCTTTCTAGAAGCCACCAGGACCTGAGACACATCTTCTGAAAAATCAAGTGGCTGTAGGATTAACCTCTCAACATCCAGGCTGTGAGTGACAGGGCCTGGAGGTTGGGATGCTGCAGCATGCCTTGATCTTGCGTGATGAGATCTGGGGAAATCTCCAGACTGATTGGTCCCTGGATGGACAACTTCCACAGGAATGGAAATCAGACCTGTCTCGCCAATGAGGAGTTATGAGGATCATAGTCCCCCTGTCCACACAAAGTTTCAAGAGAATCTTCGCCACTAAGGCAATCTCAGGATACGCATACAGAAGACCTTTGCCGCAATGACGGGCGAGGGATCCGAGGCTGGTTTGCCATCTGACCAGAACAGAGGCACCTTCCTATTGCAGGGGAACCCAAACAGATTTATGTCTGGGCTCCCCCAGAGGCTGAACATCCAATTCCCTAACCCCTGGTCTAGGGACCAATCATGGGATCTGAAGGCTCAACTCAGCCTGTCCACTACCACGTTCTCCATCCCAGCCAGGTACATAGCCCTGAGCACCATCCCTTGGGACAGGGCCCACCACCAGATCTGGACTGCTTCCTGACACAGGAAGTAAGATCCTGTGCCTCCCTGCTTGTTGACATATCACATAGACACTTGGTTGTTTGTGAGTATAAGGACAAATTTGTTGGACAGCAGATCTCTAAAAGCCCATAAATAGCGCGTAACTGATCACCTGAAGCTCCAGGAAGTTAATTTGACAAGGGCGCTCCTGAGCAGACCAGAGACCCTGAGTGTTGAGCCCATCTACATGAGCTCCCCAACCAAGGTGGAAGGATAATTTGGGTAGGGGGACTTCGAAACAAGATCCCCCGTTTCAGATTTGAAAGTATCCACCACCTGGACAACGAGTGCCGGAGAAACGGGGTGACTCAGATGCAATCCTGGAGGCTCCGAGTAGCCTGGTGCCTTTGCAACCTCAGGGTCCATTGGGTTCTGCGCATGTGTAAACGTGCCCAGGGAGTGACATGGATGGTTGTGGCCATATGGCCCAACAATCTCAACATGTGCCAGGCTGACACCTGCTGACTCTGCTGGATCTCTGCCATGATGGTCGTCAAGGTGACATCCCTCTGGCGAAGCAGGAATGCCTTTGCCTGAGCCATGTCTAGAAGGGCTCCTATGAAATCCAATTAAGTGACAGGCTGAGATGGGACTTTGGGTAGTTGAGAACGAACCCTAGTGACTCCAACACCCAGATGATCAAACGCATGGACCCGTGTCCATGCGTTTACCTGACACGTGCTCTTGACCAGCCAATCGTCCAGATACAGGAAAACATGCACCTCCAGCTGGCTAGGCATTTTGTGAAGACCTGTGGGGCTGACGCGTGCCCGAACAGCAACATCTTTTACTGGAACTGCTGTTTTCCCGATGACAAATCAGAGATATTTCCTGTGACTGGAGAAGATCTCAACATGAGTGTATGCATCCTTTAGGTTGAGGGAGCATAGCCAGTCTCCTTTTTGCAAAAAGGGGATCAAGGTGCCCAGGGAAACCATCTTGAACTTTTCATTTCTTAGAAATCTGTTCAAGGCCTTTAGGTCTTGGATGGGATGGCGTCCTCCTGTTCATTTGGAATCAGGAAGTACCTGGAGTAGAATCCCCTCCCTCTTTACCTTGGTAGAATGGGCTCAACCATTCTGGCGGTTAAGGAGGAGAGATCCGCTTGTAGAACCTCCTGAAGCGCTACCACCCCCCAAAAGGGCACGGAGGGCAATTTGGAGGGACATCCAATTATGTTCAATTGGTACCCCTGATGGATGATGGACAGAACACACTGATCCGAAGTTATTCTGGGCCACTGGTTCGCAAAAAACCACAACCTTCCCCTGACTGGAGGATCCATTGTCCTGGGTATGGGCAATTGCATATGCTTCCTACGACTCTGTCAAAACCCAGGCCTGGAGTTGACTGAGAAGCCGGCCAGAGCTTGGAGACTCTCTGCTGCCTAGGATGGCTGCAGGAGCCCTAATGGTGTTGATGGAAATGAAGAGGCAGAGGATAGTACTTCCTTTGGCAGAAGAAAGACTTCCTTGGTCCCGGTCTTGCCGGCTTCCTAGAAGAGAAGGACAGGCCCAGAGTATTGGCAGAGAGTTGCTGGAGGGCTTCATGGTGGTCCCAAAGCTGGGCCACAGCATCCCTCACCCTACCTCCGAGGAGATTCTCTCCAGTACATGGCACGTCAGCGAGTTATTCCTTTACCTCTGTTCGGAGATCAGACCCGCAGCCATTCCATTCCGCGGGTGCCGATTCATTCTTCAGACTCTCAATGCCATCTCGAAAACATCGTAGGTTGCATGGACCTCGTGTTTTCCATACTCCAGGCTCTTATGAACCACTGTCATGAGGGTGTGCTGCTGCTGTTCAGGTAGCTACTCGGCCACCTCCTGTACCTGCTTCCAAATGTCCCACGACTACTGGCTCATGTAGAGCTGGTAGGCAGCAATGCGGACAATAAGCATGGTACCTTGAAACATCTTCCTCCCAAGAGGGTCCATCGTTCTATGATCCTTCCCCGAAGGTGCCAAGGAATGGGTCCGAGAGTGCTAGGCCCTCTTGAGGGTGGATTTGACACCACCAACTGGTTGCTTATCAAATCCGGCAGCCTTCTGGACGAGGTAAACCCTGTCTAACTTCTTAGCAATGGGAGGCATTGTGAGGGGGTGTTCCCATGTCCTCAGCAGCAACTCCTTAAGGATCTCGTGTACCGGAACCATCACGATCTCTTTAGTAGGCTCCACAAACCGGAGGATCTCAAGCATTTGGAGCCTGGCATCCTCCTCCATCAATAAATGAAATGGGTTGGCTTCCGCCATCACCCTTACAAAACCTGCGATGGTTAAGTCCTCAGGTGGAGGAGACTTCCTTCGCTTCTCTGGAGGAAAAGGTTCTGAAGGGAGATCCTTGGAGCGTCATCCCCCCCTAGGGGTCATAGGGTTCCTCATTCTCACTATAACTGCAGGGGATGGGTCCCTAGGTGCTCAGCCTTCGTCCAGAGGTGCAGGCACTGGTAGAACTGGATGTGGGCAGCAGGACTCGGCATATCTGCCGGCCTCAGTGGAGCTTCCTCTTTGGAGGGACTGGCAATGAATACCATATCGGTAGGGGGAGGCCTCAGGGCCATCCCGGGAACTGGTGCCAGCTATGTCGGTAAAGCACCAATGAGCACATTGAGCTTCTCCAGAAGTGGCACTGGGTCTGGTTGTGTCACCTTTCCACAGGACAGAAGCCCTGCAATGCCCGGTCCACCATTAGCTGGACTCGATGCTCCAGCTCCTCTCGAACGTTGCCAATGCAAACACCGACTGGGAGGAAGAAGGGGTGGCCAGATGCTCTTTGGATCCTTGAGGTGGATCAGTGACTGGCATCAGGACCAGTGGAAACTGTCGTAGACCCCCAGCACTGATGGAGGACTAGCACTCCTCACTGTGGAGTCGCTTCAGGGGCATCGCGGCAAAAGCCAGTATATCCCCATGCATTGACAGGAAGTGGTGGTGATGCTTCTTCAGCTTCCCTCAATGTTTGGCCCAGTCTTTCCCCTGTGTGGGTGCATAAGTGGCAACTCCAGACGTCATGCGATGCCTCCAGGCAGGACACATATCTCATATGGACCTGCGATGAGCATGGTCCTTGGAAACCGGGGGGCATCACCAAAAACCAGACATGGCCATGACAGACAAAACAAAGGAGCAAAAAACAAAGGCAATGAAGGCAAAGCATCTATGGCCAGTGGGCTCTGATGCACTGCCACTACAGGGAATCAACTGCGAAAGGAAACTTACCTGAATCGCCCAAAACCCTGACTAGGAGATGCTACTGAGGGCACTGAGAGGGACCCGGTGATGGAACAGCAAGAAAAAAACAAGAAAAACACAAGAAAAGCTAAGTTTTTCACAAGGCCAAAAGTAGCCAAAGTAAGCTCTCTCACACCACGAGGCTTACAGCTACGTGGAAAGAGAGACTGGAGAGGGACCCTGCGTGAATGCGTGGTATAGGGCATGCTGGGCATGCTCAGTGTGCCTAATCATTGGGGCTCCATCTGATGATGTCACCCATGTGTGAGGACTAAGATCCTGCTTGATCTCTGAGAACTACAGCTACCCCTGCACATGCATACACAAGCAATACATGCGCATAGTCAGTCTTGGCAAACCATAATGCGGGGGGGGGGGGGGAAGGAGCAGGAACAGATGCAGGATGTTTGGTTTAACTGAACTTTAATTGCATTGTATAGCAATTTAAGCAAAATAATAATTTTATGTTATGTTAGTATTTGGGGGGGTGGGGGAAGAAGTCTTAGTATTACATTTTATTTTATTTATTTTATTTTTTATTTATTTATTTAAGGTTTTTATATACCGGCAATCATGAGAACATATCTTGCTGGTTTACATGAAACGGGAGTGCATTAAATACATCAAACTAGAACTGAGGTGACCGAAGGTACAGTTACAGTTAACAAGGGTAGCAAAACTTGGTGAAGAGGAAGAAATAGGAAAGAATAAAATGGTTAAACGATATACAAGTCAAATTACAAGTTATGAGCAAATGGCATGATTAATGGCTGAATGTTTTAGAGGAGTCCTTGGATTGTGTCCTTGGATTGTGTCATTAAATTGTGTCTGGGAAAGCTTGCTTGAATAACCAAGTCTTAAGTCTTTTCCTAAAAGTTAGGAGGCAGGGTTCTAGTCTGAGATCTGTGGGTAAGGAATTCCACAGAAGGGGGCCAGCTGTGGAGGTGGAGCGATCTCTTAGGGTAATGTGTCTAGTCGTTTTCGCAGGAGGAACTTGGAGTGTGCCTCTATAAACATCTCTGGTAGGTCTTATCGAGTTGTATACTTGGAGAGGGAATTGAAGATCGAGGGAAGTGCATTGATGTATAGTTTTGAAAATGATACATATGGCTTTGTACATGATACGGAAGTATACGGGTAGCCAATGTAGCTCTTTCAGGATGGGTGATATGTGGTCTCTTTTTCTTGTGCCTGTTAGTAGTCGGGCTGCTGAATTTTGCACCATCTGTAATGGTTTGGAATAGGAAGAAGGCAGACCTAGCAATAGGGAATTGCAATAGTCTAATTTTGAAAAAATGACTGCCTGGATGATCGTTCTGAAGTCTTGAGCATGGAAGAGAGGTCTTATCCTTTTCAAAACCTGGAGTTTAAAGAAGCAGTCTTTGGTTGTTTTGTTGATGTGTGCCTTGAAGTTTAGCCGGTTGTCCAATAACACTCCTAAGTCTCTAACTTGTGTGGTATGTAGGTTGGTAGGAAGAGCAATGTTAGGTGTATTGTTCTCAGGAGAGATGAGTAGGATTTCTGTCTTGGAGGAATTTAAGATGAGGTGAAGGCTGTTGAGTAGTTGTTTGATTTTTTGGTGGCATGATTCCCAGTAGTCAAGAGTTTTAGAGTATGAGTCTTTGATGGGGATGATGATTTGAATATCATCTGCGTATAGGAAGTACTTTAGATTGAGGTCAGTGAGAAGTTGGCAGAGAGGAAGCAGGTAAATATTGAATAGAGTCGGAGATAATGAAGAACCTTGTGGGACTCCTATGGCCGAGTCAAATCTTGAGGATTCCTTGTTTTGGAGTTTAACTTTGTAACCTCTGTTATTGAGAAAGGTTTTGAACCAAGATAGGACGGTGCCGCAGATTCCTATGGACGACAACTGGTTTAGGAGGATGGCGTGGTTGACAGTGTCGAACGCTGCGGATAGGTCTAACAAGATCAATAGGAAAGAGTTTCCTTTGTCGAGGCCCAGTAAGATATGGTCTGTCAGCGAGGTGAGGAGGGATTCTGTGCCTCGATTTTTTCGGAAGCCGTGTTGTGGGGTGAAGAGAAGATTGTTGTCTTCGATGAAATCTGAGAGTTGAGAGTTCACTAGTTTTTCCATGATCTTGGCGATGAATGGGAGGTTAGCTATGGGGCGGAAATTGTTAGGGTCCTTCGGGTCTAGGTTAGGTTTCTTTAGGAGCGGTGAGATTGAGGCCATTTTGAGATCATCTGGGAAGGTTCCTTGGGCTAGAGAGCAGTTGATGATATTTTTCAATGAGGTGGCTATTGTGTCTGGAACAGATAGAAGTAGTTTGGAGGGGATGTGGTCTGCAGGATGAGACGAAGGTTTCATTCTTCTCAGGATGGTTTGTATTTCCGTGGAAGAGACGGGTTCAAAGGTGTTTAAGCTGACGTTTTTGTGGGCAGGTTGTTGATATGTCTGGAGGTCGGCTGTATTGGAAGGCAGTTGTGTTAGGAGATTGGTGATTTTATCTTGGAAAAACTGAGCGAGTTCTTCCACTTTGGGTTGTGCCATGTTGCCGGGGATTTCTCGCGGAATGGTTTGAGTGAGGCTGGAGACATAAGCGAAATACATAGAAGATGAAAGAGAACATGACCTAAAAAGGATATTTGACACTGGCCTAGAGGACACAGACAGCAGCTCTAGAATCCATAGAATAGTGCGGCAGTGTTGATTGAGCAGGATAACTCAGGATGGTTTTTATCAGTAAGCATTTTTGCTTCCGCTTCATGTTTTTAGCCTCGGCACTAATTTTGGTGAGTCAGCTCTGGATGCGGACTTGACTAGATTTTCAAGCTGTGATGTTTGTTTTGATTTCTTAATACATATGTTTTATTTCTGTAAAACTGTCCTTAAAAAAAAAAAATCTGCCATTATATACTTCCCATTCTGTAGCGTTCTCTGCAAAATGAAAAGGAACACCTCGCGGGCAGGTCAGGTCCATCGCTTGTCTGTGATCTCCAATCTGCTCACCACAATTGGTAGGTTCTCTTTCGCATGGTTGGCAATTTAATCGGGGCAAATGTTGGCTGGCAGGTAACTCAGGCTGCAGTACACTAGCTGCGCTGCCCAGCTTGCCAATCCCTTTCCTGCTCCCACCAGGTGTCCAGGCTCATTCTCTTCTCCCAGTACCAAGGTGGCTAGCATACCATCCCGATTTACAGCCACTAAAGAATGCTGCTGCCTCTCCATGCAGTACTTCTGGGACTGGATCTTGCTAACTTTACTTTTCTTTTTTATTTTCTCAGATTGCAGTCAAAATCAACACAGGCAACATAAAGCTGCAGAGTCCGGGCTGTATGTAACCCTATACACATATCTAATTTAGAAAGAAAGTAGCTTTTTTCTAAAAAGCAAATAGGCCGATTCCGTAAGGTCCGCGGGAAAGCAGGCGTTCCGTGTTGAGCGCCCGGCCACCTCTCCTGGGCGCGCGATCCTGTATTTAAATGAGGGGTCGCGCTAAAAGGAGGCGCTGGGGAGGATTACGCACCCCTAGCACCTCCTTGGCCCAGGAGAGGTGGCTGTCAGCAGGTTCAGAAAACCGACACTCAATTTTACAAGCGTTGGTTTTCTGAACCTGCTGACAGCCATGGATAGGAAAACGGATGCTGGTAAAATTAAGCGTTTGCTTCCCTAACCTGACTGGCCAGCACACATTTAAAAAAAAAAAAAATTGTTTTTAATATTTTGGTTTCCTCCAACTTAATATAGATAGGATATTAAGTCGGGGGGTGTACAGAAAAGCAGTATTTTCTGCTTTTCTGTACACTTTTTCGGGCTGCTCAGAAATGAATGCCTGCCCTTGGATCAGCCACACATGTTTTTTCAGTATCTTGGGTGAAGTACTAATAGCCTCATCAACATGCATTTGCATGTGATGAGCGCTATTAATGTTGGGAGGGAGTTGGGTGCGCTAAACCCCTTACTGCGTCAAAAACGCGCGTCCAACTGTGGGTAAAACAGTGCGTTCAGCCGAGCACACTTTATAGTATTGGCCTGAAAGTTGGCCTCTCTTCAGAACTCCAACTCTGCATGCCTAAATTCTTCTCCTGATACCAAACCACCAGACAGCAGATCTCAGAACACAGATAAGCAAGCAGGGTGCAGAGCCCAGCTAGCAGTCAATTTTAGAGAGAACAGAAAAACATTTTTAACACAAAATGTTAATTTTTCTCTTGTAGCATGAAAGATGAGTACCATGCACCTATGCCAGTTTCCTCTACCTCAGTAATGATGTGCGTACAGTGATAACCCAGGATAAAGTGATGCACAGGACTCCGTGACATCACAAGCAGCTTTATTATGACACTGGAGAAGTGGAGCCAATGAGCAGCCAGCAAATAAATCCAGCAGCTCTCAGCACTGTCCACAAATGAAACAGATTCAAATGGTCCAACTTTGAAAGTTTAAACACCCAAGGGGGTTAACTTGGCTTCTTATTTAAAAGAAAGAAAAAAGATTGTTTAGCAAATTGTGCAGCAAATCAACATAAGCTGACACAGACCAGGAACGGATGGAAAGAAATAAATGCTGACTGAACTTTTGCCAAAAGGAAAACTAAAAATGCAAGTGTACTCTGAAAAAAAGACATACTGCTGAGATACCATCAGCTATTCCTTATTAGCTATGGGCTGGAAAAAAAGAGGGAAGCAGAACTGATCTCTCCAGGGCTTCCTCAGCAGCTAAACTCAAATGCTGCTATCCAGTCCAGAACATGGCAAGAGGTCTCTGCAGGGGAGGGGGAGAATTCACACACTTACTTTTGCAAGACTTTCCATCACTACCGAGGCTAAAGCCAGAGCGGCAGCGGCATGTCCGTGTCTTGTGGCTGTTGCCAAGGAGGCAGATGTCTGTGCATCCTCCCGGCTTCCCAAACTGGTCCGACTCACAGGCGTGGCTCCTCACTGGAGCAAGGCAAAAATTTAAAAAAAAAAAATGTAAATAAGATGTTTTCTTTGTTTTACAATACAGTTCTCCTCCCAGCCAACACCAAAGCAATGATACTATTATTGTTACCTGTATATGCCTCGTTAACTGAGGGTCCAGCAGGGGCACTGCTAGGCACTAGCGCACTAGGCCCATGCCCTGACCCCAGTAGAAAGTGCCCTGAATCTAGGCAGCAAAAACCTCCTGTTGCCAATTCCAGTGGGGCCAAAAGTGCAGTATTCACTCCCCTCCATCCGCTGTCCTCTCTCTCTTGCCCCTGCACCATCCCCCCCCCCCCCCCCCCCATTGTAAGTATCACCTGTCCTGCCCTCTTGATCCTATTCCACCCCTCTCTCTCCCCTCTCCCAGGCTGGCAAGAGGAGTGGCGCCAAATACCATATCAGCTTTCTAAGTTGCACTGGACCAGAGATGTACAGAGATGTGTGCAACTCGTATGGCAAACCTGGTCCCACATGGAGAGGAAGCTGATGTGGCATTAAGCAGGCCTTCTGCTAGCCGGGGAGAGAGAGGGGAGAATAGGAGCAGGCCATATGGGGGACTAGGGGGAGAGCAGAGCATTGTACTGTAGATTGGAGGGAAGAAGAAAAATCCAGAGACATAATACAGGAAAAAGAGGAGGAGGAAGGATGGGGAAAGAAGAGCAGCCAGGAAGGCAAGACTAGACAATAAGAAAAAAAGAGACAATAGGCCAGAAAATAAAGTCTGACGCATGAAAGTTTGGAAAATGTTATTGCCTGATAATGTTAACTCAGCAGGGTAAAATATCCTGGGACCCAATTCAAGTCTCAAGACCCGGACATATCTCCCACACAGAAGTTACAGGTTGGGCACAGCGGGATTTTGTTGACTGATTTGTTTTGGGTTGGGGATTTTTTGGGGTTTTTTTTTTACAGTGCATAATTAATTCTCTTCTGGGTCCTAAATATTTTGAGGGACAAAAATGTGCTTTTAGGTATATTTTTGAGAGCAGACCTACAATTTTCCATGGGAACAGCCCACAGGACCCCAAAGAGCGTACAAATAATGGTGTAACTGTCTAGCACGTCCCAGGAGTTGCCCTGACTTCCATCCCTTGTGCCAAGAACAATTCCCTGCATATTTATCTTATTATAGTTTGATCATCTCTGGCTCTTTTGGAGCTCTCTGTGGGCCAAATTCTTAAGCAACAGCTTAATTTTGCATCAGGAAGGAGTCAACATCCCGTGACCGCTATAAAAAGCTGTTGGAGTGGCAAGAGAAACAGACACAAAGCAAAAACGTTGTTCATATTTCAGGGTTTCACATCTGTTTGAGCCATTGCTCTTTCACAGACAAGATATACAGATAAATACATATATACACATACACACACATTTATATAAATATACACACCTATACATATATGTATGTATGTGTGTGTGTATATATCTATATCTATTTACACATCTACAGCTCTATCAATTACAGGCCAAGCAACCCAAGAACTCTCATGGGACAGCATCTTAAAGTAATCAAAACCCCACCAAAAGACAGCCAATTATTTTTATTTAAAACATTTCTAGACTTCCCAGCCTTAGGAGTGTCATGGCGGCCTCAGTTACACACCAGAGGACCACCCCCTGGAATGAAATGCGCCAAGCTTCAACAGCAGAGACCATTACTAAAGCCTCTGTGGTTTCCCCACCAACTGCAAACCTAGTAACCGCACCGAGCAGATGTCTGGAGGTTGTGGAATATAGGAGTCTAAATAAAGAGCACCAAATCTGGCTACTCATATTTCAGAGGTGCTCCATAAGATCTCCATTCCTTTATGACGACATCACCCTTTCTGCACACCCCCAAATACTGAGATTTTTGTCACACAAAAATCCCCTTACGGACTGGGCTTCTGCATTCTGTTTGGGAACGCCACATTGTTGACCCAATGCACGTACATGTTAACATTACAGTATAGCACAACACTATTTAACATTCTACTATATTGAAGGAAAACAGATGCGTGTCCTGCTTAGAGCTGCCAATAAGGTGCAGAACAAAGGGATTAAAATGATTTTAAAGTTCAGATGCCCCAGTACAGTTTGGTAAGACATGTAAACACTTCATGATGCCTAGCTTCCTTCTTTGGTACAGAAATTTGCACATGGTTAAGGCAATAATCATTATGTGGATTTCTGGATGATTAAGTGCATCATTAACATTAAAAATGGTTTTTCCCTATGCGAAACTAGGCAGAAAAATGCAGTCAGCTAGTGACTAGAGGCACTAACCAATGGCAGAGCAGCTTTAAAAATACTTGATGACATCACCATGTGCTCTGACTTAAGAATATAAGAAGTGCCATGCTGGGTCAGAATCAATGGTACATTGAGCCCAGCATCCCATCTCCAACTGAGGTCAGTTTGGGTCACTTGGAGATAACTCAGTAGATCTTAATGAGAAGACCAATTCCCTGTGCTCATTACCAGGTGGAGGAAGTGGTGATCTTAAAGATTACAATTGAACTGGCCTTATAGGAAAGGAAAAGAAAAGAAACGGATTCAGGGAGCTGAGGGTCACCGTGTGCGCTCTATTATCTGTGACGGAAATTTGAGTAAATTGGATGAACAGTTCAAACGTTATTGGCAGAGGGGCAGGGAGGAGGAGCGCTGAGAAAGAGAGAAAATGATCTTAATAAGACCAGTTTTCTTACAGGAGCCTTGGCTACAAAGCCCTGGATGTATTTCTCCCTGATGGTCTTATTCCTGCAACAATTTTTCGTCTCAAACTACACTGGATTTGATTTGTGTTACTCCTTCTATACCTCTGTCATCTTCCGGCATTAGAAGTTTACCGCACATGTTGCAAACCTTGATAATAGGAATGTAGGTGGGGTAGAGGGAGCTGGGTATTGGATTAAGAATTAACCTTTATTTGTATATGTCTAGGACAGGAGAGAATCAATGAGGTAGAGATCAGAAAAACAACTTAGATAAGGAGGGAATTCTGACAAGCAGTCACGCTTCTACAGCTGGCAGCAGAGACAGATCCTTAACAGGGCAGACTGGATGGGCCAATAAAGTCTTTGCTGTCATTTACCATATTACTGTGTTGTGCCACCCATAGGCAGTGAACAAGGATCTGATCTTATATTTGCTCCTTGGTGGTTTGGGGGGGGGGGGGGGTCTAACGGTGCTGAACTATCATTTTCTATAACAATGGAGGTTATTTCTCATCAATCACTTATTAAACTCTAATTATAGACACCTTGAAGGGTCGAGCCAGGAGAATCAGGTCTCTCAGCTAGAAACAGCTTGTTCCATGGAAAGGGATCAGGAGAATGGCCATGCATGACGGCACCCTGATGAGAGCCGGATGGGCAGGATTAAGAAAGGAGGCTGTGCATAATGGCTTCCTGATGAAAGTCAGATGGGGGAAAGACCAACGAAGTGAGTCAGTTTCAGCACTGCTGGTTCAGTGAATTCAGGAGCGAGGCCCTAGGCCTGAAGCAGAAAGATTTGTCTTGCCCCAGCAGGAAATCAAGGATAGGAATTAAAAAAATGATTTATCCAACACCGTAGCACAATATCAGGAGCTGGATTCCTGAAGCCATGGTGCAGCATAGCATGCACTTCCAGCAGTGACATCGCTGCAGCTCCTTATATGGAGCTGCATTCTTGCAGTGACATCAGGAGCTGCAAGTACCAAAACTGCATCCAAGATCCCGAGCCAAGTAAATGGTGGACACCTATATATCACTAGCAGCATCTGGCCACTAGGTGTCACTGTTCAGCAATGGATGGTACTCACTCCCATGCCAGTCTCCTCAGAACATCTTCAACCACAGCCCCAGCCTGCATAAGTAAAAGAGTCTCATCCCGGGAATCAAAACGGAGGACCTGGGGTTGTTTCCCAGGCCAGGACTCTTGATTCTTGTGCAGCCTGGAATGAGGCTGGTGGGGGACTAGGGGAGGGGGGTCCCATCCACTGCTCAACAGTGACACCTAGTGGCCAGACTCCGGGTCCACATGTAATGGGTTCCAGAGGGAGCCACAATTGGTGACTGCTGGCCAAAGATGGACTGAGTCGGGAGAGAAATATTAAAAAAGGATAAACAATCCTCAGGTACCTGTGAATGAAGGCTCATAGATCCGAGGCCCAATACAGACTGGTTCCGATTCAGATGGAAACCCAAAGAAATAGGAGAAAAATGCCAAGCCCACTTCACCAAAACAAACAAACAAAAATAGCACAACTCCCTTTTAAAAGTGGTCCACGCTAACAGCAAACTTTCAAGTCACTGGCTCGTGCCTGTGAAGCATGTGGTGCTTTTTGGCAGTATACAAAACAGTACAGCTGTTGTCACAGGGCAGCACCTTTGCATCCTAAAAAATTAATAAGAAAAATTTAACAAGAAAAAGAAGGGCCTGAAAAATATACAAAATCTGAACTCCTCTCCACTTTACCATTAAAATATGTTTTAAAGCTGTTTTTTTTCCCCCGGTTCATTTCTTCACTTCAGCTAGTACATAGGGATGTGCATTTGTTTGAAACATTGATCATGTCAACGTCACTTTGTCATTTCATGTCATTTATTTCCGAATAGTGCGCACTAAAAACGATAGAAGGAAAAACATAAAATTTGGTGGGTTTTCTATCATTCCGTTTTGAAGTGGTGCAGTATTTGCACCAATGGGGGTAACAGGGGGGTACCCTGCATGGTGCGCAGATACTACCATATGAAGCTTGCTGGGCAGACTGGATGGAACATTTGGTTCTTTTCTGCTTTCATTACTATGTTACTATTTCCGAAACCTAAAACTAAAAGATTGGGAAAAAATCCTAAACAACATGGAAATTTGCCCAATGACACAAAACAATATTTTTTGGCCTGCACACCCCAGTACATATACTTATTTTGCATTACCTGGGAATACAACTGTTTAGCTGGTAAAACACAAACAGCCACAGAGCTCTCCCAGGGTCATAGACAGAGTAGAAGTCAACACTGGCTTCTCTCCCTTGCATGGAGTCTATGGCCCGTAATGCTGCCTCACCCCTCTTTTACCTGTGGGCTGACGCCGCTGGTGGTATATGTGCAGCGCCCCGCCCTTGTCCACACGGGTCACCACCTGGTACTCTGTGCTGTTGAAGCGATTGACCCGGATGACGCTCGTCTTCTGTTGGGCATTGGCGTTGTCAGAATTCGTGGCGTACAGGTAGTTCTCGAAGACAGTCAGGCCATAGAGATGCTCAATCTGGGGGGGGGGGGGGATGCAGATAACAGTTCATCTGAGCAGAAGGTAAATCTGGATGCACAAGGCGCAAGGACAGTACCAGCCATTCCAAAAAATAAAATAAAATGGCACATCTGTAGGGGAAATTTGTGGCTGGCCCTGTTACACGAGTGCCCCAAGACTGCAAACATGAATTTGATTATATTGTAGAAGTCTGCCCTTGCTTAGGATAGTATACAAACTTATTTAATTCACATAGAATACCTCACTCTATCTAGACAATAGAAACTAACTACCACATACACACTCATTCACATCCAGCTAAAAACATGTTAAAATGTTATCTCCAAACATTGTGATCGCAAAATATTTTAACAATGAATTATATCATCAATACAACACTTTGTATATCCAATTTTAATCACTTCATCTTAATTACAATGTATTCATCAATATCGTTGTTCCGTTAGTATAACAATGTGTATTCATCAATATTGTTGTTCCGTCACTATAACATTGGACAATATCGTTGTTCCGTCACTATAACATTGGACAATGTTATAGTGACGGAACAACGATATTGTATGTGGTAGTTAGTTTCTATTGTCTAGATAGAGTGAGGTATTCTATGTGAATTAAATAAAGTTTGTATACTGTCTTGAATAGTATGTGATATTCTCCATATTTCTTTATGGGTTATGTATAAGGAGATATCGTTTGATGGAATAACCCCATGTGTATGATTTACCCTTGCTTAGGATAGGACACACAATACAGAGGGGAAGCAGCTTAAATAAGGGTGGAGATGTGCAGTTTCACAGGTTCTCGTGATTCAAAAAGACCCCAATTTTTTTTTCTTGTAAAATGCCATGTTAAAAAAAAAAAAAAAAATCAACAAATCAATCCCAAATATATTAAGCAATCACAATCAGGGATGTGTGATGACAATGAAACGACACTGATAAATAGGAAAAACATGGTACTTAGCCAGGCCTCCTGCACCCCAACTTTCACAACACACACCTCCTTATGTCCAAAAACTAAAGTACCAGAAGGAAGTATTTGCCACAGAATGAAAAGCTGAAGGGCAAAGGGGTTGTTATACGAAGCTGTAGGGACAGAAACTCAACAGGAATGGAGAAATTACTTACCTCATTCTCTCTCCTTAGTGTAGACAGATGGACTCAGGACCAATGGATTGTGCTCCCCTGCTAGCAGATGGAGACGGAGTCAGGTTTCAAAGCTGACGTCACCCTAGATATACCCCTGCAGTGACCTCAGCCCTTCAGTATTCTCTTCAAAAGCCACTGTGGACTATTGAAAAAACTTGATTAAAAATGGATAACCGTAACTGATTTCAACCAAACACTGAACCCCAGTAAGATTATAGATGGCCTGATCTATAGACTGGATGACGGCTTATCCGTAATCTCTTGGAATCGATATCCACTACATGGGAGAATCCTTGGCACCGTTCTTGGGCAGTCATGGGCAGGATGCTGAGTTCTGTCTACACTAAGGAAAACGAAATTATAAGGTAAGTAATTTCTCCATTTCCTAGCGTGTAGCCAGATGGACTCAGGACCAATGGGATGTACACAAGCTACTCACGATCAGGACACAAAGGCTGTGTCCTCCCGGGCCTGAACGTCCAGGCCATAAAACCTGGAGAAGGTGTGCAAGGAGGACCATGCCACCACTCGGCAAATATCAAAGGGAGACCAGCAGTCTAGCTTCCACCCATGAGATTGCCTGAGCCCTAGAGAAATGAGCTTTAACCTTAACCCAGCGAGCTGTGGTAGCCCGCAAAGCTGATTCGCTCTGCTTCCTTCCACCATGAAGGACAAACAGGCGGTCCATCTTTCGTACAGATTCTGAATCTTCCAGATACTGCACCAAAAGCCTACTGACATTTAAATGGCGGAGGAGGGGGTATTCTTCTGCGTCCTTGTGCTTATCTAGGAATGGCAACGGGATGGACTGATTCAAATAAAACTCCGAGACTACCTTCAGCAAGAAGGATGGAATGGTACGAAGCTGTAACTCTCCTGGAGTCATCCAGAGGAACGCTTCCCAACACAACAATGCCTGTAGTTCAGAGATGCAACGTGCCGATCATATAACCACCAGGAACACAGTTTTCAGGGTTAAAAAATGCAAGGAAAGACTGCACAGCGGCCGAAAGGAGGCCACTGCCAAAAACTCCAATACTAGATTTAGATTCCACAAGGGAATCGGCCACTGTAGGGGTGGCCGGAGGTACTTCACCCCTTTCAGAAAATGGGCCTTGTCCGGATGAGCTGACAGGCAGGTTCTCTTCATCTTGCCCCCAAGAGAGGAGGGAGCCGCTACCTTCAAGGAGTTAAGGGTCAAACCTTTATTCAAGCTATCCTGCAAAAATTCCAGAATTAGTGGGAGTTTGACCCTCTGAGGAGAAACACCACATTCCTCGCACCAGGCCTCAAATACTCTCCAGACCCGCACGTACACTAATGATGTACAGAACTTCCACGCATGAAGATGGCAATTATTGCCACCGAATATCTTTGCTTCATTAGGCGAGCCCTCACAAGGGCCAGTCTGTAAGACAGAATTGAGTCTCATCCTCGTGAAGGACCAGTCCCTGCTGTAGCAGGTCCCTGTGTGATGGGAGGCACAGGGGGGTCTCCACAGGAGTCTCCACATGTTCGCATACCATGGACGCTTGGGCCCACCTGGGCCCACCTGGAGCTATTAGTAGGACTAATCCCTGTGGCATTCGATTCTGCGAATGACCCTGCCCAGTAGGGGCCACGGAAGGAAGGCGTATAGCAGCTCTTCTTCCAGCCAGGACTGAATGAGTGCATCAATCTCCAGGGTCAACTGATCTCTTCTGTGACAGAAAAATTGGGGAACTTTCACATTGTTAGATGCGGCCAGCAGGTCGATGGACGGGAGATCCCAGCGATTTACTACTAGCTGAAAGGCTTTGGCTGACAACGCCAACTCTGCTGGATCCAGACTCTCCCTGCTTAGAAACTCTGCTCTGAGGTTGTCTTTTCCTGCGATGTGGGAGGCTGAGATCATCTGTACATGTATTTCTGCCCATTTCTGCCCATTCCATAAGGAGGTTTATCTCCTGTGACACTTGCTGGCTTTTGCTTCCACCCTGGCGGTTGATATAGACTACCATTGTTGTGTTGTCCGACATTACACAGACCGCTTGACCCTGGAGTATGTGATTGAATTGTAGACACATCAATCTAACTGCCCAGGCTTCCAGACGGTTGATGTTCCAGAGAGCCTCTTCCTCGGTCGAACATCCCTGGGCCGTCAGTTCCTGACAGTGAGCTCCACAGCCCCAGATGCTCGCATATGTCATGAAGACCAGCCAGTTCAGAAGGAACAGAGGTACACCCCTGCCCAGATGAGCTTCCTGCATCCACCACTGGAGACAAGAGCATGCTTCCATTGATAAATGGAAGCAAATTGAATAGTCTTGAGACAATGGGTTCCAAGATGACAGCAGGAAGCTTTGAAGTGATCACATGTGTGCCCTGGCTCATGGCACTACTTCCAGTGTTGCCGCCATCAAACCAAGGACTTGAAGATAGCTCCACACCATCGAGCATATCATGTTCATCAACAGACGCACTTGGGACATCAACTTCTTTATCCACATGATCAGGAGGAAGGTTTTGCCCTGCTTGGTGTCAAACCAGAATCCCAGTTATTCCAAGGACTGGGAGGGTTTGAGACTGCTTTTGTCCAGGTTTACGACCCAACCAAGTTCCTGAAGCAAGGTCACCCTGCTGATCATCGGAGACTCCCTTCTACAGACTTTGCTCGGATCAACCAGTCGTCCAAGTATGGGTGCACCAGGATTCCCTCATTTCTCAATGCTGCAGCTACGACCACCATAATCTTGGATAAAGTTCTGGTGGCGGTGTCCAGGCCAAAGAGCAGTGCCTGGAAGTGATAACGGCGATCCAGTACTGCAAAGCATAGGAAACAATGTTCTTGCAAGATTGGAATATGTAGGGAGGCCTTGGATAGGTCCAGAGAAGTTAAGAACTCTCCTAATTATTCGGCCATTATGATGGAGCATAGGGTTTCCATGTGGAAATTAATCACTCATAGTTGTTGGTTGATGCTCTTGAGGTCCAGAATGGGCGAAAAGAACCATCCTTCTTGGGTACGATGAAACAGATGGAATAATGCCCTGTATTTTCCTGGGGTGCAGGTAATGGGATTATAGCCCTCATATCCTTCCCGTATGACCTCCAGTACCCATTTGCCCGAAGTGATCTCGAGCCACCATTGGTAGAAGAGGGACAGTCAATCCCCTATCTCCTTGTTCCAGAGGGTGGGTCAGTAAAACTTCACTGGGGGGCGAACCTGAACCCGAACCTGACCCTATCTCTTGGGCTGCTGACTCCGAAAGAACTGAGATCTCCTAGAGGATCGAGACCTCTGAAATGTCAAATTTCTATAGGGGCAAAAGCATTGGGAGCCTCTGGATCGAACCCTCATGGGCAAGGGGCGCTGTAACTGCTTTCTCATCTTCTGGTAGCCGGGGTACTGGAGATTTGCCCCATTTACTGGCCAGCTTTTCCAATTCATTTCCGAAGAGGAGTGATCCTTGAAAGGGCATCTTTGCGAGATTTGCCTTGGAGGTTGCGTCTGCTCACCAATTCTGCAGCCATAGCTGTCTTCTGGCCGCCACCATTGAGGCCACTCCTCTGGGCGAGGTATAGACTAGGTCCAAACCCGCGTCAACTAAAAAGGCAGGTGGCAGTGGGTTCCATAATCGCTCTGGAATTCGCTCCTGAGTCATCCACCTCCCGAGAGAGGAGCAGGCACAAATGAGCTACCAGGGCACAACAAGAAGCAATCTGTAAGGTCATGCAATGACCTTACAGATCATGCGCATCCTTTAAGGTTGCTAGTCCCTCCACCGGTAGAGTTGTTCGCTCAGAGACGGCACAGACCAGCGCATCCACTTTAGGAAAACGCAATGTTCTCTCACTGCCGGATCCAGTGGGTATACAGCTTCTAACGCTCATCCACCTTTAAAACTAGCTTCTGGGGCATCCCATTCCAGGTCAATCAACTCCTGGGTGGCTTCCAGTACTGGAAAGTAGCAAGAAGTTTTCCATAAGGAAATCAGAATGGGATTCTTCTTTGGTTCCATCAGAGTCTGCCCCAGGAACTCCCAGCATTTTCAGGGTCTGGGAAACCAGGGCCGGCAGTTCATCTCTATGGAAAAACTGTAACATGATCCGATACGATTCTAAACCGGGGGAATTTCCCAATCTTCCAAGGAATCTGGATCCTCTACTTCGTCCATGCCGTCCGGGTCCCTGCCAGGGATACTCTTGGTGAGTCGAGGCATGCCTCGAGGTCTGCTAATAGGACTGGTAGAGGGAGAGCTTACTGGCTGAGGTTCCGTCTGGACAGGGGCAAGTGAGGTAGCAGACTGTGCCTGTATGAAGGCTTGAAGGCCTTGAAAGAATTCCACTCAAGAGAAGGGGGCAGGTTCCGTGCCTAGCCCAGGAGATACTGGGGCAGGTGCCGCTAGGTTTCCCTCTTCCGGGGTTACTGAGATCCAGGGTACTTCCGGTTAATGCTGTGGCTGACCCATCCTCTGAATGGGAGGAGCAAGCTTAGCAAAGTCCAAGGAGGCCAACTCTCCCTGGGCTTCCTCTCAGTGCTGACATAAGCAAGAATCCAGGTCAGGCTGTGCAGCCCTAATATGACAAGCAGCGCAGAGAGAAAGGCACTTATGTTTCTTTGCTGCTGGAGCCATTGGCGACGGTAACTGTGTATTCAGACGGCTCGCGCTTAAAGTTTTATGCTCAAAGATTTCAGGCACCTACATGGGCTGCAGCAATGCACACCCACAGCCCATGCGTCCAGTTTTACATGTATTCTGCGCCTAGTAATTTGTGCACGTATGGTCACGCACGATGTGTGCAAGCCAACACGCACTGCGCATACCGAAGCTCTATGGTGGCAATACTTGCACAAAAACACACGCATGATGGTACCACCGCACCTACCATGTGGTGTGCTGACCAAACTTAAAGCGGGGCCTAGCCAATGGGGGGTTGCTCAACTCGCTCGGAAAGCCACTTTCTCTTACCCCAACAGGATTGGGAATAATGCCGGTACAGCACGCCAAGCAAGGAGACCGGAGGAAGTCTTACCGAAACCTCTCTAACATCTCTGAATCAGAAGGAAATCTTCTTCTCTTACTGACTGAGTACAGAGACAGTCTCTGGCTGGGAGGTGAGGGGAGTGCTTGGCCGTCACCGCCGCATTCAGCTTCCCGCACCTGCTGCCTTTCGGCTGCTTCAGCAGCAAAGTCCACGCTGGGCACACCTATGAGGGATCTCAGAAATCACCTCAGGAATTCTCAACTGGGGGAAGGACCTTTAGGTATCACTGCAGGAGAGCGGGCCTCAATCTTTTCTCCAATTTAAAAGTAGAATTTCTTCTTCAAAAGGATACAGCGATCCCCATAGGGAAAGCATGCCCGCATCTGCTGGAGACGGAGAAATACTGAATGGCTGAGGTCACTACAGGGGTGTATCTAGGGTGATGCCAGCTTTGAAACCTGACTCCGTCTCTATCTGCTGGCAGGGGAGCATAACCCATTGGTCCTTAGTCCATCTGGCTATACACTAGGAAATGTGAGAAAATACTCTTTCAGTGAAAGGGTGGTGGATATCTGGAACAGACTTCCAGCAGCGGTTACAGGAGCCAAAACAGTGGCAGAATTCAAACACGTACAGGATAGATCCAAAGGAATCTCATCTGGGCAAGAGGGGGAGGCTATCAGAGACTGAGTAAGACCTGTGAGAGTATGGCAGGCTAGTAGAAAAAGGGCAGACTGAGTGCATGAAGTGGGCTTTTTCTGCTGACATTATCCATGTTTCGGGAAATCTGTGCCTCTTGCATGAAGTCACAAAATGGAGGCTAAACTTCAGGCAAAATTCTTTTAATTTAAAAATTCTAAACATGGCAGCAGCACTGCAATCTATTCTCATGCCTGTGTTTTTTTGGTAGATATTTTGCCCATTTATTTCTAGGGATATTCAGGAGACATTTCCTCTCACAACACGCTTGTAAGTCCCTTACAAGCATGAAGGACACATTTCTCACCAGAGGTCTGTTCTGTTTTGTACTTCCATAAATAAAGTATAAATCATAGAAAAAAAAAGAAATAACCTCTCACTTTTGGTTTGTCAGCTCTGAAAAATGCATTAGAATTTGTAGCTGACATTAACAAAAAATATTTTAAAATTCTCTTTACAATTAGATTCCAAAGGACAAATTCTGCAGCAATGAGCAAAACCACAGCAGCAAACATAGCACCACGAAAATGCAACTCCCAGGCTGAACATACCAAGAGCCCCTGAATAATGGTGTGTCTGTTCTTCCCTTCATAATCCACCACTTCAATGTAATCCAGATACGCGTCCGCCCAGTACACAAGCCTGTTCACCAAGTCCAGCGAGATCCCGTGAGGAAACACTATCTTACTGTCCACCAGCTTGCTTCTGTTCTGTCCGTCCATGTCGCACCTCTCCACCTTTGGGATCTGCCCGTAGTCTGTGAAGAAAACTTTCCTGCCAAACACACCAAAGAGAGGGGCGTTAACAGGGAAAAGAAGGGGTGCGTAGCTGATAAGGCCCTAGCTAAACTTCGGTATATGAAAACGTACAAATAAAAATAAATAAATAAGTGTCAGAACTGAGAGAAGACTCAAGGCTCTCTTAATAGATGATTGACTCTGCTATAAAGCCCAGTGGATGCTAGATTAAATGTTGCTACATACAGGAATAGACTTTCTTCCCTAGTTTACCTGCACAGTCCATTGCTTGCACCTTACTAATTACTCATCTACAGCTCCTAGAGCAGGATCAGATTCAGGCAGGGGAAACCTAAACAGCTGCCCCAATAACAAATTTTCACAAGCACCAAAGTGTCACCACTGCCTTGCCTCTATCCATGGCCTGTGCTCCCATCACAGCACAGGCAGCAGCAGCAGCAGCAGCAACTACTTAAAAGAAATTCAGGACAGGGCCTGGGAGCACCTGGGCCCTACGGGGACCAGCAGCACCTTGAACATCACACAAGTTTCCATGGTAACAGGAAACCCATGCATGACATGGGGGGCAGGGTACTGCTGAGCCTGTCAGCACACAAGGGCTCTCAGGCTCTGTGCTGAATTTTTTTTAAATAAAATATTTAGATGATGTCTTTTCATTGGTACCTCAAGACAAGTTACGTTCAGGTACATTGGGTATATCCCTCTCCCCAGAGCACTTACAATCTCATTCACTAAGTCACGCGAGGCCGTTTATCGCTTGACAATCACTGTTTTTCATGTTGTAAATGGCCTACCGCAAGGATAATGCCAGATATCTGATATATTTCACATTAAATAAGCCCCGATACCACATGTATTAAAATGAACTCATTAGCATGCAAAAACATGCTAATGAACTCATTAATACCCTGAACTATGCTAATAAAATAGTGCAGCTTGCCAAAAAATTTGCAAGGCGTGTTATTTGAACTGACGTTAGCTAAAACTCAATACTGCAGCTAACTTCCCCAGGTGCACTGGGACATTAACGCACGTCCAGATGCACCCGGGGCCCTGTCTTAAAAGAGGCTGCTCAGGCCCAAGTAAGCCCCCACAAAAGTAGTAAAAAAAAAAAAAATCACTCTGGCTCTGCACAGACACACACACCCCCATCCCACCCCCCCCCCCACCCCCATAGAGGAGGAAGCTGTAGCCAAAAAAAAAATATGAAAATTGGTACAAGCCCTGGCCCCTAACACCTCCCTTTTACTTAAAAAAAAACAAAAAAAAAACCCCAGTCCTGGAGACCCAACCAACCTCACACACAAAATACTCCTTGGAGGTCTAGTGAATGCCCTTCCCCCAACCACAATCTAATGGACTCCCAACCCCCACCCCAGCCCACTCCCTGGACCCTCCCTTATTTGAAAAAGTGGCATTGGTGGTCCAGTGTAGGCCTGGAGTGCCCCCTAGCCTCCAGGTCTGATGGCAGCCATTTTGGAAAATGGCTGCCGCCAAGCCTTTACCCCTATCACATGAAAGGGGCAAAGGTCAGGAGTCGCCATTTAGAAAATGGCAATCATCAGACCCAGAAACTAGGAGGCTCTGGGCTGCTACTAGACCACCAATGCTACTTTTTCAAGTAAGGGGAGGGATCTAGGAAGGGGGTTATTGTTAGGGCAAGCAGTAGGGTCCACTAGACCACCAGGGATCTATTTGTGTGTAAGGGGGTGGGGGTTCAACTAGAGAGCATTTTTTTATATAAGGGCCTCCCCTTATAGGGTGGAAGTGTGGAGGTCCCAGCTTCTGAGGGTCAAATTTTTATTTTTTTTTTTAAGAGGGAGGGGTTGGGGATTGGAGGTGGGCTTGTGTCGATTATCAAAAAATTTGGGGTACTTTTTTTGGGCTACATCTGACACCGCCAGGGACGGCTGGGGTGGAGAACAGGTAGTGGGATTTTGGGAGGATTTTTTATTTTATTTTTTTGGGGGAGAGCTTACTCAGGGCAGAGTGGCCCCTTTAAGCAATGGCAGCTCCACAGTCCGGGGGTTGCCATTATGAATTGTTTGGGGGGCTTTCACTGCCATGGTATTTTTCTCTGCGAGATACCGCCACAGGCCACGGTGTTTTCCCACAGGGTATAATACTGTGAGAATCACACAGCAGCAGGGTCATTTGCCACAGCTTTGTGACACCCCCTTGGGAAAAATATCATGACTTAGTGGATGACCCCCTAAGTTTATACCCGAGTCATTGAAGAGTGAAGTGACTTGCCTAAGGTGAAAAGGAGGGCCAACGGGATTTGAACCCTTCCCTGGTTCTAGGATCTGAGCAAGAGAAGTCCAGGTCTCCTGCATCTCCAATGACCCAGGGAAGAGGATCATCCCCCTGCACCCAGGGAATATGTCTGAGGGGGACACACACCTTCTTCCTCTGTTGCCTATAGGTGCCGGCTTATTAAATCCAGCCCTGCCCTAGATCTAGAACTGTATCCAACGAATGACAACATTTTTGGTTGGATCTTGCTACTTACCTGTAGCAGAAATGTCCTTTGAATGTATTCCTTGAGGCCAAACTTCTTTCTCATAAGAGAATGACCATGTGTCATATAACGCCCCCCTCAAAAAAAAAAAAAAAAAAAGAACCATGCATGCACCCCCCCCCCCCTACTCACACTCCAACATATCAGAACTCTTATTACTGGGATCATTCAGCTGAGGACAGGAATTAGTGGGGCCCAGTCACATGTGCAAGTTTGCCAGTCCCCATGGAAAGATTCATTTTTCAGCTCTGACTGACTGAAATGGATGACAGAAGAACTGGGTCACCCCAGACAGGCAGTTTGAAGGCTTCATAGAAAAACTCATCTGTCTGTTGTCCACAGGCAAAGTACTGGCAGAGCTGGGTGTGTCTGAATCCCACTACTGAAACAGAAGGGGGTACTGCAAGGCAGGAACAAGGTAATCTGGCAGGACTGAGATACACTAGCAGAGCTGTGCATGTGTGTGTGTGTCTTGTGTGTGTGTGTGTGTGTGGGAGGGGTTTCTGTACTAGCACAGCAGGGAATATTACAGAGCAGAATTGAGCTGCACTGGTACAGCTGTGGGTCGTTCTCAGTACTGGAGTAGCAGGGGGGGGGTGCTGCAGGGCAGGATTGAGGTGCTCTGGCAGAGCTCTGCAGCAGAGTGCAGGCAGCGGGAGGTGTGAGGCTTCGGCGGCAGCACCAACAGTGTCCACAATTCTTTCCTTCCAGATGACCCCCTTAGTGTGGTCATGCAGAGCCACCAAATTAGTGCCACCAGCAGGAATTGCATTAAGTTTAACTGCAGCACAGCGTGAAAACATTAAACCTAGGTAACTATGTCCTTGCTCGCACCTTGCGCTGGATTTACAAGCATCTCCCTTTATCTTTCTTGTGGCGATGAGTAGTGAGAAAGTCAATGCTAGATGTTCTTAGGTCTCTAAGCAAATCTATGCATCCCCTCAATCCCCACCCAAAATTAAACAGTCATTTCCATTACAAGAAGCACCAGGATCTTCCAACAGCCTTGGTTTATTGTCAACATTAGGGATGCAAGTAAGCAAGGCTTAATCTCTCCACACATACAGCAAGGGATCGGCTACTGCTGGTTATCTTGACTGACAGCAATAAGATGTTGACAAGTCTGTGTGTGTCTGCTTCTATAGATATACCTGCAAGTGACTGAGCGTAAGGAAAAGGGCCATGCACAACCACCACAGGATGGAAGCCAGCTGGGGGGGGGGGGGGTAGAAGTTTGTCTTACCCCATGGCAGGATCCAGGGCAATTCCTTTAGGATTGTAGAGCTCCTGATCCAGCAGCGTCACACAGGTTTCTCCATTCTTGTTGCACACAAATATCCGGTCATCAATATCGTCAACAAAATAGAAGTTTCCCGTCAACCAGTCGATGGCCATCTGCTCCACATCTACATGAGAGAAGTGTGTGTGGGGGGGGGGGGGGGGGGGGAAGAAAGAGGGAGGCTAATGAGAATACAGTGTCCAAAGCTGTTTCAACCTGACCATGACACTGACTAGATGCCACTTTGAAACTAGCCATCTTATCTCCAAAGTTCATTTAGCGTGACTGTGGTTATTTTTAAATCAGCTCCTGCAGTTCTCTCCCGTCTCAATGAGCCCCCATGGCTTCTCCTTCTGCTAGTGACAAGGCGGGACCAGATGTTTTGCTAAAGCTGTTTCAACAGTGCCACAGGGTATGCCTCGGCATTTTATATAACAAAGTCGCGGCTTCACAGAGGCCAAGAGCACCTTAATGACTAGCAGATTTATTGAGGCCTAAAAGTTTGAGGATGAGAGAGCACGTCCCCAGCAGCAAACATTATCAGTAAATTGTGGGGAGGGGCAGGGTTCGTGGGCAACGGGGATCTAGCAACCGCGTACAATGCTGGAAAAGTTAAGGAGAATGTTCACAAATTAGAACCCCACAAAGTAACCACAAATATGGCTAGCTGCTCCCTCTCACAAGTCACTTTCACAGCACTGCATCACACTGGGCACCGAGTGGTACCATGGAGGGAGGCGATGCACTCTGCTACTGAGTAAAAGTGGCAAAGAGAGAGACGGAGCAGGCCCCCCCCCCCCCCCCCCGGCCATATCTGGCTGATTCAGTCTGAAAAGGTTCACAAAGTCAAGTATTGCACGTGGCAGAGTCTCTGAAGCAAGACTAGCAGCTGTGTGCAGCCACGGTTTAAGTACAGAGCGTGTGTCGCAAGAGTCCCAACACCAGGAAAGCCACTACTCGAAGCAGCCGAGAAGGGGCCGGCAATCAAAGACATCAGCCAGCTGAGAAACACGCTGGTCATGCAGTACTGAGTCACAGAAGGATGGCACTGAAAGGGAAGTTCAGGAGGTCATGCAGGCCCATCCACCTTCAGGCAGGATCCTCTGCACCTCTTAAACCATCCCAGACTGCTGAGGATCTGACCTGGCTGTCCTTAAGACCCTCCAGTGACAGAGATTCCTCCTCCTCCCCGGGCTAACTCCCTGTTCCACTGCTCACCCACCCTCGCAGGGAGAAAGTACTTCCCGACGTCTCACCCCCCCCCCCCCCCCCGATGCTGGAATTTAAGCCCAGTACTTTAAATGAACACATAAGAAAATTTATTCTTGCTCGCAGACATGGCTGAGAAACAACACACAATCCCCTTTACCTCGCCTGTCTCCCCCTCCCCGGAATGTAAACCATTCACAAATGCACACGTTTACATTCTGTAACAGAAGCCTGAAGCACTTATTTTGATGTTTACACGAATCGCAATGTGGGTTTCTGGGCCATAGACCGAGCACTGTGGCGCAGAAGGATCCGGGCAAACACCTCAGAACTCAACATCTGCTTGGTGTCTACATTCGCAGCCACGGCACAGAAGGGATGTGCGTGCATCTAGCCGATGTGAAAGGCGGACACAGGAGAAAGAAAAAAATAGACATGAAAGTGAAACCCCCGTCGAAGATGAAAACGCGTCTCACAAAATTATAAAACACTTGTATACTTTTATTTCTTTGTGCACGACAGCTTCCCTTGTATTTAGAGGTCTTGAAAGCTTCCTTTTTTTTTTTTTTTGCTTGGCCAGTCAGACTAGAAAACCGAATACTCTGACAGGCAAGGATTTCCGAGGGGGCTCTGGAGCACCAAACACTGCACAGATAGAAGCACATCTGGCTCAACCAGCTGCTGCCAAGGCCGGCCTCCCTCGGGAAGGAAGCACAGGACTGACGGGTTATTGTTTCGGATGCGAAGATAACTGCGGTGACTCTGCTGAACTTGTAGGTGGGCAAGCAATGCATGCCCAAGGGTGACTCCACACATAAGACCCGCCATCCTCCACAGGAACATGGGAACGGCCATAGCGGGTCACAATCAAAGGGCCCCGCACAGTCCGGCATCCTGTCTCCAACAGTGAGAGGCAACAAGTTCTTGGAGGAAGCGTGTAAGCAACGGGGGGAATGTGCAGCTTTGTTTGCCTGTCTTCTGTCCCCATTCCCACCATCTTTTTTTTTCTCTCTCTCTTTCTGCAGCTAGAGGCGATTAAAAAAAAAAAAAAGGACCATAGACCAAATATCTCTAAATACTCTTGTCAATTTAAAAGCTCAGAGGATTTGCAGAATTGAGGCTAATGAGATTATAGCACTAGGGTAGAAGGGTGGAAATTTAAACATCTGTATTTCTGTTTTGGGGGTTTTGTTATTTTTTTTTTTCTTTTTACTGTGCATCAACTGGGACTCTGGTAGGTGGTTTATGACAGAGCAGTCGAGTAATGAACTGGGTTAAAAGCCAAGCTGGAGATCCAAGTCCTAAACCCTGTGGAATCCCAGCTGTGAAAACGCAAAGGAAATTAAAGAGGATCATTTACAGCAAATAGCTGGGGGGGGGGGGGGGGGGGGCGCTGCACCACAACAGGAAGCACAACCACCCCGACACTAACCAGCGCCTGGACTCTAACTGATTTCTCAGGGCTTTAAATGTTAATACCGGTAAGAAGTTATGAAATGGAAAACGGGGAGGAGATGCACCACGCAAGCCGATTGGCTGTGAGAAATCTAGGCCGACCTGCTCCAGAGAGCTGCTCCACTTTAACAGAGAGAGTTCAGGTAAATGAGGACGAGAAGAAAGTGATCAACCACCAGAGGGGATGAGAAAAATGAAGCTACCACAGGAAACCAATGAGGAAAAAAATAAAAAAATCTCCCCCTCCCCCCCCCCCCCCAAAAAAGTAAGCTCCTTTTATATTTAAACTATGGAATGTCGTAAAAAAAAAAAAAGTGTTTTGACAAAGCCCAAGGGAAAACCCCCCCCCCCCCCCCCCAAGAAAGATGGAGGACAAAAGCCAGATCATTCTTCTCCCTCATAGCACAGACATTACAGCTTTTGTGGAAACTAGAAACCATTCCTTCCAACACCGAGGAGTTCTCATTACACTGCTCCCCTTCCACTTCATCTGTCTTCTAAAAAGGTCACCACACCTTTTTCCCACTCAGCTCACTTAGGCAACTGGAAGTATCCAAGTGTTTCATGCCCCCCAGCTATAATTCTATTGCTGAGATACAGCAGTGAGAGGCTAGGCCTAGATTTTCATCGTATGTTCGCTAAGGCCCTCAAGAGAACCAAGAGACTGCCATGGAACCTTGTGCAGCTCAGTGAAGCGACTCCTCCTACCGTGCCTTAACAGCTAAACCACTGTGGCTGGCCACCATCACCACCAAGATCAGCATTTTAAATCAATACCACATGAATGGACAACCTAGAAAGTGCTTATCTACTCACCTCACTCTTCTCCACCAACACCTCAACTGCTAGGGGTGGGAGGGTTCACTTGGTGAAAGGTCAATGCCTTTCAAGTTCGGATCAATCTATAACACAAGTTTCCTTTGACTGGTTGGTACACCATATTCCTAATCCAACTCTTCTGAGCTCTCACGCCCTTAGTTATGTTGCACTGGGGTATCATGGAGGAAAAATAATCAGTCATCTGGCCAATATTGAGTGCTTAATCTAGGTGGCCAAAATCTATCCACCTAGAATTAAGTTAATTTTAAGACAAAACCCTAGAAATCTGGGTTTGGCTAAAAAAAACTTAGGTTAAATCAAATAACATACATCCCTTCTACCTCCTGCCGCATTTAAAACATCGAGCTGAAGGCTGACAGTTGCCACTTTCCTGCTCCTTTTAGAAGTAGGAGGCTGACAGAATCATCCCTCTCCCTCCTGATTATTTAGTTATTAAATCACAAGAGGCTTGTGAGAAATTGCAAGAGAACCTTGTGAGACTGGGCATGCAAATGGCAGATGACATTTAATGTGGACAAGTGCAAAGTTATGCACGTAGGGAAGTGAAACCCAATTTATAGTTACATAATACAAGGTTCTACACTGGGAGTCACCACCCAGGAAAACAAAATCTAGGCATCATTGTGGATAATATTTTGAAATCCTCTGCCCAGTGTGCAGTGGTGGCCAAAAAGCAAATAGAATGCTAGGAATTATTAGGAAAGGAATGGAGAATAAAACTGAGAATATCATAATGCCTCTGTATTGCTCCATGGTGCAACAGCACCTTGACTAATGTGTGAAAATCTGGTCACCGCATCTCAAAAAAGATATAGCAGAAATAGAAAAGGTATAGAGAAAGGTAAACAAAATGATAAATTGGATGGAATGATTCCCCTATGAGGAAAGGCTAAAAAGGTTAGGACTGTTCAGCTTGGAGAAGAGATGGCTGATGGGAGATATTCCCTCTCATGCCATGTTTAAATCCCATCTAAAGACCCAGTTTTTTAAACCGCTTTTAAATCTTATGCCCAATTGACTGCGTTAGTCTTAACTTTCTTTTCTTTTAACCATTGTCTTCCTTTATGAAATACCCCAAGCTCTTGTCCTGTATGTTTGTCTTATTATGGGTGGTCTCCATCGAAGACTTATGAGGAGAGGTTGATGAACCTGAATATGTACGAGGGTAAGTCAGTAAGTAAGTCACAAATCTCTCTACTAAGGTAATAAAACATATATCTGTAATGTTGTCATATTCCATAGATGGCAGCACCTTAGAAGTGCTTATGTACATAAATAGTTATTTAAACTGTGCATGCGCAGGGGCTGTGTACACAAGGAAAATGGCTGCCGTGTTGACAGATTGTACGGTCGAAGAACAACATGCTGTTGTCCGATTTTTATGGGCTAAGGGCTTAGTGGCAAAAGACATTCATAAAGAAATGTATCCAGTATATGGAGAGAAATGTCTCTCGCGTAAAGCAATTTCTAACTGGACCGATAAATTTGCACAAGAACGTGCCAACGTGAACGACAAAACCAGACCTGGTCGACCTGTAGAGATTGCGACAGAGGCAACTGTGAAGCAGGTTGAAGAGATGGTTCACGCTAACCGGAGGGTAACAATTGACGAAGTTGCCAAAGAAATTGGGTGTTCTCACAGATTAGCATATTCCTTAGTGCACGATGCATTGAACTTTCGCAAAGTCTGTGCAAGATGGATTCCCAAACAGCTGACCGAAGACAATAAGAACAACCGGATGGGTGTCTGTTTGGAAAATCTCTGCCATTATGCAAACAAAGGTGAATCAATGATGGCACGTATTGTTACTGGTGACGAATCATGGGTGCACCACTATCAACCAGAAGCGAAACACGATTCCATGCAGTGGAAGCATCCACTATCACTGACACCGAGAAAGTTCAAGCTTGTGCCTTCTGCAGGAAAGGTGATGTTGACTGTGTTTTGGGACCGAGATGGGATTCTCTTAACCAGTTTTCAGAAGCGTGGTGAATCTGTTAATTCGGCTTCCTACTGCGCTACTCTATTAAAGCTTAAAGGAGCTAATCGTAGAAAACGCCCAGATCTGGAAAAAAGAGGAGTGCTGATTCTTCACGATAATGTCAGACCACACACTTCGAATGAGACTCGTCAGACAATTGCGAACCTGCACTGGGAAGTTCTTGAACATCCACCATACAGTCCGGATTTGGCACCCAGCAATTTTCACTTGTTTGGCAAACTGAAAAGCCATCTCAGTGGTAAACATTTCACCAGCGATGAAGAAGTGGAACAAGAGGTGAAGCGCTGGTTACGATGCCAGCCAAAAGACTTTTACGCAGAAGGTTTTGACGGACTTTTCAAACTCTGGGACAATGTATAAATGTTTGCGGCGATTACATTGAAAAGTAGTTGGTTTTTCCAGAAAAACTGTTTGTGACTATATTCTGTATATTTCACAGTAAATAATTCATCTTTTGCATTTAAATAAATTTCATGAATATTAATCCCATGTATGTTTGTGACTTACTTACTGACTTACCCTCGTATACCCTGGAGGAGAGGAGGAGCAGGGGTGATATGATACAGACCTTCAGATACTTGAAAGGTTTTAATGATCCATGGTCATCGTCAAACCTTTTCATTGGAAACAATTTAGTAGAACTAGGGGTCACAAATTGAAACTCCAGGGAGGAAGACTTAGAACCAATGTCAGGAAATATTTCTTCATAGAGAGGGTGGTGGATGCCCGGAATGCACTTCCGGAGGAAGTGGTGAAGACTAAAACTGTGAAGGATTTCAAAGGGGCATGGGATAAACACTGTGGATCTCTAAAGGCTAGAGGGGAATAAATAAAAAAAACTTGGGGGTAATCTGCACAGAGGGGTAGTTACTACCCTTAACATAAACATGTGGGTAACCTCTACAGAGCGGCAGTTACTACTTTGGGAAGCTTGCTGGGCAGACTAGATGGACCATTTTGGTCTTTTTCTGCCGTCATTACTATGTTATTATATGTTATTAGATTGTAAGCTCTATTGAGCAGGGATTGTCTTTTATATATTTGTACAGTGCTGCATATGTTGTACAGTACTATAGAAATGTTAAGTAGTAGTAGCAGCAGTAGTAGATATTTATTTATTTTTCTATACCGATGTTCATCAGATGTTTACAGAGTAGCGGAGGGGTCTATCGGTGTAGACTTCCTGATTTGCATTGTAGCTTTGCGAGCTTATTGGGCTTTGTGACATTATGTATCATTATACATTGCACAATGAACTTAGTAGCTTCTTACAATGAGGTTAGTAACTTTTACAATAAATTAGTATCTTTTTACAATGAGTTTTGTTGAGTTTTGTAACATTATTTATCATTATACATTGTATAGTGGGTTTAGTGTTTTTTTACAATTAAATTAGTAGCTTTTTACAGTGACTTTTGTTGAGCTTTGTAACATTGTGTATCATTATACATTATTCAGTGAACTTAGTAGCTTTTTACAATGCGATTAGTAGCTTTTTACAATGAGGTTAGTAAATTTTTACAAAGAGATTAGTAACTTTTATACGGTGACTTTTGTGTCCTTTAGCCAAGCATCTTTGTGGCTGTCTTGTGATTGGTCTATGGAGAGTCATTTTCTGAAATAGTGGGGGTGGACAGAGAGCATTGGAACTCTGTATGTGATATAATAAGAAAGCTTGTATCATTGGGGTTGACCGCAATAGGTGATTTGCAGTTCTGTGGGGGGGTGTTATGAGAAGGGGTGGGGAGAAGGGGGGAAGATGTGTGTGAAGGTGGGGGGCAATTTACCTGTGTGTGTGTTGGGAGTTGGGTGGTGGGTAGTTGGGTATGCTTTTTTGAAGAGCCATGTTTTCAGGTTCTTTTTGAATGATTGGGTTGTGGGGTTGAGTCTGATTTGTGGTGGTAGGCTGTTCCAGAGAGATGGACCTGCTATAGTTAGGGTTCAGTTCCTTGTTGAGGTCAGGTGGGCTGTTTTTGGTGATGGCATTGAGATGGGTCCAGTGCTGTAGAGCGGAGTGCTCTCTGGGTGGTTTGAAAGTGTAGGGCTGGGCTTGGCCAGTCAAATTTTTCGGTGTATAGTGCTTTGTGTATGAGGGTTAGCACTTTGTATTGAATCCTGTGTGGGATGGGCAGCCAGTGCAAGTTTTTGAGGATTGGGGTGATGTGTTCAGATCTTTTGGTGTTTGAGAGTGATCTTGCCACTGCATTTTGGAGGAGTTGTAGTGGCCTGAGAATATTGGATGGGAGGCCCAGAAGTAGTGCGTCACAATAGTCGAGTTTGGAGAATAGTAGTGCATGGAGAACTGTTCTGTAGTCTGGGATGTGGAGAAGTGGTTTGATTTTTTTGAGTATCTTTTATTATTGAGTTGATATATTTCTTCATGTTGAGTTTGTTGTCTATGATTACGCCGAGATCTCTGGCTGAGGAGGTTATTCTGTCATCGGAGGCAGGTGCTGAGTTGTTGTCTTTGATAGTTGAGATGGTCTTGATATTAATGTGAAATATTTCAGTTTTGTTGTGATTGAGGTTGAGGGATAGTTGAGATAGTGTTTGTGTTATCTTCGGAAGGTATTTGTTCCAAGTTTTTAGTGTGTTTGTGATAGTTTCTTTTATGGGGAATAGGATCTGAACATCGTCGGCGTATAGGAAGAATGTTAGATTTAATCCGGTTAGGAGTGTGCATAGGGGGAGGATATATATGTTGAAAAGGGTGGAGAGGGATGAGCCTTGAGGTACACCATGTGTGAGGGGGATTTGTTTGGATTCCATAGAGTTAAGTCTGACTTTGTATGATTGGTTTGTTAGGTAAGATTTGAACCATTTAAGTATGGTGTTGGTTAGACCGATGTCAGTTAGTCTGCTCAGCAGGATTTCATGATTGACAGTGTCAAAGGCAGCAGAGATGTCGAGTAGGATGAGGAGGTAGGATTGACCGTGATCAAGACCTTTGAGGAGGTGGTCTGTGAGGGAGAGGAGGAGCGTTTCAGTGTTGAAGTTTTTTCTGAATCAGTGTTGGGAGTGGGATAGGATGTTGTGGTTTTCCAGGTGAGCTGAAAGTTGATGGTTGACGAATTTTTCAAGGATCTTTGCGATGAAAGGGAGATTGGAGATGGGTCGGTAATTTGCTGGATCAGCTGGGTTGAGTTTTGGCTTCTTGAGGATTGGTTTGACGCTGGCACATTTCAGAGAGTCAGAGAAAGTACCTTGTTCGAGTGAGATATTGACTATGCCTGCTATGGGTCTGGCTATGGTGTTTGGGATTTGTTTTAGGAGTTTTATGGGGATGGGTCGAGGGGGTGTGCAGCTGGGTTTATTTTTTGAATGATTTTTTCCACTTCGGAAGAGATGACTGTTTCAAATTGGGTCCAGGATGGTGTGGTGATGTGTTCTGAGTTGGGTGCATGTTGGTTGTTGTACGGGTTGGCGGCGATAATTTTAGTGATTTTATCTTTGAAGTAGTTGGCGAGTTCTTCACAATTTCTGGAGGAGTATTCTTGGTGAGGTGTGTTAGGGTTCGGTTGTATCAGATCTGTCACATAGGCAAATAAGGCTTTGGGATTAAATTGGTGGTCATGGATCTTTCTGGCGTATCATATCAGCCTCATATCCCTCAAGCTCCCTACCTCTACCATAAACTAACCCCTGCAACACAAGAGACCTCCTTCTCCCTCCTGCTACCCTGTTTCCAGTTACCAAAGATCTTTGCCTTGGGGCTTGCATTTGAGATACAACAATTGTAAGTAGGATTTACCAGTACAATAAATAATTTCAAACTTAAAGAATATTTGTCTTGAGGACTGATTGGAGATAGAGGTCTATAAAATGACTGGAGTGGAATGAATAAACATGAATCAGTTGTTTATTCTTTCAAAAAGTACAAAGACAAGGGGACATACAATGAAGTGACTAGGTGGAAACATTGAAAATTAATAAGAGAAAAAAGTTTACTCAATGCATAATAAAACTCTGGAATTTGTTGCCGGAAGATGTGGTGAAAGCTATTGGTGTAGCTGGGCTTAAAAAAGGTTTGGACAAGTTCCTGGAGGAAAAGTCCATTAACAATTATTAAGGTAGAGTTGCAGAAATCCATTGCTTATCCCTGGAATGAGTAGATTGGAATCTATCTGCCCCTTGGGATCCTGCCAGGTACTTGTGACCTGGCTTGGCCACTGTTGGAATCAGGATGCTGGAATTGATGGACCTTTGGTCTGACCCAGTATGACAAATCTTATGTTCTTATGAATGCACAAGTAGGGTTAAGGGGTTCAATTTTGAGGTTTTTATATACCGACATTCATCTGGGATATCACATCGGATATCAAATGTTATCCTGCCTCCTCCTCCCATCCACCAGACAGAAGCCCCCCCCCCCCCCAAACTGAGCAAGGAGAAGGATATAGTCTTACCTCCTGGAGCAACACCGACAGCCAAGACAGGAGAAAGTAAAACTATATTCTCCTCCTGGCTCAGGATGGTTCTGATAAGTGGAAGGGGGTCTTGAGGGAGGACTGCAGGTGGGGGCAGCCTGCCCTACCCCTTCTGTCCTACTTGCACTTTCACATGGGTTGGAGGGGGATTCTGGGGCAGTGGGGGGGGGTGAAGGTGAAGGCCACCCGCCCCCTGATTCTAGTTTGAATTCTGATAAGAGGAGGGGGGGATGCTGGGAGTGTGGGGTTTGCGACTATTCTGAAATGCAGCGTGAGGAAGGGAAGATTCGACCAGCCAGATTTAAAGACTGCTGTTGCAACACCTAGATTTGACATATTAAATTATTAGTGCTATAGCTTCACGTTATTAGGTTCCATTTTAGGAGTTACTACCCAGGAAAACGATCTGGGCATCATAGTTGATTTTACATTGAAATCGTTGACTCAGTGTGCTGTGGCGGTCAAAACAGGAAACAATGTTAGAAATTATTAGGAAGGGAATGGCAAATAAAACGGCCTCTGTATCGCTCAATGTTAGACTGCACCCTAAATACTGCATGCAGTTCTGGTCGCCACATCTCAAAAACAATATAATTGCACTGGAGAAAGTACAGAGAAGGGCAACCAAAAGGGCATGGAACAGTTCCCCTATGAGGAAAGGCTAAAGAGGTTAGGGCTATTCAGCTTGGAGAAAAGATTGCTGAGGGGGGGATATGATAGAGGTCTACAAAATCATGAAAGGAACTGAACAGGTAAGTTAATGTAAAACAGTTATTTACTTTTTCGGACAATACAAGGACTAGGGGAGACTCCATGAAGTTAGCAAGTAGCACATATCAAACAAATCGGAGAACATTCTTTTTCACTCAACACACAATTAAGCTCTGAAATTAATTGCAAGAGGATGTGGTTAAGGGAGCTGGGTTTAAAAGAGGTTTGGATAAGTTCCTGGAGGAGAAGTCCATAAACAGCTATCAATCCATAGGGAATAGCCACTGCTTGTTGCCGGCATTAGTAGCATGGAATCTAATATTTGGGTACTTGCCAGATACTTGTGACTTGGATTGGCCACTGTTGGATACTGGGCTTGATGGACTCTTGATCTGACCCAGTATGGCATATCTTATGTTATGTTCTAATGCTGAAAATTTGCACTAGCCACCTAACTTCCCACCAAGCGCCCCCCCCCCCCCCCCCCCCCCCCCCCCCCCAAAAAAAAAAAAAAACCTGCCCCTGGGACTAAGCACTAATGAAAATAAATTCCTAGATATATAAACTTGGCCCTGGTCAGTTTTCAAAAGGTGCCAGGTTAGGCTCCTAAACCCTTTGATAACTAGAGATGGGTATTCAGAAGAAACAAAATAGGAAATGAGATGAAATTTCCTTTTCATTTCATTTCATCCTCAAAGCAAAACAACTAAAAATCCAAAAAATTTTCATTGGTTTTCAAGTTTTGTTTTGAAAACAAAAAAATTGATCCATCAGGACTAGGCTCAGGGCTAAAGCCAGAGCCTTACATAGGGAATAGGATGAGGCCCAAAGCAGGGACCTCAGCTTACACCTGATCCCAGCACCAGGGCCTGGACCTAGGCCTGAGACCAGGGCCTTGCCTAGGCATAGGATATGGCTCGACGCAGAGGCCACAGCCTAGGCCAGAGTGCAATACTGGGGCCTCAGCTGAGACTCCAAAAATTGAAAAAAAAATTACCTGCTCCATTGAGGATCCAGTGATGTGGTCCAGGTCCAGGCCGGATGCCTGGGTCTGATACTGTGGCCCAGTCCGGAGATTGGGTCCAGACACCAAGGTCTTGGCCTGGACCTGGCCTGGACCTGGCCTGATGCTGGGCCCGACATGGAGGCCAGGTCCTGACGCCAGGGCTCAGACCCAGGCCTGATGGTGCAGCCCAGTCCGGAGACCAGGTCCTGACATTGGGCCATCAGCCTGGACCCAGGCCTGATGCAGGGCTCAGCCCAGTGGCCGGGTCCCAACCCCGGGGCCTCAGTCCAGGGTCAGACCTAGGCCTGGCACCCAGACCTCGGAGGTCGTCTGTCTTTCTTCTTCCATAATATGACTCTGTCTGCTTGGGAGACCCAGGTATTAGGTTCAGTATGCAAGGGCAAAGCTTCAGTGTGGGTCTAGGCGTCAGGACTGGGCCTCAAAGCTTGGTCCCCAATGCCTAGGCTGCTGTAGGTCGCTGTGACCTTGCCCTAGGTCTTATGCAATGCCTAGGTTTCAACCTTGGCCTAGGCCTCCCCCTAGACCGGGTAAGTGGGGGCTGGGGAGAATCCTAGCCCCAGCATTTTTTCAGGTGGGATGGATGAGTAGGAAGCATGGGAAGCCTCGGGTGGGATGGATGGGTAAGGGGCATGGGAAGCCTCTTTTCTTTTTGTTAAAAAAAAAAAAAGTTAACTAAATAAATGAAATAAACATTAGATGAAATGAAATTCATGGGAAACCAAACCCCCAAAAATGAAACGAAAAACTAAACTTTTTTTCCTTCACACTCCTAATGATAACGAACCTCTAAATAACTTTGTTATAAAATTATTTTTCAGACTTTTTTTTGGGGGGGGGGGGGGGGGGGGGAAGAGGGTGAGGTCTCCCCCCATTCAAATGATCCTGCAGCTTTAACTATAGCCCCTGACAGTTTTCGGGCTGGATTCATTTATTCTCAGCAAGTTATATTTTCTCTTATATCTCATTTTCATTGGGTATATCTGCGTGTTGATGTCAAGAAAGAACATCTGGCGAGATCTTAAACGTACAAAAAAAATTTTTTTAAATCTGTTGTTGCCCTGTTGACTGTAGAGTACGTTTTATGATCGAAGCCAAACCCCACGCTTCTGTCATTCTGAATGCCTGACACGGGACACCAGGTCTACTTACTTCATGCCCGCACTGGTTTATTTCATGTTTGCATCAGACAGGAACATTTAATTTAAAAAAAAAAAACCCCCACATATATTATTACTTATCAGTTCTGTTAAGCAAACAATCCTATCAGCTTTTAAACCAGAAAACAAATCGCTGCACACAGAGAGACAGATTACATTGAGGGGGGGGGGGGAGTCTTTACAGTGTCAGATTGAGGGCGAGCATACAGGGGAATGGGGTAGAGTGGGGGGGGGGGGGGGAGAGAGCGAGGAGGGCCCAGCCACCCTTGATCTGTCCCTGGCTGCACAATTCCACGAGGAAAACATCCCCTTCCATTTCACAATCTCCATTCCCGTCACAAGGGTGTGTCACTTCCCCCGTGCTCGTGTGTCAGGAAGAGCTCGGCAGCGGACGCGTGCTCCAGCTTCATGCAGACAGACAGACCGACTGGTGAAACATCCAAACGCAGCAGAAGGGAGGGGGGGAGAGAAAAACTTTTACAGCTGTGCCGCATCGCCAAAAGACTCAGTGCTGCTCAAAGGATGAGCCGGGGTTTCTTTCTTTCCAGTGTTACTCTTGTAAAGTAATCAATTGCTAATTCCTGTCATCCAGAAAGTATTCTACAACGGATTGCATGCTATGATCTTCCTGGAGCAGGAACAGAAATACCGCAGCACGACCTCACATTACAGCCTCCAGAGTCACGCCGAACTGACTCCCCACCCCCTTTTTTTTTTTTTAATTAAAAGATGTTTCTTATGCACGCAGCAGGAGGAAACAAACAAAATTTGGCCTAGCCGGTTAGTGAGGGAGATCCAGCTGCATGCAAGGGAAGAGGAGAGGGCTGTCAAGTTTTAGAAAGCTCAGGGGAAAATAAAAAAACAAAAACTATAGATCACTTTTTTTTTTTTTAAGGGACAATCAATTGTTTATAGACTAGCAGGAAAAAAAAAAAAGTCCGGTACTGTAATCGGTTCCTTAGAAGAGCGAGCAGATGACCAACGTGCAGGACACTTCCGTGGGTAAACAACGATTTCCCTGTATAAAACGACCCTCAGTCAGTGCAGTGAAAAGCTTCAACCATGTGGAAAGGAGGCGCTCCGGGGACGCATTTAGGGTGGGGTGAGGGGAAATATGCACACGGATTGCATTTTCATATGTGCATGCGATATTTTCCATGGGGAAGAAGGGGCAAAAAAAAAAAAAAAGGACCTGAAGGAAAAACAGGCGCCAATATCTGTAGTACTTTGCACCCCGTGGCAAGTTTCAAAGCAAAAAGTCTGTGCAAAGTTTGGCTTGGAAACATAGGCCAGGGTTCTCCGGTAAACAGCAGCCTCCCTGGACCTTGCCCCGAAAGATTCAGTTTGCAGGCACAGGGAATCATTTTAAGACTCCAGCTGCCTGATGGTTGGAGCCGTTCCACCTTTTAGCAGCAACTCGGTCAGGAACTCCTGGATCTCTTATCCCCACAAGGTAATGAGGGGAGAGCTTCTTACCTGTTAAGGTGGGGCTAATGAACAAACCAGATTAAGAGTCGTAATGTTATCGACAGTTGTATTTCTGTTTTTTTTGCAGAATTCTGGGCTCTTCAGTACTAAAATGTACTTTGTACAAAACACAAGAGAGGAGGAGGGCGGAGGATATTGTTTCTCATACATGTAAAGATATTTTGCAAGCACACACTCAGCTCAATGACTGCGAGTCACTGTCCTTGCTCTGCAAAATCTAAAATCAGTGCAGAAAATCGGGGGGGGGAGGCCAGAGGCAGACTTGCCAAATTGTAAAAGCCGCTTGTTCTGTTCTCTTTTGCAAGATGTTAAAGGAAATGAGCAATGATTTAAAAATAAAAAACGCTAAAAATTTGTCTTCAGTTCTCATCTTCTGTGAAATTAAAACTCAGAAGTTCTTTGAAGTTCATGGCAGGGCACTGTCAGACGAAAACAGACTGATGTGGAATATTAATGTCCCTCGTTTTTTGGGCAATGCTTAGTAACACATTTTATAATTAAATGTTAGCAGAGCAGTTTGTTTAATGGAGGAAAGAGCAGGAAAACCAAGAACCTGCAAACTCACCATTCAATGTGCGACCATGAAAGCATCATTCAAACTCCTCATGGCCAAACCTAGATGGCATGCTCTTTGGGAAATGAGCGCCATGACCACGTGAATTGTTTTGTACAGCACGGAGGGTGCTATTAAAAATATATATATATATTTTTGCGTATGCTGGGCAGTAACTACAATTTTACCCTGAAATGTTTAAGACAGCCAACTTGCCTCCAGGGTAGCTATACAACTATTTATTACTAAGTAATATTTGAAGTGTGATGTCATGGAAAAAAGTCTGACAGGCAGAAGGATATGATCTCAAATGAGATGGTGGGAGGTGGAAGAACACCTGACAGAAGACAAGGCCAAACATAAATAAATAAGATGTGTTGGTCATGTACTTGAGAGGTTCTGGTGAAAGATTAGCTAATTCAATACCAGGGGGGCAGGATAGCAGGCAGAAGAGAGCAAAGAACCCTGGGCAGTGACAAAAAATGGTCACCCATCAGGAAACACGGGTGAAGGAAAGACTAAAGCTGAGCACGGAGAGGACTGACACACCATATTCATACCGAAGCCTGCAGATGATGAGGATACTGGTAAGAATGGATGCTAGGAGTGCAGACCTCAAAATAGCGAGAGAAGTCTTGGATGAAAGGTAGGGGAACGATATTTTAGGCTGTCATTACGGCAACGTAACGTGCACAAGGCTTAAGCTGTAAGAAGATATGGGCAATCCATCAAGAGGGAATAATGGCAGATATTGCTGGTTATCAGATGCCCATCAGTGCTAGCCAATTGATTATTTTTTTAGCACATTTTGGAACAATCGAGATGATTTTGGAGAAGTTCGAGCTACTGGATGATTCGGAATAGGAAATAAAACTAGTTACCCTTCTGCCATCTGAATGAATTTAAGCCCTTCTCCATTGTCCAATAAAACCACTTTTGCTAAGAAGATTCATGGCAGAACCTAGATTTCTATTTTTTTTTTATAATTATTCACATACACCTGCCTTTGGGTGTGCCAAGAAGCGGGAGGCAGAGGGTCTCTGACTGTAGCTGCCAAAGAAGTGGCTTGGGGGGTAGCCCCATAATTACACCCCAGAGCTAGGAAGGCTAGTTAGGAGACCAGATGCTGAATAGAGTAAACCTACACACATCTCCCCCTTTGGCAAATTCCACCATGCCAAACCAATAATGGCAGTTAATCACACTCAGCGAGTTAAATAAGGTCATTACTTCAGAAACCACTGTGGGGGAGACTGAAATGCTTGCAAAGGTTTTCATGAGCATCCACTGACCCTTGATGATGGGCAGAAGAAACCACACCTGACCTTGCTGTCTAAGATCCTGCTCTTAGGCCCCATGCAGCCTGCACGCCCCAGTCACTTCCCTCACTGCCTGCTTCTAGCAGCTCGGTCTCCTCATAGATGGCGCAACTGTGGGTGTTGGTTTTTTTTGCAAGAAAAACTTAAGACAGTTCAACAAGATGATGGAAAACAGCTGGAATGTGAGCTAGAGTCAGCTGTTGCTGGTACAGTGGGGGATCTAAAGTTCTAACCTTTTCCTGTTTCCTGCTAGCCAGAAATTCTTTTTTCAGAAGACAGAAAAAGCAGAATTTTCTTTTCTGCTTATGTCTGGAATTTTTTGTCTGTGGGCCATCTTTTCACCTCATTTTCTGTTAAACACTTTCCCATCCTATGCTTAGCACAGTTCACTCTGGGCCTTGCAGCTTCCTCCCCCCCCAACCCTAGCAACCTCCTCTGGCTTGCAGTAGGTGAAATCCCTGTACGTCTCCTCCTTCAAATCTCTCCTGCCTCGCAGGAACCATGCTCCATTAGTTTCAATAAAATTTGCCTCAACTGCTGCAGTCGGTCATCACCCCCATGCCACCACTCATATTTCCTAAGTCTCCTTTGTCCCCTGTCACAGTGAGCTTCCTTTAAAATTCTCCTTTTTCCTCTGCCTTCCATAAGGTCACTGAGGGATAATTTTCGTCATTTTTTCATGTCTGAAGGACTGGCTGACGCCTTCATTATTCCTCCTCGCTCTGTAGGGGTTATCAGGCGGACCTTTCTTTGGGGAGGAAGGGGGGGGGATCACTGCCTCTGGAGAGAGCTCTAGCTCTCTCCTACCATATCCTCCTCACACGAGGCCCTCCCCGAAACCATCAATTCCACCTACCTGGTCATGAACGCATCAACCCCCCTACCCAAGACGGAAATGTCAGTAGCCACTGCTCTAGAGGAAGAAAACCCCACCGCTTGCCTGTTGGCTTGATCACTGTTTAAGGCAAACGTCTGACTTCAGATGTACTAATCTAGCCTGCTGCCATCTTATCTCCTCCCCCATTTTTAGGAAATATTTTTTTTGTTTGTTTGGTTTTTTTTTGCGGAAGGAGTTGTGCAGATAACACATGGCACAAGTCTCTGTAGTACAAAGAAAGCTTATCTTTCTGAAGAGTTATAATTTGCGCTGGAACCTGAAGATGACTAAGCTGGAGGAGGGGGTTCTGAAATGTGAAATTATACTTGATAATGAAGGCATCAGCTCCTACTCCCTTTGATGGTGTGGCTCAGAGGACGTCATCACCATCAGAGAGGGTAGGAGCCGAGGCGGACCTCTGCACGCTGGGAGCCCCAAAGCGGTGCAGCAAGCTGGATGGTGGCAATGGTCCAGCAGTTGGAAGCCGCGGGGGCTGGGACGGAAGACAGAGCATTCTGTTTCAGACAAAGTTGACGGGTTTTTTTTTTTCTTCTGAATTTATGCAAATGCCTCATGAGAAGCTATTGTAATGACCCGTGACTTTCAGTTTTCAGAGTCTCTGGGAAGCAATTGCGGCAAAGCAGCTATCCTTCTCTGTTCAAATTAAAAGGCTATCCGATCAGTTTGAGAAAGTGATGGTGGATTTTACGGAGGAACAGAAACTGGATATTTGGGTCAGGCAAGCAGAAGTTAACAATTACTTGTTGGTCAAAGATACTACTATTTTACATGTTAAATGTGAAAGCTCAAAATATGGTTAGGTGGGAAGAATCTACCCTTGACAAATTTTCCCCTAAGGATAGGCCGGTTTCCCGGGAGCGTGACAGTGTAAGAAGCTGCCCCAGGCTGTAACTGAATTATAGCTTATTGCATTTTTCAATTTAATGTTTAATTTTCCTTCGTTTCTTCTTCCTTGTCTCTCCATTTACTATCTTCTCCCCCTTGATAAATTTATGGACCAATTACTCGGGATTGAGCTATTTTCCTGTTTCTTTTTTCCCCCCTTCTGTGCATGTTGTTTTTGTCTTAGGGTTTTTCCTTTGAGCCTGATGCTTTGTAATATATATGGAAATTATTTAAAAAAAAAAACACGAAACAACAACCATCACTGGTGCTGCATTGTGCTTCCTAAAAGGCAGCGGGGGGGGGGGGGGGGGGGGGGTTAGCCTGTACAGAGCAGCGATTACAACCTAAACAGCAGTGGCATGAGTTTACTGGGCCTCCAGGAAGGCTCGGGGACCTGCATGAAGGTCAACACAGCCAAACCCAAACTTCAGTGACAGCGGTTGGATGTTAACATGGAACCTGGCCTGGGGTGTTGTGGGCTTAAGTGCTGACCTTGTAAGAAGCAAAATTGGAGATGGCAAGGCCTGAAATGGCCTACCAGCAGAGGTGGTGGTGTTCATTTACCATCACAGATTTTGGGTAGGCTAAGGAGAATATGGAATGGTAGGAAAAGGGTTGAGAGGTCAGGTAAAAGATATGGGAAGAGGGAGTTGGTGTTGGGTTATGTGTGGACGCTTGTATATTCTTCTACAACAAATGCCAACTGGGCAGGCTAGATGGACCATTTTTTTGTTTTTATCTGCTGCCATTCATTATATTACTATCGGGATGATATAGTAAAAAAACGTGGGAGAGTGGGCGAGTGCCCGCTCTCCCAGCACATGCACAGGACACTCTCCTGTGCGCACGATACAGTAAATAATTTTATTTAAATTAGGCCCAGCGGTAAAAAGAGGCGCTAGGTATACTAGCGCATCCCTAGCGCCTCTTTTCGGACAGGAGCGGCGGCTGTCAGCGGGTTTGACAGCCGACGCTCAATTTTGCCGGTGTCGGTTCTCGAGCCTGCTGACAGCCACGGGTTCGGAAACTGGACACCGGCAAAATTGGGCGTCCTGTTTTCAAGCTGCGGGCCTATTTCAGATTTTTTTTTTTTTTTTTACTTTTTTTAACTTTCGGGACCTCCGACTTAATATCGCCATGATATTAAGTCGGAGGGTGCACAGAAAAGCAGTTTTTACTGCTTTTCTGTGCACTTTCCCGGTGCCCGGAGAAATGCTAATTTCTGAAAGTAAAATGTGTGGCTTGGCTGCACATTTTACTTACTGAATCGCGAGGGAATACCTAATAGGGCCATCAACATGCATTTGCATGTTGCGGGCGCTATTAGGTTCGGGGGGGGGGGGGGGGGGGTTGGACGCGCGTTTTGGACGCGCTATTATCCCTTACTGAATAAGGGGTAAAGCTAGCGCGTCAATCGCGCGTCCAAATGCCGGCTAACAGTGCGCTCCATTGGAGCGCACTGTACTGTGTCTGTATGTCAGCTGCCCATAAACTGAAGGAGAGATGTGCACAGTTTCTGTAAATGATTCAGTTCCAGGAGACACAAGGACAAGAAGATCTTGTCCATGTGGGAAATCTGTCTGGACTGATCATTCTACAGTTTTTGTTTTTTTTAATGTTTTCCAAAATATCGAATGTTGGAAAATATATAAAAAAATGTAACAATGTCCATCCATTTGTCTGCCAGCACAACAACTCTCCCAAAAAGGAGTGAAAACTCACCAAATTTGGCACGTGGTAAGAAAATACAAATATCTTTGACAAGGTTAAGACTAGAAACATCGGGTCAATATTTTCAGAGACCCGAGCGTCCAAAAATATCTCCCATTGCTGTCTATAGGAAACAGTTCTAAGCTGCAGAATGTGGATGAGTGTTCCATCCAAAAACCCCTCCCCTCCCTCCTCAAGCAGTTTGGCCTAGAGCATCACAAGCAGCCACGGAAAAATAACTGAAGCAGCTGGCAAAGAATGGCATCAAAACACACCATCCAAGCCATCTTGTCCTGCACTTCTCAAATCACAATCCCCAACAAACACAAACCCACATGCACACCTCCAACACATGCTCATACCTCAAAAAAAAAAAATCCCATCCTCAACCCCGACAAACACACACATATAAACACACTCGTACCTATACCCCACACACATAAACACACCTCCAATGTGTACAATACCCCACACAGCCATACACCCAAAAGGTTCTACCTCACCTACACACACATCTTTCTCCTACCAACCAAACGTGCATCCATCCCCTCTTATAAACCCCCCACAGCCCCAAATGCACACCTCCCATCCACATTCCCCTACACACACACACACACACACATTCTTCTTCAAATCTCTGTTGGAAAGCATTCCCTAAGCCATATCTCTGCATACTTTCCCTGCTTGTTAAAGATAAAACAAATACACAAAGTAAAATTGAAAAAAAAAATGTAATCTACAAAACCTTTAGAAAAATCCTGAACTAATGGTTAGTCTGACACGATCTGGCTCTGACAGAGTCTTGTACTTCAGGATGGAGTGAAAGTGACAGGTGGCGTGTAGTCAGCTCTCTTATCGCCCATATAATACAGCAACTGTCATCAACAGTCATCAACACCCATTTTAAAGCTCTATTTATAAAATAAGCCAAAGGTGGGCAGCATTCTTATTGGCCAACACCTGTCAAACATCCATGTAAGAATTTATCTAATTGTATCAGAGCAAGGCCTAAAACATCATTTGATGATCATCACAATGCAGCTCTGCTGCACACAAGCAGATCCAAACCATGACGGGTTGTCTCTGACCATGTTCAATGACATTACTATATAGGGAACAAGAAAAAAAAAAAAAAAGAAAACCTTCTGTTTAAAAAGTTGCATATGGGCCGGCCCAGTGGCAGTGGCAGTCCCTAGTTCAATTCCTGGAACGTATCTTCTGAATCCTGGGTCAGCCAGGGCTGGGGATGCTGCTGGGGGAGTAGTCATCAATAGGTGACTTCTAGTGGCTGACTTTTACCTTCCAGGATACAGAGTTCCTGAAGGAGCCCCAGTGCATGGCTCCAAGCCTCAAGGACCATTGCTACAATGACCAAGCTAAAAACAGTAGCATGGAGGGTCTACTAAAACAGGGGGGGGGGGGGGAATCCTCAGGTAATTTGCAAATGAAGGCTCGTGGCACCAGAATCCCAGCATTGGTACCAACTGAGCTGGAAGGAAAAGGTAGGAAGGAGGAACTGTCGAGCCCAAAATGTTTTTAAAAGAGAAATGTCTGACATTACAGAAACCAATAGGCTGAACTGAAACATCCAACACGGGAGCCCAGTTAGGTGACTGCATTTTATCAGAAGGCGCCCACGATGCCTGCTGTTGGTGGGACGAGTGCCGTCTCAACACGCAATATGTTGTCTGTGCACTAAACAGCTGTACGCTGCAAGAAGGATTACAAAGTGAAAGATGGGAATATAGGGGCAGAGTAGCAAAAGATTCTAGGTGTAAGGCCAAAAAGCCTACAAAGGGTCCATAATAGTTTAATGCATAGGGGTTCTTTACCTCCTTCCATGCGATTAGCTGGTATCACAGTTACTCCAAAAGAGGGGAGAGACAAAATACCAATTGTGGGTCCTACAGTCCAATCTCCCTGCTTAATATTGATGTGAAGCTTCTTGCGAAAATCTTGGCAGAGAGGCTGGCAAGAGTCATGCCTTCATTGATACATCAGGACCAATCTGGTTTTATAATGGTGAGGAGCACATCGGACTGTCAGGAAAATGCTTAATTTAATCTGGGCAACGGAAGAGCTGAATCAGGAGGCACTCTTGCTTGCAACTGATGCGGAGAAAACCTTCAACAAAGTACATTGGCCATCTACCTTATAAATGGCCTGTGACCGACGGCCCGCAAATGCGCAGTAGAGCGCAGCTCTACTGCGCATGTGCGGGCAAGGACGTCGATCAGGAAAAAAAAAATGGCGGTGGGGCCGCAGGAGCGGGAGGAGAAGCAGCGGCGCCGCGCGCGCGCGGTGCCGCTGCTTCTCCTCCCCAGATCTGCCGGCAGATCTCGGGGGGGGGAGGGTGTCACTCCCGCGCCCCCCGAGATCTGCCGGCAGGAGAGGGAGGAGAAGCAGCGGCGCCGCGCGCGCGCGGTGCCGCTACTTCTTCCCAGATCTGCCGGCAGATCTCGGGGGGCGCGGGAGTGACACCCTCCCCCCCCCCCGAGATCTGCCGGCAGATCTCGGGGGGGGGGTCACTCCCGCGCCCCCCCCCCCCCCGAGATCTGCCGGCAGATCTCGGGGGGGGGGTCACTCCCGCGCCCCCCCCCCCCCGAGATCTGCCGGCAGGAGCGGGAGGAGAAGTAGCGGCACCGCGCGCGCGCGGTGCCGCTACTTCTCCTCCCCAGATCTGCCGGCAGATCTCGCGGGGGGTCACTGCCCGCGCGGCGGGAGTGACACCCCCCCCGAGATCTGCCGGCAGGAGCGGGAGGAGTCAATGGAGCCGGGTGAGGGTTGCGGGAAGTCGCGCTTACGGCGCCGGGAGGAAATGGAGGTGGGTGAAGGGAGGGACTGAGTGGGAGGGAGGGAGAGGGGGACTGAGTGAGTGGGAGGGAGAGGGGGGACTGAGTGGGAGGGAGTGAGGGAGAGGGGGGACTGAGTGAGGAGAGGGAGGGTGGAGAGGAGTGGGTGGGGGAGGGGGGTGGTGAAGAGTGGGTGGGGGAGGGGGGTGGTGAAGAGTGAGGAGAGAGAATGAGGGGGAGGTGAGAGACAGAGGGATGTAGCCCGTTTTAACGGGCTTTACGGCTTGTTTATGTATAAAGTACTAGAGAATGTGTGTTTTGCCCCAATACCAATACACAAGAGAACCAAATAAGGCCAATAATGAAATCTTTACTGTAAGGAAAATTTGTCTTTGGTTTACAAGGTATTGGTGGAAGGAAAGAGAACAGTTACACAGAGTGCAGTGTGTGACTACTCTCCAAACTCCTTCGGACAACAACTATTACATCTCTTTTTTATATATAGTATTCTTGCTATAGGCTCCATACCCCTCCGTTCCCCCCTGTCATGCATTACCCAGACCTCTTGTAATTTGTCATTTACCATGCACCAAAAAGGGCAATTCTTCCTACCCCTAAGCCAGTATAGCCCCCCCTTCTGACCACAAATGTCCCAGCTCTGGTTCTGCATTTCACCTCAGTGCCCGGGCAAAATGCTTCATGCACTCTGCTAACTGTTGTCAATCTGGCACACACACTGGTTCCTCTTTTGTACATGTTCCTTCTGTGCTGTTTGTTAGTGTCTCTTTAAAGATACAACTCTCCCTTTAGCTGGGGCTTTGGACACACGAGCATCGTGCCTGTGCTTGCTGTCAGGCAGATTTATACAAGAATTTTGGATTGGGGGAAATTTTCATATATGGATTTGAAAGCTATATGACTCATCTCATGTATGAAAGTAAACTGGGGATTTCTCACGTTTTCCCACTGGGCCAGGGAACTAGGCAGGGCTGTCCACTATCCCCAGTCCTTTTTGCTTTGGTGACGAATCCACTTGCTGCAAGGATTAATAAAGAAGTTAGGGATATCCAGATCAGAGAAATGGACTATAAGATTTCTTTGCTTGTGGATAATGTGATGTTGACTTTGTTCAGCCCCCTTGGTCTCCCTACAAAATTTGGTGGCAGTTAGGGTGTTACGGGAAAAAGTGTCAGGCTTTAAAGTAAATGAGTAAATCCAAAATTTTAAATGTATTCCTGACGCCAGAATTGATAGACCAATTAAAGGACAGTTTTCCATTTAGATGGGCGGCTAATTATGTTAAATATTTAGGGGTGCAATCCAACAAGTATGCAGGAGGAAAATCAGCACTCCAAAAATTATCCACACAACAAAAGGGAGATGCAGAGCAAATACACAGTCCAAAAAATGAATGATTGTTAGAATTGTTCAACTTTTATTTATACTGTTTATACTATGATGAGCTTTGGATGAGCCACTTTGAATATATTGAAAAAAAATAAAAGAAGAACGATTCTAACAATCATTAATTCTTTGGACTGTGTATTTGCTCTGCATCTCCCTTTTTGTTGTGTAAATATTTAGGGGTGAAAATAACAAAAGATACTTCTAATTTAGTGCAATTGAATTGTCTTTAATTAAGATATTACTAGCAGGTATGCAAAAATGGAGTAAGACAAACCTAACCTGGTTCGGTAGACCAGCAGTTTTGAAGATAATTTAGCTGGGGTAAAATATTAATTTCAGGTTCTTCCTATAGCACTGGCTCCTGGAGAACAAACAGATCCAGGGGAATTTTTTAGATTTTATTTGGCAGCAGAAGAGTCACCGCCTATTTAGATCCGTTTTGCTTTCACCCAAGCGAATGGCGGGGGGGGGGGGGGGGGGGGGGAGGGGAGGGGAGGGGGAGGAGGAGGGGTTCCCCAGGTGGAACAGTATTGTAGGGTGGAACAGGTGAGGGCTAGCCTAGAATGGATTAAGGGAAGGGCATTGCAGCAATGGGTCTGTATCGAGCAACATTATCAAAACTCCCCACTAGAGGCGCTGTTATGGGCTAAACGGGTCTCCCATCTGAGGAAAGATTTGCACAACCCATTCACTGGGAGAACACTGGAAGGTGTGGGATACACTTAGAGAGAGGCTGCTTTCCTGGGGAGAGAATTCACCTATGATGCTGATATGGCTATTTTTCTCCACTGCTTAGTTGTTAAAATAGAATATACATTGGTTATTATAGTTAAAGGAGTTATTGTATGTACTCCTGAAACCCGTTAATTGTAAAGCCTGTGGCTGTTATTTGTTTACTTACTGTTTAATCTATTGTATGTAAAGCCTGTTGCTAAGTTATTGTTTACTGTAAACCGAGGTGATGTATAGCTATACGTACCGCGGTATATAAAAATCCATAAATAAATAAATAAATAAATAAACAAATAAATAAACAAGGGTTTTCAGACTGGGATAGAGAATGCTAGCTTTCAGAAATGGGAAAGAAATAGATTAGTTCACTTAGGTCAGTTTTTTTTTCCTTCACAGGGGTGGGTATCATTTGCAAATTTGAAAGAAAAGTTCGATTTCGGCAGGGGGGGGGAGATATTTACGCTTACTTCCAAGTCTGCCATTACATACATAATATGGTGGGAACAAAATAGGAGGGGGAGTGGAAGGGGCTTTCAATCTTTGAAGCACTGTATAAAAGGGTTGCCTATCAAAGGGTTCATTTAAAAATTCATAGTCGAGTGACCCCCCCTCCCACCCCCCGATAATGCTCTTCTTAAGCATGGAAAGGACGTAGGTAAATGATTTGGGGTGTTCCGATGACAATGATTGGAATGATATCTGTGGCGAAAACTTCAATGTCCGCGCAACTGGCGGAAAACTCTCTTTTAAAATATATTGAAGATGGTAACTATACCCCAGCTCATTTGAAGTCCATGGTTCCTAGACGTTGGAATGTGTGGGGAGGGGGACAGTGGGACATGCGTGGTGATAGTGTCCTGTAATGTTTTCGTTCTGGGACATTATTAGCGGCTTAAACTCTGGGCATCAGAGATTTCCAAATGATAAAGAGCTGTTATACCTTCTGCTCTCAGCCTCAGAGGATGGGATGCCACAGAGGACTGAGCCAATGGCGGCTCAGATTTTACTTTGCAGCGAGATGTGCAATCGCGGCAAACTGCAAGGTCAAGAATGGGCCGAGCAAACTTGAAATACACAAGTGATTCTTGTCTCTCTATCAGATGGGAGAAGCTTACGGCTATGAAGAGAAATAGGAGAGAAGTTTGAGGGCATTTGGTTGTCATTTAAAAATTGGTTGGCTGACAGGCGTGAAACTTTCCTACTGAACTGAGAGGGGGCGGGGGAGGGGTGCAAACACTTGTGTTGGAATTTTAACTGTCTATAATGGAAAACTGCTGAATAAAAATAAAATAAAACAAAAAAACAAAAAAAGCTACAAGTACCTCGTCAATTAGCAGCCTCCCTGAACAAGGATATGGAAGTGGACTTAGCACATCACCTCCCCTTTACTTCTGCATACACAGACCCTAGAGAGATTCCCCTTTTGTTCTGCACACACACCAGTCCCACATGCACATACACTTGGACACTTACCGTAGGTTATATCACCTATCTTCAGATATATAGAAAAAGAAAAAAGTTATTGGGCACTCCCATCAGAAAATATAACAAACCAACAACAAAAAAAAAGCAAATACTACTTGTCAGGAGTGTGCATTAAGAAACTGTTTCTGCATGGACATGTTTATGTAGCACCTGGGTATCCTTTCTTGATGTACTGGGTAGTGCTGAAACTCCAACAATAGCCAGGGTAAGACTTCAACTTTCCACAAACACATCTAGCCCACCGTGGCTCCAACTCTTGGAGGGTGGTGCTTTTCAGAGGGTTGGGGGGTTGTTGTTTTTTTGTTTGTTTGTTTGTTTGTTTTCTGCTTGCTTTCTAAGCACACTCATCATATCTGAGCTCTCCTATCCTGGTGCTCAATAGAGCTGCCTGGCATGTGACCAAGTACCCAGAAAGAGCAGGAGATCACAGGCAGGCATTCCACCAGCAGAGTCAGATGCAAGTAACCTGGTCTCTCTCTCACTCAGATCCACCAGGGCGATGGCTGCCATAGCAGGGCTTTGTACATGCTAAAAATTCGGGCCTGCTTTAGAGGCGTGCAGGTCCAGCTCCACACTAAGGAGCGGAGGAGTCGTCTTGTGGTTAGAGCAGTGGGTTACGAACCGGAGAAAGTAGGGTTCAAATCCCACTGCCACTCCTTGTGACCTCCACTACCTCAAGGTCACACTTGGGGCCCTGATTCCTGAAGGTCTTTTCCCATAGACACAGAACGGGAGAAAAGCTTTAGCGGATCATGCCTCTGGGCATAGGGAAATACCTATAATACCTGCATGTAATCTGCTTCGAAGTGCTGAAAAGCAGAATATAAATCAAGTAAGGCACTGAATATCATCCCTGGGCAGGGGTCTGCTATGCATAAGCAGCTTTGAGATCAATGTACAAGTGGTTTGTGGTGCACATTCAAAGCCGGTCATCTGTCAGAGTTGAAGGGAAGGACAGCCTTGGAGAAAAAGGGAAAGCTTTGCAGGGGTGACAACATTAAGGAGAATTCAAACACAATGGGGGAGGGGAAAGCTCCCACCATCCACAGGAGACCAGCTCCGACCTTGCTGCATTCTTCTTGTGGGACTCCCTGCAGAGCCACAGGACAGGGCGGAATGCAGAGAGGAAATGCACAAGCGCGTTTTTATGAAAGACAGATGAAAGAAAGTAAAGAGGAAGGCCGTGCACGATGCCTGCGTGACGAGAGCCAACAGAGAGAGAGCAAGGCAAGAGGATGTGTGACACGGCTCCCTCACAGCAGCCAGACAGAAACAAGCAAGGGGGGGGAGAGGCTGCGCATGATGGCTCCCTGAGAAGAGCTGGACGCGAAGGGAGCCCGCGCAATGTAAACAAGCAACACACACACACGCACTAGGCAATGGGCCGGAGACTGCTCACTGTGGGGATTGTGTTTTCCTTCTGATGCCAAGCCTCCTGCCCGGAAGGGGAACATAATACCAAAGCAAACAAAATACAGTCCCTAAAAAAATGCCAGAATAAATGCTGCTTCCAGTCTCAGGCAGCCTCCCGACCGCCCGCATACCCCGGAGTCCGGTTTCTGCAAAGGCTGCAGAGAATGTTCTCTTTCACTATTTACTGCCAGTGGGGTTTTGTTTTATCGTCCTGCTTGTCGTTCTCTCTCCTCTGGGGAGTCATAACACATTTTTGGCCCCAACTCTAAATTTCATTCCACCCTCCACCCCAGATAAACTTTTGATCTAACCCTCCCCCCCCCCTCCCCCGTTCCTTCTCTTTCCTCTCATCCTCTCCCCTGCACCTCAGCCCCATGCCCTTTTCTCCAGAGGTAAAATTCAAAGCTTAAAAATCAAGCCGCGTTTTGTTCCTGTAATGCAGAAGGGCCGATCAGCTCCGTTCCAGCTGCAGTCCCTATTTCTCGATTCTGTTTCTTTCCCTTTTAGACATATACAGGTTTAATTTTCAAAGGAGTTACGCATGTAAATGTAATGTAGCAATTTTCAAAAGCCATTTACCCACCTTAAGTGCACTTAACGCAGGTAAATCCTACGGACAACTCAATGGCAAACACTGTAGCAATTTTCAAAAGCCCACTTTCACAGGTAACCTGCATTCAGAAACGTTAAAACCCAGTTTTAAGGGTGCAAATGCTATGCTGCTTTCCTGTCACTCTGGCGTACTTCGTTTTTGTCTGTTTTCACTGTGCTGTATCCATGATGAGACCCCTGCATGGGGGTCCCCTGATGAGGATCTGCTCTTCAGCTGCCGGTGCTGTATTCGTGCCTTACACATCCCGGCGACACGCCTGAACATGAGGGTTTCTACTCACAAGCTGCGCTCCCTGATCTACTTAAGATTCTCGGCAGCAGGGCACAGTTAGGTAACCAGTGGCGGTGTTTTTGCTTTTATGCATTTCATATTTATGCAGTTTAAAACAAAACAACACGAAGAACAGCCGGAAACAAGAAGATCAAGCCTGCATGATTAAAGATAAAGAGGAAATTTATCTTGTCCCGCTATAAAAAAAATAAATAAACACAGAGCTTCCTCTATAACCAACCCACCAAAAAAACAAAACCGAAGAGTAAACCAATAGGAAATTGAGGCGGCAAACAGGGATAAAACATAGTAATGATAAGGCGTTTACTCCCAGCCATAGACCATGAAACTGAGTCCAGATTTTAAATTCAGACACCTCTCATCCCTTTGCCATGCCTGAAAAGCTTTGCCATTAAGAAAATTCCTTAGCTGTTCCAGTTTATAGATGTATTTTCTATCGTCCTAGGCCATTCACAAGGAGGGGGAAGGGGCAACGTCGCAGGAAAAATTAAAAAAAAAAGGCTTCTAGGCCAAGAGCAATAGCCTCCTGGCACCTTCCAAGAAACACGTCCACTAGTACAGAAATCTGAGGAAACCTATATTTTCTGCCCATAAACAGTCCACTTCTATTCCAAAAGAATATCCCATTCCCTGGCCGGCTCTAGCATGAACGGGACCAGGAGTCCTTGACAGATCTTTCTCCAGGAATCTTTCAAGGATTTACAAAAGGTTTTAGCTGTAAGAACGGACAGGTCAGATGCAGAGTTTGCAGACGCTTTAGGACACCAACTTCTCTTCAGGAATTAAACGTTCGTGCCCCAATGTTGCAGACGTTGAGAAGGCTGGGTGCTTTGTCGTAACTGTGCTGATCTTACTTTATACTGCCTTCATGTACTGATTGTTTTGGTTTTATATAGGGCCATCTGCTTTGCTCCACTTTCCCTGTGAAAGTGGAATATAAACCTTTTGAAATTAAATTATATTAAAAATAGAAAGAAAAGCTCACACTGTTTTGTCTTGTGGGCAAAATTTTTTTAGTTGCTGTAAGGTGGTTGGTAATAAACGGAAAAAAAAAAAAGCCATGCAGATGCCCCTGCCTCATCACGGGTTACCACAAGGCAGCACCAAAACTAAAAAGAAAAAAAACCAAAAAACCCCAGAGTTCACAAGGTGCCTTCTGAGACGGGGAAGCCAACATCCACGTGAGCAAAACCAGGGCATCCAATTATAGAGCGGCCTAAAATCCCCAGGAGGTGCTAAGCAGGGGTTAACAAAACAAAATCCATACATAAAGCTCAAATCAGATTTATACCTTAAGCAAATTCTTTCCAGGATGAGAGGGTGAAAAGCTCCAGCTGGGGGAGGCAAGGAGTGGGGAGCATAAGCAAGGCTGTTGTTACACAAACTCTTGCTGCAAATCTCATTACTACCAAGTTCTGATCTGAGAGAGAGAGAGAGAGGGAGGGAGAGCACCGAAAAGGGTAGAGGACACTGGTGGATGGAGAGTCAATAATAAGGTGGTGCAACAGGATGATAATGTCATTGCTACCCCTCTGCATCCCGCTCTAGTTATGCTTCCTCTTCCTACCATGACCTTTTTTTTTTTTTGCATCTGAGTGGATTAATTCTCCGTTTGACCTTTTATTTTTCGTCTTAGCCATCTGTTCGCCTCTTCCAAATGTTCCCATCTTTTTTATTCTTTTAATTCTACACCTATTTTGTCTCTCTTGCCTCCATCCCTGTGGTGCTCTGGAGCTCTGGCAGTGTGCGCTGCTCCCATGAAATAATGGTGCGGGGGGGGGGGGGGGGGGAGTAGGGAACAGGTATTTGGGGGAGAGAGTGCTGGCGGGCTTAGAAGAGAGGAGAGAGCACCCGGCGCAAGAGCTAGGAAAGAGAAGACACTGGACTGGAAGGGGAGGGAGGCGTGGAAGAGCGAGTGCTCAAATGAAGAGAGAATCAAACCAGGGAGACGGGGCAATGCACCAGAGGAGACGCACAGGGACTTGGCTCTGTGTTTTTTGCTGCCTCATTACAATATGCTAGCGCAAATCCAGGTGGTTGTTCCTAAGGACCCCTGTGTAGAGATGACCCTGCTGGTCTGCAGACAACCATAGTGCATTTGCAATTCCTCCTCCTGCTCTCTCTCTCTCTGCTTTCAAGAACCCAACAACGCACCACAAAAGGCCCGGCACGGCGAGGCTCTACTGGGGAGAGCGGGATTGTTGTTGGTCGTCGTTAGTGGTGTGGCTATTAACTCAAATGCACTGTGTATTTAATGATCTTTAATGATCCCCTACAGATAGATCAGATAGATCGCTCAAACTATCTATCTATTACAAAGAGATAGACCGAAAAAGACAGCATTTCAATTGTATAATATAAAATGATAAAGGGGGTGAAGCAGGTGACTCATCTTCAGCATGTGGGAGATCTATCACTTAGCTCTTGCTCCCCAGGCTGGAGAGCCTGCAAGAGGCAATGCTCACAGACCCTGGAAGTCCCATCTATTGCTCATGGGCAACACCTACCGAGTGGTGTTCAAAGGCACACTTGTGGCCAGGCAAAGGAGCAGAGGCTCCGACAGCTGAAGCTAGATGGAAGGGTCAAAGACTGGAGAACCCCCCCTGCCTCCCAGCCACCCAAGGCGCCGCGCATGAGGGGTTAATTAAGGCACCCGAGGTGAGTGGGGGGGATAGGTTCAGTTAAGCGAGAAGAAGCTACCTGCTCCAAACGCTATAAACAGATCTCTCTATGTGCATCCCTGGTATAAGATGTGAAATAACCGAGGCTTACAGACGACGTGTCACAAGGAAGTCCTAGCCATGAAAACCTGCGCCTCAAAACGTCTGCTCAGTCTATAAGATTCCACCAGCCTCTGGGTTGTTTTTGCTACTCAGACTAACACGGTTACCCATCTGAAACGCGTACAATGCAACCAGGGTGGGGGCGCTGCCCATACGCGACAAGGTCTCCCTTTACTCCTTTTTCTCCTCTTGCCTGAGAAGTGAGGGGTATTTACAGGCTGGTACAAAAATATCAGGATCCCTGCTTTATCCAAACAGCTTGGGCTAGCCAGAGTATCTGTTGGCTCCTAAAACGTATGTGAAAAGATTTCCCTCCCCCCACCCCTGCTCAATTTACTTCCATTTAAGCACCATCTAAAAGCTGGCAAAAAAAAAAAAAACCAAAGTGAAGGGACAGAGTGAAATGAGAAAAAGCTGCCAGCTGGGAGCCGTTACAATCATCTCGGGTCCCACTGCCAGAAACCCCCAAATTGGAAGCAGACTTCAAATTTAAAACAAAATAAAAGTGGGGTGGGGGGAGGAATGAAGTGTTCTCTAAACTACGACTGAAATTCAGATGGGAAAAAAAACCCCTCTCCCCCCCCCCCCCCGCCAAGGAGGGCCAGCGCCCTTCAAAGCAAAGCCTCTGGCACGCCTAGCATGCTCCTCCCTTGCTTTACTTCCCCATTAATTTATTTTTAAAGCAACCAAAAAGTCAGCCAGCATCAACTCAGGGACCGGAGCGGCACGGAGTGCAAAAACCAGACAATTGCATGCACATCTGAAGCAGAGCATGCAGTGAGAGAAAACACATCCTCTAAAAGGGGGGAGGCAGGGGGGAGTTTCTACTCTATTTGCTGTATAGATCTGTAAGGCTTGGTCGCCACCGCTTTGTCTCAACTCACAGCTTTTCTTCTTTTAAGCAACGGCATGCAAATTGAGCACAAAATGTCCTGCAAACATTCGCAGAGAAAGCTGCGGAAAGCACAAAGAGCAGACAGAAATTCCTGCGGCCTCTGACCACCGATGGTTAAAGGCCTCAGGAGCAGCCAGGGCCTTTTCCTTCTAGGCCTTCCTGGTATGTGGAAGGCGCTTCTCGGCCCCGCTCCCTTCGCCGATCCCGGAACCCGTTTCGTAGAGTGAACAGCACGGCCCGCGGTCAGTCGCCCTGCCCATGTGACCGGAGAAGATCGCCATGTCTTCACTCGCCTCCCGTGGACTCGGCAGGAAGAGGTGCACGCGGTGAACAAAATTGGCAGCCCAACAGGAGGGGCTTAACTCCTGCTCCCTCTCATGCAAGCAGAACAGCCCTTCTGCCAGGTTTCTCCATATTTGTTATCAATGGACAGGTGGCATTACTATTTATAAATTAAGAGAAGCACGATGCGCGCCCGGCGTCCCAGCCCATTGGCTGGGCTTGTATTGGCGAGGTTTGAATTCAAACCTCGAGGGGGGGAGCCGGGAACCTATTGGTTCCCTCAGGCCTGGGTCATCTGGCAGGGGAGGAGCAATCGGAGGGGGGGGGGGGGGGGGGGATTACTGTGGGAGCAACGGCCGGCTACACTTGGCTGCCGTTGCTCTTGGAAGCCGCTTCCCTCCCACCCGCCCTCATTTGCATTTGTATTTTGATTGTTCGAGTCTTTTCCGGGGCTGTGTTGTCGCAGCTGGGGAGGGGCGGGTTGCCCGAGCCAATCAAGATTCAGCGTGGTCTCGAACGGTGTGACGACCCGACAGGTGTCAGGTCTGAACTACGGGCAGGACAACTGGGTGCAGTTGTCCCGCGTGAGGCTCCTTGCTGGCTGGTGGCAGGGGCTTATATTCACGACTCCTTCCTGAGTGGTGGTGGGGGGTTGTAGGTGCGAATCTGGCAAATGTTATTGGCACCAGGTTGACGGGCCTGGATCTGTGCATCTTGCTGGTGGGGTGGTGGGTGCATAGTGTGGCCTTATGTAACTTAATCGAGCTCGGGCGCCCGACTGTTGTACAATAAAGCTGCGGCCTGTTTGATCCCCAATTGCTATGTGTGTCTTATTGCTATGGATTGTGAGAGGGTGGATGCTGGGAGAAGAATTGGTCCTGACCGCCCATATTACATGTGCTTTCCAGGGTACCTTTTCTAGCCAAGGAGAGGGTCATCCAGGTGCAAGTTTGGTCCGCAGCCGGGATGAGGCCAAGATAAGGCCTTTTCCACTCCGCTCCAAAGCCATTTTCCATCTGGCTCAACTGAATGGATGCTTCCCAAGCTTCTTTTAAATGCACCTGGGGACATGATTCCTCTGTGTCTCATCTCTCTCAAACAGCAGTGCAGCACTCAGGTTGTGATAACCACATCTCCCCCTCCATACCCCCAGCTTGGGAACCAAACCGTGCAGGAAATAACAGGCAATAGATGGCGGGCCTAGGGAAGCAAATCCAACATTCTGATTGGCCAGAAGCCACGCCGTTCTACCTGGGTGATGCAGGTTAGTGTCCGTGCACCTCTGCACTGCGTTCCATATTTTTATCTGATCACTTACACACAGAACTACAGGTAACCCAATGTACTGGGACAGGATGGTCTTTTTTTGTTGTTCTTTTGATTTTAAGAAACTGGGAATTGAAAACAAATTATCCAGATATAACTTGGTTAAACCAGTCAATTCAGCAGGAACTGAGCAGTCCTACAACAGGACCAATGGATTCACCTGACACCATCAGAGAGGTATTTTATCAGGCCAATGGGCGCTCACTGTACAAAGCTGGTGTAAGTTCTGGGTCCTTGATTTCTGTGTGCGTTTCTGATGAGTCAGCAAATCCCAGATCCAGCTGCAGGCAAGTCCCGACCTGGGCCGGGTTATTGCCAGGATTTGGTTGACTTAGCCTTTAATTAAAAGGTTATTCCTCTGGGCCTCCTGCGGCTCTCACAGCCTGTGTCTTGCCCTAGCTAGGATTAGCAACACAGTAATTACCACCATCAAAATAAACCCATTAGTCTGACCCAGCCCCCTGAAATTACAGCAACAGTGCATCTCAGCTCAGCACCTGTTTTCCTTAAAGACTGTTTAATCTTAAAGATTCTTGTAATGTCAGGGGAATGGGGTGTCTCTCTCCTTCGCCCCCCCCCCCTTCCCCCCATGCTGCTCTCAGCATCTTCATTAACTGGGAAATACTCAACCCTCATCTTTAATTTCACAATACCGCAACAAGAGTCTGCCTGCCAACCCATGTCTCTGTAACCACCCGAGCTCTGCTCTTTTTAACATGCAGAAGAGCCAGCTGCATCCCCATGCCCTTCAGACTCCTGTGGCAGGAAGTGACTTACGGTGCAGGCTCAGGGAGATGTTGATGGATCGCTCCTCGATGAAGCCTTTCAGGTTGGGGATCTTGGCACACTTCAGCACGGTCTGGGAGGCACTGTCCCCCACATGCACCCAGCACACAGACTCCTCCGCATAGTTGAAATCCATGGCAGTGGTCTGCTTGGTGCTGGTGGGGTTGATGGTAGGCACAGGGACGCCACTAAGGTACGTGGCCAGGATGTTCTGGGAGTTGGCGATTAGCAGCACTGTCAGTCTGTCAACGGGCTCTACCACAGGAAAAAAAAAAAAAAAGGTACAAAGACCACACAACTGATTATTTTGCCATGTCACGGAAAACAGGTGAATTTCCTACTCAGAAACTGCTACGCTGGGTCAGATCATAAAGGTCCATCTCACCAGGATCCTGTATCCTGACCTCAACAAGTAGTGGCTGCTCGGAGGAACCATATAAATACACAGGCAAAGTGCAGAACTCATGACCTTCTAAGTTTCAGCCATCCTGGTTTAGAAATGCACTAAACTTGCATGCTTTTCAGAATGCTCTAATGTTTCCCACCCCACCACCAAACAGACTCCTCTTTTAGAGCTGAAAAGGGCAAGGTTTGGAAGAACACTGTTCCACATAACAAATAGCACAGGGGCAACACCAAGGGACAGAAACCATCTAAAATTCCAAACTTACCTTTCTCCTCCAGAATGAAAAGCAAGAAATAAGAACAAGTGGGGAGGGGCGCAGAAGCAGGAGGTAGCGAGGGAAATCACAATGATTTGTTCGCTCTAACCATGACAATATTACTACAATTTTGTTCTTATAGACAGCAGGATGAATTATAAATTATAAATGTTCAATGTATTAGACAAAGGAAACGCCTGATTTCCTGCATTTTATTTTTAAGGTAAACCGATGTGCTTTGTAAAATCGAATACCGGTATATAAAAATAAATAAATAAATAGATAAATAAATAAATTAGCCATGGCGTGTGGGTGATGTAATCAGACTGCACCAAATGGACCTCTCTCTCTCTCAGTAAAAAGTTTTACTATTGCTGAGTATGCACGCCAGTTCCTGTACACTGCCTTGTGATCTTCTCATTCCCTTGTAAATCTTAGCTTTAGCTAGGTAGTCGACTCCATAGAAGCAGGCAAGTATTAAGCATGGCTAATTCATCCTGCTGTCTATACAGAACCCTGTGTATGGTAAGTAAACTCGCTTTCTCCATCAACAAGCAGAGCTGAATTAGCCATGATACTCGAGGAGTACCAAGGTGAGGGCTACATAGTGGAGCACTTAGTGTGTAAACCTCTTGGAGAGTGGACTAACGGGTGAACAGGCTGCACAAAACTGCTTGACCAAAGCTACTGTCATTTCTTGAGAGACTGTCCGGACAGTAGTGGGACAAGATGATGTGCACAGACGACCAAGCTGCAGCTTGGCAGATGTCATCAATGGAGACAGCTCTCAGATGAAAAACTGAAGTATCCATGGCTCTCATCTGATGAGTCTTGATAAGAGTCTGTAATGTGAAGGCCAGCTAATGTGTAACAATGCATGAAGCAGTCCAGTTGGACAAAGTACATTTGGCAACTGCTACACGCATTCTGTTGGGATTACAAGATACAAACAATTGAGAAGCCTGACGTTATGGCTGCATTCTCTTTAGGAAACAGGCGAGGGACATTTTATAGTCCAGCATACTAGGGTATGAAGGGTCTTTTCTCCTTTATGCACATGTGATCTTGAAAGAACATGGGCAAAACAATAGCTTAGTTCAGACAAATAGCAGAAACCACTTGCGGAAGAAACTTACGATGGGTATGGAGCACACCTCTGTTGTAGAAGAACTAGAGGTGAGGAGAATATGAGACTAATGCCTGAAGTTTGCCAACTCTTCTAGCTGAAGCAATAGCAAATAAAATCACTACCTTCCACATAAGAAGTGTCAATGATGCCGACTCCAGCATCTCCTAGAGAGGCTTTATCAGTTGTGCTAAGATGACATTGAGGCCCCATGGAACAGGAGGCTTCAAAACTGGAGACTTCATAGGCCATAAATCATTCATGAATTTTGATATGAAAGATGAAGGGAGATACATTTACCGTCCACCTGAGGGCATTGTGTGGCTACGGCATTCAGGTGCACCTTCACAGATGATATACTGAAACCTAATGCACAGAGGGAGAATAAGTACTGGAGCAGATCCTTTGGATCACAGGCAAAAAAGAGTCCAGAGAGCCCATCTGGCACCAAGAGGAGAAATGCTTCCATTTGAAACTGTATGCCCTTGTGGTGGACAGTTCCCTGGCTGAAATCACAATATCTTCAACCTCCTTGGAAAGTGACAATGAAGAAACTACTGAGTGTACAACATTCATGCCATCAGGCTCAGAAAGAGAAAGTTCGGGTGACATAGACAACCTTCTTTCTGCATTAGCAGTGTGGATCAGTTTCTAAAGGAATTGTAGTGTGGACTGATAATCTGATGAGATAAGAGAATCACACCTATCTGGGCCAAACCAGAAAAATGAGGATAAGCCTGGTTCTCAATCACTTTCTGCACCATTCTCGCTATTAGCAAAAATGGCAGAAATGTATACATGCAGCAGATCTGCATCCCACTGCAGCAGAAAAGCATCCAAAGCAAACCTGAATTTGCTTCCAAGAATGGAACATTTTTCAAACTTCCTGTTGCTTTCAGATGCAAACAAAAGTCAAACAACCGGTTTGCCACTCCTTAGTCCAGAGACCACTTGGGTGATTGAAAGACCCCGCTGAGGCGATCTGCTAACGTGTTGGGGACTTTGAGAAGATAGATAATTTGAAGGAAGGCCCCATGACTAACCGCCCATTCCAAAATTCTTTGAGAATTCTGGCAAAAGGTCCAGAATATTGCATCTTGTTTGTAGGTTTGATCAGAATTCGCTTTCCCTGAAGCAAATGAGTAAACGCTCTTAATGCAAATCAGATGACTTGTAGCTCCAAGAGGTTGATTTGGAAGAGACTTTCTGTTGCCTTCCATGTTCTCTGGTTCCTACCTTTTATCCTGTCTCTCACTTGGATGAAAGGTAGGATGGTGTGGGACGGTGTTCATCTTGAACTTCTCCTGCAACAACCCCTTGCAAAATCCAGGATAGGCCTCAAATGTCCGCCCCCCATCCAATTTCTTGGGAATAATGAAACAGCAGGAACAAACCCCTTTGTCACGTTCCTCAGGAAAGACAGGTTATATTGTCCACTGACTGAGAAACAACTCCACTTTGAGATGCAGTTGGATTGAGCGAGGTGGATCAGGAATGAAGGTTAAAACGCTGATGAAGCACTGGAGGTTGGAAGATGTGCAAATGGTAACCAGACTCCACATTTTTGAGGACCCAATAATCCTTATTGATTTTCCTCCACTCATTGAGGAACAGCTGAATCTTTCCCGCTACCAGAGGAGTCAAGATCTGCTTTTAGTCTTGTTAACTAACTTATTTCTTTTTAACTACTGTCTTGCTTTATGAAATACCCCAAGTGTATTGTCCTGTATGTTTGTCTTATTAGACTGTTAGCTCTATTGAGTAGGGACTATTTGTATGTTTATATAGCACTGTATATGCCGTGTAGTGCTATAGAAATGTTAAGAAATGTTAAGTAGTAGGATAGAAGCTTGTCAAAATATAGGCCCCAATTTGGGTTGAGACTGCTCGGGGGTCTTAGGTTGACGCCTCTCATGTGGGCATCAACAAGCTGGAAGTTGCTGCTGAGGCAGCACAGGTAGAGCTTGATAATACTGAAAGGGACAAAACAGGTATCTCTGAAAGAACAATCTCTTATAAAGATAAATAAGTATTTCTGGGTCCAGAAGGCCGGTTGGCTGCATGCTGCTCCTTAATTTGGGCAACTATTTCTCTGATTTTGTCCCTAAAAAGGTTCTCATCGGAACAGGGGACATCAGCCAATTTGTCATGGCCATCTTCTCGCAGGTTGCTTATTCTTAGCTTGGCCATCCAGAGAACTCCAATAGCCACTGCCAAATATTAAGCCACTGTGTTGGAAGGACTCATATAAGATGCCTTCATTGTCCAAGATAATCTGGCGATAACCCTCCTGCTCCCTATCCAGGGGCTCTATGAGGCTTCATCTTATCAATGCAATCATGTAAGTATTGAACCATGTAAAGTTGATAGGCTTCAATGTAGGCATTCAGCATAGAACCTTGGAAGACTTTCTTCTTGTTAGGAATCTGCTCCTCCAGAGGGGAGGAGTTAGCAATCTGTTATGATCTGCTCCTCCAGAGAGGAGGAGTTAGCAATCTGTTAGGAACCTGCTAGGGAGTTAGCAATCTGTTATGAGTGAGTTCCACAGGAGGGAGGAGTTAGCGATCTGTTAGAGGTTTGCTCCTCCAGAGGGGAGGAGTTGGCACTCTGTTATAATCTCCGTGCTGAGTTGCAATCTGTTATGGTTCTGATATCTCATGGGCGGAGACATAGATGAGAGCTAGCACTCTGTTATGCTCAGCTCCTGAAGTGGGAGGAGTGAGCACACTGTAGTAAATAGGTGAATCCTTGGGCCGATGGCAGATGACAGCGCCCCCAAGAGGATATCCTGAGAGGGACCACCGGCTAGGCTTGAGTACGGAGACAGACACAGATAGTTCTTTTATTAGACATGTTAGTAGAACCACCAGAGGTGGCAGTAGTGAGCTGGTATGCCCGGCAGGGTTGAAATCCCTCAGATACTGCAACTGTGATCCCAGGGTTGTTGTGCTGTAGAGAGTCTATAGATAGTGAATAGACAGGGTATGCTGTATACATAGCCAGTAGTAGATGATAATCTCGCATAGAATCTTAAGAAGGCTCAGTAGCTGGAAAGAGTTAAGCCCTCGAGGAGCGAGTACCTGGTTCCAGGGAAAACTCTGAGAGAGCGGTGGCAACTTACAATTGTCTGTATTTGTAATAGCTTCTAGGAAGTAGAGAATCTTCAGAGTCTTCAGGAACATGGGCCCTCGAGGAGCGAGTACCGGTTCCTATCTGCAATCTGAAATAGAGAAAAGAGAGCGAGGCCCCCGAGGAGCGGGTACCCCTGGTAAGTCCGAGGAGGCAGAGTAGCTTGGACGAATCCGTATATCAAGACCAAGTATGAAACGTAGTCCTTCGGAGTCCTACGGAGTCCTTGCTATGTCGAATAGCAAGCGCAAGTGAAGGCCTTTTATGTTGGAAGCGGATTACGTCAATACAGGGGGACGCCCCTGAGGTTCGCGCCCTTGCTGGTACATACTTCAGAGCGTGCGCCCTACGTCATCAGGAACATGGCGGATCCGCAGCGTCGAGCTGGTCTGGGGACACCGGGAAGAAGCGGCATGGAGACGCCACGGCAGCAAGCCATCCATCAGGCCAGGAGGAAGTCGCCACAGAGGTAGAGAAGGTGGAGCGAGGGCAAAGAGCAGGCCCGAACGCAACACTTCCCAAAGCTGTCCATCAACCTGGGGTCCTAACCTGGGAATGTACTGGAAACAATTGGGGTTTTCTTAGTCTGTTTTGGTCTGCTGACTCATGGGGCAGATGTACTACCCCAAAACTGGGAGCTTGTTGTATTCTGTACCTAGGATCAAACTTCCTGGAAACTGGAGGACATGAAGCCAGACCGTCCCACATTCTCATTTGCAGGCCTTGCAGAATCGAATCTACTTGGATTACTGCTGACTCAGAGGGGACTTCCAGATTCTAAAGTAGACTGAAAACCTCTGTACATGGGTCCTTGTCCCTCTGGACACTGACTCTGATAGCCTTATCTAATTTGTCAAGAAATCTGGAGTATGAGAGATCTTCTGATAGGGACAAATACTCCAGCAGATCATGTAAGGGATCACAGGAGATCCCCATAGACAACTTCCTATGAGCCAAAAGGCAGAGGGATACTAAACCATGATCATGATGAAGAAGATGGTGATGAAAGTGGCGACCTTGGTTTTCTCTCAGAGGAAAACTCCAAGGGAAGTCTGAGTCGGCCATGCCCTGTGCTTCATTCTCTGTATGCTGACTTGACTCCTCCACAGAGGGGGATTGTTTGCCTGAGGGGATGAGCTGACTTCACAGCTGGAATTACTGATAGGAATTTCCATGTTGTGGAATAGGGTGGGACTCTCCATTGTGGGAACAAATCAGATATCATAAAAGGTGGCCTCCTTGTCATTGGCTATCAAAGAGATAAAGAAGTTCTTTACCAGTTTTGAGATGTGGTCTATGGACTGTTGTGCCCTCTGAGTTAGAGTTGGAGACCAGTATAAGATCATCTTCTTGAGATGCCCACACCAGACTCCAAGCAGTGATTTCCTCCTGGGATACCTGCACTGGGGGTCACATGGAGACCAGGGGTACCACAGAGCGGATAGGGTCCAGAGTCTCATGTGCAGTATGCTTCAGACAGACAGCCCCAATAGGGCCCTAGCAAGTCTAGGATCTAGGCAGATGGCGATAAGGGTGGCTTCAGAGTCAGGAAACATGAGAATACCTGAGAGGAATCTCTTACAGGCCTCACCCGTGCCAGAGTCACAATGGATCTCAATGGCACTGACTTCACTGCAGCTTTTTGTGCCAATGGCACCAACTACACTAGGATACTGGTGTGGATGGTGCCAGTCGACCTGCACTTCAATGGCACCAAGGGCTCCTACATCACTGGTGCTTCTTTGACATAGATGAATCTCAAGAGGGAGAAGAGGCTAGGGAGTACACCATGGAGCACCCCAGCTTTAGTGCCCGCCGCTTCTGCACCTTGCTCAACCCTACTGCTATGGCAGATCCAGAGTCCAGCACCGTACGAGGGGGAGCCCTGCTCAAGGAGCCTTTGCTTGATTTGGCAAAGAGGGAGCCTGAGGAGGTGCCGCTCTGGGATGAAGACCGACTCAGTCTCTTCACTGACCTGAGGAGATCCACCATCTTTCATGTCCGGTTCTGCTGGATTCTAGCTGACATCCAACCACAGTCAGAGAGGTTTAAAGATTTGTGAACAGGACTCAGGCACTTGTAGCAGATGATACAGCCATCAGTTATGGACATCTTGTGGACACAGACACAATCCTTGAAGCCACTGGGATTGGCTTTCTTGGAACCGGAGATCCCAAGGCAGCCAGGTAAGAAAGCAAAAATGTTCAGTGACTGGTGAAGGAGGAATAGATGAGAAAACAAAGAAAGAAAGGGTACAAATCCATGCGGAAGCTCAGACAAAATGGACTCATGAGGCAGCATGCGTTCGGGAGAACACCCACACATGCTCAGTAGCAAAATTTTATTAAGCTAGAGAGAAGGGTCCCGTTCGGTTCTGTCAGATAAACATCGCCCACGTGTCATGGCTAATTCACCCCTTCTTGTCGACGGAGAAAGGCAAGCCGAGCTGCAAAATCGAACCCTGGAGTACGAGAAGCAATGGCCAAGAAGAAGGGTAACCCTGCTCTTCCCTCTTCCATCCCTGCTGCACGCTGGGATTTTTCATAAGGAAAACCTGAACTACAATCCCCAAATAGGCAACAAGGGGTTGGGGTGAGGGAGTCAAACCAAGACTGGCGTAGCCTGCACCTCAGAGCCTGGAGCCCTTGTCACCCTAACCATCAATGACTTTTATATGCATGTGCTTTAAAAAAACCAACTAAGTGTGGCACTAGATACGGATGGATTCCGCTCTCGCCGCCGTTCTTGTGACACTCCACAGGACTGGCCCTTGCGTCTTTTCCTGTTCTGGTGCCAGACTCTTGTTTAAAGGAGGATGGGGTGCTGGGGCCATCTGATGTCAGCAGTGGCAGTTAAGACTTCTAAAGAAAGAAAATCCACAGAGCATGGGAAAAAAAAAAAAAACCCCCCGCTTACTCCGATCACTATCAAACTATCAGGACCCATGTGCTCTAAAAAAAAAAAAAGCTCCACCACTTCAATGCTGCATATCTGCTCGCTGAAAACCTGGCAAGGAGGGTGCAGGAAGTGATAAACGTTAAGTTGAAAAAAAAAAAATACTCTCCTGACTGCATTCGAAAGAGCAGGCAGATTCCTGCACACCAAAGCTGCATTTGGGGCACGGGGTGTGGAGGTCTCAGTACTAGAATATCTAAGGTCTGCTGTAGGACAACAGAGAGGTGCACTGGCAGAAGCGTGTTTGTGTGCATGTATCAGTATTTATTTATTTCATCACATTTACTAGAATATCAAGGGCTGCTGCCGGGCAGGAGGTGCACTGGACGAGGGCGGTGTGTGTGTGTGGGGGTGTTAGTACCAGAAATAGCAGGGGGTGACTTTGCACAGGATTGAGGTGCACTGACAAGAGCTGTGAGCATACCCCAGTGATGGAAAAGCAGGGGGATATTCACTTCAACATTGAGGCAATCTGTTTTCAGTCCCTGTTCTGTTAACAGTAATGGTCTACTACAGCCATAAGTAATTCATCTAGTGTGTTCTACGTCTATTTAGTATTTTTATTTGTACACAAACTGGAGCCGGAACCACAACCTCTGCCCTTCTTACCCGCTCCCCTCCAGCTCATCATTAAGCAGTGTTAGTTACTCCCAACCAATCCTCCCTCCCTGCCATTCAGGGCCAGCACCACTCTAGGGACAAGCATGGAGTGTACATTCTAATCTCCTCCTAGCGCAGACGCGAGCAGAAGCCATCCTGGCGTGCACGCGTGTGTGTGTGTACGTGTAGCAATCGGACGTGTGAAACAGAGTGATAACCCAGCAAGGATCTGCTGAGGGGCAGCCCTTACCATTCTTGGCTTTGCAGGACTTGTTGTCTGGCTGCAGCAGGTACCCTTCCACGCAGCTGCAGACATAGGCCCCCTCGGTGTTCGTGCAGGTCTGGCTGCAGGTGCCATACAGAGCGCATTCATCCAAGTCTGCAGAAGCAAAAAAAAAAAAGCACAGCAGGTTAACTAGCAGATAGCGTGCCCCATCTACGGCCTGGTGTGCTCCTCCAGCAACCATGGGTCGCCCAAACTTGCCAATTCTCAGGTGGCCAATAAAGCTCCCCTCCCCAATCTCTCTCTCTCAAACCCATCCTCCTCACAACTGAAATCTCCCCCACCCCTAAATGTCTTCCTCCTCTCCTTAACCCTCTCAATGGGTCCCACATCCTCATTGGATTAGGACAGAGGTTCCAAAACCGGCAGTGTCAATGGGAACCTTCTGTGGGACACCTTTCACACAAACACTGCCTCAAACGTTCCAGATGTCAGCAAAACACTGGCGCAGGGCCCCTGCTGCGATGCGCACCCCCCCATTATTTGCATTCAAGCCACCGACCTTTGCAGCTCTTGCCGTCCTCTGCCAGCTGGAAGGTGCTGTTGCAGTAGCAGGCGGGTCCAGTCAACGTCCGCGCGCAGTGGTGCTGACAGCCTGCATGGGAGCAGTTTACTAAAAACTCTACAAATGAAAAGGGAAAGGCTGGTTAGGTCAGACCCTGACACAGTGCTGTGCCTGTGGACTTTTGCAGAAATGGACATAAAAGGTAAGCTGGAGTGACCTGGGGGGGGGGGGGGGGGGCGCTCCACATCACTAAGGCCAGTTTGAGTTTAGTCCTGTATTTCCCTCCAGGCATCTCTGGACGTCCAGTTCCAACGTCCGAAAGAAAAGCAGGAAATGAAGTCCTGGGGGGAGGGGCGGTAAAATCAGGACTAGCTTAGGTGCCCGTCATACCAGAGAAGGAGGGGTAGGGGGTTACAGGTTATCCAGTCACTTCAGGCTAGCCAGCAGAAAAAAAGCAATTAAAAAAAAAAAAAAAAAAAGAGATGGCTAGGGATTTCCCTCCCAAGCAGTAAACAATGCATTCATCAGTCTTCCTACTTCTAAGATGCTTCACCACCAGCCAAAGTCAGACAAAGGTTGTGATATACTGTTTTTAAATCACTCTACAATCACAGAATAGACAATATCTTCCACCAGATTCTATTAGGATTCGTCCTTGGTGCCTGGAAAGCGTCAAAAACACAGGCCAAGGGTATTTGGATGATGATGATGGGGAGGAACAGAAAAGGTGTGAGATTGTAACTGCTTTAACAGTCCTGTCTTAGGTAAATATAATTAGCACTTTGCTATTTATCTTCAAAAGCTGACAGAGACACCTTGGCCAACACTTAGGCTCCTGCAGTAGGAAATGTTTTGGAGTTGTATTTTTTTTTTTTATTTATTTTTTTTTTAAGGAGGATTGGTATTTAAAAAATAAATAGATTTGTTTGACTAAAGCCAGTTATTCAAACATAAGCAGAGAGATAAGGCTTTGAACTCTGGATCAAATGGGTACAGGCAGAGTCATTAAACGCCCAAGACGCGTGGGCACAAGAGGACTTCCTCGCACAGAGCAAGTAGCAGGACAGACCAAGCTATTGTTCCAGGCAGCCCAGATCCATGCGCACGGAGCCCACATCAAATCCATTAAAAATAAATTAAAAAAAAAAAAAAAAGTCAAATAATCTTGATGAACACAGAAGCCAGAATAAACTGCAATTCTATGCTTCTTCTCTATTTGTTTTTCTTTCCCCTCTGCACAGTTTTGGCCAACGGAGCTGCAAAGAGCAACTCATTAACAGCGCAGAGGCAAAGGGAGGACAACAAGCTCACCACACCCCCTCCCCCGCCAGCCTGCAACCAACTGCTCCCTTCAGGGACACCTGGCCACATCCAGTGCTTTGGCATATGATTCACATCTAAGACATGCTCCCCTTGTAGGCATCTGTGACGTACTTAACGCCTTCCACCAAAAGACATGCTACATACAATAAAAGGAGGCAGAGAAAGTGGCAGTGCCAGCCAGTCAAGTTTAAGGTATCAAAATACTGCTCATTATCAACACTGCTTTATTTTTCCCTCTCTCTTTTTTTTTTTTAAATTTACAATCGCATATATAACCCACTTTACCCATAAGGCCCAAGACGACAACAAGTTGTAAAACAATATGTATACATCAGCATAACCAAATTTGCTGAATTTACAATCAAATAAAAATACATAATAAAACATGATCATGAGACAGTCACAATAAAATAAGTCCCCAAAACAAATACTACAGCAAAACCTTAATTATGGACAAATTAAAAACCCTTAATATAACAAACTGAGCTTAAATATAAACAGACTAAAAGGAATGGGCCCAATATTTATGTTTAAATTGTTTTTATTGATTTTTCAACAGCTTTACAAACATAACTTCTAAACAGTAGAGGGGTCATTGGTGTAGTCTTTCCAACGGCCCCACATATAACAAAGAATCACAAATGTCCCCACCCTGTTTCACCCCTCCCCTCATACACTTGTAAGAAAACAAAAGTCACATCTAGACAGTATGTAACAATATATTCTGACCCAGCCTTCCAATAGTCGTTGAGGACTTGGCTTCAAATTCGATGAGGCAGATCTCGTAAATATTGGCCCCATATACGTAAAAATGTTCTGTTCCTTTATAGTTATATCCAACTTTTCAGCATACTTTTCGTAAATACATATACGATGCAGCAAATTGCGAAATTGTGTTAAAGCAGGGCCATAAACCCCTTCCCAACATTGTAAAATCACCTTTCTTGTCACCAGAACGGCTTTATGTATCCATAATCCACTACATTTCTGACCCCGAGTCACCCCCTGCAGTAAATCAAACAGCAAATCATTTAGGTCAAGTGGTAATAATATCTTTGTCACTAGATAAATATACTGAAGGACCGACTTCCAGTATAATTCTATTTTAGATGCCTGATCTTTTCCCAAATGTTTATTAAGCAGAGACGTGTTCAAAAATCGCCCGACTGATCGCCCGACTGATCGCCCGACTGATCGCCTACCTCTTTGTTTTCTTGGACTAATTCTATTTTAGGACAGTCCCAAAATTAGTGGCTGAAAGTCCTCACCCCTACTTTACATTTAACAAGTATCAGACGTCGCTATTTTCATTACATGTGCGGTCTTTTGAGAATAATATTATCTCATCAAGAATTTATACTGCATTTCCCGTAGCCCCATAATACTGGTTATTGAGCATATGCGGTTTAAAACCAAGACATATATTGATCTTCTTTTAGTGTTAGATTTCTCTCTACATTCCAACTTCTCAGAAGATGGCCCACATCCTTGCACGGCTTATTCATTAATCTCCGGTAAAAATACAAGATGGAATGGCAAGTCTGGTCCCTCCACATCAAAGATCTTTGACTGTAATTCTCCACTCTCGCTATCCCAAACCAAAATCTTGAGGGAATTAATATAATGCTTAGTTTGTAAATATGCCAAAAATGCTTTTCCTCTAGCTCGTGTTTATTCCTCATTTCTGAGAATGTTTTATCTTGCCCCTTTTCATTCAAAAATTGGGCTATCATTTAGAACCTCAGATTTTCCCATGTGGCATAGACTTGTCCAGATTCCCAAGGTAAAAAAAATCTCTGTTCCCCCTTAATGTTATGAATTGGGAGACCTTACTCTTTAGCTGCAAAGACGAGTATAGTTGTCACCATTCCCGATCAATGGGACTAACAAAGGGCTATCCACAAGGTGGTTGGGGATAACTGCTCTCAGGAAGTGTAACATATTTCCCAGGCTAGCGTGAGAGAACATAAAAACATAAGAACATAAGAAATTGCCATGCTGGGTCAGACCAAGGGTCCATCAAGCCCAGCATCCTGTTTCCAACAGAGGCCAAACCAGGCCACAAGAACCTGGCAAGTACCCAAACACCAAGTAGATCCCATGCTACTGATGCAATTAATAGCTGTGGCTATTCCCTAAGTAAACTTGATTAATAGCAGTTAATGGACTTCTCGTCCAAGAACTTATCCAAACCTTTTTTTAACCCAGCTACATTAACTACACTAACCACATCCTCTGGCAACAAATTCCAGAGCTTAATTGTGCATTGAGTGAAAAAGAATTTTCTCCGATTAGTCTTAAATGTGCTACTTGCTAACTTCATGGAATACCCTGGTCCTTCTATTATCTGAAAGTGTAAATAACCGATTTACATCTACTTGTTCAAGACCTCTCATGATCTTAAAGACCTCCATCTTAGCTCTTTCTCCATCTGTACAGGTGTATAATAATTAGTGAACAGCAACCAATCACTACATGGCACAAATTACATGCCATATTATAACATTTTAGGTCTGCCAACTCTAAGCCTCCTTTATTCCATTTACGCATTAATATTTTCAGCGCTATAGGGATCTTTGCATTTTTCCATAGGAATCTGCGCACTAGCTTATACAACTGGTCCAAATCAGGTTTCACAAGTACGTATGGTATCATCTGCAGCATATATAGCCACTTAGGTAATATAATCATTTGAAAAAAGTTAAACCTACCCACTAATGACAAAGGAAAATCTCTCCACTTATACAATAGCGTCTTAGCTGATGCAAACACTTTCTGAAAATTGAAACTGTATAGCCATGCCAGATCTTTATGCAAAGTAATTCCTAGATATAAGAAGGAATCCGAAACCCAACACACTGGGAACTCTCCCCTCCAATTTTGTCTTATTTGATGATCTCTTGGTAGAGCCTCGCATTTATCTATATTCAGTCTCAACCCTGCTACTTTACCATATGCCTCTACCTCACCGAGCAGCGCTTGTAAAGAAGGTTGTGGGTCAGTTAAATGTAGAGGACGTTGTCCGCAAAAAAAAAAAAACCCAGCTAATTTGAAAAATAGCTTAGCTCTACCCCCCCTGATGCAAACTCCCTTAATGGATTCATTCTCCTTAATATGCAAAATAAGGGGTTCTAAAAATAAAATAAATAATAAAGGAGACAAGGGACATTCTTGCCTAGTCCCACGATAAATTATAATCTCCTCTGACATATATCCATTACTTGAAATGCATGCCTGTGGATTATTATATAGCATCTTTACCACTTGAACAAAATATCCTGTGATCCCAAAAGCAGTCAATGTTTGAAATATGAAATCCCATTCTAAACTGTCAAGTGCATTTTCAGCATCTAGACTCAACAGCAATGGTATTTGCCATCCTGTACTACTTTCTAAAGAAATCAAAATTTTACGGAGATTCATAATGGAATGTCGGCCAGGTATACAACCCTCTCATTCCTTGCTTATTATGGGCCGGTTTTTCAAAAGGTTATGCGCGTAACCGGTCTTATGCGCCCAGGCCTATTTTAAAAAGGCCCGGCGTGGAGATCACGTGATGTGCTGAGCTGTGAGGACGTGCGGACCTCCGGCTCTCAGGCCCACCCCGCTCATCGCGGTCCATCGTAGCGCGTCAACCACTTAAAACATTTATTTTTGCAAACTCCGGTTTTAAGTGCATGTCCTCGATTCGCACCTGGTGCAAGACGTCGCCGGCCATGACCTCCAAGAGTGGGAGGAGAGAGAAAGAAAAACCGCGGGCCCCGGAACCCAAAATGGCAGACGCCAGCGCGGGTGAGTCGGCCCCCGATCCCTCTTCGAATCTTACCCTCATGGACATCAAAGCCGCCATCAAAGAGGCGCTGGATGAGAAATGGTCTCAGCTCCATGAAGAATTGGGGGAAGTCCGGGACTCCATTGCTGCCCTGCAACCGCGTCTTGCTCAGATGGAGTCTCGTGTCTCGGGGGTTGAAGATGACGCGACTGTAATGGCGGGCAAGGTAGACTCTCATGTAAAATTAATCGCCGCGCTCTCTCAGAAGGTGGAGGACCTTGAGAACAGGGCCCGTAGAGACAACCTTAGATTCATGGGCTTCTCGGAGGAGATAGCTGAAAACACCCTATGTGCGCTCCTTGAAACCTGGCTCCCGGAGGCCCTGGAGCTGCCACAGCTCGGTTGGAAATTGGTGGTGGAGAGGGCCCATCGTTTGGGTGCTCGGCCGGCCACTCAGGGGCGCCCCCGCCTGATCATTGCCAAGATCTTAAATTCGGCGCACAAAGCCGAGATTTGGCGGGCTTCCCGCAGGAAAGCTGCATTAACTTATCAGGGCCAAGTTATTCGGATCTTTCAAGACTACTCATCTGCGGTTTCGGAGGCCCGGGCGGCGCTTTTCTCCACTCTGCACTAATCTCCATAACCGGGGAGTCAAGTTCTCCCTCTTGTATCCGGCCCGTCTCCGAGTGTGGCATGCCGACGTCCCCCACCTGTTCGAGTCACCGGACCAAGCTCAGCGCTTCATTGACACCATCTCCTGAGCAAGCCCCACGCGGGCCTTGTGGCGTTCTACTATGCTTCGGGGGAGCGGCTGCGACAAGTTAATGCCCACATCGCGGGGTTTTTTTTTTATTTATTTTTATATTGTTCTATTCCCTATTTTGCCTTTTGCCTGACTGGTGAGTGTAGGTCCCTAACTTGCCCTTGGGCTGCTTGACGTTTTTTTTTGGGGGAACATTTGGAGTGCTCAGGATTACTGACTACAGCTTCTGGAAGGGGAATGAGGACGTACAGTGCGTATTGTGCCTAACCAGCCGGTTCCTAGCACTGTTATCGCATGCTCTTCCCTGGACTGGGGTAAATTAAACCCGAGTTGGTATACTTTTTGGATTTTTGGCTACTCCGCTTACACGTTATCTTGCCCAACCAGTCTAGTCTGCTAGTGAGCCCTTGCAATTAAGGGGTTTTTTTTTTCTTTTTGCCTCTTACAATTTTGTTTGGCCCTAGCGCCTAAATTGCCCTAGTGCGAGACCTTTTATGCCCTGGCTGGGCCTGTAGTCCCTGTGCTCTCTTTTTTACATTATTGGTTATGGAGTGCTTACGAGTGGCCCCATCTGTAATTTGGTCCTTGGGTACTCCTGTAGGGGATGGCCACAGGCGGAAGGGTTGGTTGATGCCACTGTTAATAGTTCATGTTTGTTACTGCTATTGTAAGTTCTTGATATTGCCTTTACATTTGGGGTGGACCTGTTCACGTCTTGACGGATCTCTTTGCCTTCTTAATGAAGGCCTGGTTTGTGGAATGGAGGGAGGAAGGGTTTCGCACACTGCTTGGGTTGGGGGGGTAGGGGAGGGGGGAGGGGGGAGGGGGGTGGGGAAGGGTGGGGGAGGTGATAGGGTTCGGGCTCGTGGGGGAAGGGGGGTTTGGTGGGTGGGGTGCGGGGGGGACTTGTGTGAGTTGTGGGGATTTCGTGTAGTGGAGAGGGTCTCCCAAACCGCTGTAGTCACCGAGGACACACTAGTAGCCTTTTTTTTCTCCTCGGCCTTGGGGGATCAGAATCTGAAGGGAGGGGCCTGGGCTGGGCAGGCCTGCTCTCGGTTTTTCTGGCCTCATTGTGCGGTTCCACATGCTTTAGAACTAAGTCATGAGTAATGCTACGAAGTTGATCTCTTGGAACGTATGTGGCCTGCACTCCCCTATTAAACGCACGAAAGTCCTCTCACTGTTAAAAACGCCAGTCGGCGGCGGTGGCTTTCTTACAGGAGACCCATCTCTCGTGATGGCGAACATGTGAAGCTTTGTAGAACATGGGTGGGAGAGGTGCGGGTATGCTTCCGCTTCCTCTAAGTCCGCGGGGTGGCTATCCTTTTTCACAAACAACTCCCTATTAATGTTACTAAGGAAATTAGGATCCTCAGGGCGCTACCTGATCTTGGTCACTGAACTGTTTCATCAAGTTGTGGTTTTTTGCAATGTTTACGCACCAAATAGTATGCTCCCAGTTTTTTACCGTACTTTGTTTACACATCTTTTGCCTTATTTATCTGATATGCTAGTTGTCGGGGGAGATTTTAACACTGTCCGTGATTCTCACTTAGATGCTTCCACATGTCGGGGTTGGGAGATGCGGAGCGGGGCGGGGTCCCAACATGTTGGAATCCCAGTTACAGTTGCTCGATGTCTGGAGGACGCTGCATCCCATGGGAGCGCGACTTCACGCATATTTCTAGGGCACATGCCTCATTTGCTAGGCTTGATTACTTCCTAGTGAGTACACATGCCTTCCACCGGGTTTTAGCAGCGGGCATTGAGAGCATAGTCGTCTCGGACCACGCCCCGGTGTGGGTGGAGGTTCGGCTTGTGGCCCCCTCCACTTCGCCACGTCATTGGCGCTACCCTTATTACTTGGCACAAGACGAGAAGTTTAAGGCTTTCTTACACAAAAATGGGCAGGACTTTGTGGTTAACAATCAAACCCACGCTCTCAACCCATTTTATTTTGGAACACCGCCAAAGCGGTCTTGCGCGGCGAAATTATCTCGTACACTGCGCAGCGCCGGAAAATCCTGGATCGCCGCATCCTAGGAGCTGAGCTCCCAAGCTCGGGTAGCCAGGGTCCATCTCATTCAGTCTAAGTCCGTGTCCGCCGGGCGGCTTATCTGGTTAAGCAACATGCTCTCAATGCTCTGCTACATCAAAGGGCACAGAAAAGTTACCAGTATTACCAATTTAAACTCTACCAGTTTAGTAACAAAGCTGGTAAACTGATGTCTAATCTTATTAAGTCCACGCGGGCTTGCCGCCATATCCCGGCCCTACGCACTTCCTCGGGCAGTGGTTCATGATACCCCCTCTATTTTTAACGAATTTCAGGGCCTTTACTCCTCGCTTTACACGTCTGAGGGGTGGAATCAGATTGCTTGTCAGCGCTTTTGTGCAGGATTATCGCTCCCACACTTGACACCGGCAGACCGAGATAGGCTTAATGCCCCAATCTCCTCGACGGAAGTATTGGCTGCCATCCATGGCTCTAAGAATTTTAAGGCACCGGGACCCGATGGCTTCACCTCGGAATTTTTCAAACTTTTAAAAGAGTCGGTGTCCCAACCCCTAGCGTCGGCATTCACGGAATTAATCTCCCGGGGTTCCTTTCCCGCCCATGATAACTTTGGCACATATTATCTTAATACCAAAACCTGGAAAGGACCATCTGCAGACCGAGTCCTACCGTCCCATATCTTTACTTAATTATGATCACAAACTACTGGCGAAGATTCTGGCGGACAGACTAGCGACCTGCCTGCCATATTTAGTTGGTGAATCCCAGGCTGGCTTTGTCCGCAAACGGTATGCCTTGTCTAATATTCGCAAGATTTTAGCCGCAATGTCCATCGGCCGGAGATTGTCACTCCCCTATCTTGCAATTAGTTTTGACGCTGAAAAGCGTTCGATCGGGTGGAATGGCGCTACTTATTTTATGTGTTACACCGTATGGGATTTGAGGGTTTTTTTCTACAAGCCCTACAACTTCTTTATACTGACCCTAGGGCGTGCATAGTGGCCAATGGTTCCCAGTCGGAGGAATTCGCTGTACAACGCGGTACGCGACAGGGTTGCCCCCTCTCCCCTCTCCTTTTTCTGTTACAGTTGGAGCTCTTATTGAGCGCGATTGCTGCTGCCCCGGAGATTCGCGGTCTTCGAATGGACTCTGAGATTTTTAAATCCGTGGCTTTTGCGGATGACTTGCTACTTTTATTACCCACCCTCGTTTCGTCTTTGCCTGCACTCTTACGTCTCCTTGGAACGTTTGGAACCTTTTCTGGTTTCCGATTAAATGAGGCTAAGTCGTCCGCGTTGGCGTATCCGGCTACATTGCCGGCAGACTGGGGGGATTCCTTTCCCTTACAATGGGTGGGAGATACACTTCGTTATCTGGGGGTTTATTTGCCCTCGGATCCTGAACTAGTCTACCAAGCTAACGTTCCCGGGATGCTCAAACACACTCAAGCCACTCTCTCTGCTTGGAAAACCCCTCCCCCTTTCCCTGGCGGGACGGGTGGCCCTATCAAAATGACCCTGCTCCCTAAATGGCTCTATTTGTTACAGAACTTACCATTGTTATTGAAACGCAAGACCTAGACCGGGTGGAGGGGGAAATGCGTAAATTTTTGTGGAGAGGAGGGAAATCAAGATTGCCTCTCCGATGGCTTCAAAACTCTTGGGGGGGGGGGGGGAGGACTGGGGGTGCCTAACCTGTCCCTCTATAACCTAGCCTGTAACATGCGGCTCCTCCGTAACTGGTTGAAGGGTTCCTCGCATTATGCCCCACTTTCGATTGATCGGACGTTACTCTACCCATGGGCGCCTTCTTATATCTTGCAGGCTCATGCGGGTCGGCTCCCTTCGTGCCTTTTGCATTCCTCCCTCCTCCAGCCGCTACGGCAATCTTGGCGGCGCCTTACTAAATCCCTGCATATCCCTCCTACTTGTGCATATTTTTTACCGATTAGGGGGAATGCGGAATTTCAGCCTGGTACCCAATCTGGTGCGTTTAGGGTCTGGGAGGCGAGGGGGGTGATATATTTAGGTCACCTGTGGAATTCGGAGGGGGAGTTACTGCGGTTTACCGATTTTCAAACTCTTTATGGTCTCCGTCCCACTCACACGTTTCCATATTTACAAGTTCATCACTACCTCCGGTCCCTGCCCCCGGCAACTAAGGATATTGCTACGTTTAAGGCCCTGGATGTGATGTTTCAGTTTACAGTTGATAAGGCCCTTACTATTTCCTATTATTATAGACTTCTACAGCGGGATGCCCAGGTTGATGTATGTGCTTCCTTGGTGGATCGATGGCATAAAGATGGTGAGTTTCAACTCACCAGTTTTATTTTGCGTGTCTGCTTTCGGCGCATAGCCCGGATCTCTACCAATATATACTATAGGGAGATGCAATATAAGTTCTTGACCCAAGCCTACATATCACCTCAGAGGGCACATCAATTGTCGATTGCCCTCACGCCCCTTTGTATACGCTGTTCGGGAATCGTGGGTAGTTTGTCTCACGTTTTTTGGACCTGCCCCGCGATCCACAGATTTTGGCGTAAGATTGCGGACTATTTAACCGCCTTGCTTGATGTGGTATTGCCCTTCTCCCCACTGTGGTTTTTATTTGGTTGCATCTCCCCGCTTCGAGTTAGAGATCCTGGCTCGCGCCTTTTGTTTCAGAAAGCGAGTTTGGTGGGGAAGAAGACGATCCTTTTGGTCTGGCGGTCTCCGGTGGCGCCCTCCTTTTGGACTTGGCGAAATCAACTACATGCGATGATGACCATGGAAAGTATGGCGGCACGAGGTTCTCCCCATCGACGACGACGCTTCGCATCCATCTGGGGTCCTTATCTGCAATCATTACCCCATCGTACGAGGAGTATGGCGCTGAATGATTGACCATTCTCTGCTCACTGACTGTCTGATCCCTCTAGCGGACTGCACTTAGGTTTCCTACACGATTCCTCATTATTGTATCTGTTATCGGGGGGGGAGGGGAGGGGGGGAGGGTTTGGTTCTCTGTAGGGGTAACAGTGATTTCATGTTGGGTTTGTTGCTCAGGAGAGAGATCTGACTACACTCTCTCTTGCGATGTTATTTTTCTATATCAAAACCTAATAAAATTGTTTAAACATAAAAAGGCCCGGCGATGCACAAAAAGCCCCAGGACGCTTGTAAGCCCCAGGGCTGAAGTAAGTTTAGAAACAAAAAAAAAGAAAAACGGTAGGGGGAAAGGGCGGGGGAGGGAAGGGAAGGGAAGGGAAGGTGGGGTAAGGAGGTTCCCTCCGAGGCCGCTCCGATTTCAAAGCGGCCTGGGAGGGAATGGGAGAAGGCCGTGCGGCTCGGCGTGCGGAAGGTGCACAACTGTGCACCCCCTTGCGCGTGCTGACTCCGGATTGTATAACATGCGCGCGCCTGCACGCGCATGTTATAAAATCAGGCGTGCATGTGTGTGTGCGGGGTAGCGTGTCCACATGTACGCCCGCGCGCTCCTTTTTAAAATCTACCCCTATATGCGACAAGATTTTTGCCAACCTATTTGCCATAATTTTGACCAACAATTTAATATCAAAATTAAAGTAGTGAAAGTGGTCGATATCACATAGGGGAAATGGGATCCCGACCTTTCTTTGGCAAAACAAGAATAGTTGTACTGTTGAGTGTTAAGGGACATTTTTCCAGCACTACTAACTGATCTATCATCTTCCCTAGTGGGGCTATGATTTTCAAGGATAGCAATTTATAAAATTCTGTGACATGCCATCAGGCCCAGGTGCGTTCAATAAATTTGGCCTCTTTAATACCTTGCTGTATCTCTTGTAATTGCAATAGTTTATTAAGAAATTCTAATTGAGCTTCAGTCACTCGAGTGAGATGGGAAGACCCTCAAGTACTGTTCAATCTCCTCTGGATCTTTCTGAGCAGCCATATAGAGTGCTTGGTAATAAACTCTAAACATTTTATTTACTTCCTTTCTTGAATTTACAGTTTACCATCGATATGGCAAAACATGGTGACATAGTGAATGCCCGTCCTTATTTTTGTCAAATTCGCCAAAGAGCTACCTATCTTGTTACCATACTGGTAAAATTGGTACCTGATAATACATAATCCTTTTTTTTGGCACGCTGAAGTAACAGTGTGTTCATTGCCACTTGGGTAGCAACAAATCAGTCTCTCTTTTCCCAAGTTGGGTTCCTCTCATAGTTTTCCTTATCAATCTGCAATTGTTTTTCTAACTGTAAGATTGCTGAAGCCAATCATTTACATCTAGCTGCTACATAGGCTATAATATCCCTCCTTAGGACCACCTTGGCAGTTTTTCAAAACAAAATTGGGGTGTCTTTGTGTCCCACAGACTATAAACAGTTATGTTCAACCACAACGAATACAAGTCTCACTGAAAAGACGTCATGTAATTGTGTTTTTCTTGTATTTTGATGTGCTATTACTGTTATTTATAGAGCCATCATAACACCTGCAGGCATACCAGCATATTTTGCTTGAAGGTTTTGCCACTTCAGGTCGTGTTTAATCATTGGCTCCAGTCCTTTATTCTTCAACGTATTTTTGTTAATTTTTTGTTTTTATAAAATTCTGTATCGGGGTAAATGTATTCCTTAAAGTAACTCGAAGTGTCAAGGAAATTTAAAGCCCAGTCCGACGCGCGTTTCGCACTGCTTCATCAGGGACTGAAACACATATCCTCCGCTTTTATTATTATCAACGGAGATGAATTGCCCCGTTACTCAGTTGCTTTTTGGCTTGCTTCTAGCCTTCCAACCTTGCCGCCGTGTTACTCTTACTGACGTCGGGACTCTTACTGGCGCTGTGTTACTTACTGGCGTCGGGACGCCAGTAAGAGTAACACGGCGGCAAGGTTGGAAGGCTAGAAGCAAGCCAAAAAGCAACTGAGTAACGGGGCAATTCATCTCCGTTGATAATAATAAAAGCGGAGGATATGTGTTTCAGTCCCTGATGAAGCAGTGCGAAACGCGCGTCGGACTGGGCTTTAAATTTCCTTGACACTTCGAGTTACTTTAAGGAATACATTTACCCCGATACAGAATTTTATAAAAACAAAAAATTAACAAAAATACGTTGAAGAATAAAGGACTGGAGCCAATGATTAAACACGACCTGAAGTGGCAAAACCTTCAAGCAAAATATGCTGGTATGCCTGCAGGTGTTATGATGGCTCTATAAATAACAGTAATAGCACATCAAAATACAAGAAAAACACAATTACATGGTGTCTTTGTGTCCCCCATTAGAGAGCAGGTATTCCTCCCATCGTTTTATTAATTATTCTTGGAAAGTACCAACGAGGACTCTTATCAGTTGGGCGAAAGCCAATCAAGTCTATCCACACCAGCGCATGGTCAGAGATGATGAGTGGACCAATTTGTACCTCTAAAATCTTAGAACAGGTTTCCTGATCTGTGAGGAGGTAGTCTATCCTAGGTACAGTGTTGCGAGCATGAGAGATGGGGGTATATTCTCTTTCTGAAGGAGTTTTGGTCATGTGTCCATCAAGGCAAAACTCTGACAAAGTATCCCACTCCTGTCAGTGATGTCCCCATAGCTGGTAACAGCCCTGAAGTTCGATCAAGTTGACTACTGAAATCTCCTCCCACTACCATCAGGACATTGGCATAATCCAACAGCATCTTAAATAGACCAACAAAAAAAGTATGGTCACATTTATTAGGTGCATATATGCTACACAATACTATTGGTTTAACATATAAGATTCCTTCCATAAACAAATAGCTCCCCTCTTGATCCCCTATTACCTTAGTGTCAGAAAAGGGTATCGCTTTCCCTATTAGAATCACCACTCCTGCTCTCCTAGCCCCAGATTGAGCGGAATAAACCCTTCCCACCAAGTCTTTTTAACTTTTGGTGTTCTGCTGCAACTAAGTGGGTTTCTTGGATAAACACCACTTGTGCCCTCCATCATTGTAAAGCCTGTAAGGTTTTATACCTCTTAGTGACCGACCATTCCTCCTACATTCCACGTTATTCAACGGATCTTTGTTGACATCATCACATGTTGACCATAACTGGTCATCTCTTAGCCCAATTTACCATTAATAGCTCTCCAGGGCCTCCCAGTTTAGGCTTCAACTCGCCCTCCTCTCTGGCCATAAAGGTCATGTAGAACTTTACTGTCTTGAAAATATGAATGGTGTGAGCTTCCTGCTCTTTTCCGGGTGCATTACATTTCTTCTCTGACCCTTAGATGTCTCTCCATGAGTCTCCATCTCAAACTGAATTAAAATTGCTGCGTTGTTTGTACATCCGCTTGAATTATAGATGCACAGTTTCAACTAGCTGTGGTCAAAGCAGCAAACAGAAGCAAAAATAAAAGTTTAGCTCAGATCTCTCTTGCTGGATAATCCCGCTGAGAGTTGTTAGATCCACACTTGTTGCCACTGCCGGATCACATACTGTCTCGTGAGATCCACAGCTTTGTACTCCCCGAGTTGTTAAACAGATAGACCACAATGCAGGCTCATATACTTCACATCTTATTCCCCAGATGCTCAATTTCAACTACTGGCAACAGAACGGTAGACAAAACACAAAACTGTACAACAAGTTTTTCCTGCAGAAAACTTTCACAGTGCACCACACTACAAGCATGTTCAGCGCTATTTAGCTGGATAAGTGGGACTTATGTGGGTAAGTAGTGGCTGCTGAATATGCTCCTACATTCCGCGGCCACTGCTTAGCCATAGGTCCCTTATATGACTAAAAGTTACACGCACAAAAAGTAGGCTTGTACTGAGCGGCTCAGGGGCGGAGCAAGTTAGCCACTGCTATTACTAAGAACATAGGAACATGCCATACTGGGTCAGACCAAGGGTCCATCAAGCCCAGCATCTTGTTTCCAACAGTGGCCAATCCAGGCCATAAGAACCTGGCAAGTTCCCACAAACTAAGTCTATTCTATGTTACCGTTGCTAGTAATAGCGGTGGTTTTTATCTAAGTCAATTTAATTAATAGCAGGTAACATGGAACAGACTTAGTTTTTGGGTACTCGCCAGGTTCTTATGGCCTGGATTGGCCACTGTTGGAAACAGGATGCTGGGCTTGATGGACCTTTGGTCTGACCCAGTATGGCATGATCTTATGTTCTTATACTACTGATATTCAGAATTAGCTGCCCGATAGAGCAGGTCTATACTTAGCTGGGTAGTCTTATCCAGCTAAGTGTGCACATATATGCATATCTTCAGTGGCTTTCCCATGCTGCTGAATATACATCATAACTTAGCTAGATTAGTCATATCCGACTACATTACTCAGTGGCCAGCTTTCAATTTTGGGCCCATAATGTTTATAAAACCAAAAGGTAAAATAGTCAAAATTAACTTAATTCAAATACTCAAAGAAGATGCTGCCAATGAAAACCCAGTAACAGAAAAATCAGATTGTGTCCAAACACCAACTAAAATGCATGCAATGAAGCCCCAGATTAAAAGCTAGCTTATAAAGTCTTGCTCAGAGAGCAGGTGAAATCAGCAGTAAAGTGGGTTTTCTCTTGCAAGTGAGCTCCGTGAGGACTGGCATATGGGAAAAAAAAAGTTCTCCTCCTTGTATCCCCCAATTTAATCTCTCCCAGAGGAGAAACACAAAGCAGAGACTCCTGATTTGGTACTGAAGCCCTTTCTACAACAGGAAGGGTAATTCAGCCGGCATAAGGAAGTCGGCAACAGACGCGCACAAGTCACACTAATTTTCCAAGTGGGCTTACGCAAAAACACACACACAAGTCCAGTTTGAAAAAATGCACACAAACTGGCACACAGGATGTAACAAAATTTACTTGCACGGGTTTTATTCTTTTTTTAAATAAAAAAAGCAAGCATGTAAATCCCAACTCGCTCCGCCACAGAATACCTATTTTCTTGTGCACATAAAAGCATGCAGGAAATTGGGGTATGTAGGTTCTTTTATGAGCACAGCCCCCATTAAATTTGTATGACAAGCCTTTTATGTGCATCAATCGGTATTTCATGTACGGGAAATGGCTTCGAAAATCACCCCCATGTTTCTCAGGCTGCTCTCTTAAATAAGCTGGGCCACAGTCAAAGCCTTAAAACTAAATACATTTCAGCACCATCGCAATATGGTCCTTGATACCTTATGCATCTCTCTCTCTCTCTCTCTCTCTCTCAAAAAGGCTCTGGACCCTTCAATTCACCTCAAATAGGCCTTACGGGGACATCGCAAAAGGCGATGAAACCTTATTGCACAGTCACAGAAGCTATCGCACAGCCTAACGCAATTCAAAGAGGTGTAGTTAAAATCGGCGTTACGGCTTTTCTGAATTTGCATCGCACCATATGATATGGTGCTTACGCATGCAAAAACACCTTTTCGCATTTTGATAAATGACCCCCTAAGTTTGTACCTGAGGCAATGGAGGGTAAACTGACTTACCCAAGTGTGGGACTTGAACCCTGGTCTCCTGGTTCATAGCCTACTGCTCTAACCACTAGGCTACTCCTCCACTAAGTCTATCCCATGTTACTGTTGCTAGTAATAGCAGTGGCTATTTTCTAAGTCAACTTAACTAATAGCAGGTAATGGGCTTCTCCTCCAAGAACTTATCCAATCCTTTTTTAAACATAGCAATACTAACTGCAATAACCACATCCCCTGGCAACAAATTCCAGAGTTTAATTGTGCGTTGAGTGAAAAAGAACTTTCTCCGATTAGTTTTAAATATGCCACATGCTAACTTCATGGAGTGCCCCCTAGTCTTTCTACTATCTGAAAGAGTAAATAACCTATTCACATCTACCCGTTCTAGACCTCTCATGATTTTAAACACCTCTATCATATCCCCCCTCAGTCGTCTCTTCTCTAAGCTGAACAGTCCTAACCTCTTTAGTCTTTCCTCATAGGGGAGCTGTTCCATTCCCTTTATCATTTTGGTCACCCTTCTCTGTACCTTCTCTATCGCAACTATATCTTTTTTGAGATGTGGCAACCAGAATTGTACACAGTATTCAAGGTGCGGTCTCACCATGGAGCAATACAGAGGCTTTATGACATTTTCCGTTTTATTCACCATTCCCTTCCTAATAATTCCCAACATTCTGTTTGCTTTTTTGACTGCCGCAGCACACTGAATCGATGATTTCAATGTGTTATCCACTATGACGCCTAGATCTCTTTCTTGGGTGGTAGCTCCTAATATGGAATCTAACATTATGTAACTATAGCATGGGTTATTTTTCCCTATATGCATTACCTTGCGCTTATCCACATTAAATTTCATCTGCCATTTGGATGCCCAATTTCCAGTCTCAGAAGGTCTTCCTGCAATGTATCACAATCTGCTTGTGATTTAACTACTCTGAACAATTTTGTATCATCTGCAAATTTGATTACCTCACATGTCGTATTTCTTTCCAGATCATTTATAAATATATTGAAAAATACGGGTCCCAATACAGATCCCTGAGACACTCCACTGCCAACTCCCTTCCACTGAGAAAATTGTCCATTTAATCCTACTCTCTGTTTCCTGTCTTTTAGCCAGTTTGTAATCCACGAAAGGACATCGCCACCTATCCCATGACTTTTTACTTTTCCTAGAAGCCTCTCATGAGGAATTTTGGCGTTTGACAAAATCCAAATATACTACATCTACCGGTTCACCTTTATCCACATGTTTATTAACTCCTTCAAAAAAGTGAAGCTGATTTGTGAGGCAAGACTTGCCTTGGGTAAAGCCATTAAACCATGTCTTTCTAGATGTTCTGTGATTTTGATATTTAGAACACTTTCCACTATTTTTCCTGGCACTGAAGTCAGGCTAACTGGTCTGTAGTTTCCCGGATCGCCTCGGAGCTTTTTTTTTAAATACTGGGGTTACATTAGCCATCCTCCAGTCTTCAGATACAATGGATGATTTTAATGATATGTTACAAATTTTTACTAATAGGTCTGAAATTTCATTTTTTAGTTCCTTCAGAACTCTGGGGTGTATACCATCTGGTCCAGGTGATTTACTTCTCTTCAGTTTGTCAACCAGGCCTATCACATCTTCTAGGTTTACCGTGATTTGGTTCAGTCCATCTGAATCATTATCCATGAAAACCTTCTCTGATACGGGTTTCTCCCCAACATCCTCTTCAGTAAACACTGAAGCAAAAAAATCATTTAATCTTTCTGTGATGGCCTTATCTTGTCTAATTGCCCCTTTAACCCCTCAATCATATAACATGGCTGCGATGGATACCCATGCTTCCTGCAAATGCTAGCATAAAGGTCAAACCATAAGCTCCGGTACTAATTTCTAGAATGGAACAATCTAGAAATAACAATGCACACCTTATGGCAATGAATGGCTTCCTGACTCATATGACCTCTGTTTTACATGGGTTGTTGTAACTGATTTTGCTTTGCCCAGCATGGTGCTTCAGCCAAAAAAAAATGCAAATTAGCCACTGCCTCCTGCCCTGAACTGCACCTCGCCGGCGCAGATACAATCTATGCTCAAATTCTGCAAAAGCTCTCCCCGTTAACAAGAGAGATATTAAAGAAGATGCAGGAATAATACAGAGCTCCAAGGATCGCTGCACATGAAGTTCCAAGAAAGGATAACTTGATGTTCCAGATAACTTTCTGGAGTTCTATTAAAAAAAAAAAAAAAAAAAAACCAACCAACCATTTATGAGTTGCATCACTAATACCCCAAAATCGGGAAATCTGTTTAATAAAATCACAAAGTTTACAACATTAAAAGTGGCTGTAAAGTCTAAAAGTACCAAAAGCAAATCTACTCCTCTGTCAAACCCCAGCGTAAATCATTCAATAACACCAATGATATACTTTCAGCACGATAAACTAGTCTAAAGCTAGAGTAACACAAATCTAATAAATTATCAGAGCTCAAATATTTCTGAGGTGCACGGATGCTACAGGGTCAATACATTTTCCAAGTAATGCTAAATTGGAACCGGGGCTGTAATTGGCTAAGAGAGACAAGGGCAAGGCTGCTTTCTTTCGCATTGGGCCACAATTTCAAAAGCAGTTTGGAAAAAAATATCTTTCCTTAAAGAGGGCTTTCAAAGTTTCATGTAGAGGTTCTCGAGGACCATCAACTGAAAATTTTAAAAGCCATGATGGAGAGGGATCCAAAACACAAGTGGTGGGATGAGATTTATGACAAATTCCATCAATTTCCATCTCTACAAAGCCTGAAAAACTTGGGGTTTGGGAAGGGGGAGTAGTGATCAGAGGTTATTGCCTGAAGGGCAGGAAGAAAGGAGGCTTCCAATTGGCCCGCGGGGGCTGGAAAAAGGGAGAAGGAAAGTACAACGGGGCAGTGGGACACCGGGAGACGCGACACACCTGCCGGTGCTTGGCGACACACTGTTGTCAGTAGGAATACTGAAAGTCCACTAAAAGCAGTAAACCGGGGCATTTTAGATCAGTCTCCAAGATCAGTTCTGCCAACAGCCCCAACAGATTTCTTAGGATCTCTAGGAGCGGGATCCTACAAGGAGACTGCCGAATTTGGCTTTATTTCCTATTAGGAATCAAAGACAGTCTGAACCACAGGGTGGGCGTATGAGGCGAATATTGCAAATTACATGGTCCCTAAAAATGATTGCTACCCCCCCCCCCCGCCCCCGGGGTCATGGCTGGTATGCCACAACACAGCTTGGTGGACAAACTTGCAAGATGATGAATCACTGCCTTCAGCAAGCCAAGAATTCATAACACAAAAAAAAAAAGATCTACATGCTCATTCCGATTCAAATAGAAAAATAATTGAGATTTTGCTTTGAAATAGAACATGAAATTTAGCAATTCTGACTTTGACAAGAACAGGTGAGAAGTTACTAGAAGAAACTAAGATTCAATTACAGACTGATGCTATCTTAGGATATGGCAAGGCATGAATCATCCTAAATCCATGATTAGAAAGATTATATCTTCCCTTCCCCAGAAGTACTTTCATCTGGAAGATACTATTAGATGATATTAAAGGGTAACAAAGAATCCATCTCCTCCCAAATTGCTGGGGGTGAACTTGATAAGAAGTGAAAACATAACTACCCACCCCCTGTAAATCTTAGTCTCTATTTAGCAAATCAGATCATCACTCATTTTGGCAGACTAGAACGTAAACAAGCAACTGAACTTTAAAAAGTTAAACACACTGTACAACGGCTATATATATATAATACGTATTTTATCAAACTCTGGATTTCTTTGCTGTTAATTTCTGAGCTCTGACATGCCTCTTTTGCTCACCCCTTGGGCAGCAAGCCATCGTCAGCGAGGGCTGAAAAGCAGCACTAGCTAGTATAAAGACTGAACTTACAAAACAAGTTAAATCAACTGAAACAGCTGTTACTTGTTAACCGCCAGTGCTAGAAAAAGGACTAGTTAAATTCAAGGAAGGCTGAAGTTGCAGATTTAGCTGGTTAAAAAACACATACAAGGACTGGATTCCTCTTTTTTTTTGCTCTACAAATAAATCCACACATAAAAAAAATTGAAATAAGATACACCAGTAGAAATTACCCAAACAGAATAATTCCTCAAATATACATTGCACTTAATACAACCATTCACTCACTTAGCCCACAATGAAAAATCAGAGGATCCAAGAACTAATTTATAAGAAAAGGTAAAAGGAAAATGAACCTGCAAGAGTAGAAATTTGTTATAGAAATCTATAGCGAATTTCAGGAAAAGTCTGTGGGGGACAGAGGAAGTGTGGGGAGATTTGAACTATGATAACACACAGGTGCAGCAAAGAATAATGGAAGCTGGTAGGGACAGAAGCCATGCTGGTACTTCCCTGATGAGCATTAGGGATAGGCAACCGAAAACAAATATAGTGAATTCTGTTTTCATTTCAGCCAGCTTCTGGAATGTTCCCATTCGTTTTTGGAAGTTATGGGGCAGATTTTTAAAAAATTGTTCGCGCACCTGGCGCAAACAAGAGTATACCAGATTTGAATAGATACGCGCGTAGCCGCCCGTATCTTTTAAAATCCGGGGTCGGCGCGCGCAAGGGGTTGAACATTTGTGCACCTTGCGCGCGCCGAGCCCTGCGCGTGCTGCCCGTTCCCTCCACCTCCCCCCACCTTCCCCTCCCTAACCCACCCCCCAGCCCTATCTAAACCCCCCCACCTTTATTATAAAAGTTACGCCTGTCGGCCAGCCGCCGGCATGCAATTCCCCGGCCCGGGAGCAGTTTCGGAGGGCTCGGCCATGCTCCCAAAACGCTTCCGGGCCGGAACCACACCCGTGGCCCCGCCGCCAGATGATGCGCCACCGCGACATGCCCCCGACACGCCCCCCCCCCCCCCCAGGAAAGCCCCGGGACTTTTGCGCGTCCCGGGGCTTGCATGCACCGCTGAGCTTATTCCACATAGGCTTGGCGCGCACAGGGGGAGCCTGGGACAGGTTTTCGGGGGGGGGGGGGGGGGTACGCACATATTTTACGTGAATACCCCTTTGAAAATCTGCCCCTATGTGCACAAGTTGTACTTATGTGTAAAAAAGGAAAGTATTTACCTGCAGAAGACAGATGCAAATCTTCACAGGGGGGGGTGACGTCATCAACAGAGCCCCTGACGTTATTCCCCCCCCCCCCCCCCCACGACTTCACAGCTTCTACAGCTTTCAGAGCTCTGAATATGAGCAGGCTCAGCCCTCTAAATAAAATAACTCCTAGGGGAAGCAGCAGGATTCTGCGCAGACTTACATCCTTGCAGAACCTCCTGCTGCAGCTAAGGTGGCGAATCTCTAGCTAGGTTGCTTTCAAACGAAAAGGGGAAAATACAGCATGAGGCGTGCCAATGGGCACAACAATGCTTTTGTTGGAAATGGGCCATTTTTAAAAACTTTTTTTTTATTTTAAGAAGGCAACTTGGAAATAAAAATAATGGGCCCTCTGGGGGAACAGAGATGGATTCTGAATCTCAAATAAACCTTTCAGGACAGATCAGCCAAACTTACTGTTGTGTTTGGGGTCACTATCCAAACAGTAATGTTATGTGAATGTGTGGCGTGACCTTCATGTTGCAGCTTTGTGGATCACTTCCATGGAGGCTGAACTTAGACGGGCCGCCAAAACTATAAGCCTTGACATGCCCTTCTAGAGTCAAGTCTGTCCAGGCATACAGATGCAATCTGCTATCCAATCACATTGCATGCATTCAGCTATGGCAATTCCAGATCTATTTGGGTCAAAAGAAACAAAAATCTGGGTGGACTTTCTAGGGGTTTCAGTCCACTCCAGACAGAAAGCTAAAGCTCTCTTGCAGTCCAAACTATGCAAGGTCTGTTCACCTTTATGGACACGTGGCTTGGTAAACATTATTGGAAGGATGGTTGATTGGTTAAGGTGGAAGTTCGACACTAATTTAGAAAGGAATTTAGGATGTGTGTGCAAGAGCACTCTTATTAAAAAAAAAAAAAAAAAAAAAACAACAACTTTGATTAAGGTGGGTAAGTCACTAGGACTTGGAGCATACTGACTCGGTGTGCCAAAGTGACAGTCACCAAAAATATGACCTTCCAGGTTGGGTACTTCAGCTCATGATGCAAAGGAAGCTTTCAACAGTTGAGATGGAACTGTGCTGCAGTCCCAAGATAGAGTTGGAGGTTTTAAGAGAGGCTTTAATAAAAATCAAACCGCACATGAATCTGACAAAGGCTATACATGGATGGGTTTACCTTCTGCATGGTGATAAGTGCCACTTACATTGACGTGAACCCCAACAGAGAGTCTTGAGATTAAACTCAATCATAGAAGGTACTCAAACAGTTTTTGTGAAGTAGGAGAAAAGATCTAGGACCTTTACCTCATATCAAATGTCAAACCACCTCCATTTAAAAGCACATGACCTACTAGTAGAATCTCTTCTAGAAGCCAGAAGGACAGAGTACTACCCTCTCAACATTCAGGCTGTGAAGGCTAGGGATTTGATGTTGGGGTGGAGAAACACTCCCCAATATTTGTGATAAGTGCAAGAAAATTCCCCAACCAAACTGAATCTCTGATGGACAAGTCCTGAAGACATGGGAACCAAACCTGTCTTGTCCAATATGGAGCTATGAAAACCACAGTGCCCCTGCCTTTCTGAGCTTCAGGATTTGGAGGACAAATGTACAGAAGACATTTCCCCCAATGCAAGAAGAAAGCATCCGAGTCCAGTTTGTCCTTCAACCCTCTCCCTAAAAATTACTAAGGGACTTTTTTGTTCAGAGAAAATGCAAACAGATCCACATCGGGTGAGCCTCACTTACAGAATATCTGGCTTACTACCTCTCTGTCCAAGGAAAACCCACGCAGTTCCAAGTACTTGCTCAGTTTATCTACTAGGACAGTCTCCTTTTCTGGCAGGTATGTGGCTCTAAATCATCCCTTGTGAGTTGGCCAGTTCCACATCTTTACAGGTTCCCAGCACAGGAGCCATGATCCTGTTCCTCCCTGACTGTTTAGGCAGATCACAGCTACCTGGTTGTCCAACTGGACTAGGATAACTTTATTGGCCAGTTGATCTATGAAAACCTTTAGAGTATTCAGAAATGCCCTAAGCTCCAGGAAATTATTCTCTCATGACGTTTTTCCTAAACAGACCAAAGGCCTTAGGTGTGGAATCCCTCTATATGAGAGGGATGCATTCATGGTTAGGACAATTTGCATTAGAGGAATCTGGAAGGAGATCCCTTTCTTGACATCGGACTGGATCAGCCATCAGGACAGCTGGTCCCCGAGTTGTTAGGTAACTTGGACATTATCTCATATATCTTTAGGGGCAGATTTTAAAAGCCCTAAAACCTAGATTTACGCGTGTAGGGGGCTTACGCGTGCCAAGCCTATTTTCAAAAGGCCTGGTGATGCGCGTAAAGCCCCGGGACGCACATATGTCCCGGGGCTTTTCTGAATGGGCGGGCAGGGGGCGGTCTGGAGGCGATCCGGGAGGCGTGGCCGAGGACTCCGGCACAGGGGGATCATGCGCCGGCAGTCGGCCGTCATGCGCAAGTTACACCTGCCTCTGGCAGATTTGATTTCCAAAACAAAGATACCCGGGGGGGGAACGGGGAAAGCCAGCAGGGCACCCCAAGGGCTCGGCGTGCACAGTTTGCAATAGTGTGCACCCCCTTGCACGCGCCGACCCCTGATTTTATAACATGCGCACAACTGCGCGCGCATGTTATAAAATGGGGCGTACATTTTAAAATCTGCCCCTTAGTGCCTTCAAACCTCGAGACAAGTCCACTGGGCTTGTCTCGTGTGGAGATTTACAAAGGTATTATATGTACAGTTGATGCAGTTAGGTCCAACGTTCTCAACATATCCCATGCTGATGACTGCTGTCTTTTTATTTATTTTTTTTTATTTCTTCCACAATAGACAGAGTGATGGCTCTTTCTTGTGGAAGAAAGAACTTTACCCGAGTTGTGTCTAGCAAAGAACTCTATGAATTCATATCAAGATAATTTACTCAGATAAGATTTGGGATAGTTTATAAATCTTAAAAAAATCCAGCACCTGAATGGTTTTGTACATCAACTCATTTGCACCTTCCTGAGAAGTGCTCTTGATTAGCCAATTATCTAGTTAGGGAAACACATGCGCCACAACCACTGCTGGACATTTAAAAGTGAATTTTAAAAATATGTTACATGTGTAAAACTTAGCATATACACACGTAAGTAGCCTCTACTTGCGTATTCCACATTTTACAAAAGTCCAAAATACGCGTGTAGTTTCACTTTCACGTGCACTCATATCTGCTTTAAAAAGGGGCGGTCTAAGGACATTCCTGGGAGAGGCCAAGACATACACATTTTCCATCTTACTTGCACATTTTTACACCTGCTAGTTATCTGATGTGATATTCAACTTGTTTATTGTGTAGTACTGACTGGGTGAGAGGTCTGGGTGAACTGGAGGAAGTTCAAGCTGAAAAACCAGGAGGGTCTTGACCTGGATTAGAATTGAGCAATCTGGTGGACTTATTGGTTAAACTAGTAATTTCACTCATGTGCATATGTTTCAAAACACATCAATTTAGACAAGACCTACTTTATTTTTGCAGGTAAAATATATGCACATATATTTTTAAAATAGGTGGGTAAAGTATGCACATTTAAATATGTGGTTTCAATGCATTGCATGTATTCACATGTTAGTAAACATGTTGAACCAACGTCAGAAAATATTTCTTCATGGAGAGGGTGGTGGATGCCTGGGATGCCCTTCCGGAGCAGATAGTGTAAACAAAAACGGTGAAAGATTTCATAGGGGCATGGGATCAACACTGTGGATTCCTAAAGGCTAGAGGATGGAAATGAGGAAAACTAAAAAGTCATTGGATAGGAGGCAATGTCCTTTCGTGGATTACAAACTGGTTAAAAGAAAGGAAACAAAGAGTAGGGTTAAATGGTCAATTTTCTCAGTGGAAAAGGGTAAACAGTGGAGTGCCTCAGGAATCTGTACTTGGACTGGTGCTTTTCAATATATTTATAAATGATCTGGAAAGGAATACGGCGAGTGAGGTTATTAAATTTGTGGATGATACAAAATTATTCAAAGTAGTTAAATCACAAGCAGACTGTGATACATTACAGGAGGACCTTGCAAGACTGGAAGATTGGGCATCCAAATGGCAGATGAAATTTAATGTGGACAAGTGCAAGGTGTTGCATATAGGGAAAAATAACCCTTGTTATAGTTACACGATGTTAGGTTCCATATTAGGAGCTACCACCCAAGAAAGATCTAGGCGTCATAGTGGATAATACTTTAAAATCATCGGCTCAGTGTGCTGCAGCAGTCAAAAAAACAAACAGAACGTTAGGAATTATTAGGAAGGGAATGGTTAATAAAACGGAAAATGTAATAATGCCTCTATATCGCTCCATGGTGAGATCGCACCTTGAATACTGTGTACAATTCTGGTCGCCGCATCTCAAAAAAGATATAGTTGCGATGGAGAAGGTACAGAGAAGGGCAACCAAAATGATAAAGGGGATGGAACAGCTCCCCTATGAGGAAAGGCTGAAGAGGTTAGGGCTGTTCAGCTTGGAGAAGAGATGGCTGAGGGGAGATATGATAGAGGTCTTTAAAATCATGAAAGGTCTTGAACGAGTAGATGTGACTCTGTTATTTACACTTTCAAATAATAGAAGGACTAAGGGGCATTTCATGAAGTTAGCAAGTAGCACATTTAAGACTAATTGGAGAAAATTCTTTTTCACTCAACGTACAATAAAGCTCTGGAATTTGTTGCCAGAGGATGTGGTTAGTGCAGTTAGTGTAGCTGGGTTCAAAAAAAGTTTGGATAAGTTCTTGGAGGAGAAGTCCATTAACGGCTATTAATTAAGTTTACTTGGGGAATAGCCACTGCTATTAATTGCATCAGTAGCATGGGATCTTCTTAATGTTTGGGTAATTGCCAGGTTCTTGTGGCCTGGTTTGGCCTCTGTTGGAAACAGGATGCTGGGCTTGATGGACCCTTGGTCTGACCCAGCATGGCAATTTCTTATGTTCTTATGATAACTTGCTGGTGTGTCAGTTACTACCCTTAACCAATAAGCCTCCGTACTTTTGATGCAACTCATTATTGCTCTCTGCTTTAACCGCAGGGCAAAAAGAGGAAAAGGGGAATTAGTTTCAGACAGCAAACAACAAGGACATTGAATTTTATGGTCTGGTAAAAAAAAAAAATAAACATGGGGGTAACTTGCTGATGCAACTGTTACTACCTTTAACCAATTAGCCTTAAACTTGTGATGTAGCCCCAATGTTGCTCTCTGCTTCAATGGCAAGAAATAAGAGATAACGGGGAATTGGACTCAGACAGTAACCAACCAGGATCCTGATTTTAACGGTTGGGAAGCTAAATATGGGTGTAACTTAGATGCCACCCCCTGATGCTACCATTACAGGGGAGACCTGTATGGCATGGCTGATACTACTATAAGCTTGCTGGGCAGACTAGATGGATCTTTTGGTCCTTTTCTGCTGTCATTTCTACGTTATATGTAAACATACATATATTTTATAATAAGCACCTACATGATATGCACATATTATAAATTACAATGGTAAAAATACATGTAGACACATACATGCGTATATCCTACCATGCGCAGTTGTTTAAATGTTATCCTCCCTGTGATTACTCGTAGAGTAGATATTAGGCTAAAGGACAGGACTGAAGTGATGCTTCACCATTACAAATCATAGATACTTCCCAGCCACAGGAAATATCTCTATGTGGGTGTATGCATCCTTTCAAACCAGGGAGCTTAGCCTGACCCCTTTTTGAAGAAAAGGAATTAGGGTGCCCAAGTAAATCATTTTGAACTTTTATTTTACTACATACTTATTCATGGACCTTAGGTCTAGGATGGGAAGGCGTCCTCCTGTTTTCTTTGGAATCAGGAAATACTTGGAGTAAAATCTCTGCCCTCTTTCCCCTGGTGGGACAGATTTGACTGCTTTGATTTCTAAAAGGAAGGACAGCTCCTTTAGCAATAGTTCCTGATGTTGAGAGGCATAATGAAAGACTCTTGGTGGGCACTGGGCAGTGTGCTGGAATTTCCAAAAAATGAAGCCTGTACCATTCTGAATGATGGAGGGAACCCAGCTGTCCAAAGTTATACTGCACCAATGGTTTAAGTAAAATGTTAGCCTTCTTCTAACAAGAAAATTTTCCAAATCGGACATTGGAATACTAGCTACATTTTCCTGGATCCAGTCAAACCCCCGTCCCAGATTTTGGCTGGGGAGCAATCTGTGGTTACTGGTTCCTCTGCTGTCTGGGCCAAGAGTGAGAAGTCTGTTACTGATGGGAACGAGGGGGCAGAGGATAAGGTCTCTTTGGAAGATAGAAGCATTTCCTGGATGATATGCAAGGCGGGTCAGTAGTGACTGCAGAGTGAACGAAGTGTCGAGACATCATTTTATTGGTGCCATTGCCATTAGTACACCAACAGATTCCAGAATGGGCTGGCTATCACTCTGCATCAATACAGTCGATGCCGGTGCAGGGAATCAAGCAATTTGATGCTCCTTTGCCTCCTGGATTCTACTGTTCAGCTCCTTGTTGAAAATTGCTGATACCAACATAGGGTGGGAGGCAGGAGGAGAAGTCATTTCTTCCTGGGTCACCTGAGGTGCATTGGAGTCTGCAACATGCACCCTTGGAGGCGAATTTCTGCAGACTCTCACAAAGGTGAGTGGTTTTCTCTGAGGAAATGCGTGGGAGAACCTATGGCTGCTGCCATTATTTCCCTGCTCTCATCACCTTACATTGACCGGAACTGAGCTTTTTTGCCTTCCCCTCAGTGCTCTACATTGATATCCCTCGATGCTGATACCAATGAAACACAACCCTTTGTTTTGATGGGATGGGAAGAACTGGAGGTTGCTCTGTCCTCAGGGCCTCTATCAGTGTTCAGTGTCGATTAAGAATGGGGCCTTCTCAATACCAATGCACCACCAGCATCCAGTGCAGCTTCTGAGCCCTTCAATGTTGATGCTTTTGATACCAATGCAGAAGATTCAGACATATCAACCTAAAGAGCTTTTTCCAAAAGCTCTAACTGAATTTGATGGCCTCTGGGAGTTATCTTCTCACATGTAGAGCATCCCAAGACATTGTGATCATGCCCAAGACCTGGTACACATTTGTCATCGGGTCTGTAATGAACTTGATATGGCTACAATTCGAGCACTTGGAAAAGCCACTGACCTTCAATTTGGTGGACATCAGATGAAAAATAGCCAATGTGAAATCAAACAACTATTTTGGAATGAAAAATAACCAGACTAATGCACTGATACTGGTGCCAGGGTAGCAATGGCAAATAAGGAAAACTTGAAAAAGACTGAAAAACCTACTTAGGGAGGCAAAAGAGAGGAGAAGAACATCTGAAATAAAATATCCCAGGCAGAAAAAAACAAGCAAACAAAAAAAAAAAAGAGTAGTTGTAGAAGCAAACTGAAAAAAGGAACAAAGGATCCCCATGCAACAACTACGACATAAGCCTGCACAGGCTCAGTAGAGCTCTGAAAGTTCTAGAAGTCTGTGATACTAGCTGATGACATCATCACTCCACCTATGAAAGCTTACAACCCTGCTTGTCCTAGGAGAAAATCAAATTTTTCTGTGCATAAACCATGTATGCACACAGACTTCCAAAAAATTTACTGAATGAATATGCATCTATAATGAGCATCAGAAGGTAAGGAGACAGATTGTGCATAGTGTTTTCCTGATGAGAGACAGACAGAAGAGAAAGAGCCACATGCATGGTGGCTCCTTGATGAGAGACAGGTGGGAAAGCATAAGCAGAAAGCAGCATGCCCGATGGTACCCTGATTTCAGCTGGCTAGGAAGGCCTAAGGGAAAAGGCTGTGCATGAGGACTCTCTGGGGTCAGCCACATGGGCCACAGTAAGGCAAAGGGCCTATGCATGGTGGCTCCCCGAGGAGAGTCAGACGGGAAGGATGACTTATAGGGAAGGTAAAACATGCTGGCAAAACCGTACTGCCTAAAAGAAGCTCGGGCCCCCTGGCATCAGGAAAAAAAAAAGATACTTCCAGCTCTTTAACGTGCATGGGCAATAGGGCACTGTTCTACAAACAGAACTTTCATCCAAGACGAGAAGAGGCAGGAAAAAAAATAAATAAAAGGCCACACAAAATGCCAAATTAACATGCTGTGATGCAAAACAAAGGCAAAGGGGCCAACGTGAAGACACGGAGCGCGTTCTCTCCCTCAGTTCCTCCAAGGGCTGCGAGCAAGGTCCAGGCACAGCATCCCAATGAGGTCAGCCTAGCTTGTGCCATTCGCTCAACCCAGTCCGGGGGTGGGAGGAAGAAAGAAAGAAAGATCCACAGCTTTCCTCCCATAAGAACATTCTAGAAGACCCCGCCCCCCCCCAGACTCTTTACAGAAAATCTCTTGCAAGCAGAACTAACGCGACCTATCTCAAACTGCATCTACCTGCTGTTTGTTAGCAATCGCTTATCCATCACTTGGGTTCCAGTGACCGGGGACGGCTGCCAGAAGAGAAACAAGTCAGTCAGTCTAGCACACACGGCCAATTCATTGGGAGCCTACAGAGCTCAGAGAGGTAGACTGGGAAGGAAGTGCCACAGTGGGGGAGGGGGTCAACTCAGGACATCATCATCAGCTACGACTAGATATAGAGCTCAGACTGTAAAGGGAAAATACAGTAGCGGAAACTCTGTGAGAAGGAAGCAACTCATTAATAGCAAGGGCTCTCCCTAAGAGCGACAGCATTTTAAACACTGCTTGCTTGTGAAAAGGTCTACTGCATTTTGGAGTGAATGGGATAACAAGTCCCTCCTGTAACAAACACTAAACAGATACGCATATCCTACACATATCCTACATGGCTCAAACACAAAACAGCATGGACCAGCCCCAGCCCCCATCACCAGGACCTGCTCCCTAGGCCCCCCCCCCATCGGATCCCCGATGAGAGCCGGATGGGAAAGAGTAAAATGAGCGATACCTTACAGGGGGGAAAGGGGGTGGGCAGATTTCACAGCATACAAACCGGCCTCAGTTTCGCACACGTACCCCTGCAGTGACTGCCTTCATCTGTGGCATCCGAGCAGTCGTGCACCCCATCGCAGAGCTTGCTCATATGTATACAAGAGTCTGTGCCCAGGCAGTGGTGCTCGTTCGGCTGGCAGCGTGAGACTTTGCTCTGAGGACCTGGGAAAGAAGAGAAAAATTGAAAAAAAAAAAAAAATCTCATAGTCATAAGGGGAAAAGAAAAGTGCACACAGAACACTGGAAAAGAAAAAAAAAAAAGGATGAGTAATTATAAAAACATTCCTAAAGCGTGGAGAGGGGGGATGGACAGAGAGCACTAAAGCAGAACTTGCCACCAGCTGGCACTGCCTCTAAACTCCAAGGACAGAGCTGCTCCCCTACCCCATGACACCATCTTAAGGTTCACGAGTGCTACGCCTGGCTTGACAAACTCTGCTTTTCACAGTTATTAAAAAGTGCAAAAGGCTACAACAGGAGGCAGGAGAGAAGCAGCACAGCATATTAACCCCCTCTCAAGGCCGAGGTGCACATTCCAAAATCCAGAGCAGCTTCCCCGTGCTCAAAAGAAAAAGCAAATTGGGTTGTGCCAAAAGAGAGGTTTTATTATGGTTCGGAATGCAGGGTGTTTTAGCTCATTTCACACATTGGCCTCCTGCAGAAATGAGCCCTGATCACCCACTAACCCTGGGGAAAGGATGACCAGATGCAGCAACTATGGTGAAGCCTAGTCAGACGCTGCACCTGGGCAGAGAGAGCTGCATCCCTCCGTCTCTCACCGCTGCCTGCTCATGGGGAACCTGGAAACGCAACCTGTGTGTAGGGAGACAAACTGTGCCAAAAAAAAAAAAACCCTTAAGAAAATATCGGAGGTTATGTAGAATGAGAAAAGAGCGAGAAGAGGGTAGATGGGTAGGACTACAGGAAATAAAATAACATTTCAGACCCGGGGAATGGCAATGCAAGCCTGTCCCATATTGTCTTTGCTTTTGCTTTTCTAAGTATTGCAGAACTGCAACCAGCGAATCCCATCCACAGGTTCCAAAGCACACACAGGCCCGGACAGTCTGTGCTAAATTCTTTCCAATCTCGTCATCGATGCTGCTTGACCAGGGAGGGGTGGGGGTTTGGCTAAAACTTCCATTCATTTTCCAGTCTGTCAAGTCGGCTGCTTTCACAAGCTAATGAGAATAGTTTAAAAACACACAGTCCCATCCCGTTACCCCCCCCCCCCCCCCCCACACACACACAGCAATGCTATCGGCTCCATGAAATGTCTGGCATCCTTCATTCCTGCTCCCAGCTGAAGATTAGGAGAGGTCTTATCCGTCTTTTATTAACAACACATTTAATGCAATAAAAAGTGCTTGTGGTTTTGCTTTGTCTGTCCGTCTAATATGACAGGCAGGGACCGGCAGACAGAGAGACTAAGCAGCACAAAAAGCTGCTGTGGATATGCTGCCTCTGCAGGGAGGGTGCCGAGCCCAGTAGTGTGGCCAGAATCCCTGAAGGCTGATCACCTGGAGCCAGTCTGGCAAAGTGCACACAAACTGCCCTTCCCCCTCCAAGCCAAACCTCCTCCCACCGCCATGACATCAGGGCGAACCATCCCAGGCTCACTAGCGGAATGTTGAAGCCTAGGCCTAAAACAGCCTCTGCTGCAGCAGCCAGACCCAGCTGAGGGGAGCCTCACCATTCCTGGAGAAAGGTAGAGAAAAAGATGGGAGGGAGGGAAGAGGAGGAGGAGGAGGAGGAATAGCAAGGGAGCTGCTGAGAGGTGAGAAAGCAACATGGAGAGAGCATAAACTTAGGGGAGTGTCATACACACACACACACACACACACACACACAAACACACACCCCCTCTACCCCCAAACACACTATGCCCCTCCCAACCCAGGAGCAACTGCATGACACATACACACAAACAAACACACACACCTTGAGTTTCTGTAACACACACATGCAGGTCATGGAGTCATAAAACTGGCTCTTTAAAGTAGCTATGCAATTCTAGGCTTGTTTTTATGGGTTTATACAGAGCTTTTAAACTAAAGTCTACTTAGCAAATAACCACAAGAGGTCAAGGTTAGTCAGAAATTAAGAATCTTAACAGCACAGGAAGATAAAGTGATTTGCCCCACAACGTCACACCGAATGACGGGCAGCAGGGAGTCTTGAGCTCAGTTCCTCGGACTCCTCTAGAATCACAGCCTAAAGCTGTAACTGCCCGACCACTCTCCTTCTCCATGCACGTCCATTCAGACAATTAGGGCCTCCGACAAAATGCCAGAAAACCTCCTACAACGCTCTAGTACTCTTATGGAATTTACTGTATGATGCTGAGGCTGTACGCAACAAAATAAACCTCTGAGCTCCTGAATTTCTGAGATGTGGCCAGAAGAGTTAAGGCAAAGGGCCTTCAATCAGTGCGACAACACACCTGGAAACTCTACAAGAGAATGCCCGAATGCATCAATCACGGAGATTGGCAAGTCTGAATTACACATGAATCTGCAAACTCAAAAAATAAAAATCCCCTCGAAGAAGCAACTTCCTATCAATAACAATTTGTACTTTGCAACCCTTGTTTAACCCCCTTATCCCTGTAATCTTATTTTGTAAACCGTTATGATGGCGTTATTCTGACATTTCCGAATGACGGTATATAAAACTCAATTAATCAATCAATCGATCAATAAATAAGATCTATAATGGATATGGGCACAGCCCAAAATGTATAAGCACAGAAATGCTAAAAGATAAATGCCACACCAGCTAGGTACAAGGAATTGCCAAAAGGCAACAAAGGTGGTCCTTAGTTTAGGGAGACAAAGTTGGAGGAACCCAGGGTGGTGGATACTGATTGGGTGTTGGTGGGAGGTCAAACTTTGGCTGAAATGATATCCATTGACTCAAAAGTCTCTTTTCCAATCTCACTGGGAAGATAGGAGGAAAAGATGCTGCCTCTCTATGTCCTCTGCTCTAAATTCCAAACTCCTCTGGTCAAGGCCCTGAATTACTCTATATATTGCTTTTCCTGATCACTTAAGCTTGGTAGCGTTTTATTTCATCTTTGTGAGGGACCACAGAATCATCATAAAGCAATCCAATCCTTGACTGGCCCCAACAGTTCAGATTCTTACGAAAACTGAATGGAAAGTGCAGTGCAAAGAATATTGTAGTGCTCCTATTGTGTAGCAGCAAGAGTCACTCCAGCTTTTGCCATCAGCTTGGTCAGCACACATCCAAAGGAAGGTACGAAGCGGTTAACACCACGTCTCTAGAGGTAAGAGAGCACAGAGGAGCAAGCCAAGCTCCAAGAGAAATCTGGAGCAGTCAGTCTGCTACACTGCTTTTCACTTTTGCTGAGCACTACATGTAAAAGCCAACACAGAGAAGATTCCGCCTGAGAGACTGTTTTATTTGCTTCAATGTATTTACTACTTATCTGCTGCAGGCCCAGGCAGGTTTACATAACACCAAGCATAAAATATAAAATCTGGCGCTAGGGGATATTCTAGTAAGAGACTTCCACTGTGCTCATGACACATGCACCCGGTGTAGGTGTGTATGAGCATGTGGGTGTTAGCCTGTATCTCGGAAGTTAAGCTGTGACTGGAAGCAGAGCTGTCAGCACATGCAAGTTGGTAGGGGGGGAGAGTCCCTATCTCCTGGCAGAAAGTGTTTTCTCACGCCTTTCTGACTCCAGGTTCTGCAACAAACTTGCAGCTTCTCTATCTCGCTGGGGGTCGGATGGTTTCAGATCCAAGGCTCAGGTCTGCCAGAGGAAGGGTAGGGAAGGCAGGGGAAAAGGCCCTCAAGCACAGTTGCAAAAATGTATTCTCATCACCCCCATTCGTTTCTGATCAATCGCATCCCTAAAAGTCCATTCTTCCTTTGGGTGTGTGCTGGCCCATTCAGCTGTAAAGAAGTGCATTACGAACACAGACTTTAATTATGTGGCTTTTGAGCTATTGCTGTTTTTAATCCTAACACGGTTTTATAGCCAACACTTTGCCTCATTGATTGAACAGTGGGCATAGCTGAACTGCGCCAAACACCCACTCCAAGGAGGAAATGCGCATTCATTTCAAAACCTTCTCTACCTCATTTTGGGGCTTTGCTGACCTCTGGGTACTACAGAGGTGGGAGAGGCCTCTAATACTCCCATCACCATGGGAACAACTTTCCAGATGAGCTTCCCAAGGGTGAAGTTTCATAAGAGAGTTGGGGGGGGGGGGGGTGGAGGGGAGGAGATAACTATCAAGCACAACTTTCTGCCGATCCCCTAAGCATCCTCCATAAGATCCGCTGCATTTCCTGAGCCCAGGAGGAAGAGCTGGCCGGCGTCATTTCTATATGACAGCACAACCCTATAATTGGTCTAAGCTCAAGTTTTTATTTACCTTAATGCTTTTCAATCTAGTCTTAATGGTCTGTGGAGGCGGCCTGAGGGGGGAGATTAAAGGCTGCTCGGCAAATTAAGTTTTCTAGACAGTCAAGCTGTAGCTGGAGGAGAAAAAAAAAAACAACCTACATTTTTATGGCTTAGATGAAGCCATTAAAATGTGTGTGAATCTGCCTCTGTTGTGTAAGTGTGTGTGTATATATATTTTTTTTTTTAGTGTGAGAGAGAGAGATATTGACACCACTTCCCCATATGATTTGTCCAATGTGTCTTTCACACGACGCGCCAAGAAGTAAGGACCATCTTTTAGAGATGTCTAAAGTGCTATGTAGACCTGATATCACTATACAAATTATATATTTAAAAAAAAAAAAAAAGAGAGAGAGATCCACTAATTTCTAGCAATCCCATAACTGCCACACAATTTGCCACTCCCCAAAGAAATCACAGGAAACTGGAGGCTTTACTGCTGCTGGTTGCTGCATCCAACCATCACCTTCTCCACTGGGCTGCTAGACTCTCTTCCCTGCTCTCTCTCCCAATCACCACCAAGCCACTGGACTTTTTCTGCATACTTCACCCTCCCCTCACTGTGGTGGAGTGGAAACCAGACCTGTCTCGGCCAATGAGGGGCTATGAGGATCATTGACGGGCCAGGGAATCTAAGGCTGGTTTGCCATCTGACCTGTACAGGAAGCAGAACCGAGGTATCTTCCTATTGCAGGGGGACACAAACAGATCTACATCCGGACTCCCCCAGAGGCGGAATATCCAATTCGCTACCCCCCCCCCCCCCGGATCCAGGGACCACTCGTGGGGTCTAAAGGCTCAATACAGCCTGCCCGCTACCACGTTCTCCATCCCAGCTAGGTACATGGCCTTGAGCACCATCCCGTGAGACAGAGCCCACGACAAGATCTGGACCGTTTCCTGACACAGGAGGTATGATCCTGTGCCTCCCTCCTTGTTGACATACCATATGGCTGCTTGGTTGTCAGTCTGGATTAGGACAACTTTGTTGGACAGCCACTCTCTGAAAGCCCAAAGTGCGAACCTGATCACCCTGAGCTCCAGGAAATTAATTTGACAAGAACGTTCCTGAGAGGAACACAGACCCTGGATGCCGAGCCCATCTACATGAGCTCCCCACCCCAGGGTAGATGCATCCGTGGTTACCACAATTTGAGCAGGGAGACTCTGAAAGGAAATCCCCTGTTCCAGATTGGAAAGTCCCTGCCACCAGAACAAGGAGCCCTTGTGGGATGGAGGTGACTCAGATGCAGTTCCAGAGGTTCTGAGTGGTCTGGCGCCACTGTAATCTCAGAGTCCATTGGGGTCGGCATATGTGCAAGTGTGCCAAGGGACAGTTGCAGCCATGTGGCCCAACAGCCTCAACATGTGCCAGCCAATACCTGCTGGCTCTACTGAACCTCTGATGCAATGGTTGCTAAGGTGACGGCCCTCTGGCAAGGCAGAAAGGCCTTGGCCTAAGCCGTGTCTAGCAGGGCTCCTATGAAATCCAATTGAGGTGATGGACTGAGAAGGGACTTTAGGTATTTGAGAACAAAACCTAGTGATTCCAACACCCGAATGGTCGTGCATGGACCTGGTGGCCCCCACCTGAGACATACTCTTGACCAGCTAATCATGCAGCACTCCCATTCTGTGGAGTTGTGCAGACACCATGGCCAGGCATTTTGTGAAGACCCATGAGGCAGAAGCAAGCCCAAATGGCAAAACCCAGTACCAGAAGTGCTGTTTTTCCACCACAAATCTGAGATATTGCCTGTGACCTGGGAAGATCTCGATATAGGTGTATGTTTCCTTTAAGTCGCGGGAACATAGCCAGTCCCCTTTTTGCAAAAGGGGGGGATCAAGGTGCCCAAGGAAACCATCTTGAACTTTTCTTTTTTTAGAAATTTGTTCAAAGCCCTCAGGTCTAGGATGGGATGGAGTCCTCCTGTTCCTGTTGAAATCAGGAAGTACCTGGAGTAGAATCCCCACCCTCTTTTCCTTGGTGGTACGGGCTCAACCATTCTAGCCGTTAAGAGGGAGGAGAGCTCCATTAGTAGTACCACCTAATATGCTACCAGCCCCCAATATGGGACCAGAGGGCAATTTGGCATGACACCCAATAGGTTCAATTGGTGCCCCTGACAAACAATGGACAGAACTCACTGGTCCAAGATTACAATGGACCACTGGTTCACAAAGAATTGCAGCCTGCCACCGACCAGAGGGTCTATCGCACTAAATATGGGCAAATGGCTTACGCTCCCTGCAGTCAAATCAAAACCCTGTCCCCAGGTTTGGCTGCAGAGCCTGCTGGGGCTTGGAAGTTCTCTGCTACCTGGGACTGCCGCTGAAGCTCTGATGTTGTTGACGGGAGCAAGGAGATAGAGGATAGTATTTCCTTTGGCGAAAGACTTCCTTAGCCCCGACTTTGACGGCCTCCTAGAGGAGGACAGGTCCAGAGTACTGGCAGAGAATTGCTGGAGAGTTTCATGATGATCCTAGAATTGGACCACAGCATCCATCACCGTATCTCTAAAGAGATTTTCTTTCGTACAGGGCACGTCAGCAGTCATTCCTGTACCTCCAGTCGGAGATCCGAAGCCTGCAGCCATGCCATTCTGTGAGCGCTAATTCCCACTGCAGAGACTCTCGATGCCATCTCGAAAACATTGTAGGTCGCACTGACCTCATGTTTCCCACACTCCAGACCCTTATGCACTAGAGATATGGAGTGTCTTGCTGCTGTTAAAGCAGCTGTTCAGCCACATCCTGCACCTGTTTCCAGATGTCCCGCGAGTATTGGCTCAAGTAGAGCTGGTAGGCAGCGATGTGGGTAATAAGTATGGCACCTTGGATCACCTTCCTCCCAAGAGCATCCATCGCATTGTGGTCCTTCCCCGGGGGCACCGAGAAATAGATCCGAGAGTGCTTGGCCCTCTTGACAGCAGATTCAACTACCACCGACTGGTGAAGCAGCTGACGCTTATCAAATCCAGCAGCCTTCTAGATGAGGTAAACCCAGTCTGCCTTCTTATTAACGGGAGACACTGTGAGGGAGTGTTCCCAAATCCTCAGAAGAACCTCCTTAAGGAATTAATTTATCAGGACCACCACAATCTCCTTAGGAGGCTCCATGAACTGGAGGATCTCAAGCATTTTGTGCCTGGCATCCTCCTCTGTCAAAAGCTGGAATGGGATGGCCTCAGCCTTCACAGGGTTTGTGAGGGTGATGGCAATGTCCTCACGTGGAGACTTCCTTTGCTCATCCAGAGGTGAAGGGTCTGATGGGATACCATCTGAGTCTTCAAGGAGGACACAGTTTGATCATACCCCAGGGGTCATAAGAACCCTCATCCTTACTGTATACTACACGGGATGGGGCCCTAGGTGCTCAGCCTATACCCAGAGGTGCAGGCACCGATCGAACTGGATGGGGGACTACAGGCCTCGGCATCTCCGCCGGCTTCGGCAGAACTTCCTCCTTGAAGGACGACCACCATATTGGTAGGGGGAGGCCTCTGTGCCCCACCAGGAAACAGTGCCGTCCCGGGAACCAAACACCAGCTAGGTCAATAAAGCACCAATGAGCACAGTGAGCTTCTCCAGAAGTGGTACAAGGCAGGCAGCGCCAGCTCCAATGCCGTCTGTGCCACAGGACCCTCCAGCACCAGCTGGACTCAACACTCCATCTCTTCTTTGAACGGTGCCAAAGTCAACCCCGACTGGGAGGAAGGAGGGGTGGCCAGATCTTCCTCTGACCCACGAGGGGATTGGTGACTGGCAACAGAACTGGTGGAGACTGTCACGGACCCTGGGCATCGATGGAGGATGGGTGTTCTTCGCCAAGGGGCCACTTCGGGGGCATAGTGGCAAAAGCCGGTGCATCCCTGTGCATCGACATTGACCAATGACGGTGCTTCTTAGGCTTCCCTCGATGCTCGGCCTGGTCCTTTCCCGGTGCCGAGGTCGAAAACGATCAACTCTGTGTCCTCAGCCTGGAGGAGATTGACAACAGTTAGTCTCTGGCATACCTATCCACCAGTGACCTCAACAGAACCGTCGGTCCCGCTGATGTCGATGGTGTGGTGTCCATCGATGCAGCTCTGAGGTCCTTCAATGCCAATGCTGCCGATGCTGATGGCTTGGACTTCCTCGACTAGAAGAGCTGATCCATCTTGTCAAGTCGAAGTAGACATTCCTTCAGGGTCATCCGGGTGCACAAGCGGCAACTCCGGACGTCATGCGATGCCCCCAAGCAGAGGATACATACTTCATGAGGATCAGTGATGGCCATAGACCTCAGGCACTGGGGGCTTCGGCGAAAACCAGACATGATGAAACAAAAGGGCTGAAAGATGAACAATGGCAGCAGGCATCGATAGCCGGTGGGCACCGAGACACTGCTACCATGGGGAAAACTGACCGCAACAGAAAATTACTGAAACGCCGAAAACCCTGACTGGGGACGCTACAGGAAGGCACCAAGAGGAACCCAGCGACACACGAAGAGAAAAAACAAATTGTAAAAAAATGCAAACAACAAGTTTTTCACAAGGCAAAAGCCAAGATTTCAGAGCTCAATCAAAGCGTGAGGCTCACAGCTCCACGGAAAAAAAAAAGAAACTGAAGAGGACACGTGGTATAGGGCATGCTGGGCATGCTCAAAGTTCTAGAAACTTTGACATAAGTTTTCCGTATTGGGCTCCATCTGATGATGTCACCCATATGTGAGGACTACCATCCTGCTTGTCCTCGGAGAAATATTTCTTCACAGAGGCAATGAACCATCCATCATGGAGTTCTCATGCAATACTAACTTTTCCCCACTGTCAACAGCCAAGGCAATGTTCCTGTCGGCATTGCAGAGGCTGCAAGCTGGGGTGAGGGTTGGGATAAAGAGGGAAAGCTGGGTGAGAGGCGCGACTCTGCTATGTTGGGGAGAGAGTGGTGAGCAAGGACAGAAAATAATGGAGAAAGATGAAATGAGAAGGGATGGTAGGATGCACTGGGAAGGGGCAGAAAGGATGAGAGTTAAGAGAGAGAACAGGAGATGCTGGGAGAGCTGAGATAATGAATGAAAAAAATGACATCTTTCAGATGGATGGTAAGAACAAGGTGCAGACTTTGGAGATGGAAGAGAGTTTGGGTGGCGTGGGAGTAGAAACAGAAATATGATGGCAAAAAAGGCCATGTGTCCATTTAATCTGCCCATCCGTCTAATTTATCTAGCCCTTACAATTTCCAACACTTCCTCGGAGATCCCCCGTTTTTTATCCCATGTTTTCTCGAATTCAGATACCATTTTTGTCTCCATCAGCTCCTCTGGGAGGCTGTTCATTGTCTCTCTGAAGAAATATTTCTCCGAGGACAAGCAGGATGATAGTCCTCACATATGGGTGACATCATCAGATGGAGCCCAATACGGAAAACTTATGTCAAAGTTTCTAGAACTTTGACTAGGCAAGCTGAGCATGGCCTCTTTATGGCGCTCAAGGATAGGAGTTGGCCACCCCTGCTATAGCCACTAGAGATCCTCTGCGTTTATCCCATGCCCTTTTCAAACTCCATTCCTGTTCTTGTCTTCACCATCTCTTTTGGGAATGTATTCTTTGCATCCACCACCCTTTCTGTGAAGGAATACTTCTCGACACTGCTCTGAGTCTACCTCCTTGGAGTTTCATATGATGATCCCCCTAGCTCTACAGCTTCTTTTCCAGTGGAAGAGGTTTGATTACTGTGCTTTCTTAATATTTTTAAGTCTGCATCATCTCTCCCTTGTCTTGCCTCTCCTCCAAAAATTTCAAAACCTGTGCCGCAGAATTTACCCCGAATTTCTCCAAGGTGTAGCTTGCTTAACTCCAGAGCTTATGGATCTTACCGCAGTCCTGGTTTTCTATTTGATTTCCCAGTGTAGCAAGACCTTTATTTTCCTGCAGAATGCACTGGAATGGGAGTTATATAAGGAAGGACTGGACTAATATCTCATGATAACATGGAGAAAGACTGGCAATGTTGATTCAATGCACAGTTTTTAGAAATAGAAAGCTACCACAGTGATGCTAACACACAGGAAATGTTTTAAGAAACTTCCACTCCACAGCAGTCTAAATCATTTCAGTTTTTACTATAAACCTAATAAGACACACCTGAACTGATAAGAAACCCTAGTGAGAGACTCAGACACAGAAACCCTGATTTTCTGGGGACAACAGGTTATGTCCACAGCCCATCCACACCATTTTCTGGATCCCTCAGCTAATTTAAACCAGAGGTGGTCAAACTACAATCCACAGGCCAAAAACCAGACCATTAAGTACCTTTTTTTTCTGGTCTACCCAGCTATCCTCAAAGTTGCATTACCTCAGCTCACCAAGCTTCTGACCTGCCTGCTTGCTCAAAGTCTGCAGATCGTCAAGAGTGACATTTCAGGCCTTTAGTGAGGATGTCGGACATGCAGGTCAAGGCATCAGTGGGCCCAGTGTCGAGCAAGCAGGGGCTGTGGTGCCTTTTCTTCCTCCAGAGATGCTGGCGGTCCATCGGAGGCGGCAGTGGCAGGAGGAAGCGCAGCGCCAGCATCAACTTTGCCTCCTTGCCACTTTGTGCCTGGCAGCCCCAAAACTTGCCATACCCACTACTGTGCAGCAGCAACCCACTCAAATCTGCTCCCGCGGCTCAACTCCTCCCCCCCACCTCAGCCTTGAAGGTACGTGGATAGTACTGTGGGGGGGAAAGGGGGCAGAAGGGAAGGCAGCCTGGTAGACTCTCTATCCTCCCTTCCCCAGCATGTTATTCCTCAGGCTGGACCAAGCTAGGGAGAATTTTTTTTTTTTTTCCCCTGGTCCAGCCTGAGAACCAGTCTGCTGGGGTGGAGGGAAGGGGAGAGTGACAGTAACACTTCGGAAAAGGAGTAGAGAAGAGAGAGAGAACGGTGGTAGAGGATATGCCTGTAAGAGAGAGCTGGGAGAGCAAGGGGGATGTTGAACAGGAAGGGGGGAGAGGGAGGGGAGTACCTGAATGTAATTTGCTTTGAAGTGCCAAAAGGCGGAATAATAAATAAACAGAGAAAATAAATACAGGTACTGGATAAAGGGTGTAAAAGGAACTAGATGCATACCTACCCTCCATCCCCACGTGACACCTGCTCACTTGCATACACACACCCTCTGCTCACTGAGACACCTCCTACCCATTCAATGTGCAACAGACCCACTCCATCCTCTCACTCACACACACACACACACACACACACTTTCACTGGCATACTATACCCCACCTAGTCCCTTGCACATACAGAGCCCGCACACTTATTCACACCCGCCCCACACGCTGGATCCTGCTGCAGGCAAGAGCCACTAACGTGGTCCTCATTCATTCAGCCACCCTCACCGGATGCATTTACATTTATAAAGTCTAAAGAAGCCACAACAGTCATCCTGGGCAATATTTTTTTTTTTTAAAGCCACTTTTCCAAATCCTGACCTTTAGTGGCACAGCTCACCTTACCATGACACTGAATACATTTAACGCTGCATCCAGAAAGGGGTGGGGGACCTTCCCATCCAGCTTTCTGGCTAAGCCCAGCTTCCAGCCCAACTAGCAGCTCATCTGCCAGCTCGGCTTAGCTTGCTGGCTGTCCAAGAGAGCCCAGGAGGAGCCTCCTGCCGAGAGGAGTCCTGGAGAGAGGGGAAAGAGGAAGCCTAGGGGAGAGGAGGTGTGGTAACGGAGGAAATGGAAACCCGGATCTGGGAAGTCCCACCTGCAGGCACACAATGCCCCCAGGCATGCTTTCCAGCTTCAAGTTTGTTCATCTGATGGAGAGGATACCCCTTGCTAGAACGTGCCCGCTCCTCCTTGAGGAACTGCTGGGGAACTAAACCGGGGCCGCCCTCCTGGCCAGTGCAGGATTTATCATCACCATCGGTGAGGGGGGGGGAGGGGGGCCGCCCATGTGGAGTATCCTGCAATCCAAGGCGAGAGGAAATTCCTGGAGGTTGGGTCTACTCTGCTCCCTCCCTCAACCGGGCTCTGGAAAAACCTGGAGAGGCCATGGCCACAATGTGGCTTTAACAACAGGGAGAGCAGCACTCACATATGTCCGGGGATTCGTCTGAGCCATCTGGGCAGTCCTTCTCGCCATCACATCTCCAGCCCTTCGATATGCACGTTATCTGATCCTTGCATGCAAACTGTTTCGGGTTACACGTCTTGGGTACTAAAAAAAAAAAAAAAAATGAAATCATACATATAGTAACCTAGTAATAATGGCAGATGAGTAGCCCTTATATTAATAGGGCATTGCAAAATGAATACAAAAAACTAATTGGTGACATATCCAAGAGCCAGCACTGGCAAGGGAGCAGAAAAAGAACATTCACAAACATGCTACCATTCGCATTCTCCTGAAAACAAACAAAAACATGTTCCTACAACTTCATTACGGTAACTACCTATATATACATGTGCCTGTAGGAATGACAACGTTTCAAACAGAACAAAGAACCGTCAGCAGGAGCAAAGCTGAAATCCAGTGACGTGCCAACTGCTTCCAGCCGACACCGCTGAAGCAGAGCCTGTGGTGGGCACAGGCCTGGGTGGATTTATGCGCAGCCCCCCCCCCCCCCCCCCACTGCCACCACCCTGCCGGGGCCGCCAACCCCCATCTGCTGGTTTGCCACTTCTGATCTCCTGCCGGCCCCCTCCAACCTCAAGAGCTCCAGCTCGGGTGCCTGCGCTACTATCGCAAGCAAGTAAGAGGCCGAGGGCCGAGTAATCCCACAGCCCCATGCTTCCCAATTCCCGGGCACTGAAGGGTCCTGCAACCCCGCAGGTTTCCATGCAAGAGGCAGAGCATCAGATTTACTCAGTTGCTGGCTGCTTCCTTGTGGTATCAGTACCAGCCCTTGAGCCAGCGCTCTGAGGTTTGTTAGTGGCAGGGGTAGAGGCGGGGGTTTGAATTGAAGAATTAGTCAGAAGAAGGCGGGGGGGGGGGGGGGTGGAACAACCCCCAGCACTAAATGGTGCCTAGGGGGCAGCAGAAGTGAAAACTCCAGCACTGGTGGGGTCAGTGCGTGCAAACGCCAGGTGTGGGACGTCTGCACTGCTGCTGACATTTTCACAAGGAGGGAGGGGAATGACAAAGCTCCACTGTAAAAAAATAAATAAATACATAGAAATCCTGTCTTTTTTTTTGGCTGCCACAGATTAACACAGAGCGCCCCTCTGGGAGTTCCACTGCAATAAACGAAGCAACCTTTATACAGAGAAGAGTGAGCACATAGATTGGAAAAGGGGTTGAATTAGCACAAGTCTGAAGCTTGTGAGCAGCAGCGCCAATCGTCAAGGCTTCAGCTCTGGCTACTGTCCATTCGTGCATCTTTCATATACATTCATAAAGCAATCATGTTTTTTTTTTTAATTTATCTAAAGTGGAAAGTATAACAAAATGCATTTGCTCACCTCTTGATTATATTTAAATTTCCCAAGGCAAGAGTTTCAGCTTGCAAGCTGGCCAGACACTTCTGATCCAGGCATGAGATAAGTGAATGTGTTTCGTTATACTCCCCTCTTTAAAAGATGACTGAATTAAGAACGTATATTAAAAAGTGTGCGAATGGACTGTAGCCGGGGTTGGAACCTTGGATGGCCGGCGCTACTGCTCACAAGTTTCAAACGTGTGCTAAATTCCACCCTCTTCTGCTTGCTGCAAAATCCTTATGTATGAGAGTGACGTCACTGTATGCAGGAGTGACCGGCGCTTGGAATAGGGAAGGATGGAGAACAGAACCATAAAAAGGGGCAATGTTAAAGAGAGAGAGAGAGGCAGGCCATGGGGCAGTGGAAAACTTACATTTTGTGGCACCTACCTCCGGCCAGCACGGATGAGGAAACAGAGCCCACTACCAGCAAAAGGTGTGGTGCTCTGAGTCGGCACATTTGCAGTTATTTAGAACTGGGCCCTAGGATTCCGGAGCAGAGTTTTACAGAGCGGGCTCTGGAATATTTGCCTCATGCTCCAGCCCACCTCCAGGCCAGAAGCAAAGCCCCCTCCAGCTTGCTCTCTCACACAAGCTTCCTGTGTGCACCCTTCCCACAACCTGTCCCCAGCCTCCCCACACCACCACCTCATCACTTCAGGCAGGGCAGACTCTTTCCGCTTATGGCAGCCCTGACGCATGACGGGACCCCCCACTACATATTGTGTTAACAGCTTTTTTTTTGGAGTGTGTAATCCTTGGCTTTTGCCTACTGGCTGAGCTTAAACACCGGGGGGGATGGAGGGAGCTGGAAGGATAGGGGGTATGGCAAAGATCTCCCCCCCCCCCCTTAGCCTTCAGACTGCCCTGGAGATTCTGTTGCTCACATATCTCTTTATCCAGCAATGGTTTCAAGAAGCCAAAAAGCCCATGTGTTCTCTCTGTTCTCCTAACCCCCATCCTCCTCTCCAGTTTCGATGTGCACAGCCAGCTGCAAGCCACCAATTTCAAGCTGGTGCCATATTCAGCCATGCCCGCGGGCGCCACCCTGTGTACCCAGCACATACTTTTCTGTGCCCTGGTGCGGCGTGGAACACAGCAGGTGACATTTAGCCCCAGTACCAAGCCAAACTCTTCCTCAAACTATGTTGGCTTGGGTTCAGGGGAGAGAAACGATAGATTAAAAAAAAAAAAGTTCCTTATTCCATTCTTTCTTGTGTGCCCTTTTAAAGGCGGAGGAGGTTGATCTGAAGACGACACTGGAGAATATACACAAACAAGCCTCAAAATGTATAGCTTGCTACAGAGAAGGCGTAAGAGAGAAAGAACCACGACCCCCTTACAGTCCAATTGTCATGCTCCAGATAAAAGTATTTCAGTGTAAATACCAGTGAGGTTCCACAGGGTAACTAAAGGGGCAAAACCAGCTCCTGGTTTTGCCCCTTCGCACGCAGGGCACGGTCTTTCCACATTTTCCTTTTCGCCACCCTTAGGACATCAGAACTACAACTCCCTGCATGCAACGGGGCAAATCGAGGAGCGGATCAGCCTGTTCAGCCGACCTGGGGCGAAGCGTGCAGCCTCACTTGCCGCCCGCTATTCAAACGGGGTTTCATGTTACGGATGAACAGTGCCAATCTTTTCGTCTTTCCTTCTGTTATATAACCCTGCATGAAATCCATGGCACGGTGCTCTGCTGTATTCATTTTTCATCTCGCACAGACCAAAAATAAATAAATAAAACAAACCACAACTTGTTTTGCCTTAAGTTAGGGCTTCATAAGCTACCCGACGAGGACCGCTGATCAGCCAAGTTCATTTTCTTAGGGAGTCGCTCCCCACCCCCTCACCCCCACCCCCCTCACCCCCACCGACATCTGCTGCCCTGCAGAGTTTTGCCCCTGCTCTGCTGAAGAGCTGGAGGTGGCCCCCCAACACCGCAAAGCCTCCACCATGTACTCTGTCTTCCCTGAAGCTTGGAAGGGCGCGCTCGCTGCGCTTCAGCTCTCCAAAGGAAACAGCAGCTTGGCAGAAAATGTGGTCTGCTTTGAGCTTAATTCTAAAAACAGATGTCTTATGGAAAGCGAGAAAAGGGATGGGGGGTAGAGAAGGAATGGGATCTGCATTCCTTCAGTGTTCTTTTGCAAGTACACAGGCTTCCTTTCCTAACCAAAGGATGGGCTGGGGGGGGGGGGGGGGGAAGGGTGATCATATCCAAAAAGCCATCCTTAAAACTTTACAGAGACGCACCAGACAAGAAATGAAGATCTCTGGGCTAGGCAGCACAGGCCCTTGGAATTCACATGACTGATTTTCTCCTATTTTACGTCTCTAGAGGAGAATGCAGCCATTTATAAGTCTGAGAAATGATCGAGGTTAATAAACTGCAGCTGAAACACGGCATCGAAAAAAAAACGCCAAACAGCGTCTGCCCTACTGGGCCCCTTCCATGTTCCAGCCCCCAGCGGCAACGAGGAAGAGTGGCTGGGCAGGTGGCAGGGCTGAGAGTCACGCAAAACAGAAAAGCGTGGGCTGGCATCGTGGTGGCAGTGCCATGAGCTTCTGTGCCGGAGACCCTGGTTCTGGTCTGCTGTCAGCTGGGGATGGGAAGGATGGGCACATGCTGGAGCAGTGACCCCTGCTGGCAGAAACTGGCATGCACAAGATTAAACCATCTTCTCTCCCTGCCTTAACACCTCCTCCCCAAAAACCATCTTCCTCCAGTACACCCCAGCAGGAGCTCAGGAGGAACATAAGAACATAAGAACATGCATTACTGGGTCAGACCAAGGGTCTATCAAGCCCAGCATCCTGTTTCCAACAGAGGCCAATCCAGGCCATAAGAACCTGGCAAGTACCCAAAAACTAAGTCTATTCCATGTTACCATTGCTAGTAATAGCAGTGGCTATTTTCTAAGTCAGCTTGATTAATAGCAGGTAATGGACTTCTCCTCCAAGAACTTATCCAATCCTTTTTTAAACCCAGCTATACTAACTGCACTAACCACATCAGGAAGGCAGGAGTCAAGAAACAAAACTGGTGTGTTACATTACTTTATCTTCTCACACCTACAGGTGCACAAGCAACTGCTCTTCCATCACCTGGGCATGCAGATGAAAGGAACTGGCTAGTGATATCAGAGCACTGCACAATGCACAAGGTGTTTATAAATTATAAACTTAGCCATTGATTTTCCAGCTAATTGGGGGGGGGAGGGTTTAAAGGTACAAAAAAAAAAAAAAATAACGGTTGGTGTTTATGCCCAGATATTTTTTCTGGGTTGAATTAAATACCTCCATTTGCCCAGCCAAGAAGCCCTCAGCATGGACAAGGCACAAAAGCAGAGTGGAGGAGCTAAGGCAGGCAAGGGGAGGAGGCGAGAGAGTACTAGGGAAAGTGGTGTTTTTTCCAGTGTTTATTAAGCAAACACCTTTTCTTTTTCTTTTTTTTTTTGGCATGAGGAGAGTGTTTTATCAGCTAAAACCTAAAATCAGAAGCCCTATGTCTGGGATAGCGAGGTGAAGCTTCTCTTGCCAATTGCTTTTGCTCTCCTCAGTGCAGAAAACCCGTTGCGGGAAGGAAGAAATAAATAAATAAATGGCAGACAAAACTGAGGGAGGGCTCCAGCCCCTGTAGCCCATCTAAACTCACACCAGGGATGCCTCTGAATTCCACTTCTGTTAAATGTACTTCAGAGAGCTAAATATCAGAGCAGGAAAGTTCTGCTTTCTGTCCCTTCACCCCGAGCTCCAGTTTCCTCTGGCCTGGATCCGTTACAGGAGGGGAGGGGCAGTAAAGCTGTGACTCTGCTCACTTGAATCTGTTATTTCTCCCTCTCATTCTTCCAGGCCTACAGTACACTTACTTTCAGCAAAAAATCGCCTGTGTGACCAAAATGTTAAACCACCACCTCTCATTTTGGTCACGTCTAACCAGCAAACTCATGCCAGCAAACGCGGAGAAGATTCAAAGAGCACAAAGCCCAGGGAACACAATCTGTATGTAACCCATCTCCCTTCTCCCTCTGCCTCAGTTCCCCTTTTCTGCTTTCCTCCACCCTTACCTATTAGTTTGTTCATTTGGTTTATTTGTTAATTATTCTTCTTTGGACCAAATCGGCAGCTGACAAGGATGGATTTTTCTTAAAAGCAAACACAATTTTGATTCCCGCCCCTCCCACCTGCGTGCCTCAGTTGCCAACACGGGAATAAGCACAGATTCCATTCAGGAATATTTAATTCACAGGCTTGCTAGACAACAGATGCCCTGGTTTAATGCTTGGTCATTCGCGACTGGATTTTACCTATTTGGGCCAGGGGGAGAGTGCTTTGAACCTGAATTCCACCTTCCCTTCTGACAGTATTTTAGCCTTCTTGCTTTTCCACGAATACATTTCAGGATTTCTTTTTCTAAAGGCTTGTTTTAAACAGTTGACAGCACCAGTGAAATTTTGTTTTGAAACAGAACATTTTCCAAGGGTAGCCGGTGCGATACCTATGGAGTCATTGCAAAAAAATGTCTTCAGGAAGTTTTGTCTTTTTCTGAACAAGAATTGCCCAGTATTAGTTATTGCTATTTTTTTTTACCTAAGAAAAATGCAAGCCTGAATGTTTCAGAACTGCCTTTCCAAGGTGATTTAACAAAATTTCTTAGAAACTTCGATAATAACTTGATAATAGATCGGGGAATATTGTTAGCTTCCTTTATAAATTTCTCGGACCTTAACAAGGTCATGAAAAAATATTTTTCCCAAATACCCCATCCTCTTATCATGGTAACTCAGTAAAACTTTTTCCTGATTTGTCATTCACTACACAGCAGAGAAGAAAACAATTTCTGGTATTTCGCCAAGATGTGATCACTTTGGGTTATTCCTTTACTTTAAGATTTCCATGCAAATGTATAATTAAGAAAGAACAAGATGTTTTCATATTTTTTTTTACCAGAACAGTTAAAGTTTTTTGTTGAACAGAAGAGAATTGCCACCTCGTCCCCTCTCTCTAGTGAGCAAAGAGAAATAGATTAGCACAGTCTGTGATTTACTGAAATTATAAATTGATTACTAATTTTGAAGCTCCCAACTATTTTAATACCTCTGTTTTGTTGATATAAGCACCTGTTACATTTGGTTATACTGTAAGAAACAAGCTAATTTATTAAAGACTATTTTGTGGAATAATTAGTTTGGTAGGGTTTGTTTTTTTTTCTTATCAAACTGAAATTCTGTATTCTTGTTCTGTTTTAAGCAATGGAAAAATCAATAAAGATATAAAACTCATGAAACAGAAAATTGCAGCTCCCAGGAAGGACTCCACAGCCCCAGGCCTTCATATTCTTTCAGTATACTGAGGGGTGCTTATAAAGCTCAGGAATGAGCTTTTCATTTCAGGGAGGGAAGGGGGAGAAAATACATTGGCACCCATCAGGATTTGGGGAAGGGGGAGAAAATACACTGGCACCCATCAGTAAGGAAGGGGTTAAAACGCAGAGGGCTCAATGTACTGCATCTATGTGAAAAATGGTCAATATATCTGGATGCCAGCATGTAGCAGCCTGAGCCATTCCGACTTTTATGGTCCGTTCAACTGGTTCACGCCCGAACAGGTGAAAAAAAGCCCCTCTAATCACTGCACTTCTGTAGTGAAGGAACTGGGGCGCTTCTTATTAAATCTGCAGTGAAAAGCTGTATGCACCTCCCACTGATGATATTCAAGACAGATGAGCTATTAATGGACAATGAAATAAAGAGAGAGAGGCGAGGCATCACAAGTGGAGATCAGTGTGTGGGAGGTGGGAAATGGAATCGAACCACCATAATATTGTATTTTGTCATCAACATCATCATCAATAATCAAACAGAACCCAAGACCTCACTGTAAGAGTTTCCCCACTGAGTTTGTGAATGGTCTTTCTTTTGTTTGCAAACTCTCTGGTAGGAGTAGAGGGTTGTTGAGAGGGTTTCAATGCCGAGGGACCAGACTAAGTAACACCTGAGCACAAGTGCTGGAAGCAGGTATGTAACAGGCCTCTGTCTCCTCCCCCCTCCCCCACCACCAACTCGGCTATAGTTATAGTGGCTAGGGTGCTTTTAATAGGAAAGCTGAGTTTCCATTATAAAAAGCAATCCCTCTATACACACACACACACACACACACACACATACCTTTAGAAAAACGGTTCCAGCACTCCAATAACCAGCTCTCTTCCTGAGGCATGGTAGATCCCTGTGCAGCAGCAGCAGCCAGTCAGTTATAGTAACATACACAAGGGATATATATATTTTTTTTTTAATTAGGTTTGCAATTACAGAATCAATACTGATTCGGGTAAGGAGGACAAAGTCCCCTCATCGGTAAGCACACTCGCCAGGCCTTCTGCAGAAGATGCGCTTCCAACTTGCCAGCAGCTGAATCCCAGGAATGCTGGGCACCAGCAGCGCTTCTGTGCAAACTCCAAAATACGTAAAAACAATTTAAAAAGGTAATGGAATTCACAAAAACCCAGGACCCATACATACAACTCTTAGGGTTAGGGCAGCTGAGATAAAGTAGGAGATCAATACTGCAGCAGGCAAAAAAAAGTGGGCAGCCGAGATGGGCCTGCACGTCCTCCATGGCAATGATTCAAGCCCGTCCTGGGAAGTAGAGTTAACCAGGAGGGTTTTTCTGGATATCCAAAATAAATATGCATGCAATTATTTGTATACATAAGGCATCCAGTTGGAAAGCACTGCTGTATGCTATCAGACTTATTTTATTAGGCAGTGCCAAAGAGCCTACTGTTGACTGTCAGTCCATCCATCTGTCTTGTTTCAGTGGCACAATGATTGAACTAATCAGGCTGAAAATTGGTACATGACTTATCCAATTAGTCTTGACAGGGAATTATTAATTTATTTACTTGATTTGACTGACCGCTAATCAAAGTCATCAAAGCAGTTTACAGTACCAAAAGGTTACATAAAACATATTCAAAATTAAGACAAAAATGTCAAACAAAATAAAACAAAAAACCTAAGCAACTTAGAACCTTAAGCAAATAAAGCTAAGTTAAGTAGGCAATAAGCAAAGCAAAATAATAAAAAACTAAAGATCAAATGTTTGGGAAGAAAACCATGTTTTCAGACACTTGGAATTTTATATAGTAGTTTTCTTTCCTGTTCACCAAAGGATTAGAATTCTAAGTTGATGGGGCTACCAAGCTAAAAGCTGCTTGGTGAGCACACTCTGATGCGAAATCAGAGCGGCCTCGGAGGGAACTTTTCTTCCGCTCCCCCCCCCCACCTTTCCCTCCCTTCCCTTATCTAACCCACCACCCAGCCCTACCTAAATCCCCCCCCCCCACCTTATTTCAAGGAGTTACACCTGCCTCTGGTGTAACTTGCACGTGCCGGCTGGCTGCCGGCGCGCCAGCCCCCGGCACAGCCGCTGTGCTGGAGGCCTCGGCCCCGCCCCCAGACCAGCGCCCCGCCCCCTTCCCAAAGCCCTGGGACATACGCGCGTCCCGGGGCTTGCGCATGCCGCCGAGCCTTTGCAAAATAGGCTTGGCACGCGCAGGGGGGGGGTTTAAAGGGTTACGCGCGTATATTACGTGCATAACCCTTTGAAAATCTACCCCATTACTTTATAGACCTCTATCATATCTCCTTTCAGCGATCTCTTCTCCAGGCTGAAGAGCCCTAATCTCTCTAGTCCTTTCTTACAAGGGAATCATTCCATTTCCCCTTTATCATTTTGTTCTCTGTACCTTTTCTAATTCTGCTATATCTTTTTTGAGATTCAGTGACCAGAACTGAACACAATACTCAAGATGCACCATGCAGCGATACAGAGGCATTATGACATCCTCCGTTTTATTCTTTATTCCTTTCCTAATAATCCCTAGCATTCTATTTGCTTTTTTGCTGCCGCTGCACACTAATGTTTAATTTGTATTTTTGTCTTTTGGCAATTTTGAAATAAGACTTTGGATTTAGTGGATATTTCTATGGGAATGATATCAAGTTGGTAGCTTTTTTGATTTGCATAACACATCTGATTACTCTGCATTGAATGCTTGTTTATCCATTATAAATACTTGGTTTAAATATCATAATAATAAATTAAACCTTTCTATGACTGAAGCAAATTTGCTGATGATACAAAATTATTCAAAGTTCTTAAATCACACGATGATTATGAGAAATTGAAAGAGGACCTTGCGAGACTGGGCATCCAAATGGCAAATGACATTTAATGTGGACAAGTGCAAAGTGATGCATGTAGGAAAAAGCAACCCAAACTACAGCTACACAATGCAAGGTTCCACCCAGGAAAAGGATCTAGGTGTCACTGTGGACAATATGTTAAAATCCTCTGCATACTGGAGCTAAAATTGAGCCCCGAAGGATCTTCTTGATCCCATACAATTCTAAAAGTACGACCTGTCAGATATGAATAGAACCTTTTTTAGACAGTCACCCAACCCCACTTCTTGTAAACGATGCAATGATATGTGATTTATAGAATCAAATGCAGCGTTGGTATCTAATAGGATGAGAAAAGCATTCACACCCAAATCTGCTTTGACCCTAATTTTATTGGTTAGGGTCCCCAAAGTTATTTCTGCACTAAAGCCAGGCCTAAAGCTGGATTCTCTAGGGTGAAGAGCATTCACCTTGGCCAGAAAATTAAATAACTGGTTGCAAGTTGGAGAGAGGTCTATAGTTTGGCTCAGATTCATTTTAGGGAGCAGCTGAACTCCAAATGTGCTTTTGTGATGCACAATGTGTAACGTCTTCCAACTTGTTTTATTTGCAGGTTAAATCCTCTGGCTTTGGCAGTGGATGTTACATCATCATGTACTCAAATAGGGTCAGGTGGCAGGATGTTAACTGCCCCAAATTGTAGAGGTTATCAACCTCAGCCAAAAAGCCAAGAGCAGGCATGTTTGTCAGCTCAAAGCTCAGATCCCACACTGGATTTTATCAAAAAGAAGGCAGACATTCTACCAGAGTTTAACTGGAAATCGCAGTGCTGTGGCACACAGAGCATCCAGTAGTTTCATTTTTACAAATCAACAATCATGGCAGAAACCAGAAGAGCCCCTTAAGAAGCTTCTGACAAAACACCATGGAAAATACCTCACACAGTTACAAGACAGGGAGAAATTTCTCACCTTCATGCATAAAAAAAACCGGTCCACAATCTGACAGACACACAAGGGTAAAACCGAATGCAAGAATGCAGCTGCCCTTGCTTCCCACCCAGAAAAGACTCCAGTATGGTTCAGACTTGTGAAACAATAACACAGCACCTAAATCATTCCCTTTTCTAGTGCCAATCAGAATCACACCACCTTATCTGAAAGGAACTCAATTTGGGCCGGCACAGGGACATATTTCTCAAAGATTCCAGTTATAGGAATATTAAGTTTGTTGCAACCTGCCTCTGTCACACCATGAAAGTGAATTGGTTACAGAATAAAAAAGAAATGAGCGAGCAAGGGGCAGAATGTGTTTGCAGGGACACTACTATACTTTATCTGAGGAACTAAGTAAAACAACTGATCACTTTTCCTTTCTAGATACACCCTTCACCCAATATCTTAACTTCCCCTCCCTACATCTTTACTCCCCCTCTGTCCTTTTCCTTAAAGCTCTTCCTTAATTCTATTTCCATGATATATGTTCACCATGCCCATATTTCCATGATATATGTTCACCATTCCCATTCACCTCTTTGAGTTGATTTCCACGTCTCTTGTTCAATCCTCCCTAATCCTGCAGTATAATGGAAGCAATTTTGCAAGTAACTGATAACCTCATTCTCAATATAATTGAAGCATTCTTATTAGTACTTGTAGTGCAATGTATATAGTATCTGCAATGTATATAGTTTTTGTAGTGCAATGTATATAGTTCACAACGCAACTTAAGTGTAGTTTATAATGCATATATTTTCTCGCCTGTTTTATGTCAAACGCATCCTATGCGTAGTTTACTGTTTTACTGTTAACCAATGTGATATCATTGATGTCGGTATATAAAACCAATAAATAAAGTTGTGTTTTACTGAACAAAAAGAGTTAATCAATTTTCTGTATTAAATAAAACATAGATAAGGTGGAGAATACATTGAGATAAGCCAAACAAACTTTTTATGAAAGGGGCAAAAGGTCAGACAGGATTATATCCCTGAAATTCAGAGGCCAGAGAGTTAAACTATTGCATCTATTAAACATACTTCAGGTAAAAAAGTCCCATTACCAGAAAAAGATCTGGAACAGATTTAGGAAGTTCTATGTGCAGAAAGATCAGGTGGATGTGGCTGCCATTAAAAAATTATTGGAGGCAGTCTCCCTGAAGATAAGACAACAAATCCCTAATTAACCTAGAGGACCCCTACCACTCTACAGCTACGGTAATAAAAGGATTAAAAGCTGGCAAGACGCCAGGCCTTGATGGTTTCTCTCCCTTTTATAAGAGGTTGGGAAAAATTATTTTGCCCCACATGGCCTGAATATTGGATTACGAAATGCCTCTGATTTTGGTACCTTGAAATGTTATAATTTTATGTTTATAGTTATTTATATATATATTTATATATATACATATATATAGGTTATAGTATGTAAATCAATACCCCCCTCCAATGTATTTCTTCCTTGGTTTTTGTTAAGGGCTATGCCCTAAAGTTAACTGTATTTATCTGTTCCTTGTAAGGGCTTCGCCCATAAAGTTCATGTTTTACTGTGAACCGATGCGATGTGCAAACGGACTTCGGTATATAAGAGACATTAAATAAATAAATAATAAATAAATCATAAAATTCAGATCCCAACTAAAAACTTGGCTTTTCAAACAAGCCTTCCCCCAAAACCCTTAACAGCCCCTCCCCTGCAACTCCCTCCGTGTTGTATAATGTTATAATGTTTGAATTGCCATCGCACTTGTTTTCAAGGTTTCTAGTTTGCCTGTTGTTTTTGCCCCTCCGCATTCCACTCTTTCCTATTGGTTTAATTTGTATCCCCTTCCCCCTGTTTTTTTTATAACTTTCCACTCTTTAGTTCAATGTAAACTGATATGATGTTTTTTACTATTATCGGAATAGAAGACTCTTTAAATAAATAAATTAATTAATTAAATAAATAAATAGATTTCTAAGTAGGAAGAGCTGTTATCCATCTCAGTGCAATGTACACACATTTCAATTATCCCCTATTCAAGGAATAACTGAAAACATGGAAACTTATTGCTCCATTTCACTGTTAAACAAAGATCTTAACAACTTTACTAGAATCCTGGCCTCCCAAAACTAATAGGCCTTGATCAGACTGGTTACCAGTGTCTGCCCATCGTGCTGGTTTTTGAAGCTCATTATAAATGGGCACTAGGATTATGAGGGATAAATTATCTCTCTACAAGCCTATGAGGATTATACGATCTTCTAAGTCTGCACAACTAGAAATTCTCCCAATGAGATCAGTTAACTCTAGAGAGCACTAGGAACAGGGCTATTTACTGTGTGGACCCGAAGTGCTGAAATCATCATCCTAAAGTGAAGGATTTTAACTGAGTTTCCTTTGTTTCATAAAGTAATAAAGACATTTTTATTTAATTCTGCTTACTCAAGACAGTAATTTTAAAATGAGTGTGAGTGCATCCACACACGCTCCATATCGGCGAGCAAGCAGAGATACGCTGGAATTTTAAATTGTGCGCACACTTACATCAACCGTGCATAAGTATGCTCCTAATTTTAAGAGGTTACTCAAGCAAAGCTGCTGCATGTCTTCCATATGTCTTTGTCCGCTTTTACATGCATATGTAAGCAGATTTTAAAACATGTTTGCATGAGGCACATTCCTGATTTTCAAATTAGTACCAACGAAGATAATGTGTGGCAAGTAATATACTGATCAATAACAGTTAACAAAGAGGTTTTTTATTTTGCAAACGCACACATCAGTTGTGCATAATATTCAACTATACAGTAAATTATATTGTGTAATCGAAGGACCCCGACATGGCCGAGTTTCGCATCAGGGCTGCGTCAGGGGGACCAAAGTATCAACAAATCTATAATGACAAAAGCATTACTCGGTTATTGTACAGGTAGGCGAGTACAGAAGTACAATCATACATAAAGCTGAGAGGAGAGAAAGAAAGACCAGGACAATGTGTAGGAAATATGAGAACATAATGCATAGTGGTAACCAACAAAGCAGGTAGAGAAGCAGGTTGAAAAAACGGGTAGAAAAAACCAGAGCAACTTAAAAATTAAGAATAAAAATTAAAAATTGGGGGATCTTTCAGACCCCTCTGGTTCTTCATCCTACATGCTGACCTGGACCCCCTCACTCTGTCCTATCAGCCATAAAATTTGAGAATTTCATCAGGAGCAGCAGTAAAGTTACGTGGAAATCTAGCCTATAAACGCTGCGGTTTTCAGTTTTTAAAAACAGGTTATGCGTGTAAGTGTTGGCCTCACCCCTTTTCTGCCCCTTTATTTTTCATGCACACAATGTGGGCATTTTTGCACAAGCAATGCTTTTAAAATGGACCTCTCAGCATTTAATAGAGTTGAGTTAATTTTTAATCAACTCACCAGTATTAGGTGTAGCATGCTAGGGCAGGTTTTAGTAAGGGGCTTATGAAGGTTGAGCAAGTGGATGCCTGGGTGATATTCAAATGTATCAAGTCTCATTGTTGGGTTATGCTATCTAGGTTATGTTAATTGTTATTTTTATCTGCTGTAACCCATTCTAAGCACAATTTGGGTGAAATGGAATATAATTCACAAATTACCGGTAATCAATCAAGACAGATGGTACAATGAGCATTCCTGACAACTGATGCGGAAAATGCATTTGACATAGTCAATCTGTTTATCCTGATCAAAGTCTTGGAAAAATCTGAATTTTGGGTTAGACCATGTAATTAGATTCTCTCTCTAAAAGGTGGCAGACCTCACGCGTCACCTAGATAGGATTATAGACAGTACTGGGGAGGAGCTGGCTGTCGTGGTACAAGTGGGCACCAATGACAAAGGAAAATGTGGGAGAGAGGTTCTAGAAGCCAAATTTAGGATTTTAGGTAGAAAGCTGAAATCCAGAACATCCAGGGTGGCATTCTCTGAAATGCTTCCTGTTCCATGTGTAGGTCCCCAGAGGCTGGCAGAGCTCCAGAGTTTCAATGCGTGGTTGCGACGATGGTGCAGGGAAGAGGGATTCAGTTTTATAAGGAACTGGGGAAACTTTTGGGGAAGGGGGAGACTTTTCCCGAAAGGATGAGCTCCACCTTAACCAGAGTGGAACCAAGCTGCTGGCACCAACTTTCAAAAAGGAGAGAGAGCAGCTTTTAAACTAGAACAAGGGGGAAAGCCAACAGTCACTCAGCAGTGCATGGTTCGGAGCAATGTATTCTCGAAGGATACTAATGAAACAGGAGAGTTAGGGCATCCCAACAGAGACGTTCCAATAAAAAAAAAACGTGGCCCATGTGCCTATATGTAAAAAAATCACCGAAGCTAATGAACTCAACAACCAGGAAGAACAGGTTGATAGACATTACTGAGATCCTCCATGTCAGGAAGGACAAGGATACCAGCACCAAGAGAATTCTCTCTCGTCCCAGCATTGAGGAAAGTTTCACAACAGCAGAGCACTGCGCCAATGACATTGGCTTCTTTGGCAACAAAGGGGACTGCCCTGGAGGAGAACCCTCACAACACTTAGGGGCTCTTTACGGTGTTTCATTCAGTGCTTTCTGCTTCTGTACCTTGCTCAACATCTGACCTGTGATGGATCTGGGAGCCAATGGCATGGGGGGAAGGGAGCCTTCCTGTTGCGTTCATGCCTGCTTTCGCCCTCGCTCCACCCTCTCTACCTGTGTGGCAACTCCCTCCGTGCCTGATGGATGGCTTGCTGCCGCGGAGTCTCTATGCCGCTTCTCCCCGGTGTCCCAGGGCCGGCTTGACGCTGAGGATCCGCCATGTTCCTGATGACGTAGGGCGCGCGTTCCGAAGTATGTACCAGCAAGGGCGCGAACCTCAGTGGCGTCCCCCTGTATTGACATCATCCGCTTCCAACATAAAAGGTCTTTACTTTTGCTAACAGATTGAGTTAGCAAGGACTCCAATTGGACTAGCTTCGGCTGCCAAGACTACTTTGCACTCAAAGGATTGTTTGCGGGATTCCTCTGGACCCGCTTCACTCTTGCAGCATTGCCTCTCCGGACCTACCAGGGGTACCCGCTCCTCGGGGGCCTCATTCTCTTTCTCTATTTCAGATTACAGAAAGGAACTGGTACTTGCTCCTTGAGGGCCTATGTTCCTAAACTCTCTGAAGACTCTCCATTGCCTGCAAGCAATCGCAAGAGATGGACATTGTGAGTTATTATTTCAGACTACAGATAGTAACCGGTACTCGCTCCTCGAGGGCCTATGTTCCTGAAAGCTCTGAAGATTCTCCTTGCCCAGAAGCTATCGCAGGTACAGACATTGTGAGTTACTATTTCAGATGGTATATAGGAACCGGCATTCGCTCTTTGAGGGCCTATGTTCCTGAACACTCTGAAGATTCTCTATTGATTAAGAAGCTACTCCAGATACAAATTAATGTGAGTGACCACCGCTCTCTCAGAGCTGTCCCTGGAACCATGTACTCGCTCCTCGAGGGCCTAACCCTTTCCAGCTACTGAGCTATCTCAAGACCTTATGTGAGTTATCATCTTGTACTGGCTACGTATAACTGCATATACTAACTATTCACTATCTACAGTCTCTTTGCAGCTCAGCAACCTTGGAATCGCAGTTCCAGTATCTGAGGGACTTCAGCCCTGCCGGGCATACCAGCTCACTACTGCCACCTCTGGTGGTTATACTACTTATCTAATAAAAGAATTATCTGTGTCTGTCTCCATACTCCAGCCTAGCCAGTAGTCCCTCTTGGGACTTCCTCCTGGGGGCGCTGTCATCTGCCATCAGCCCAAGGATTCACCTAATTACCTTCTGTCCAGCTGAGCACCATCTCCAATACTCCGCTGGTACAGATTACCAATTCTGCAGTCTACATCATAACATATTGCCATTCCTTAGCAGACCCATAGAAGGCAGTTCACTACAGAATTCTACGCCTCCCCTTTGGGGAGAGGATTCTATCAGACAGCTATTCTCACCTGCTAGCTCCTTCCATCCGCATAGCATATCCCACAACAGATTGCTACTCCTTTGCAGATTTGCTACAGATTGCCAACCCGCTAGCAGAAGTACATTAGATTGCTATCTCCTCCCCTTACAGGAGTATCCAGCAGCAGATCCTATCAGATTGCTAACTCCTCCCCTCTGGAGGAGCAGATTCTAACAGATTGGTAACACTTCCTCGACTTGCAAGAATAAGATCAAATAGAATTCAAGGACAACTGATGCTTCTTATGACACTGGGAGTCCAAAGTGGTCTCACTCTGGGAGGTGGAGCAGCTCCACTAACTGTCTTCATACCAAGGCTTCAAAGATCTTACGTGAAAACACCTTTGGCAAAGCCTCCATCTTCCAGATGTGATACTGCTTCACTGGCAGGCACATCCAACCACAACTGGAACAAATGGCAGTATCATGGTACAGGCGCAGGAAGTGATAGCAGACAGAATAGGTATTTGTGATGCACATGTGACATCCATGTGAGGGTTCTCCTCCAGGGCAGTCTCCTTTGTCGCCAAAGAAGCCAATGCCATTGGTGGAGCGCTCTGCTGTTGTGAAGTTTTCAATGGTGGAAGCTCTGTCCTTGATTGCATATTGTCTTAAATCAATAAAAGATTGGCTGTCATCTTGGGAGCCTGACTCGTGCAGGAGGAAGGAGAGAAGCCGACGCAGGCAGCCCGAGAAGGAGGAGGAGACGTTTGAGACCTGCACAGCTGTGGACCCTCTGCCGGTGATATCACTCCTGCGCCCGGGTCCTGAAAAGACCACGTGAGTGCAGTTTGAGACCGGAGCCTGACTCGTGCAGGAGGAGGGAGAGAAGCCGACGCAGGCAGCCCGAGAAGGAGGCGGAGACGTTTGAGACCTGCACAGCTGTGGACCCTCTGCCGGTGACATCACTCCTGCGCCCCGGTCCTGAAAAGAACGCGGGACTGCGGCGCATCGAGCCGCCGGCGTATCGTCTAAGCCGCGTGTGTCAAAGGGGCGTGCGTCAAAGGGGCGTGCGTCAAAGGGGCGTGCGTCAAAGGGGCGTGCGTCAAAGGGGCGTGCGTCAAAGGGGCGTGCGTTCGACTTAGATCGACTTGGATCGCTTGGAGAGTTTGAGACTGATTTTTATTGAAATTTATGGGGCATAAGAGGAAGGCAAAAATCGTGGCATCTTCTCCAGCCCCGTTTGGATCAGGGCCTATGGACGCACATGTCTATAAAGTATCGCCTTTAAGGGATGGAGTTAGGGATACTTTTGAAGTTTCCCTAAGTCCTGGCATAGGGACAACACCTCTCCAGCCCCAATTGGAATTATCAAGTGAAGCCACAGGAAGATCAGCAATAGTAAGTGACGGTGAAATTATTTCACAACAACTGAACACTGCATGTGCCCCCTCTTCCGAGCCAGCACAGCAAGGAACAGGTGAGGGATCCTTGATAAATAACATTGATAGTGTCAGACTTCCAGCTGTGGTCGCGACCAATGTGACGATGGGGGATTTGTGGAGGATGATGGTAAAGTTGGATTCCAATGTAACACAGATGAATATCTCTCTAGGTGCAGTGGTTAATAAAAATAAGATTCTCATACAGGAACAGGGGAAATGTTTGAGTAATTTAGAAATATCTGTTCAAAATGTAAAGATGGAAATGGAAAATGTAAAAAAGCTGGAAAGTATGCATACATCTGATAATATGGTTTTACACTCTAATATGGAAAACTTGGAAAATTTAATGCGTAAAAAGAATTTGCGCATTGTAAATTTTACAGTGACAAGATTACTGTCACCATTTGAAATGTTTGCTAAATATGTAAAAGAAATTTTGGTATGGAATGAGGTACCAGCTATCTCAAAAATTTATTATTTTCCATCTCAAACAGGAGATCTTCCTGGGAGGGAGGGGGGAAGCTCGCCAGGAATATCTACCTTCCTGGAGGAATCTGTGGATTTGATAAATAAAAGAGCAACTCTGTTTGTCTCTTTTATTTCAGAAAGAGATAAAGAGATAGTTATGGAAAAGTTTTTCAAAAGTAAAGATATTTTATTTTGTGGGCATAAAGTTTATATATTCCCAGACGTATCCAGACCAACCCAGGTCAGGAGAAGACAATTTCTTGCCCTAAAAAATAGAGTATTAGAACTTGGGGCTATTTTCTTTTTGAAATACCCCAGTAAATGCTTTATTAATTATCAGGGGAAAAAATGTATTTTTTCCCAACCGTTTCATTTGGAAAATTTCCTTAGAGATAAGAGTCAGGTTCAATTGGAAACCGAAGTATCATCAATGTTAGCCCAATAAGATACTAGACTATTTCACCCTCCGTCTAAATTTAGAAAGTGGTATTATTATTTGGTTAAGGGCTCCCACATTATTAGTTTTTTATTGCAGCTTGTTGGTTTATTTTGTAGTTTAACAATCTGGTATATGTATTAGGAATTTAAAGCTGCTTTAATTATTTCCTTATATTATGTAAAAGAAATGTGATTTTACAATGTAAATGTCATGAAAAATCAATAAAGTATAAATTATATAATAAAAAAAAATAAAAAAAAAAGATTGGCTGTCATCTAATAGATTAGTTTGAAGAAAACAGAAATTTTGCTTCTTGCTCGTTTTCCAATAGACAATGAATATACGTATTTAGTTTCTTAAGACATTAAGATCCAAACTTCCTTGTCTTTACGTCATCAGCTGAAAAGTGTTGCTAGATATGCTTTTTTTTTAAGCTTTGTTAATGATGATATTTGAAGCCTTTTCTAAGCATGACTGATCTGAAATCTGTTGTTCATGCTCTGGTGACATCTGCCCTTGATTACTGTAACTTCTTATACATTGGTTTACCACAGTCAACTAAATATTCTCTTCAGCTAGCACAGAATGCTGCTACTTGAGTAGTTTCAGGTGCCCAGGCATGTGACCATATCATTCCCATTTTGTTTGAGTTATATTAGCTGCCTGTGGCATGCAGAGTAAAGTTTAAGGTCTTAGTGCTAGTCTTTAAGGCATTACATGGGCTTGCCCCTAGTTTTAAATCTTTTTGAAAAACTCTATCGGCCTGCACATTCACGGAGATCTTCCAATCGGCATTTATTGATGTTCCTTCTTTCAAGCAAATAAGATTGGACAAGTCTAGGGAATGTATATATTAAGTTGCTGGCCCTAACCTCTGGAATATGCTGCCTGCTAATCTTAAAGAAGAAACCTCTCTACTCACTTTTCCTAAGTTATTAAAGGGACATTTGTTTTCTTTAGCTTTTAGTCACCTACTCTGATTTTTTTAAATCTGTTTTTAATGATTTGACCAATTTATTCTGATGCCAGTAGCAGTGGGTTATGTCAAGGATCTATTATTATATCTTACATACCAAGTTGTGATAATAGACTGTTTATTACTAAGGTTGGCTTTTCCAGTTGAGTCAGCCTAGCTTATGATTATGCTCCGGGATATGACTGTTTTCAGATTTTGTTAATTTTATGTTTTAGTTTTTATTGCATTTGCTATTTTATGGTTGTGGTGTATATGTATTTTTTTATTTTATTTTATGATTTATCTATTTGTTTTATGTAAGATTTATGGATGTTACATTGTAAACGTCTCAGTTGCCTTTTGATGACACCATATATAAATTTAAATAAATAAATGCTCAGAAATATTATCTGAGCTCTGAGAGCTGGACATGTGTCAGCACCATCAGATCACCTAAGCATTATGGCTGATTCATACCTACTTGTCACCAGAGAACTGGGGAAAGAATGCTATAGATTTCTTTAAGTATAGAGGATTAGTGAGTTATTTAGGAGAGGGCTAATATATCTTCAATCTGTACCCAAATCAAGAAACATTACTTAGATACTGTACTAGTAGTATCTTATGCCTAACAGGCAGTGCCTTTAGGCTGCCACGATTCTGCAGCCACAGAAGAAAACACATAATTAGCATGTTGCTGCATAATTTACAACCTGCCATACAATCATCATTCCTGAAGCTTTCCCACCTCTTAATTCAATCTTTTGAAGAAAGCTACAAGGTGCCTGCCTTATGTCTTCATTTTCAGTTTTTATTGTTCTTTATTTTCCCAGGAATTTATTAGGGTTTATTATGACAAAAACAAAAACAGGAGAAAATCAGTTGAAAAACATGACTCATTTTTCCAGGGATATATGGGAGTTTATTTTGGTGGACAGAAGCCAGGACCACAAAACAATATGAAGCAGATTCTCCCACCCACCCATTCAACAGCATTCCCATCTCTACTCCTACTCATCCCCTGGCTAGCATGTCCCTCTCTCACCCTACCCTAACCTGTCAAGAATCTCCCTCCACTCCCCAAACACTCTAACAGCATTCATCCTTCCTGATAGTGGCTCCAGGCTTCTCTCTCCCTCTGCAGCCTGCTTACTGAGGCTCCCATGAGCTGCGGCACTGCATTTATGCTTCTGTGCAGGGCCAGGGAGCTTGCCAGGAAGTGTTTCTGGTGGACAGCGCCTGCTTCAAATGCATTTGCAGCAGCAGACGGCAGATACTTTGGCTGCGTGGAGGTTGAGAAAGCGGGATTTGAAGCACGGTATCAGCAGCAGTGGAAGGTGAGCACCTTCACTGGTGGTGAATGGGACTTGAAACACAGCATTGTGCTTTGGCCCACACTGGCTTCCAGTAGTGGCTGAAGGTCTTGAAATGCTGCATCTGCAGCTCTGGAGCAGCTTTTTAATCATCCTAAAATTAGGGTGAATACTGAGTTAAACTGGTTGTCATGTTTGGAAAAAGCCAGGAATTTATGGGTAAATATCAGTTTAAACTGAAAACGAAGGTCCCTACTTATGTCTCAGTTATCTCTCTGGGCCTACTCTAGCCCCTACCCTTGTAAGCAGCCTGTAAGAAAAAGGAAGGAAAGAGAGATGAGGCTGAGCTGTAGCAGATAGAGCAGATAGAGTCACTATTCCCTAATACAGCTCCTTTCCTTCTATTGTCCCTCTGTCCTGCAGAGAACATGAGTGGAGGGTGAAGTTGGAGTGGACAAACAAAGCCATCAGAATATTTTTTTCACTTTTTTCTATACCGCCTATCATCAATCTAGGTGGTTTACAAATTTTACATACATAAAATTTAAAAACAAAATACAATACAAATACAAAATAATATAAAACATACAACATGAGTAAGTGACTCCTGAACTTCCCCTCTAAACCCCCTTGATGCCTAAACTCTTCAGCCCTCTCTCTCAAAGATCTCTTAAATCAGATTAAAGATGATTTTGATGTAATTCTTGGATGGACTGAAGACCCTTTAGAAGAATTTCATCTTTATACAAAGGTTCTTGGATCTGCATATGTGGCCACCATACACCAGCTACAAAGACTTTGATGTATTTCTTCGAAGTCAGCAACTGCTGGTGTCTCACAGCTGGCAGAGAGGGCATTAATTTCAATTCACAGAAGCCCTTGATGACAAGCACTACTTTTTATGTCAGTTACCATGTGCCCAAAATATGTGCATATATTTTTCTGTGTAATTAACAGAATGACACAATGCCGATGCTGAGGGCATTTTCAACATATATACACTCATATATTTAGAAAGATTACAAGGACTTTCTCAAGAAAATATGAGAAAGATCACGGCACTGTTTGAATTAAAAAAAAACATTTCCCAGGTAAAAATTTGTAATGTATCTTAACCTGATAAATTGTTGATTTTTCTACTTAGTAGATTTTGTATTTGTATATAGTTTAAACATTGTTTAAAAACAAACAGCATGAATGGTTTCAATAAAATATTGACTTCTTTTGCAGATTCACAGGTTGTGAATCTTTATGCAAAATTATACAACATTTTCCACATACTTGCCACAGAAGTTTGAAACATTTGCAGCAGAAAACCGGGGTCTCTGCCAATAGGTCATCTAGAATTTTTTCCTTCCAGTTCTCATCTCTTGGTGCAACTAGAACCATGGCAGAGAGAGAGAAAAAGAGTGTGTGGTTGTTTCCCCCAAGACTTGCCCTACTTAGAAAAATGTTAGAGAAATGATCCCCAAGATAACTTCTATGTTTCCTCCTCAGGAACCCTAGATTATGCTACTGGGCCTACCAGTCAATGGGATTCAACAATAGCTGAATACTGGAAACAAGTCAGCTCACAGGGGGTCACCTACTAACTAGATGAACAATTTTTGGATCATGTCAGTATGTTAGTATGACTTACATACACCAAGGCAAATCCTACAGTTCTCAGTTGCAGGGGTCTAGGGCACATGCCAATTAGTTAACTTTGTATATACTCATGGGAACTGGGTGGCAGACAGAAACACTGAATGTTATGGCAGATAAGGACCATAAAGGCCATTCAATCTGTCCAATTTCATTCTTGGCAGTATGCCATAGACTCCAGCTGATCTCTGGCTCTCCCTTCACACTAAAGCTTATTTTGTACCTATCTTATGCTTTCTTAAATTCTGTTACTGTGGGGGTTTTTTGTTTGTTTTTTTTAAATCCACCTCCACTGGGAAGCTGTTCTATGTATCCACCACCCTTCACATGAGGAAATATCTTCTGATATTGATCCTGAAGCCACCCCCTACGGAGTCTTACAATATTCTAGAACATTCTTTTCTTTGTGCACCTCCCCTGCCGCTCTTTAGTTTACATATTTAGGTCCTTAAATCTTATCTCATGGTGCTTTTAATGCAAACAATCAAAAATGCACAAACTAAGCCCTAAAAAAAACCCTGCACCATTTAGGTAACCCTTCTTTAGGCACATCCACCATTTCCATATCCTTTCAGAGGTATGGCCTCCAGAACGTACTAATGCCCTGTGCAGAGGGATTTTCTGCTAGTTCTGCTGCCCCTCTCTATGCCCTTAGCATGCCTCTGGCTCCGTCACCTTCATGCACTGTTCCACCGCCTTGAGACCGTGAAACACGATCGCCCTGAGGTCTCTCTTCCTGGTTGGTGCACCTCAGTATGTCACTAGTCAGGATTTGCCCTGGGTTTCAGTCAAGATGATGCTCATACACTGCGGCCATGTCACTTAAGGATCATTGGCTGGGAGGAGCGGAGGAGGGAGGTTTGGATGAAGGTGAGGTAATCACAGACTATGCTCTTTTTCTTTATTTTCCTCATGATCTTTACGCTAATTTTTCTATTGACATTGGGATGGAACCCCTCAGTAGAAGGGGGTAGTAGTACTACTATATTAAATCTGGATTCAATTCATGTCCAAATTATACACTGATAGGCTTTTCCGTCACAACATTTATCATTATCTACTTACCCTATGGATGTGTTCTCTGATCTCTCTCTAGGGAGAATTTTGTACATGTTTTCTTTTTCATGTGTTTTATGTTTTAAGTATATTATGTGTATTCTACCCTTTTTTTGCCCAACTGGAAATTATCTTAAAATTTAAATAAAGTTGTGGGGGGGGGGGGAACGTTCCACATACAATTTCCTCTCAATTCACCCTTTCCTATGATGAAGGCAAACTCTTCAAAGATAACCTGCTACCTGAAGGGAGGGACATTGTCTCCAAGGGTTGTGTACACTCCTAACCAGTGCAAGAGTGAATTCATATTGTAACAGACATCAGTCTCAACGCCTAACAACTTTTATAAGGCACCTGTGAGGTTTTCTTTTCTTTTTTTTTTTGTATAAAAACAGAAAAAAATTATTTTGGGATGGTAACTCCCTACCACCCCTACCCCCCCATGCAAGGCCATGATTTCGCCTGCATCACCAAATCCTGGGGGGGGGGGGGGGGGGGAGATAAAATCCTGCTAGTGCCAGCAGCCGAGGAAGCGCGAGGCCCGGAACCTGCCACCAGGAGCTACGTCTTGGCCGAGGGGAGTAGGGGGGAACACAGCAGCGCAAAACTGGGGTTTCACCTTGTCCCCGGCTCTGCCACATGATCACAGAACAATCTGTGGCTGTTTCTTTACATCAGAACTCAACTGAAAGAAGGATGACACCTACAGCAGCTTACCCAGCACCGTCAATGATCCAGAGTCCCCTTGCACCACACATAAGGCAATCAATGCCCTTATTCAAGAAATGATTTTCCTGGGCCAATCTAGTCCAGGGTTGCATTTCTCAGGCTTGGGTTCTGCTCCTCAGGCCACCAGGGGTTGAGATAAGCGGCGTTCGTAGCATTTCCGCACCCCCAGCAACCTACCCTGGGGGAAGGGAAAGAATCCCAGCCCTCAAACAGTGCTACCTACAGGAGGAAACCACAGCGCTGGCCTCCTGGATTCAAGAGGGAGCCTCCATTTCTATCCTGTCTAAGACCTATCACTGCAGTGCAATGGCTGTCAGGGAAAGTCCCCTGGTGGTTGTTAATGAAGCCTCATTAAACCAAAAGTCCAAAGAAGCAGGATGCTTATAGACCCCCCTTTCTCTCCCCCAAACCACACACACACACACATAGAAACTGTCTTTTTCTGCGCTGCCTCCCTTCTCAGCTAGCTATCAATATAAGACCTGAAGCTCACAGTGGCCACACACTCCGACTTTCTTCCTCCCAAGGCAGACGAAAATAGAACCAGGAATGCTCACCTGCAGTTAACTCTGTAACCTGTCTCCTGCATACAGCCTTAGGTCTGAGGACACTATAACATCATTATCACGCTTGTCAGCAGGGGCAGCTCCGAAAAGCAGGGAGAAGGGGGAGGGGGGGGGGACGGGGGCTCCTCCACCCCGCCGAGAAGGAGCCTGCCCCTCTTCCTTCTCCCTTCGTCTAGCTGGACCACTTTCATTGGTTGGCGGGAAAGGCTCTTGGCGCTTGACCACTCTGAAATTTGCTGAGGCCCCTCTATGCCCCCACCTGCAAACATTTCTGGAGCCATCGCAGCGTGACAGAGAAAGCAGCTATGCACAGAGAAAGCCAACGTCATCATCGACCGCTCATCTCTGACCAAACGACGTTTCGAGTATGCACTTAATCTCAAGTCGTCAAACCTCACGGGCCCAGACATGAGATGATCTCTAAACACTTCTGAAAAATCAGGTCGTCTGCCTTCCTTCACTCCCCCTTCAGCTGGAGAGTGGGAGCCTGCCTTACCTTGGTCTGTGGGTCCTCCACCCTCTCCCTGAACTGCAAGTCCATGGCCTTTCACTATTGGCCACACTCCATACCAATTTTTTTTTTTCTTTCTTCTTACAAAAATCTGGTCCTTGTTAAAAGCAAAAATGCAAATTAACATTCCTAATCTGTCAAAGGTTTTTTTTTCCTGCATACCAGGAATAATCTTCTGCACTCTCTCTCATCCTTCTCCCTCCCCTCGTAGGACCTTAAAACAGGATGCCATTGCAAAAGTTTTGAAATATAAATAAAGTAGTGCAAAATGAGTCATGCTTTGTGGTTAAAAAAAAAAAAAAAAATGAATAAGATTCTCCTGACTCAGCTGTCAATCAGGAGCAGTCAGCTTCACTACTCTGCATCTAAACAGTCACCAGACTTTCCCCTAGATTCAGCATTCTGCTTTATTTATATTTATAGCAGAATGATGAGTCACAAAAAAAAAAAAAGGGGGTGGGTGGCGATAGCGGGCAGCCGGCCGTATCGCGGCGTGCATTTTCGCTCGCCGCGGTTGCAGCCGCAGTGCCCGCTATCGCTCCCGTAGCGCCACACCGAAAGGTGGAGTTATTTCCAGCGCTACTGCCGGCGATATTGTGTAAAACATTAATCGCCCGCGGCGATACCGGAAATTTTTTTTTTTGCCCTCCCAAAGCACTCCCCTTTCCAGAATTTAAATACCACCAACGCGATGCAGAAGTTATCGTGTGCGTTAGGGCTCTAATGCACGCGATAACAGCCTACCGCGTTTTAAAGAATGACCCTGTCAATTAGCAAAAAAAGAAATAAAAAAGTTCCACACAGAACGGATGGAGCCAGCCCTCTGGGAATGCATGACACTTGCATGTGTGCCCTTAGGTGGATGTGGGATAAAAATATCAGTGCCCAACTCCCCCTGCCCCCCCGATACCTCCAGATCATCTGGTGTGGTCCAAATGCAAAACCCCCCAAAAAAACTACTAGGAACCATAATTGCATTTGTATGCTCATTAAATATGTAGATTTCGCCTAAAATATCCCCTTCATGGCGTTCATAGACCCCCACATTTCCAGAAAATGTGGTGTGGATCGGATGTAAATCCAAGAAGTTACTAAATGACATAACTGAACCTTGTATTTATGGAATATGTGGATTCCCCCCAAAAAATAACCCCATTATGATCCCTATGCACCCCCCCCCCCCCTACCTCCCCACCATGTGGTAAAAATTTGCTGTGATTAGACACAGAACAGATTCAAAACAAATGTTTCGTGGACAACTTTCCAAAAATGGGGGGGGGGGGGGGGGGGGGGAAACACATGCGATTCCTCTTGGTCCCTCTGAAATGCCCTGAAAATTGTATGTTGACAGCACACCAAATAGAAAAAGTAATTAGTGGGAGACAGACACACACAATAGGATGATGGCATAAGCTTTTCGGAAAGTCGGCTAAAAACAAAATCATTCCACATCCAGACAAACTAACTCTTAATACTAAGCCGGGCTGATCCCCCAAAAAGAACCACTCCTTGTGTCACATCGGAAGGGACCACCCAGGCCACGCCACGTCCTCAGCTCCTCTCTTCGGAGCTGGCAGCGAGGCGCGGAAAGAGGGCAGCCATTCCGACCTCCTGCGCAGATCTCAGCGCTGCAACGCTTTTTTCGCCGAGCCCATGCAATCTATTTGCTTCATTTCCTACTCCGCTGCAAAAATCCCCAAGCAAACACACACACACAAAAAATTCCAACTCCCCCCCTCCCTGCCGTCCCTACCCAAACCATCTCCAGAGAACGAAACATGCAGGGAAAGGGTGGAACAGAAAAAAAAAAGCCAGAAGAACGCACTGTCCCATCGCTCAGGGTGCAAACACATCCTCCTCCAGTCCCTCTTACACAGACCAGCGACTGAAGAGCCCGAGGCCAAGGTTTTTGGTTTCTAATCAGGTTCAAAAATAGAAATAAAACCGTTTGACAGCAGTTTTCTGGACTCCTGTTATACGCAGATGGTACAGGTAGTTCTGAGAGGTCTTTAATGCCAGTCAGGAGCCTGAGCTACCGCAAATATGTAAAATACATCCGTTGTGACATTCCTAACATACGTAACCCATAAAGAGAGGATTAAACTGCAAGCAACTTCATGCAAATTTCACATTAACAGTTTGCTAGTCACTGGGTTTTTGGTTTGTTTTTTTTAAAGGGGGAGGACGAAGGTTCTCTCCGCTCTTCTCTTTAGGTTCAAAATTTGCCTTCAGGAGGTTTACTTTGGCCTTTGCTTTTCTGTTGCCGAAGGCTGCGCAGAAACCTTTTATCCTGATTTCAAAAGGGTAAAAGGTTCCTGAGACCCAATTCCCCCCCCCCTCCCAAATGGTTGGGAGGGGGGAATTGGGTCTCTCTCCTTCTGTCTCTTTTTAAAAGAAAGCATTTGTGATTCCCATATGTAGTTTAGGGGGCATAACTCAAACAGCATCTCCCAACATAAACCCAAATCTCTGCGCTGGTAAAGACCTCCTTCATGCACCTATGCCAGATCCATCAACTGCGTAACTACTTTGAGGAACGCAACCTAGCTACTGTCATACGCTCACTAATCACTATTTGCATCGACCAACTCTCTTTTCCATGGCATTCAACAGTACAATCTCAAACACCTCCATAAGAACATAAGAAATTACCATACTGGGTCAGACCAAGGGTCCATCAAGCCCAGCATCCTGTTTCCAACAGAGGCCAAACCAGGCCACAAGAACCTGGCAAATACCCAAACACTAAGAAGATCCCATGCTACTGATGTAATTAATAGCAGTGGCTATTCCCTAAGTCAACTTGATTAATAGCCGTTAATGGACTTCTCCTCCAAGAACTTATCCAAACCTTTTTTGAACCCAGCTACACTAACTGCACTAACCACATCCTCTGGCAACAAATTCCAGAGCTTAATTGTGTGTTGAGTGAAAACGAATTTTCTCCAAATAGTCTTAAATGTGCTTCTTGCTAATTTCATGGAATGCCCCCTAGTCCGTCTATTATTCGAAAGTGTAAATAACCGAGTCACATCTACTCATTCAAGACCTCTCATGATCTTAAAGACCTCTATCATATCCCCCCCTCAGCCGTCTCTTCTCCAAGCTGAACAGCCCTAATCTCTTCAGCCTTTCCTCACAGGGTAGCTGTTCCATCCCCTTTATCATTTTGGTTGCCCTTCTCTGTACCTTTTCCATCGCAACTATATCTTTTTTGAGATGCGGCGACCAGAAGTGTACACAGTATTCAAGGTGTGGTCGCACCATGGAGCGATATAGAGGCATTATGACATTTTCCGTTTTATTAACCATTCCCTTCCTAATAATTCCTAACATTCTGTTTGCTTTTTTGACTGCTGCAGCACACTGAGCTGACGATTTTAAAGTATTATCCACTATGATGCCTAGATCCTTTTCCTTCTTTTCAAGAGCTCGGCAGGGGTCGAATCCAGCGACCAAGTCACACCAACTTTGCATGGGCTGCACTGACTCCCAGCATCTTTATACAGCATCCGCTACTCATGGACTCAGTGCCTTGTTACTTTATGAAATCTGCTTTGAGCCTGCCTTTAGGAAAAGAGAGAATACCAAATTGCTTTGAGATAAAATATTCAGTTCTCTCCAACTAATGAAATCTATGCAGGAATTATTTTTCACATAGCACCATCAGTGCACGCCGCTCTGTGAATGTCATACCCAATTCTTTACCTGACAGCTACTGCTGCTGCTTTCACATAAAAATCCGATTCAACAGCCAATGCGCATTCCACTCCAAACTTACTGCCACTTTCGTCCACATCAAACCAGGCAGGCTGCGCAGAACGAGCTCCACGTGAATCCTGGCCTAAGTAATTCCACTCAGGAAAGCGGTTTCATGCCTGAATGAATTACTCTAGGAGCAGCCAATGCAAGGGTTCCATGCGCGCGAATGGAGTTTTGTAGTCAACGGGCAAAGTGAAGATTGAAGAGAAACTCTTTCACATTCAAAATCATGAAACAACTGCACGGCGCCAAAAAAAAAATAAATAAAAAGGATGCAAAACCAAACTAATCCAGAACTGAATGCTGTATTAACTAATCCAGGAGTAACATAGCAGCTGGTCTGCTACAAGCAGAATATACATATCTTAAATAAATGGATAGATAACAGGAAAAAAAAAAAAAGACCAACTGCCTCATCCTGTCAGTCTAGTTCTTCCTGGCCACATTACTAAGTGTTCCGCTTGGTGGTCCACAGGGCAGGCCCACAGACCGCCGCATTTACGTCCAACCCGAGCCCGAAGTGACACCTTCCGATGCCAGGGCAGGCCCCCATATAGACACGTAGCAGGCCGCCGCACTCATACCGTCTTCAACGCTACTTCTTCCTCCAAGCACTCCTAAGGTGCGCACACCCAACGTTGCTTCTCATGGTGGGAAAATGCCAGCGGCACCCGATGATGACATCACCAACAAGGGCCCATAAAAGGCCAACTCAGCAGCACTTCCTTGCCTCGGCAATAAGTAGACTACGGTTTGGTAGAACAAATTACCTCAGCGTTCCTTGTCTTCATCTTGTGGTCAGTCTTCTGTTCTTCAGTGACTTCTCCTGCCTGCTTGTGCTGCTCCTCGCCTCCCTGCCCGCTTTCCTTGAGATGGATCTTTGGTTTTTGACTTCAGCTTGACACTCTTCTACGTCTGAACTTTGACTGCCACTTACCACTGCCTGATTCTTCACCACGCCTGAACACCACCTGCCGCAACCATTGCCTGTCTCCGAGAATGCCTATGACAGCCTGCCCTGGACCCTGGCCTGTGACCCATCTCCACATCTCCAGTTCATCAGTAGGGACCTCACCTGCTGGCCCCAGCACCTGAGAGCTCAACCTAAGGGGGAACGAGGGCTGGTAAAGGTGAAGCTCCAGTTGGGCCTCTGCCACAGCCAGCTCTGCCAGCCAACGGTGACAACTTGCGGGTCTCCTCCCTGCAGATTGCGCCAACCCCCTCTTGGCCCAAGGATCCATACTTGCAACACTAAAGATACATCCCAGCTGCCAGAAGTAAATCAGGCAACCTCCTTGTCCTCTTCCTCATTTATTGTCCACCAACTGCAGCAGATGAACTCAGTTCACATCCAGAATCCCTCCTCCCTTCCCATTCCTACCCACAGATTTTTTGCAGCAACCTAAAAAGCTAGCAATACCAACGTGGCCATTACCCAAGGATCCAGCCTCCTAAAGTCACCTGCGCAGCCTGCCAGACGCCTCCTGGGCTTCAGATATTACAGTACTCGCAGCCTGCCAGTCAGAGGCAGGTGCCAGTCCCTTCTTTCACCGCATCCAAATCTAAAAAAAACTACCCAGTGTGGTGTAGAAAAGTCCATGTGTGAAAGCACTGAGGAGTTTCACAGCATTCCTAGCTTTTTGCTTTGGGAGATTAACCAGTTAAAAAATGTGAAATATCCATACAGAAGGTCTCCTGATTTTTTTCCTCCTGCTCTTAGGTGGCTCACAGCAGCTGTGGGCAGACACCAACTTCTTGCCCAGTTGCCCTCTCCTGGAATTTGTTGCCAGAGGATGTGGTTAGTGCAGTTAGTGTAGCTGTGTTTAAAAAAGGATTGGATAAGTTCTTGGAGGAGAAGTCCATTACCTGCTATTAAGTTCTCTTAGAGAATAGCCACTGCCGTTAGCAACGGTAACATGGAATAGACTTAGTTTTTGGGTACTTGCCAGGTTCTTATGGCCTGGATTGGCCACCTTTGGAAACAGGATGCTGGGCTTGATGGACCCTTGGTCTGATCCAGTATGGCATGTTCTTATGTTCTTATGTTCCTACTGTGTCACTGCAGACTTTACCCAATCACCACCCTAAGTGTGCCCAAATGCTGCCACATGCTGCGATTCCAGCGCTCTCTTGGTGAAGGAGCAGTTTCTCCAGTACCCAACAGAAGTGGCACAGGAGCTGCTGGCTGAAGTCATTCCCCGGGCACAACCAGTAGGAAAGTTTGACTGCCATTTTCACAGGGATCGCCTAGTTCTGCTTCACAAGCATTACAAACTTGCCAAAGTTTGGATAAAACTCTCCACACTGCAGCTTTAAAAAAAAAAAGGTCAGAAAATTATTATTATTTTTTTTTTAAACTACTCAAGGTTCATAATTAGGGGGGGGGGGAGGGCAAATAAATAGTAAAGTGAAACATTTAGGTAAACAGAGAATGGAAGTGGACTTTAGTAAGAGAGTATTGACTTAAAGTGTTTACCCCTTCCTGCAAGGTCTTTATCTTCACTCCACCCTATCTGTCTATCAGCAGGGAGCCATCATTCACACAGCCTCCCTCTGTACACTTCCTCCTCTGGCTCTCAAAAAGCCATGACACACAGCCTCCCCTCCGTAACTCTTCCCCTTCTGGCTCTCATCAGGAAACCAGCGCACATGCCCTGTCTTTTCACGCCTTCCCGTTTGTTTACATCCCAGAGCCCCTTTTCCTCACCCCCTTCCCCTTCTGGCTCTCACAGGAAGTCATCATTTGCAGCCTCTCCCCTCCCAGCTCCCCCCCCCCCCCCCCATCAGGAAGCCCCTGGCACACCCTGACTCGTGCCTGGGCTTTTCCTCGCCCAACCCATCAAGCAGCCATCACGTGCCATCCAAATACTTCCTTCAGTTTTCTCCTAGCAGGAAGGTGAGGGGAATGCAGCACCCTTCAAAAGCTGCTCCCAGGCAGCTCACGGAGCAGCACGGCTGAGACCCTATGCAGACAGGAAACTGTAAAACCTGAATCATGCATCACCAAGTCTTTGAAAAGCTAAACAAGAACTAGCGCAGGCAGAGAAGGAATCCTTGGAATATTCCCCTTCATCGTAAAATGTGTGCACATATATTGAACATATGGCAACAGACATAAAAAGGAGTTGAATTATCACAACTGGTGCTACTGGTCACAAGCTTCAAACATTTACTAAGTGAACCCTCTTTTCATAACCCTTCATAATAAGTGCTAACAATGGCCAGTAAATGATGGCAGAACGACCACCTAACTCACCCAGTCTGCCCAGTTATTCCCTTTTGCACTAGCTAAGGCTGTCTCCCATCCATCAGCTGTGCAAGATAGGTTTAATCCGTGGGTGACTTAAAGAGTTTGGGAAGAAATCATCAGCACGCCCAGATACGAGGGATTTGACAGATCATCTCCAGGATCACGGTCCTGTGCCAGGCTTTACCACAAAGCTGAAAACAGGAACATAAAAAGGACTGTGCTGGGTCACACAGCAACAAGCTTTGAGCAGCTAAAGACAAGAGCACAAAAATCAGAAGGGAATTGGTTTGTAAATATATTAAAGATCAGCCACTATCTGATTATAGAGATTTAAAAATAAATAAATAAATAAATAAAAATTGAAAGCACTACCCCCAATCTTACATACATTGCATGGTCTGCAAAAGAAACCAGGAGAGAAGCACAGGGCCTCTCTCTCTTCTTTATCAAGTACTTTGTGTTACCAGACACACCCACCCAAAAAATGAAAAATAAGGAGCAAGTGGGTGGTAGAAATTCAAATGAGATCTGAAATTTGTGAAGACAATTGTCACCCAAATTCACCAGCTCCAGAAGAATTTCGCTAGAAAACAGTGTTAACATTCTTACTCGCTCCAGCCCAATAGCACAAATTTGGAGGGGGAAGAGAGAGGGAATGGGGGAGCTGGTGAAAGTGACAAAAGCTGGAGGAAAAATAGAAGGGAGAGGAGGAGGAGCGAGAGGCACAAACACACACACATGCACATATTCTTTGCGACTGCCCTGTGATCAGGACTATGGAGCAGAAGCCGGCAGGAGCTTCAGCGAACTGGCAATACACCCAGTAATGAACAAGAAATTCCACATAAAGCAACAGAGTACATGACAACAAATAGCAACCAAAATGGCCCATCTGGACTGCCCGGTAAAGTGCTTAGGGTCTTAAATCTGCCATGCCATGCAGATTGCTCCCATGCAGAAAAATTATTACATCTTACCCTGCTTTTTTTATTTCCAGTCTATAGTAATTAGGGAAACCGGGGTTGCTCGGCACGGAAAACTTATGTCAAACTTTGACTGGCACACCATGCCCAGCATGCCACTATCCACGCGGGGTCCCTCTTCAGTCTCGAAACATAGAATTATGGAAAAATAAAACATAGGAGAAACCCAACTCTGCGGGATGGCGGATGGGTTTCATGAGGACTAACATCATGCTTTCTCCTAGCACAAGTAGGATGATAGTCGTCACACATGGGTGGATTCCTAGCTATAGGCTGTTCCCAAACAACCAGCAAGACAACAGGCACCCAACCAGGTGCCAACAGGTTGGTAACAGCAGGAAACAGCCTGAACCCAAACAAAGGACCCTAGGCAGGAAGAGTTGGGTTCTATATCTGGAAGAGATTCCAGAGGACAGACTGCCAAAGCTGCTATCATGTCGGCCATCCTTGTCCAAACAGTAATGAGCAGCGAAAGCATGGAAGGAGCTCCATGTCGTGGCCTTGCAGATCTCAGACATGAGGACCACCCTCAGGTGGGCCACCAAAGCCACCATGGCTCTGACAGAATGTGCCTTGACATGGCCTCCAAGCTGCAGTCCCACTTGTGCATAGCCAAAGGAGATGCAATCCGCAAGTTAATTAGATAGGGTTTGTTTGGCAACTACAACTCCCAATTTGTTCTTATCAAACGAGATGAAGAATTGCGTGGACTGTCTATAGTCTGCTGCCACTCCAGGCAGAAGGCCAAGGCTCTCTTGCAATGCAAGCAGTACAGAGCCCTTTTGCCCTGGTGCGAATGAGGCCTAGAGAAAAAGGTGGGCAGGACGACTGACCTTAGGCAGGAATTTAGAGTATGTATGGAGAATCACCCTATCATGAAAGAACTTTGTGTAGGGTGGATACGTCACCAACGCCTGAAGTTTACTAACCCTGCACGCCAAAGTGACTGCGACCAAAAACATGACCTTCCAGGTCAGGTACTTCAGGTCACAGGGGCACAGTGGCTCGAAAGGACCCTTCATGAGTTGAGCCAACACCACATTAAAGTCCCAAGACACAGAGGAGGCTTTAATTGAAGCAGATCTTGCATAAAGCTCCCTTCTATGGGTTGCACAGAGATGGGCGAACCATCCACCCCCTGATGGCAGGCACCGATGGCACTCAGGTGCACGCTGATGGACTTGGTTTTCAAGTAAGCATCCAACAGGTGCAGCAGATAGTCAAGCAGTTTCAGTGTAGAGCAGGAGAATGGATCCAGCCCGTAACGCTCACACCACGTGGCAAATCTCCTCCACTTCAGGCCATAAGACTTCATGGTGGAAGGCCCCTGAAGGCTACCAGGACCTGCGATACATCATCCGACAGGTCAAGGGGCTGTAGAATTAATCTCTCAACATCTAGGCCATTAGAGACAACTCCCTAAGGTTGGGATGGCGCAGCCTGCCCTGATCCTGCATGACAAGGTCAGGAGATGACCCAGATCAATCGGGTCCCTGATGGAGAGATCCCACAGGAGTGGGAACCAGATCTGCCTCAGCCAACGAGGGGCTATGAGGATTATGGTTCCCTTGTCCTGCCAGAGCTTCAGGTAGGTCTTCATCACCAGAGGAAGAAGAGGATAGGCGTACAGCAGGTCTCTGCCCCATTGGCAGGCAAAGGCATCTGTGACCTATTTGCCGTCCCTCCTGAATAGGGAGCAGAATTGATTCACCTTGCTGTTGCAGAGGGAGGAGAAGAAATCCACATCTAAGGTTCCCCAGAGATGGAAGATCCGGTCCACCACTATCAGATTCAAAGACCACTCATGGGGTCGGAAGGCCCAGCTCAGGAAGTCCACCACCACATTCTCCGTCCCCGCAAAGTACATGGCTTAGAGCAGCATGCCCTGAGATCAAGCCCATGACCAAATTTGAACCACTTCCTGACACAGGAGGAATGATCCCGTACCTCCCTGTTTTGTTGATGTACCAAATTGCCACTTGGTTGTCAGTCTGGATCAGGTCTGCCTGATTGGACAAGCATCCCGGAAAACCCAGAGCGCATAATGGATCGCTCAAAGCTCCAGGAAGTTAATCTGGCGCTGAGCTTCTTGAGGAGACCAATGGCCCTGAGTGCGGAGGCCCTCCACATGGGCCTTTCACCCCAGGATCGACACATCTGTGGTGAGCACAACCTGGAAAGGAGGCGACTGGAAAGGAACTCCCTGTTCCAAATTGGGCAGGCTCTCCCACCAAGACAAGGAGGCCAGGAGTAGCGGAGTAACTTGGACATGCATGTGGAGTTCCTGAGTGGCCTGCTGCCATTGGGACCGCAGGGTCCATTGAGCCTAGTGCATATGCAAGCGAGCCAGGAGTGTAACATGGACAATGGCCGTCACATGACCCAGGAGATGGAGCATGAGGAGGGCAGAGACCTGCAGACTCCGGCGAACCAAACCTGCAAGGGATACCAGCACGAGCGCCCGATCACGGGGTTGATAGGCTCCTGCCTGTGCCATGTCCAGCCGGGCATCAATGAAGTTCAACTGTGACAACAGGGTCAGATGGGACTTCAGATAGTTGATGACAAACCTGAAGGACTCCAACAACCGAATGGTCAAGAGCAGAGACCAAAGTGCTACCTCCTGGGTGGTACTCTTGACCAGCCAGTCATCCAAGTAGGGGAACACCTGCACCCCTACACGGCAGAGGTGTGCTCCCACTGCTGCCAGGCACTTGGTGAAGACATGGGAGGCTGAGGCAAGGCTAAACAGCAACATCTTGTATTGGAAATTAGCTCACTCCCATGACAACGCAAATATACTTCCTGTGGCTGGGGAAGATTTAGATGTGGGCATATGAGTCCTTGAGATCGAGGGAGTAAAGCCAGTCTCTTCCTTGCAAGAAGGGAGTCAGGGTGCTCAATGAGAACATTTTGAACTTTTCTCTTTTTAGGAACCGGTTCAAAGCTCTCAGGTCCAGAATAGGGCGGAGTCCCCCTGTCCTCTTTGCAATCAGGAAATAGCGAGAATAGAACCCCCCTCCCTTGTTGCTACAATGGGATGGGTTTGACCGCCCGAGCCATTATGAGGGCAGAGATTTCCATCAAGAGTATCTCCTGATGCGAAGACTGACCAAAAGAGGTACATGGTGGAGTGTCCACGGGAACACCCAGAAAGTTTAGTTGATACTCTCGACGAACGATGGACAGGACCCACCGGTCCAAGGTGACACTGGGCCAGCAGTCCACGAAGAACCATAGCCAACCTCCAACCGGAAGACCTGGCATCAAGCATACAGGTGATTGGCTTATGCTCCTTTGCAGCTATCAAAACCCCGTAGTGGGGCTCGGCTGGGGTGCCGGCTTGAGGCTTGGGGGTCCGCTGTTATCTGGGGCGGCCCCTAGAGATCCCACGTTGAGCATGGGCTCAGGAGGCTGGAGGATAATATTTCCTCTGGTGGTAAAAATACCTCCACGAGCCTTGTTGCGAGGACTTCCTGGCAGAGGACAGTGGGTCCAAGGTACTGGTCGACAGATGCTGGAGGGTTTCATGGTGATCTTTCAACTAAGCTACAGCATCCCTGACTTTGTCACCGAAAAGGTTCTCGCCAGTGCATTGGAGGTCTGCGAATTTCTCCTGGACCTCCGGCTGGAGATCCAAGGCTTGGAGCCATGCTATCCTGCGGGCACCAATGCCCTGCCACCCTAGCAGACGTTTTGAAGATATCATAGGTGGAGCGCACCTTGTGCTTGCCACAATCCAAGCCTTGCTGGACATGAGCCATAAAAGCGGCCTGTTGCTGCTGGGGCAGACAATCAGATAACTCCTGGACTTGTTTCCAGAGGTTCTGAGAGTACTGAGTCATATACAACTGGTAGGAAACAATATGGGCAATCAACAAGGTGCCCTGGAATACCTTCCTGCCCAGCGCATCCTGTGCACTGTGCTCTCGGCCCGGAGGGGCAGAGGCATGGGTACAGGAACGCTTAGCCTTCTTGAGCGCAGACTCCATCACAACAGACTGATGTGAGAGTTGATGCCTCTCAAACCCCAAGGCCTGCTGTACCAAATAGCATCAGCCTTCCTATTTACCGGAGGCATGGAGATGGGATGTTCTCAAATTCTAAGGAGCAATTCCTTGAAGATGTCATGTACGGGAACAGCTACCACTTCCATAGGGACATGAACAAACTGGTGAACATCCAGCATCTTGTGCCTGGCATCTTCTTCCGTCAGAAGCTGGAACAAAATGGTCTCTGTCATGGCCCGGACAAACCCTGTGAAGGTCAAGACCTCAGGTGGGGACCAGTGCCGCTCCTCCAGAGGAGATGGGTCTGAGGGAAGATCCCCTGAGTCATTGGACGAGGACTCGGAGGTAACATCCACCCATGGGTCATATGGCATCTTCTTCACTGAGATCACCTGGAGATACCAGTGGAGGGCCTCTGCCCAGGCCTCTCGGTTTAGGCACCAAGGGCACCGCAGGCACAAAGACACCCGAAGGACCCATAAGAACATAAGAAAGTGCCATACTGGGTCAGACCAAGGGTCCATCAAGCCCAGATCCTGTTTCCAACAGTGGCCAATCCAGGCCATAAGAACCTGGCAAGTACCCAAAAACTAAGTCTATTCCATGTTACCGTTGCTAATGGCAGTGGCTATTCTCTACTAAGTGAACTTAATAGCAAGTAATGGACTTCTCCTCCAAGAACTTATCCAATTCTTTTTTAAACACAGCTATACTAACTGAATTAACCACTTCCTCTGGCAACAAATTCCAGAGTTTAATTGTGCATTGAGTGAAGAAGAACTTTCTCCGATTAGTTTTAAATATGCCACATGCTAACTTCATGGAGTGCCCCCTAGTCTATTATCCGAAAGACTAAATAACCGATTCACATCTACACGTTCTAGACCTCTCATGATTTTAAACACCTCTATCATATCCCCCCTCAATCGTCTCTTCTCCAAGCTGAAAAGTCTTAACCTCTTTAGTCTTTCCTCATAGGGGAGCTGTTCCATTCCCCTTATAATTTTGGTCGCCCTTCTCTGTACCTTCTCCATCGCAATTATATCTTTTTTGAGATGTGGCGACCAGAAATATACACAGTGGGGTAGATTTTAAAAGGATTATGCGCATAAGTTATGCGCGTAACCCTTTAAAACCCCCCCCCTGTGCGCGCCGAGCCTATTTTGCATAGGTTCGGCGGCGCACGTAAGTCCCGGGACTTTGCTGGGGGGGCGTGTTGGGGGGCTGCGCGATGTTCAGGGCATTCCGGGGGGCGTGATTCTGGCCCGGGGGTGTTTCGGGGGCATGGCAGAGGCCTCGGAAATTGCTCCCGGGCCGGGGAATCACGCGGCGGCGGCGGCCAACCAGTGCGCGCGAGTTACGCCTGCCCCTTTTGAAAGTTTAGCATGAGAACCGTGGATTTGCTTACTGTCCCCCTTCCAGTCATTAATTCAAATTTGATCATATTATGATCACTATTGCCAAGCGGCCCCACCATCATTACTTCTCTCACCAAAACCTGTCCTCAAATGAGAATTAGATCTAAAATTGCTCCCTCTCGTCGGTTCCTGGACCAATTGCCCCCTTGCGTGCGCCGACCCCGGATTTTATAAGATACACGCGGCTACGCGCGTATCTTATAAAATCCGGCGTACTTTTGTTTGCACCTGGTGCGTGAACAAAAGTACGCGTGGGCGTACTTTTCTAAAACCTACCCCAGTATTCAAGGTGGGGTCTCACCATGGAACGATACAAAGGCATTATGACATTTTCCGTTTTATTCACCATTCTCTTCCTAATAATTCCCAACATTTTGTTTGCTTTTTGGACTGTCGCAGCATACTGAACTGATTATGATGCCTAGATCTCTTTCTTGGGTGGTAGCACCTAATATGGAACCTAACATTGTGTAACTATAGCATGGGTTATTTTTCCCTATATGCATCTCCTTGCACTTATTCACATTAAATTTCTTCTGCCATTTTGATGCCCAATTTTCCAGTCTCACAAGTTCTTCCTGCAAGTTATCACAATCTGCTTGTGATTTAACTACTCTGAACAATTTTGCATCATCTGCAAATTTGATTACCTCACTCGTCGTATTTCTTTCCAGATCATTTATAAATATATTGAAAAGTAAGGGTCCCGATACAGATCCCTGAGGCACTCCACTGCCCACCCCCTTCCACTGAGAAACTCTCTGTTTCTTGTCTTTTAGCCAGTTTGTAATCCACGAAAGGGCATCGCCACCTATACCATGACTTTTTTACTTTTCCTAGAAGCCTCTCATGAGGAACTTTGTCAAATGCCTTCTGAAAATCCAAGTACACTATATCTACTGGTTCACCTTTATCCACATGTTTATTAACTCCTTCAAAAAAGTGAAGCAGATTTATGAGGCAAGACTTGCCTTGGTTAAAGCCATGCTGACTTTGTTCCATTAAACCATGTCTTTCTATATGTTCTGTGATTTTGATGTTTAGAACACTTTCCACTATTTTTCCTGGCACTGAAGTCAGGCTAACCGATCTGTAGTTTCCCGGATCACCCCTGGAGCTCTTTTTAAATATTGTGGTTATATTAGCTATCCTCCAGTCTTCAGGTACAATGGATGATTTTAATGATAGGTTACAAATTTTTACTAATAGGTCTGAAATTTCATTTTTTAGTTCCTTCAGAACCCTAGGGTGTATACCATCCGGTCCAGGTGATTTACTACTCTTCAGTTTATCAATCAGGCCTACCACATCTTCTAGATTCACTGTGATTTGGGTCAGTCCATCTGAATCATTACCCATGAAAACCTTCTCCGGAACGGATATCTCCCCAACATACTCTTTAGTAAACCCGAAGCAAAGAAATCATTTAATCTTTCCGCGATGGCCTTATCTTCTCTAAGTGCCCCTTTAACCCCTTGATCATCTAACGGTCCAACTGACTCCCTCACAGGCTTTCTGCTTCGGATATATTTTAAAAAATTTTTATTGTGAGTTTTTGCCTCTACGGCCAACTTCTTTTCAAATTCTCTTTTAGCCTGTCTTATCAATGTATTACATTTAACTTGCCAACGCTTATGCATTATCCTATTTTCTTTTGTTGGATCCTTCTTCCAATTTTGGCCATAATAGCTTCTTTCACCTCCCCTTTTAACCATGCCGGTAATCGTTTTGCCTTCTTTCCACCTTTTTTAATGTGTGGAATACATCTGGAATGTGCTTCTAGGATGGTATTTTTTAACAATGATCACGCCTCTTGCACACTTTTTACTTTTGTAGCTGCTCCTTTCATTTTTTTTTCTTACAATTTTTCTCATTTTATCAAAGTTTCCCTTTTGAAAGTTTAGCATGAGAGCCATGGATTTGCTTACTGTCCCCCTTCCAGTCATTAATTCAAATTTGATCATATTATGATCACTATTGCCAAGCAGCCCCACCACCATTACCTCTCTCACCAAAACCTGTCCTCAACTGAAAATTAGATCTAAAATTGCTCCCTCTCTTGTCGGTTCCTGGACCAATTGCTCCATAAAAATGTAATTTATTCCATCCAGGAACTTTATATCTCTAGCATGTACCGATGATACATTTACCCAGTCAATATTGGGGTAATTGAAGTCTCCCATTATTACCGCACTACCAATTTGGTTAGCTTCCCTAATTTCTCTTAGCATTTCACTGTCTGTCTCACCATCTTGACCAGGTGGACAGTAGTATACTCCTATCACTATAGTCTTCCCCAACACACAAGGGATTTCCACCCATAAAAAACCAGACTGGAGAATGCTGGTCATAGAACCAAGGGTCTCAGCGGTACCACGGGCTGCTCCGGGCCTTCCTCCATGAAAGAACTCACAATAGGAATCACACCAGACGGAGAAGGCAACAGTGGCCACCAGGGCATCAATGGACCCCCAGATACCAGCAGCAGCTACATGGGGAGGATGCTAAGAAGGACATCCACATGCTCCAGCAGTGCCAACATCAAGGTTGCAGGCTCGGGGACCGGTGGAAGCACCGGCGGGGCCATCAGCTCAATGCCCTGAAGGGCTCAGACCACCGCCAATTGCATCCTACGATTCAACTCCTCTTGGAAGTCCACTGAAGAAAGAACAGACTGAGGAGGGGGAGGCATCACTAGATCTCCCTCACAGCCCCGAGGGAGACTGGTGCCCGGCACCAGAATTAGTGGGAAATGCCTGGGACTTCTGGGTTCGATAGAGGATGGTGCCTCCTCTCCACAGGGTCACTTTGAGAGCATCACAGCTGGCAAGAGTGCCAACCCAAGCCCAGTGCCATGCGAGGATGGCGACCAGTGACGATGCTTCCGTGACTCCCCCCCCCCGCCGGTGCTCGGCTCGGTCTTTCCCTGGTGCCGAGGAGGATGAAAACGATCCCAATGTCCTGAAGCATGACAACACTGATAAGTTTTCCGTGCTGGGCTCCATCTGATGATGTCACCCAGTGTGAGGACTACCATCCTGCTTGTCCTCACACCTGTGTTTATCGCACTGTTTTTGAATTCAGTTATCTTTTCTGCCTCCATCACCTCCTCCAGGAGGGCATTTCAGGCATCCACCACTCTTTCTATGAAAAAAATTATTTCTTGATGCTGTTCCCAAGACCACCCCCTTGGAATTTCACATCATAACCCCTAATTCTAGAGCATCCTTTCCACTGAAGAAGCTTTGTTTCCTGTGCATTAATACCTTTCAGGTAATTAAATGTTTGTGTCATATCCTCTCATAAATATCCTCTCCTTTAGGTTATACATATTTAAGTAATCAAGTTTCACCTCAAACTAGTTCTTGATGCAGACCCCCATACCATTTTGGTAGCCGCTCTCTGGACCACTTCTAGCCCAGTGGTTTTCAAACCATTTTCCACAGGATCCAGCAAAAGAAATAAAAAATGTACTTCTCGTGATCCAGTGAAAGAAAAAAACATCCTTTTGCTAGTATGCATGCATGTGCACATTCCCCAGCTCCCACTGCTCACTCACTTCCCCTCCCTCCTTCGCCATACTGCTCCTTCTCCCCAACATCTCCTCCCAGCCCTCCGTCAATCACCGTCACTTCTACTCTGTGCAGCTCAGTCACTTTAAACCGTGCAGTGCCTGCACTCTTGGGCTTCTCAGCTCTCACCGCAAGAGCAAAGCTGACAGCACAGTTCCTCTGTGGCTCTCTGGACGTTTGAGCCTCGCGGTACCCGCACTCTCAGAGACGCACTCACAATGAAGGCCGAGAACCACGCAACTCAAGCCACTCTGAGCTGCGCAAAGCAGGACTGTTAGGAAGAGAGGAGGCGACCCAGTCACTGGTTATCACACAAGCCAGTACTGGATCATAGTGGCAAGTTTGAAAACCACTGCTCTCATCACCCAATTTAAAAAAAAAAAAAATCTGATTCATTTGGAATAATCTCCCTCCGACCCCGCAACCAGGCTGGACACTAACTACTTCACCATCCTTTCATTCAATACAATCTGAAATGTTCCGGCCTCTGAAGTAAAGTTAACTGGCCTATAGTTTCCAACCTCCTCCCTGTTACCACTTTAATGAAAGACGACCACAACCGCTCTTTCTCCAATCCCACAGAACCACTCCCATCTCCAAAGATCTGTTGAAAAGATCCTTCAGGGAACCCGGCAGAACCTCTCTGAGCTCCCTTGCTATCCACTGGAAACTGCAATCCAGGATGCACACACATGTATATGTCTGCACATACAAGTGGCACAAAAAGTAGAAAAAAAATTGTCAGAATCCTCGCGGAACACCCCCCCCCATATTTGGTGTGGATAAGACACCAGAGACAAAACTTTAGGGGACACACACACAAACACCTATGTAATGATCTCATAAGCCTTTTATCTTTCAGAAAGTAGCCCTACATGGAAGTACAAAACACACTTATGCATGAGTTTTCTAGCACTTTCCAACAGTGACCCTGCTGAAAATGACATCATCCTCATCAGATCAAGGTAATTTTCCAACAGGGTAAGTGCAAGGTCCATAGTTCACCTTCATCCCAAGTTTGAACCCAATCAATGAGGTTTTGCCAAAGTTGTTGTACTCCCATCATGCTCCCCCAGCCACTCTACCCTCCAGACAGGCAGAATAACTGCTATTACTCGGATTCAGAGAAATATTTGCTGATGGCATTGGTAATTGTGGCAAACAAACAATGTAACAACTCAGTGGCTTACTAACAGGACTCCAACTTTGGACAATGGAAAACAAATGAGATAAAACAAGTTTACTTACCTGTTAACAGGGTGCATGGATGGCATCAGCTGATGACACCAAACCAGACCCAGCTTTCAGAGCTCAGTAAAACTTCACTGAGCATGTGCGGGAGTTCCCATACCGTGCACACTCTGCCTCGCGAGGCCCTCGGTCTCTTCCAGAGCTTAAGCTTTAGCGAGGTAATAAACTCTCCAGGGAAGCGGGCAGATATGAAGTATGGGTAATTCATCCTGTTTTCCACTGAAAACTATGTTTGCAGGTAAGCAAACCTGCTTTCTCCATCAATGAGCAGGCATGAATTAGCCGCAACATGTGGGGAGTCCCAAGCTGAGAGCCGCAACTATAGTTCCCTCTAAGCTGAGCCCATGAGCGATCACTCATACATTTCGGAGCATCACTCTCATACATTTTTTCTTTGTGCTATATACAGAAATGCAACACTAATACTGGCACTCAAAAACTGTTGGTTTAAAAAAAAAAAAAAAGTGTTGCTCTACAGGAAAGAAAATTTGCACACACCTAAGTCACTCCTTGGAGGGAGCATTGGCTGCAACGCAGAGCAGTCACTTAAGTTTACCTGGCCTCCACCAGGTAGAAAGTGGGCTACTGGGTAAAAGTGCTGTGCAAAACTGCTTTTTTCAAAGTTACCTTCTCCTTGAGACATGCGGTCTGTACTGGGACATGAAGGGGGTGAAAACAGCAGCCTTGTAAATGTCTTCAATAAAAGTAGCCCCGAGAAGACACCATGGCTCTCCCCTGTTGAGCCTTGATAGGGTCTACAATTTGTAAGCCAGCCAGCACACAACAGTGCACTCTACAGTCCACCAACTAAACCAGAGTTTGTTTGGCAACTGCCCTGACCAAATCTATTGAGATCAAAGGACACAAAGAATTAAGAAGCTTGACGGTGAGATGGCGTCCTCTTTCGGTAACATTCCTGGGCTCTTTTACAGTCCGAGCAGTGAAGAAGCCATTTTCTTTTCTGCGTATGTGGTCTTGGTACTTCAATAGCTAGATTAATGTGGAAAGCAGACACCACTTTGGGAAGGAATCTGGGGTGAGTTTATAAAACCTATTATGAAAGGTGCGGTTGTAATGGCCATGTAACTGACCGTACATGGTGTGGGAAAGATAACATGGACACAAGGAGATCATTAGAAAAGGTTAATTTATAAAACAGTATTGTAATACAAAAGTGTTCTGGCAAAAAAATAATATCAGTATGGAGTAAATTACACTAGTAAGTGTCACAGGCAACACACGTAGCATATGTGCATATAAGAAAATAAAGTTAAAATCAAAACTGTTACTAGCAACACGCATATATACAGAACAGCAAAGAGAGAGAGAGAGAAGGTAACTCAACACCACACCAAATCCTAAGTTTATTTCCCTTAGCTTGCCCTCACTAGATAAGAAGTTCAACCCATTAGGGTTGTCCCCTGCAAGGAGTTGGCGTAAGGTTCAAGGAATCCCGCCCTCCCCCCCCCCCGCCCCCAAGGTGTTTGATGGCAAATTGCACAGGAGAACACATCTGCATCTAGTGTCTTCTATCTGTTCCAAATAATCCTAATACAACGGTAAATATGAAACCAGAGCCTGTAGTTAACTTACTCTTTATGCCAAAATGACAGCCACAAGAAACAACACTTTCCAGGTGACAACCTCAAGTCCATTGACTCAATAGTTTTAAAAGGAGGTTCCATGAGTTGATCTAGGACTACATCGAGGTCCCACAGTACTGTAGTTTACTGATTGAAGATTTTAAGTGCTACAGTCCTTTCGTGAATTGTGGTACTAAAGGATGGAAAGAGAATGGAGCCACTTTCACCTGTTGGTGATATATCACAATGGCACCGAGATGAACTTTGGCTGAATAGATACTAAGGCCCAAGGACGAGAGGCAGAATATATACTAAAGAAAGTTCCTCTGGCCACAGGAGAAGGAATCCAGCTAACTGGTCCTACACCAAAATGAAACTACAGGATCTTCTGGTTGAAATTTTCATGGTGGAAATCAGACCATCTTCTACCTCTTTGGGAATGAGGAAGGAGGAGACTACTGTGCATTCAGAATCCACACCATGAGGGCCACTGTTGGTAGGTTCAGATGGCAGAGCCTGCCTTCCTCTTGTGTGATGAGAGTCTGAAGCACTCCCAATTGAATTGGAGACTAAAATGATAGATGGACAAAATAAGAGAATGAACAATTGACCAGACAACAGTTTTGTAAACATCATCAATAAAAATGGCCCTGAGAAGACACCATGGCTCTCACTTGATGAGCCTTGATAGGATTTATAATTTGTAAGCAAGTATGTTTATGTTTTAATTTATGTATATCACATTGATAAACATATGTAAGAATTGTGATTCATCAAACCTAATAAATAATAAGGATATCATGACCAGGTTAATGCTTTGAGGAATATCCTTACTTTGTCCCAAGGAACTTTCTGGATAGTTCTGGTAATTAGAGGAACAGGTGGGCATGCACAGAATAGACCAATGCTCCAGTCTAGCACAAAAGCATTGGGAGCTATATATAACTACTTGGATGCACAGAGCAGAAATTCCTGACCTTTTTATTGTCTTCTGAGGCTAACAGGTTGATCACTGACCTTCCCCAGCAATTGAACAATTTGTCTACAATTCCCTGATTGAGTGACCACTTATGTGGATGCCAAGGTAGTCCATCAATGTTTCCTGGATCCTCAGGAGGTAGTTTGCCTATGATGTCCTGTCCATTTCCAGATTCAAAAGGCCTCTTGGTAGACAGCATAAGAGCCTGTACCTCCCTGCTTTTGCAGAATATGGCCGCTTGGTTGTCTCTTTGGATCAAGATTCTCTTTCCCAAAAGAAGGTGAGGGGAAACCTTTAAAGCATAGCAGATGGCTTGCGGCTCTGCTGGTGACCATGATCCTTGGATCCATACCACATCAGTGGGCAATCCCCACTCCTTGGTTGAATGCATCAGTAGACTGAGCCCTTGATGTGGAGGAATTTGCAGCAAGAAAACCATCTTTAGAACTTCCAGATTCATCCACTAATGAAGGGATGCTCTCATTCAAGGTGTCACTGAGATTTGCTGGGGTAATGGCTGACAGAGCAGATCTCATTGACTTCAGAGGTCCCCACTGAAGGTCCTGCATGTGCAGATGAGTCAAAAGAACCACATGCACCACAAGATTTGTATATTTTACAGGAATGTCGGTATAGAAAAAAATAAATAAATAAATAAGTGTATTCAAGAAGGACCAGCACTGACCTTTGACGACACTCAGTCCTGATGAAGGAGAGACTTTTATCAGGCCCATCAGCAATGCAACTCTTTCAATAGAGAGTAACACTTTCTCCTGAGTGAGTATCCTGGCTCCTATGAACTGAATTCTTTGAGCTGGAATCCGGTTTGACTTGGCAAAGCTGACCAAGAAAGCTAAGGACTGGAAGAACCATATGGTCTTCAAGAGTCACCAGAACCTCTGATGAGGAAGGGTTCATCACCAGCCAATCATCCCAATATGGGAACACACAAACTCTCTGCCGTTGAAACAGTGCCACTCTTGGGGCCACAAAGAGGCCAAAGGGGTGCACCATGTACTGGTTGTGGGTATTATTTCGCCACAGACCGGGGGGAACGTCTTCAGATGCAGAGCTGAATGAAACTATCATCTGGAGGGAATTCATTTTTAATCTCTCCCAAAACAACAACTCTTTCAGCCTCTGCAAGTCCAGAATAGGCCTCAGTCCCCCATGACTTCTTGACGATTAGGAAATATGGGAAACAGAAACCCTGACCACATTTCTGAGAAGGGACAGCTTCAGCCCCCTTCTGCTGAAGAAGTGCTTCCACTTCTGGCTGCAGTAGGGCAGACGGAAAAGGGTCTGGGCTGAAGACTTAAATCCACTGGGTCAGAAGAGGGCAAGAGAAAGGTAAGCAGTAACCATACTAAATGTAACAAAATCTCCACCAGCTTATGGTAGTTTTTCCCACAGAGAGCCTTACTCCAAAAATGAGGAAGAGACTTCAAAAACCTCAATATTACTTGCACACACTGTAAGGTAAAAATCAAATCAGTCAGAAAAAAACTCCTTATGCAAAAACGTATACCATACACTCTTAAATGAGATATAAAATGCTCATGTGTTAAAAAAAAATGTAAGAGAAAACAAAAGACACTCATACTAGAGAAGCCACAACCCTGACAATGAGGTCCATTGGTCCGAGAAGGGGAAACCACCGGAAGGAACTCAGAATGAACCGATTTTACTTCTTCCCCAACCAATTCGTGAAAGGTCTCCCCTGGAAGAAAAGAATCCAATGCTAGAAGTTCTAGATTAAAAGGTATGCCCTTCCGTGGGACTTTGGACAGCTCCACTAGGTAGAAAGATTTCCTCCACTTTGGACAGGAAAGGTTCTAATCTCTTTTTCTGGTCTTCAGGGCTAACGGAGGCACAGAAATTCTTCACTAGCTCCAACAGCTGAGGACCCGCTGGCTGAGGGACTCTTTTTCACTGAAGTTGGGAGACAGACAGCCTCTTCAGAGACCCAAAGTGGCTCAGTTGAGTGTTGTTGGCAAAGCAAGTCTCTACAGCGCCTTGGTCCAGAACTCTTGGGCTTCTGCGCTGAGGCATTTTGCTCCAACGTCAGCCATGATGCCCCGACATGCCATACCAAGTATGCAGACTGTGCCCTGGATGCAAGCTTCCAGCCGAGGGCATGGACGGCACCCTGGTCGGCCCCCAGGTCCGGGTAAAATAAATGGCTCCGTGCCATGGGGGATCTTCTGAACCATGAAGGACGATGGGACCTGGTGCTGATAAGGCTATGCCCTGCCTCAGTGTCGAGGAGGAGCCCGCTCTGGCAGAGCCCCGCTCCGATGGTGCTGGTCTTTCTCTTTGGTTCGAAGGGAGAGACCCCCCCCCCCCAAAGGGAGTCCCTCACGTCATTTAGACGTTCCTCACCCAGTGCCACAGATCTCTGCGCCATGCTCAATCCCCGCCCTGAAACAGATCCAGGAACCGGTGCCACGGATGCCAGAGGGGGACTTTTCCTATACTTGCGGAAGCAAGAAGGGGAAGGTTCCTGTCGCGCTTTCCTGCTTTGAGTCCCCCAACGGATCACGCCTGGATGAGAGAAGTGGCTCCCTTTTTGTTCAGCCTTGTCACCAGGCTTCGAGCGCTTAACTGCTAGTGCTTTCTTAAAGGCTCTCCATCTTTCAGGAGCACTGTTGCTGCGCCAAGGCAGCCTAGATGGGAGCGTGTGTCTGAGCTGGACATCTGGCACCCAAAGACGCAGACCTTGAAGCCACAGACTGTGGACGTCTTGGCCTTGGGCTCTCCGTACTTAAATCTAACTTCTCAGTTTAAAAAAAAAAAAAAAAAAGTTCTGTTTGAGGCAGAGACAAAAAAAAACAAAAAACTCTGAAGCTGCAATAAAGCAGTAAAAAGGGCATTAAAGGTCAAAAACCAAAAAAAAAAAATTGCACAAGAGGGATACATTCGTGCGGTAGCTCAGATGAAGAAAGAGCGAGAGGCTCACGAGGCAGTGCACGTGTGCAGGAACTCCCGTGCATGATGAATAAAGGTTTTACTGAGCTTTTGAGAGCTGGGTCCACGTCCGCACCATCGGATGTTATCACTTACATGTTATGGCGACTTCATGCCTGCTTGTCGACAGAGAAACAGAACAAAACAAAATGAATTACTTTGTCCCTGAAAAAAAACAAACAAACTCATGCTTATGAAAATCAAAGGAGGGGGGAGGAAACCTGTATATGGGTATATTTTAAAAGTGAGAATCTATGTGGGAGAAAGACACAGTAAGGTCCAGAATGGTTAACCTCTGTTACGATGTGAAAATGTTAATTGTTTTTTTACATCCAGTTAATGTCATAAGAGTGGTAAACTGAGTACTAAACATAAACAAATCTGGCATAAAAATTATTGCTGTAAAATGTACACATAGAAGCATGTCAAAGAGAGAGAAAAAAATAGCTTTTAAAAAATGGTGAAAGCCAGATAAAAGTATCCCTAAACTTTCAAATAACCTCACTTCTTAAACCAAGCTTTCCTTAAAGACACTTCTTAGGTCGCTTTACAAAAGAACAATCCGTCTAATTTTTTTTTTTGCTGCCACAGAAATAAAGGTCAGTGAACAAGTTGTAAGTGATCGCTTTTTACTGGACTAACTTGATACATTTGTGTCTAGCTTTTCAAAAGCTATGGGCCCCTCATCAGGACAGTGTTCTTTAGCTCAGGAACTGAAAAATCCCAGGCGCCACATCACTTAAAATCTGAGGCCTGACGCTGCCCCGCGCCCGACAGGCGAGCGAAAGAGGCCACTGCGACTGCCGCTAGCAGAGTAGAAAAGCAACTGCTGCCACCGGCCTGGGGAGAGCGAAAGTGTTACTGTCGCAGGACTCGGCAGCCCGCGCCTCAGGAGTGAAGACGCTGCTGATGCGGGCCGAGACAGCACTGCCGCCACGAACCCAATGAAAGACACCGGCCTAGGAGAGACAGGCTGTCCCTGGCCTGGCAAAAAGACACTGCTGTCAAAGGCCCAGGCCTCGCAGGGCTAGAAAGATAGGCGAGAGTTTAACCAGAGGCTGGCGAGAAATGAAACAAGAGCGAGAGAAACATTGGGGGGAGAGGGGGGAAATCAAAAGGAAAAAAAATTATATATATTATTTATGTATATATCTTTAGACAAAAAAGTGAAAAATAATTTGTAGAAAAAGCAATTGGGTCAAAAATGTTCCCTGGGTCCTAAAATATTTTGGCAGGCAGTTAAGTTTTCAGAAACATTGTCCACCTCTGCTTTAGCTCATTCTGTACTAACCTAAGGAAGAGAATATAGCTCTGGAAAGTCACAAACAAACATATTAAGCTGGTCCAATTAAAAAAAGGTATCACCTACAGAATCACTCAGAGGCAGCGTTTCAGTAAGGCCAGCTTCAATGCTTATGCATCTATTTTGGTCTTTTTCTGCCATCATTTACTATGTTACTGTATTACGTCCCTTGCTTACGTAAAAGGTTACCAGAGGTCACCAAATTGAAAACCGTGTCTCCAGCAACCGGCCTAGCCTCGATTCCAGCAAAACCAGAATCACACGTGGTTGCTCTTTTTTTGCCCCATCTTCTCTGAAATCACTTTTATTCCCCTCCCCTCCCATCCTGGACACCAGAAGTGGCGGCACTGTGTCAGCTTCCACCAACGCATTAGGCCAGTCTTGAACTATGAGCTGTGAGATCTACAGGGATCTGCGGGGCTATACACCATGACAATGGCCCGGCGTTGCCACTCCTGTCCTGATCTTCTCTGCACCCTGGCTGGCAGGAGAACAGGCAGGTCAGGACAGGAAAGGATGGACCATTTTGGAAATCACGGTAGGAGGGGAGGGGAGACCAGGCCTTACTGGGGATCAGGAGCAGAGCATATCAGCAGAAGGGTAAACCAGACCATACCTAGGCTTGAGGGAGGGGGCAGAGCATATCGGGAGAGGTGAAAGCAGTGTTCCAGGGATTAGGAAGGAAAATAGATTTTCTCAGGATAGGACGGGGGAGAGAAGGTCTCTCTCAGTGCCTGTCACTTCTCTCCTTCAGACAGTGGCCCCAAGACAATTCCCTGGCCTAGCATCCTATAATAAAGAGAGGCCAAGGCCTACTGCTCAGACAAGCCGCAAGTGCTACCCAATGCTATTACAGCAGGCCTACCCCCAACACCGCCTGCAACGGCCTTACGCATGCTTTCTTTATAACTAAACCTCTTTGCCAAATGCTATAAAGCATCTTCTCTCTTGAAAGGCATTCAGCATAGTCTAGCAAACCTAAAAATGACCAAAAGACGAGGGGGAAAAAAAAATAATCCTGCCCAAGCGTGGCAGCAGCACATTCCAGCAGCGCGCACACAGGGAGAAGAGTCGCCCCCCCCCCCCCCCCCCAAGCATGCGGAGGGAGACACCTGGCAAATCGGCATTTCCCAGATGAGATCCAGACGGGAAGAAATAAAGCAAGAGGCCGTGCATGATGGCTTCCTGACGAGAGCCAGATAGGGAAAGAGGAGACAAGAGATAGGGACATGCACGATGGCTTCCCTGATGGGAAAAACCAAGAGGAGAAAAAAAAAAAAAACCCAGCAAGCAGGCGTTCCATGAAAGACAAAACACAAACCTATGTATCTGACATTCTCAGTATGTCAGTCATCAGCGTTTCTCATCCTCCATTCCATGTTTACACTTTTGCATTCAGAGCCTGGGGAGGAGGGGGGGGGAGGGAAGGGGGGAGCTGCCCCGACAGCAGATGGCTATTTTCAGACAGGCGGTTGCTCGTCTGTCTGACACAGCGGTGCCAATTCCAGTGCCAGGACTCTTCTTATATCGTAACGTCTGAACGCCTGCAAAAAAAAAAAACAGACGGGTCCCTTAACCAGGTTTCTCGTTAATTGCTCTCCTGCCACCGGCACGTAGAGACAGAGGCTTGGCTCAGTCTTACAGGGCTGAGGCTACTGCTCTGACCAAAATATGCCATGCACCTTTTCTTCCCGTTCATCAATCCTGGGGAGATCTGGCACATCCATCCCATATCTGCATTTAAAGTAAAAATTAAAAAAAAAAAAAAAAAAAAAAAGTGCTATGGGCTGACCCGGTGGATTCAGCAGGGGCGCTACGTGGAAGATAGGAATTCAGTTCTCAGACCCAACGTCTACTCGCTGGTTTGTTCACAGCCCCTGGAAGGTTGGGCAGCAGGTGTGGGAAAGAGGGGAGTCCCGGACATCAACTCAAGGCCAACACACGCTTGCCAAGCTCACACATTCGACCTACCGATTCCAGAAGCCAAAGCGGTCACTCGACAGAAAGCTGCCCCAGACGAGGCTTGATTTCGCGGGCTTGTACGCTCGCAGACTGAATCAAAGAGGTTGGCATGGCAAAGCATGTTCCCTATTCCTTCCCAAGCCCTTGGTGTCTTGCTCACCCCTTGCAACAGCCCTGCCAAAGGGAGCCTCAATCTGTGGCCCCTGGCTGAGGACTGTCACTGCGATGGCTGGAGTGAGCTGGGATGGGGTTATTTAAAAAAAAAAAAAAAAAACAGGGGGAAAATCCCTGAAAAGCTGTGAATGAAGGCTCACGGCAGCCATAGCTCAACAGAGGCCGCTCTCATTGAGCCGAAAGCTCGAAGGAACAGGAGGAAACTGCCACGACGAAAGAATAAATAATGCAGACTTTATAAGGTATGAGGAGGTGAAACCAATGGGCACGTGAGCAAGTAAGGCAGAGATATGTGAATGGTCTGCGATTCAGTTTATCAGACCAACATAAGAATTATCCTAAAACCAGGCAGAACAGGAGTTTTTCAGATCACACGGGTCTCCTTTCTCCAGGGCTCACTCAGTTCTTGCAGCATCGTCTTCTCGGGGTATCTCCTTAGGTCATTCCAATAAAAAGCTTATAGCAGCAGGTAGTTTTCCACAGCACTAGTAGAAAGTTGAACCGCTGCCTAACAAACAGCTCTGTTAAACCTCGGACCTACCACCAAATGGGAGAAAACAGGCCCTGTGCTTTTCTCTGTGCCTGCCCTGGGAAGGTTATCGCCAGGGCAAGTCCTCTCTTTTAACTGTGTCCTGTAACAGATGCACCAAACCCTTGAGAGGCGCCAGAGGAAGTACTCAAAACTGGACCATTTCCTTATGAAAACAATAAAAGTGCTGCTGCTAGCCAGGACCCAGGGAGATCCCTCTCGCTTATCCTCCGAGCTGCAAAATGGAAAAAAATTAAATTAAATTTTAAAAAAAAAATGGTTCTGGGCAGATTTCCCAACATAGCCAAGACATGCTGCCTGAGCTTTCAAGCATTTCACCCCAGCAGGCAGTGGAAGGGTTACTATGCAGTAAACTGTTCTAGGGCATACTCAACCGTAGCCTCCGGGCTCCTTGCCCCTCCCCGTACCGAATATACAATAAGAACTGCTTTTCCCCTCAGGCTGGAAGCAGCGCTCTCGCTCCTCTGACGGCAGGTAAGGCCCAGTCCATTTGCCCAATTCCTCTTCCATTGCCACAGACCCTAGTTAGTTAATTTCTGGCTCATCCTATGTTAAAAGGAGAACTGTCTTTTACCATCTGTAATCCTGTGTGTAAAGTCACGTTATATCCAGATTAAAACCCCAGGAAAAGGCAGTGGTAGTTCTCGATGACCACTTAAAGAAAAAAAAACACACACACAACATCCACATGACAGATTCCTCAGAGGAAAAAGCAGTTCTCCGACGACATTGGACTGCAGACCGAAGTGGCAGGTCTCCTTTGCCACCACACTCGGGGCACTTTTTTTTTTTTTTTTTTTTAAAGTTTGTTTTGCTTTAGGCGGGGTGTTTGTTGGGGACCATAATGTGTCTGGTTTCTACGTCTGGAAGGAAAAGTGACCAGGTTTTAAGACATTCCTGAGGCAACGGGAGAAACACAAACAAATCAAAAGGCCAAAATCAACCGACCACAGGCAAAAAAAAAAAAAAAATCCCAAAAGGTGGGGGGGAGAAAGAGGGAGGCGATAAACAGAAGATGGAAATATTTTGTAAAGCAGTTTTCAACTGGGGAACGCAGAGATCAGGGGACTTTGCCCACGGTCACCCAGGTTACCCCTGCTTACTCTCTGCGCGCTCTGCAACTTTTGCAGAATGCGGCCGCTCGACCGATCTCTGGTACAAAACACGAGGGCTCATCTCTCCCCCGTTTGGTTAAATCTTCACTGGCTGCCCGCAGAGTCACGCACATCTTATAAAGTCGCTCTGCTTGTGCATGAGCTTCTGGCACTTTGACTCCTCGCCGCGGGCCTCGAGATCCTCACGACGTGGCCTGCTTGATGTTCCTTCGGTCCGGCATGTGAGGCGCGTGGAAGGGCGGTGGCAGCACCTGCTCTGCGGAATCTTCTGCCACAGGAACGACGGTTTAACAAATTGTACAAAAACTTTCAAAGTTGCATTGAAAACCCATCTTTTCAGACTGGCTTATAACTGATTTTCCGGAGAAGGTCCATGTATTTTAGCGTTTGCCCTCTGTTTTGGTTGTTTTATGTTTTGCGCCTGTAATTAGACCGTGTAATGTAACTCTGTGAGCCGCCTGGAGCCACTGGCGGGCTATAAGTAGAAATAAATAAATAAAGCCTCCTCTGTGCGTTATTGCCCCGCTGCCAGCCCTCCGCGTTAGCTTAAATTATCCTTTTCTAATTAGCGGAACAGCGACGCCCAAATGAATAAAAAACCAGATCCGCAAGGGGGCATCTTATGACAGCATTTTGCAATATTTGTGGCTAACGTTAACAGGGAAGCTGTTTCTGCCGCCAAGGGAAACAACAAGAGCTCCCAGGTGGGTTAAAGGGTGTCACGGCCACGGAAAGCATGTCACAAAGAATCGAGGGGGGGGGGCAGGGCTGCAATTATTATATTTCACCAGCACATCTAGTCAGGCCTATAAGCTACTCCATTCGCCTCCTCCGAAGAGCCTCATTCTTCTCCTTTCTCCAGGCTCTTTCCCTGGCTTGCCACCCCCCCTCACTGATGTGCAGCGCTAAGAGACTCCGTTTACACACACACTGAGAAGCCATTGCAAGCACTCCACGCCACGCCATGGCAGCCCTAGATAACTTAATCCTGACAGTGTGACTGTGTGCTTAACCTGCTTTCTCACACTGTAATCTCAGCCACACTGTTTCTAAAGAGGCATTAAAAAAAAGGGGGAGGAAGGCCAGGGCAAAAATATTTGGCACCCTCTTCCGCTTAGGTATTGGGTGGCAGCTCCAGCACAACACTCCCCTCCTTCACCTGGGCAGCGGCTCCAGCACAGCTCCCCTTTGCGCCTCGTGCTAGTGGGATTTTGCTGCCCCCCATCATTCTGACACTCCAGGCAACCGCCTAGTTTGCCTAATGGAAGCACTGGCCCCGAGGGGGGCAAGGGTGGAGTGGAGCAGAGAATCCACAGAAGGCTTAGTGTTCAGTTATGTTTTCCAAGGGGGAACTATCGGTGTTTTCTCCTGTCAAATTCCAAAGCTGCATTTCACAGCCAGCGAAGCTATTACAAGTCACTCAACGTAAGACAGGACAGGGATGGTGCCGGGCAGCTTCGAAATATCCAGACCCGCACAAACAAAAATATAAAGAACAGCTGTATCCAGACCATGACCCAGCTCTAATCAGACAAGCCACACCCTGAACCTTACTGAAAACTAAACCAAGAACATAACATTCAAACATCCAGTGAATCTTAAAAGAGCATATATATACAACTGTAGTCCATTTCCAGAAGCTAAAAAGGCTACTTTAAATTCTGCTTTTCAGTAACTTGTGGTCCGCTCTACACCTTTTACCTCAATACCACCTACTTTAAAGCCCAGCAAAGGTAGAATTTCAACCCTTTCCCAATTCTTCAGGCCCCCCAAAATTCAAAGTTTGCTCGCCCACCTTGAGAAGTGCTGTGCTTACTTTTGACAATGTTTGCACAGAGAGGAAAACAAATTACAAGTCAAGAGGCATTTGACTTGCCTTATAATTTCTACGAAGGCATATGTTCAGTTTACCTGTCAGTTCATTTCAGGAGGACGACACCCTATGAAGCCAAGAAAAATAAAAAGAATAAAAGTCCTGTCATGGCAAGAATTGCTTCAGTAGATGATACCATGCAGAGCCACCCCCCAGAAACCAAGAACAGGAGCACTAAAGTGCAATTTCCCTCTCTTATTTCTAACCCTGTAACAGATGCAAACAGATAAAACAAAGAGATACAAATGCAACCACATAAACAAAATTACAAAAAGGGCCTGCACCTTGGCTTGGAAGGATGGAAACTAAAACAGAATCTCTAAACCTGGGGTAGGCAACCTTTTTGAAGTGTTGTGCCAACATTTAAATTGGGAGTAGGTAACTGGTTCTTGAGTGCCACAAGCCAGTTGGCACCTGAAAAATGTCTCCCACTCCCTCCCCACTCCTTGCCAAAATACCCCATATTAGCAAAACAGAACAGACCAGACAGCTACAGATCCCTACAAGCTAGCCAGGGACATAGTGTCCATTGTGCACAGGCACCACCAACCTAAGAAAGGTGTGTGCCATGCACCACCAGTTTTAGATGCCCATAGCTGCTGGGAGACCCCATCCCATCCGGCAGCCAAAGTGAAGTAGCCCCGTGATTGTCAAAGGATCACACCAGGCTCAGCAGCCGAAGGGGAGAAAGCCTGGGGATCTCGTCCCAACTAGAGGAGAGGGAGCACCTGTGTGTGTGCATGAGAGAGAAGGAGCAAGGAGGCAGAAGGAGCAAGGAGGCAGTGTGTGTGTGCGCTTGAGCCAATTTCTGTGTGTGTGTGTGTGTGTGTGTGTTTGTCTGAGAGGAAGCCAGCATGTGTTTGCTTGATAGATAGGGAGCCAATGTGCGTTAGTGTGTGTGTTTGAGAGACGGGGAACCAGTGTGTGTGTGTGTGTGCATTTGAGAGGTGGGAAACCAGTATGTGTTTGTGCGCGTTTGAGAGATGGGGAACCAGTGTGTGTGTGTGCATGTTTGAGAGATGGGGAACCACTGTGTGTGTGTGTGTGTGTGTGTGTGTGTGTGTGTGTGTGTGTGTGCGCGCGCGCGCGTGCATTTGAGAGATGGGAAAGCAGTGTGTGTGTGTGTTTGAGAGATGAGGAATCAGAATATGTGTGCGCGCATGTGTGTGTACGGGTGTGTGCTTGAGAAATAGGGAACCAATGTGTGTATGCTTGAGAGATAGGGAATCAATAAGTGTGTGTGTACGTGTGCATGCTTGAAAGATAGGGAACCTGTATGCGTGTGTGTGTGTGAGTGCGCACGTGGTTGAGAGAGGGAGCCACAGTGTATGTGTGTGTGCTTGAGAGATAAGGAACCAGAGTGTGTGTGAGTGTATGATTGAGAGAGAGGGAACCAGAGTGTGTGCGTATGTGTTTGTGTGTATGTACACGCATCTGTTGCGACCATCGGTCTTAGACAGCTTCGCCCCGCCTACCTCTCACTACTTGCGGCTCCTCCCGCTCACCTCTGACTACTGGCTGCTGCGGCGTCTGTCTGCCATCCTCTCCGGCGTCCCCGGACCGGCTTTGGTGCTGCCTCCCGCCACGCTCCTCCAAGGTACCTTACAGCGCGCGCATGCCGCCCTCATCTTTATTTCCACGTTGGCGCGAACCTCAGGGGCGTCCCCCTGATATGACGCTACGCTGCCCGGTATTTAAGCCTACAGTATTTGCTAGCTCATCGAGTTAGCAACGGTAACCCTATGGATGGGATTCGCTCTCCGTACCGAAGCTGCTCTGCCACTCCAGCGCTATCTGGAACTCTTACACCCTTCGGGGTTGCTAATGAGGTACCCGCTCCTCGGGGGCCTCTTCTGCTTCTTTCAGGTGCTATCAGGAAACCGGTACTCGCTCCTCGAGGGCCCATGTTCCCTGAGTCACTGCCTTCATCTTCAAACCTTTCTACTTGGAAGACTTCACTAACAGTTTCCATCTGTGAGTACAACTACCATCTATTCCACAGTACTGCTTCACTGGAACCAGGTACTCGCTCCTCAAGGGCCTGCCTCTGTTCCGGTGCCAGATCTCTCGCCTAGTGGAATCTCTGATACTGCTACGTGAGTACAATACAACTGAGTCTCTCTGCTCTCCCTGTCTCGGAGCTTCTCCTAATTCTACCTGGGACTCTGAATACTTCTCACTGTGTACTCATAACTCTGTCTCTTTCCACTATAGCACAGCCGGCAGAGGATTCGCTGTTCCAGCGTTCTGTGGGAGACCTGCCCAGCTGGGCTCAACATCCACTACTCACTACTGCCACCTCTGGTGGTTTCCAAAACTGTTTAATAAAAGATTCAAATCTGTGTTTGTGTGTCCAGAGTCTAGCCTGACACTGTGGTCCCTCATGGGACTGCCCCCCGTGGGTGTGGTCAGCTGCCACAGAGTCCAAGGATCCACCCAAACATCAATAACCATAACAATATGCCTCTCATAAGGATAAAACTGGATAGTGATCCCTTAAGGGACTGGACAAGGAATCACCAGGGATGCTTTGTTGCTTATGTTTTGCATTGTTGTAGTTTTGGTTGTTACCTTGTTCTTGGACAACTGTATATCGTTTTACTATGGATCACTTCCTCAATAAAAAATATATTGAACATAACCATAACAGCACCTCAGAGAGAGGGAACCTGAATGTGGGATGGATCCAGCATGTATGTGTGTGCCTGAGAAAGAGGGAGGGAGCCAGTATGTGTGTGTGTCTAAAAGAGATTGAACCAGCATATATGTGCATCTGAGAGAGAGGGATGGAGCCAGCATGTAACTGTGAGCCTGTATGAGTCTTGAAAGAGTGTTTGTGTTTATCTGTGAGCATGAGAATGAACATTTGTGTATATGACAGAGGAGAAAGTTTGTGTACCATCCTTCACCTCCCACTAATCCATGACAATCTCAGGACGACCGAAAGTTAAAAATTCCCAGATATGGAAAGTGAGTGATTTTTTTTTATTCTTATTGATTTTAATCAATCAGGTGTTATTTGATCCTTATTATGTTATGAAATATTTTATTGGTATTTGGGAAATGTAAAAAAGAAATTATGTATGTGCTTTTAATTATTGTATGTTGTTCTGTTCATCAGTTGTTTTGAAATAATTCTTTTTATTAGTACGGTTTTACTATTATAATTGATGCTTTAGATTTCTTGATTTTATTGTTTGATGTTTTCTGAGGATTGGTGACATTTGTTTTTCCATTGGGGCACTTTGTATGTACTTGTTGCGATTTCCAGTTCAGTTTTTGTCTGCATACTTTTATTTATGGTCTCTTTATTCTGTATTTGGGGAGGGTCTATCTGGGTTCTGCATAGGTGACTGAGGTGAGATTTTGCTAGCTTGTAGTTTCTGTGTAGGGATCTATAGCAGCCTGGCTTTTTCTGTTTACCTAACAGGTGTATTGGTGTTTTTGGGCCTGGTGTAATATTTGTAATGCTGCCTTTTCATAGGTAAGGTTGTTACTGTTTGAGTGCTGGCAGTTAGAGCTGTTTTGGAATGGGAGATTTATTATATTGTAATTGGATTTTAGCTTGTTCATGGCTTTCTGAAGACCAAGCCCACACCCAATATGCATTAAAATAGTCCTAATACCATATGTTTCAAGTGTCTTTTTGGCTTTTATGCAGGGTTTTCTGGGTTACACCACAGCAGTGCATGTAACTATAACACACATGTTGTGATATTTTCACTTCAAAAAAGACTATATTTTGAGTGTCCTTTTTCATATAAAATCTTGTATTATAAATGCATAATTTTAAATTGTGATTGGAGAGAGCTAAGTTGGGGGAAGGCCTGGGAACAAAGCTGTAAGATTTACTTAGTATGCGTAATACCCTTCACTGGCTTTGATTAGAAAAAGAATACAAATTAAACAAACAAAAAAAAAAAAACAACAACAAACAGGATAAGAAAGGGCCAGCAAGATAATTGTTCCACAGGGCAACGAAAAAGCTAGCACTGGTCTTGTGCAGAAGCGCTTTTGTGGTGATGCGCTGGAGGCGTTCCCATCCCTCCCCAGTGAGCAGGGACCCGGCATGGTAGTGAGTGGGAGGGAGGGGTTGAGCAACTGAGAAGGAATGTATGGGGTGAGTGGCAGGGAGAGGTGAGTATTGAAAGGGAAGGGGTGAGTGGGAGGGAGGGGTTGAGTGACAGAGGGAAGGGAAGGAGCCAACAAGTGTGTGCACTTGAGAGCAGGGCCGCGTCCATTAGGCGAAAGTAGGCGGTCACTTATGGCGCCGACCCTTAGGGGGCGCTGAAGAGCAGCCAGGTGGTACCACGAGTGGAGCCGCTTGCGGCAAAGAGACGTAGAGATTCGTCAGGCCGCGAGCAGCACCCGCTGCTCACTGCCCTGAGAAGCATGAATGGGAGGCACGAATGAAGCAGGAGGAGTCGGGCCCGAGACAGATGGGGGCGTGCAAGACAGAAGTCGCCTAGGGCACCTACTACCCTTGTACCGGCCCTGCCTGAGAGAGAAGGAGTGGGAGGGAGGGGTGAGTGACAGAGGGAAGGGGCGAGGGAGCGAGTTAGAAGGGGGGAATGAGGAGATAAGAGGAAGAGGGGAGTAAGAAAAAAAAAGAGAGTAGAAGGATTTTGTGAGAAAGTTTGTGTATTCCCTGCTTCCCTCCACTTCTTCTCCACTAATCCATGACAATCTCAGGGTGACTGAAAATCAAAAGTTACCAGGTGTTACTTCAAAAGGTTTCTGGCAGTGAAAGGTGTTTGTGTGGCTGTTAGTGAGGTGATACCAGAATTTGAATTTTTCTTTTGCATGGTGAGTTGGTGTGGGCTGTTTCTTTTGGGTACATTAGCAGAGGCATCAGCGGGGGAGGGGGAAGGGGGGCATCTCATCCTATCCCATCCTTTGCCTCAGGCAGCAGATTGCCAGGAGCTGTTCCTAACTGACCGCATCATTTACCGGTAAATTAAAGCACTGCTCCTGCTCTGGGCTACTAATACTCTGAACTACCTCCCACAGCCTGACATCATCATCAAAGGCCGGCTCAATGTCACAGGTGTTAGCATGTCAAAGGAGACATTTAGAGTCTGGCCTTTTTTGATGATCTCAGGCTGAGGATGCAGCTCAGAGAGTAGATCACATGGCAGCAGCAAATTTTCTGGTGCACCACCATCTTCAGCAGTCATCCGAGGCCACTGATGCTAGCTACCAGAATACTTCCCCTCAGTCACACGTGCAGACCCCTCACCAAATAAGGAATGAAGTGACCATAAAAAAAAAGTATAAATAGAAACATGCAGATAAAAATTGAACTAGAAATTGCAACAAGTCAAACTCTGAATGCAATGCAACAATAGAAAAACAAACATCACCAGTCCTCAAACAACAAAATTAATATAAAACAATAGTAAAACCATACCAATTAAAAGAATAAATATTTCAAAACAGCTGGTGAATAGAACATCCAATAATCGAAAATTCATACACAATTTTGTTTTAATTTTCCAAACACTAATAAAATATTTCAAAACAGCAGACATCAAACACCACCCAATAATTAAAACTTACAGGAATAAAAAAACTGCTCTCCATACTTGGAAACTTTTGATTTCCAGTCACCCTGAGATTGTCATAAACTAGTTGGGGCAAGGGAGGATACACACAAACTCTCTTGTTCTCACATACTCACAATCACACACAGGTTCTCACCCACCCACACAGACACATAGGCTCTCATTCACACCCACACAGGCTCACACATACAGTCACAGGGCCAGGGACTTTTCCTCAGCTGCCGGTGGTATTGGGTCCACTGGCAGCTGCTAGATCCTGCCTCTCTCTTTGTCCGCTTCGGGATGGGCTCCGCAGTGGCCTGCCAAGCCTCTCAGTCTTCACCTGCCAGTGGAATGAGGTTCACTGGCAGTCACCGGGTGCTTCCTCTCTTCAGCCACCACAGGATAGGCTCCGAGGTGGCCTGGCTGATCATGGGGTGGATGGCAGTAGGAGTCAAGCTTAACCAAAATATTCATCTCCTGCTGCTGCAGGGCTGATGTCATGGTAAGAGCTGCGAGACTGGCCCCGCCCACAGTAGCAGATGACATTCGATTAAACGTGAGTCCTCCTGCTGGGACACATGAGAGGATGTGTATCGCCACCCTGTCACAACGCCTATGTGGCTATGGGCTGCCTGCTTGCATCAATAGTGGCACCAGCAGCCAGAGTCTCTGCTCAGTGCTGTGCCATCACTGCCGTGCCACTAAAAATGTTCTCACATGCCAGTCATGGCACATGTGCCATAGGTTGCCAACCCCTGCCCTAAACCATGGAAACAGAATTCAAGAAGTGGGATACAATATACAAGGGACGTTTGGCACTCTAGATGCACACATCAGTCGGGCTTCAGTTTGGTTTTTCTGTTTGTTACCACAGTAACCAGACCTAAAAGGGTAAAAAAAAAAAAACACAAACCCCCAAGTTACAAAACTTTGATGTGAACAGGGCAGCCGCCCAGGGTGCCACCCAATTGGGGTCAGCACCAGTACTATTCCCTGTGGTGCAGACATGCACAGGCGAGCAAGAGTCCTCAAATGGGGGGGGGGGGGCACCTTAAGTTGCGTTTCCAGCCCTGATGGGAAATCAGGAGCGACAGTGGGAGCCCGTGCCCACCGTTCATCCCCGTCGGTACTGGCCCTGCAAACAGCTTCAAAAGTCACTTCCTGGCATATTCTGATCGCGTACGCAGTGTGATCAGCACGCAGCAAGTACGGGCCTACAGTTTTGAAAGTACTTGCGGTGCCTGTACCAAGGGGGAGAAGCAGGGGAAGCCACTAAACAGTTATTTTGCCCAGGGAATAGGCGGGGGAGGGGGACGGACATGGAGGACATGGAGAATGGACATAGGTGACGGCAGCAGCCAGAGGTAAGCACGAGGTTCCAGAGGGGAGGGCAAAGGCAGGAGACAGACCCCTGCCTCCCCTGACTGATGCCGTTCCCTTCCGCCTCTTACCTTTATGGTTTCTGGTAGCGTTTGCTCTTTAATTGCTAGTGCGGCTTAATATTAAGTTATTGTTTTTCCGATTTTGTTATGTATTTGTACAACACTGACATTTGCAGATCAGCGGAATAAGAAGCCTGTATAAATAAATAAATGCTGGAGAGATGGCCGATAGAGGTGTTAAAGAGGTAGGTGAGACAACGCTGGGGGAGGAGAAACTCCCGCCCGTGCACGCTCCCTCCCACCCAGCTAATCCACAAGGGCCGGGATGGAGAGAGAGAGAGAGAGTGGCATAAAACAGTTTTCATACAGGAAACCATTTGCCCTACCACCACCAGTTCTTGCCTGGTGCCCGCCACCGCATGGAGGAGCCGTGGCTGAGCAGGGGATGAACAGCGGCAATCCCAGGCCAGAAGACCAAAAGCAGGCCAGGGTTCGAAAGCTTAACGGCCACGGAGGCCGAGAGGAGCACTGGCGTCCTAGGACCAAAAAAAAAAAAAATCAGTCTGTGGGCGAAGCGATGCATCAGAAGAATTTTAGAAAACAGCATTAAAGATTCCCTCCCTCCACCCCAGTCCAGCACCTAAGAATTTTGTCTGGTGCATAGGATTTCCCCCCTCCCCCACCCCCACAAAAAAAAAAAATTCAGATCTTGGTAGTAACATTATAACGGTCAAGAGAGAAGGATCTCGTTCCACCCTGTCTGCCCAACTGCCCTCCTCCCCGGCATGGTCACACGCACTACCCGCTCTCCTCTCCGGAGCTGGCCAACGCATCTGCTCCCAAAGTGCGCTTAAATTCTATCCCAGTTCCCCCCCCCCCCCCCATCTCTGCTGGCAGGCGATTCCGGCAAGACAAACATCTTGTTTTCCAAACTGAGCCCCGAAGACAGAGAGTGATAAAAGTGACTCATCCTGAGGTCACACAGCGGAGAGAGCCAAGACAGAGGGAGATAAAGTCATTCACCCAAGGTCACATAGTAAGTCAGTGGCAGAGGAGTGTCTAACCTATACCCGTAGCCTGCTCCACCTCCCTCCAAATCGCATTACGTCTGGTTTTATCAGTAGCTCGAACTTTTTTTTTTTTTTTAAATTACAGAATCAAGTTTTGAAAAGAAAAACAAAGAGATTTTTGGTCTCCACACTTGTAATAAGCCCCCCTGATTTCCTTCTCTCCTAACTACACTCTGTTCTAGCCTCCACTACAAAGGCACATTCATAACACTCTTGCCCAACTGTGGCTCATTTAGGGGCAGCATGACCCAGGCACGTGGTTTGGGAGATGGATCCCTATCTTCTCTAAACATTCACAGTTTAAGACATGGGACCACACATTCCCAGAATCTGGCCTTATTCAAGTTCCACCTAAAAACCCCACTTTTTTAAAGTTGCTTTCATATTTTAAACCCTGGCTCTCCCCGATAAACATGGTTTACAATTACTATAATAAATGCATTTATTTAAGCCTCGTATTTGCCTTGTGTGTGTCTTGACCAGACTGTGAGCTCCACAGAAGAGGGGCTGTGTCTCATGTGCATCTGTACAGCGCTGCGTATGTTTTACCAGCACTGCAGAATGATAAGTAATAAGTCTATGCCCCTGGTGCCTTGGAAACTGTTTGAGGCTTTGCTCCAGTAAACCTCCAGCTATAAATACCAGGTTGGCTCAAGGACAAACCAGGCAGCTTTTATCTAGCCAGGTAACAGCCACACAATTAGGCCGGTTTGCAAACTCTGAACACAAAGAACATAAGAAATGCCATGCTAGGTCAGACCAAACTCCATTGAGCACAGCATCCTATCTCCGGACATCGGCCAGTTTGGGTTACCGGTGACCCAGCAGATCCCAAAAAGTAGATCTATTTTCAAGCAAGCTAGATATGGGTGCTGTCATCCAGCCAGCACCGAACAGACTTCGGCTCTCCAGGCTAGTAGAGCTCTGAGCTCCTGAGCCGCATGGGTGTTGCCTTGTGAGCTTCCTCAGTTCATTTTTTGTCAAAGCACTTACACAGATATGTACTCTGTCTCTCCTAAAACTTTCACACAGAATCTCTTAAAATTTGACATTTTTCTTCAGAACTATTTTCACTTAGTTGCCTCGCTGTCTCAGAAGCCCCACAAAAGCACTTTCAGTGCTACTGGGGGAGGGGGGGGGGGGGAGAATGTGTTTTCCCTCTCTGCCTCCACAAAATGACACAGAGAAAGAACCAACAGTGAGCGGCTTCAATGGTGTACCCATGGAAGTGTAATGTCCATCACCGATGGCCATGAGCTGTGATATCTTTGCCTCAGCCTGGAGCATGACCAACAGAACTGTTATGCCTATGAATAGATGTCCAGTGCTCACAGTGCACCAAATTGAGGAACTGTGTAAATCTCTTAAGGAGTCACAGCAGATCCTCATCCTGCACTGCAGTGTTATCTGCATTGCCGGGGAAAAGAACTGAGTGGCAGCTCCTCAAAGACACCACCCCCATCAGTGTAGGCCAAAGCCACAAGGGTCGAGTTCAGTCAGGCACCCAGCGTAAAAAAAAAAAAAAAGCGCCATGGTCACTGGAACCATCAGAGCCAGTGAAGAAGCACAAACACTTAAAGCGTAGTGCACCAGCACCATCAATTCGACTATCATCAATGCTGTCAGCACACAATATGTTGGTATACACAGTGCATGATGCATCAAGATGCCCAACGCAGGATCCCTCGATGCATGGTACGTCAATACACTCAACACAGTCCATCAAATCACTCGGCGTGTGATGCATCGAAGTACTCAATGCCAGTTACTACCAGACACTTGCATGCTGCAGAGACACATACCATCTCAGTGCACTCTATACGTAAGAACATAAGAACATGCCATACTGGCTCAGACCAAGGGTCCATCAGCCCAGCATCCTGTTTCCAACAGTGGCCAATCCAGGCCATAAGAACCTGGCAAGTACCCAAAAACTAAGTCTATTTCATGTTACCGTTGCTAGTAATAGCAGTGGCTATTTTCTAAGTCAATTTTAATAGCAGGTAATGGACTTCTCCTCCAAGAACTTATCCAATCCTTTTTTAAAACACAGCTACACTAACTGAACAATCCACGTCCTCTGGCAAACAATTCCGGAGTTTAATTGTGCGTGAGTGAAGAAGAACTTTCTCCGATTAGTTTTAAATGTGCCACATGCTAACTTCATGGAGTGGCCCCCTAGTCTTTTTATTATCTGAAAGACTAAATAACCGATTCACATCTACCCGTTCTAGACCTCTCATGATTTTAAACACCTTCTATTCATATCCCCCCCCTCAGCCATCTCTTCTCCAAGCTGAAAAGTCCTAACCTCTTTAGTCTTTCCTCATAGGGGAGCTGTTCCATTCCCCTTATTTTGGTAGCCCTTCTCTGTACCTTCTCCATCGCAATTACGGTATATCTTTTTTGAGATGCGGCAACCAGAATTGTACACGGTATTCAAGGTGGGGCCTCACAATGGAGCAATACAGAGGCATTATGACATTTTCCGTTTTATTCACCATTCCCTTCCTAATAATCACCAACATTCTGTTTGCTTTTTTGACTGCCACAGCACACTGAACCGACGATTTCAATGTGTTATCCACTATGATTCCTAGATCTCTTTCTTGGGTTGTAGCACCTAATATGAAACCTAACATTGTGTAACTGTAGCATGGGTTATTTTTCCCTATATGCATCACCTTGCACTTATCCACATCAAATTTCATCTCCATTTCGATGCCAATTTTCCAGTTTTTTAGAAGGTCTTCCTGCAATTTATCATAATCTGCTGTGTGATTTAAACTACTCTGAACAATTTTGTATCAGCTGCAAATTTGATTACCTCACTCGTGGATTTCTTTCCAAATCATTTATAAATATATTGAAAAGTAAGGGTCCCAATACAGAATCCTGAGGCACTCCACTGCCCACTCCCTTCCACTGAGAAAATTGTCCATTTAATCCTACTCTCTGTTTCCTGTCTTTTAGCAAGTTTGCATCGAAGACCAAGCTACATACCCGATGTATGCCAAAACCTTGGTGCTTCAACTCACCAATGCACCCAGTTCCCTGCTTTTGGGTCACAATGTGGGATAATACAATACAGTGCTGATGCAGTTCAGCCTCCATCGATGCAACATCGATGCACTACACCAGATTCCTCGACACAATTGTAACAGCATTCATCAAAGCAATCAAAGTCCAAATCTTCAACTTCATCTAAGCATTCTACTCCATCTAAATATCCAATTCTTCAGACTGCTCGACCAATACAGCTATATACATCTTACCCTAGATCTGCTGTGGAAGCAGTGGCTAGAGTGCTCTCCCCATCTTGACTACTGGCGGAAGGGTTTCAGGTATAACACCAGACCCCCTATCGTTCTACAGTTCTACTTTGTCACTTCAAAGTTGGTTCCTGTATCTGGCAAACCATAGTCCCAGATACAGGAACCAATCTCGGTATCTGAGGAGAATGTCCCACCATCTACCACAGACCAGACGGCGCATATCACTCTCTGAATCAAATTACAACTTTGGTGAAAACTTTCTTCACCTTCCTCTCCAAGGAGTCGGAAGGGTCTCTTAAATCTATAATTCAAAATCTTGTTACAGGGATCCCACTCAGTGGCTTTCCAGTTTGCTCAGAACCTATACTTCGGGCTTCCTTATTGTCCCACTCTACTGCAACAGTCAAGCCGGTCATAGGCAAGGGACTGCCCTGTTCCACATCCAGTACAGTCAAGTAACCTCCTGATTCACCATCATCTTAATTACAGTCCTGGGTGAGTGACCCCATTCTGGTAGGTTCAGAAGACTACCGGCACACCCTCTGACCCATCTCCAAAGGACCTTTCGTACTCAAAGTTTGTGAAAAAGATGGGATAGACTCTCAGGTGTCCACGTTTGTAAGGACAAATACCTGCACTCTAAGCTCCTTGGTCTCCTCTATATTCTCAATACTCCATCTAAATCTATGGCCTTACCAGTCCATATCAACTTCAAGGCTCTTCAGATGAGGATGTGGAAAACACCCATTTTTGGCAAGCCTACTATTAGGAAACTGGACTTGTAGTACAAAGTTTAGCAGTCTCCAGTGTCATTCAGTTACTTCACCATTTGGCAGTGGTCAAACCTGTGATGAAAGAAAGTGAAAAAAAGATATGGATCCATTCCAACTCACCTATAGGAAAAAGACCACAAATTTCTAGATAACTTTAGAAAGAAGGTCTTTCAAGTTCCATGCTCACCGCTCACATTGCCATGTTCCAGTTCTAATTGGTAAAATACATCCATGACTATGTCCAGAAACTAAAGCCTTTCCTCCAGCCTGAAGAAGGGTCCTCCCATGTCTCACTTGTGGGTTTTGTTAATCTTATTTTATTATCAATCACCCAACGAAAGCTCAAGCCGATACACAAAATGAACAAATTTACACCATAACAAAAAATAAATACTTTTCAGCCTTGTTTTTACATTGCAGCATCAGCGGGCACACTACTCTATGCTACTCTTCATGATGCTGTACAATGACCTACCAGTTCAGTCAGTCATTCTCGACAGACCTCAAACAACCATCTGCCCCAAGACATCCTTTCTACCATTATAAGCAGCCTATTTCCATGGGCAGCCATTCTGCCCATTTCAACAATACTATACTTCACCAATTCCGGAACATCAGCAGCCTCTCTACCTGGCCTAGGCAAAGAGTACACCACCAGTGAAGGACCACATAAGAGGTCCTACCTAAATCTGGGTCCAGTTTTTGATCCCTCAGGACAATCCACAACCATTTGTTCCCAAGAAGGTGGGGAAGAATCCAATTTTTTCTAGAAATGTGGCACTATATAACCAAGGACCCCTGGAAACCTCAAAATAATGCAGTCTGGATACAGGTTGCATTTCACTCGCCTACCATCCCTTCTGCATTGTTCAACACTTTAGCCAGATTTGTCATATCTGCCGCAACTTCGCCTGGGAGTTCAATTGCTCCTGCAGCAATAGCTAATATAGCCCTTACCTCTGTCTCAACATGCACAGGGCTTCTATTCCAGATATTTCCTCATCCCCAAAAAAATAATGAGTATTGCAACCTATTCTGGATCTGAGACAGCTGAACAAACACTTACTTCAGGAGAAATTCAAAATGAACTACCTAAGAACAATCCTTCCCTACACAGATATGTGCCTTGGACCTCAAGAATGCATACCTGCACATACACACCATCATATTGGCGCTATCTTCATTTCAAGATGGATTCTGCCCCACTACCAATAAAGAGTGCTCCCCATTTGGCCTGTCAGCTGCCCTGAGAGTCTTAAACAAATGCCTAGCTCTGGTAGTGCCAAGGGATATAAATCTTCTCTTATTTGAATGACTGGTTGATTACAGCAAGATCTCGGCAGGAAGCGGTACAAAATTATCTTCCTTCTACAGAGCTTAGGATTTTAATCAACTTCAAAAAATCGTATCTGCCACCCACTCAAAGACTCAAGTGTATAGGAGCATGGATAGATGATGCAAGAGAGAGCATTTCTACCTTCTGATCATGCAGCCATCATGTCCATGCTCATCCACAAGTTGCTGCTCTCTCAGCGCTCGACTGCAAAATCGCTTCTAGTCATCTTAGAACATATGGCAGCAGCCGTCCATGTGGTTCCAATCGACCCACCTCCATATTTGTTACCTCAAAAGGGGTCTGCTTTCCCAATGGGAATAACCAACTCAACCACTCTCTCATGTAGTCCATATTTCACAGAACATAGTTGAAGAGTTGAGATGGCGGTTGCAACCCCATGTCCTTCAAGAGTGAACGCCCCTTCACCAGCTTCCCTACCAAAAAACAGTGACAGCAGATGCCTCAAACAAAGGATGGGGCACTCACATTGGATCCTGTTGGACCCAGGTCACTTGATTTCCCAAAGAAAGTCAGCATCAAATCAACTTACTAGTAATCCAAGCTATAAGAAATGTGCTCTCTGCACTTGCCCACCTTCTTCAGATCAAGAATATCCTGGATTAGACCAATAAACAGGTGGCCATTTATTTTATTTATTTACAATATTTATATCCCATACCCCCCACAGCTCAGGACAGGTTACAATTGTTCATACATAAAAAGACATAAAAACTTAAACCTATAAAACACAATACACACACAAAAATGTTGACTTTCAGATAACACATATATTCGTCCGATAGAGTGAGAAGTTAGCTGTTGAAAAGGCTATTTTTTATTTCAGCAAGCAAGGGTGACCAGGATCATGGCTCCTCTGCCAGGAAGCACTCGGGATTTGGACTTCAGCAGCCAGGAATCTGGCTCCCCTATCTTCCGGTAATATCTATATTAGGTCCATATGAAACACCTCAGCAGATCAGCTCAGCAGAATATTTTGTCCACATAAGTGGTCTCTACATCAATCAATAACAGATGAACTCTTCAGATTGTGAGGTCTGCTGTCTGTAGACCTGTTTGCATCACAGAAAAGAAAGCTAAATCAATTCTGCTCAGTTCTTCTAAGAGACTGACTCAGGAGCTTTCCTCCTTGATTGGAGAACAAATCTCATGTATGCTTTTCCATCAAAACAATATAGAAGATTCTTCAGGACCATGACAGGCTGATTCTCATAGCTCGAGCATGACATGCATATCTCGTACAACTTTCCAGCAGTCCTCTCATAGCTCCAAGGACAAATCCTATGCTGTTAACTCAAGAAGGAGCCATTCTTTCTCACCCCAGCCTCTCAGCTCTCAACTTGACAACTTGGATATTGAAAGCTCAGTGATCACGAATCTCAATCTACCTAGAGACATAGTGAACATTTTAGTATGATCTAGAAAGTCATCAACAAGAAGAAACTATGTGTTTAGGTGGAATAGATATTCAAAATTGTGCCAACAAAATGTCTTGGATCCTTTTCTTTTGAGCCCATGCACTTACTAAAGATACTTGCTTTGCCTCTCTAACTCTGGCCTCGCCACCTCCTCAGTACAAGTATATCTATGCACGACAGCAGCTTATCAAGATCCATTAGATGATAAGCCTCTCTATTACTATCACAATTCATGAGAGGTCTATGGAGAATCAAACCTCCAACACAGAAACCTTGTTCCGTGGGACTTAAATGTGGTGCTCTCTCAACTAATGAAGTCTTTTGAGCCAAATGGATTCGGCTTCTCTGAATTTTTTTACTTGGAAAGTGGTATTCCTCATGACAAGAACCTCAGCTAGAAGAGTAAGCAAACTACAAGCTCAAGTCTTCTATCCACCATGCACACAGTTCTTCCACAACAGTGGTCCTTCACACTCTTAATTTCTGCTGAAGGTAGTCTTGGTCTTCCATTCTAATCAATCCACTGTGCTGCCAACCTTTTTTCTCAGGTCTCTCGCCTACATGGGAGAAAAAGTCCTCCATACATTAGATGAATTAGTCATGTAATACTAGACATCCTCCCTAGAGGGTCAGTTATACAGCTTTCTAGCTCTGGGACAGACTGAGGAGGTCTCACAAGGCAACATCTGCACAGGAATTCACACACATGCTCAGTAGAGCTCAGAGCTCTACTATCTTGGAGAGGTGAATCCATTTGGTGCTGCTAGATGTCATCACATACATGTAATGGCTAATTCATCCTGCTATCTATGAAAATCACCATTTATGATAAGAAAACTTGTTTCCTTGTTACTCAGTCCCAGGGATAGCAATGGCTTCCCCTAGTTTACTGGCTAATAATGTTATGGCCGTTTCCTCCAGGAGCTTGTCACCTTGACATGCTCTGACATCAAATTCCACGGTTTGGATATGTAGTGAGTGAAAGATATGTTGATTGTTAGTTTCAAAGCGCATCCCTTTATTTTAGTAGTAAATAACCATCCTTTACCCATTCCAACCCACTCATAATTTTATAAACCTCTATCAGGTCCCCTATCAGCCATCTGTTTTCCAAGCTGAAGATCCCTAGCCTGAATAGCCTATCACAGGAGAACCATTCCATCCCCTTTATTATTTTTGTTGCCCTTCTCTGCACCTTTTCTAGTTCTGCTATATTTCTATTGAGATAGAGGCGACCAGAACTGCACACGGTACTCAAGGTATGGACACACCATGGATCTATACAGAGGCACCATGATATCTTCCATTTTATTCTCCGTTCCATTTCGGATCATTCCTAACATTGGACGCTGAGCTGAGGATTTCGGCTTTCAGGCTCTGCCGCTTTTGTGTAGGGGAAAGCATTAGCACCTGTTCACTGAGAACCAATCAGCACCAACTGACAGCGGCACACTCTGAGAGACTACGTGCATAGGAACCAACTTTTCAAAACAAAATTACACCTCCCTGGTAGAGTGAAGGAGTTTGCTCATTACTGGGGGTGCTCAAGTATCCACTGCACCCAGAGGGCTGCCACCTACAACTAGGTGAGGCTCGCTATTGGTATATCTCCATGCATAATGTTTCTCAAGCACAGCTTAGAATGAAAACTCTCCTTTGATTTAACAATTTTGATAAATTTAACATGAAAAAAAATGTGTCAAATACTTCATGGTATACATCCAAATAACCTTCCAATCCCCTCCTTCCCCTGCCAAAAAAATACATAGACTGCAGCGTGAGGTCGATGTTCCACATCACCGAGCCGGCTCAAAGTCACAGTGATATCAACCACTGCAAAACCTGCACTCTCCTGGCCACAGGAAGACTTAATCCCTACCAAATGTGACTGAAACCTGCTTATTACAGGAGGGGCCAACTCCAGTCCTCGGGAGCAAGAAATAGGCCAGGTTTTCGGGATATCCACAATGAATATATGCATGAGAGAGATTTGCATACAATGCATGAGATAGGTTTGCAGGCACATTCATTGTGGATAGCCAGAAAATCTGTGGCTCTCGGGGACTGGAACTGGCCACCCCTGTTATATTAGCTTTCCAAGATTTATAACTAACCTCAAACACCCATGAAGGGCCACACCAATGGCTCAGTAACAATTAGAGAGACCTGGGTTCAACTCCTGCTCTCTGTTTAACTGGGGCTGGGAATGCTGTGGAGACACTGCTCACAGCGTTCGGGGTTGAAGGGAGTCAGAGACATTGCACATCACTGACATTCGTGGCCCATGACAGAAGGGTTCTGGAAGGATCTCTGGTGCACGGTCTCTGGCAGTTTTGTCACCTAATGCTGGACTAAAGTGAGTTGCGAAGTGATATAATATAGGGGACAAAATACTTTGGTTATTACAAATAAACCCCATTCAAACACCTGTGTCCCACAATTTCTGATGTCTTACTGTTTTTGCCTTCACCACCTCCCCTGGGAGGCCATACATGCCAACTCTCCAAATGATTGTGGATGCTAAACACCACAAATTAGCCTCCCAACCTCCACAAAAGGGGAAAATAAACATGGAGGATCATGAGCAGGCCTGGATTTGCCAATAACTATTGTTCCTGAATATAACTCCCCTTGAGTTAACAATGAAAACAAATTAAAATACAGGATTTTTGCCTTGGATGGCAAAAATCTGGGAGCAACAAGCCAGTTGATGATTTTTCTGCCTTCCAGCTGTGCTGAATCTCACAGAGAATAGTCTTCTGCTTCCTGATCCAACCCCTCCCCTCCCCTCCCAGGAAACAGTGCAGAGAACAGGATGGGAGGGGTGAGCCTAGAGCAGACACAGCAGAGCTGCTCTGCTCCCTAATCCAGACCTTCCCCTCCAGTAGCCAAGGAGAGGAGAGGGTGAGCCTGAGCCTGGCACAGACAGAGCATTTTGGGGAAGTTAAGGTGAGAGGCTGGGCCATGACAGGGAGGCATCTATCAGTGTTCAAGAAACAGAGGGAACAGGGAGGGATCAGTATTTGTGTGTGTGAGAGCGATGGGAGTGGGTATGTGAGCGAGACTGGGTGGGAGATTAGAGAAGGGATGCAAGGGGGGAGGAGGACCAGAGCATGGTAGGGACCCTTGCCTCCTCCTTCCCCACCCAACCCCACTTCCATCCATATCCTCTCACCCTTAATCTTGGATTCTATCCCCCAGGATCCCGGAGCACACCTCCAGCCCCTTGTACTCCTTCCTCAATCCAAGAAACTTCCCTCCACCATCCTCCTCATCCCCAGTCCTCTCTCCCTCTCCTCCCCCCCCCCCCCCCCCCCAAAAAAAAATCCTCTGTCTTCTTTCCTTCTCAAACCTCCTTTCCCATCCCTGGGTCCTCTCAACCTCTCCTTCTCTTCTCCCCATCCATGAAATCTCCTCCCTGTACTCATATTTGAGATCCTGTTTCCTCACCTAACATAAAGAAAAAAAAAAAAAACCATTATGTAAACATAAGCAAGTTTGGAAAAGTACTTTATTTTTATAATGTAAAATAAAATTTTGTCACAGAATTTACTCCTGAGCTGCCGCAGGAAACTATGGAGCTGTGCCTTAGACCTTCTACTCCCCGTTAGCTGACTTTACAGAGATAAAAGGGGACAGAAAGGACTGCAGCAGCACCAAAATCCCTAAATCCAGCACTCATCATGGGCACAACAGTTCCACCCATAATTAGGTGGCTTGAACACGGGGAAGACTCCTGAGGCCAAAAGAAGGAGTTTAGGGAAGCACTGAAAGTCCCCACTAATCCCACCCCCCTCCCCCCAACTCCAGCTCACCCTGCAAGTCAGCCACAAAACATTCTCACGCCTGCCTCCAAGTCCAACCCATCCACCCCACACCAGTCTGGTTCCCCTTCCACACCCACGTCCTCGCCAGTCTCTCCCCTCCTCGCCACGCTCATGCTCTTATTCCTCTCCTCGCATTCTCTACTTTTTTTTTTTTTAATTCTCTCTCTCTCCCACATAGGCAGAGTTTAACTTCTGTTGTAGCTCTGAGACCAGGGGAGTTAATATTCCCCCCTCATCCCACTCAGCTTCCCACTTCCCCTTAGCCAAGCCTGTTCTGCTCCCCTCCCAGTTACTCTCCCACCCTATCCCTTCACTTCCTGCTTCCTCCTCAGCCCCTTACTAGCCAACTCCCCTCCCCCTGCGGGTTCGACTAACCCATCCCTGACATCACCAGCAAAGCTCAGCTCAACGTGCGACTCGCCCTCCCCCATAAAGCCTGGATCACCTGCCTGATCTGCCCTCCCAGAGCACCAAGCGCATCTCCATTCTCTAGGATTGCTCCTGCCTCCCCACCCCACCCCCCGGCAGCATTTCTCCCAGGACAGCAGCAGACTCTTGCCCTCAGGGTCTACGCCGGCTGCTGCGCAACCTGCATGGCCACCAGCGCCTCAGCAAGCTCCCCCAGCCCCAAAGCCACAGCTGCACATGATACTTCCTGACCTTCAAACGTAAACCATTTTCCAACCTTTGTGCCTACAGTTTGGTTTCTCTTCGGATTCTGCTTGTTCCCCTCTCCTCGTGCATTCTTTTAAAACTACTTCCCCCCCCCCCCCCCCCCCCCCCCCCGTCTTCCTAGCGTTTCCTTGGGATTTCCGTTCTTTCCTAGCCACAGCATGTTCCCTGCACAGCCTGTTCTCCTCTCATGTTCTCCTGTCTCTTCCCTCCACTGTGATCTCCTCTTATAACCCTCATCTGAACCTTCTCCCCCTATCAGCCCACCTTCTCCTCTCGTCTCCCAACTCATGTTTGCCTCACCCCATTTCTCACACACACACACACCCACTCTCTCTCACACACACACACACACACCCTCTCTCCTCAACTAAACTACGGTGAAGTGCTCCCTCCTACTAGTAACAGTGGCTCCAGCACAATGCTCCCTTCTCTGGTAGTACTACCTGATACAGCACCATTCTGCACCTCATGCTAGCAGGATTTTGCCATCCCCAAAATCTTGGCACCTAGTTTTCCTGATAGAAGCACTGGCCCTGACCTCTTCCCCTTACAGGCCGGTCACCTCTTTCAGTTCCTCATAGCTCATGTCTACTCTTCTGTCCCACTACCAGTCCCTCGTCCATCTGCAGTTCCTCTCATTGCAGCAACATTTTCTCTCTCCGCCAGTTTCACATGACACTGCCACAAATTCCTCATCATCCCCGCCTTCCTCGGGTAATTAGAAACAAAGTCTCACAGCACCAGAATGCTAGTCCCGGTCACAGAGTTGAAGTTCAGGGGAGCAGGAGAAAGCTGCCACCCCTGCTCTATCTCCCCCCGCTCCCCCAACAAAAAAATCTTGCTCACTCTAACTGGTTATGCACCCACTAGTAACAAGCTGCTGGTGTGAAATAAATATTCATTAGCACTCTCCTGAATTGTAAATTTTCTGCAATTATCTTTTTTCATATTTTGGGATCAATTTACCTGCTACACTAGCCGTTCGGTGTCACCTTTGGGCAATGGCCACAACCCCCTCTCCAAGGGGACTGTGACCGCTGCCCCTGCAGCATCCCCAGCCCAGGTTGATCTGGGGAGCAGAGGAGGGAGGAAATCAAACAGGGGACCTTCTTTCTAGATCTAGTGCTACCACTGAGCCGGCCACAGAAGTGCCACATTCAGTCACGCAAGGACCTGAGAGAGAGGGCATTTTTATTTATTTGATTTATAAATCGCCTATCATAACATTTCTAGGCAATGGGCAATTAAAGCATGCATAATAAAAAAACATTAAAACAACAAAAGAAGAATAAATAAAGAACAAGTAAAACTAATATGATGAGCTGAAAAATGGAAAAAAAAACATTTCTGATGCTTGGACTGCACAATGGTTTTGAGAAAGGAAAGGCAAGAATAACTGAGTAATAATAATATAACAATCGAAATGAGTCAAAACAAGAGATAAAGTGACTTGCCCCCTAGATCACCCTCAGAATCAGTGACAGTGTCAAGAGTCAGAACTGGAGGCACAGGGAGATAAAGTGACTTGCCTCAAGCTCACACAGAGTCAATGGCAGAACCCAGATTCAAAGTCAGTATCCAAGAATTCTGGCTAATCACCGTATTAAACTGTTTTAGGAAGCCTCAGGCGATTTTTCTTAGTAGTCCAGGAACTTGCACCTTTCAACATGTTGACCTTATAAATGCATTGTCTCTCTTCAACTACTTTGTTGACTTTAGGCAATTATCCGTTTGGCAGGCTAGCGAGTCACACCCTAATTCTGGAAATATATTCTGAACTGAAGTAGGACCTATCAATTAGAACATATGATAAACCGGATGCGAACCTCGGAAGAGGAGTTAAAAATCTCTGCTCCGCCAAGTGAATGCCCTCGGGCGTCAGCTCTGCTTCCTTGGCCGCCCTCTAACTGTGACTGAGTAATAACGGGGGAAAGCTCTCTCTGGCTTGCAAACTACCACATAGCGCAAGCATCAAAAGATGACTTGCAGGTCATGCTCCCAGGTGGTGGCTGCACGTGTGCTCCTGAAACAGGAGCCATGCAAGGGGCCCAACTTAGCTCTGGTTCAGAAACGTGGCGCAAAGTCTCCAACGAACTATAAATGCTGCTTCTTTGTAATACCCAGCTACCGATTTACTGAACAAAACCAGTATTTAAAGCCAGGCGTCTCAATTAAAAAATGTTTTTTTAAAAAGTTCAGATAATCTGGCTGAGAAAACAATTAAGATCCCCTCTTTTCAATTTGATTTTATTTATGTCAAATCTTCTTATTAAATCAAAATCTTTAACACATACATAGCAGGGTGCTTGGTTTCTGATACACCCTACAACAATATTATAACATAGCATAACATCGTGGAACAGGTAGATCCATTCCCTTCCCTCTCACCCCTCCCCCAATATTACATATTGGGAGATCAGTCATGAAACCCCATGTAGATTACATTTATGGGTAATGAATTAGTTTACTTCTAGCCCTGGGGGATAGTGTTTGGAGATAGGGGTGCCATACACTTACAAAGGTACGCTTAAGTTTGAAAGATATTACAGTGGACTGGTTTTCCAATTGCATTACTGCATGAATTTTAATCCTCCATAACCAAAAAACTGGGAGGCTCTGATTTACACCATTGATTTTATTTAAATCTTGATTATATATTAAATGTTTCAAATGACAGCAAGCTCCTCCCATCATCATGTCATCTAAGTAATCAAGGTCTTCTAAAACAAAAAATATATTTATTTATTTTTCTATACCGATGTTCAATATGACATATCACACCAGTTTACAAACAGGATGTCTAAGGCAAGCCTTATGATGACATGATATGCAGGTTTTATTTCTTCAGCTAACACAATATAATCACTGTCTGAGTAATAGCTAATTTATAATGCAATACCGAAAAAAAGTTATTATTTAAAGATGCAAAATTTTTACTTTTTTGTGCAGATTGCTCTCCCTTTATGGCTTGAACCCCTTCCCTATGCTTGATCTCTCCCTCACCTTTGGGTCAATTCCCCAATTCACTCACTATCTCCCCCTCCTCCCAGGTCTGACCACTCTCCAATTCCTTCACTCCCCCCCCCCCACCACATTTCTCTCTGCTCCACCTGGTTCAAGCCCCCCCCCCCAGCTCTTTCTCTCTGCTCACCCACATCTCTCCAGCAAGAACCCCCGTCTCTCTATTTGCTCAACCCCCCCCCCCCTTTAGAAAACCCTCCATCTCTCTTTGTCTGCCCCTTCCAAGGCCTGACTCCTGGGAAGGGGGCAGAGAGAAAGTGCCCCATTCCCCAGTTCTTTCCCTTCCCCCCAGCGAGACCCCCTTAGCTTTTGCTCTGTCTGCAACAGCTCTCGCCTTTCTTCCCCCCCAAGCTCGCTTTCTACCTCGCTCGTTTAAGGCTCCACTAGACTCTCACTGCTCCCTCCTTTGTTTGGGCCACGCAGGCCAAGGCTGATGCAGGCTCATCTCTTCCATCCCCTTATGGTCCCGCAGTTGACTCTCCCAACACTTTTTTTTTTTTTTTTTGGTCCACGTGTGCCGCTGCTCCCCCCCTCTCACTTCCAGCTGACACCGCTGCTATTTCTTCCTCCCTGCTGACCTGCTCGGGCCTCCATTGCTGCTGCCTGCTCCTCGGGCCTTATTCTGTGGGGCAAATACAGAATTCTGCAGGAGAAATGAATCTGTCGCAGCACAGGCCCCCCCCCCCCCCCCCCCCCCCCCCCCCGGGAGTATCAAGGTGCTTTCCTTGATGACCCTTATCAGAACACCCCACCACCCCCCTCCCCCAAGCTCATGCAGCATGAACAGCTGAAAGCTGACCACAGGAAAGGGAAGAACACTTCAAAACAGTAGAGGTGTTACAGTAAAACTAAAGTGTACCCCTTTAATTACCAACAAAAGCAAAAAGGAAAGGGACTGAACGAGACCAAATGAAAAAAGGGGCAGAGCCAAGGAACAGGCAAACTGCTGTATAGCAGTGGCAGGGGATGTTTAGACCACAGAACTGTCATTAGTTTTGAGGGGGCTTAAGAATCCAATCCAGGACCGCTAAGTCTGTCCACAAAAGTTACAGGTCATTGCACAGGAGACGGGGGGGCAAAGGGCAGAGAAGCAGCCTGAAACCTTTTCCTTCCTCTGCCCTCTCTCCCACTTCGCATGCAAAAAATGCTTCATCTCGCATTTGGCTTCAGGTTGGTGCGCCACTGGTTTCACAGTGGCCGGTGTCTCCCAGCTCAGGACTTCAACATCTGTTCTCTTAAAAGGGTGCCTTTGAAAGTGTCTATCAGGGCAGCACAGCACTTTGGTGGTTGGGGTGGCACCAAATAAACCAACCTCCCCCCTCCCACCAAGCTCCCTAATTACTGATGCCACATGGGGCAAAATGTTGGTCAGGCCATGACCTGAGTGGCACACCCAGTTTTGCTATGTATGGCCGGGGGGGGGGGGGGCCTCAAGAGCTATAAACAAGTCAAGTTTTCAGGATATCCATAATGAATATGTATGAGAGGCCTGCAGTGTATGCAAATACACGCTGTGCATATTCATTATGAATATCCTGGAAATCAGGCCTGTTTCTGGCTCTTGAGGACCAGAGTTGCCACCCCTGGCCTATGGTTTCTATATTGTTTCCTCTGGCTGCTGTTAAGATCTCTTTGCCGTGAGTAAGTTGGGAGTAGAATTTTGATTTGTATAGTACTTTTCATATAAACGATTACATAACATGCTTTTTACAATTGTAATACTTCCGAAATGCGCCTGCAGCCACCTCTGGGGGTGGATGGCCCAGCAGCATGCTTCTGATATCAGGTCAGTCTGAAATAAAAGAATCTAGCCACTAAGAATTTTGCTTTTTAATTTTCAACAAAGGCACACCATATATCAAAACATGTGAAGCAGTTCATAACACAGTGGTGGCGAACTCCAGTCCTCGAGTGCCACAAACAGGCCAGGTTTGCAGGATAATCCTCAATGAATATGCATGAGATAGACCTGCATACGATGGAGGTAGTGCATGCATATCTTTCTCATTCATATTCATTGTTCCATAAGTTCATTTTCATATTCATTCATATTCATTGTTCCATAAGTTCCATTCATTATCCATAAGTTCACTATATTACTCTTATTGTATCTATATGGTAGATTTGACAGGTCATCTCTACTACGTTAAATAGTTAAATTGTATGTACATATTATATTATATTATATTTATTATTACTATGTTAAATTGACATCCGGTTTTATTGTTCCTTATGTTCTACAGTTCTATGTAAAGCCCCCATCCGCTGTTGGGCAGTTCATCGTTTTATGTAAACCGGAGTGATTTGTAATTCCAACAAGAACTTCGGTATATAAAAATTAAAAATAAATAAAATAAATAAATTGTGGATTATCCTGAAAACCTGGCCTGTTTGTGGCACTCGAGGACTGGAGTTCGCCATCACTGACATAAACAATATGCAGAAGACCAAGAAACAAACACATAAGCTCTCCCCCTCTCCCAGCCCAGCTACACAATACTAATCATTGAGCTGCTTGCCACTGCCAGTAAGATCCCTAAATCAAGTCAACAGCCACTAAGAATTTCCGACATACAGAAAATAGGAGAAAATTCTTAGGAAATGGGACTGCTGAAGTACGCATCCAAAATCTTTCCTTTTAGGACCCGTTCTTCAGTCACTAACTTAAAGCGACAGTACTGGTTGACACCCTAAACAAGTATAATATCTGGAACCAAGTCAGGGGTGGGAAGGAATAAAACTGAACGCAGTCACAGACTGAGGTATCCCAGAGAGAAAATAAAGTTTCTGAGCTTGCAGCAGCAGCAGCTTTGCTTTTGATATTTCAGGATTAAATAGATTTAACAAATTCAGGGTATTTGAACTGTGCCTGGTAATAAACTGAATGGACAGAAGGCAAGGGGGAAACCAGAACCTATCCCCAGGGAATGTAATAAAAAACAAACAACTCACACCCTCTGCTGGAATACTTGTAGGGCATTTTTCATACTTTGCTTTTGTACCGGGTCTAATTAAGAGGAAGTGCTGCTTAAATGCTCTTTCAGCAAACCTATCAAAGCTAAATCTGACATCAACAGTAAAAATCAACTGTGATGTCAGAAAGCAGCACTGTGCTGTCACAGCAGGAGAGGATAACAGAAGGTAAAGCACATCTGAACACATTCTGCCCCATAACCAACCTTTAAAGGCATAGGGAATGGACTTAAGTGAGGGAACTAATAGCAAAAGGGCATTACATTCCCCTCCCACTCCCCTAAACATTCCATGAAATTCAAGGAACAGCACAGACCAAAAAAAAAACAAGTTTTGGGGGAGAAGAGGAAGGGGCCTTATGTTCACCCTAAAATCAAGCCTAGGAAACAGCAGATCCTTATCATTTTAAAATTCCACATACCTAACAACCTTTGCTTATAATATGCAACAACTGTGTGCCAGAAGGCCTTGTTATTTATTTTGTTGTGACTATAACTACATTACAAGTAATCATAATTTTTCTCCCTTAACTTCATGGTAGGGAACAATTGCTACAACATCCATCAATCCTATGGTTTTTTTTATTTATTGTTTTGTTTCATTTTATGATTTTTTTTTAAGTTGCTTTTTCTTAATTTTTCGGGTCATGGATATTTATTGGAATCTGTAACTCTTGCTTCGGACTCCCTGTAAAATGATTTACTGTTTATATAATCTGTGTGAAGAAGAGAAGCAACATGCTGTCTTGTTCAAAAAATACATATCCATACAGGTAGCTCGTAAAAAAAATTAAAATATAAAACTACAAGAAGAGAAAAAAAAACCCTAGCCATGGTCTAGTGCTAGATTCCTCTCCAGGGAGTAGGTTTTGCCTGGTACTTCTCGCACCCCTGGCATGGCAGTGATCCCCTTTTTTCTCTTCTCTCTGTGTGTATGTGCCATGTCACGCAGCGGAGGCGCACTGCAGCCTCACACCGCTTGGAGCAGGGATTGCAAATCAGATCCCCATCCAGAATTCCTCCACAATTAAACCCTTGTGTTCTTGGTTTACAGCATCAGTCCTGTACCCTCATCTAAAAGTAACTGTGAAACTCCCTCCCGAACCCTGCGTGCATCGGTATATTTGCAAGCCCTGAGCCATTTCCAGCAGATCTCTAGAAATACTGGTTGGATTTTCTTCCACATTCACAATAAGAAAAACACAATAATAGATAATTGCTGTTTTTAACTGCCAGCGGCTACCACAGAAGAGAGGCAAGAGGGCTATCTAACCCCCTACCTCCCCCCCCCCCCCAAAAAAAAAAAAACAAATAAACCCATTGGAAGCCCGGGATGGCGATGAAAGCGCAACCCGGGTCTAGAATCTGGAAAAGGGGATAGAAAATCCAAGCATCGGAGGAAACAAAAACCTCCTGTTGCCCTGATTCAAGATATTTTCTGCTGGTAGAAAGCGATCGCTTCGAGGAATACTAGACAACGAAGGCCGGATCCAGATCTAAAGAACCCCCACCTACCATCCAACATCCCTCCACACTCCCCGACATTTCCCTATCCCTCGCCCCTAGCCAGTCAACGGTCCCAGGATGTACTGGGATGATTTCAAAGGACAACAGGCAGGCACAATGAAATACTGATGCACAGAGACTGGGAGAAAAAAAAAACACCTTAATTCCAACATGCATCCATTCTACAAAAACAGCCGGAGGGTTTATGAACTGAAGCAAGCAATCAGCCCGGGGGCTAGGTCCGCGAGATAATTGATCTCGCCTCACTGGTCGTAAAATGAAAAGAGAAAGCAGTGCTCAGGAACAGCAATGGCACGAGAAGGGTTAACCAGCCGCCCCGATACAATCAATACGGTTTTTTCCTTGTACTCACCATCCAGGGTGGAAACGGGAGCAGGAATGTGGTGCAGGAATCCCAGGACCAGGGGCAGTGCTAGAACCACGGCTGCCCGGGGGGGCAGCAGCATGGCTGCAATTATGAAGTGGTGGGAGAGCTCCGAAGTGCAGCGGCCTCTGTGCTGCTACAAGCGGCTTCTCGCGGTCTGGGGGCGGGCTCCAACACCTATCCCCCACCCCCTCCTCCTCCGGGATTACAGATGCACCCGGGAGGAATTGCAGCGAAAAAGCTCCGGGCGCCGGTGCGTGCTCGGCGGCTCCTCTCTGGATGTGCGTGTGCACGCGCGCTGGGGGCGGGGTGGGCACCCTCGGGGGCTGGGAGTCGCTGCGCCCGCGCGCCACGGTGCAGGGAGGGAGGGAAGGAAGGAATAGGGGAACGAGGGCCGCCCACCTCTCCTCCCTGCCCGGGACTGGCAGTGACGTCACCGCCACGGGAGTGGAGGGACTGCCTACGCGGCAGCCCCCCCCCCCTCCCCCCCCTCCCCCTCCCCGGAATGCACATGCGCGTTGGGGGACAGCTGTCAGTAGGGCTGTGGGCATGGGGGTGGCAGAATATGGGATGGTGCATCCATCGCATGCGTCTGTGCAGACGGCGAGGCTGTACCATTGCTGGCTGCTCCCCCCCCCCTCCCTCTAGGCTGCCCGACCCCCCCTCTACCCCTTCCCAGCCCTGATCGCACTTCCACCCTTCTCACGCCTGCATGGACAGAGTTATACAGTCCAATCCCGATATATTGGTTCCCTTTCTTATGGCAATAATATCCAGGGTGGGCCACAAGTTTTAAGAACCACCCCATTCGAAAAAAATGTACCTGATTTTCTTGTTATATTTCCGTTAAATAATAGGGGGAAAGTTATAGTGATATAGTGATAGTTCTATGAACAATATCCTTTATTTCATGTGTGGTATCCTTAAATAGAAATGTATCATCCCTTTCACAATAATAACACCCCGTGATCGGGTGAATAATGAGAGGAAATTGCTGCACTCCCTGTAAAGCTGATGGAGATATCCTACTAGCTTAGCTAGGGAACTTTTCTTGTAAAGCAGCCCTACTAGAAATAAAAGGTTTTAGATAATTAGTTGTCATCTAAAATCATTAAGATTCCCTTTTCCTTTTTTTTTTCCATTGTTGTTCAGGAAGCATTAGTATTTAAACATGCAGGTGTCACACTGATACATTTACAGTATGAATACAGAACAGACAGCTGAAGAGTCGATCTTCATCAGAGCCCAGTACAGGCATGGTATTGATAATTAGAAAGCATGAATACAGCATAAACTGCTGAAGAGTGACTATTAGAGCCCTCTGCAGGCATCACATTAACACATGTAAAGCATGAATACACCACAGACAGCTGAAGAGTGGCTCTTCATCAGACTGGAGTAGAGAACAGTAGCCCAGCAGGCTACAAACCAGGGTTCAACACCTGCTCCTGCTCCTTGTGACCTTGGGCAAGTCACTTCATCCTCCACCATCTCAGGGATGAGCCTAGGGCCCTATTTGCTAAGCATTTTTCCCACAGACACAAAATGGGAGAAAACCTGTAGTAAATAGACCTCACAGACTGTAAACCATCTGGGGACAGGAAAATAAGTAAAGTACCTGAATGTAAGCTTGAAGTGCCTGAAAGGTGGACTATAAGTTAAATAAATACATAGAATTCCTTGCAGGTGTGGAACTGATATGTGCAAATCATGAGTACAGCCAGGAGAGCCTGGAAATAACCACAAAGTGTAAGAAATAACATAAACTTTCATATTAAAAAAAAAACAACAACAACAACCAGAAAGAAATAAAACAAATCTAGAAATCAGACCAAAAGAAGAAGCATGTGGCCCAAACAGAGGAAGGTCGATATTTTGAGGAATTGGTCTAGCTAGTAATCAGAGTTAGAGTCTTTGGTTTGGAGACCAAATCCCATTATTCCTAGTTGAAACAACAGGCTGTCTTGCTGCAGATCCTTGGCTTATTCCAGGGAGCCGTCTTCACTGGTCTCCTTCACTTTTATCAAAACTCCAGACTGGTTCAGAAAGATAAAGTGTGTGCCTCTTCAAAGTACTCGGAGGGGCCTTGTCCATCACATCCTCAACGTATTCTGGGGCAAAACACTGATATTGCTTTCCACTAGCAGGCCATATCATAACTGTATGTATCCATTACTTAATGTACTGAATATCTTGTTACTTAATGTAATCTACCTAAGCCCACCTTTAGGAAAAGGCGAAATATGCAGTGCACATGTCAGGACAGTTATTCAAAATGCCTTCCACAAATCATAACTTATGCCGGTTATTACAATCAGACCACTTCTGTTCCATAGTCTAAGCATTGGTAAATACCAGTCTTGATTACTGTAGCTCAGTTTATTTTGGCCTCCCAGACTTAACTTTGAGGACTTTACCATTGGTGCAAAATGCCACTGCATACCTAATAGTTGGTGCCTCATGTTGGGAGCACATCACCCCAATTCTGTGGTTGTTGCATCGGTCCCCAGTAGTCCGGTAAGTTAAGATCCTGTTGTTAATTTTCAGGGTATTACAAGGTCAGGTGCCACTTTGTATCAGCTCTGCCTTGCACATTTTCATTCCATAGGAACATAAGAACATAAGAAATTGCCATGCTGGGTCAGACCAAGGGTCCATCAAGCCCAGCATCCTGTTTCCAACAGTGGCCAAAACCAGGCCACAAGAACCTGGCAATTACCCAAACACTAAGAAGATCCCATGCTACTGATGCAATTAATAGCAGTGGCTATTCCCTAAGTAAAATTGATTAATAGCTAGGGATGTGAATCGTTTTTTGACGATTTAAAATATCGTCCGATATATTTTAAATCGTCAAAAAATCATTAGGGCCACGATACAATACCAATTCCCCCGATTTATCGTTAAAAAATTGTAAATCGGGGGAAGGGGGAGGGCAGGAAAACCGGCACACTAAAACCCCCTAAAACCCACCCCCGACCCTTTAAATTAAATCCCCCACCCTCCCGAACCCCCCCCCCCCAATGCTTTAAATTACCTGGGGATCCGGCGGTGGTCCAGAACGGCGGCGGTCCGGAACGGCCCCCTCAATAGAATCGTGTTGTCTTCAGCCGGCACCATTTTTCAAAATGGCCGCCGCCATTTTGCGGCGGCCATAGACAAAAACGATTCGACGGAGGAGGTCATTCCGGACCCCCGCTGGACTTTTGGCAAGTCTTGTGGGGGTCAGGAGGCCCCCCCAAGCTGGCCAAAAGTTTCCTGGGAGTCCAGCGGGGTTCCGGGAGCGATTTCTTGCCGCGAATCGTTTTCATACGGAAAATGGCGCCGGCAGGAGATCGAGTGCAGGAGGTCGTTCAGCGGCGGTCCAGAACCCCCGCTGAACGACCTCCTGCACTCGATCTCCTGCAGGCGCCATTTTCCGTACGAAAACGATTCGCGGCAAGAAATCGCTCCCGGAACCCCGCTGGACTCCCAGGAAACTTTTGGCCAGCTTGGGGGGGCCTCCTGACCCCCACAAGACTTGCCAAAAGTCCAGCGGGGGTCCGGAACGACCTCCTCCGTCGAATCGTTTTTGTCTATGGCCGCCGCCATTTTGCGGCGGCCATTTTGAAAAATGGCGCCGGCTGAAGACAACACAATTCTATTGAGGGGGCCGTTCCGGACCGCCGCCGTTCTGGACCACCGCCGGATCCCCAGGTAATTTAAAGCATTTGGGGGGGGTTCGGGAGGGTGGGTGAGTGCTGGATGATTTTAACCTGTTTCATGTGAACCAGCATGATGGGACTTTTGTCTTGAATGTTGGTATATAAAAAACTTAAATAAATAAATAAAATAAAATAAATTTAAAGGGTCGGGGTGGGTTTTAGGGGGGTTTAGTGTGCCGGCTCACGATTTTAACGATTTTTCACGATAGTTTACACACCCAAACGGCAACAATACGATTCCCTCCCCCTCCCAGCCGAAATCGATCGTTAAGACGATCGAGGACACGATTCACATCTCTATTAATAGCCATTAATGGACTTCTCCTCCAAGAACTTATCCAAACCTTTTTTGAACCCAGCCACACTAACTGCACTAACCACATCCCCTGGCAACAAATTCCAGAGCTTTATTGTGCGTTGAGTGAAAAAGAATTTTCTCCGATTAGTCTTAAATGTGCTACTTACTAACTTCATGGAATGCCTCCTAGTCCTTCTATTATTATTCCAAAGTGTAAATAACCGAGTCACATCTACTCGTTCAAGGCCTCTGATGATCTTAAAGACCTCTAACATATCCACCCTCAGCCGTCTCTTCTCCAAGCTGAACAGCCCTAACCTCTTCAGCCTTTCCTCATAGGGGAGCTGTTCCATCCCCTTTATCATTTTGGTTGCCCTTCTCTGTACCTTCTCCATCGCAACTATATCTTTTTTGAGATGCGGCGGCCAGAATTGTACACAGTATTCAAGGTGCGGTCTCACCAAGGAGCAATACAGAGGCATTATGACATTTTCCGTTCTATTAATCATTCCCTTCCTAATAACTCTTAACATTCTATTTGCTTTTTTGACTGCTGCAGCACACTGAGCCGACGATTTTAAAGTATTATCCACTATGATGCCTAGATCTTTTTCCTGGGTGGTGGCTCCTAATATGGAACCTAACATCGTGTAACTACAACAAGGGTTATTTTTCCCTATATGCAACACCTTGCACTTGTCCACGTTAAATTTCATCTGCCATTTGGATGCCCAATCTTCCAGTCTTGCAAGGTCCTCCTGTAATGTATCACAGTCTGCTTGTGATTTAACTACTCTGAATAATTTTGTATCATGCGCAAATTTGATAACCTCACTCGTAATATTCCTTTCCAGATCATTTATATATATATTGAAAGCACCAGTCCAAGTACAGATCCCTGAGGCACTCCACTGATTACCCTTTTCCACTGAGAAAATTGACCATTTAATCCTACTCTCTGTTTCCTGTCTTTTAACCAGTTTGTAATCCATGAAAGGACATTGCCTCCTATCCCATGACTTTTTAGTTTTCATAGAAGCCTCTTATGAGGGACTTTGTCAAACGCCTTCTGAAAATCCAAATACACTACATCTACCTGGCTGTGGATGAGGAAGAGCCAGCGTGGAAACTGGATTATTGGTGAGGGCATCAAGCCAAGCATGGAGACGGTCTATGGAGGAGGCCAAGGCCTTGAGAAACTGCTGCTGTTCTTGTACCTTGAATGCCAGGCCAGGAATGCATTCAAGGTACAAGTCCATGGCCTTTGCAACCTGTTGTGTCGGAGGTAGACCCTTGGGCCGAGGTGGGGTTGACGCAACCTGTAGGTAAGGACCTTCGGGTCCCTACCGTCAGCAGGTGGAGTGGGCTGATAGACAGAGGCCGCTGGAGTTTTACCAGCCCTCGTTCCCCGCGGGTTGTGCCTTTGGGTACCGGGGCCAGCAGGACTTAGGTGGGCCTCTGTGTGTAGTCAAAGTAAGAGTTGGTTCAACCCAGAGACAGCAGGTGAGAGATGGTACAGTCTTACTCTGGACTGGGTGAAGCAGAGGTCTGGGTCTGGAGATAGGCAGTAGTGTAGTCAGGCGAAGCAGAGGTCTGGGTCTGGAGAGAGGCAGTAACGTAGTCAGGCGAAGCAAGGGTCTGGGTCTGGAGATAGGCCATAGCGTAGTCAGGCAAAGCAGAGGTCCAGGCTTGGAGAGAATCAATGGTGAAGTCAGGCAAACCAAAGTCAAAGTCCGTGTAGTCAATCTGAGGTAAGAAGCAAAGTAGGAATGAGGAGACAGGAACCAGGAACAACGAGGAACAGGAATGCAGGGATGAGATGAATCTCTAGGAGGCAACAAGTACTCGACCAGCAAGGAGACCTGTAGCAAAGGCAATGCTAGGGAGCAGAGCCTGAGCTTAAATACTGTAGCTAAGTTGACGTCATTATCCAGGGCCGTGGCTAGGTTTCTGCTGCGGTCCCTATTTAAGGATCAATGGTGCGCGCACACGCCTAGGGAGGGGCGCAACGTGAGTAACAGCATCTCTCCGCCGGCCACGCAGAGAGGCCTGATGAGAAGTGGTAGCAGGACCGGGAACGCCGGGGACTGTGGCAGAGCCGGAGGCACCGGGGGAGGCCTGAGGACAGAGCTGATGGCCCACCGCCGCCAGCAAGGAGGAACCAGAAGCTGGAGTCGCTATAGAAAGGTGAGGGGGCCATGCCATGGGTCTGCCTCGGACGGCATGCGTAACACCTTCTTGGACAGTATTAGTTCTTGTACATCACCCTACTGGACCTCACACTTGGCACTCTTGGTGACTGTCTAGTTTGTCTAATGGAAGCACTAGCCCTGCAACTGATAAAGAGCCCGACTAGTTAAAAAAATACAAAGAACAGTTAGAAATGCTAAAAATTTGCATTGTTTAAAAATAGCATCTTGGAAGCCCAGATAAAATGTATTCCCACTGTTAACTGGTGGCAGGGGCAAAGTGACTGAAAATCCAATCCCTCCAGCAAGGTTGTATTGGCCTAACTATTAGGAACCGGTCAAAGGTCACGGGATCCAAAACTCTTCTCATCCAGTACTCCCTGCCCCACTGTTAAATGGCCACAGGCTGAAACCACTGTGAAATCCATCCCTTCCAGGGAGGGTGTAACTGGCCCTCCTGTTTGGATACTCGTCAAAACCACAAAAACTGCCGGCTTCTTCAATCCTCTTCACTTGGCAAACTGGAAGCCTTGCAAAAAACACGTCTCCAATTGGTAAACCGTGAGGCTCCCCAGACACCACGTCACTCCTCAGCAGATGGTGTCTCTTAGAGAGCTTCCCCTCCACAGCTTCTCTGCAAGAGCCAGTGTTGCCAACTCCTACGTGCAAAAAATCACTAGATCCACTGTGAAAAGTCTCCAGACTGGGTAAAATGTAGCTAAAACCATGTTGTGCAGTGGCGTCAGCATAACTGATTGGTGGATCACATCACTCACATTTTCTTGCTCTCTCAGAAATGAGTTCTATCTTATGTATCTATACTCTTGCACAGATTCTGCGTTCCTACAGCCACTTTCTTCTCAACATCTCCTCCCCCAGAGCTGCCCGTCTGGCTTCCACGCACGAGCATTTATGCTCCATTCATGGCCCTATCCTCTGGAACTCACTCCCTGTTTCATTGCGACTCACACAGGACTCCAGATTGTTTAAAAAATTACTAAAAACACACCTTTTTCATGAAGCCTTCCCCCAGTGATGTCCTCCTCCTTCCCTCCAGCCTTAAGTCCTTATTTTTCCTCCAGCTCTTGAAGAACAATGTAATGCTTTCTCTCCAATTTGCATTGTTGACCCTTGCATTTATGTTTTGTTTTGGTTTGGTTTTTTTAATTTGTTTTAATTGTAGGGCTATTATGTCTGCTTTCTATGAGTATTTTTTTTTGTACCCCATCCTAAACATTGGAGGGGAGGGAGTAATAAATGCTTTAAAATAAATAATAAATAAATAAATAAAATTAAATTGACACGCACATACACATTCTCCTAATCAATTAACACTTTCTTAGACATGCTCTGACACTGATGCACTCTCGGAGATACAGACACACACACACTTTCTCAGATTCTCAGACATATGTCCTGTCTCAGACACACACACACTTTCTCTTTTTTTTCAGACACACACACACACACACACACACACACATACACTCTTCTACTATTGCTCATGGGCTTATTTAGCAAATGTTCCCTCCCCTGGACTGGCTAACCAAGGGCACTACAGCATCATCATGTAAAGTTTTACACTTGCTACAAGCTCTTACCCAGCCTGCAGCTGCCACCTTTACACTTCCTCCTCCCTCTTCAGGACACTGACTGTGTCCATGGCCCACTGAATTGCCCGTCTCTGAAATCCACTCGGCCAGCTCACACAGAGGCCTTACTAGCATGGTAGAGAACTTTCCCTGACAGCCAAAAAATACTAAAAATAGTGATGATAAAACATAGCTCTCTCTTTGCTTATTTATTTAAGTTTGCTGGCTGTAATTTGTTCTTTCTCCTTCCTGCAGAGAGAGCTTGGTCATGACTTCATCCGATTCTCCGGTGATTTGTGTTGTGGACGTGGACCCTTGGACTGAGGAGTAGTTTGTGCAACCTACAGGATGTAGCCCTGCAGGTCCCCACCGTTGGCTGACAAGAGTCGGATGAGGCAGAGATTCAGATGGAGCTTTGCCAAAACTAACCTATGATCCTCTTAGGTTGAGCTCTCAGGTCCTGGGGCAAGCAGTCTTATGTGGGGGCCTCTGCTGATGAACAGAAGATCTGTAGATGAGGTTGAGGCGAGAAGTCGAAGGCAGGCTCTGATTAGGGCAGGTGGCATTTAGAGATGTCCAGTAACTGGCAGAGGTCAGTGGCAGGTGGCAATCAAGGATGTCCAGTGAACCAGCAGTGGTCAGTGGCAGGCAAACAAACAAGGGTATCCAGTAAGCAGGCAGTGATCAGTGGCAGGTGGCAATCAAGGAAGTCCAGTGGGCAAGCTGAGGTCAGTATTGAATATCTGTCCAAGGGAAGGTGGGATGGATAGGCAGAGCAGGGAGGTACGGAGCAGCACAGTCAGGTAGGCAAGGATGAAGACCACTGGAACCAAAAACAAGACAAGATGAAGATCAGGAACTGAAGGCAGGACTTGGGAACACAGGCAGGGAACGCTGAGGCAACAACTCTACAAGGCTGAGGGAGACCTGTTGCCGAGGCAAAGACTGTAATGTCACCCGAGGGCACCACAGGAGATTTCACACCACGGGTCCTTTAAGTTGATGTGAATCAGGCGCACCCGTGCATAGGGGCGGCCATAGTGGAAGCTGGCGGTGTCCTAACTTGCATCGCATTGGGCCTGCTTGGATGTAGCGGCCTGCCATGTGTCTGGCTCTGTTGGCGTTAGGGATCAGCGATGGTGGCTCGGGGCTGGAGGGAAGTGTGGCGGTTCGTGGGGGGCACCCATGGACCACCAAATGCAACAATTTGTGTAGTGGTTGGGGATAAGGGAGAGTCTTAACCAGTAAAGCCTGTTCTGAGGAGTGAGAGGCTGTGGGGAGGGAGAGAGAGAACAGAAACAGCCAGCATGGCACTCTTGCCATAGGAGATCTCAATCTGTTTTACTCTTCTGCCCCATTCTAGCCAGAAGAAGTCTCACACTCATGCACTTTTCTGCTTCCAGAAATGATCTGCAAGTTGGGAGCCCAATGGAAATTATAGAGCTGTGACAAAATCGCTAGCTCTGTAATTTTTATAATTGTAGCTAAATTGTTCAAAAATAGCTAAATTAGCTCCCTGTCTCATTTACAGTTCTAAAATCTCCTTTTGGTTGAAAAAGTCATCAGAGCTAGCTACAAAATCTCTAAATTGGCAGCATTTAGAAACCCAGCATATATATATAGGGCAAAAACCTCTCCCTAAAAGGGGAGGATTCAAAATATGCAAAAATTTCTAAAAGTTGTCAGAAGGGAAAATGGATGAGAAGCCACCATCACATAAATAAACACGTAGATAAAGGCAAGCCGGTGAATGTAGACAAAGGCATTTGACAAAGTTCCTCATAGCAGACTCCTCAATAAATCAAGAAGTCATGGTATAGGAGGGAGTGTTCTATTGTGGATAGGTAACTGGTTAAAAGACGGGAAACAGGTAGGATTAAATGGTTAGTTTTCCAAATGGAGAAAGGTCATTAGTGGATCCCCACGGGGACTGGTACTGGGACTTGTGCTGTTTAACATATTCAGGTATATGATCTGGAAAAAGGAACAGGTGAGGTGATCACATTGGCAGATGACTCAAAATTATTCAAAGTTTTTAAAACAGCAGAGGATGGCGAGGTACTGCAGAGAGACCTTGTGAAACTAGGAGGTTGGGCAACTGAATGGCAGATGAAATTTAATGTGGAAAAGTACAGAGTAATCTACATAGGGGGAAATAATCCAACTACAGGTACACGATGCTGGGGGTCTGTATTGGGAGTCAGCACCCAGGAAAAAGACCTTGGAGCCCTTGTATACAATACTGTGAAATCCTCACCACAGTGTGCAACGACGGTCATAAAAGCAAATATAGGGGCCGATGCTATAAAAAACGCGGAAAGCAGGCGCTGAAAATTCAGCGCCCGCTTTCTTAACGTGTGCAAGGCGCCCGCAAGGGGGGCGCCATGCTATAAGCAAATTAGGGGGTCACGCTAGCAAGGCTAGGGTCGCTAACAGAAACCCGTGGCGGCTGCAGGTTACGAAAACCGACGCCGGTAAAGTTTACCGGCGTCGGTCTTACTAACTCGGCAGTCTGCTGAGGTTTTTTCTTCTTTTTTTTTTTTAAGTACAGAAAAGCAGTTATTTCTGCTTTTCTGTTCTTCTTTTACCTGCGCTTAGGTATTAACACCTGCTCCTGAGAGCTAAATGTGCGACTGAGACGCACACTTTTTTTTTTGAATGCAGAGTCAATGAGTAATAACCTCATTCACATGCATTTGCATGTGATGAGCACTATCGCATTCACTTGCATCGGCCCCTTAGAATGCTAGGAATGATCTGAAAAAGGAATGGAGCATAAAACACAAAATATCATGTTGCCTCTATATCAGTCTATGCTGTGACCAAATCTTGAGTATTCTGTGCAGTTCTGGTCACTCCATCTCAAAAAAGACATATCGAAACTAGAAAAGGTGCATAGAAGGGCAACAAAAATGGTAAAGGGGATGGAACATCTTTCCTATGAGAGGCTATGCAGGCCAGGGATCTTCAGCTTGGAAAAGAGACCACTGAGAAGGAATAAGACAGAAGTTCGTAAAACATGAGTGGGGTGGAGCTTGTAAATAAAGGATGGTTATTTAGCCTTTCAAACAAGACTAAAACAAGGGGACATCCCTGAAACGAACAACCAGCACATTTAAAACAAATCATGGAAAGTACTTTTTCACTCAGCGTACTATAAAGATGTAAAATCTGTTGCCAGAGGACAACTAGCAAATCGGGGTTTAAAACAGGTTTGGGGGGTGATCATGTGATGCGATTTCCTTGTGTGCCACCCCCTCTTAACGTTGAGACATCTTTTGATAAACCTTTCAATTTAATCCAATATTGTAAAACAGCGCTGCGGAACAGTCTATGGACAATTGGGTTCTAAAATCGGATATCAATATGACAAGTAAACCTGCTAAACATGACAAAGAAAAAATGAAGACTGGAGGAGATAATATGGCAGAGGATATTAGGCATCAGGTTGGGCCTCACACAGACAAGATTTCAAAAGCGGTCACGGCAGCTTTAGATGAAAAATTGCTGTGAATCTGGAGAAGATGAATGCCTCAGTAGACTCAGTGGATTCAAAGCTTTCTGACGTGGCTGAAAGGTTCAAAGAGGTGGAGGACAGCAGTAACAGCCCGTGTGCAGGTTTTAGAGAGCAAGGGAGCAGCATTAGGAAGAGCAGCACGAGATGCAAAGATTTGGAAAACAGGAGGGCCAGAAACAGCAGAAAGGTGATGGGAGTAACTTAATAAATTATTTGAGACTTTAGCAAATTAAAGAACTACAACTGAATGATACTGAGTATGTTATCAATTTCAAGACAGTCCATCGGAGAGGAGCCAAAAATTGAACTAGGAAGTTGTTTATGCCCGATAATGGCCTACATGGTAAATTAGGCAGATAATGGCCTACATGGTAAATTAGGCAGATAAAATAAAAAATATGAAAATGTATCGACAAGCTCAAGACCTGAAACACAAGGAGGCTAAAATCAGGGCCGGTAACCTTTAAACAAGTGCGCGGGTGCCCATTCACTGGAATTTTAAATCATTCGCGCATTTACACTCATGGGATTTAAAATGCGCCTACCACGCGGACGTGAGCTCCAAATTTTATGTGGCTCCGTGAGCAATCGTAATTCGCATATCTTCCTTAAGGGTTTGTTGGCTTTAACGCATGCAGAGAAGCGGATTTTTAAAACATGCTTGTGTGAAGGCCATTCCCAGTTTTACCCATGAGCCCACCAGTTGGCCCAGTCCATCTCATTCTTATTCGGGCCTCTCTGGTTCTTCATCCTGCGCTCCCCCCCAGTTGATCCAGACCCCCTCACTCAGTCGTCTAGGCCCAAACAAATTCCTGCAGACCCACACCTCATCGGGAGCAGCAGTAAATATACATGGCTAACAGGCCGCTGCGTGCTGTAACTACGGCTTTACGCGCATAACTGTTGGCCCCTCCTTGGAACGCCCATGCCACGCCCCTCTCCCGCCCCATGTTTTTAACTGTACATGCACATATACGCACATAATTAGCAGCTTTTCAAAATCTGCGTCACTTACACATGGCTTCACACTCTCGTATATATGGACCTATTAGCGCGAGGAATGCTTTTAAAATTCGGCCCCCTATTGTTTAATGACTTTTCTGCTAAAGTGCCATCAAAGCACAGAGAAATGGCTCTGGTGGGCCCAGAGCTAATAAAAAAGAAGTTGGCTTTTTACGTTGTGGTACTCTGCGAAGCTGCAAAGTTGTATCAATGGTTAGTAACGCGTTTTGGAATCTGCGTTGAATGGAAAATAGTTTGTGGAGGCCCAAAGTTGAAAAACCAATGGCAGGTGTTTTGACTAATGACTTTGAAAACTACAAGTTGTTTATTTCTCTTAAATTCATTGTTGCCTATATCATTTGGAAGTTGCAGTTCCTGCTATGTTTTTTGGTTATTTTTTTAAATAAGATAGCCAGCTGTATTCAATGGTGCGGGTTTCACTGTTGAATATTCCTCTAAAGTTAGCCGAACTCGGTCTGAATATGGACCTCTGTGATGCCCTTGGAGCGGTCTATGGCTGGGGTAGGTCGCAGAACAGACAGGCTGGAGAATGGTCTGCTTTTCATCAGTTTATTTTCAAAAGTACATAACAGAAGAGGAGCAAATGGCTGCTTACCTCAGCAGTGACAAGCAACGAAAATGTCCAGAACAAACACAGCATTGGATTACAGCTTCCTTCTTCTCCCTGGGCCTCTCTAACTCTCTCAGGGCCTCACCTTACCTCAGGGAAACGCCCCCACCCAAGGATCCCTTTCCTGTCTGTCTTAAGGTGGACCGGGCCATATAGCTGGAGCCGGTCTGTTAAGGCAGTCTGAGGCTTTCTATCATATACTCTATCACATTCCCTCCCCCTCAGCTCAATCTTCCTTAGTTGAGCGCCTGCCTGTACAAGGGAGACTTCCCTAGAAAGGAAGTCTGCATTTATATTCACCTTCCCTGCTCTGTGTTGAACTTTAAAGTCAAATGGTTGGAGTGCCAGAAACCACCTCATTACTCGTCCATTGGACTCCTTATTCCGAGAGACCAAGAAAAGGGGTTGGTGATCTGTTACCAGCGTGAACTGGCAGCCCAGTAGATAATAACGAAAAGCCTCCAAGGCCCATTTGACAGCTAAGGCCTCTTTTTCTATCGTTGAATAGCGTCTCTCTCGGGGTAGTAGCTTCCTGCTGCTGAAGGTTACTGGATGTTCTTCATCTTCTTTCTCTTGTGTGAGGACGGCTCCTAGCCCCACCTCTGATGCATCTGTCTGTACTATAAAGGGCTTAGTAAAGTCCAGACTTAGCAGAACAGGTTCTGAGCATATGTCTTTCTTTAAACCCTGGAAGGCTTCCTCCACCTCTGCAGACCATCTAACCTTCTCTGGGGCTTTCTTCTGTAATAGGCATGTGAGGGGCTCCGCTTTTTCTGAAAAGTTTGGTATGAACCATCGATAGTAAACAATGAGACCTAAAAAGGCTCTCACCTTACACTTTGTCTGTGGAACCGGGACTCGGGTAATTGCTTCTATTTTCCGTGCCTGCAAGTGGATTTTTCCTCTCTCAAGGGAGCATCCCAGATATTGTACTTCTTGACCCCCTAATTTACATTTCTTGGGGTTGGCTGTCAGTCCAGCCTTTCGTAAGCTTGCAAGTACTGCCTGTAATTGCCTTAAGTGTGTCTCCCAGTCTCCACTGTAAATAACAATGTCGTCAAGATAGGCCGCTGCATAACCCTGATGTGGGCGTAGCAAGCGGTCTACCAAGCGCTGGAAGATAGCCGGAGCCCCATGAAGTCCGAACAGCACGACTGTAAACTGGAAGTGTCCTCCCGGTATTGAGAAAGCCGTCTTCTCCTTCGCAGTTGGTGCCAGGGGAACTTGCCAGTATCCCTTTGTCAAATCAAGCATGGAGATGAACTGGGCAGTTCCCAAGCATTCAATGAGTTCATCCACACGGGGCATTGGGTATGCGTCCAGCTTCAAAGCCTCATTGACCTTCCGGAAGTCAATACAGAACCAGATACTACCATCCGGTTTAGGTACCAGTACAATGGGTGAGGACCAATCGCTATTGGATTTCTCTATGACCCCCAAGTCGAAGCATTTCTTTTACCTCAGTTTCTACAACCTGCCTCCTGGCTTCGGGAATCCAGTAGGGCTGTTATTTAAATATTACTCCTGGGTTTGTAATAATGTCGTGACACGCTAATTGAGTTCTCCCGGGCATATTCGAGAAGACATCTTTATTCCGAGTCACCAGTTTATCTAGGTCCACTTTCTGCATTGTGGAGAGTTGGTCCCCATAAGGGATCATCTGGGGCCCGGAAGTTTGTGAAACATCTGGACCAGATGTTTTCTTCTTGGACCAGACTGCAAGTCGGAGCAACCCATTTTTTTAGTAGATTCATGTGGAAGATCTGGGCCTTCTTCCGTTTGTCGGGTTGGGCCACTTTATAATCCACTGGGCCCATCTTCTCCAGTACCTCATACGGACCTTGCCAACAGGACAGGAATTTACTTTCTGAAGTCAGTAGTAACACTAGTACGCGGTCTCCCGGCTGGAAGACCCGATGGACAGCGAACTGGTAGCCTGGGCCTTTTCCAGGCATAATTGGGCAGCCTCCCCTGCCCTCCATAGTTGGTCCTGCATCTGGATCACATAGTCGGCCAAATTCCATCCAGAGTTGGGTTCCTCCTCCCAGGTTTCTCGTACTACATCCCCATGGTCTTCTTCCATACAATAATTCAAAAGGGGAAAACCCGGTTGAATTTTGAAGGACTTCTCGAATGGCGAACAATATATATGGCAAGAGTAAGTCCCAATTCTTGCCATCTTCCGCGATGAACTTCCTCAATATCTGCTTGAGAGTTTTGTTAAAACGCTCCATGAGCCCATCAGTTTGTGGATGGTAAACTGATGTCCGCAGGGCTTTTTACCTGCAATAATGTGCAAACTTGTTCATCACTTTAGAGACAAACGGGGTCCCTTGGTTGGTTAATATCTCTTTGGGTAACCCCACCCAGGAAATCACCTCCACCATGTCCGTGGCTATTGTTTGAGTCTTCATATCTCGTACAGGAATAGCTTCTGGATACCTGGTTGCATAGTCGAGAATGACCAGGATATATTTGTTTCCACGGCTAGACCTTTCTAAGGGGCCTACCAAGTCCATAGCGATCCTCTCAAAAGGTGTCTCTATAACTGGCATGGGCACTAGGGGAGCTACGTGCATTGCTGCTGGTCTGGTCAGCTTACAGGTAGGGCAAGTCTGACAGTAGTCCTGAATGTGTCGATACAAGCCAGGCCAATAGAACTGGGCTAGAATCTTTTCTCATGTTTTCTCTTCCCCTAGGTGGCCCCCCAAAAGATGACTATGGGCGAGCCGTAACATTTGCTGATGATACTGCTGGGAACCAAAAGCTGCTCAACCGTTTCCACCCTCCAGATTCCCCTTTGCTACTCTGTTTACTAGATTTTTCCTGAGTACAAAAAAGGAGGGGGGGGGGGCTGGCTTTTGACCCTCCACCCCAGAGACTAATTCCCCATCTATCATCTGTATATTCTCCCGGCCCCTTTTTAGTGCCCCATCTTCTTGTTGGGCCCACCTAAAATTCCCGGGGTTTCACCTCACCTATCCAGTCTGAGGGAAACTCTATGGGTTGGGGAGCCCCCTCTAACTCCACGACTGCCTCTAAACCTTGGGAATAATTATACTTTTCTATCCTACATTGTCTACGAGGCTTGGGTGTCTTAGGATTATTAACATACAAGTCCAGGTCTTCTAACGGAAAGACCTTCGGAAATGAGGTCTCTTCCTCGCTGAAGTCAGCTGGGCCCCTCATGAGCCGGGCCCCAAAGAGTCCCAAAAGTCTGGATAATCTCATCCCAGTGTCACTGGATATGGTATCCAGGGGTGCACTCCCACTTCTACTATAGCTTGTCCCACTGGAATCTTCAACAGGACCTGACTGGTCGGGTATTGTCTCTGGTCTCCATGTATGCAAGCGAGGGTCACTGTCTGGTCATACTCAGTCTGTGTTCTTTTGACCAGTTCTCTCCAAATGAGAGTTTTTACACTTCCTGAGTCTACTAAGGCTTGGATCGGGTCGCCATCTAGCTCCACCGGAAGCACGAAGGTTGTAAACCTTGAGCGGGGAATGTCCACAAACGAGCAGGAGTGAGGGGGCCACCAAATTGACATCTATAAATTCATCCTCCACTCAATAGAAGTCCCGGGAAAAGTGCCCCCTTTCTCCACAGTTGAAGCAGGTCCCTTTTGGCATCACTGCTTCTGGGCGTTTACTCGTTCTGCCCTCAGACCCCTCTAAGGCATTATCGGGGTCTCGTGAGGTAGGGAGACTCTTCACTTCTCGGCCGAAATAGCAGCTTAGGGTTCCGCCCCTCGATTCTCTCCTTCCTTTCTCCAAGCCCTTTATTCGGAATTCTTCTCTGCTGGAGTAAGCCATGGCCTGTGTCTGTGGCATCCAAATAATACTCTACTAGGGAAACTACATCCTTCAGGGTCACTGCTGTCTGTCGCTGCACCCATTCACGCACTCGGGAGGGGAGAACGTCCACAAACTGTTCTGCCATGACAGTCTCCGCAACTTTAATTCCCATTTTATTATCGGGTTCTAGCCCACCGCCAGCACCGGTCCTTTAATTTCTGAGCCAGAACCCGGGGTCTCTCTCCTGGTGTAAAGGTTAAGCCCCGGAAACTTTCCGATAAGACTCCTTAGACAGTCCCAGTCTATCGAGTATGGAAGCCTTGACCTCCTGATAGTTTTGGGCTTGCTGGTTGTCAAGGGCCCGGTATGCGGCCTGGGCCTCACCGGTTTAAATGTGGGGCCACTCTCATGGCCCACTGGGACCCTAGGCCAAGCCATGGCCTCCGCCACCCTTTCAAAGGTGAGCAGGAATGCTTCCGGGTCATCTTGGGGCCCCATCTTTGTCAGCCGAAGTTCCAGTGTTGGTGGGGGTGGACTCTGTTCTGTTCCAGTGTATACCCCAGCAGTCCCTAGCACTGGTGTCCTTCATAGTAATTGTCCGTTAAGCTGTGCTTGGGCTTCCAGGTGTTGCTGCTGCAATTGTTGCTGTAGCTGTTGGTTGCTGCGCATACTGGGTCTGAGCGGCTGCCCGGAGCTGTTGCTGTCCCTCCACCAGGGCTTGCAGTAACTGTTCCATTTCTCAGGGAGTTTCCTGCAAAGGCTATTCTGACCTCCTGCTCCTTCAAGGCAGGAAACCTTTTCCCTTCTTTCAAGAAAATAACCATCTAAAAAAAAAATCCTGCTTCTCCAGCTCTGATACACTTCTTCTGTTCCCTCCCTCCGGCGGAGCTTCTTTCCTAGCCGGTACCAATAAATAACAAAAAATATCCTGTGTGGCTGCCATTGCAGCCAGGCCCAAAAAAAAATTTTTTTTTCTCTAGTGTGGGTCCCTGTCTGTGCAGACACTTAGAACAGGTAATCCCGCTTCTGCCACCATATGCGATGCCCTTGGAGCGGTCTCTGGCTGGGGTAGGTCGCAGAACAGACCAGGCTGGAGAATGGTCTGCTTTTCATCAGTTTATTTTCAAAAGTATATAACAGAAGAGGAGCAAATGGCTGCTTACCTCAGCAGACTGACAAGCAACGAAAATGTCCAGAACAACACAGCATTGGATTACAGCTTCCTTCTACTCCCTGGGGCCTCTCTAACTCTCTCAGGGCCTCACCTTACCTCAGGGAAACGCCCCCACCCGAGGATCCCTTTCCTGTCTGTGTTTAGGTGGATCGGGCCAGATAGCTGGAGCCGGTCTGTTAAGGCAGTCTGAGGCTTTCTATCATATACTCTATCACAACCTCATACTGTAATATAAGTGAAATTATGAAGGGAGGAGTGGCTCCCCGATGATCAGAAGAGGAAGTGATGTAGGGAAATGCAATGGCAAAATGGAAATAATAGAGGAGGGGGTTATAATGGTGGGGAAAGGGGCATGGTTGGGAGAAGGGCTTTTTAAAGGTGGTATCGGATTTCTTAATGATTTCCTTTTGGTGCAGTTCTAAAAATATGAATGTGTCACAAATCTGGCTGCTAGATGCAACCCACCCCCGCCAGCAGGGGCCCTCACTGGGCCACGCTCAGTGATGTTCTAGCTGCTGCCTTGAAGGCTGCACGATGCAGCAAGGTCAGCCCTACTTAGCCCCTGAGTGCCACAGAAAGGATTGCAGAGTGTAATGTGCAGAGAGTGTTTTGCGGTTAATGTGATTTCCCCCTTGTGGGAAGTACTAGAGAGGGGAAAAAAAACAAGGAAGGTTGCAGCCAGCAAAAGATTATCTGTTGGTCAAGGGGTGGTCCTGGATTTCTTGACAGACAGGCTAGTTCAGCCCCTAGCAGCTAGGAGATATTACCCTGCTTAAAGAAAGGACAGGGGCTCCATCAGAGTCACCAAGCCAAGAGAAGGCAGCAGCTGGGACCCTCCCCCGGGATATCAGGGGATAGAGGTGAGAGTTGGCAGAGATACTCCAGTAGTGTCTCGGGAAGTTGAGTGAAGCAACTGGAAATTGGATTAAAGAGTTAAAAGTACCGGAAAGGAAGGAACTGTGAAGGGACCAGTTGAGACCAGAGAAGGAAAAAAAGACCTGTGCCCAACCCTGTTTCAGCACCCAACTCGGGTGCTGAAACAGGGTTGAAAGCCTCCCGTTTTCTCCTGCAACAAGGGGAAGTGAGAGGCTTGAAGCCATCCGAGATCTAAAGTGAGTACATTGAGATTTGCTGGGTTTGAGAAGAGATTTTAAACAGTGTGGCCTAGTTCAGGCTGAAGAGAGGTGTATAGAGACTGTAATATACGTTGTCTGAGGCTTTCTGGAAGACTTGAGAATGAAGTCTTACTGGATTTGCTGTGAGGCTGCTATGTATATTTTCCTACAATAAGTGAAGATACTTCTAGTAAACTACCTTTTCATTTGGAGCACAAATCTTTGATGTGGACAGTGGCTTTTTGGCAGTGCATAGTGTGTTTCCTGCGCCCAGTTTGGCCTTGCGGTTTAGCAGCCCCCAGCCCATGACCCAGCTGAGATTCGTTGCCTCACTTTGGGTGAGTTAATCTAGGATCCCTGAACCAGAGAAGTGACCCCCTCCCCACAATGGATTGGGGGTTACACCTATAAGAACCTTCCTCAGTATACTCCCTGCCTCAGCGTGGAGTCTCCCCTCTGCCTTTGGCGACTTGTTCTTGTGCTCTTGCCTGTATAACCTTGCCTTTGTTCTTGTGCTTGCACCTTTGCCTGTTCAATCTAGCTTTTGCCCTGTTTAGGCCTTCTAGCCTGTCTGCCCTGCCTTATTTTGTGTCTTATATGTGCTTTCTGTCTTGTTTGGGCCTATCCAGTCTGCATGTCTTCTGTTTCCTGTCCTGTCTAGGCCCTTTAGTGACTTCCCTTGTGTTTATGTTTCCCCAGTTGTGGTTCTGTTCCTGTGGGCCTCCCATTGACTCTTCTGCTCCCTGTGGGTCATCCAATGGCCCTTCTGCTCCCTTGAGCCTCAGTGGCCCTCCTGTCTTCTGTGGGTCTCCCTGCAGCTCTCCTGTGTCCTGTCAAGGTCTCCTGGTGGCCTAGTTCACCTGTGTATTCCTCACCCTGCTCTCTCTTTCGGTCTTGCCCTGTCTTTGTTCTTTCCTTGTCTGCTCTGTCTTGCCGGTGCACTCCTTGTTCCTCAATATTTTGTTCCTGACCTGGTGTACCGCCTTCCAGAAGATCTGCCAGACGCCAGCACTGGAGGGTTCAACCTGAAGGGAAGATAGCTCATCAAGCAGAAGATCTATGCTGGTCATGCCTGCTGCTGACCCTTGCAGAAGACTGCATGCCTGACGTGCCTGCTTCTGACTCCTGCTCCCCCCAGCTCGGGGGCAATCGCGCCCCCCCCCCCCCCCCCCCCCGCCTCCGACCATGATGAAATGGGTTTCTTCAGTTTCATATTTTTTTACAATATAATGGAGTCACTGCTATGCTAGTTGGTGGCAACTAATGTATGTTTTTCTTCATTAAATACAGGGCTGGTACTTCCATTAGGCAAACTAAACATTAGCCAAGATTTGGGGGCATGGGAGGGGCAGTAAAATTCCGCCAGTGTGAGGTCCAGAGGGATGCTGTACCACAGTGAATACTGCCAATGAAAGGAGCACAGTCCCGGGGCCACTGCTGTGGGTATGAGGAAGTGCTGTGCTGGAACTGCCATCAATAAATACGTTGGGAGATAGGAAAGGGTGAATAGCCGAAGGTTTGCCTAGGGTAACAAATAGGCTTGCAGCAGCCCTGATTAAATATACTGCAATGGTGATAGGAGTCAGGCTAGTAAAATTATTACTTGGAATGTTTCAGGCTTAGGTTCACTAGTGAAGCTTGCTGAGGTATTAAAAGCATTCAAGAGACAAAAAACAGACATTGCATTACGTCAAGAAATGCATCTTAATGATGCTAAACATAGTAAACTATGTAGGGAGTGGGTTGGATCCTGGTATCACTCTTCAGCCCCAATTTAAAAGAAGGTAGGGGTTGCAATATTAATGAAGAAAATGTTACCTCTCATAGAGAAAACAGTGATAAAAGACCTTGTCAGGTGCTTTGTATTGGTTTGGGAGAAAATTTATGGTGAGCAAACAGTATTGTTCTCTTTGTATGCCCCCAATGAATGTTGCCATCTTAGAGGGTCATTTTCAAAGGCTTATCGCATGCGATAAGCCTCTATCACACGCGAAAAGGCCCTTTTCGCGTGCAATATAACGCTGGGGGGCGGAGTCGGGGCGGACTCAGGGCGGTGAGGGGAGGAGTCGGGGCGGTGAGGGGAGGAGTCAGAGCAGCGAGGAGGCGGACTCAGCGGTGTCTTCGCTGGTAGCTATAAGGTATGTAACATTATCATCGCCAGAAGCGTGCCCAATAGCACCACCTTTCACGGTGGAGCTATTGGGTGTGAAAGCTGGCAGCGAAAACACCGCGGTGGTGTGAAGGCTGACGGCTTTCGCAGGCCCGCCCCCCCCCGTTTTCGCTGGATTCACCATTCTGTGATAGAATGGTGAATCCAGGCCTTTGTTTGGGTTTTTTTTTTCAAAACTGGTCAGCATGATTAGCGAGTTTGAGAAGCTACCAATTGTGGATTGGGGGGTGATGCAAATTGTGTGGCTGACCCCACTGAAGATAGCTCTTCCATTAGAAGTGCTGTTAATTATAAATCTCATCAAGGGATTCCTTTTCTATGCAAATAGTTGTCTCTGGTGGATACACGGAGTGTTTCATCCTGGGGCACAAGAATCTGCAGATTTGTCTAGAGCACATGATGCCCAAAGTAGACTTGGTTACCTTCTGATATCCGAGTTCAGTTTTTTTTATTTTTTTTATTTTTTAGTATATTCCGCTGAGATTGAGAACCTGGGTATTTCGGAACATAATTTGGTGTCGGTAGAATTTCAGTTTGGGACATGAGAACATCTTGTGGTGTTATGTCTTCAGACTTTGCAAAGGAAACTGAAATTCAAGAATATCTGCTTAAGAAACGGGAAGAATGTATTCTGTTTTGGTTTTTTTTTTTTACAAAGAGAATGTTATAGCACCGAAGCTATACTGAGGAAACAGCTAAGGCTGTTTTAAGGGGAGAAATCCTTGCATATATTATATGAAAGAAGAGACTGTTAAATAGAAATATATTTTAAATGGGGAACAGGCTAAAACAAGCTAGGAAAAGGATGAATAATGATATGTCTATAACTAACAAGGAACAGTTTTTGGAAGGTCAGCATAATTTGAATGCTTTAATACATCACAGAACACTACACACATTGATCTATAGGAAACACAGACTTTTTTTAACATGGCAATAAGGCTGGGTAACCATCTAGCAAGACTAATTAAATCCATGGAAGGACTTTGATTTATACCTCTAATGAAAGACACAAATTGTTTTATACGTAGTTCAAATCAGTCTATCAATAACATTTTTTTTCCAATTTTGTTCAAACAAATAGACAAAGGAAGGAGGGGGATGAGAGGAGAAGAGGGATCCGTCTTTCAAGGGATTGACTTGCCTGTGATCCTGCAGGAAGCTCTGAATGTTTAAAATTCTCCAATTACTTTAGTAGAATATCTGGGAAAATTATGGAATTAAAGAATCTTACAGTCCCAGAACCCGATGGGTTTTGATCTGAGTTTTATAACTTTTAAGTCCCCACATACCGCCACGGTTGGTGAGGCTATTTGAGAATGGAAAACTCGGGGAGCTTTTCAGGAGCTGCTACCTGGGCATTGCTAACAATTATCCCAACGAGAAGTAAGGATGCTGAAGCACTGGCTTCTTATAGACCCATATCTTGCTTGAATTTGGATATAAAAATGGATGCTAAAATTATTGCTAATTGATTAGCTGTTATTTTACCAACGCTTATAGGTGAAGAACAAGTAGGATTGTACAAGGATAGATGTCAGGGAATAATATTTGTAAACTGCTAGCTGCTAGTAGTAAGCCTTAGCTCAAGCCTTAAAATCTATAGTGGTGAGCTTTGATATTGCTAAAGCATCTGATTGTAGATCTTGGGAATATCCTTTTTATACTGTAAACAAGCTTGGTTTCAAGATTGCAATAGTGGACAGCATTTGACTATGATATATAACCAGCTGAAAGCTATAATACTCATTAATGGTATTATCTCACCAGATTTTGATTTGCAAAGAGTAGGTAAGGCTGTCCTCCATCCCCTATTCTGTTTATTTTATGCATAGAAGCCCTTGCAGGGAAAGTACAACATGTAGCTTGTGAAGTGAAAACAACATTGTTCGCAGATGATTATATTATTTCTCACTAATCCTGAAATGTCATTACTTAGAGTAGTGGAAGATTTCAGATCCTTCACAGATTAGAAATAAATGTGGAAAGATCTAATGCCCTGGATGTTGTGGGGAATGTTGAGACTTGGCCAAGTTTCCTCTTGAGGTGGGCTCACAATTCTTTAAGATATTTAGGTTTGGAAATTTCAAATGATCTCACATCATTGTATAAAATCAATAAATTAAATTTTAAACCACTGTGAAGGCAATGGCTAAAACGGCGATATATAAAAAACCATAAACCATAAAGTACTGCTTATTAAGTATATGGAGAGATTATTGGAGGTTTGGTGTTGTGATGCTGCTCGCGGTTGGGCCCTCTCACCTTCCATGCCAGCCCTGCTGCCTTCCCGCAGCCAGAATGCTGCCCCTCGCGGCAGGAGTGCCGCTGCCACTCTCCTCTTCACAGCCCAGGTGCCGCCTACGTCGCCACTGTTTCCTCCACCTTCGCAGCAGGGATGCTGCTGCTGATGCCGCTCCTCCAGGCCCCGGCTCCTGCTTAGGCACGCGTGCCTCTCTCTCTGTTTTAAAGGGTCCATGGCAGGAAAAGCCCCGCAGCCCTATTTGATGACATCATCCCTCGTTGCATCTCCAGCCCTATAAAAGGGCTCTTTGCCAGTTCCTCTGGATTCCTTGTTCCAGCTTGTCTCTCCAGGAAGTTCCTGAGGTCCATCATTGCTTCTTCAAGTTCTTCTGTTCTTCTTGGGAGCTCCTTTGTTCTTCGTGTGTTCCTGGTCTCCTCGATGGATCCTGTATCCAGTTGTTCCAGTCTTTTCTGTTCCTGCTTCCAGTTATTCCAGTCTCTTTGGTTCCTGCATCCAGATGTTTGAGTCTCTTTGGTTCCAGTGTCCTGATACTCCAGCCTAGTTAGTTCTGTCTCCAGATGTTCCAGTTCTTTCAGTTCCCAGGTCCGGGTGTTCCCACCTTGTTCCTTGCTGCTGGATCCAGTCTCCAGAAGACCACCCGTGATTGTAAGCCTGAATCTGAATATGAACCCATATCCGAATTCTTGAACCTGAATCTGAACCTGAGCCCTGATCCGGTCCGGATCTTCTTTCCAAGTGCTCCCTGGATTTCTCTCCCTTCCTGAGTTCCAGCACTGAGCCTGTCCCGCTCTCTGCGAGGTCCATGACCAGCCTGTTCAGGTTGTGTAGGGTGCGTAGTGGGGCAGTGTGGTCCACGACCAGCCCATGGGGAGCTGTGTAGGGCACCCTGAGGGGCAGTGCCTTGTCTGGCTCTTCAGTCCCTGCATCTTCCTACTCCAGGTCTTCTAGTGTCTTCGTCTCGTCCAAGTCTTCAGTTGCCTTTGTCATATTTTGCCCTTGTTCCAGAGTCATTTTCTGTCCTCTACCTCTGTCCTTCCTGACGCTGTTCCCATGCGGCAGGTCCAAAAGGGCTATTGAGTGGCCGGAGGGCTACCTCAGAGACCAGCATTGCATTGCTGGGTCTCCTTTTGGTTCATTCAGGTTCAGCAGGGGTCCGAGTGTTCCAGGTCTTCAGCCTGTCCACCCACGCTCAGTTACGCCTTGCCTGCCACGGCACACACCCTGGTGTTTTCCTCTGGGGTCATGCTCTGGTCTAAAGGCACACTCTCTTGAGCAAGCAACTGCTCCCCTACGCTCGCAACAGTTGGATTTCTTGCCTCTTTCATTCATAGGGAGAATTTATAGTATTAAGATGTTTATTTTCCAAAGGGGTTATTTATGTTAGCTTCGTGGACCCTTGGGCCAATCGGAACCGATGGATGAGATGCTGTGAAGGCTTCGCAGCAGTGGTCCCGACCGGGAGGCGGCAAGCACGGACTCGTGGGTGGCCTCAGGAAGAACCAAGGAAGCCCTATGCGACCAAGGGCTTTGGCACGGAGATGGAGGACGGTGGTACTGGCGCTGTGGAGAGATGGTCTTCGCCCTGGAAGCCGATCCTCCCCCGAGAGGAGCTCGTAGGAGTCCGGCCGCTGGGACTTAGGAGGTTCACCCTGGAAGCCGGTGTCCCCCCAGGAGGAGCCCGTAGGGACCCAGCCGCTGGGACTTAGGAGGGCCCGCGGGGGGCCTAGTCAGACGGAGTCCGAGATTGCGTGCCAGTGGGTTGTTGTTTGCCATCCAGAGTCGTGTGCCGGAGAATCGTCGCTTGCCAGTCCAGGGTTCAGAAGCCAGGGGGTCGCCGTAAGCCAGTCCAACGTCGGAAGCCAGAGAGTCACCGAATGCGGGCCAGAGTCAGGAACCAAGGAGCACTGTCAGCCGATCCGAGTCAAGAGCCAGGGAACACTAAGAGGAACCAGGAACTTCGCAACAGGAAGCGGAGCAAACAGGGAACCTTGTTGCAAGGCCCTGAGAACTGGGACTGCAGGGCTTAAGTAGCCCTGCAGCCTCTGAGGTCATCCAGGGGAGGAACCAAGTTCTCCCGCGCTTGCCCTTTAAATGGGACCCGAGGCGCGCGCACGCGCTTAGGGGGCAGAGCCAGCCGCGGCGAGACGCCGGCTGCTCCGTCGAAGCAGAAGCGGGGCGGCAGAGGAGCCTGCAGGCCCCGGCGAGGTGGGGACGCGTCGGGGCCGCGGCGGACGCGGTCCCCGGAGGCAAGGGGAAGACGGCCCGGGACCGGGGCGGCCACGGGGTAAGCGGCGATTCCGGGGCCGACCCGGAATCGCAACAATTTACACTAATGAACTTACTTACCTGTGGTTTCACACAGGAGGGATGTGCAGAAGTAGAATCGGATTGTTATCTATTTTTAACTGGAATAAAACAAGACCAAGAATGATCTGCTTCAGCTTCCAAGAGAGGAAGGTGGACTTACTCTCCCTGATATTTAGACATTTAATGTGCTTGTCTTTGGGGTCCAGTTAAAGACTGGGTGAACGAATCTTCCCTTTATTGTGAATTGCAGCTAAAGAAACACTTAATTAAAACCTGACGTATATCTTCCAGCTAAAATGTCACACTTTTCTAAATGTATCAAACATAATATTTGTTTAATCTGCAGGATGGGCATGGGTGACTGTACAACTGAAATGTGATTTTCTCCCTTATTTTCATATTTAATATCTACAAAGAGATAACAATTGCTTTTTACTAGGTTTGGAGAATCAGTCCTGGGAAACCAAAGGAATGTTATGCTCAGGCTTGTGGACCCTTGGGCCAACGGGAGGATGGAATACCTTAGGAGGAAGATCCATAGGTTCTCCCGTCGGGTGGCGAGGCAGGAACAGAAGACGTGACCAGCTGACCCTTGGCACTGGAGGCAGAGGCGACTGTAGAGACAGACGAAGAGTCGTGACGTCAAGGAAGGAAGTGTGTCTTCGCCACTGAAGTTCACGGTCCCCCCAGGAGGAGCCCGTAGGGACCCGGACCGCTGGGACTTAGGTGGACCTTTGGGAAGTCAAGCGTTCGGTGCAAGGGCTGACTGGAGCTTCACCCCTGGAAGCCCATGGTCCCCCCGGGAGGAGCCCGTAGGGACCCAGGCCGCTGGGACTTAGGTGGGCCCTTGGAGACGATGGTCAAGAAGAAGTCCAAGGTCAAGTGCCAGAGGGTTGTCGCTTACCAGTCCGAGGTCACACACTGAGGGATCACCACTTGCTAGTCCGAAGTCACACACCAGGAATCACTGCTAGCCGATCCGAAGTCACACACCAGAAATCACCACTAGCCGATCCGGTCAGGAACCAGGAACACCAAGATGAGACAGGAACAAGGATTCAAGACACAAGAACTCAACCAAAGCAAGTAGACCTGACCAACCACGGAAGTTGCCAAGTCAAGGAATGAGCAGAGGAAGCCTCCTTTTATACTTCCTCTGCTCTGGATCATTGGAAGCAGCTGTAGGTAATTAAAGGGCTTAGGTCCCTTTAATTCTAGTGAGGAGGCGCGGCCTTGTGCCTAAGATGGCAGCGGCCATCTTGGATTCTGGCCACGGGGGAGAAGCTGTAGCTGCCGCGCAGGGGGAGCAGGAACGGCTCCCAGCCGTGTGGACACCCCGGGGGCCCGCGCCGACGCATGGGAAAACAGCAGCACCGGACCAGGGCTCCTCATCCGGTGTTTGCTGTGCGGGTCGCCATTGCAGTCAGGTAGGGGGGCGCGCCCGCGGACGGCCGCGGTAGCGGAACACAACAGGAATAAAACAAATTAGACATGTGAATCGGAACTGGAATCTGATCAGTTCCGGTTCTGATTCAAATCTTAAAATTTTTATCGTCCGGCCCGATTGGGTTTTTGTTTATCGGCTGTGCTCGAACCGATAAACAAAAAAACCCACCTCGATCCTTAAAAACCGACCCCTTAGCTTCCCCCACCCTCCCGACCCCCCCAAAAACGTTTTAAAATTACCTGTTGGTCCAGTAGGGGCGCGGGGAGCAATCTCCCACTCTCAGCGGCCATCGACTGCCGTAATAAAAATGGCGCCGATGGCCCTTTGCCCTTACCATGTGACAGGGTATCCGTGCCATTGGCCGGCCCCTGTCACATGGTAAGGGCAAAGGGCCATCGGCGCCATTTTTATTAGTGGCATCAAAATGGCGCCGATGGCCCGAGAGCGGGAGATTGTCCCGGGGCTTCCACTGGACCACCAGGTATGCCGTAAAAAGTTTTCGGGGGGGGGGGGGGTTCGGGAGGGTGGGGGAAGGTAAGGGTTTAGTTTTAAAGGGTCGGGGTGGGTTTAGGGGTTGTCTTGGTGTGCCGGTTTTCTCACCCTCCCCCCAAATCCCCGATTTACGATTTTTCACGGATAAATCGGGGGAATTGCTATTGTATAGGGCACTCTAACGATTTTTGACGATTTAAAAAATATCGGACAATTTTTTAAATCGTCAAAAACGATTCACATCCCTAAAACAAATTGGTCATTTGTTAACAGACAAATTGGTCCATTTGTTAACAGATAAAGACTGTGTTCTTTCCCATCAACAATATGATTCAGGAAGTAAGGAATTGTATGCCTTCTGGCAAATTAGGCACCATTTATCTATGGCATCACAATTGATTTAAGTCTAAGAAATCTGGCTATTATACATTATGCAAATTGTTTATTAATGAATAAGAGGAATGATAAATTATTTCTTGGAGTTATAAAAGTCTGCTGAGAGAAGGCATTACAGATCCATCTAGTGGGACTGTCCAAAAGTGCACAGAGATACTGTATAGATGCGGAATTTTTCGAAGATCTCCTAGTGAGCACCCTGATGCAAATTAATGGACTAGTAGAATAGAGGCGCTGAGAGACTTTCATTTAAATGTTTACATAGGCGGTTTGGTATACCCTCAATGGGTCTATAAGGCGGCAATCTAATTCTAGTCATTGTATTAAATGTGGATGCACTGAAGGATCATATATTCATTGTATTTCGTCTTGTTTTAAAACATAGTGTTTTGTGATTTTCTTTTATGGATGTACTTTTTAGTGTTACCTAGCAAATATTGAATTTTATCTATTGGATGTTACGGAAAATGTCTCATTCAATGATAATCAGTTTATTGTTATTTTTAAGAAAATCTTGGTTGATGTTGAAGTGGTGGTATTTTAATTCGGTGGTCGGAAATTGACTCTCCTTGGTGATGCGGAGAATCCAAATACATATATTACTTAATATGGAAACTTAATGGTGGTTAAAGGCCATTGAAGCATAAGAAGGTGCTTCTTAAAAGAAGGAATCCCATTCATATGTCACTGCTATGAGATAAGGAGTGGCTTAATTCTCTAAAATGTGACTTTTAAAAGTCCGGCGCGTGCCAAAAATCAGAAGATGCGTGCTTATGGGGCTTACACACTCCCGCCATATTTTAAAAAGCTGCCTAGATGCGCATGTACCTCCCACTGCGCATACATCTCACTGAGAATCAAAAAGGGCCGTGGCATGGATGTGGTGTAGGCGAGGCATGGGCATTCCGGGGCGGGGCCAAGAGTTATGTGCGCAAATCCTTACGCGACTGGGCTTGCGCCCACTTACTTCTGCTATGGAGGAGGTGTAAGTTATAAAACAAAAAATAAGCCATTCCTGAGGGGTGTAAAGGGTCTAGGGTAACTAGGCTATTAAACCAGGGGGGTGTGGAGGACCTAGCTCTACACTGGGCAAACTGGTGGTCTTGGCATGGACACACGCTGGTTATAAAATTCCCTGACTTAAACCTGAAACCTGGCTGAAATCTGATTGGGCAATGCCTACTTGCAAATTAGGCACACACATACATGTGCCAAGGTTATTTATAACTTGCGCACGTATGTGTGGGTATGCTATAAAACCGCCACATCCCCGGGCATGACGCCAACACGCATGCATCATTTCCGTGCCTGAGTTTAATTTTTATGTGCACCATTCATTCAACTGAGATTGGAAGTTTGAATACGTTCTTGGTATAGAGTCAACTTTATATATGCGTTTGCCTCTACAGGCTGAGAAGGGAGTCAAGGGGGGAATTATAAATCATGGTAATATTGTTAAATGTTGTTGCTATACAAATCTGTAATTGTCATTTTATGCAAACATGGATGTATTGTTATGTTTATTAATAGAGTTTTCATAAAAGAGGTTTGTACAAGTTGCTGGAGGAAAAGTCTATAAGACATTAACAACCAGTTAGACTAAGAAAACTGTTGCTCTCCCTGGAAGTGAGTAACAAGAATAGATCCTACTTTTTGGGATCTGCTGAGTACTTGTTGTCTCAGACTGGCCACTGCTGAGATAGGATGCTGGGCTTAGTGGACCTTGGTCTGACCCAGCATGCATTTCTTATTTATTTTATTTTATTTAAGGGTTTTTATATACCGGGGCACGTTAAAAACATCACCTCGTTCACAATGTAACATAACATAGCAACAGGCTTTACAATAATTTATTAGTAGGAGGAACATTGAGGCAACTAATTCAACTTGAAAGGTGGTTACATGTTCACATATTTTAAGTATATTCACATTAACTATATTCACAATAACTATATTACATTTTAATTATTCACATGGTGCCAGGGAATATATGCGGTTAGATCAGGTGGTAGGATGGTGGGGAGGGTGAGGGTGGAGGGTTGGAGGGTGAGAGGGGAGGAGGATGAGGGAGGGTTGGAGGAATGGGAATGGGGGTTGGAGGAATGGGATGGGAATGGATGATGTTCTTATGTCTGCTCCCATTACCCATTCTCTGTCTTTTTGTTAGAGCCCACAATGGCTTAGATTTCTCAGCAAATGAGGAATAAAGTCTGTGGAGAGTACCAGTCCTAGCCAATAAACAGAGTGTAGCATGATCAGTAAAGCCTGTAACTTGCCAGTCACTAGCAGCGAGGTTTCAGCTACAGAATTCATTAGATTATACTGTGTAACTTTGGGGCACTGAATCAAGGTATAATTTTTTTTACTGTTTGCATATGTGTCCAAAGCATCTCTTGCATCAGAAACCACATTGCTGTCACCTGATATAGTCACTGATTTACCCATAATGTCTCTAGTATCATTCACAATGTGTCATGCTGGTGCCGTCTATAGTGAAGACAGATCATGTTGAGGGGGTTGCTTTGAAACCCCCCAAAGGGTTGTTAAAAGTCTATTATCTGTGCTAAATATTTCCAGTTGTGATTCCCAAATGTAACCCTCATATTCAAATTGCTTATGTTTAGATTATAATATAAGAATGGTTCCACATGTGCCAGACGTGATCTAGGTTCCATCATAGTAGGAGATAACGGGGCAGAAACCTTTGCCTTGAATGCTATTGACATTGAGTTGTTAGCCAATAAACTGTCTGCTGCTACTGGGCACCTACCCCAGCTAGGTGTTACATTAACAAATTCCTTGCTTGGAAGCCCAGTTATTAACTGAGTTGTTGGATACATCCAATACTGAGCTCTATATTCCTTTAAAATCAGTTTCATTCAGTATTTCTAACATGTCGCAAGCTGTTGCACATTCGCAAGCCCAGCTCTATTGACAATCCCTCAATATGCACATGATTAGAGAGGGGTTGCATTCTAGAATTCCCAACAAAATCAAAGCTTTCCTTCATCAACTCGTGAGGCCCTGGCAAACATACTCGTCTAGTTCTATGGGATTTGGTCCACTTTCATTAGTCTGACTTGAATCATACTCTGTAATTTATTGTTGTCACTTAGGACTGTTCTTGCCACATGTGTTGTTTCCCATTCTTTCCCTAGGCCTTTCCTTGGCAAGAATGTATGTTACTGCTCCAAAATACATTCCATTAGGTCACTGTTTGACACCACACCCAGCAATGGATTCCTTTAAATGTTTTAAGTATGTTCATTTGACTTATTATTATATCTGTGATGATGGTAAAGACATACCGGTATGTACCCATGGTTTGTGTAGATGAGTATCCTAGTGGTTAGAGTAGTTGGCTGCAATCAAAGGAAGTCAGGGTTCAAATCTTGCTACCACTCCTTTTGATCTTGGGCCAAGTCACTTTACCCTCTATTGCCTCAGGTACTAATTTATAGGTGATTTACTAAGCCACAATATTACAAAATAAACAGCATGTTACGCGCATTAATTATTGTGGCACTGTAGGGCAATAGAACACGAAATTTCCACCCCTATGGAAATAAACTGCTTTGCATGCACTTGCATGAATAAAATTGCCTAATGCATGCAAAGTAGCTTAAGCATAGGCAATCCTATGGTAATAAAATAAAGTGGGCTGACTTTGAAAGTCAGCCCTGTTATTTTAGTGCTTTTGGGGGAGGTGCAGTTATTTTTTCCAAGGGAGAATCAGGCCGCTAATGTGGGTCCCGATAGTCCCCATAGGAAAATTAAAGGGCCAAGGTGGCCAAAGCACCCCCCCCCCAAAACCAGCAAAAAATGACCCTGATGGTCATTGGAGACCCTCGCCCCCCCCCTGCCTTCCAAGACAGCTCTGGGCCCCACAAAATAAATAAAAAATATTGAGGGCAATCTCATGGAGTGGTCCACTCCCTTTCCCACCCCTCCCCCTAATAATAAAAAGCAACCTTAGTCGCAAGATCTTCCCCCTCCTGATCCATCCCGCCCCCCTCCCCAATCTAAATAACATACAATCCCTGGTGTCTAGGGTACCCACCAAGCCCCATCCTCCAACCCAAATAAAGGCCCTGGTGGGAGGGGGGAGGGGCAGGCAGACTACAAACCTCTACACCCTCTCGTACCTCTAAAATAGATCTTCGATGGCCAGCGGAGCCGGGAAAGCCCCCTAGCACCGGGCCCATCAATGCCATTTTGAAAATGGCAATGATCTGACCTGCCCCTATTATATGATGTGGGGTTTGGACCTAGCCATGTGGCCCCTCCCCAGACCACCAGGGTCATTTTTTTTGGTTTGGGATGGGGGTTGGGGGGGTTGTACCCTATACTCCAGGGATTGTATTTTATTTGGATGGGGAAAAGTTCTTTAGACTAATAGGACATTTTTCACTATTAAGGGGAGGGAGTGAAGAAGGGAGAGTCCAACACCACGGGATTGGACCATTATTTTTTATTTATTTCAGAGGGACCAGTGCCGCCTTGGTAGGTGGAGTGAGCAGTCGGGAGTCTCCAAGACCCCTGGGATGACTTGTGGCCTTTGGAGGGGACAACACCTTTTTGGGCCTTTGACCCTTTAAGCAATGGCAGCCCTGGCAGAAACGAGTTGCCGTTGGGCGGGAAGGTCCTGTACTGCAGCAGATTTTTCATTGTGCAATTGTGGCCATGATAAAAAAATCACACCATGGTAATACTGCAATAGTTTATTGGGGAGGGGCTCAGTATCGCAGGATGCCAACCCTCCACGATATTGGTCCTTCCAGGATAAATTAATGCAGCTTAGTAAATTCCCCTATTAGACTGTGAGCCTTCTAAGGATAGGGAAATACCTGTCAGCTTTGAAATGCCTGAAAAGCAGAATGCTCCATGTTTTTATTCTGATTTTAATATTAACACATGTACAAGTGATACATGTCCCTTTCTTCTTCTATTGTTTATGTAGATGCTACCAACATTTTGCAACATTGATGGAGGCAGTGTACCCTTAGTGCTGCAGTGTGATTGCACAGCCAACAAGTCCTAAGTGGGTCCCAAGGGCTATCCAGAGCGAGAGTCCAAGTCCGGCTGAGTTCGAGGTAGGAGGCAGACAGTAGATACTGATACTGATCCAGAGGTCGGGGCAGGCAGCAGACAACAAAGTAGTCAGGTTCAAAGTAGAGGTCAGGTCCAGGAAGCAATCGAGGGGGCTCAGGGTCCAAGCCAAGGTCAGAGTCTAGGAAATCAAGCCTAAGACAAACAAGACAGCAGGAAAAACAAGACAAGGACATAGGCAGGGCAGACCAAGGAACAAGGCAACCAGCAAGGCAAAGAACCAGGCAGGGAATCAAACCAAGGACAAGGCAACAAACACATAAGGAACAAGGCAAGAAACAAGATACGAGGCACACCAGGGGACCTATTGCTGAGGCAAGGCAAGGAGGACTGGAAAGCCCTTAAGTAGGGCAGGGGAGCTGTCGTCATCCCAAGGCACCATGGACTCAGAGTGCTTCCCACTAAGGCCCCTTAAAGAGGTACCACGTGTTACACCAGTGCGCCTTGGAGAAAAGACAGGAGCAGCTGAATGGCAGTGTCTAGTGCAGTGCTGCTTTCATTGGTGGCGTCCAGGCCACGAAAGATTGCTAGCAATGTTGGGGGTGAATGTGGCAGTTCACAGGAGAGTCCCATGAGCTTCCAAATGTAACAATACCACCCCTCTTAAGCTCCCTCCACAGTCTTCTAGGCCTGGGCTTCTTGGAGAACTTCTTGTGAAATTCTGCCAGACGTTGAGGGGCTTGCAAGTTGAAGGAAGGTGCATTGTCTAAGAAGCAATGAGGTATTGCACTTGGTTTCGAACCCTGCGAGAATCTAGGATCTCTTTCACTTCAAACTGGGTATCCTCCTCGATGGCAACTTCAGTGTTCTGGAGAGGCGGCCTGACTAGGCCAAGAAAGACGTGCAGGCTTCAACAAAGAAACATGGAACATGTTATGGATCCTTAGGACTGCTGGTAATTTGTTTATATGCCACCGGACCGAGTTGACATGTGATGGGAAAAGGTCCCATGAATCGAGGCACGAATGACATGGACAGCATCTTAAGCTGGAGGTTCTGGGTGCTAAGCTAGACTAGTGTGCCTGGCCGGAGAGGTGGTACTGGGCGTGGGCGACATCTTTTGTTAGCTTGAAACTTCAAGCATTTTGCAGCTTGGTCCAGGAGAAGGTGGGTTTTATGCCAGGCAGGTATAGGAGACAGGAACAGGTTTTGGTATACGAGGATGATGTCCGAAAGCAATGAAAAATGGTGATGACCCAGTGGAACTATTCATATGATTGTTGTGGACAAATTCAGCCCAGTTATCTTGTCTCTGATTTACATATGCACACAGGAAGGTCTTGAGACTTTGATTCAGTCATTCGGTCTGGTTGTTGCTTTGGGGCTGATAGGCAGAGGTAAAGTCCAAGACTATTCTGAATTTTTGGCACAGGCCTTTCCAATATTTGGCAGTGAATTGAACCCCCGGTTGAACCTCATACTCCCCCACCAAACAGAAACCTTGCCGAATCTGAAGGAGCTCTGTCACAGTGGAAGTAGAGCAGCCAGGCTTGTCGAAGATATGATTGAACTCTGCGAGGAACTGGTCCAAATTGGAGAGCAGGGGACCATCCCTCTCCCAGAGAGGAGAGGCCCAGGGCAGTGCAGGACCCCCTAGTTGGGTAAGATGCATGTCACCTTCTCCTTGTCTGAAGGAAAAAGGATTGCTTGAAGGTCAAAGTACACACTGCACTGGTTGAGGAAGCCCCTGCACTCAGAGGGCTTCCAAAAAAATAAGGTGGAGGCGGCAGCTGCGGTACCAGTCTGGGGGCTGTAGAATTGGTCGCACATCCAGGCGAGTCTCCAATCTGTCCAGAACCTCAGTAACCTGGACCAAGATGTTTTGCTGCTGCTGCTGTATCCGTTGGGCCATACCGGGATTGGCCTGCAGGGTGGACAGAACCACAGGGTCCATGGCCTCGGCATCATGTAACAGAGACTGGGTAGTGTATCCTTGGTGCTGCAGTGTGTTTGGCACAGCCTAGCGAGTGAACCCATTAGGCTCATAATGGCAGCTGGTGGAGAAGTCCTAGGTGGCACCGCTTGAGCTTTGCCTATACCAGCTGCCTCCTCCACACTTTGAGCCTTTGTATTCTGGTGGCCGGCAGGTCTTAGGTGGATCCCTAGGGCTATCCAGAGCAAGAGTCCAAGACTGGGTGGTCAGAGCAGGCAGCAGACAGCAGGTAAAAGATACTGGCCCAGAGGTCGGGACAGGCAGCAGATGGTGGATACAGATACCAGACCAGAGATCAGGGCAGGCAGCAGACAGCAGAGTAGTCAGGTCCAGACAATGATCAAGGGGGGGTCAGGGTCCAAGCTGAGGTCAGAGTCCAGGAAATCAAGCTGAATTACTGACAAGATGAACAAAACAAACAAGCCAAACAAGACAAGGACACGGGCAGGGCAGACCAAGGAACAAGGCAACCAACAAGGCAACATCCCGGGCAAGGAAGAAGACCAAGGATAAGGCAACAAACACACAAGGAACAAGGCAAGAAACAAGACACGAACAGGCAACATGCACCGGGACACAAGGCACACCAGGGGACCTGTTGCTGAGGCAAGGCAAGGCGGACTGGAGAGCCCTTAAGAAGGGCAGGAAAGCTGACATCATCCCAAGGTGCATGGAGTGCTTCCTGCCAAGGCTCCTTTAAGAGGCACTGCGCATCGCACATACGTGCCTAGGATAGAACATAGAAGTGGCTGAATGGTGGTGTCTAGTGCCGCGTTACTGTTGTAGGTGGCGTCCAGGCCATGATAGATTGTCGGCAGGGTTTTGGTGAGTGTGGCGGCTCACGGAAGGGGCCCACAAGCCACCAAACTTAACAAATTTTTGTTCGTTCCCCCAATTTCTTTTGTTATCATGAACATTAATTTTAATGTACTGTCTCTGATCAGGGCCGGTGGAAGCACTAGGTGAACTAGGCCTGGGCCTAGGGCGCCGAGTATTAGGGGGCACCGTGAGCAGTGGTATCCCGAGGGGAGCCAATGCCCCCAGGCTCAGGGAGGCTCATGCGGCCGCCGGTGGACCTCATCCCACTGGCAGCTGAGCAGCAACACATAGCAGACAGATTGGCAGGGCCATGGTGGAGCTCACATCATCACGGCCCAAAGAAAAAAGTTGCGCTTAAATGTGCAGGTGCTCGTCCTCCTTCCTGCCTGTGTGGCCCCAGAAGAAAACGTGCCGGAGCCGTGCGGGCAGGAAGGATGAGGAGGAGCATCAGAGTGTGCAGAAGAGGAGCAGCGCTTATGGGCCACCGCGAATCCCAAGTCGCAGCTGCCCGAGAAGAGGAAGAGGGCCGGTAGCAGGGCTGCCGTGGATCCCACATTGTGGAGGGCGGCCCGAGAAGATCAGGGCTGCTGCAGAGCCCATCTTGCGGCGACCCGTGAAGAGGAGGCCCAGAGGTGAGAGAGAAGCTGAGAGTCTGTAAAGTGTGTTTGTGTGCGTGTATGAGATGAGTTGAGAGATTGTATGTGAGAGTGAGTTGAGAGACTGTGTGTGGGAGTGAGGACCTGAATGTTTGCAGAGACAGCATGTGAGGAGCCTCTGTGTGTGTGAGAGAGACAGCATGTGACAGTGAGAGCCTGTGCTTGAGCAAGACAGCATGTGGGAGTGAGAGAGAGCCTGTGTGTGTGTGAAACTCAGACAGCATGTGCCAGTGAGAGACTGTACGTATGAATGATTGTATGAGAGAGAGCATGTGACAGTGAGAGCCTGTGTGTGTGTGAGAGAGAAAGCATGTGAGAATGAGAACCTGATTGTGTGAGGGAAGAAGATGGAGAGAAAAGAAATAGAAAAAAAGACAATATAAAAGAAATTGACAAAAAAATAAGAAAGGGAAGGTGAAAAAAAAAAAGCCTGTGACCAACCGATTAGAAAACTAAGATCAGACAGCAAAGGTAAAAAAAAAATAAATTACTTTTTACTGATTGGCACATGTAATCTTTGGGAATGTGCAAGAGTAGCACTTTCTCTATGCGAATATCACAATGTACGAGGTTACCGGCAAAAGAAAGAGGGGGGGGGGGGTCTGCCTTTAGTGTGTGCATGTGTATGAATGGGACTCTGCCTGGGGGTGTATGTGTGTGAATGCATGGGTGCCTGCCTGGGGGTCTGTGTGTGTGAGAATGACTGGGAGCTTGCCTGTGTGTGTTTGTGTGTATGTGAGGGAGCCAGCGAGTGTGAGAGCATGAGTGTGTATGAGAAAATCCAGGGGAGTAAGAGTTTGTGTGGGGGTGTGTGTGTGGAGGGAGAGAGAGTGTCTTAGAGCCTGAGAGTGTGTCAGTGTCAGTGAGAGCGAGAGGTTATGGTGGGTATAAGAGCATGAATGTGTATGTATGTGACAGTGTATGTGTGAGAGAGAATGGACATGTGAGTATGTGTGAGAGAGAGAGGATAACCTCTTAATCCTCGACAATATCAGGGTGACTGGAAATCAAGAGCTCCCACAGAAGGGGACAGCAGGGGCTTTTTTGAATCTTTATTAGTTTTAATTATTGGATGTTATCTGATATATGTGCTGTTTTGAAATATTTTATTGGTGTTTGGGAAATTGTAAAAAATGTATATGATTTTAATTAATAGAAATTCTATTTATCAGTAGTTTTAAAATATTCTTTTATTATGGTTTTACTATTATAACTGATGCTTTATGTTTCTTGATTTTATTTGTTTTATGAGGAATGGTGGTTCTGTTTTTCCATTGTTAATACACAGAGTCTGGCTTCTTGGAGTTTCCATTTCAGTTTTTGTCTAATTTGTGCTCCTTTATTTTGTATTCTGTATTTGGTGAGAGTCTGTCTCTGCTCTATGTGTGTGACCATGATGAGAGATTCTGCTAGCATGTAGTGTCTGTATAAGGATCTATAGCAATCGGGTTTGTTTTGTTTCCTCAGAAGGTGGTGTATTGGTATTCTAGGACCCAGTGTAATATTTACCCTTGCTTTTTCACAGGTAGGGTTATTGTTGTTTGAGTCCTTGGTGTTATTACTGTTATGTTACAATGAGATTGCAGTATAGATTTTGAGTATCTTTTTTTGCGAGGTTTTGTGTTAGTTCACAATGTGCCTGGCAGTGGAAGGTGTTTGTGCTGCTGTTACTGTGAGGTGACACCAGAATTTGAAAATATCTTTCAGTATGATGAGCTGTAAGGGAAACATCCAAGCTCCATTGTTTGGGGGAATTTCAGTGGATGCACAGAGTTACAGAACTGGAGGTGCAGGATTTATATTGACATTCTGTCCCTTCCTATATATTCCAGACTTTACTCTCCTAGCCATATAGAATTAGTTGAATGAGGCTATCAAATAATTTTATAGTAGTTTTACTAGAAGTGTGAAATTGGCCAGCTTTTTAAAATTACGCAGAAGACCCTTAGGACTTTTTTCTATTAACACTTTTTTTTTGTAACCAATTTTAAAGCAGGATCCATGCTATAGAGGTGGGTGTGATGAAGAAATGTCATTTTGGCTCCCCCCCCCCCCAAAAAAAAAAAATTCTTCTGTCTAGAGACGCCACTGATTTTCTGTGACCTTAAGCATTAGTACAAGAAGGATTAAGGGGGGATGCTGGAGAGGCACACAAATGTATTAGCCCCCGGGCGCCGGAGATCCTTGGTGCGCCACTGGGTGCGAACTATATGGGGCCGCAAGCGGCAGCAAAGAGGAGTGGAGATTTGGTGGGCAGCGAGCAGTGCCCAACCTGCTCGCGATCCAGAAAACCACACAGTCAGCGGGCGTGATCGAGAATGATGTAGGAGTCGGCGCTGAGACCAAGGGGGCGCAAGGGAGAAGGCTCGCCTAGGGCACCTAATCCTCTTGTACCGACCCTGTCTCTGATACTTAATATGTGTTTAAATATGTTACTATACTTTGAAAAGTTACTATTATTGTTACTCAGTGGACCACTGATTTCTTCACATTCTTTCCTCCGTTGTATAGATTAAACACAAGTTTGCTCAACTCCAAGCCCTCTACATTAGGAATTCCAAAACCTTTAGGAAATGTGACCCCATTTTAGCACTTGAAAATTCACATGACCCCACTGGACAAGCAAAATAAATTAGCAGAGGTGTGGTCCCATCCCCACACTGCAGCATATCTCCTCTCTCAACATCCACCCCTCCAGTAGATCTCCGCTCTTGATCTCCCCTCCAGCTGGTCCTCTCTTACATCTCCCAGCTCCTCTCACCTCCCGAATCCATCTCTTACTTACCCCTCCAGCCCTTCTCACATCCCCCCCCCCAACAACTGATCCTCTCTCCCCAAGCTCTTCTTATAACCTCCAACTGATCCTCTGTTTTCCCATCCCCCGTTCCCTTACATTCATCCCCATCTTCTCATTCTCATTTCCCCGCCTGTCCTTCTCCTCTCCAGTCCTTTTTTCATATCCCCCCCAAGCTGATTCCCTCTCACCCAGTGCTGGTGCGAGAGTCTCCAGCCTCCCCAGGTGGTGACAATACGGAATCATGTGCCTTTCTTTTTCTCTCTCTCTCTCTGAACCCTGAAAGGACCTCTCTCACCCAATCTCTACCTCTTCCTTGTTTCCTGCACGACGAACCACTCGCAAGCCACGATCTCAACTTATGCCTCCACTGCACATTTAAAAAATGGCACCCTTGCATCACCCTACGGCTCCCTGCCCACTTCCGGCCCTGCTCTCACTCCCGGCTCCTCTTTTACATTCTCAGTCAATCTTCTTTTATTCCGTCTCCTCTCACCGTCTACTGCCAATCCTTCTCCAGCTGATCCAACCCTCAAACCCCTCCTGGAGCTGATTCCTCCCCTCAATCAGCCCTTTGACAAGGGTCAGCAGCAACATTTTTGCCTTTGGGCCCTGGGTCAAAGGTGGATGACAGGGGCAACATTTTTTTTTCTTGGCTAGGTTCCATGGTGGGTGAGGAGAGGAGTAGTGGCAATCTCCACTGGCCTGTCCATAGTCAGCCCTTAGCACCCCCAGTGGCTAATCCCAAAGCCAGACAGTGATCTGCAAGCAGCAGCAGCAGCAGTGTTAGTAATGAAAGTCAGCGTGGGGCCTGTGAGCCAGTGCAAGGCCCTAATTTTTCCATATGCAGGGCTTCCTGTTACCACAGGAGCTCATGTGAGGGTGGCGGCCCTGCAGGGCCTGGGAATGCGTGCTGACTCACAGGTCTCATGCTGCCTACCTCTACTACTGATGCTGGCACCTGAAGAGGGCGGCCAATTACGTCACTTGTGATCCTGGATGAAGGTTTTGGGGCCCTGACCCACGGTTTGGGAAGCCCTGCTCTACATCATACAGCTTTGCTAATCTGTGAAGAACCATTCCAGACTCTTGCAAGTTCTCTGACGTTAATACCTAGCGAGACTCTTCAAATAGCGAGGGGTGAATAATGACTATGGGGTTATTAAGCCTCATAGGTAACAATGCTTGAACTTTATAAAATGGAAGCTGCAGTAACCCTTTCATGCTTTTGGAGAAGGGACAGTGCAATGACTTACAGGAACAGAGCTCTGGACGGGTAATTCACTCAAGTATCTAATCCCGTCAAAGTAAAACAATGGACAATGCGCTGATCTAGGGGAACAGACTGTTGATTCACTTACAGGGTCTGTGAGTGGATAATCCACTCAAGAATGGATGAAGCCAGCATCTCTATCTGCCTGTGTCATTAAACTAGAATATTGGATTTCCCTGTCAGGAGCTCTCTTGGAATTTTCCTGAGTAAAGGATAATGATGGATCTCCCCATGTACCTGCAAGAGGGATATATGTGTGTGTGTGTGTGTGTATTTGTGTGTTGTTACTGTTGGCTTCATATGTAGCTGTTAATAATAAAAATGAGTATCATATTTCTTGCCCATTGTGTGATTAAAGTCCCTGTAAAAGACCCACTATCCCCTCACAATGTAACACAGTACAGTATATGCCACATTAACAGCCCCACTGGGCAAGGACATTTCTAGAATTCTGTTACACAAAATGCACTACACAAAGCGCAAAGGATTCATCTATTGTTATAGTCTATGATTTCTATATGTGTCCTTTGCCAGAATCGTCTTAAGTCAGAACATACAGTTAATAGGTGAGAATCTGCTGTAGATCTCATGTAGTTTCACCCTTGTTTCTTGAGCTGAGGGAGACTCGAGCAATAATACACATAAAGTGTTGAAACTGGAAACACTAACAGGCTGGCGAAACTGTGCATTTCAAAATGTATATGCAGTAACTCAAGGCAAAAAGGTACCAAGGCCACTATCTTGTCCATATTTTCTGCTAAGGGCTATTTACACAAAATTCAAGTGGTACAGAAATAAATTTAAGAGCTATGGAGACGGGCGTGCGTGCGTGTGCGTGCGTGCGTGCGTGTGTGTGTGTGTGTGTGAGGGCATACCCCTCTGCAGTTTGGGCTCCCACCTTTGTTCAGCAGTGAATTGACTGTTTCGCTGCCCAGACTCCTGGAGCTTGAGAGAACCTGAGTCCTGTTGCTGGGCCTGATGAAGGAGCACAGACCAGCTGGGAGAGGAAGTGTCTCGGAGTCCCTGTGATCCGCTAATTCCATCACCGGGGTGGGGAATGACTCTGTGGGGACAGCTGTCTCCAGTATATTCCCCAAGTATCTTCACAGGCTCCAGCAGAGGGGAGAGATTGGTTTGAGCTGTGGGGTCAGAGAGCAATAGGAAGCTGGAGAAACCTCTGGACCTAGAGCTACCTTGTTGGTGGGAGAATGTCTGAGTCCCAGTGAAGAACAGCAAAGACAAGTTCTTCAGATTTCAGCAGCACACTAAACATGACTCAATCAATAAGCCCCTGGTAATTATCTTGGATGCCTGCTGGGGGGGATTTTGGAGACTCTGGATGCTTCATTAACGAAGTGTTCCCTGAATATAAGTTCCTTATCTCAAAATGTGAACATTTTGGTCCATAATCAAAAGATGTTGTGTCCCGCGGCCGTGGCAGGCCATGACCGCTGTCCCCTACCTCGTCTGTGGCGGTGACCCGCCGCGGCAGCCTCAGGGGAAACCCCTGACCGGGTGCTCGGTGCCCTGGCGCGGGTCCCCGGCCTGACCGTCGGGGGGAGAGCTGTCCCTGCTCTGCCCCTGCACCGTTCCTGCAGCCGTTCCTGCAGCCGTTCCTGCACCGTTCCTGCACCGTTCCTGCAGCCGTTCCTCCATGGAGGAAATCAAAGATGGCCGCCGCCATCTTTAGGCGCAAGGCCGCACCCCCTTCACTAATTTAAAGGGACCTGATCCCTTTAACAAGTCTCACCTGTCCTGGATCAGCCTGAGCAGAGGAAGTATATAAGGGAGCTTCCTCTGCTCATTCTCTGACTTGGCAACGTCCTCCAGCATTGTCTAGCCTGCTTGCCTCGGTGAGTTCTTGAGCTTCGGATCCCTGTTCCTGTTTCGTCTTGGTCTTCCCGGTTCCTGACTTTAGATTGGCTTACAGTGATTCTCTGGTGTGCGACTCGGATTGGCAAGTGGTGATTCTCTGGTGTGACCTTGGACTGGCAAGTGGTGATCCCTCGGTGTGTGACCTCAGCCTGGTAAGCGACGACTCTCAGGCTTCTGATCTTGGACCCCTCCTGGACTCCGTCTCCAAGGGCCCGGCTAAGTCCCAGTGGTCTGGGTCCCTACAGGCTCCTCCCGGGGGGACCGCGGACTTCCAGGGCGAAGCTCCAGTCAGCCCTTGCACCGATACCGCAACTCCTCGGGGTCCACCTAAGTCCCAGCGGTCTGGGTCCCTACGGGCTCCTCCTGGGGGGATCACAGACTTCCAGGGGTGAAGATTCAGCTCCTCCTCTAGCCTCTTCATCTGTCTGCAGTCGTCTCCGCCTCCAGAGCCGAGGGTCAACTGCGCTCCTCTTCTGTTCTGCCTCGCCACCCGACGAGAGAACCTACGGAACCTCCGCAAGGTATACCATCCTCTCATCAGCCCAAGGGTCCACAAGCCTGAGCATAACAAAAGATTTCTTCGAAAGAACAGCTTGGAAGAATAAGTTTTGGAAGAGGTGAAAAAATGTGGAAAAAAGGTGAAAAAATGTGAGCATGGCTCTGATTCAAAATAAAAACAATTTACGTTGCAAGATGGACCTTTTGGAAAATCATATTTGGCACTAGAATTTAACCGGTCGATTTTAAAAGCATTGCTCACGCAAGAAATGGCCACATACGGGCGTATGCGGGCCTCGCACGAGCAACGCGCATTTTAAGAAGCCGCAAAGTATGTGCGTACATACCTGTATACCTGTGTGCGGGTCAAGAAGAAAGGGGTGGAAAAGGGGCGGGGAACGGGCATTTCAAGGCGGGGGCCAAGATTTATGCGCGTAAATCTGCATTTTGAAAAAGGTGACCAAGGAACGCATCAGCTCGTTATCCGTGAAACTTTTCTTCTAGTCCTGATGAGGAGAGAGTCGGGAGGTCTCGAGTTTTAGGAGGTTTAGCATAGCGAGCGAGTTTGGAGTCAAGTGGGGGGGGGGGGGGGGGGGGCTTGCAGGATGAAGAACCAGGATGGTCTTGAAGACCTCGATATGAACTGGGCAAACTGGTGGACCACCTGTAAAAACTGGCTTTACCCTCGCACGAGCATATTTTAAAATCCACCTGCAGAAGTGCGTAAAAGCCGCTAAAGCCCTAGCCAAAATACGCGCAAAAGGGGCTCTTTAAATGATACGTGCATGCTTGCGCATTGATTCACGCGTTTATGGGCACAGGCGCGTTCCCTTTTAAAACAACCTTTAAGCTTGCAGAATTTTCCTAAAGTCAGGGATGGCCCCTTAGTAGAAGTTCTCCACTTTTCTGCAGACACCATCCCCCCCAGTTAATAAGTTTTATTTTCTTCCATTTGGGAATTGTAAGGGGAACTCCTGAAAAATGACAGAAGAGGGCTCAACTAGAAATGAATAGTTTGAATTGACAGCATTTTTAGGATAATATAGAGTATCGAGCGGTATGTGAGCAGGACTGTGCGTGGGGCAAACGAGGGTGCGCCCGGCACTGCCACACTCTTTTCTAACACGTCCTTACTGTATTGACCCAAAAGTTAGGACTTGGCCAGAGAAATGGTGCCATTTGAATATCAATACTCACCCTCCGGGACTTAACCCAGCTAAAGTTGCTGGATAGTTAGGGGGCGGAGTAAGAATGTTCTGGGCCTAGATTCATTATGCCACGATGTTTTTCCCGCAAGAGGTTCCCACTGCCGCAGTGGCCCCTTCCCCAAAAAACATTGCAGTGATGTGGTGTGTTCTTTTGTATCGCGGCCAAATAGCACGGTATAAAAGAATGCAGTGAGCGTCCATGTAATGCGATGGCGGCCCCCACCTCAAGGGACCACCATCGCCTTAAAGAGCTGCTAGCCTCCCCCCCCCAAAAAAAAAAATGTGCCACCAAAATTGGAAGTTAAACCCGGGGTTGCCACTTGAGGCAGCCCTGACTGCCCAGAAATGAAAAGAATAGTTGCTCATGCAGTGATGGCCCCCCTCCAAAGTGTTTAAAATAAAATATCTTGTGCTGGGCGCCCAACCCCCCCCCCCCTTATTAATAGGGCCCCAGGCCCCTGACACCTGCATTGGCCCCGGGGTGCCCACTCACACCCAGTCCTGTTCACACCACACCATTTCCAAAATGGCATCGACCTGCATTTTCCCTCAGTCATGTGACCTTCCCCATGTGGCTAGGCCAAGGTCTGGTCAGCACCATTTTGGAAAATGGTGCTGACCAGACCGAGTGCAAGTGGGTGCCACGGCCCTGATCAGGACCCTCTACACATTTTAAAGGTTCGGGGGGTCTGGTCTCTCATTTTTGTTTTGCCCCTTTGAGGGGGTTAGGGGGTGTTGGGTGCCCAGGACCCTATTTAATGTTGGACTTTACGGGGGTGGGCCACCCGGCTCAACATATTTTATTTAAGAACTTGGGGGGGCCACCCAGTACAATGTAATTTTAGTTAAAGCACTTTTTGGGAGGCCATCACTATGGATGAACTATTTTGACATTGTGGGCAGTCGGGACCACCTCAAATGGAAGCCCCAGGTTGAACTGGGTGTCAGCACTGACCCCCCGCTCAACTTTTTCTTGAGCCACAAGATTTTTAAAATATTTTTATCAGCACTTTAAATGTGAGGCAGGAGTCTCTGGATCTGCATTAGGGTCCCAGGCCTCCCGCTTCACATTTACTGTTTTTCGAAAGGTTGTAGATATTTTATTGCAGATGACCATCTTCTTGGTAGGCTGCAATAAAATATTTGCATGAGATTGCCTAGTAATGACCTTCTGTGCCTGCATCTGCATTATTCATGCATGCAAATCGCGTGCCAAGAAAGTCATTGTAGAAGGAGGTCTGGTGCCACCGGGTGTGCAAACTGTGCAATTGCACAGGGCGGCACACCCAATGGAGCGGTGTTGGGAGCAAGGAGAGACCCAATCCCACCGGCGGCGGAAGAGGAGGCCCATGGTGCCACCAGTAGACCCGATCCCACCAGTGGCAAAAGAAGAGAAGGCCCGTGTGCCTCTGGTGACCCGATCCCACTGGAGGTGGAAGAAAGGAGGTCCTTGGTGCCACTGGTGAACCTGATGCCACCAGCAGCAGAAGAAGGAGGCTTCAGAGGAAGCCCATCTGGCAGCTCCTCCTCTGGTGCTGGCCCTGCGGTATTGAACACTTGCAGTACTAGAACTTCCTGTATTCTCTCGCGGGAAGAGAATAAGGAAGTGCTAGCACCGCGAGTGTTGAATTACCACGGAGCCAGCACAGGAATAGGAGCTGCAGAACGGCTTTCTCTGCAAAGAAGGAACAGGCTGGCATAAGCAGTGGAAGAGGGAATGACCCATGGACCCTGACTGCCAGGTCTGTATTTTTTATGTGAATGAATGGGAGGTTGCATGTGATGAGTGTGTGTGTGTGTGTTTGTGTGTGTGTGTGTGTGTGTGTGTGAACAGGAGGCTGCCTGGGATGGGGGTGTGTGTGTGTGTCTGTGAAAGGGAGGCTGCCTGGAGTGTGTGTGTGTGTGTGTGTGTGTGTGTGTGAACAGGAGGCTGCCTGGGATGGGTGTGTGTGTGTGTGTCTGTGAAAGGGAGGCTGCCTGGAGTGTGTGAGTGTGTGTGTGTGTGTGTGTGTGTGCGCGCATGCATGCATGGGACCCTTCCTGGGATGAGCAGAGATGTGTGGTGTGAGAATGGGAGCTTGCCTGGGATTTGGGTGGATGTGAATAGGAGCCCTGCCTGGGGGTGTATGTGTGTGTGTAAATGGGAGCTTCTCTGGGGTGGGGGTGGGGGGTGTGAGAGAAAGACAGAGGAAAATGGGGGTGTAGATGAATTCCAACCTGCCAGCAGCTGAAATGAAGATGAAGGGCCTGATAACTGCTGGTAGATCCCAACCAAAGAGAACTGAAGACGGCTTGCGGTTTGCCTGAGAGGAAGCATATGTGTGTATGAGCTTATGTGCATGTAATATAAAAAAGAGAGGAGAAAGTTTGTTCATCCCACTCCACTACTCTATAACAATCCCAGGGTGACTGGAAATCAAAAAGTTCCCAGGTATGGAGAGTGTGAATTTTTAAAAATCCTTTTTAGTTTTATTTTTCAGGTGTTATTTGCTGTGTCTGCTGTTTAGAAATATTTTATTGGTGTTTGGGGACTTTTAAAAAAACTTGTATATGAGTTTTTAATTATTTGATCTTTTATTCATCAGCTTTTAAAAAATATTATTATTAGTATGTTTTTAGTATTATGACTATGATTTATTTTATTTCTTGATTTTATTGTTTGATGTTTGAAGAATGGTGATTCTGTTCTTTTCATTGTTGCACTGCACAGAGTGTCTGGCTTCTTGCAGTTTCCAGTTCAGTTTTTCTGTATTTGGTGAGGGTCTGTTTATGTTCTGCATGTGTGACTGAGGTGAGGCATTCTCCTAATAAAAAGTGTATTTGGGCTTTCAGAGGGTCAAGCCCACACCCAACACACACATCATAATAGGCCTAATACCATATGTGTTCCAAGTGTCTTTTTGCAGGGATTTCAGATTCAAAATGGCACTGGCCAGCCTCTCATCATAGAATTCACGTTAGAACCTGCTGGTGGCGCGCGTTGTCCTGCCCGTTCTAACGCAGGTTAGTATATAGATCACAAAATGCTTATTATAGCTCTCCCTGCACCATCCATAGCACGCAACGGGAGAAGCTGCTTAACATGAAAACGGGCAATTTAAAATGCATGTTCAGATCTCCTGTAGGAATTTGCAATTGCCATTTATTTGGTTTATATTCTGCTTTCAGACACTTTAAGTAGATTTCATTCAGGTACTGTAGGGCTCTTTGATGATGAGATGTGGGGCTGCAGCCTGTAGATATATAAATATTTCAGAGGGCATTGATAAGCTGCCTTTTCACATCTCTGCCAGTGGCCATGGAATTCTGCTTCTGAGAGCCATTAACAGCAGACCAGACTGAAAGTGACAAGAACTGATTAACACAGCATGGGCAACTGTACAAAAAAATGTATGGCAGTAGATTTAACAGCCAACACTGCCTTGTATCAACTTGGTTAACCAAAATGAAATCTATGGGGTCCATATTCAGCCATTGTGGCGGCTCGGCAAATTAGCTGGATAAACTTATCTAGCTAATTTAGCTGGGATATTCAGCGTCACAGCAGCCCATTTTCTGCACCTGAATTATCCAGCTAAAAACTTAACCAGAAGCCACTTATTCTGGCTAAATGGCATTCACTGACCATAGCCAGATAAGTCTGACTTATCCGGCTAAGTTTTTTTTTTAATATTGGTTTCTATGTTTTTAATCAGTTAGCAATGCATAATAGGATACTGAGTTCTATCCCATGAATTTTAATTTCTTCATATGGATTTTTAGTAACATAGTGGATTGTGGCCAATAAGGACCATTGGCCCACTATTATAACACCTCTTAGCTCCAAGTGCTTGCAACATAGTGTCCCGCACCATGCTGCTTCCAGAGCCATGTATTGCACTTCCCGCTCCTTTGAGCTTCTCTTATAGACCTGGCAACCAGGACTCCCCTGGGTACTGGCTAAGGACGCCTCTGCAACCAGCCAGTGCCTCAGCAATAGGGTTCCAGCACTTGTCATCGGTTCTCATTGCCTTGTATTCCTGCTGTGTTCCTGTGTCTCCTGCCTCACTTGCCATTCCTCCTGTGCCTCCAGCCTGTCCTTGTATCCCTCGGTTCCCAGCCTTGCCTTCCTTTCTCTGTCTCCTTGCTCTCCCTCTCAGACTGTCTTCCTTTTGATGATCCAGACCGTCTTGGACTCCGTTTGACCTCTGTCTGCCCTGACCGTTGCCTGGACTTCACATCTGCTCATATCCGCCTGCTCTGACCATTGTTTAGAATTTGCATTTGCTCCCAGCCATCTGCCCTGAACTTCACCCAGACTTCGTTTCTCCATTCCTTGCCTGCCTTGACCCAACTGGGTCACTCCAAGTCCTGCTGGACCCCAGACCCAAAGGCTCAACCGTGCAGAGAGGTGGCCGGAACAGATGAACGCACCAGTGTTGCATCCGTCGCTGCTCGACGCCCTCATTCCTCTGTGGCTCGACGCCCTCTTACCTCTGTGGCAACTCCCTCCGGGTCTGATGGACTGCTAGCTGCCGCAAAGTCTTCTTGCCGTCTCTCTCCAGCGTCCCTGGATCGGCACGACACTGCGGATCCGCCATGTTCCTGATGACGTAGGGCACATGCGCACTCCAATGTATGTACCAGCAAGGGCGCAAAACCTCGGGGGTGTCCCCCTGAGATGACGTCATCCGCTTCCAATATATAAGGTCTCAGTATTTGCTAACGAATCGAGTTAGCAAGGGGATTCGTCCTATGCTACTCTGCCTCCTCGGATTTACCAGGTGTACCCGCTCCTCGGGGGCCTCGCTCTCTTTTCTTTATTTCAGATTGCCGATAGGAACCGGTACTCGCTCCTTGAGGACCCATGTTCCTGAATACTCTGAAGATTCTCTACTATCTGGAAGCTATCGCAGATACAGACATTTGTGAGTTATCTTTATTTCAGTTTGCCGATAGGAACCGGTACTCACTCCTTGAGGGCCCATGTTCCTAAACACTGAAGATTCTCTACTGCCTGGAAGCTATTGCAGATACAGACACTTGTGAGTTACCACCACTCTCTCAGAACTTTCCCTGGAACCAGGTACTTGCTCCTCGAGGGCCTACTGCGCTTCTTAAGACCTTATGTGAGTGTTGTCATCTAGTTCTGGCTATGAACGCAGCATACCCTGTCTACTCACTATCTATAGTTTCTCTACAGCTCAACCCTGGGATCGCTGAGGGACTTCAGCCATGCCGGGCATATCTGCTCACTACTGCCACCTCTGGTGGTTGTACTAACCTATCTAATAAAAGAACTATCTGTGTCTGTCTCCGTACTCAAGCCTAGCCGGTGGTCCGTCTCAGGATATCCTCCTGGGGGCGCAGCCATCTGCCATTGGCCCAAGGATTCACCTATCTACATTCCTCTACAGCTGAGTGTCCTCTCCAAGCACTCCGCTGGTACAGTGTGCCAACTCCTCCTTCCACAGGAGCTGAAGCATAACAAATTGCTACTCCCTAGCAAACCTAACAAGATTGCTAATTCCTCATGGGATCATAACAGATTGCTAACTCCTTCCTCTGTAGGAGTTAGTTCCCAACAGGCTGCTAACTCTTCCCCCTCTTGAGTAGAACCTAACAGACTGCTAACTCCTCCCTTCGTGGGAGCTATAATCTAACAGATTGCTAACTCCTCCCTCTCCAGGAGCTGATCCATAACAGATTGTCAACTCCCATCTGCTTGCTCCTCCCACCAGACAGCAGATTCGTAACAACCAGATTCTCTGACCTGGTCAGGGAGTGTATCTACGGCCAACTGCAGGGGCCTGGCCCATGGTTCCATGGCTCAGGGAGTGTCAATCCTGCAGCAGTACAAGGGATCCCTTTTTTCTGGAATGTTACAAATATCTTCTCTCTATGTTCCTATATAGTGTACGCTGCGGGTAGTTTGGATCGAGAAGGAGTCGAGTTAGCCGGCTAAGATATCAAAGTTATCTGGAAAACTTGTCTGGCTAACTCTGGTCTGGCCATAGGGCTGTTCTAAAGCTAGCCGGACAAACTTATTGGGCCAACTTTAAGATAGCAGCGGTGCTGCCGCGCCAGTGAGTATCCCAGCCAAGTTAGCGGACAAGTTTATCCGGTTTAACTTACCAGGCCGCACAGTGGCTGAATACGGACCCCATAAAAACCTAGAGCATGACTGCAGATGAAGACCATATGACCCATTCAATTTGCTCATGTGCATCTTCTGCTCAGCTTTAAAGTCCCTTCCTCTCCCTCCTTATTTGCCCCATGCTTTCTTGAGTTCAGATACTGTCCTTGTCTCCATCATCAGCACAGGAGACCATTCCATGCATCGGCCACCCTTTCTGTAAAGAAATATTTTCTTAGATTATTCCGGAGTCTAACCCCTTTCACCCTCATCCCATGAGCCCTTGTTCTAGACCCTCCTTTCCTTTAAAGAGGCACGTCTCCTGTGCATGGAAATGTAAATGTCTCTATCATATCTCCCCTTTCCCTCTTTTCCTATGCTTTATTATGAAGACTGTTCATTGACCATTATAGTGGCTTGCCAATGGTGAGAGAGGGAAGGTACAACTGCATCAGGCTTGGTTAAACCCTAACAGTAGTGGTAGGGCTGCAGTAGGGCCGCCATAGCCAAACTGACTACCTTGTGGTATCCCGGCACGGTTAGAACCCTAACAGCAGAAATACAATTACAGGCTTTCAAGAAGGCTGTGGTAACCTGCAGGCAGTGGTGGCTCAAGGCAAATCTGCTGCCTGAGGCAAGGGATGAGATGGTGCTTCCCCCCTCCCACCAAAGCATGGGACAGGTCATGTCATCAAAGGGGGTTCTCTTTGTAGGTCTGGACCTTTTGGTGATTTGAAATGCTGCGGAAGGGGAAAGCAGAAGTCAGAATCCCCAGAGTGTCACTTATAATGTTTCTAGGAAGCAGGCAACCCTGCTACATCCCAGCAGCCCTAAGAGCTGCCTCTCTCCTCTTTTCTCCAGCATTTTCCCCTGGAGCAGTGGAAGATAGGTGAACGATGCGGGTCTCTCTGTGGCACACTCTCTCCGGGCCGTTTCAAGGGCATTAGACACCCAAGGCGAACTTTACAGCCTTATGTCTGTGCCCCCTGCCACACACAATTAAAAATTTGCATTTGTAATAATCAATTTTACATGAAAAAGGGCATTGAAAGAATACTGTTTTGAAGTAAAATATCACAACCCCTCAAAAAAAGCAAAAAACACTTTTGTAGTGCCTATAGTATTAAGCCTATTGTAACGATGTTGGGTATGGGCTTTGCCCTCAGAAAGCCCAGGATAAACTGAATTACAATATAGCAAACCTCCCACTCTATAAGAGTACGAACTGCCGGCACTCAAACAGTAAAATCCTTAACTATGAAAACAATGTTGCAAATATTACACCAAGCCACAATCACAAATACACCTCCTATTAGGAAAACAGAATAAGCCAGGCTGCTATAGATCCCTATACAGAAACTACATGCCAGCAGAATACCTCACCTTGGTCGCACATGCAGAACACAGACAAACCCTCACCAAATACAGAATAAAGAGACCATAAAATATAAATGGAAAAGTGCAGACAAAAACTGAACTGAAAACCGCAGCAAGCCAGACTATATGCAGTGCAAAAATAGAAAAATGAAAATACTATTCCTCAAAACAATAAAATCAAGGAATATAAAACATCAGTCATAATAGTAAAAACATACTAATAAAAAAATAAATATTTCAAAACAGCTAATGAAGAGATTAACAGCAAATAATTAAAAAATCCTACAAAAATTATTAAAAATTTCACAGACATCAATTACAAATTTCAAAATAGCAACATATCAAATAACACCCAATAATTATAAATAATGATAAAACAAATTCCTGCTTTCCATACCTTGGATCTTTTGATTTTCAGTTACCCTGAGATTGCTGTGGATTAGTGTGGGGATCAGGGAAGGGTATCTTTTTTCTCTCATGCACATACACATATGTTAAGAAAATATGAACATAAGAATATAAGACTTGCCATACTAGGTCAAACCAAAGGTCCATTAAGCCTAGTATCCTGTGTCCAGCAGTGGCCAATCCAGGTCACAAGTATCTGGCAGGATCCCAAGGGATAGATAAAGTCCATGCTAATTATCCAGAGATAAGAAATGGATTTCTGCAACTCCACCTTAATATTGTTCTGCTCAGTGGAACTTGTCTAAATATTTTTTAAATGCAGCTATAGTAACAATTTTCACCACATCCTCTGGCAACAAATTCCATATTTTAATTATGCGCTGAGTAAATAAATATTTTCTCTTATTAGGTTTATCACCTAGTAACTTCATTGTGTGGGCCCTAGTCTTTGTATTTTTTGAAAAAGTAAACAATTTATTTATTTTTATTTAAATTCTTTTAATATACCGATGCTCAAGACCAGGTCTTATTGTACCGGTTTACAATAAACTAGGGGGTAAACCAGTTAACACTGAAAGCGAAAGTTACATTACAACAGGGAATGTGGAACAAGGCTGTTAGAAAAAAAGGGATAGATTAACAATTTCTAACTGGAGAGAGTAATTGCTTACATGGTAAGAATTATATACAATTTACTAGGGATGTGAATCGTGTCCTCGATCGTCTTAACGATCGATTTCGGCTGGGAGGGGGAGGGAATCGTATTGTTGCCGTTTGGGGGGGGTAAAATATCGTGAAAAATCGTGAAAAATCGTTAAAAAAATCGAAAAAATCAAAAAAATCGAAAAAACCGGCACATTAAAACCCCCCTAAAACCCACCCCCGACCCTTTAAATTAAATCCCCCACCCCCAAATAACTTAAATAACCTGCGGGTCCAGCGGCGGTCCGGAACGGCAGCGGTCCGGAACGGGCTCCTGCTCCTGCATCTTGTCGTCTTCGGCCGGCGCCATTTTCCAAAATGGCGCCGAAAAAATGGCGGCGGCCATAGACGAAAAAGATTGGACGGCAGGAGGTCCTTCCGGACCCCCGCTGGACTTTTGGCAAGTCTCGTGGGGGTCAGGAGGCCCCCCACAAGCTGGCCAAAAGTTCCTGGAGGTCCAGTGGGGGTCAGGGAGCGATTTCCCGCCGCGAATCGTTTTCGTACGGAAAATGGCGCCGGCAGGAGATCGACTGCAGGAGGTCGTTCAGCGAGGCGCCCGGAACCCTCGCTGAACGACCTCCTGCAGTCGATCTCCTGCCGGCGCCATTTTCCGTACGAAACGATTCGCGGCGGGAAATCGCTCCCTGACCCCCGCTGGACCTCCAGGAACTTTTGGCCAGCTTATGGGGGGCCTCCTGACCCCCACGAGACTTGCCAAAAGTCCAGCGGGGGTCCGGAAGGACCTCCTGCCGTCCAATCTTTTTCGTCTATGGCCGCCGCCATTTTTCGGCGCCATTTTGGAAAATGGCGCCGGCCGAAGACGACAAGATGCAGGAGCAGGAGCCCGTTCCGGACCGCTGCCGTTCCGGACCGCCGCTGGACCCGCAGGTTATTTAAGTTATTTGGGGGGGGTTCGGGAGGGTGGGGGATTTAATTTAAAGGGTCGGGGGTGGTTTTTTAGGGGGTTTAGTGTGCCGGCTCACGATTCTAACGATTTATAACGATAAATCGTTAGAATCTGTATTGTATTGTGTTCCATAACGGTTTAAGACGATATTAAAATTATCGGACGATAATTTTAATCGTCCTAAAACGATTCACATCCCTACAATTTACACAGTGGAGTCGATTAGGCAAGTTATATGAGAGCACAGTTAGCAGCAAAACAGTTCCTTTGTGCGGCGGAAAGGGGACGCAACCGTGGGGTGTTGGTCCGTGTGGATTACCATAAGGCTTCTTCAAGGATATGCTTGGGCGAACAGCCATGTTTTTAATTTTTTTCTGAATGTGATATGACAATGTTCCTGGCGGAGATCTGGCGGGAGAGAATTCCAGTGATGCGGACCGGCAGTTGATAGCGCTCGTTTTTCAATGGCGTTGTGTATAGCGGATTTGTTCAGGGGAACCTGGAGGGAGTCTCTGTATGCAGATCTGGTAGGTCTTGCTGAGGAGTGTGGTTTGAGGGGTATGGTGAATTGGAGAGAGGATTGCTGAAATATGGTTTTGTGAATGATGGTCAGTGTCTTGAAGAGAATTCTGTAGCGGATGGGTAGCCAGTGAAGTATTTTTAGAATCGGTGTGATGTGGTCCATACGGCGAAAGTTTGTGAGTATCCTGGCTGCAGCGTTTTGCAGCATTTGAAGAGGTTTGGTAGAAGAGGCCGGGAGACCAAGCAGCAGCGCATTACAATAATCAATTTTTGAGAATAGTATGGCTTGAAGGACCGAGCGGTAGTCATGGAAGTGTAGGAGAGGTCTTAACTGTTTTAGGACCTGTAGTTTGTAAAAGCCTTCTTTAGTGGTGTTGTTAATGAATTTTTTAAGGTTCATTCTGGAGTCTAGGATGGCTCCTAGGTCTCTCACTTGATTTACTAATGGTGTATTAGTAGTGTTGGCTAGTGGGTTATTATCATTGGGGGAAATGACCAGCAGTTCTGTCTTGGACGTATTGAGAACAAGGCTGAAGCTTGTGAGGAGGAGGTTAATGGCGTGAAGGCAGCTATTCCAATAGTTTAGAGTGTCGGAAACGGGATCCTTGATGGGGATTAGGATCTGCACGTCGTCCGCATAAATGAAGTAGGTGAGGTTGAGGTTATTGAGTAGTTGGCATAGGGGGAGAAGATATATGTTGAATAGGGTCGGCGAGAGCGAGGAACCCTGGGGAATTCCTTGCTTGGCCGCTACAGGGTGAGACTCTTTGTTGATTATTTTTACTTTGTAATACCTGTCACTTAGAAAGGATTTTAACCAGAGGAGTGCAGAACCTGAGATGCCTATTTCCATCAGACGGTTGATGAGGATTGTGTGGTTAACTGTGTCGAACGCTGCTGAGATGTCTAGCAGAGCTAGCAAGTATGATTGACCTTTGTCGAGGCCCATCAGGATGTTGTCCGTTAATGAGAGTAGGAGAGATTCTGTGTTTCTGCGTTTCCTGAAACCGAATTGTGATGGGTATAGAATGTCGTGGGAGTCGAGGTAGTCTGTGAGTCGAGTATTGACCAGTTTTTCCATTAGCTTGGCTATGAAAGGTAGGTTGGCAATGGGGCGAAAATTTATAGGGTTGGATGGGTCCAAGTTAGGTTTTTTTAGTAATGGTTTCAGAGAAGCTGTTTTTAAAGTGTCTGGGACTGTTCCGTGAGTGAGGGAACAGTTTATGATGTTGGCCAGAGGTTTGGCGATGATGTTTGGGATTGTGAGAAGGAATTTGGTCGGGATTTGGTCTATTGGGTGCGATGAGGGCTTCATTTTCTTGATGATAGATTCGATTTCCAAGGATGATGTAGGATCAAAAGATTCTAGGGACCGTTTGTGTATTGATGGGGCGTGGTTTTGCTCAGGTGGAGGCTGGGAGTTTGGAGTGGGGTTGGAAGATGTCAGCGGAATAAGTAAATTTTTGATTTTGTTGTCGAAAATCAGCTCAGAGGATTTGTTTTGTGCTTCTTCTTCTGGGATGATTGGAGGAATAGGGGTGGTGAGTGCTGCAACATATGAGAATAGTGTTTTTGGGTTGTATAGGAAGCCGTGTATTCTTTTGGCGTAGAAATCCCTTTTGGTACGAAGAATGGTGGCCCTATAGTAGCTCATTGTGGTTTTGTAGGAGGCCAGTGCGGTGGAGGTGGGATCCTTCTGCCAGTGTTGTTCTTTATGTTGTAGGTCTTGTTTGAGTTTTCTTAATTCTGATGAGAACCAGGGTTTTTTGTTAGTACGGGCAGGGTTGATATTTTTGGATGTCAAGGGGCATATTTTATCAGCTGCTGAGCGAGTGATAGTTAGCCAAGAGTTCATGGCGGTGTCCGCATTTGTGAGGTCCAGGTTAGTTAGGTCCTTGGTGAGAGTGTTGCTGAGGGCTTCCATGGAGCATGGTTTTCTGAATTGGATCGAGGATTTATGGATGTTGGAGGTCGGTTTTTTCTTTATGGATAGTTCAGTTTCTATCATCGAGTGATCTGACCAGGGGATGGGGGTACAGGAACAACCAATTAATGTTTACTCATTCCACTCCACTCATTTTATAGACCTCTATCATATCTCCCCTCAGCTGTCTCTTCTCCAAGCTAAAGAATCTTTAGACTTTCTTCATAGGGGAATTGTTCCATCCCCTCTGTACCTGGAGGATGTAATTTGCCCTATTATATCCTCCAAGTACACTATTTGATTTAGTTATCTTTATTTGAAATTTTTGTATCGCTTATGTATAAGCACCAAGCAATGTAAAGGTAATATAATCATAAAAGTATAAATATCATGACAAAACTTTAAAAACATATAATTTATTTCTGCTGAATTATCACTTTTGAATATAATTTCTGGCATTGGTATCTCTCTTACATCTTCCTCAGTGAAGACCGAAGCAAAGAATTAATTTAGTCACCCTCTGCTACATTCTCTCTCTCTCACACACGCACATATATAGATGCTCTCACACATGCTCTTTTACACACACCAAATACACTCACAAATGCTTCACACATAACATGCTTTTTCTCACACACTCTGTCCACACACAGATGCTGTTACCATATTGCTCTTTCACACACACACACAACCTCACACTGCTTTCATAACATACCCAAAGAGATGCTCTCACACACATACTCTCACATATTGCTTGACACACCCACACACTGTCACACACCACATGCTCTTTTCATACACACTCACAAGGCTCACATGCTTTCACTTACACACACACACATACAGATGTTTCGCACACACAAGATGCACACACAACACACAGATGCACCACACAGATGCAACACACACACACACACAGTATGCTCTGTCCACTCCACACATATTCTCTTTCATACACATACTCTCTCCACAAACAACACACATACACTCTCCCCTCTTTACTTTTCTTTTTAGCAAGGGGGCCTCATTTTATTCTGCTGCCGGCAGCCGCTGGTCCTCCTTTCCTTCAGCCGCTGGTGGATTGGGCTCTGCTGGTGGCGCACTGGACCTTGTCCTTCTTCAAGCCATCGGCAGCACGCTGGGCTTCCTCCCTTCTTCAGCGACTGGTGGGTTGGGTTCTTACTGGCGGCCTGCTGGGTCTCCTCCCTTCTTCAGCCTCTGACGGGTTGTGTTCCACCTGTAATGCATTGGGCCTCCTCCCTTCTTCAGTCTCCAGTAGACTGGGCTCCACTGGTGGTACACTGGGTTTCCTCCCTTCTTCAACTGCTGGCAGGTTGGGTTCTGCTGGCAGCCCACTGATCCTTCACACTTTTTTGGCCGTCAGCAGGTTGGGCTCCACTAGGGCCTGCTGGGCTTTTTCCAGACATCGAAGTTTGGACTTTTCTTCCAGTCCACAAGCATGTTGGTAATGTTATGTCTGACAGCAAGATGAGGCGGCCATTGGAACGACCGTTCAGGGAAAGCACATTTTGCCACTCCAAAATTTTGCCACCTGAGGCAGCCGCTTCACTCTACCTCATTATAGAACTTCCCATGCCTGCAGGGGCAGGAAGAGTTCATGGTCAGAATCAAAAGCATCAGTGAACATGAGTTGGTCAGATGGTTTTAGGCAATGACCTCAACTAGTTTGATGGATTTTATTGTAACCATATTGAGGTGTTCATGAGATCGCAGGATATCAAATGGGAAAATAAAGTAAAGTACAGTTACAAAACTGGGTGGTATGAAATAGAAGAGGGCCCTGAATTAAATATGGGACTGTAAGATTGAAAGAGGAAGTCAACAGAGCCTGGAATTTCCTACCAGCAGAGGTGGAGGAGGTCAGCGCTTGTAATAGAATTTGGACATGCTTAGGTCAGATATGGAAGGCAGTGGTAGGAACAGGGTTGAGAGGTTGACTAAACCTAGTGACACAGCAGGACATGGATTGGGTTGGTAACCCAGCAGGCCACAACGCCACAACTCTCCAGAACCAACTACATTAGTGCCTTGCAAGTGGTAGCCAGGCACTGTCCAGCAAGGCCACAGGGACCTACATGGCCAAATATTTGGGCAACAGCCTCACTGGTTTTGATGAATGCTTGGATTGTCACATGGCTTGGACAAGATGAGAAAAGAGGGAGCTGGTGAGTGTTGGATTGGGTATAGAAACTTGGATGCTCATCTGTCAGGTAGCCAAAAAGAAAGACAACAAAAATTTATGTGAATAAAGAGCAATATCCCTACAAGTGGTCAAGCTTCTGTGACCGATAGCAATATGAACTGGAATAACTGCACAGAATGGATGGGGCAGATGGCCTTTTTTCTACCATCTTATACTATGTTACTGTGTTACAATCGGTATTACATACACTTTTTTCATGTAAAGTAAATCTCTTTGCATAAATGCAGAATTTATTTTATCTTTACTAATGCAAAATATATGATGAATGGTTCATTACAAAGGGGGGGGAGGTGTTATTTGGCTATTGTGCAGCTATTATTACCCAGCTCAAAAGATCTACTTAGATGGATCTAATTGAGCAAATTAACGATCTATAGCTTCAGGTTGCAAACTCTGGAAGCAGAATAACTGCCCCCCCAAAAAAAACTCCTCTAGGCCAGCCAGCCTCACCCTGCCGCCAAAAAAAACAGGCCGACCCGCGACAGAATTCCCCATCTGCGCAGCTGGGGTATCCTTCAATTTCTCAGAGGCATACTAAGGGGGGGGGGGGGGCGAGGGGTGAGGTGATCTGCCCTGGAGAGCAGGTTGCCCATTGCTGCGGTCTTCATGGCGATGCAGAGAAGTAACGCTGCTGGCGGGGTCGGGGTTCCTAACCTTCCACCAGCATAAGCGCGGCCCTGCCATTGCCGGCAGCCTTCCCAGAGCCAACACGGCAGATGCAAGCGGCCCTGCGTGCTGCCAGCCTTTGCCGGAGCCAGTGGCAGATGAAGAAACGCTGCTGTGCCACCAGCCTTTCACTGGAGCAAGCAGCAGAAGAGAAGAGGGCCCTGCCGTGCCTCCGGCGCTTCCTCCGAGCCGGCGGCAGATGAAGAAGCCCTGCTCTGCAGCCAGCCGCTGAAGAGCAGGTCTAAAATGTGTGTGAGAGAATGAGAGATTGGTCCTGTGAGAGTGAGTTGCCTGTGTATGAGAGTGTGTGTATGTGTATGAGTGTTTGAGAAGGTGTGTGTGTGTGTGTGTATGAGAGGGTGCCTGTGTATGAGAGGGTGTGAGTGTGTGTGTGTGTATGAGAGGGTGCCTGTGTATGAGAGGGTGTGAGTGTCGTGTGAGTGTGTGTGTGTGTGTGTGTGAGAGGGTGCCTGTGTATGAGAGGGTGTGAGTGTGTGTGTGTGTGTGTGTGTATGAGAGGGTGCCTGTGTATGAGAGGGTGTGAGTGTGTGTGTGTGTGTATGAGAGGGTGCCTGTGTATGAGAGTGTGTGTATGTGTATGAGTGTATGAGAGGGTGTGAGTGTGTGTGTGTGTGTGTATGAGAGGGTGTGAGTGTGTGTGTGTGTATGAGAGGGTGCCTGTGTATGAGAGGGTGTGTGAGTGTGTGTGTGTGTGTATGAGAGGGTGCCTGTGTATGAGAGGGTGTGAGTGTGTGTGTGTGTGTATGACGAGAGTGTGTGTGTGTGTGTGTGTGTATGAGAGGGTAGCCTGTTGTATGTGATGTGTGTATGAGAGGGTGCCTGTGTGTGTGTGTGTATGAGCGGGTTGCCTGTGTATGAGAGGGTGTGTGTGTGTGTGTGTTGTGTATGAGCGTGTGCCTGTGTATGAGAGGGTGTGGGTGGGGCCTGAGAGGGTTGTGAGTGTGTGTGTGTGTATGAGAGGGTGCCTGTGTATGAGAGGGGGGCGGGGGGGGGGGCAGGGGAGAGCCATCTTATCCCTTGCCTCAGCATCAGATTGCCTTGAGCCACCACTGTCTATAGCTAATATTCCATTTTTGGTCAAGTTATTAAATGTACAGTAACTCATCACCTTTCAACATTTACAAAAAAAGGTTTACTAGTTTGGATCCCTCCCAGGTATGGTTTCAGGCAGGGACATAATACAGAATAGTGTTGGTGAATGATGATGTGCTATTGCTGGATTGATAAGAGAATTGATTCATATGACCTCAGCGCTTTTGACTTAGTTGAGCATTCCATATTATTGGACATTGACAAGGGCTGGGGTTAAATGTTGGAAGATGCTTCAATGGATTACCTCTCTTTTTTTTTTTTTTATCTGGGTAAGTCACTGAGAGTGAATTCAAAAGGCACTCAGTCCTCCACTATGAGTAGAGATGGTGGGGTTCCCAGGTGCCACCTCTTTTTCTGCTATTTAACATCTTTAAGCAGCTATTAGGGGAATTACTTCATTTCTTGGTTTGAAAGGGTGATTTCTAATCAAATGACATTCAGGTACTTGTATAAATGAGGGAGGATAAAGATCACACAGTCCAGAGCTTGAACCAAAACTTGAAGAGGAAGTTTAATTGGTTTATAAAGAATAATTTGATTTTAAATTCCAATAAAATCGAGATTTAATTTATTTATTTATAAGCATTTGATATTCTGCCTTTTCCTAAAGGTAGGCTCAAGGCAGATTACATAAAGTAACAAGGTATTGATTACATAAGTAATGGATATATATACAGATATGATAAACAAATGGAAGATTGATTTCTAATAAATAGATGTAATCTCCTTGTCACCGGGGTCATCTTCCCAGCCCCAAGGAACACTGGACCACTCATCCAGGATGGGAATAAAGATTCTTGGTCCTCTGAAACTGGGACAGAAAACACCTACAAGGCCACTAAGCAGAGGTTACCTCCAAAAATAAAACAGTCCACTTGAAGTTGTGCTCCAAACAAGAAAAAAAGGTTACTCAGAGAAAAAAACAAAACTGTAAAGTTTTAGCAGTTACATCAGCTACTTCAAAATCCACAGCTATAAACAATCCTCTGTTCTCAAGAACTCTTCCCAATTACTTTCACAGTGCACAGTTCTTATGTAAAGTAAGTTTGTGAGTTTCCAATAGTTTACTCCTCCCCCTTCTAACATTCTGTAGATAGCTCAGAGAGGATCAGGCTAGAAGTTAGAATCTCTCCTGAAATTTCTCCATCTACAGTAAGAACATAAGAAATTGCAAGCTGGGTCAGACCAAGGGTCCATCAAGCCCAGCATCCTGTTTCCAACAGAGGCCAATCCAGGCCATAAGAACCTGGCAATCACCCAAACACTAAGAAGATCCCATGCTATTGATGCTAGTAATAGCAGAGGCTATTCCCTAGGTCAACTTGATTAATAGCAGTTACTGGACTGTTGCGACCATCGCTGCCCAACGTCTCTACTCCACCTTCCTTAGGCTTTGGTGACTCCCTCCTGGGTTGATGGAAGTTTGGCTGCTGCAGCGTCATCTTGCAGACCTCCTCCGGCGTTCCCGGACCGGCTAGATGCTGCCTTCCGCCATGTTCTCCTGAGGCCTAAGGGCACGCGCACAGCACGGCACTGGTTCAAGAACCAGCAGTGGCGCAAACCTCAGGGGCGTCCCCCTGAGATGATGTCATCATCTTCGGATATTTAAAGGTCTTTCATTTCGCTAACTAATCGAGTTAGCAAAGGGATACATACCTAGCTGCCTCCAGGTATCGCTGCGGATGGGATTCGCTCTCCGCATACCTTGCTACTCTGCCTCCTCGGACTTTATCAGGGGTACCCGCTCCTCGAGGGCCTCGCTCTCTCTCTTGCTTTTCAGGTCGCAGTCTGGAACCGGTACTCACTCCTCGAGGGCCCACGTTCCCGGACCTGCTACTGAATATATCTTCTGCCAGGAAGTCATCGCTGCCTACAACACCAGTGAGTTACCATCTCTCTCTCAGAGCTTTCCCTGGAACCAGGTACTCGCTCCTCGAGGGCCTACTTCATTCCAGCTCCTGGGCTGTTCTAAGAGACTACAGTGTGAGTGTTACCATCAAGGTTCTGTTCCTGAACTCTGCGTACTCTGCCTACTCACTATCTCAGTTTCTCTACAGCTCAGTTATCCATGATCGCTGTTCCAGTGCCTGAGGGACTACAGCCCAGCCAGGCTCTTCCAGCTCACTACTGCCACCTCTGGTGGTTCTCCAAAACAGTTTAATAAAAGAACTAGTGTGTGTCTGTCTCCCAACTCTGAGCCTGACCGGTGGTCCCTCTCGGGATCTTCCCCTGTGGGCATGGTCATCTGCCACCGGCCCAAGGATCCACCCACAACCATCACGAATAATAACATGGACTTCTCCAAGAACTTATCCAAACCTTTTTTAAACCCAGCTACACTAACTGCACTAACTAACGACATCCTCCGGCAACAAATTCCAGAGCTTAATTGTGCGTTGAGTAAAAAAGAATTTTCTCTGATTAGTTTTAAATGTGCTACTTGCTAACTTCTTAGAATGCCCCCTAGTCCTTCTATTATCCAAAAGAGTAAATAACTGATTCACATCTACCCGTTCTAGACCTCTCATGATTTTGTAGACCACTATCATATCCCCCCCTCAGCTGTCTCTTCTCCAAGCTGAACCATCCCCCTTCTCTGAGCTGTTCCATCCCCTTTAAAAGCTTTCCAACTCCCTCCCTGTTTCCCAAAGCAGGATTCAAACTCACAGCAATTGGTACTCAGAGCACAACCACCTTACTTCCTGAACCACCAGCACATACTATAATGGTCTCTTGGGTTTTGCTACCAAATGTAAGACCTTGCATTTTGTTAGAATTCAATCCTGGCTGCCAAACTATAGACCAGTGGTCTCAAATCTGTCCTAGTGGACTCCCAGTCAAGTCCCCAGGACATCTACAACAAACATATATGAGACAGATGTGCATGCACTGCCCTCCACTGCATGCATATTGATCTCATGCATATTCATTGCAAACATCCTGAAAACATGACTGGCCGGGAGCCCTCCAGAACAGCGGTTCTCAACCTTTTTTCTGTTGGGACACACCTGACAGATGGTTCTCACATGCATGACACACTGAACCCATGATCGTCACGGGGCTAGATGTAAAAGTACAGTTTACATCCATGGGAACCCCCCCTGACCCACAATAATGGACGTAAAGCAGAATTATGACATTCCCCATACAACTCACCCTACAAAAAAGATATTCTAGTTCTGGTATTCTCAGTAACGGCAACTCAAACTCCTACTCCCAGGCTCAATAGCCCTACTTATGAAAAGACAGCAGTTTACCACCAATGCATGTCCTCTTGAGAAAACACAACAAATAAGACTGATACAAACACTTACATGCTAGTAAAATATCTCACCTCAGTAACACATACAGAACCGACCTAACAAACTCCCAGGATCTGCAGTTATGTACATAAATTAATCCGCACACAGTTACACTTGTATTATAGAATGCACTCAACCATCACCTTACCAACCAGTCTCTCTCTCATGCATGCACACACACACACACACACACACAGGCTTCCCACTCCCATGCTTTCTCTCACATATACAGGCTTCTCAGTCCCATGCTTTCTTTCATACACACCCCACAACACCAGGCTTCTTACTCCCATGCTTTCTCGCATACCCAGATTTCTCACTTCCATGCTTTTTCTCTCTCATACACACACACTCACATCAGTCACCTCCCTGACCAATCTCTCACTCTCTCACACACATTCCAGCATCTCCCTGACCAGTCACTTTTATTGTCTCACATGTACACACATCACCTCTCTGACCAGTTTCTCTCAATCATACATATGCATTCTCTCACTTATAGGCTGGCTGTCTTCTCTCTCTCTCACTCACTTCCTCCCCCCCCCCCCCCCCCCCCCAAGCACAAATGGTAGCTGCAGCAACCTCCTCCAGCCCCTGCAGGCCAAGAAAGAAGAATCCCATCGGTCGCGGGAGGCTTATACTGCTGTCTCCTTTGCCGAATGCCGGCTGCTTCGATTACTCCGGGTCATGCTACTGCTCGGGGACTGATACTGCTGCTGCCACCGCCGCCGCTACTTTTCCACGCGACACGGCTCTTTCTCCTTCCCCGCCCACTGCACTGTGTATCACTTCCTGTTCTGGTGCAGGCACGGGAAGAAGAAAAGGCCAGCCGCGGGTGCCACAGCTTCCTCTAACAATGCTGCCGTTCCCATTGGGCTTGAACGTGCTGTTAGCCCGGCGGCAATGGCAGCAGGGAAGGAAGAGCTGCGGGAAAGACCGGGAGCAAGCAACACATCTGCCGGTGCTTGGCGACACACTGGTTGAGAAGGGCTGCTCCAGAACAGGCCTGGGAACCACTGCTATAGTCCATTCTTCAAGCTTCATAAGATAATTCCTCATGTTTTCTAACACTGTGCAGCATGTCTACCCTGTTGCAGATTTTGTATCATTCACAAAAAAAGGGAAATTCTTCCAGATTGCCCCTGCGCAATATCGCTGAAGTAAATGTTAAACAAAAATAGACCGAGAACCAATTCCTGCGCACACTATTAGTAATCCTCCTTTCCTCAGAGTGAGCTCCTTTCACCACTACCTTTGGCACTTTCCCTTTGTTGCTTCACATTTCAACCAATTTCTAACTTAGTCACTCACTTTAGGGGGTCATACATAAGGTGATCAATTTATTTACAAGTTGCCTATATGGAACTGTGTCAAAGACCTTGCTGAAAATTCAAATACTACGTCTAATCATCCAGTCGAAGAAATTGACTAGAATTGCCTGACAAGATCTACCTCTGGTAAAAACCTCCTGCTGCCTCACATCCTGTAATCCACTAGATTTAAGAAACATTATCCTCTAGGGATAATAGTGAGGGTAAAAGTAGCACCGGCGCCATTTTGAATATTGGCAATACGGCCCGCGTGCAGGAGGTCGCTCCCGGACCCCTGCTGGACTTTTGGCAAGTCTTGTGGGGGTCAGGAGGCCCCCCCAAGCTGGCCAAAAGTCCCTGGGGGTCCAGCGGGGGTCCGGGAGCGATCTCCTGCACTCGTGACGTCTGGTGACAGGAACCAAAATGGCGCCGGCGCTACCTTTGCCCTGTCATATGGTAAGGGCAAAAGGCCACCGGCGCCATTTATATTAACGCAGCCGTGGCCCGAGAGCGGGAGATCGTGCCGGGACCCCCCCACTGGACCCCAGGTAATTTAAAACATTTTGGGGGGGTTCGGGAGGGTGGGGGATTTGTTGGAAAGGGTCGGGGTGGGTTTTAGGGTTGTTTTGGTGTGCCGGTTTTCCTGCCCTCCCCCCCTCCCGCGCCGGGACCCCCCACTGGACCCCAGATAATTTAAAACATTTTGGGGGGGTTCGGGAGGGTGGGGGATTTGTTGGAAAGGGTCGGGGTGGGTTTTAGGGTTGTTTTGGTGTGCCGGTTTTCCCGCCCTCCCCCCTCCCCCGATTTACGATTTTTTGACGATAAATCGGGGGAATTGCTATTGTATCGCGGCTCTAACGATTTTTTGACGATTTAAAATATATCTGACGATTGTTTTAAATCGTCAAAAAATGATTCACATCCCTAGTAACCAATGCAGACTTTGAAGGACAGGAGAAATATGTTCTCTCCGTTTGGTATTAGTCAATACCCACGCTGCAGCGTTCTGTAATATCTGTAATGGATGAATCGATGATTTAGGTAGGCCTAACATAGTAGAATTGCAGTAGTCAATACCTGTAAATAACATCACCTGAAGTACATATCTAAAATTGTCTCTAGAAAGTAACGGTTTCAAACGTTTAAGCATCCTCAATTTACCGAAGCCTTCATTAACTTTCTTTTTGATATGAGCCTTTAGGTTCATCTCAAAATCTATAAGTAAACCTAAATTCTTAGCTACATCGACCAATTTAAAACAAGTATCATCAATTAGCACTACAGTTTTTTGTTCTGAAAACACATTTTCCTATCTAAAACCATAAATACTGACTATCTAAATTTAAAATTAATTTCATTTGAATTAACAATGTCTCGCAAGTTTGTAGCAGGAGTAGGTGGTCGACCGAATCAAATGCGGCAGACAGATCTAATTGGACCGGGAGTCAGTTGCCACTTGGTCAGCATGTAGGTGGGTACTATTGGTTAAGACTAACAGGACAGATTCTATTATGTGGCCTTTTCTGTAGCTGAATTGGTAAAAGTGGTGAATGCTAACTTCCTCCAGGAAGTCAAGGAGTTGAAAGTAAACCACTTTCTCTACTAGTTTGGATATGAAGGGAAGGCAGGAGCCTGAGCATTAGTGATTGACTATTCTAGACTCAGTGCTTGTTTTTATTCAAAATGAGTTTGATCACAGCCTTTTAAATTGGGACAGGTAGGTCTCATTGGGTTAACATAGCATTTATTCTGGTGGTTAGCCAAAAGCTAGGTTTTGACTCAGGCTGCGGATGAATTTGGAAGATATGCAGACTAAAGAGAAATGGAACTGATGAATTCTTTGTAAGATCCTCTCTACCTCTTCAGGGACATCATCTTGAATTTAGAAAGTGGGATGCAGTTTAGGGGGTGGGAGGAGGTGTTGAATAGGTCTGGTGGAGGTTAAGGTACTTCCTGGTGTAAGGAGAGAGGGAAGTGTGATGATAAAGAAGGAACTTATAGTTTGAATATTTTTTTAATAATGTTATTGACAATATTCATTAACAACTTAAGGCTTCAGTATACATAATATATAAAGCATATAATACTTCTAGACATTAGAAACCATATCCTTCTCCCCCCTTCCATCTCCTCTGACCTTGTGACCCCTATCATTAAGCTAATGTAATATGAGGAAATGATGGCTAAACCAATTCCTATTCTCCTTTACACTGATTCACTGAATATAATCGAAGACTAGTATATAAGAAGTGAGTCCATCAAGGTTACCATACTAATGAGTTATCTTTTTCAATTCAGTCAGCAGGATGTTTTGAAATGTTGTCCAAATTTGTTGGAAGATGTACTGCTCTTTCTTGGAACCAGCGTCCACTGATTTCCACTCCAATAAGAACAAATCCAGCATAGAAAATCTCCAGCTTGCAAGATCCGAGCAAACAGGGTCCAGCCATTTGACCAATATAATTTTGAGAGCTATAAGACAGCCCTTAACCAAGAGTATCTTATGTGTGTTTTTAATGGTGGCCTCTGAGTCTACATGGTCTATAATACAAAACTTTGCATAATTTGAATTTTTTAATTGAAGAATTCGATGAAGTCTTCTAGTGAGGAACTCTCCATAGTGGTACTAGATGAAATGGAGTTGGATCTGGAGAATTTATTTAGTAGCTGGAATAGTTTCTCTGACTGTTATTTCTCTAGTTTGAGTTGTTTGGAGATATTGCCTTTTTTTGCCAACCAAATGGCTGTCTTTTTTTTTCATATGTTCCATGCAAATGCAAAATTTAGTATCTGTTTCTTGTTTACATCATTTCAAGTTGGCAGGATTGTTGCTTGAGGAATATTAGACCATTGTTGAACCAGGGAGAGTTTCTGTTTGGACTGGGTTTGAGGGGGGTTAGGATGTCAATGACTTGTAGTGAATTCTTCATTTCATTGTTGGACAAGATGTTCCTCTGGCTCTGAAGTGGTTGATTAGCTGGATGAGTTCCAGATCTTCCATGTTTCACTGAAAACTGATGATATCTTTGCGAGGAGCCTCTGCATGGTAGTTGAAATCTCCTTGAATGAGGAGTTTGTTGGTAGAGGTAACAAGGTTGCATAATTATTTTGAGAACTGGAGGAAGGAATCAGGTTGATTATCTGGTGAGCAAAAGATGGTGAGATTATCTGGTGAGCAGTTTAGGTCCCTCATCTCCTTGGAATTTCAGGACAAGGCAGTCTGTCTTGCCTGCTTCTGTAAATATTGATGGAGATGCAATAGTGATTCTGTCTGTTCCAATTATGAAAGAATCTGAGGTCCTGATATCCTCATTAGTGGTGAGGGACCTGGATGTTAGATTTAATTCTGGTTTTCCATGGAATCTAACGTCTCTTAGATGATTTCTTAGGTGGTTTCATGTAGGCTTCAAATGGTTCAGAATGCTGCTGCAAGGACAGTTGCGAGCTGTTCAAGGCAAATCTCTATTACTCTAGTTTTGCAAGATTTACATTGGCTCCCAGTGGAAGCCCAAGCACATTTTTAAATCTTGATGTTAATGGTTTGGGCTTATCTCAAATGATGGAAAAGCTGGCATGGTATTCCCCAAAATGTTAGTTAACATCTAGTCAAGGTGCTTTCTTGGCTATCCCCTCTTTTAAGGAGATAGGATATGTCCATATATGGTCCAGAGTTTTCTCAGGTATGACGCTATCATTTTGGAACAGAATTTAATTATTGCAAGTTCCATAAAAGGGTGAAGAATTGATTAATTCACCCTTGACTATCTGGATTGTGAATTTGTTTTATTAATTCTCCCCATCAGTGAATGGAGATTAGGAGATAGTGCATTCATGGTTTCCATAGGCTAAAGCAGCTATTTTACATTAAGAGGTGAACTTTTTTTGTTTTGTTTTGTTGTTGTTTATTGGTTTGTTACTATTATGGATATTAAATTGGGCATAATTGTTTTGCACTGACTATGATTATGTTTCTAGGATTAATATTTTATTGTGTTGAAGTTTGTACATCTGTTCAGGTGTTTAGATGTGATAGAGGAGGCAATTAATAAATGCTTTAAATAAATAAATAAAATATTAATGTGCAGAAGTTAATGGGATGGTGGTAGTGGGGGGATGCAAGTAAAAGCTTTGCTTAGGGCACCTAATATCCTTGCACTGGTCCTGGCTGGAAGTCCAACGGAGCAGGATAAAATTGGACCTTCTAAAGAAAAATGTGGTTCAGTTATTTTGTTGTAGTTTCTTTTCTAAAGTCCTCTTGGTGTTATGTGGACAGAAATGAGCATGTGGGATCCCTCATATGTTCTTTGTGGGTAAGTGGTGGCAGAAAGGAAACTTGGTAGAAATTTATAAAATCATGAGTGGCGTGTGTAAGGGAAGTAGACCACTGAGCTGCAACAAGGTACTCCCACCAGGAGAAGGTCCCTGGTGGTTCTTGTCGACGGCAGGTGGAACAGGAAACGATGGCCCCACAGGAGCTTCACCTATACCAGCCCTCGTTACCCACGGGTTGAGCCCTTGGGTACCGGGACCGGCAGGACTTAGGCGGGGGCTACTCACGGAGTGAGTCCTGAGGAAGAGGCTGAGACAGCATCGGGCTGGCTGGAGTCAAGGCCGATGGAAAACAGGCGGAGTCAGGAACAGGCCGGAGGTCAGGACAGGCAGCAGGCAGGGAAAAGACGAAGGAACTGGCTGGAGGTCTGGGCAGGCGGAGGTAAGTCGGAGTCGGATTACCAGGCGGAGGACAGGCAGGCGGAGTTCACTCAGAGTCAGATTGCCAAGCGGAGGTCAGGCAGGGGGAAGGTGGTCTGGCAGGGCAAGGAGCAGGAAGGCAGGCACGGAAGGCGAGGAGCAGGCAGGAATGCTGGAACAGGAATCAGGCAGGAACACATTCTTATGGAGCAGGATCCATTGCTGAGGCAAAGTGGACGAGGCATGGCCGGGTTTAAGTACCCGAGGAGTCTGATGTCATCACCGCACGCCAACGGGACTTTTCCCACCGCTGGGCCTTTAAATCTGGCGGCGTGGTGCATGCGCATGCCTAGAGAGTTGGGCCTGGAACGGCATGTTGGTGGCATGGGACCGCCGCGGAGAAACAGCAGAGGTCAGTGCAGATCTGCCGGTGGTGAGGGGACTGGCCGTATCCTCTACGGACGGGGGCCCTAACAGTACCCCCTCCTTTAGAAGGTCTAGGCTTCTTTGGATGAGCGGCATGGAACTGTCGGAGTAGTGCTTTGTTGAGGATGTTGGAGGCGGATTCCCATGTATTTTCGTCAGGTCCAAACCCTTCCCAGGCAATTAAATATTCCCACCTTCCGTGTTGACGTCTCACATCTAGGACTTCCTTGACTTGTTATATCTGATCCTCCTCTGTCCTGCGGTTTGGGAGACTTGCGCTGCGGCCAGGATAGTACAAGAGGTTTCAGGAGAGATACATGGAAAGTACTGTGAATCCTCAGGGAGGATAGAAGTCTCAAGCGGTACGTGACTGGGCCGATTCACTCGGTGATGGAGAAGGGCCCAATGTATCGAGGGGCTAGACACATTGAGGGCACCCAAAGGCGGATGTGGCGGGTACTGAGCCACACTCGGTCTCCAGGATTAAAGTGGGGTGCTGGGCATCTATGTTTGTCAGCCGCCTTCTTGGCCTGCTGTGCTGCCTGATGGAGGTTGTTCTGAGTGTTAGTCCATAGGGATAACAGTTGTTGGGCTGTGAGCTGAGCTGCAGGCGAGGGCACAGATAGAGGCATGGGAAGTGGTGGCATCAGTTGTCTGCCATAGACCAAATTGAAGGGTGAGGTGCCGGTAGCGGAGTTGGTGTGAGAGTTATGGGAGAACTCTGCCAAGGGAGAAGGGTGGACCAATCATCTTGTCTGGCGTTCATGAAGGAGCGGAGGAAGGTTTTTATGGTCCGATTGACCTGTTCGGCTTGGCCATTGCCCTGCGGGTGGTATGCAGTGGTGAAATCGAGCTGGATACCAAATTTCTTACATAACGACTACCAGAAGTTAGCTGTGAATTGGACCCCGCGATCTGAGGCAATGTGTTGCGGGAGTCCATGGAGGCGAAAGACGTGCTGGGTGAATAGTCAGGCCAGTTCGGGGGCCGTGGGAAGCTTTGGAAGAGGTGTGAAGTGGACCATCTTCGAGAACCTGTCTACGACAACCCAGGTGACATGATTGCCTGCCAACGAGGGCAGGTCCACTATGAAGTCGGTCGAAAGATGGGTCCACGGCTCCTTAGGTATTGGTAGAGGGTGCAGAAGGCCCCAGGGGCGCCCAGTCAAGGGCTTTTGTTGGGTACATGTCGGGCAGGAGTCAACATAACCACGGATGTCTTGTTCCATCCGTGGCCACCAATAGTACCGTTGCAATAGGTCCAGTGTGCATGCCCTTCCAGGGTGTCCGGCAGTGAGAGAGTCATGGGCCCAAGCCAAGACCCTTCGCTTGAAGCGGAGAGGAACCAAGGTCTTCCCGGGAGGGGTTGTTTGAGTGGCAGCCAGGCAAACCTTTGCCAGGTCCAGAATGTACTGTGACACTACAGGAATGTCCTCGGTCTCAAAGGCTCTAGAGAGGGCATCCGTCCGTACATTCTTAGATGCTGGTCGATAGCGCAGGATGAAGTCGAATCGATTAAAGAATAGTGACCAAACACTGAGCTTGGCCGAGATATTCCAAATTCTTGTGGTCCATCAAAACCATAGTGGAATGTTGGGCTCCCTCAAGCCATTGGCACCATTCTTCTAGCGCCATCTTGATGGCAAGGAGCAACTTGTCCCCAATACTATAGTTCCTTTTGGCTGGGGAGAACCATTATGAGAAGTACGAGCATGGCAGTAGGGCCCCCTTGTCAGAGTACTAGCTTAACACCACCCCCACAGCGGTTTCAGAGGCTCAACCTCCACCACAAAGGGGCAAGAAGGGTCCGGGTGTCGAAGACAGGTGTCTTGTAGGAAGGCATCTTTCAGGGCCCTGAAGGCCTTGATCGCCTCAGGTGGCCAATTTTTAGGGTCAGCCCCCTTCTTGGTGAGTGCGATAAGGGGTGCCACTACCTTGGAGTACTGGGGAATGAAGCTCCGATAGAAGTTGGCAAACCCCAAGAACCACTGCAACGCCCGTAGTCCAGATGGTCGCGGCCAGTTCTGGATGCTGGTAGTCTTTTCAGGGTCCATGTAGAAGCCGGTGGTTGAGACGATGAAGCCTAAGAAGGACAAGAATTGTTGTTCGAAGAGACATTTCTCCAACTTGGTGTATAACTTATGATCCCGTAGCTGCTGGATTATACATCTTACTGCTTGGCGATGGGATGGCAGTTCCATAGAGTAAATTAGTACGTCATCCAGGTATACAATGATGCTGGAGTGGAGCATGTCCCGGAACACCTCATTCATAAGGTGTTGGAAGACCGCAGGAGCGTTGCATAACCCGAATGGCATCACCAAGTATTTGTAGTGACCATCCCGGGTGTTAAAGGTGATCTTCTATTCGTAGCCCAGTCTTATTCGTATGAGGTTGTAAGCCTCTCAGAGGTCCAATTTTGTGAATACCCGGGCCCCCTGAAGACGGTCCAGTAATTCTGGGATGAGGGGCAGCGGGTAGTGGTCTCTCCTGGTTATGGCGTTGAGCCCATGGTAGTCTATACAGTGCCACAAGGATCCATGAAGAAGAAGCTGGCACCAGCCGGCGAGGTAGATGGGCAAATGAAGCTCCAGTCAAGGTTTTCCTGGATGTATTTCAATAAAGCCTGAGTTTCAGGCAGCAAGAGCGGGTATACCCAACCATGGGGTGAAGTAGTGCCAGGAAGGAAATCGATGGCGCAGTTGAATGGGCAATGTTCGGGTACAGTTTCTGCCCTCTCTTTGGAAAAGACGACTGCAAACCCCGCGTACTGCAGGGGCACGGTGAGTGGAGTGGTGCCCAGAGGGACTGTGGGCCGTGAGATCTTCTGGATGCAGGTGGGGCCCCCAGGAGGCGATCTGCAAGTTGTCCCAGTTGATCTGAGGGGAATGTGTCTGGAGCCAGGACAAGGCCCAATACCACAGGGTGGATAGCCTTTTCCAGTAGAAAGAAAGAGATCTGCTCCTCGTGAAGGACACCCGTGTGCAGCTTCACTGGGACGGTCACATGGGTGATCCTCCCCAGTAGGGGGTCCCCTCGGATGGAAGAGATCACCAGTGAAGGCATCTGAGGTACATGGGAAGGCCCAATTGATGGGCCAGGTCCATGAGGATGAAATTTCCCCCGGCTCTGGAATCTATCAGAGCTTGGGTCGGAAAACCCCCTTATCGTGAAGGATGGTCACGGGAACGGAGCACTGGGGAGTAGGAATGGTGTAGCCCAGGATCAATTCCCCACTGACGCCAAGGCTTTGGAGTTTCCCAGCCTCTCAGGGCATTGTACCAGCATGTGCCCTTGCCAGCGCAGTATAGACACAGTCCAAGAGAGCGCCTTCACAGTTTCTCCTCAGGGTGAGTCAGCTGCGGCCAGGCTGCATGGGCTCGTCTCCATGGTTCTGGCCAGGGTCAGTAGCTGGTGGCGGTGTCCAGGGCCGGGAAAAGGTGGGTGCTAGGGGCACAGTCCTCTGGGTAGGCAGAACCTCACGGAGGCGTTGCTGAATCCGGCGGTCAATATGCCCAGAGAGATTGATGAGGCCCCTCCAAGTCATCGGAGAGCTCTCGGACAGCCAGTTTTACCCTTTATCTTGGGAGCCAGTCCCTCCAAGAAGATGCTCCTTAGGCTGTCTTCTCACCATCCCAGGTCTGACGCTAGGGTGTGGAATTCCAGCGCATATTCTGCCAACGGCTACGGCCCCTGGCGAAGATGGAGGAAGTCGGAGGCCTGCCGTGCTCTGTCGTCCGGGCTCATAGAACACCTGTTTGAAGGCCTGTACAAACGGTGGGAAGGTCTTGGAGCAGTGGGTCTCCACGTTCCCACAGAGGGGAGGCCCAGGCCAGGGCCCTTCCCATTCAGGAGGGATAGGATTAAGATGGTCTTGATACTGTCATTAGCAAACTGGGACAGCTGCACAGGGAAAAATGCATAAAGCAGTGATTTAAAAATCCCCGACACTGCCACGGGTCCCCTGCGTATGTGGGGGAGCAGGTATAAGTGGAGGGGGCAGTCAAGGGCATAGGTGGCACCACTGGAACAGGAGGCTGGACGTTGGATGCTGGGACGGCATCCAGTTGGTTTACTAGCCACTCCACTGTAGAGGCCAGTATAGCCAAGACATTGTTGTTGCTGCTGCAGTCTCTGAGCCAGTCCGAGGATGGCTTGCAGACCGGACAGATCCACCGGGTCCATGGCCTCAGCAAACTATAAGGGAAGTGGAACGTTGAGCCGCAACAAGGTTGGTACTCCCACCAAGAGAGGGCCCCTGGTGGTTCTTGTCGACGGCAGACGAACAGGTACATATGGCCCACAGGAACTTCACACTATACTAGCCCTCGTTCCCCCGGCAGGTTTTAGCCCTTGGCTACCGGGGCCAGCAGGACTTAGGCTGGGGGCTACTCACGGAGTAAGTCCTGAGGAAGAGGCTGAGACGGCATCGGGCTGGCTGGAGTCAAGGCGGATGGAGAACAGGCGGAGTCAGGAACAGGCCGGAGTCAGTACAGGCAGCAGGCAGGGAAAAGAACGAAAGAATTGGCTGGAGGTCTGGGCAGGCGGAGGTCAGTCGGGAGTCGATTACAGGCGGAGGTCAGGCAAGTGGAGGCCACTCAGAGTCGGATTACCAGGCGGAGGTCAGGCAGAGGGAGGTCACTCAGAGTCGGATTACTAGGGGGAGGTCAGGCGGGCGGAAGGCGGGTCTGGCAGGGCAAGGAGCAGGAAGGCAGGCAAGGAAGGACAAGGAGCAGGCAGGAATGCTGGAACAGGAATCAGGCAGGAACGCTGGAGCAGGAATCACGCAAGAACACACTCTCATAGAGCAGGGACCCATTGCTGAGGCGAAGTGGACGAGGCATGGCCGGGTTTAAGTACCTGAGGCATCTGATGTCATCACCGCGTGCCAAGGGGACTTTTCCCGCCGCTGGGCCTTTAAATCTGGCGGCATGGCACGCACATGCACCTAGGGAGTTGGGCCCGGAGCGGTGCGCCAGCGGCGTGGGACCGCCATGAGAGCAGGCCCGCGGCTGTGGCCTGTGCCAGGGAGAGGCAGCAGAGGTCAGTGCGGGTCTCTGCCGAGGGTGAGGGGACCCGGCAGGGTCCTCTACGGATGGGGGCCCTAACAGCGTGGAAGGGGTAAATAAAGGACGGTTGTTACTCTTTCAAATAATGCTAAAACAAGGGACATCCATGGAATTAGCAACCAGCAGCTTCAAAACATATCACTCATCAAGCTATGGAATCTGTTTGCAGAGGATGTGACTAAGGCAACTAGCGTAGCGGGATTTAAGAGAGGTTTGGACAAATTTCTGGAGGAAAAATTCATAACACATTATTAGCCAGGTAGATTAAAGAAAGCTATTGCTATCCCAGGAAGTGAGGAACAGGAATTAGATTTACTTTATGGGATCTGCCAGGTACTTGCGGCCTGGACTGGCCACTGTCAGAAACAGAATGCTGGGTTCGATGGGCCTTGGTCTGACCAGCATGGCAATTCTTATGTTCTTATGTAACATGCAGATTTTTGTTCTGCACAATTTCTTGTTTAGAACTTGAAAATCAATTAAAAGACTATTTTTAAAAAAACAAAACTAAGTGCAGCCAGGATCTCCTCATTAAGCTTTGTCCATTTTAAATGTTACTTTGCTTGGCTATGAAATACTTGAATAAATGATCCCAAAGAAGTAAAACTTTCAGCAGTGGACCCAGCATCTCAGGCCAAGACCTGCAACTATTCCAGTGCTTGGCCTGAGCAGGAGAGCCAGCTGCTTGTCACAGAGCCATTTGGGTTTCTTTGGGAAGAATAAACCTGGGCTGATTTATTTTTGTGGTTCAAACTTCAGTGCCATGATGCTAAGGTTAAGGAGCAGCATTCTTGTAGTCACATATTTTTTTTAACTCAAACCTATGCATAGAAAGAGAGACATGGTGTTCTTCCACTTTTCAATTCTTCACAAGGAATTGTGAGGGCGCCCTAGAAGAAATTGCACAAATTTCCTGTAGTATGAACTGAAGGTATTTCTTTTTTTTTTTTTATCAGCGTCATACCCAGGGTATTATTTTAGGTGGATGACATTTCATACATAGAATTCAAAGTTGGAAGGCACCAGCTAGGAACTTTGGTAGCCAATCAAATTGCTTGATAGAAAGGTTCCTGACAGTCTCAGCACTGGGGGATCTCATCACTAAAATCTACTCAGTTATGGGATAGGGAGGGTTGGCCAACCTACTCCATTTTTTTTCCAGAAGAGGTTGACCCAGTCCTGGTTTTACCCCATGGCACATGTGAACTTATTTTTCTTATGGACCTCAAAAGGGAAATCAGAATTACCAGTCCATTCCTGCACTGGGAGGGGGGGGGGGGGGGGGGGGGATAAAACCAGGACTGGATCATGCTGTACTGAAAAACAAATTGAGCTGGCTGGAAACCCGCAGTCCTAACCTCATCTTTTGCTGGGCAAAGGGATAGCTTTCTGCAGTCTCAGGTCACAGATCATTTAGCAGTTACAAACTTCTGATCAGCTCAGCTGTGTGTGGTCTTCACCCATCATTCCTAGGTGGTCTCCAAAGATAATTTTTGTAGCCAGTTAGAGACAGAGTTCATTTGAAACATCCACCGGGGTGGCCTTAATATCTAAGTGCTCAGAGCTCTTCAGATTAGGTTTCTCAGTGTACAAATAATAATAGACAGTATGTTATTTAGTTTGCATTCTTGGTTGCTGGTTGCCCAGAAGGGGGCCAGCAATAACACAGCTGATCCGGAACTGCGTGCCCCAAAACATAACAGGCGACGGATTCAATTATAAACCTGGGACAAACCTTCCGACCCGAAAAAGAATGGTGCAGGTCTAGATTTGTCTTTACGGGAAAGCTTTGTAAATAAAAGCATTGCTGAGCCCTGACCAAAAGTGGAGTTCTTTAATCAGAAATCTCCTGAAATTTGACCACAGCTTTTTTTTTTTTCTTTCTTTCTGACTGAACCCTGCATCACATCGACATAATATCTGTGTCTGCTCGGTGTGTGGCATAATTGAGCAGAGAAGGGTTAATTAGAAAATTACACCTAAGGGAAATGAAGATCAAAGAATCTCAGATCAGATTCTGACAATTTCACATCCATTGCCAAAGTAATATACAGAATGATTAAAATAAAAGAGTAGGAAAAAAAGGGAAAACATTACAAAATGGTAATAAGTCAACTAAAGGGTACAGGTTATGGAAAGTACAGTCTCTAAGTGAACAGAAGGTTGATACTGAAAAGTTATCTGTCTAAATGGCTAAACCAGCATATTTAAAGACTTATCTGGCTAAATTCTAGCCAGATAATGAGTCATCCAGCTAGAATTTAGTCGGATAAGCTGAGGGTATTCTGGGGGCAGGTGGGATGCATTTCAGGAAGGAGCAGAGTTAGCAGCATAAGTTAAGCGGCTAACTCCACTGCCCAGTGTTTAAGAACCTTTTGCACGATACTCACTACCAACAGAAATGAAGAGAAAAGCTTCTGGAATGGATCTGAACTTGCTTTGAAGAATGGAGCAAAATTTGTCAATGTTTCTGTTGTCTTCTGACATGAACAGATTCATTGATGGATGACCCAGAGGTCAAATAGTCTCTCTGCCATAATCTGGTCCAGGGATCACTCATGGGGATGAAAAACCCTGCTGAAATGATCTGCCAGTTTGTTGGAGATTCCGGGAAGATACGTTTTTTGGAGAAAAGCTCTGTGATTGTGAGCCCATTCCCAAATATTCAGAGATATTTGTCATGCTCCCTGTTGTGTTCTGCGCCCGCGGCTGCCTGCGGGCACGGTCCCCTACCTCATTTCCTGACCAGGCCGCCGGCAGCGTCGGCTCTGACTACCCTGCTCCGGGCTCGGCACCCCTGCGTGTCGGCACAGACCCCGAGTGAGCCGCCGGGTTCGGAGCCATCCCTGCTCCTCCTTCGCGGTCGCCTGCTGCTCTCCCCTGCGACCCGGATCCAAGATGGCCACCACCATCTTAGGTGCGAGGCCGCGCCTCTTCACTAGAATTAAGGGGACCTCGTCCCTTTAATTGCTCTCAGCTGATTCCTATCCACAGGGCCAGAGGAAGTATAAAAGGAGACTTCCTCTGACCATTCCTTGACTTGGCAATGTCTCCTGTGAGTGTTGTTTGAGTCTGCTTGCTTCGGTGAGTTCCAGCGTCTTGATTCCTTGTTCCAGTTTCGTCTTGGTATTCCTGGTTCCTGACTTCGGATCGGCTAGCGGTGATTCCTGGTATTGACTTCGGACTGGCAAGCGGTGATTCCCTGGTGTGTGACTTCGGACTGGCAAGTGGTGAGCCCTCGGTGTGTGACCTCGGACTGGTAAACGACGACCCTCTGGCATTTGACCTTGGACCTCTTCCTGACCATCGTCTCCAAGGGCCCACCTAAGTCCCAGCGGCCCAGGTCCCTACGGACTCCTCCCGGGGGGACTGTGAGCTTCCAGGGGTGAAGTTCCAGACAGCCCTTGCAACGTACATCTGTTCCTTGACCTCTCAAAGGTCCACCTAAGTCCCAGCGGTCCGGGTCCCTACGGGCTCCTCCTGGGGGTACCGCAGACTTCCAGTGGCGAAGACACACCTCCGTTCCTTGACGTCACGACTCTTTGTCCGCCTTCACAGTCGCACCTGTCTACAGTGCTGAGGGTCAGCTGGTCACATCTTCTGTTCCTGCCTCACCACCCGACGGGAGAACCTACGGATCTTCCTCCAATGTATACTATCCTCCCATCGGCCCAAGGGTCCACAAGCCTGAGCATAACACTCCCTGTAGAATGCCCACCCTATTTCCAAGAAGCTTGCATATATTCATAACCTCTTTATGACTCATACTCTTGATTTCCTTGCCTTGAATGAGATCTGACTTTCCCCTGAGGACTCTGCTTCATTTGTTGCTCTCTGTCATGGAAGTTATCTTTTCTCCCACACACCTCGTGCAGTAGGCCACAGTGGTATTGTTGGACCCAGGGCCTGTAGAAACATTAAGCGGGGTAGGTGGTGACCTAGGGCACCGGAAGTGGACGGGGTGGCAGAGTAGCCAGTAAGGGTGGCAGTTTTGAAAGGATGGACGAGATGAGAAGTGGCACAGGTGAGGCATGGAGCTGGATTGCGTTTTCAGGTATGTATTTCTTTGAGGATCTGGGGTTGTTTGTCATGTGCGATGAGGAGACAGAGAGAGAGAAATCTCATGACAACATCACCGCTTAGGGCGGCTGGACACCCTTCCACCAGCACTGGTTGGACAGCTGCTCTCTCCCTCCAGTAGGCTTCAACCCCTTCTTCCACCTCAATTCCACTCATTTTCTTCCTTTGAGGCCCACTCCATCAACCTATTCATCCCACTGCTTTTCTGAGCAGCTGTTGTTTATCAACCCTCTGATAAATCCTCCATTTCTCACTGATTTTAATTCCTGGCTGTCCTTTATCCTTGACCCATCTTCCCATTCCCTTATTCTTGGTAACTTTAACCTTTATGTTGATGATCCCTCTGACTCTTATGCCTCAAAACTCCATTCCTTATCCTCCTCATTTGATCTCAAACTCTGCTCTACCACCCCTTCTCACATGCATAGCCACTGCCTTAATCTAGTTCTTGCCTCCAGCTGCTCTCTCTCAGACATCTCCACCTCAGTTCTTCTCTCTTGGACCATCATCTGCTAACTTTCACAGAAAACCATCCTCCCCCACAGCCTCATCCAGTCACCACTAATACTTTCAGGAAAAGCTGTTGACCCCTTATATCCTTGCCACTACTGTTTCGCTTCTCCTTTCCTCCACTACATTGTCTGAGTCAGTTGACAAAGCAGTTTCTTCTTACAACATTGTACTCTCCTTGCTTTAGACACTCTTGCCTCTCCCCTTATCCGTCCTGTAAGTAAGGCGCACCAAACCCCAGGATTAGCTCATCCCTAGAATTTGTTTCCTTTGTTCCTGTTCTTGCTCTGTAGAGCATCTCTGGCTAAAATCCAGTACCCATGCAGACTTCATACATTTCAAATTCACTCTGACCTCCTTCCAGTCTGCCAAGCAAGACTACATCTGACAAACTCTTGTATCCAACCCTTGCCATCACTTTGCCACACACGATTCCCTCTTCAAACTTCTTTTGCCTCCCTTCCCCCTTCACTCTCTGCCAGACAATGACTTATGTCCATGACAGATTTAACAGAATTAGTTGTTTTTTTTTAATTTGACAATTTTTATTCATTTTATAACAAATAAAGCACCTCAACATAATAGGCAAACATTATAACAATCCATAAGTTCAGGAGTGCCCAAGTCCCCTTCGGGACTCCTCTGGGAAATAACCCCCAACCCCCCCTCCCCTACCCCTTCCCTCCTGACAGAGTGTCCTAATACTTTTTAATGTTCACCAGTCTCCTATAAATACTGATTTAAGTAAGTATATGTCGTAATGCACTCATAAATCAACGTAAGGAATCTGACATCGTAGGTGGTACAGAGTATCAAACATAGTACAAATTGAATTAACAAAATATTCATACACTACAGGAAGCAATCCACGTCTTGGCCCTAGGAATAGCATCCCAATGCCAGACCAAAAGCAGAAAATGTGCTAGACCAGGCCTAATGCAGTAGCCATAGGTTTCCAAGAAGCCATAAAAGCGGGAAGACGGTGGCATCTGGAGGCTGTCAAGTAAGCCAGGCGGTAGTACAGTTGAAGTTTCCCCTTGATCTCCTTAATTGATGGGATGTTCCCCGATTTCCAGTTGGCGGCTATGAGGCTGCGGGTAGCCACGAACACTTGGGCGCAAACTCGATGATACTTCTTGGGTACATTATCAGGAAAAACATTTAATAGTGCCACTGTAACATTAGGGCTAATATCAATTTCCAGCAGGGTACCTAGCCAGGCAAATATCTCCTTCCATAAAGAGGCCAGATTTGGACAGTGTCACCAAATATGCAAGTAAGTGCCCACGGCTCCGCAGTTGCGCCAGCATTTATCCTCAATATGGGGATAAAATTTATGTAATTTGTCAGGGGTGAGGTACCACCGGTATACCATTTTGTAACAGTTTTCCTGCAGTTTGGCAGAAATCAAGCACTGTCTGGCTAATTTTAAGATGTCACCCCAGGTACGTGCCCCTAACTGGATTTGTAGGTCCGTCTCCCATTGTCTGACAAAGGTACATTGCTCAACGCCCTGCTGGAAGAAGAGCTGATATAGCTTGGATATGGCGCCCTGGAGAATATCACTATATAGGAAGTATGACTCTATAATGGATCGGCCTGGTCTAAGCAAGCCCCTGCGTTGCAGTGTGCGAATAAAGTGAGTGATTTGAGCATAGACTAGAAAACTTAGAGGGGGTAAATTGTATTTAAGTGCCAGCTGCTCCATTGAGAGCAATGACCCCTGCGATAGGAAATGCCCTATAGTGAAAATCCCTTTCTCCCGCCAGCATTGAAAGTGAGGGGAGGCTCTTCCAGGGGCAAACCGATCATTAAAGGCTAGGGACGATTGGTAAAAATAAGTAAATTCCCCAAGAAGCTGTTTGCGGGTCTGACCCCAAATTCGCATCGTAGTTTCAAGGGCCCATGGCATGCATTGTACAGGGCTCCAGACATCTCGTGGCTGCCATGGCATAGCTGTAATCGCCATCGGGCCTACCATGGCCTGTTCGAGCTGTACCCACTGTTTAGGGGATTTAGTGCGATTTAAATCTAAGAGAGCCCGCAATTGGGCTGCGTGATAATAGCGCATAATATCGGGGACGCCCAGACCTCCCTGCTGTTTTGGTAAATAGAGGAGAGCGCGAGATAACCTGGGGGGACGCCTGCGCCAAATAAAATCAAAGATCTTACGTTGCCAATTACGTAGGATGGGTGCAGGGATATATACTGGTAGAGAGGAAAACAAGTAGAGGAATTTCGGCAAAATACTCATTTTGACAATGACAATTCTGCCTAGCCAAGAGTATAAGCCTCGATTCCATCGGCTCATGTCGGTAGTAATTTTATCAACCAGTGGCAAATAATTCAATTAAAATAAGTCAGATAAATGAGGTGATATACGCACACCCAAATACTTGATATGAGATTTAGCCCATTTAAAAGAAAAACGTTCCTTGATCTGTTGCACAGCCTCCGGAGTCAAATTAATATTCAGCAACTCCGATTTATCAAGATTGACCTTGAGACCAGACACAGCACTATACATATCTAGCTCCTTCTTTACCCCATGGAGAGACGACAGGGGATTGGTCAAGAACAACAGGATGTCGTCTGCGAATAAAGACAACTTGTACTTGTAGTCCCCCATCTCAACTCCCCTAATTTCCAAAGATTCGCGAATTCTAATAGTAAGAGGTTCCAAGTATAGAGCAAATAATAGAGGTGATAGGGGACACCCCTGTCTGGTACCTCTACCAATATGAAAGGCAGACCCATACCCATTGTTTACCTTAACCCTCGCTTTAGGATGGTCATATAGCTTCTGGAGCCACTTGAGGAAGTGAGGTCCAAAAGCCATATTTTGCAAAGTGGAGAATAAAAAAGGCCAGTGCACCAGATCGAACGCTTTCTCAGTGTCTATAAAAAGCAATACTGCAGGTTCCTTGTTCCTATGAACCCACCACAATAAATCCAGCACCTTACAAATATTATCAGCGGCCATACGGTGTGGACAAAGCCCACTTGATCATTATGAATAAGGGAGGGGAGATATCTGTTAAGGCGGAGTGCCAGGATCCGGGCTAAAATCTTGAGATCGACGTTGATTAGGAATATGGGCCTATAAGAGGCACATTGTGTCGGGTCCCGCCCCGGCTTGGGTATAACCGTAATGCCAGCCACATGTGCTTGAGAGGCAATGGAACCTTCTGCTCGTAAACTATTAAAGAATTGCGCATTTCTTGTAGTAGACACCAGACAAGCCATCAAGACCCGGGGCCTTGCCCGGTTTAAGGGTCTTTATAACTGCAAGGATTTCCTCTTCCATAATGGGAGCTTCCAAGGCCTGTTGCTGGTCTGAGGTAAGACTCGGTAATTGGACCCCCTGTAAATACTGTGTAATGCGGTCCGGACAAATCTTGTCGTCCGATTGATATAGTTGGCCATAAAAACCAGAAAATGCTTCCCTGATCTCCTTGGAGGCTGTCAACATTGTACCTTGGGTGTTTTTAATTTTGGAAATGTTATTATGAGCCACCTTGGCTTTCAAGCTGCGGGCGAGCAATCTCCCTGCTTTATCCCCACCCTCATAATAAGCCTGCTTTGTAATCTCTAAAGCGTGAAGCAGCTGAGCGTTATCCAGTTTATTAAATTCGGATTTTGCAGCTAGCAGTTTTTGATAGCAGTGAGAAGAGAGGGTTCTCATATGTTCCTGGGAAAGGAGTTTAATTTTATGCAATAAAGCCCCCCTAGCTTGTTGCTTATTACGTTTGCAAGCTGCCGCTCTGGAAATTAATAAACCCCGGACAAATGCCTTGGAACAGTCCCATACAATGCCTGGATTAATATCGGGGTTAGTATTGAGCGTAAAATATTCAGAGAGCTGGGGTTCAAGTTTCTGGACAAAGGAGGTGTCGTGAAGGAGTGATTCATTTAATCTCCAAAAGCGTTCGCCCCTATCTCCATCACTCATGTCCAAGTCCAAAGTAATTGGGGCATGGTCAGACCAGGATATAGCATCAAGATCAGCTCTACGTACCCTATTGCCCAACTGCTTATCTACTAGAAAATAATCGATTCTAGAATAGCTATCGTGGGGATGTGAATAAAAGGAGTAAGACCGAGATTGAGGATGGCGGACTCGCCAGATATCTAAAAGAGTCCAATCTGCCATCATATTCTTCAATTGTTTGCGTGAGGACTGAGGAGCGTGGGAGTGCCCCGATGAGTTATCTAAGCCCTGTTGCAGCGTGGTGTTAAAGTCGCCACCCAAAATAATAAAGCCCTCGGCATGATTTAAAAGCAGATTTTGCAGTTCCATCCAAAATGGTCCACATGCTTGATTGGGTGCGTAAACTGTTACCAGAGTGTAGACCTGTAAGCCCAACTTAATTTTCAGTAATAGATAACGACCTTTAGGGTCTGCTATATGGGAAATATATTCATAAACCAGCGAAGCCGAAAGTAGGATCCCCGTCCCTGTGTATTTGGCACCCCCACTGCAACCAGCGTGGTAGACATGAGGAAAGAATTTATGCTCCAGTAGGCGTCCATGCTTGGGCTGGAGGTGTGTTTCTTGCACATATACGATGTCTGCCTTTTGGTGTTGGAGTTCTCGCCTAAGAAGGAAACGCTTCCTATAGGTGTTTAACCCTTTAACATTAAGGGAAACTATTCTAATCATAGGAAAAACATATGAGACGCTTCAAGCTATAAAGGATACTCTGAGATACCACATGGAGTATAAACAGTATATGATAAGGGGGACGGATGTTAACGGTCCTCGGGACCCAGCTAGGGTTCGTGGCGAACATCGGAACCTAAAACCGCAGGAAAAGATACTCTGTCACTTGTGGGTTTAACACTAAGAGTGTCCGCTATCTGGACTCGCGGACCTCAACCCCGGGGGTACAAATGAACAGCATGAGCGGCCGTCTTCTAGCCCCCCCCCCCCAAGCCCTCCATAACTAGACAATAACAAGTAGTGAATATCAGTATTAAACTACTAAACATGTCTGCAGGGAAATCCACCACAGAACTGCATTAATAAACGAAAGTTACTGTAGTAAGAAAAAGTTACAACAGGCCAAATCACGCGGCCTGTAAAAGGAAAAATGACTTATCAAGTACATAAACATTAGCAAGTATACAGGACCAGCATCAGACTAATCAAGCTGCAACTAGCAGCAGACCGTTCAGCCTTGATCAGATGGTGGGAGAGTGGCTGGCGTGGTCTGTCGCCGCAGGCGGCCCCTGCCTGCTCCCGGTCTCCGCCATCTTGGTGTTGCATCCGTTCGGTTCTGTTTGGAAGCAGGCGCTTCGGCCGTGAACGTGTGAGCTAGGCCAGCCTCCTGAAAGGTATGTGCCGCATCTGCCATGGATTTAATCCTGTATGAGATCCCCTTGTGCTGGAACAGAAGGGCAAAAGGAAATGCCCAGCGATACTTAATCTCTGCCTGCCGGAGAGCAGCTGTGGCCTCACGAAGTTGATAGCGTTTCTGTAAGGTGGAAGGCGCCAAATCGTTGTAAAAAGCGAGAGTGCAGTCCTGCCATGTCCAGCCGGGATGAGCCCGAGCCAAAGCGAACACTTCCTCCTTTTGTTGATAGTTGAGAAATTTCAGAACAATATCCCTCGGTTGATTGTCTCTCCTTTGTCCCAGGGCATGGTGGGCACGTTCCAGCACTATCAGCGGTTCAGGTTGCGACTCATTCGCAGGCGTTCTATGCTCGAGAATTATGGCCTTGCAAATGGCCGCCGCCGTTTGCATGCAATCATGGAATAGCTCAGTCTCAGGCACCCCGCGGATGCGGAGGTTAGAGCGACGAGCTCTATTCTCGAGGTCCTCAATTTTATCCTGCATCGCGTCCATAGTGATCGCTACCTGCTTCGTGTGAGCATTAAGTGAATCCAAATTAGCACTTTGGCTGTCTATTCTTGTGTCCATATCGTCCACGCGGTGCCCCAAGGTGTGGAAATCTTCCCGTAATTCGGCCATACTGGCCTGGAGATCTGCTTTGTAATTCTTAGGGTCCATGCGGATCTCGCAGAACCACGATCGAATTTCAGACCGAGTAGGGATATCTGGATGCAGGCCTCCCGTTGCCCGGTCCACCGCTGTTTCGGGACCGGGATCCATAGCGGCTGTCTCCTCTACCTCGTCCCGCTGCTGCGGGGCCTGCTCGCCGCCTTCATCTGGTGGTAAGTCGTCGGTGATTTTACTAAATGAGAACCGCTTGAGGTCGGCTGGTTTCTTTCTCGCCGCCATCCGTACCACAGTCGCTGTGAAACACTTAAGTCGTAGGGCAAAAAACGGACCCAGGTAACTTCCAAAAATAGATAAACTGAGAGCGTGGGGAGGGAGCTCAGCTATTATGCGGCCATCTTGTAGCGCTGCTCAATAGTGCCCCCCTAACAGAATTAGTTTTGAGTTCTCAACCAAGTCACCTCTATCTCCCTCTCCCTCACTTCTTTCCTCTACCCTTTCCCTTGCCTCCACACTCTCTCCTTCTTTTCTGAAGTCACAGTGGATGAAACTGCCCACATTCTCTTGTCCTCCAAACTCACTGCTTGTTCCCCCGACCCATTCCCATCCAGTTTCTCAGTTCTGCTTCCATTGCAGTCATGCCTTCTATTTGTCACATCCTCCATCTATCAGTTTCCACTGCTACTGCTCCTGTTGCCTTCAAACATGCTGTGATCACACCACAACTCAAAAAACCCTTACTGGACCCTACCTGTCTTACCAATTTATGTCCTATTTTCCTCCTCCCTTTTGCTTCCAAACTTCTTTAATGTGCTGTTTACCGCTGCTAAATTGATTTTCTTTCATCTCAAACCATTCTTGATCCATTCCAGTTTGCTTTTTAACAGCAGTTTGTTACAATTCCCAGCCCCAAGAAGCCTGTTCCGACCTCCCAGCATCGGGCCCGGGGCGCGGCCCTTTCTCTCTTCAGCCACACCTAGCAGCCACCACCACAGTCCTGTCATCTCCCGGCTCGGCCCAGGACTGCTCCTCGCTCTCCCCTCCGCGGTGTAGGGGTGCCGCTTCTTCAACCTCTGCACGGGCCATTTCCCAGCCTGTGACGAGGGAATGGCGCCATGCCGCTCAAGCCGTCGCAGCCGCCCTGCTTGGCCCCTGCTCCTAGGCACACGCGCCACCGGCCGGGATTTAAAGGGGCCGCGGCGGGAAAAGCTCCCACGGTCCCTAGTGATGACGTATCCAGCCTTGAGTATATAAGGCAAGCTCTGACAGTCATAGCTTGCCTTGGCAACAGGTCTCCTCGCTCTTGTTTGCTCAAGTTCCAGAGTTGCTGTTCCAGTTCCTGCGTTCCTGTCCTTGCTCCCGTACGGCCCCTGCTTCTGCTCCAGTTCTCCTCATTCCAGTTCCTACTTGTTCCTTGCTTCCTCGGACAGATCTCCACCTGCCTGACCTCTGGACTGGACCTGACCCCGAATCCTGTTGCCTGCCTCTGACCTCTGGACTGGACCTGACTATGCATCCTGCCGCCTGCCTCTGGCCCCTGGACCAGGCCTGTCCTCGCTCTCTGCTGCCCACCTTGTCTACGGGGCTGGATCTGTCTCTACCCTTGGCTTTGGCCCCAGGCCTCTCTCTCCTGGCTGCCACCGTGCTCTCTTGCTGACTCCCTGGGATCATCCACGCAGAGGGCACCTAAGACCAGCTGGCCCCAGTACCCAAGGGCTCAACCTGCGGGGAACGTGGGCTGGTAGTGATGAAGCTCCTGCTGGCCTCTGCTTCCCATCCGGCCTCGCCATCCGACGGTGGGGACCTGTGGCAGTTTCCCCCACAGGTAGCGCCAACACCACGATCGTAACAGGTTAGCAAAGCCTTGGACCTGGCTGAGGCATCCACCTTACAGGCCATTCCAGGCCTGGCACTCAAGATCCAGCAACAACACAAGTACCTTGAGGCTTTGGCGGCTTCCATCGAGCGGCTTAATGGCCACCTCGATTCAGGTCACATTCCTGCTGCGCCAGCATCGGCTCCTAGCCCCTCAGCGCAGACATCACTTCCAAGGTCATCCCTTTCGCTCCAAGCTACGCCCCACTTCAATGGCGACCCTAAGCAGTGCAGAGGTTTCATTAACCAATGCTACATGCACTTCACGCTACAAGCCGCCGCTTTCCCGGCTGCCATGACGAAGACTACTTTCATCCTCTCATGACTCGAGGGTAGGGCCCTGTCCTGGGCTTCCCTGCTCTGGGAGTGCTCCGACGCCCTCCTCCAGGATCTGCCTTGTTTCATCGCCGAATTCCTTCGACTGCCCGGGCCCTGCCCTGCCCGGGCAGGGCCGGGCAGGGCCGTGAATGCCAGCTATGACCTCCTGCACCTCCGTCAGGGCTGATGGCTTCTCAGTGACTACGTTATAGAGTTCTGTACATTGGTCTCCAAGCTGGGTTGGCAGGAGGACTGCCTCTATCCCATTTTTCTGGATGGGCTGTCCGCCCCACTAAAGGAAGAACTCGCTGCCCGCAAATTGCCTGACTCCCTGGAGGGGCTGATCGACCTAGCTGGTCGTATTGAACGTCGGGCCCAAGAGCGAAGCCGAGAGCTGCAGCCTTCCCATCACCCTCCTTCTGAAGCATCTCCTCCGGCTCCCACTGGAGGAGGGTTCCCATCTGGAGCTTCTAGCCCCTGAACTTATGAAGAACCTATGCAGTTGGGTTGGGGCAAATTATCCCCCGAGGAATGCCTTCGCTCTGTCTATATTGAGGAGCCACGGCGCATTGTCTTCATGGGCCTGACATCACCTACACCTCCACTAACTCTGCCAGTCGTGCTGATGTCAGGAGGGCACAAATTTCATAACTTAGCCCTGGTGGACTCAGGACTGGGGGAAATTTCATCATGAAGAGCTTAGTGGACCACCTCAAAATTCCACTTCTTCGCGCCCAGGTTCCATTGGTCCTCTAGTCCATTCAGGGTAAACCACTCACGGGTCGTGTCACCCACATCAAAATGCCTGTTCAAGTCTGCACCGGACTACTTCATGTGGAACAACTTTCCTTCCACATTCTTGAACACTCGATCCACCCCATGGTCTTGGGACTCCCCTGGCTCCAAACGCATTGCCCCCAGTTCGACTGGAAAATTCTACAACTGGTCCGATGGGGATCAGCCTGCCAAAGCACTTGCCTCGATGCTGTTGTTCCGGTACAATGCTCTACTACCGCTACCTATCCCCAGGGTCTACCGACCCCCTATGCTGCCTACTTGAACGTCTTTTCGAAGCAAAAATTGGAAAAGTTACCACCTCATCGGCCTTTCGACTGCGCCATTAAGCTCCTACCAGGCACAGAGCCCCCTCGAGGGTGCACCTACGTCCTCTCCTCCACTGAGACCCAAGTCATGTCACGTTACATTCAGGAGAACCTGGATCGAGGTTTCATACATAAATTGACTTCTCCAGCGGGGGCAGGCTTCTTCTTTGTTGAGAAGAAAGATGGGACGCACCATCCCTGCATTGACTATCGAGGCTTAAACACCATCACCATCAAGGATCGTTATCCACTTCCCTTAATCTCGGAGCTGCTTGACCGTCTTCAGGTGCTAGAATTTTCACTAAATTGGACCTTAGGTGAGCTTACAACCTAATTCGTATCAAAGAGGGGGATGAATGGAAGATGGCCTTCAACACCAGGGACGGCCATTACGAATACTTAGTCATGCCGTTTGGACTCTGCAATACCCCTGCTGTGTTCCAAAACACTATAAACAAAATCTTCCGAGATTTGTTATACCAATGGTCATCATCTATCTCAACGACATCCTAATATTCTCAAAATCCCTCTCTGCTCATCGTCAACATGTCTCCCAAGTGGCTTAGAGAAAACAAGCTTTATGCCAAACTCAAAAAGTGTCTTTTCGAACGGGAAACCCTTCCGTTTTTAGGGTATATCGTCTCAAGTCAGGGGTTCCGCATGGACCCTCAGAAACTGAGGGCCAAACAAGAATGGCTGCAACCATTTGCATTGAAGCCGCTCCAGCGATTCTTGGGCTTCGCCAATTATTATTGCTCCTTCAATGCCAATTACGCCTCCATTGTGGCGCCTCTCACGGCCCTTACCCGGAAGGGTGCCGATCCCAAGCACTGGTCCCCAGAAGCAATATCTGCCTTTCTTCGTCTCAAGGAAGCATTTCAGAGTCGGCCGTGTCGTCATCACCCCGATCCTCAACGACCGTTTATCGCTGAGGTAGATGCCTCCTCCGAGGGTGTAGGGGCCGTCCTCATTCAGATATCCACCACACACATACTCCATCCCTGCTCGTTTCTCTCTCGTCAATTTACCCCAGCAGAATGTAACTATGGCATTGGAGATAAAGAGCTTCTCGCCATCAAGATCACCTTCGAAGAGTGGCGACCCTGATTAGAGGGAGCTCAATATCAGATCACAGTCTACACAGACCATAAGAACTTAGAATACTTGCACCAAGATCAACGTCTCAACCCCCGACAGGCCCAGTGGGCCTTATTCTTCGCTAGGTTCAATTTCATCTTGCGATATGATCCGGCCAAGAAAAATATAAAGGCAGATGCTCTCTCTCGAGCCTTTGACACCACAGATAGCCTCGAACCTCCCAAGTTCATCATTGAACCATCATGAGTACTTCTGGCTGCCATTACACGCATTCCCCCGGGAAAAACCTTTGTGCCACCTCATCTCCGGAAGCAGGTATTGACTTGGAGCAACGATTCCCGCAGCTCAGGGCATCCGGGGCAACACCGGACACTGCCCGCCCTTCGTCGATACTATTGGTGGCCCGGAATGACTAAGGATGTCCGTTCCTACATGGAATCTTGCCATATATGCACCTGGCATAAGAATCCCTCGGGACTACCCCTTGGCCTGCTCCAACCCTTGCCTGTGCTCATCGAACCATGGACACACATCTCTATAGATTTTATCGTAGACCTGCCCCCGTCTAGTGGCAACACCGTCATCTGGGTAATCGTGGATCAGTTCAGTAAAATGGCTCATTATGTACCACTTCCGGGGTTACCTTCCGCATCTCAACTGGTGCAATTATTCATCCATCATATCTTTAAATTGCATGGCCTACCCAAGAATATCCTTTCAGATCGAGGACCTCAATTCACTGCCAAGTTTTGGAGATTGCTCAGTCAGAAATTTGATGTCACGCTGGAATACACGTCTGGATATCACCCGCAAACCAACGGCCTAGCGAAGAGAACGAATAGAACCCTCAAACAATTCCTGCGTATCTATGTCAACGATAAACAGGACAATTGGGCAAATTTGCTTCCGTGGGCTGAGTTTGCCCTCAACTCACACTCCTCCGCAGCCACTGGCTCCTCTCCATTTCAACTAGACTATGGCAAGCAACCTTGGCCACCACTGCCTATTCCAGTTACCGTTCCCTCTCCTATGGCCCAACTCTCCGCCGATGAACTGCATCAATTTTGGACCTCTACCAGACATGCCCTGCTTAAAGCCAACCAAATGGCGAAAAAATATTTCGACCGCAAGCAGAGACCTTGTCCTCCACTGCAACCTGGTCATAAAGTATGGTTGATCACACGATATATCCATTTAAAGCTTCCGTCAATGCGATTTGCTCCGAGATTCATTGGACCATTTCCCATACTCTGTCGCTGTTGTGTCCGTCTGAGCCCGACGCCCTCTCTCCGTCCTCCTCACCTCTTTGGCGCCTCCCTCTTCGTCCACGGGAAGATTGGCTGCTGCGGTGTCTTCCTGCCAAGTTTCTCCGGCATCCCCGGATCGGCTCCACGCTGCAAACCGCCATATTCATGAGAGACCTAGGGGCGCACGCGCGGCTCAGCCCCGACAGAAGTACCGACAATGGCATGAACCTCAGCGGCGTCCCCCGAAGATGACGTCACCCGCGACGGATATTTAAGTCTCAGTATTTGCTAACACATCGAGTTAGAACGAATCCTTATCCTTGCTATCTGAGCTACTCTGCCTCCTCGGACTTACCAGCGGTACCCGCTCCTCGGGGGCCTCGCTCTCGTCTTGTTTTTCAGGTCAGAGGCCTCGCTCCTCGAGGGCCTATGTTCCCGGACTTGTTGCTGAAATCCCTTCAGCCTGGAAGTCTTCACTGCCAACTACTTCAGTGAGTTACCATCGCTCTCTCAGAGCTTTCCCTGGGACAGGTACTCGTTCCTCGAGGGCCTACACCTTCCAGCTCCTGGGCTTCTGTGAGACAGTGTGTGAGTGTTACCATCTGGTTCGGTATATGAACTTTGCATACCCTGCCTACTCACAATATTTCAGTTTCTCTCCAGCTCAACCTCCAGGGATCGCTGTTCCAGTATCTGAGGGACTGCAGCCCAGCTGGGGCATTCCAGCTCACTACTGCCACCTCTGGTGGTTCAATATACTGTTTAATAAAAGAACTAGTGTGTGTGTGTCTGTCTCCAAACTCTGAGCCTGACCGGTGGTCCCTCTCAGGATCTTCCCCCGGGGGCGTGGTCATCTGCCACCGGCCCAAGGATCCACCCACAACTACCACAAACTATAACAGATTGCTAACTCCTGCAATCTGTAGACATCAGATTACTAACTCCATTGCAACAGTCGCATAGGTGCGGTAGCTTATCAACTTCAACTACCTCCTTCACTCAAAATCCACAACACCTTCCACGTCTCCTTCTTGAAGCCATTGGTGTTAACTTGGCCATCCAGCCTACCACCAGTACCACAACCTCTCTCCTCAGAGGACGACATCATTTATCAGGTCCACGAGGCACTGAATGTACGGAAACATAACAAGAGATGGGAATATCTCCTGGCATAGGAAGGGTTCGGCCCTGAAGAAAATACGTGGGCACCCCTTGCCAATATCTTGGATAGGAGCCTGCTTGTTCAATTCCATGCAGATCATCCTTCCAAGCCGAAACCACCAGGGAGACGCCCTAGAGAAGGGGGTACTGTTAACGTTTCCAGCCACGGTCGGCCGCAGCTGGCCCCTGCCTGACTTCACCGCAATGCCGGGACCGGCGGCAGAGCCGCGGTGGCAGTAGCAGGAAGACGTCCCCGGGGAAGGCCCAAAGCCTCCCCAGACTGAGCAGGCTCTCTCGAGCAGGTTGGCGCGGGAGACGCGTGCGCTGACCTCCCCTCTTCAGTGTCAGGCCGGCCCTCTCCGAGTTTCAGTGGGCCGGCCCTCCCTTAGGCGCGCGGCCACGCCTCCTCCCGGTTCTTAAAGGGGCCTGATCACCAATTGACTACAGCTGCAGGATATCCTGGGAAAGATTTAGGGAGGCTTCCTCTTCCTGTGCTTCAACTTGGCAACAAGTCTGCTCACTCGTGTGAGTCTTCTGGTTTCTCTTCGAGCCTTCCTCCTGCTTTGGATCTTGATGGACTTCTGGCACCTGACTTTGGACTGGCAAGTGGCAAACCTCTGACACCCGACTTTGGACTGGCAAGCAGCAATTCTCTGGCACTCGACTTTGGACTGGCAAGCAGTGATTCTCAGGAACTCGACCTCAGACCGGACTTCGACAATCTTCCATCCAAGGGCCCATCTAAGTCCCAGCGGTTCAGGTCCCTATGGGCTCCTCCCGGGGGGGCTGTGGGCTTCCAGTGGCGAAGATCCAGTTGGCCCTTGCTCCGTCTCCTTGAACCTTTGACCTCCCAAATGTCCACCTAAGTCCCAGCGGTCCGGGTCTCTACAGGCACCTCCCGGGGGGACCACAGACTTCCAGTGGTGAAAACTCGACCACTTCCCACTTGATCCGGCCTCGCCACCCAACATCTCCTCAGGTAGTACCAACCCCTCACTAGGTTAGGGATCCACATCTCCTTAATCTACAGAACAAGGGGGAAACAGATCCACCCCAATGTTACCAGTTTGAACAGGATGCACCCTGTCCCAAACACAAAATTGTGTTGAAAAAAACAATCAAGAAAATAAAGAAGTCCCTCTTGATTCTTGATGGTGGAGCTGGCTAGATGATAAACCAAATAATCACTGCAGTGTGTGGAAGGTCTCTCTCTCTCTTGTGGAGCTTCCCCAAATGGTTTACTTATTGAACAGAAAATGGGCCTGGTTTCAGTCTCTTACAGAAAGACCATGGTCCACCAGATTTTTCTTTCCCAGTACCTGCCAGCAAGGGTTTTTACTTGACTTCAGCTGAAAGGCTGGAGCAGTTCAGTTGAGATACTGAATTTGTTACAAAAGGCAAGGAAATAAACCTTCTCCCTCCTCTGCTAAGATACTCTCTATGCAAAGTTTAGATTACTTAACTCAGTCTCTTAAGAGGGTGATCCATCTATGTGCTCCTGGGCCTGGATATCTCTGGAAAGGAAGTCTCTCAGCTCCTGGCTCCTCTGTTCATTGTTGGAATTTTACATGTAGCTCAGCTATGAAACAAGAACAGCTGTCTGTCTCTCTATTTCCTCAGAGTACACACTGCTGTTTCTCTCTCTAGCTCTTCAGGAGAAGAACTGATTTCAGGACTGCCAGATACACTCCTCACTTCCTGGCTCTTGGATCCAACTCCTGGCTGTCCCCGCAGGGCAGGTGCTAGCCTTTTTGCTGCCCTGTACAAAAAATTACTGTGCTGCCCCTCCCACCCCCACCCCCTGATTCATTCAGTGTCTGTCCCAGGCCCATCAAATAAAGCCTAGCTCCTTCCTGCAATCTATATATTCAAATATTTACTCCCCCCCCACCCCACCACCATAGAACCCATGGATAGGAAAGGGTATTAGGTGCCCTAGGTAAAACTTACAGCTTTGTATACAGCCACCCCTCTACATAAACACACACACTCCCACACCCTTTACAGACACACACAATTAAATAATGCATTATCACAAATTTTATTTGAAAAATAACATTCAAAAGTACATTCTTCTGAGGCAACAATAACACAGCATGCATATTATATTTACATACATTCCCATGGTGTGAACCAGAAAACTCTGCAAAAAAAGGAACTCCTATGGAATTAGACTTTTTGTAATGTATATTGGATGTGAGCTTGGCCCTCACAAAGCCATAAATAAACAGAATTACCATTACAATATATTAACCACCCATACCAAAACACCCTAACAATCTTGTCTATGAAAAGGCAACACTGCACATATTACACCAGGTCCTAGAACACCAATAAAACTCTTATTCAGAAACCATTCTGTTATAGACCCCTACACAGAAAGTACATGCCAGCAAAATACCTCACGTAAATACCTCACCTCGGTTACAATTGCCGACAGACCCTCACCAAATACAGAGTAAAAAGATCAGAAAGTATAAATAAAAACATGCTGAGAAAAACTGAATTGGAACCCACAATAAGCCAGTTTCTATATACAGTGCAACAATGGAAAAACAGAAACATTACCATTCTTCATTAAAAAAAATTAAATAAAATCAAGAAATATAAAACATCAATCATAATAGTAAAATAGTTCTGGATCAGGCAGAAATCCGAGCTTGCCACCAGGCAGCTAAACATTTTCTCCAGTCCTCAAGACAAAGATTCTTTAAGTTTGAAATTATTTATTGTACAGGTAAATTCTACTTACAATTGTTGCATCTCAAACGTAAGCCCCAAGGCAAAGATCTTTGGTAACTAGAGACAGGGTAGCAGGAGTGAGAAGGGAGTCTTTTATGTTGCAGGAGTTGGTTTATGGTAGGGGTAGTAAGCATGAGGGATATGAGGCTGATTTAGTCTTCAGAAGAAGGCAGTAAGATAAAAAGTAAAAACCCGATCATTTCACAGGGTTTTTCAGAGCGCTGCTGGCTCAGAAGCAAGCTTGGGCAAGACTGAGCTCTCGTCGAGAGCTGCTAAAGGAAACGCCTCCACAAGCTAGGGGCAGGGGGGCAAGGTTCAATGGCAGCGCACCTAAGAACCATGTGACGCAGGGGAAGCATGAAGGGTAGTCCCTTGAGCCTATAAGGCACCTAGGAAGACTCAAGTTAGATTGAGGGGCATTCAAGCTCTTCGATAGTGAGAGAACGTGGAGGGGGGAGGGAGCTTCTCTTAAGGGCAAAGGCTCCTCTTAAAGGCAAGGCTCACAGACTTTTATCATGGGTTACAAAAAGTGTAAGGATTAAAAAATATTCTGCTCTCCATACTTGTGATCTTCTGATTTCCAGTCACACTAACATTGTCGTGGATTGGGAGAGTTAGGGCAGCACAAATTTTATTTTCTCTCTCTCACACACTCACACAATAACATATTAATTCTCTCACACACTCCCTCTTTCTAACATACACAGGCTCCCTCTCCCTCACAGATACATTATATGTGTGTGCATACCTCTGAGAGCCTATATGTGACACATGGGCTCTCACAGGCACACAAACATTCACAAACACACAAGTACACAGGCTCTCACTGTTACGACTGTCGCTTCCCGACGTCTCCACTCTGCCCTCCTTACCTCCTTGGCGACTCCTCCCGCGGTTGATGGACGTCTGGCTGCCACGGCGTCTGCCTGCCGTCCCTTGTCCGGCTTGAGCGCTGCAACCCGCCATGTTGTTCAGCTACCATAGGGTGCGTGCGCCGCGCAGCCCTGCTTCTTATTCCTTCTTTGGCGTGAACCTCAGGGGCGTCCCCCTGTGATGACATCACGCATCCCGGATACAAAAGCCTACTCTGTTTGCTAGCTATTCGAGTTAGCAAGGAGACTCCTTACGGATGGGAATTGCTCTCCGTACCTAGCTACTCTGCCTCTCCTTAATTGGATTTACTCTATCGGGGTACCCATTCCTTGGGGGCCTCTCTCTTTTCTTTCAGGTCGCTGTCTGGAACCGGTACTCGCTCCTCGAGGGCCCATGTTCCCGGACTCGCTGCCTGAGCTCACTTCTGCCTGGAAGAAACCACTGCCTACACCATCAGTGAGTTACCATCTATATTCTCTCAGAGCTGTTCCCTGGAACCAGGTACTCGCTCCTCGAGGGCCTGCATCTATTCCAGCTTCTGTGTTACCTTCCGGGAGAAACCGCTGTGTGAGTAATCAACCAACGAGGCTCTATACCAGAACCCTGTGTATGCTCCACTGTACTCACTATCTCAGTTTCTCTCCACTACAGCACAGCTATTGAGGGATCGCTGTTCCAGTGTCCTGAGGGACTACAAGCCCAGCCGGGCTTCATCTCTATTCACTACTGCCACCTCTGGTAGCTTCTCAACTCTGTTTAATAAAAGATAATTCTGTATTGTGTGTCCTAAGCTGAGCCTGACCTGTGGCCCCTCATGGGACTTCCCCCCATGGGCGTGGCCATCTGCCACAGTGGCCAAGGGTCCACCCAAAACCTTATAAACAATAACACTCACACAGACACGATCAGAGGCACACAGGCTCTCACACAGATATACACACATGTACTAATACAGGCTCTCAGACACACATAGGCTCTCACTCACTCACACACTTTTACATCCTTACATACACACATGGCCTCCTGCTGTCATTGGGCCATGGTGGGAAGAGCTCCACCATGGCCCCATGGGTCTCCTGTTGTTGTTAGGCCATGGTGGGATGAGCTCTACCACGGCCCCACTGGCCTACTGTTGTCTTTGCGCTGTGGTGGGATGAGCTCCACCATGGCCTACTGAACTTCCTGCTTGTGGGGAGAGAGGGGAGCAGAAGCTGTGTGTGCGCTCGCACACATGCAAACAGAAGACACGGACATCTCATTTTCAACTGCTGGCAGGTTGAGTGCCGATGGCCTGCAGTGTCTCTCCTTCTTCGGCCACTGGTGAATTGAGCGCCAGCGGCCTGCAGCCTCTCTCTTTCATTGTCTCCTGGTAGGTTGGGCTCCTCCGGCGGTCCCGCAGCCTCTCTTGATGCTGCCAGCCCCCGCCCCCCCCCCCCCCCCCCCCCCCCCGCTGGTTGTGCCGCCCCGTGCAAATGCACAGTATACACATCCGGACTCGCCAGGCCTGCGTCCCAATCCTACACCCACAGGCAGAGGCAGCCAAATGGCACCTTTTCTATCTTAGTCTCCCAGAATTCTTTTGGCCTCTTTCTCTGCTGGCTATGTAGTGCTGTTCTTTGGGCAGGCTAACAGTATAGTCCTTTCCCCAAATTGTTAACACTGTGCGTGAGTGCTTAATGCTGGCTCTTGTAGAACAGGAGAGCACACAGGGTTTTTTTTTAAACATATTTTTATATTCCTTCAGCTTGGCTGCAGTGGCTTGCTGTTTCTGAAGGATTGAAAACTGTTTTTTGACAGGTCCAAAACACATCACTCAGATCCAGATGTAGCTCAGTCCACATTGTAAGGCTTCAACATATGACAAGCTCATGGGGGAAGGACCCTGGTTTATAGTAACTTGCTACACACTGAAAAATGCTGTTCAAGAGCTGCTGAGGAAGAGAGGCAACACTGAAATGAGTTAGTTGAAGCAAGGAATTTCAATAAAATGAGAATGGTACACAAAATAATAGAGATAGAGGGTATAGGTCCTGTGAAAGCTTAGACAAAAAAAAAGACTGAGGGGCTCATAAGGCAGTGCACATACAGAATGTTCCACACATGCTCAGTAGTAAAACCTTGCTGAGCTAGAGAGATGGGTCCATTGGGTGCCATCAAATGATGTCACTCATATGTCATAGCTAATTCTGCCCTGCTTGTCAACAGAGAACCTTTTCTCCCACTCTTTTCTGCCTGTCTCTGTTTCTTTCATCACCACCTATTTCCTTCCTCTCTCTCTCACCTGTCTTATTTCTTCATTTCTCACCCTCAGCCTCCAACTCCCCTCCATTTCCCACCTACACCCCAGCCCATCTCTCCCTCCTCTCCTAGCCCTTCAGCTTGCTGTCTTTTACCCCCTTCCATCCTTTCCCCTCTCCCTCTGACTCCTCTCCTTCATCTCCCTTTCCCTCCCTCCCAACATTCTATAAATCAAAGACCACAGTGATAAGAACAATACACCTTCCACCTCTGTCTCTTATTGCCCTCCCCAACCAAATCCCATCATATCTCTCCTTTAGCTCACACCCACCAAGGACTCCCTCTATCTCTTCCCTCCCCCAAAGGGCTTCCTCTCTCCTCTCTCCCCCATGCCAGGACTCCATCTTTCCCTTTCCTCTGTCTCTTACCCCTTTCAAGGACCCTCTCTCTCTTTTCCTTCTTTCTTTCTGTTCCCCCCCCCTCCTCTACCCCACACTCACACACAAAGGATTCTCTCTCTCCCCCTTCAGCCTGCATTGGACCATGGGAAGAAGAGCTGCCATGTCTGCCTCTTCCACAGTCCCCTGAGATTGCCTGCAACAGCAGCAGAGCAGCTCATGTCACTTGCATTTACATAGAGAATGGGCCTTTGTGCTGCAATATTCTCAGAGCCGTTAAGCCTTGGAACTGATGGCACACATATCCAACAAACACTTTGCCTGCTTAAAAAATAGGCAAGTGCTTCAACCTGGGGACGGAGAACACAGTTCAGCAGATTTTGTGCACAGATCTGAAATACATGTGCAGACAAACCGAGAAAAATGTATTTGGTGATCCAGGAAAAAAAGGAATATTGAAAGTGCATTAAATTTAACGGTGTGCAGACAGGGGAACTGACTGTGATGTACATTGGAAGCTGGAAAATTTGAAGTGCGATCAATCATAAGGGTGTGACTGTAGTAAGGATTAGAGATGTGAATCGTGTCCTCGATCGTCTTAACGATCGATTTCGGCTGGGAGGGGGAGGGAATCGTATTGTTGCCGTTTGGGTGTTTAAAGTATCGTGAAAATCGTGAGCCGGCACACTAAAACCCCCTAAAACCCACCCCCGACCCTTTAAATTAAATCCCCCACCCTCCCGAACCCCCCCCAAATGCCTTACATTACCTGGGGGTCCAGCGGCAGTCCGGAACGGCAGCGGTCTGGAACGGCCTCCTGCAATTGAATCGTGTTGTCTTCAGCCGGCGCCATTTTTCAAAATGGCGGCGCAAAATGGCGGCGGCCATAGACCAACACGATTCGACTGCAGGAGGTCGTTCCGGACCCCCGCTGGACTTTTGGCAAGTCTTGTGGGGGTCAGGAGGCCCCCCAAGCTGGCCAAAAGTCCCTGGGGGTCCAGCGGGGGTCCGGAAAACGATCTCCTGCCGCGAATCGTTTTCCGTACGGAAAATGGCGCCGGCAGGAGATCGACTGCAGGAGGTCGTTCAGCGGGGGTTCCGGACCGCCGCTGAACGACCTCCTGCAGTCTATCTCCTGCCGGCGCCATTTTCCGTACGGCAGGAGATCGTTTTCCGGACCCTCGCTGGACCCCCAGGGACTTTTGGGCATGGGCACTTGCGTCCAGCCACTACATGGGAAAGGACGGGGCACCTGACGGGAGGAGGTCACACTACCACTGTCACTGCAATTCTTGTGGGGCTGCTCTAACACAGTTGCATCTTGGGAAATAGGTTGTATCATTTAACAGGTTCTCTCCACCCACTCTCGACTGGCCGTATCATTGGAGAAGAACCTCCTTACCAGCTGACTGCAACAATGGAGGAAGATCTTTCCTCCCCCACTGACTGCCCAAGCTGCTTAGCCCAGGGACAGTTCTGCTTCTAGAACAAGGAGTCATGATATGAGACTCTGAGGGCGGAGGCTAATGAGCCTCATCAAGAAATATTTATTTGTCACGGAAAGTGTGGAAAGCCTTGCCGGGCTGAGTGGGTGCAGCTAAAATGTTAACAGAGTTTAAGAGGGCTTGAGATAAGCATAGAAGATCCTTAGTTGCTAATAGTGGAGATAACAGAAAACACAAGCCAAGTTTTTACAGCACAGTCAACAACAGATGTATGGCAGAGGTTAATATGAAATGTTTGAAGTGATTGTGGCCTGGTTGTGTGACAGGCTGCGATCGTGGAATCGGCTGGCAGCTAGATCTGTCTGGCTGGCTTCGTATAATAACTAGGGGACCAACGCAATACAGCGCGCTCAGCCGAGTGTACTGTTTAACCCGTAGTTGGATGCGGGATGTGTAGGTGCGTCCATAGCCCCTTATACTAAAAGGAGATTAACGCCTCCACAACACGCATCCAATGTGCCATGAAACTAATAGTGCTTATCACATGCAATACATGTCGATGAGGCTATTAGGTAGTCACCCCTAAACGCAAAAAAAAAAAAAAAAATTTGCTTCCAATATGCACATTTTTGTACTCAGAAATTAACGTGTGCCCAGAGCAGGCGTTAATTTCTGAGCGCCCCCAAAAAGTGGTACAGAAAAGCAGAAAATACTGCTTTTCTGTACATCCTCCGACTTAATATCGTGGTGATATTAAGTCAGAGGAGCAAAAAATTAAAAAAAAATGTTTTTAAAGTGCCGGCGGTCAGGTTCAGGAAACGGGCGCTCAGTTAACCAGCGTCTGGTTTCTGAACCCATGGCTGTGCGTCGATTAGGAAAACGGACATCGATAAATTCAGTGTTTGTTTTCTTAACAGGCGGACAGCCGATCCCTCCCGGGCACCCACTGTCAAGGAGGTGCTAGGGGCACGCAATCGACCCCAGCGCCTCCTTAACAGCGTTGCGCATAATTTAAATGTTGCATGGCGCCCCCAAGGAGAGGTGCCTGGGGGCGCGTTAGGAAAGCGGGCGCTGAACACTCAGCGCCCGCTTTCAGCGCATTCCTTCTGCATCGGCCCCCTGGAAGTGGTAGTGGAAAGGCAGACAGTCACATAACACGCTCTGCCTGGCAAGCTGGACACGGGACCTGGGGAGACTTTTATTAATGGTAGCTTTTTAGATCAGGCTGTGATGTTGGAATTAAACTAGCAGCTGGGTCCGTCTGGCAGGCTGCAAGTTCTGCAATCAATCAGAAGTCCTAGCAGAAACGTAGGTGCTCAAGTAGGCTGGGTTTGTCCGGCAGGGGACCTAGGAAGCCAGACTTATGGGCTGTAGCCACTCTGGTGTTGTTGGCTGGTAGCAATGTTGTGATGCTTTGTGCTTAGGCATGTGAGAGATGGGTACCAAAGGGAATTTAGGCAGGGATCTTGAATGCTTTACTGCCCAGAATGGTGGAATAGAAAGGAGGAAGACAAACAAAATAAAGACTATCCTGGAAGGATAGGGGGAAATCTAGCAGCAGTGTGGACAGCCTGGACCTCCTAGGTTAGAGCAGCTTGCAAAAAGTTAGCTTAAATACTATTTCTGCTAAAAAAAATAAAAAAATTAAATTACATGAAAAACGCAACAAAGCAAAGAGGTCTTAAAAATGAATTTGCAAATTATTCAGCAGCTGCAAGTAACATATTAACATAGCAGGAGGGAACAAACTTTCCTACAGCTGCTGCTGCTGGAAATGGGAAAGACAGACTCAGAGGCACAAAGCCTGAGTAAAGCTCCCTTTGTCGTTTTTCCTGCTGCAGACTAACACAGCTCTGCCTTTGGAAGACAGCTTCGCTCAGAAAGAGCTGGCGGGGAGAACGGAAAGTGTTAGTCTGCTTGCTGTGATTTATGAATTCCAGCTTCCTCTGCTCAAGGTTTACTGCCATCCAGTGGCGAGCCTGTGCAACTGCCATATCCTTCTCCCCAGCGTGAATTCTTCAGATGAAGGGGCCGATGCAATATTATTCGTGGAAAGCGAGGGCTAACTTTTCAGCGCCCACTTTCTTAACGCACGCATGGCGCCCGCAAGGGGGGCGCCATGCAGTACGCAAATTAGGGGGTCGCGCCACTAAGGAAGCGCTAGGGCCGCTAGCGCGACCTTAGCACCTCCTTGCTAATGCGACCCCGCGGTTACCGGCGGTCTGCCAGTTATGAACACCGATGCCGAGTTTATCGACGTCGTTTTTCATTACTGCAGCCGGCCGGTTATGAAAACCGACTCCGAGCATATCAGCGTCGGTCTTCAAAGCGGCCGGCAGAGATTTTTTTTTTCTTTTCTGTACTTTTTTTTCAGTTTTTTTTTGCATTTGGAGTGAATGAGTAATAGCCTCATTCACATGCATTTGCTAACTCATTCATTCCGCGACAGATGCGCATTAAATAGGCGCTAATCCCCCATTGCATTTAGGGTGGATTAGCGCCTATTTAACCTGCGTCCACCAGCGGGTTAAACCATGTGCTCGGCTGAGCGCACATATTGCATCGGCCCCGAAATGCGAAATATCGCACCACTGAGTATAGTTTATTCGATATGTTCCATGTTCCATGTTCCATGTATGTTCCATGTAAACCGCCTTCCCGGCGATAGTTTTCTCTGTTAATTGTGAACCGGAGTGATATGTATTGTATACAGGAACTTCCGGTATATAAAAATCTAAAAATAAATAAATAAAAATCATCCCAGATCAACTCAATAAATGAATCGAGTCCTTGCTTTGCTCTATTGCCTGCACGGATTTGTAGTTCTGATTTTCTCCAGAAAAAAAATGCAACTACAAATTCATACATGCAATGGATGAACACCAGGACTTTCGCAGCCTTTTCAGTGGGCCCAGGGTGAAGTGACAAAATTAAAAAGGCACAGCCCATGATAATGTAACAAAATGCATGACAAACCGTAGCCTTTTAACTATATGTTATGAGGTGGCATCTTTTGCAATGCAGTGCTACATCTGCAAACACATAGAAGATGCATGGGCTGGGAAAGTCGATGAAAGGCAGGTCCTCCAGGTTTTTCTGCCTCTTACACAATAACATAGTAATGACGGCAGAAAAAGACCAAATGGTCTATCCAGGCTGCCCAGCAAGTTTCTTATGATGGTAACAGCCGCTCCATGCAAGTTATCCCCAAGCCTTATGTTAAGTAACTGTCAAACCCAGAACAAAATTACTGCTAGCAACATTTTTACAGGGTGAGCAGCCTTCTTGATAATTCAGACAATGCTGCTTGAACGTGCTTTGCTTTTGGGCCTGGCCGTAGACGCAGTCCTGCGCTTTTTCCCTGATGTCTGCGTATCAGTACCCTGGACCGTAAAAGTCAGGGCCCGGCGTTGGCTGTCGTCTGAATCCAGTTCCCCTTTTTTGCAACTGTCAACGAAGCGGAGAGCCCAGCGTCGGTTTTCATGACCGGTGTACGGCAGTAAGGGAAACCGGCATCGGTGGACAGCCAGGAAAACCGACGCCGATAAACTCAGTGTTTTCGTGACTACCGCTTGCCTGCGCCTGGCAGGCGTTAATAGATGACAGTTAAATGTGCTTCCGAGACGCACATTTTGTTTTTTGCATCGGGAGCGAATGCCTAATAACCTTATTCACATGCATTTGCATGTGGTGAGCGCTATTAGATTCACTCTGCGTTGGACGCGCGTTGAATATGCGCTAATACCCTTATTGCATTAGGGGATTGATTAGCGCCTATTCTACCCGCGCCCGACTGCAGGTTAACAGTGCTCTCGGCTCAGCGCACAGTATTGCATTGGCCCCCAAGTGAGGCTTCACCAAGGACCTGTATAAGTCCATTCTCGCCTCCTTTTTCTTACTGGTTATTCCTCTCTCTCTATGCAGGCCAGCATCCTTCTGCCTTTAGCTATCGCCTTGTCACATTGCTTCGCTGCCTTCAGATCAGCAGACGCTATCATTCCAAGGTCCCTTTCCACTCCGTACACATTAGTCTTTCATCCCCTTTAGATACGTTTTTTTTTTGCATTGCCACAGAATGTGATCTGTGCCAGTGCCACATAACCGTAGGATAGGATAGTGGTCCAAACACTTGCCTGCTTCCTGCTCCATCACTGGCCCAGGGCATCTTTCTGCTGTCGCTCGCCCATCTCAGCAAGGAGCAGTGTTGCTCTGCATGTCATGAGCAAGGCGTGGATACCCTCTCCTAGTAAACAGTGAGAATTTTGTGGTAATTGTCCCTACCGGGCAATTTGCACAGGAAATGCACTTCTGAGGTACCAGACACAATCACCAGAGAAGAACAGGGATTGATCGGAGGATAATGGATGGGAGGGGAGAGAGAATGGAGGACAAAAAGGATGGGAACTAGGAGCAAAGATGGAAGGGAGGGAGGGAGAGAATGTACAAGAAGGAGAGAACACAGTGAGAGGAGAATTATGGGAGGAAGGTGAGAAAAGAGAAGGAAGAGAAAAGAGGCACTTTTAAAAGAATAGTTTGCAGAGAGGGAGAGAAAAGAAAAAAGAAATGAACAATTTAAAAAAGATCAAAGTGAAATGGAAAAAGAAATGAAATAAAAACAGAGGAAACAGAGATCTGAACATATAATATTCTTCAAATGGAAACATTTAGCTGAAATATTTGCTTTAACATTCTGACTGTACATATTAACAGGCCGATGCAGTATCGGTGGGCGTAAAACGGGCGCTCATGATTGAGTGCCCGCTCTCTTAACGCGCACCAATCCACCTCCCCCAGGCCCCTGATTTAATATTTAAACGGGCTGCCATGATAACAAGGAGGCGATAGGGGAAATTGTGCGTCCCTAGCACTTCCTCGGCATTGGGCGCCCAGGAGGTGGCTGTCAACAAGTTAGGAAAATGGCGCTCAATCCTCGAGTATCCCTTTTCCTAACCTGACCTCCAGCACACTTTTTTTTTTTTTTTTAAGTTTTTCCTTTTTTGGTTCCTCCAACTTAATATTGCCATGATATTAAGTCAGAAGAACTACAGAAGAGCAGTATTTTCTACTTTTCTGTAAACTTTTTGAGCTCCTCAAAAATTAACACCTGCTCCGGGGCAGGCATTAATTTTTGAGGGTAAAAATATGCGCGTCGGGTGCACTTTTTTTTTTTTTTTTTGCAGCAGGAGGTCACGCGCTAACCCCGTTTTACATCAGGGATTATGGACGCGTGTCCAAAATGCATGTCCAGTCGTGTGCTGAACCATGCGCTGCGTCCAGCAGACAGTATTGCATCAGTCTGTAAATGATGTAAATCTAGCAAATGTATGCAAAAATGGTACAGAGTTTAAAAACTGTGCTGCAGAATTTTCTAACCTTGCTGCAGAATTTATCTCTGAGCAGCAGCAGGAGACAGGGGGGCCTTGCTGGAAGCTCCTGGTTGGTTACACCAATCCGGGCTGTTTTAGCTAAGATTATCCATTCCTCAAGCTTCACTTGCTTGTCCTGAAGGGAAGAGACACCACAGATTAAGCCAGCAGTTCCCAAACTGTGCCTTGGACACTAAATGGAATCACAGAATCAGCTGATGTTTTGCCCGGGTGGATTTTTCAGATCACTCACTGTGGGACCAAGTGCATTACCCCTCTGTACAAAATTGCTTTGAGATACTACAGATACAGTCAGTTAGGTTTCCCCCGTCGTGCAGAGCAGGGACCTGCCAATGTCACCAGAAAGCATTAAAGCAAGTGTGATCCACTGGCTTGGTGACATGCACTGTTACCAATGGATAAGGCCACCCATGTGCGTGTCTGCTGGCCGAGGAAATACTGGGGCCGTAGACGTGGAAGGAAGAGACCCAGGTGAGCCAGTGTCACCACGGAGCACGCCTTTTGTAACTGCCAGCCTGGCGCGCGGTCCTGGGCTTGACAGCAGCCGGCGGCCGCCGTGGATGGCCGGGCCGACAAGCAATGCTCCTAGGCTGCCAGGGAAAGAACTCCGACGCTGCCTCCACCTGGGCCCTGGGAACGAGTCTGCGGCCAATTCTGGCTCCGATTTCATTACTACTTTATTTTGGAGGCCATCGCGGGTCGTGCGAATTTTCAAGTATTAAGGGGGGGGGGGGCGGTGTCGTGCTCAACGCTCCCTGTAAGCCGTGCACACATTTGAGTGCGCACACAGGGTCATGAAACAAGCACACGCACACGAGAAGAAAACCAGAAGAACAATGCGCACAAATTCGTATGCTAGGTTGCACATGAGAACTTTTTTTTTGTTTTTTTTTGCATACACGGCCCAAAAAATAATTAGAGGGAACACTGGATAACAGTTTGGGAAACGCTAATCTAAACCTCTTTCTTTCCAACCTTCTCGTCTAGTGGGGGAGGGGGGCGGAGGGGAAGACACAAATATTTAATGTGTTGAAGGCTTTTTTCCAGATGGGCATCCTTCAAAGGATCCTTGCAAACAGCCACAACAGAAGACAAAAGATGTCTTTGTCCTTGTCTTGGAAAGATAGAGAGAGAGAGATGCAACATTCCTGATCTCTCCCTGCTGTCTGGGGGGAGATGTATCACAGAGGTGTCTCCTTATCTGCCAGAAATAGCTCTCCCCATCCCCCCCTCCCCCCAGCACAATACAGTGACACAGTTGGGCTGCTGAGTAATAGATTGGGTGCAATTAGTCTTTGAATGGATGATACCTGAACATAACAGCAGACGATTCTAAGTGGTGTTAATTAGATGGCGCAGGTCATGCTTCCCGGCTCCTCATTTTCTGTGTCTGTAACGGGAAAACCCCCTCTGCTGGCAAGGAAGGGCATCGGGCACAGTGGGCCCCCGTGAGGAAGCCCCTGGCCCTCCTGTAATCTAGAAATCAAAGAGGACCACATGGGCCGGCAGGATGAAATGAGCCCTAAAAGGGTTCCAAAGGTATATCCCTGAAACAGGAACATTGAGGGGGGTCGGGGGTGGGGGTAACATCTGGTGCCAGCCAGCTTTCTCATAAAGAGCTAAAAATCCAGCCAGCCAGGCCCTCAACTTTGCTTAAAGAAGCCTGAAGAAAATCTAATTAGTGGCAGTTTGCTCTAAAATGTTATGCTGTGTCCTCTTCCCACATTTTACGTTCATCTGGTTCATTAGCAAATCTAGGATTGTCTGTGCTGGGGCTCATCCGACTGACTGGGCTTGGAACAGTGGCTGGAGGTGAATTTTTGCAGATACTTGTAAGCTGTTTTCCTTTATTGCTGTTTATCTCCAAGTCACTTACTTTACAGACCAGATCCTAATCCCATCGCACACTCAATTCCTTTCATTCCAGTCAGACTGATCTTTTTGGTAATGCCATGACTGAAGCCAGGTCCCTGTGCTTCTCTAGAAGCGGGTTCTCCACCTTACACAATGTGGAGCTTTCCTCCCCAGACCAGGCTTTGTTGTGCACATTTAATAATTTATGTCAACCGTTCTAGCTAATCTTTACCCACTGAAAGGAATACAGTGTACACAAATGTAGAAAATCCCTCAGGTTCCTCTAGGATCAGCATAACCAGGGCTTAATTTGTGGGGGAAGAGCCTGGATCGCAGCTCCCGCTCTTCCTTTCAAATGGGCCGTTTCAGTAAAAACGCGGGAGAGCGGACGAACGCCCGCTCTCCTGGAGCGCGCACCAGCCACTTGCCGGTGCACGCGATTCAGTATGTAAATTAGGTGGTGCGGTAGAAATGGGCAAAAGGAGGCGCTAGGGACACTAGCGCGTCCCTAGCGCCTCCTTTTGACCCGGAGCGGCAGATGTCAGCGGGTTTGACAGCCGACGCTCAATTTGGCCGGCGTCGGTTCTTGAGCCCCCTGACAGCCACGGGCTCAGAAACCGGACGTCGGCAAAATTGAGCGTCCAGTTTTCGGCCCGACAGCCGCCGGCCCAATTTAAATTTTTTTTTCTTTTTTTTTTTACTTTCTACACCCTTTGGGACCTTCAACTTATTATCGCTATGATATTGTCGGAGGGTGCACAGAAAAGCAGTTTTTACTGCTTTTCTGTGCACTTTCCCGGTGCTGGCAGAAACTAGAGTAAAATGTGCGGCTTGGCTGCACATTTTACTTTCTGTGTCCCGTGCGCATATCTAATAGGGCCCTCAACATGCATTTGCATGTTGAGGGCGCTATTAGGTGCCGCGGGTTGGACGCGCGTTTTCCGCCCCTTACTGAATAAGGGGTAAGGTAAAACACGCGTCCAAGGGCAGGTTAACAGTGCGCTCCGTTGGAGCTCCATCGGAGCACACTGTACCGTATCGGCCTGCAAACTTAGGAGACAGAGCAGCAAGGGCGTTCTGCTTCGGCCCTCCCCCCTCAGGCAGCCTGCAGGGAAGAGGAGCAGAGGGCCTGAGCTGGAGAGGAGAGAGCAGGCACTCTGCTCTCTAATTCAGCTCCTCCCCTCCTGTTCTGCAGGGACCAGGAAGGGAAGGGGGTGTTACTGAAGCAGAAACTGCAGAGCAAAGAAGAGACGCAAAAAGGATTTGAATGAGCAACAGTGTCAGTTGTCAAGGCTGCAACCCTGGCCTGGATGATTGGCACTACAGCTCACAAGTTTCAAACTTGGGCTAATTCAACCTCTTTTTTGTGTCTGTAGAAGAGGAACACTGGAGGAACCATGGGGAATGGGCGAGCTTGGGATGGAGAACCAGGCTCACTATCAGGCCGATACAGTAAGGACGCGTTAGAAAGAGTGCGGCAGTGCCGGGCGCACCCTCGTTTGCCGCACGCACAGTTTGGATCACATAGCGCTCGATACAGTATTTAAATTAAACGCAAATGCAAGCCGCGTCCAAAGCGTGTCCATGAAGCGCAATCCATTTTACTGTATAGAGCGCAATACAGCGCCTATACAGTATCCTGGGTGCGCTGGTACCTGTCATTTCAAATGTCATTTCAAATGTCATTTGAGAACCATAGGAGAACCATCCACCAGGAAGTGGATGGTTCTCCTACGCTCGGGCATCGGGGATTGCCAGTCCTCTCTCCCCCCCCCTCCCGAAGCAAGGCACAGGGCGAAAATCGACTTGACATGTTATTAAAGCAAATAGAAATTGTAACAAAAGTAAACTTATTGCATGCTTCCAGCAGCCCCAGTCCTCTCTCCCCTCCTCCCGAGGCGCCCACCGCGGCTCCCCTGCCTCCCGGGGGCAGCCGGTGGCGAAAGCGGCTTCCAGCAGCCCCGCCGGCGAAGGTGCATGAACGCTCGTCCAATTTGGGCGCTCAAGCAGCGAAGGCGCATGAGCGCACGCCGTGACCTCGGACGTCCATCCGGGCAGACAGGAGGAATGGGGGGGGGGGGGGGGGGGGGAAGAGAGAGAGAGAGAAAGAGAGGGCCTCACTCTCCCTACCCTCCTCCTCCACAGCCCCCAACAGTGTTAAGCCCCAGTTGTCCTTCACCCACCAGCGCTCAGTGGACGAAGACTGGCTGAGGGAGTATTAGGGATGGGGTGGAAGAGAAGAGAAGATCAGAATGGGGAAAAAGAAGAGGAAAGAGAGAGATGACTAGGGATAGGAATGGAGAAGGAAAGAAGATTGGGAGGAGGAGTGGAGGAGGAACGGTCAGGGATGGAGGAGAGGATAACAGGAGGAGAGGGAGGTCTGGAGAATTTTTTTTGGGGGGGTGGGGGGAGCAAGATCCAGCAATAAGAGAAGGAAGTGTCCCTCTGCTGGCTCCAGCCCTGCTTCCTCCTCACATCCCATCTCCTGGTCCCTACCCCTCTTTCTTTCTCTTTCTCTCTCTTTTACACACCCTTAGGCAATTAACAACCTGCTTTTCAGTTGTTAGGGATAATTTGGAAATCTTTAGCTCAGGTGATTTTTTACATATAGGCACATGGACTATGTTTGCTTTTATTGGAACGTCTCTGTTGGGATGCCCTAACTCTCCTGTTTCATTAGTATCCTTCAAGGATACATTTCTCCGAACCATGCACTGCTGAGTGACTGTCGGCTTTCCCCCTTGTTCTAGGGCAAACTTAGTCCATGTGCCTATATGTAAAAAATCACCTGAGCTAAAGTTTTCCGAAGCTAATGATTTCCAAAATATCCCTCACAACTGAAAAGCAGGTTGTTAATACAAACAAAAAACACACCTTGAAACGTCTGTATGCCAATGCCAGAAGTCTAAGAAGTAAGATGGGAGAGTTAGAGTGTATAGCAGCAAATGGTGAGATTGACATAATTGGCATCACAGAGACTTGGTGGAAGGAGGATAACCAATGGGACAGTGCTATATCAGGGTACAAATTATATCGCAATGATAGGGAGGATCAACTTGGTGGGAGTGTGGCACTTTATGTCCAGTAGGATATAGAGTTCAACAGGATAAAGATCATAAAAGAGACTAAATGCTCAGTATAATCTATATGGGTAGAAATCCCATGTGTGTTGGGTAAGAGTATAGTGATAGGAGTATACTACCATCCACCTGGACAAAATGGTCAGACAGATGATGAAATGCTAAGAGAAATCAGGGAAGCTAACCAATTTGGCAGTGCAATAATAATGAGAGATTTCAATTACCCCAATATTGACTGGGTAAATGTAACATCAGGACTTGCTAGAGACATAAAGTTCCTGGATGTAATAAACAACTGCTTCATGGAGCAGTTGTTCAGGAACCATTGAGAGCAATTGGTTCAGGAACCATTGAGAGAGGGAGCTATTTTGGATTTAATTCTTAGTGGAATGCAGGATTTGGTGAGAGAGGTAACGTTGGTGGTGCCACTTGGCAATAGTGATCATAACATGATCAATTTTAAACTAATAACTGGAAGGGGGACAATAAGTAAATCTACAGCTCTAACACTAAATTTTCAAAAGGGAAACTTTGATAAAATGAGGAAAATAGTTAGAAAAAACTGAAAGGTGCAGCTGCAAAGGTTAAACGTGTTCAAAAGGCATGGACATTGTGTTGCGATCCTGCCCGCGAGGAGCGCGGGCAGGCTCTTACCTTCTCGCAGCCAGTCGGGCTGCTGACGCTGCTGCTTGTCTTTCCCTGAATCAGCTGGGCCGTCCCCGCAGCTGTTGCCATGCGGCCGGCTCCTCTGCTCCTGTTTCTGCCTTCCCCCTACGTGCTGCTGCGATCCCGGGACCTTCAGCCAGAGGGAGGCCATCCCTCCCAGTGCCTGCTTCAGCCCGGGTCCTCCCGGCAGGGAGCCGTCCCTGCCGGTGCCTGCAGCCTCTCCAGCTCCCTGCAGCCAGCACTTCTCTCTTCAGCCTTGCAGCGTGGAGCAGTGCCTGCAGCCTGCTACAGCCCCCTGCTTCCCCTGCAGCCAGCCTTACCTCTCTCTGCTTCTTCCTGCTTCAGTCCTTGCGGCTGGGAGCTGCTCCAGCGACCTGCCTTCACCCAGCTCCAGTCCAGGGCTGCTCCGCGGCTTCCTTGGGCCCTCCACGTGGCTGAGGACGCCACCAGCTTCCAGCTCTTCTCTCCAGCTTCCTAGGGCGCGAGCGCGCCCCTCTCGTCTGTTCTTCAAGGGCCAGCCAGGTGTGGCCCCTGCTGGCTCCTCCCTGGGCGTAGTCCACTTCAGCGCTACTAAAGGGCTCTGCGTTCAGTCTGTCTTTGCCTTCGCAAGGAGTTGGTCACTCCTGAGATCCTCGTTCCAGGAGCTGCCTTGTGTTCCAGCCTTCTGCAAGGTCCAGTTGTTCCAGTCCTGATGTTTCCAGTTGTTCCAGTCCTGATGTCTTCAGTTGTTTCAGTCCTGATGTTCGCTTGTCCCTGTTCCTGCCTTGAGGTCTGATTCCTAATCCGGTATCCATGGTCCAGCCCAGATATTACAAGCCTTGCACCTTGATCCTGAAACTCGCCTGAAAGCTAAGTACCTTGCTCTTGAATCTCTTGAAAGCTAGCACTTTGATCCTATGTCCTCCAATGTCCTGGTACCTCGCGGCAAGCTGCGCCGTGGTCCGTGACCAGCCCTCGGGGCGGGCTGATTAGGGCCATCTCTGATGCAAGCCATGTACCTCGTTTCTAAGTCTCTGAGAAATCCTTGTTCCTGATCCTGTTACCTGCCTTGGCTGCCGGTGTGCAGCAATCCTGCTTTGGCTGCCGGTGTGCAGCAACCAGCTTCTTCCCTGTTACCTTGATGTCTGTACCAGATCCAGTTCCTGATCCAGTCCCATATGTTCTGCCCTTCGTCTTGTCTGGCTCTTGAGCCTTCTGGCCTGTTGGGCCCTGGAGTGGCCAACAGGTGGGATTCATCCCTGTGCTTTGGAGCTTCCCTTCCTGCCAGCCGACGGGGCTTCGGATGTCAGTATCCCAGCATCGGAGTTCGCTTCGCCTGGATCTCTCCTGCATTCTCCTGTTCTCAGCGTGGTCCGTGACCTGCCCTCCAAGGCAGTGTTGGGGACGCGTGGGACAGGGTGGCCCTTGACTCAGTCCCAGGAGTGGTCAGAGCGGGGTGCCCTGAGGGACAATGCCCATGTCTTCCTTCAGCTCTTGTTCCTGAGTCTACATCTGCACCTTCAGTACCTCGCTTCTGAATCTACCTCTGCATCTACAGTACCTCGCTTCTGAATCTACCTCTGCATCCTCAGTACCTCGCTTCTGAGTCTACGTCAGCACGTCCAGTATCTTGTCTCTGAGTCTATGTCTGCACTTCCAGTACCCTGCTTCTGAGTCTACGTCTGCACTTCCAGTACCCTGCTTCTGAGTCTCGTGTGAATCTATGTTCCAGCCTTCGCTGTTCTGGCCTCCATCTGGCCTGCCGCTTCGTGCCGTACCCTGCGGCAGGTCCAATAGGGCTGGGAACGGTCGGAGGACTGTTCACAAGACCAACATTGCGTTGTTGGGTCTTCCGAAGCGTGCAGGTCTGGAGGAGGGCCTGTTGCCTGGTCGTCACTCCAGTCTTGCTTCCGTCCTACCCATGCTCGGGCATGCCACGCCTCCCGTGGCCCTCTTCGGAATCCTCTGGGGTCGAGCTGCGGCCCAAGGACACACCTCTCTCAGGAAGTGGGATCGCTCTCCGAGCACTCCGCAACACATTGTTTAAAAATACAATCCTAGATGCGCAGTCCAGATGTATTCCACGCATTAAAAAGGTGGAAAGGAAGGCAAAACGATTACTGGCATGGTTAAAAGGTGAGGTGAAAGAGACTATTTTAGTAAAAAAAAAATCCTTCAAAAATTGGAAGAAGGATCCATCTGAAGAAAATAGGAAAAAGCATAAGTATTGTCAAGTTAAGTGTAAAACATTGATAAGACAGGCGAGGAGAGAATTTGAAATGAAGTTGTCCATAGAGGCAAAAACTCATAATAAAAACTTTAAAAAATATATCAGAAGCAAGAAATCTGTGAGAGAGTCAGTTGGACCATTAGATAACCAAGGGGTTAAAGGTGCTCTTAGGGAAGATAAGGCCATTACAGAAAGACTAAATTAATTCTTCGCTTCCGTGTTCACTAATGAGGATGTTGGGGAGATACCAGTTCCAGAGATGGTTTTCAAGGGTGATGAGTCAGATGAACTGAACCAAATCACTGTGAACCTGGAAGATGTAGTAGGCCAGATTGACAAACTAAAGAGTAGCAAATCCCTTGGAATGGATGGTATGCATCCTAGGCTACTGAAGGAACTAAAAAATGAAATTTCTGATCTATTAGTTAAAATTTGTAACCTATCATTAAAATCATCCATTGTGGGGAGGGGGGGGGGGGGGCACTGTTCTGCTGTGCTGAAAGATGGCCGATCCAACCACCATGTTTTAACACCATTTAGCTGTCCCTAAAAGCTTTATTTTTGTGTCAAACCCAGAATTTAAAAAATTGGTGAACCCCGATGTCTACTAGGAAAACAACTGCAGATTTCAAACAATTTGCTTTCAGCAAATTACCGCCAGTAAAGCCACTGGAGACGACGAGCAGGAAAATATAGGACCTGAAGCCCCAAGCGAGCATGCCATGGAAGCACTGATTCCTACTTCTCCTACTGCATCGGATGTAATGCTGGAACTAGCTGATTTGCCTTCCCGAACGGAACTGAGGGAATGTGGTGTTGTTCAGTGTGGTTGAGGACCCCTGGGTCATAGTGAGAGTTGGCGCCACCCACAGGGAGGAGCCGTGTGGGGGCTCACTACGACAGGCTCTAGCCTCCATAGACAGACAACGGTAATAGATTTTATTAAACAGGAGCATAGGTCTAGGTATCCCACTAGGTGGCAGAAACTCAGTCCGGAGTGAAGTGGTGTGAAGCTGGTCCTCCTGGTGGTGGTCCGCAGAGCGGGATACACCAGGGCAGCTGCTCTGGAATGGAGATGCTTCTTAGATGTGATCCGGTACTGGCCCGCAGCGCGGGTTATGCCGTGAATCAGGTGGAGATGAGAGAGAAGCACTCGTAGCAGAGGAGCAGAAAAGACGAAAGCACTCACTTAGTAGAGATGAGGCAGGTAACAGAGAGCACTCGGTAGTCGTCTGAAGTACGGGGTACGCCGGAGGTCTTGTTACCAAGGTGGTAGATGATGGTACTCACAGACAGAAGTAGTAGATTCCTGCAGATGAGATGGCCCTCTGAGGAGTGGATAGCCAGAGCACAATAGGCCCCCGAGGAGCGGGTACCATAAGTCCAATATCAGTAGTCAGGATCAAGTAATGCAAAGCGAAGCAAAGAGAAGATCTCCGTAGGAATGGAATCGGACAAGACGGAAGTCCTTGCTAACTCACTGGATGTCAGGAAGCATGGGGTTTAAATACCTCTTGGCAGGTGACGCCACAGGTGGGAATGCCCCAGAGGTTCCCACCTTGATGGGAATAAGAGGGAGGCTAATGTGTGCGCCTTAGGTAACTCCATCATCAAGATGGCGTCCGGGATCACCCACGCTGTCCCAGGGATGCCAGGGAGAGCGGCGTTTGCAGGCTAAGACCGAACGACTCCTTGAAATCACTGGTGCAGGTAAAAGAGAGGTGAGCAACAGAGGTCGCAGCTGTCTGCGACCGACGGGCACAACAGAATGGTTCAGCAAACTACGTTCAGATATGAGGTGACATAAATCTGAACTCTTAGCCTCAATCATAGAAATCAAAGAGGATTTGGCTTCCCTTGGACATCGAGTAGACGATATGGCCTCGAGAGTAGAGAACCTCGCAGCGACACTGTCGGTACTATCAGGTCAGCAAAAGACCGTGACAGCAGAGATGGAGACCCTGGCTGATAAACTCGAGGATCCAGAAAATAGATCCAGGAGATCTAATCTGAGAATTTGTGGGACCCCCAAAAAGCCTGATTTTCAAAATTGCACCAAAGTAGCGGTAGAGTTCTGCAAACTCCTTATGCTTAATAAGAGCAGCCTGGATGGAGAAGCACTGCAGACAGATCCCATCATCAAAACTGAGAGAACTCACAAGGCCTTGGGACTTCGTAAGGATAACTAGCCCAGAGATATAGTAATAAACTTGCAAAACTTTCAACAAAAAGACGCTATTCTATATGCCGCAAAGGAAAAACAGCGATGGTCATGGAAAGATGAAGACGTGTCTATTTTTAGTGACCTCGCTGCGAAAATGTTATGACCTCAGGGAAGTGACCAGAGCTCTCTGGGCTACTAATATCAAGTATCGTTGGATGGGTCCCTTCGCCTTGTTTTTTCAACTTAAGGGAACCTCATACTGAGTTAAGAACTCAGTGGAAGCGGCTGAAGCTTTTAAACAAACCGGTCTGGAAGTTCCATTTGCTAACCCTTCGACTTCATCGCAGTCGCTAGCTCCATCAGACCCGACTCCAAGATGGCGGCGAGCGGGACAAGGGAGGTGCCGACTTTACAGATATGAAGATCTTTTTAGCACTCAGCGCTCAGACCAAGGCTGACTGTAGAAATTAGACTCCTGTATGTAATATTTTGAGAGCGTGACCCCCACACTGGGGTTCCTTGCTAGTTCACATGCGGCAGTTGTGAACTGAGTTGACTCTAATAAGCCTCCTCAGATAACTTTTGAAGGGTTTTCAGTTATGTTTACCTTTTCTTGCTGTTTTATATTATAGCTTAGCTTTTGGTGGTATGCCATCATACTAGGGAGGGGGGAGAATTGGAGTCATGAGTGGCTCTTTCCACACGGGACACCCCATTAATGGAGGGTTCGTGAGTGGAAGTAGCGAACGGAAAAGGGAGGGAGGGATGGTGGTTGCTGGGGGCACTACTTCTCTCTCGGGAATGGGTACAAGCATTGTTTGGCATTTTAATGTGTGAGGCTCTCATTTTAATTTGCTTAAATTTTCAGCTACATCCCCATTTATTAGTGGGCATGCTCTCTACGCTACTTATTTATGCTTATGGCGACCCATATAGTATCCCTGAATGTTAAGTGTCTTAATACCTCCAGGAAAAGATACCTCTTAGAAAAGGAGCTCATAGCACAAGCAGCTACAATTGCGTTTATTCCGGAAACGCATCTTCAGAAGCGTCATAAGCATTTATTAAATCTTAGGGAATTCTCCCATAAATACCTAGCTGCCAGTGGGAAACATGCAAAATTGCAATTACTGTCCTAGGATAGTATTATATTTAGGAAATATTAGGTGTTATTGTATGAAATGTGTTTGGTGATTTGATTGTTTTTGAATTTGCTATTGTAAACCGACTTGATATGAATTTGAAAGTCGGTATATAAATCTGACTAAATTAATAAATAAATAAATGTGATGGTAAATGGAACCATCTCTGAAGAGAGAACGGTGTTAATCGGAGTGCCACAAAGATTGTGTTGGGACCAGTTCTGTTCAATATCTTTGTGAGCGACATTGTGGAAGGGATAGAAGGTAAAGTTTGTCTATTTGCAGATGATACTGATGCAACAGAGTGGACAAGCCGGAAGGATAAGAGAGAATGAGACATGATTTAAGGAAGCTTCAACAGTGGTTGAAGATATTGCAGCTGGGATTCAATGCCAAGAAGTGCAGAGTCATGCATTTGGGGTGCAGTAATCCAAAAGAGTTATATGTGGTAGGGGCTGAAGGGCTGTTATGCACAGAGCAAAAGAGGGACCTTGGGGTGACAGTGTCTAGCGATCTGAAGACTGCAAAGCAATGTGACAAGGCAATAGTTAAAGCCATAAGACTGCTGGGCTGCACAGAGAGAGGAATAACCAGTAAGAAAAAGGAGGTAATAATCCTCTTGTACATAAGAACATAAGAACATGCCATACTGGGTAAGACCAAGGGTCCATCAAGCCCAGCATCCTGTTTCCAACAGTGGCCAATCCAGGCCATAAGAACCTGGCAAGTTCCCAAAAACTAAGTCTTTCCCATGATACTGATGCTAGTAATGGCAGTGGCGATTTCCTAAGTCAACTTAATTAATAGCAGGTAATGGACTTCTCCATGAACTTCTCCAATCCTATTTTAAACACAGCTACACTAACTGCACTAACCACATCCCCTGGCAACAAATTCCAGAGTTTAATTGTGCGATGAGTGAAAAAGACTTTCTCTGATTAGTTTTAAATGTGCCAGATGCTAACTTCATGGAGTGCCCCCTAGTCCCTCTATTATCCAAAAGAATAAATAACCGATTCACATTTGCCCATTCTAGACCTCTCATGATTTTAAACACCTCTATCATATCCCCCCTCAGCCATCTCTTCTCCAAGCTGAAAAGTCCTAACTTCTTTAGTCTTTCTTCATAGGGGAACTGTTCAATCCTCTTTATCATTTTGGTCGCCCTTCTCTGTACCTTCTCCATCGCAACTATATCTTTTTTGAGATGCGGCGACAAGAATTGTACACAGTATTCAAGGTGCGGTCTCACCATGGAGCAATACAGAGGCTTTATGACATTTTCCGTTTTATTCACCATTCCCTTTCTAATAATTCCCAACATTCTGTTTGCTTTTTTGACTGCCGCAGCACACTGAATCGATGATTTCAATGTGTTATCCACTATGACGCCTAGATCTCTTTCTTGGGTGGTAGCTCCTAATATGGAATCTAACATTATGTAACTATAGCATGGGTTATTTTTCCCTATATGCATTACCTTGCGCTTATCCACATTAAATTTCATTTGCCATTTGGATGCCCAATTTCCAGTCTCAGAAGGTCTTCCTGCAATGTATCACAATCTGCTTGTGATTTAACTACTCTGAACACCAATCAAATCTTTCCTGGTTCCCCACTTTTCACCCCCCACCCTTCCCTGCTCGCTAATCACCTGGAGAGGAGGAGGAGAGCGGAAGCAGATTGAAACCTGTCCTCCTCCCCTGTGGGCCAGGCCCAATTGCTGGTTTCAACTGAGACAATTATTCTAAAGGCCCAATTGCTGGTTTCAACTGAGACAATTATTCTAAGAAGCAGCCTTGCAGAGCTGGCAGAGGAGGAGGGATATGCTGCCTCTACATAACAGGGGATCTGTGACCTGGAGTAACAGATCATGCATTAATAAGCTAGAAAGGAGAATGCCTGCACCAGCATATTTTTGTACTTCATGGATACCATTTCTATTGAGGTCATTGAGCCCCAGATGGATGATAACACTCATATCAAAGTTCCTATTTTCTTTTTCAATGACTTGGACTATCTGGTTTGAATTTCTATTAGGTGAGGAAGGCATTTAATTGTTGTATCACCATTAAAATGTGCTCCCAAATTGGTTCCTCTGATGATCAAGTCATCCAGCAGAATCAGCTTTCTTTTATGAAATTTGATTCTGTTGAAGAGCTTCTGGGTGCATTGGGAGACTTCACTTTTAGAAATCACTTCAAAATATATTGCTGAGGTTTCTTCATTCTCCAATGCAGAAAAAGCATTTTTTTAGGGGTAACAGTGGGGAGAGTGGGTGTCTCTTCATCACAGGCCTTATTCTGCCAGAGCCCACTATTATCCAATGGTTCCTGGGTTTTTGAATCTTGGATGTCTGACATCTGTGTGGGATTGAGGGTTGATGGACAGGATGTTGTAAAGTTGGGGAAGGTGAGTGTCTGTTTGTCACATGTCTTGTTCTACCAGAGCCCACTGTAAACCATTTTTATCTGGGTTTCTGAAACGTCTGTGGGAGAAGAGAGAGAGATACTGGATACTTCAAAGTTAATCGAAACCCGGACAATTCCTCCTTTAAATGAATCAGCTCCATTTTAATTGCAAACAGCTGAAGGCAAAAGGGACAGCCTTTGATTCTCCAAATGATAGGCCTTTGGACATAAGCAGCACAATCGTTGCTTTAAAGACATTTTGTTAAATTATCACTAATTCCTTAAAATCATATAGATAAGATTAGGTAAAATTTAGGCTCTAGCAAAGATTTTTAATAGGCATTTCAAATAAAACAAAGTATTAGTGTTAGGCAATAAAGAATAATAGGTAGAATATGGAAACCAATTTTTCAAGCAGTATGTCAGTTTAAGTTACTATTATCTGAGCTGTAAGGGACTGCTATGCAATGGGAAATGAAGTAATTGAAGCTAATTATCTAGGAGTCCAGGGAAGGCTATATAAGAAAAGTAAACTCAGGGGTGGGTAAACATTTGAGATTACTTGCAGGAAAAAAAATATGTTTTCTCAGATAGCTTGTAGCTGCCTCTCACAGGAAATATAATTCCACCTAGAAAGTAAGTGTAAGATTCCAGCAACAGCCAAGACAATAAACAGCAGAAATAAAACACTGTCTAGTGGAGATTTTTTTTCTTTTTAGCTAAATCAATCAGCCACACACAAGACAGATAGCAACACAGCAGAAATCTGTAATCTCTATTGGAAAACAACAATCCAACCACACACAAGAACAGATTCAAAATAACAGAGAGAAAAGCAATATATTGTGGGAAAAATATAGAAGAAAGTTAGATGAATTTAGACTTTTAAATTTAGCAGAAACAGGTCTTATGTAAAATGCTTAGCCTCTCAGCCATGTGCTTTGAAATTCTGCCGCTAACTAGATTATAGATACCTCTAGCTGAGCAATAGTTTCAAACCACCCCCAAATATCTAGTAGATACTAGCTGTTGCGATGCTGCTCGTGGGCCCAACCGCAAGCAGCCTCTCACTTCTCCGCGGCTGGACGCCACTCCTTCTTGTGGCGGAGTGCTGCCGCTGAGACCTGCCTGCCTTGCAACATGGAGCTGCCACCGCCATGGCCTCCTTTGGCCCATACCACCATCCTCTGTGTGGCGGGAGCATCACTGCCGTCATCCTCTTCTCCACAGCCCAAGTGCCACCGTCATCACTACCTCTTAGCGTGGCAGGGGAGCCGCCGCTGATGTCTTCTCTGGCAGGGCTGCAGCTGCCAACACAGCCCTTTCTTCGCAGCATGGAGCCGCTGTCTTGCAGGTCTCCTCTTCATGGCAAGGATGCTGCTGCTGCTGTTCCTGGCCCTGGCTTCTCCCCAGATGCCCGGCCGCGCTTCTCTTCAATAGTTAAACGGCCCGTGGCCGGGAAAAGCCCCGTGGCCCTGATGGTTGACGTCATTCTATGTCGTCTCTTCAGCCCTATAAAAAGGGCCCTTCACCAGTTCCTCATGGCCTTCGTAAGGAGCTGCCTACTCCTGGATTCCTCGTCCCATCTCTTCTCTCCAGGAGGCTTCCAAGGTCCATATTTGCTTGTTCAAGGCTTCTGTTCTTCGTGGGAGCTCCCTTGTCTTCGTCCTGTGTTCCTGGTCTCTCGACGGATCCTGCATCCTCATCTGTCTCATGTCCAGATGTTCCAGTCTCTTCGGTTTCTGTCTCCAGCTATTCCAGTCTCTTTGGTCCCTGCATCCAGTTGTTCCTGATTCTCCAGTTCCTGGCTCCGGGTCTCCAGCCTTGCCTTTTCCTGCCAGATCCAGTCTCCAGATGACCATCCGTGAGTTAAACCTGAATCCGTATCTGATCCGGTGTCCTGTTCCCGGTCATTGGACCTTCCTTCAAGCGCTGCGCGGATTCCTCTTTCTCTCTGAGCTTCAGTCCTGTGCTCATCCCGTTCTCCGCGTGGTCCGCGACCAGCCTCTTTAGGTTGTGTAGGGCGCGCAGTGGGACAGCGTGGTCCGCGGCCAGCCCATGGGGGGCTGTGTAGGGCACGCTGAGGGTGGGTGCCTTGTCTGGGTCTCAAAGTGCCTCTAGCTGTGCAATAGTTTCAAACCACCCCCAAATATCTAGTAGATACTAGTGCTCTGGGCTCCTCTCTTAAATAAAAGACTTAGAAATTAAAATAATAACTAGCAATTATAATTCCACCTAGAAAGCAAGTGTAAGATTCCAGCAACACCCAAGACAATAAACAGCAGAAATAAAACATTGTCTATTGGAGATTTTTTTTTCTATTTAGCTAAATCAATCAGCCACACACAAGACAGAAAGCAACACAGCAGAAATCTGCAATCTCTTTTGAGAAAACCACAATCCAGCCACACACAAGAATAGATTCAAAACAACAGTGAAAATAGCAATATATCTTGGGAAAAATATAGAAGAAAGTTAGATTAATTTAAACTTTTAAACTTAGCAGAAGCAGGACTCAGGTAAAGTGCTCATAAAATGCTTATACTTCTAATTTGTGATCCCTTAGTCTGGTGAGAATCTGTCTGTCTTCTGCTCAAGTGACCAAGGTGAGGGATTATACTAATGTGTAGTGTCTGTGTAGGGAACTGTTGCGGTTCAGCTTGCTCTGTTTTTCCAAAGGACATGTGCTCCATATGCTTTGAATGTGTGTTTTCGCTGACTTTTGTGTTACTTTACAGAGTATCTGATAACAAGGTCCCTTTCTTCTATTAAACTGAACCTATTAACCTGCCTTTGAGATTTTAAATGTTTTCCCTTATTCTCCCTGAATGTTTGTCTTGACTAAATTGTAAGCTCCTTTGAGCAAGGATTTTCTCTTATGTGTATCTGTACAGCGCTGTGTAGTGTGTATACCTTGTAGCACTATATAAAAGTTTAATACTACTAGTAGTAATACTGCTTTAATATGTACAATGTTGCTTTGTCATGGGCAGGCTTGTTCCTGTTTATCTGGGAGTTGGTGCTGTTTTAGTAAGGCAGGGCTGGCTGGCTCTCTTGCACCTCTCTCCTGCTTCCCCTGTGATGTGGCAATACTCCCCAGGTTAAGAACCACTGAAGTGTAGAGTTATAAGGATTTTTTTTTTTATTTTGCCAGGCAGCTTCTTGCTGTTCCTTTGGACTTCCAGCTCAATCGAAACTGACACCTATGGAGACTGCAGTCCTATGAACCTTCATTTGCAACTACTTGGGGAGTTTTTCCTACATTCTTAACACTCTCCCTATCCCCCACTTCCATCTAGCCCAGGTATTGCAATGATAATCTTTCAGCCACAAGCCACAGACCAATGGATCCTTCTGGTAGCCGGTACATGAGCATCCAGAATCTGGCAGCATCCTCACCCCCGAGAGACTTGTAGAGCAGAAGCCAGGCTCCGGAATTTGGGCTTGCACCTCCCACGTGGCAGCATCCTCACCCCCGAGTGACTTGTAGAGCAGAAGCCAGGCTCCGGAATTCGGGCTTGCACCTCCCACGTGGCAGCATCCTCACCCCCGAGTGACTTGTAGAGCAGAAGCCAGGCTCCGGAATTCGGGCTTGCACCTCCCACGTGGCAGCATCCTCACCCCCGAGTGACTTGTAGAGCAGAAGCCAGGCTCCGGAATTCAGGCTTGCACCTCCCACGTGGCAGCATCCATCCAGTACTGCTGCTGAGATACTGGGCAGTATCTCTATAGGCTTGTCGTTCCCGTTTCTGGAATCAGGGCTGCCTGAACATACCCCCAATGACCTGGAGCTGTCTGGTGATCCCTAAGCATGGATGTGCTGTGCTCCCGCCCTCTAGGGAGGTGGATGTGAAGGGCACAGCCAGTAATAAACATTCAGCCATGGAGGAGACATTTCTTCCCCCAGCCCATCACGGAGATCAGAGATCTTTCCTGCCTGTTTGCAAGTGCGCAAGGATCTATGAGGGATTGAAACCAGTGTATAAAAAAAAAAAAAATCAGATTCAGACTACTTTCACCACATAGACCTTTTAACACAGAGAACTTCCTCTGAGAGGAAAATGCTGGAAAGCAATGGCTGGGTTTGGTTGGTTTCCAGCTCTGGGCTTCTGAACAGGCCTTGGATGGGGCACATTTTCTTTGCAGTCCCAAAACACACACGCCAGCCAGAAGTGCAGGAAAAACCGCCGGAGGGACATCTGTTCCTCATCAACCCATCGGGCCTGAACGTCTGCAAGCAGAAAGCAGCATGATACATGAGAGAGAAAGAAGTGAGAGGAATGTGCGTTTCCTGCTCAGCCCAGACCCGGCCGTGAAGCCATGAAGTGCACTTTCCTTTAGGTTCCTCGTCTCCTCATTCCACCTCAGCATCCGAGTTCACTGTGAGGTTTCCCCTCACTCACTGCAGTGCCCTCCAGTATTATAAGCCATTTGTGAGGGTCCCACAGTGCCCCCCCCCCCTTCGGTGATCAAAACCATTTATTTGAGAGCCCCATGCACCCTGCAGTGCTGCCCAGGTACTAGAACTATACGCCAGGGACCCACACATCCCACAGAGCTCCCCGGTGTTACAGCCAGATATGAGGGTCCCACATCCCCCTGCAGTGCACTCCGCTACTACAATAACAGTTAAGGGCTGTTATTGGTATTGAGACTGCTCTCTCTCTTTTTGCATCTAAAGGGAAATTGGTACAATACTACGGTGCTTCTAAGAGATTCCATTGGCATTCATTAGGATCCCTCTACCAACCGATCTAGGGCAGTCTGGCAGTCAGTCCCTAGCAGGGAGTCCCGGCACAGGCTCCTCTTTTCAGAGATGAGGAGAGTGCTTCCAGCCAGGTTGCTGTCACAGAACTATTCCACCCTGGGGACCGTGTTGGACGGGACTCCTGCGATCTGCATGTCGGACACCATGTGGGTGTGAAAGAATGATTGTGATGTCAGCTAGTGGCCCCCAAAGAAGGGTGTGACAGCAAAAGAGATTCTGGCCTGCTGCTGACTTAGCTGTGTTTGGAGTTGGGGAATGTTTAGTTTGGCCTGGAACCAATATAATAAAAACGTTTGCCCTTTCTTCTTCATTCAGGTGACCTCTCAGTGTATAAATTCCTCATTGGGCGATGGAAGGGCTGGATGCAGTAGATCTCGGTCATGCTGTTTTTGCTTTGGGCTGGTTCACTGGGTCAAAAGACTGGTGGGTGAAGAGATAGCTGCAAAAGGGAATGAAGGGCATCTTTCTTTCTTCTTGCCAGCAGATTCACCCACAGCATATTACTATCGCATTTGTGCATGGCCTCTTAGCATCCTTCCCCCTCCTGCTCCAATTGACTGTGCACGTGTCTAATGCCCCTGCTCCACTGGAAGTGTAACTTTCCCTCTGCAGGATGCAGATGGGACTCCGGTGTGTGTCAGAGTTCTATTCTATATTCTGGCTGCCATCTCCATCAAATTACCATAAGTAAATGAGAGAGAAACCTTCTCACAATAGGTCTGAACAAAGACAGTATCCTATGATTGTCTTCACCTCGGTGTCCCCTTACAACCCCCTCCACACACACACACACACACACACAGATAGTAAACCAAAGCTTCAAGCATCCTTTGCCAATCATTCTCCAACATCTGGGATGTCTTTTAGGGAAGAATCTCCCAGGCCCTGGCTCTCTCTCTCTCTCCCATTCATTTCAGGTCAAACATAATCAGAGTGGACTGCATCTGTCCCACATCTGCAAACATTCCAGGCCAAGAAGAATCCTCAGCAGGAGGATGACAGTAGGCAGGCATCTGCCATGGAGAAGGAAGGGAAAAGAGGAGGAGCAGGAGGAGAAGGAAATAGTTTAACTAAGTGCAGGCTACCTACATAAGGCAGAAAATGCCAGATGCCATGTTGAACTCCCGATGAGATCCACAGAGGAAGAAGAAGAAGAGCCCTGCATGATGGTTCCCTGATGAAAGCTAGATGGAAGCAATGAGCTATAAAAGAAAACAGAAACTGAAAAAGTGTCAGAGAAGGGAGGAAATTGGGGGGGGGGGGGGAAAGGGGGAGAGGAGGCAGGAGACAAAATCAGGGAGTTCTAGTCAAGGAGGCAGAGGCAGGGAATGTCTCAGAGTGTTTGTTAATTTCGTGGACCTGGAGAGGAAGAAGAAAACCATGCATAATATCAGCCAGTCAGCTTTTCTTTCACAGAGTGAATCAGATGGTTATAGGCTGCTGGTGAGTGGGATGTGATCTGGAGATAGAAATAAGAGATAAAGCAGGTCAGTACATTGGCTACCAAGGGGCGATCAGCGCCCTATCTCCAGAGATCTTCTCTATGTTGTAATAGCACAGTAACAGACAGTTCATATCATGTGCAAACATGAATGTTTCTAAAAGTCAAACAGAGTAACAAATACAACAGAATTTCTCTGATAAGCAAAAACACATTTACGCAAAGGAATTTCAGAGCACTAAGCTATTTCAGCGGTTGTGTAGGGAGACCAAGCCTGGCGGCACTGCAGAGTTCATGCTTTCAGCCCACCAGCTCAGGTGCCACAGCCACCCTTTCCCCTCCAAGTAGTTCTTTTGGGCTGTGGCTGCCTGTAGATGGGGGTGGGTAAGACAGAAGAGTCACTGCTCACAGGAAAAGATAGCTGAGTTCACAGATGGAACTGAGAAGGTTGCAAAAGTCAACCCAGCTGGGAAAGAACAGCTGAGGATGCATTAAAAGCACATGCGCGCCCTCTTGTGGAAAGCAAGGATAGGTGCAGCAGGACATCTGCATTTCAGTAAGGCCTTTGACATCGTTCTGCACAGAAAACTGATAAAGAAACAAGGCAGGATGGTTGTAGGCCAGAAAGTTATTGATTTGGTGTACGGAATTTACACTCCATACAGCTCAGGCACTGAAGACTCCTAAAGGAGAGATCACTTGAAAAAAAAAAAGAAAAAGAGAGAACATAAAAACCTGGGAATTGGAATCCTAGGAAGAGGATGGGTCTGAGCTCCAAATCACATCCCAGAAATGGAAGACAAAAGGGGAAACAGGGATAGCTGGAAAACAGAGTCCTGGGTTTTTTACAGCATATTTCCCAGGTGAGATAGTCTACAGAGGAAAGAGAATGCAGGAGAAGGAACTGCCTATCAAAGACAAGCTGAAGAAGAAGAATAAATGGTTGGATTTAGAGAAGGAACATGAGCATTTAGTAAATTACTCCAATGGAGTATTGTTGGCACAACCTACAGGAAGGAGCCCTGCTGGTCCCCACTATTGGCAGGTGGAACTGGACGAAGCAGAGGCCCAGTGGGAGCTTCGTCTCTACCACCCCTCATTCCCCTCATATTGAGTCTTTTGGGTGCCAGGGCTGGCAGGTCTTAGGTGTGGGCCTCTGATGATGGTGGAGAAATTTGTCGAGGTGGCTGGATTGATGTAAATGGAGGCCAGGCTTATCCGATGATGGCTGTGGTCAGTGGCAGGCTGCAGACAAGGGTATCCAGAAGCAAACTATAGCCAGTGGCAGGTGGAGATCTGAGAGCAGGTCAAGGTCAATAGTGGTCATTCTTCCGAAAAGAAGGTGGAGCGGAAAGGCAAGGCAGGCAGGCATGAAGAAGAACAGGCGAGTGACAAGGAAGACACTGAAGAACTGAAGAGATGAAGGCAAGGACGCTGAACTGAAGACAGACACTGGAACTGAACATGGAGACAAGACACTGAAGACAAAATACTGAGGCGATTCGCATAACTCAAGAGGCAGACAGACCTGTGAGCGCAGGCCTCACGTCTACTTAAAAGGACCACAGTGGGAAAGCACTGCATCCCTGGGTGATGATGACAGCACTAGGCCCTATTTAAAGGCAACTCTCTGGTCCCAACACGCCGAGCAGTGCTGGGAAGCTGAAGTATTGGAGACAAGACGCTGAAGACAAAATGCTGAGGCGATTCGCATAACTCAAGAAGCAGACAGACCTGTTGCCAAGGCGTGTTGGGACCAGATTTTTTTGGGGAAGCTTTCTTCTTCTTCGAGAAATCCGGGCAGAGCCATAGAGTACCTATGGCCAATATGGCCATGGCCATAGATGCCACTATCAAAAGGCGCCAAGAAGGGCAGTATGGCTGGTGAGTCCTCAGCAAAAGAAAAAGCAGCGTGAATTCGTCAAAATCGACAGCATGGTCAGCGTGGCCTTAGTAAGTGGAAAAGCAGTGCAGCCCTGCTGGTAATGTTGCTGATTCTGGTGAGGCCGCGCTGCTTTCCACTTACTAAGGTAGTGCTTACTATGCCGTTGATTTTGCCAGGGCCGCGCTGCTTCAGAGGAGTAGCATGCCCTGCCGAAAGTAGTCCATTGCCCCGTGGCCGGAAGCCATTCCCTTGGCCATGGGGGCTGAAGAAGGAGACTGCTGCTGCCTGCTAAGTTAAGGAGGAAGTGAGTGAGAGAAAGCATGTGTGCCTGTGTTTGGGGAGAGTGAGAGTGAGAGAGAGCATGTGTGCTAGTGTGTGGGAAAGTGATCATGTGTGTTTGTGTTTGGGAGTGTGAGAGTGAGAGTGAGAGAGAGCATATGTGCTAGAGTGTTGGAAAGTGAGAGAGCTTGTGTGCTTTTATGTTGGAGCGAGAGAGAGCATGTGTTCTTGTGTGTGGGGAAAGAGCATGTGTGGGAAAGTGAGTGTGCATGTGTGATTATGTTTGGGAGAGTGAGAGAGTATGTGCTTGTGTGTGGGAAAGTGAGAGAGAGCATGTGAGTTTGTGTGTGGAAAAGTGAGAGAGAGCATATGTGCATGTACGGAAATACCTATAGTACCTGAATGTAATCTGCTTTGAAGTGCTGAAAAAAGTGCAAAAAACGGAATATAAAAATCTAAAGAAAATAAAGAAAAATAAAAATGTAGGAGATTGAGAGAGAGCATGTGTGCTTGTGTGTTGGAAAGTGAGAGAGAGCGTGTGTGTTTGTGTGTGGAAAAGTGAGAGAGAGCATGTGTGCTTGTGTGTGGAAAAGTGAGAGAGATCATGTGAGTTTGTGTGTGGAAAAGTGAGAGAGAGCATGTGTGCTTGTGTGTGCGAGAGTGAGAGAACATGTGTGCATGTATGTGGGAAGTGAGAGAGAACATGTGTGCTTGTGTGTGGGAGAGTGAGAGAGAACATATGTGCATGTATGTAGGAGAGTGAGAGAGAACATATGTGCATGTGTGTGGGAGAGTGAGGGAGCATTTGTGCAGGAGAGAGAGACCATGAGTGCTTGTGTGTGGGAGACTGAGAAAGCATGTATGCTTTTGTGTGGGAAAGAGAGAGAGATCACATGAGTTTGTGAAAAAGTGAGAGAGAGCATGTGTGCATGTGTGTGGGAGAATGAGAGCATCCATGTGGAAGAGTGAGAGCATGTGTGATTGTCTGTGGGAGAGTGAGAGAGCATGTGTGCTTGTGTGTGGGAGAGTGAGAGAGCATGTATGCTTGTCTGTGGGAGAGTGAGAGTATGTATGCTTGTCTGTAGGAGAGTGAGAGAACATGTGTGCTTGTCTGTGGGAGAGTGAGAGAGTATTTATGCTTGTGTGGGAGAGAGAGAGCATGTGTGCATGTGTGTGTGGGAGGGTGAGAGAGAACATGTGTGCTTGTGTTTGGGAGAGTGAGAGCATGTATGTGGGAGAGTGAGAGCATGTGTGTGGGAGAGAGAGAGAACATATGTGCTTGTGTTTGGGAGAGTGAGAGCATGTGTGCTTGTGTGTGGGAGAGTGAGGGAGCATGTGTGTGGGAGAGAGAGAGAGCATGTGTGCTTGTGTGTAGGAAAGTGAAAGAGATCATGTGAGTTTGTGTGTGGAAAAGTGAGAGAGAGCATGTGTGTGGGAAAGTGAGAGAACATGTGTGCATGTATGTGGGAAGTGAGAGAGAACATGTGTGCTTTGTGGAAAAGTGAGAGAGCATGTGTGCTTGTGTGTCAGTGAGAAATCATGCGTGCGGGAGAATGAGAGAGCATATGTGCTTGTGTTTGGGAGAGTGAAAGAGCATGTGTTTGGGACAGTGAGAGAGAACATGTGTGCATATGTGGAGGAGAGTGAGAGAGAGCATGTGTGTTTGTGTTGCAACCGTCCCTTTCCGATGGCTTCACTTCGCCTACCTCTCCTTGTTTGCTCCTCCTCATGCTGCGGATGGACGCCTGGCTACCGCAGTGTCTGCTTGCCATTCTCTCCGGCATCCCCGGACTGGCTTGGGCGCTGCCTCCCGCCATGCTCCGCTTGTACCATAGGGTGCGCCCGCCGCGCAGCCCTCTTATTTCCTACTTGGCGTGAACCTCCGGGGCGTCCCCCCGTGATGATGTCATACTGCCCGGATATTTAAAGCCTACAATATTTGCTAGCCTTTGAGTTAGCAGGGGGGGGGGTTATCCTATGGGAATCCTACAGATGGGATTCACTCTGCGTACCCAACTACTCTGCCTCTCCAATCTCTATTGGACTCTCTAACACTAACGGAGTACCTGCTCCTCGAGGGCCTCACTTGCTTTTCAGGTCGCTATCAGGAAACCAGTACTCGCTCCTCGAGGGCCCATGTTCCCTGACTCGTTGCCTACTCCTTCCTTTTCTTCTGCCTGGAAGGATTCGCTAATCTTCAACATCAGTGAGTACCACCATCTTGACCTCAGAGCTGTTTCCTAGAATCCTTATTTTAATTGTTGGGTGTTATTTGATATGCCTGTTTGAAATATTGATGTCTGGATCATTTTATATGAGCTTTTAATTATTGAATGTTATTCTGTTTATTAATTGTTTTAAATTATTGTTATTGGTATGGTTTTACTAATTTTGTTTTATGAGGAGTGGTAATGTTTTTTTACATTGTTGCAGTGCATACAGAATTTGGCTTGTTGCGGTTTCCAGTTCAGTTTTTGTCTGTACATTTCTGTTTATACTGTATGGTCTCTTTATTCTGTATTTGAGGGCCTATCTGTGTTTTGCATGTGTGACAGAAGTGGGTTATTCTGTTAATGTGTAGTTTCTATGCAGGGATCTATAGCAGCTTGGATTCTTTTGTTTTCCTAATAGGAGGTTTATTACTATTTTAGGCCTGGTGTAATATTTATAGTATTAACTTTCATAGGTAGGTTTGTTGCTGTTTGATTGGCTCTCTGAGGGTCATGCCCATGCCCAAGATGCAGTAAAGTAGATTTACTACCATATAGGTTCCAAATATCTCTTGCTTTTTTGCAGGGTATTCTGGTTGGCACCTCAGCAGTGCATGTAAATATAATTGTTGGGAATGTGGACCCTTAAGCCGAGACGAGGTTGGCACTGCCACCAGGAGAGGGCCCCGTTGGTCTTCGTCATCGGGAGGCAGAACAGAGTAGACCCAACTGGAGCTTCACCTTTACCAGCCCTCATTCCCCACAGATTGAGCCCTTGGGTACCAGGGCCGACCGGACTTAGGCGGGGGTCTCTCAAGGCATGGAACCAGAGGAAGAGGCTGAAGCGGCGTTGGGCAGGCAGAAGTTGAGGCAGGTGGCAGACAGCCCAGGAACAGGCCAGGGGTCAGGACGGGATGTGAACAGGCGTACACAGAGAAACAGGCTGGCGGTCAGGGAAGGTGGATGTCAAGCAGAGTCAGGTTACCAGGCAGTGGTCAGGCAGGTGGAGGTCAAGCTGAGTCAGACAGGCAGTCAGGAACTCTAGGATCAGGAGTCAGTCAGGAACTCTAGGATCAGGAATCAAGGAGCAAGGCAGGAACACTGGATCAGGAATCAAGGAGCAAGGCAGGAACGCTGGATCAGGAATCAAGGAGCAAGGCAGGAACACTGGATCAGGAATCAGGAGCTGGAATGCAGAACTCGCACTCAGTACAGAGTAGGACCCGTTGCTGAGGCAAAGTGCTAGAGGCAGGGCAGGGTATATATACCCACCCTGCCTGATGTCATCTTCATGGGCTGCAGGGAACTTTCCCGCCGCGGGCCCTTTAAATCCGCAGCGACGGCGTGTGCGCCTAGGGAGCTGGATGCAGAGATCAGGATGGTGGCATGCAGGGCCACGAGGGCAGGCTGCTGTAGTGGCAGTTGGCATTGGCCGTGGCGAGTGGTGACAGAGGAAGGCTGGACCTGGCTGCCAGCTTTCGGAGGAGGTAAGGGGACCCGGTTGCGGCCGCCCGCAGCCGGGGATTCTAACACTAATACACATATTGTAAGTGATATTTTTAAATCTGAAGACTATGCTTTGAATGCTCTTTTTCATGTAAAATCTGTTATTATAAATGCATAATTTTTAATTGTGTGTGAGGAGGGTGTGATGGGGTGGGGGGTGCAAGGCTGTAAAGATTTCCTAGGGCACCTAATACCCTTGCACTGGCCATGGGCCTTGCTGTACAAACACTGAACAGAGTCTCCCAACTTGTGGTGTCATGTGTTGTGTAATGGGTGAGGGCGCAGTTTTTCACTTGAGCATAGGTGCCAAATTGCCTGGCTACAGCTCTGTATCTGGGATTACCATTGAAACGGCTGGCAGGGCGGAACCGGCAATTGTGGTTTGGGCCATCTAGAGGCAGTGGGTGGTAGCAGCATAGGCATGGGAGGCGGTGGAGCTGATAGAAGAGTGAGAGTGTCCAGCCATGTGGAAAACCAGTCCATAGAGGCTGCCAGGATCTCTAGGATCTTCTGCTTCTCTTGCAGTTTATGAGCGAAGGCCGGGATAGACTTCAGGAATGTCAAGTCTGCCGGATCTATGGCCTCGGCAATCTGTTGCAGGAGTGGACCCTTAGACCGAGGTGGGGTTGATGCAACCTGTAGGGAGGAGCCCTGCAGGTCCCCACTATCGGCAGGTGGACACGGATGAGGCAGAGGCCCAACTGGAGCTTTGACTTTACCAGCCCACGTTCCCCTTGGGTTGAGCCTTTGGATGTCAGGGCCGGCAGGTCTTGGGGGGTAAGGGGGCCTCTGCTTATGGAGAGATCCATCAAGAGTGTTGGGTAGAAGTAGGATTAGATGCAGAGTAACCAAAGGCAGGCTATGGTCAGAGGCAGGCGGCAGTGAGGACTGTCCAGAAGTTAGGCAGTGGTCAGTGTTAGGCAGCAGGCGAGTGTTCGAATGTGGACCCTTGGCTAGCTAGAGTGTGATGAGGATCCACTGAAGGAAGGCCTGCAGCTAACTCGTAGCTGGTAGGCGGCATGGAACCAGGGGACCGGATAGGACCTTCACCTATACCAGCCCATGTTCCCCGCAGGTTGAGCCCTTGGGTGCCGCGACTGTCTGATGAAAGGTAGCAGGTGAGGTGGGGACCCGGCCATCGACTCCTGTGGCTGGGATTCACAACAGCAAGAATGTCCAGGAAGCAGACAGTAGTCAGTGGCAGGCGGGGGGCAAGGAAGGCCAGGGTCAATACTAGTATCCATCCTTAAGAAAAGAGGGGCAGATAGGTATAGCAGGAAGGCAAGGAGCAGAAAAAGCAGGCAAGGAACCGTGGAAGAACAGAAGAAGGATCACTGAACTGAAGATGAAGACAGGGATCACTGGGACTGAAAACAAAGACAAGGACAAGGACCACTGGAACTGATGACAAGGAACGTAGGAGCTGAAGAATGAAGGCAAGGATTGCTGAGGCAACTCACAATACAAGAATGTAGGAGACCTGTTGCAGAGGAATCAGTGGAGAGTCCTCAGGGCCCTTTTATAGGCCAGAAGAGTGACATCATCTGGAGGCGCCTTCAGCCCTTTTCCCGTTGTGGGCCCTTTACAGCTGAAAACATCAGGCGTGCGGGGCCAAGTAGTCTCCCCCGCTGCGACATGCGCATGTGGTCCCTCCTGGAACGTTGCCACCACTCCATTGGGCTGTGTGTCCTCCTAGGTGCGTGCGCACCGCATCTCTCCAGATTTAAAGGGCCCACGGCAGGAAATCCTCCTGCAGCCCTTTCCAATGATGACTCCAGCTCCTCAGACTTCCAGATCTTGCCTTGGGAACAAATCCCTTTGCTCTGTTGACCAGCATTCCTGTTTCCAGCTACCCTACTCTCTGTCTCCTTCTCCTATCCTGCCTTGCTTCCTTGGACGAACCTCCTGGCTCCTGACCTCTGGCTTGAACCTTGACTACGAGTATTGCCACCTGCCCTGACTTCTGGCCTGAACCTTGACTTCGAGTATTGCCGCCTGCCTCGACTTTTGGCTTGAACCTTAACTTCGAGTATCACCTCCTGGCTCCTGACCTCTGTCTTGAACCTAGTCTATGAGTATAGCCACCTGTCTCAACTTCCTGCCTGGAATCAGCCTGTCTCTTCACTGTGCCATCTACTGCAGAATCATCCAAGCAGAGGCCCACCTAAGACCAGCCAGCCCCGGTACCCAAGGGCTCAACTTGCAGGGAACGCGGGCTGGTAATGGCGAAGCTCCAGCTGGCCTTTGCTTCCCGTCTGGCCTTGCCTGCCAACAGGAGGGGCCTGAAAGGGTTGCCAAGGCCATGGACTTGGTAGAGTCCGCTCTTCAAGCCATCCCAGGCCTGGCACTCAAGATTCAGGAGCAACAGCGATTCTTAGAAGCTCTGGCAGCCTCTATCGAATGTTTGAATGCCCGATTGGATTCCACTCCTACTCCAGCTACACCAGCTCTGGCTGGAGGCAGCTCGGCTCCGCAGGCAGCACCTTCATGACCCTCCATACCCTTGCTGGCCCTCCACATTACAGCGGGGAACCAACACTGGGTTCATCAATCAATGTTATATGCATTTCTCCTTGTTGCCCGCTACATTTCCAGATGAGGCTTCCAAAGTGACTTTTATTCTCTCTCATCTGGAGGAGAAGGCCCTGGCATCGGCCTCTCCATTTGGAACAAGCGGACGCTATTCTGCTGGGCCTCCCTCGCTTTGTAGCCATCTTCAAAAGGACTTTTGATGACCTGGGGAGATGAACCACAGCCAGCTTAGACCTCCTGCATCTCCAGCAAGGACAACGTGCCCTCAGTGACAACACTGTAGAGTTCTGAACTCTAGCTATAGAATTAGGGTGGCAAAAGGACTGCCTACACCCTGTCTTCCTGGACAGCCTCTCGTCCAGGATCAAATATGAGCTCGCAGCCCGAGAACTTCAAGACTCCTTAGAGGACTTAAACGACCTCATGGGCCACCTCGACTGTCGCCTGCAGGAACAGTCTCGGGAGCTCCAGACTGTTTGCCATTCCATCAGTAAGGATGGAATGGCAAACAGTCTATGGCCTCGGCACCTTCCTCCACCGGGGACCGAGGGACCGAGGAACCCATGCAGTTGGGTCGAGGTCGGCTGTCCCCAGAAGAACGGCTGTGAAGACGCCAAGCAGGCCTCTGCTTCTATTGCAGTGCAACAGGGCATCACATATCACAGTTCCCGGCACATCTGGGAAACTCCAAGTCCTATGCAACGCCCCAGCGGTCTTTCATCAAATGATGAATGAGATCTTCTGTGACCTTTATACTCCAAGGTCATTGTTTACCTAGACGATATCCTTATTTTCTCTAAGGATTTAACCACCCATCATCAAGATGTCCATCAGGTATTACAATGCCTGCATGAAAACCAGCTATACACCAAGTTTGACAAGTGCCTTTTCAAACTGGAGAGTCTTTCCTTCCTGGGATACATTGTCTCTAAGCATGGTTTTACCAAGGACCGCAACAAGCTTTAAAGCATCAGCCATCTGGTCTCTGAGCCCTCCAGTGATTTCTGGGGTTCGCGAACTATTACCGCCACTTTATTGCAAACTATTCCTCACTCGCAGCCCCGTTCACTGCGCTCACGCGGAAAGGAGTGGACACCCAGAACTGGAACCCCGAAGCAGTGGAGGCCTTCAACAACCTTAAGGAAGCTTTTATTCAAGTGCCCTGTCTTCGACACCCCGACTCGAACCATCCATTTATCCTGGAAGTGGATGCATCCACTATTGGAGTTGGTGCCATGCTGAGCCAGCACTCTCCTACCAGTACACTGCATCCCTGCTCATTCTTCTCATGAAAAATTTCTCCAGCGGAATGCAACTATAGCATTGGCAACCGTGAGCTCCTCGCCATTAAGTTGGCGCTAGAAGAGTAGCATTTCTGGCTACAGGGAGCTCAACATAGGTTCACTGTATACACAGACCACAAGAATTTGGAGCATCTCAAACTCGCTCAATGTCTCAATGCCCGACAAGCCCTCTGGTCACTCTTCTTCGCCTGTTTCAATTTTAATTTGACGTACCACCCAGCCGACAAGAACACGAGGGCTGGTACCCTGTTGTGCTCTTTCCTACCCGAAGATGCCACTGAAGAGCCTCAGCATGTCATCGACCAGCATGTATTCACCTATCTGTAATCACAACCATTCCTACCAGTAAGATGGTAGTTCCCTGTCGGCTACAAGAAAGGATACTAAAGTGGGCACATGATTGCGAGTCATCCTGGCCGTGCTCATACCCAAGCACTTCTGCAATGCTCCTACTGGTGGCCTAACATTTATTATTTATTTTATTTTTATTTATTTAAAATCTTTTCTATACGGTTGTTAAGCTAGGTACCATCCCAATGGTTTACAACAAGGCACAAATATTAATGTTGGTAGATGTCTTGATTTCTATTCCCAAAACAGGTGCCATCAGGTTACGGTAACATAGTTTCATCATAAATACTAAGTGGTGGGTGTGATACATTATGTCCGTTCTTATCTGTGATCGCTTTAAAATAGATTAATCATAATATCTTATCCTTTGGTGGTGAACGAAAGTATAAAAAAATACAATACACACACGTATAGATTAGGGTAATGTGTGTGGGTGTTCTGCAGACCGCATCCTCTACTCTTTGGATTTTACTCTCCATTCTCTCTGTGATACGCTTGTTTAAATGGCCATGTTTTTAAATTTTTTCTGAAGGTTTTCATGTTTCTTTGTAAGCGGATTTCTACCGGCATGGTGTTCCATGCTAAGGAGAGTGCCCTTTCCCTTACTTGGGTTAGTCTTGCTGTTTTGACCAAGGGAATAGTTAGTAATGCTTTTTTTGCTGATCTCAGGTTTCTGTGAGGGATGTGTACGCGAAGGGCTGTGTTCAGCCATTCAGCTTTTTCGTTATGTATTAATTTATGTATGGTACATAGGGTTTTGTACTGTATTCTTTTCTCAATGGGTAACCAGTGTAGTTCAGCTAGGGTTTCGGTGATATGATCTCTTTTACTTTTACCTGTCAGAATTCTTGCGGCAGTGTTCTGTAGTATTTGGAGTGGTCTTATCGTAGTGTATGGTAACATGACTTGGGACATCCAGGCTTAAGTAGACTCTAGCCCTACCTGTGCCCAACAAGGCTCTTACAACCTTTGTCAGCCCCCAGAGAGCCTTGGACGCATATTCCCACCGATTTCGTAGTGGACCTTCCAAACTCCAATACAATAATTTGGGTAATCGTTGATAGAGTCTCCAAAATGGCCCAGTTTGTCCCATTGTCTGGACTCCCCTCAGCTCCTGAGTTAGCTAAATTGTTCATGCTCCATGTATTCCGCCTTCATGATATCCCGAAACACATGATCTCCGACAGGGGTCTGCAATTCACCTCTTCATTCTGGAAAGGCCTCCCTTCAGGCAGAGTCAACTCCTCCCTCGGTCACAGGGTCCACTCTTCCAACAGTTGTGATCACTATTGCCAAGTAGCTCCAACACTGTTAGCTCTCACAGCAAATTCTGTGTTCCATTAAGGAATAGGTCTAAAATGTTATGTTTGGGAACGCTAGGAGAGCGATCCCAACTTGAGGGGAATGTGTGCCCTTGGGCCTCAGCACGGCCCCAGATGAATCCAAGACAGCATCGAGGGTTGGCAAGGCATGTCCCAGCATGGGCGAAGACAAAGTCTGTCCCACTGCGCGCCCTATACAACCTGAAGAGGCTGGTCACGGACCATGTGGAGAGCAGGACAAGCGCAGGAAGGGAATCCTGCTGAGATGAAACTCCAATGATGAGGCTAGGTGTCATCTGGAGAACCACAGGAGCTGGAGGGTCAAGAGGACTCGGAAGCACAAGAAGGGATTCCATCTGGGACGAGACTCCAATGACGAGGCAAGGTGTCATCTGGAGAACCAAAGAAGCTGGAGGATCCGGAGGACTCGAAACAGACGAAGGAGGCGCGAAACCTTGGAACATCAGGAAGTAAAAGATCAGGAAGCCTGGAACATCAGGAAGTGGAACATCAGGAAGCCTGGACTAGGAACCTCAAGACATGAAGACATGGAATATCAGGAAGCCACAGGAAGCAATGAAGACTCAGGAAGCATGACGAGACATGGAGCTCCAATGAAGAACGAAGACCTGACGTCCAAGAGCAAGTAACTCCAATGCAAGGCAAGGCAGAAGTGTTGGAGAAACCCTTTTATAGGGCTGAGACAGGAAACGGTCATCAGGTGGGGCCCAGGGTACATCCGGCCGTGGGCCCTTTAAATCTTGTGAAGCGATGCGGCCCGTGCCTTAGGAACAGGAAGCAGGGAGTAGTGCAGGACCATGGCCAGCGTCCATGCTGCTGCTAACGTCGAAGAGCAGGGCGGGCGAGGAACAGACCCAGTGTTGTCGGCAGCTCTCAAGCCGCAGAGGGAAGACTGAGGAGTGGCTCCAGCTGCAAGGAAGACCGGGGACTGCGGCCTCCAGGCTGCGGGACAGGCAGCGAGAAGGTAAGAGGCAGCCCATGAGGGCAGAATCACAACATAAAATAGTTTTCCTTCTTCTTGGTTCTTGTACCAACTGCTCCATGAAGTAGCCATTTATTTCATCTAGGAAGTTTACCTCTCTAGAATGTCCTGATATAACATTCATCTAGTCAATGCTGCGGTAATTGAAATCATCCATTATTACTGTATTGCTAATTTTGTTAGCTTCCCTAATTTTTTTTAGCATTTCATTGTTCATTCTGGCTAGGTGGATGGTAATACAATCCCACTACTATTTTATTCCCCTTTTCACCTGGAATTTCCTTCCATAAGGATTCAGCATTGCTTTTTGTTTCCTGCAGAACTTTTATCCTGTTTGACTCAATGCCCTATTTAATATATAGCGCCACCCTCCACCAATTTGATCCAGCCTAACATTTTGATATAATTTGTACCCTGGTATCAATGTGTCCCATTGGTTATCCTCCTTCCACCAAGTCCTGAGATGCCAATTATATCAACCTCTTTATCCAATGCTATACACTAACTCTCCCATCTTATTTTTTAGACTTCTAGCATTTGCATACAGACATTTCAAAGTATTTTTTGTTTATATTAACAACCTGCTTATTAGTAAACAGGGGTAATTTGGAATCTTTCTGCTCTGCTCTTTATTTAATAAATAAATAAATAGATTTCAGCAATTGTCGGCTTTCTCCCATCATCTCGTTTAAAAGCTATTTTGTCTCCTTTTTAACGTTAGTGTCAGCAGCCTGGTTCCAGTATGGTTAAATTAGAGCCCATTCTTTTGGAAAAGCCCTCCCCCCTTTCCCAAAATGATGCCCAGTTCCTAACAATCCTAAAACCCTCTTTCCTACACCATCATCTCATCCACACATTGAGACTCCAGAGCTCTGCCTGTTTCTGGGGTCCTCCTTGTGGAATAGGGAGCATTTCTGAGATTCTGAGGTTCTGTATTTCTTCTTCTTCCTAAAACCTTAAATTTGGCCTCCCTCCTGCACTTAAGAATATAAGACATTGCCTTACTGGATCAGACTGAGGGTCCATCATGCCCAGCATCCTGTTTCCAATAGTGGCCAATCTAGGTTATAAGTACCTGGCAAGTAACCAAACTTTAAATAGATCCCATGCTACTGATGCCAGTAATAAGCAGCAGTTTATGGACTTCTTCTCCAGGAAATTATCAAAACCTTTTTTTAACCCAACTATACTGACTGCCTTAACCACATTCTGTTAGGGGTGGCTGGTCTTGGCTGAGGGAACATCATTTGGGGAGTGCCATAAGACAGCAGGGTGGGACTAAGGTCAGTCTTCTGCCTAGCCAGTTCCCTCTACCACAGGTTAAGCCCTTGGGATCTGGGGTCCAGTAGGACTTGTCTGCGGCACCAGCACATCTTGGTGAGTGCTGGCAAGGGCAGGAGATGATACTGAAACAGAGGGCTGGTAAGGGCTAGAACTAGGCTTGAATGCAGGCAAGGACAGGAACTGAATCTTAAATGCAGGCAAAGATAGGAACTGATGTAAAGCCTGCCTGTCAACAGAGACAGTGGGCCAGGCCAGGCTGTGTGACCTGTGTGAACTTGATCTTGTGTCCAATGCATGGAAAATTGTGAGGGTGATGGGGAGAGACAAATTTGTCGAAAGAAGATCTGTGTGAGCTTGAAGTGTTACCACAGGCTTCATGGTAAACCTTATCAGTACAGAACAGACATGCATACAATACTAAGAAAAGGAACTATGTTGGTAGTAGGGGGGATTAGTAGGGTATTTAGAAATTAATGTTTACTGGACATTTATGAGAAATCAAGTGATACATGACAGAAGGGCTAAAAATGGTCATAGAGCACAAAGCCTAGAGCATGAAAAAAGTGTATATAAGTTTAGCTGTGACAAGCATTCAGTGAAGGAGGTAAAAATAAGGTTTACGCTAGTCTTCTGAGAAGCCTGGCTGCCTTCCTGATTATCTGTGCTCTGAACAAGGCATATCAATACAGTTTATATCTATTACATACCTTGTGCCCTGAGTATTGGTTACTAAAGGGCAAAACATACATTTTTGGTGACCCCGATGTGATTGCCAAGCATGGCCTGGAAGGCTACATAGGCTGTTTGTCCTCTGCAGGATGGAGAAGTACAGAGTAACCTCGGCAGAGATGTCCAAGAGGAATCCGTGACAGAGTAACTTCGGCAGAGACATCCAAGAGGAAATTGTGACAGTAAGTGAAGCCATACAAAGACAAACTCTATAAGGACTGGATGTTATAAATATAAAATCTTTTTATCTATTGTACTGTTTAGCTTGGTTTAGTTATCTTCTGTTGTGGGGATACCCATTGAGTTTTATAAAAATTTTGTTTTTGCAATATAAAATTCAGTATGTCTAATTATGCTCTAATGTTGCCTGTAGTCAAAGTTTATGCAGCATTTCCTTTAAACAAAAAATTTGTACTGGAGCACAACAAAGAGTGGTTTAAGGCAGCAAAATCTAGTCCTTTTTTATGTTGGCACAGGAAGGCTCCTTGATGGATACCTCACTTTCAGGGCTCCAATGTTTCCTACTGGAACATAAGAAGGATAAGTCTCTTGAAAAACATTTGCAGGTTTTGCACTTGTGGGAGAACTATCGTCAGACTAGTGAGGGAGAAAAGGATTAACCCCCTCCCAAGCAGAGACTGCAGATTTAAAGAATTTTTAAATGCTAGGACAAAATTCTGATTTGATTTTTTAAATTGTTACTTGCCTTATTTTATTTATTTATTTATTTATTTAGATTTATATTCCACTTTTCACAGCACTTCAAAGTGGATTACATTCAGGTACTTTAGGTATTTCCCTATCCCTAGAGGGCTTACAATCTCACCCCCTCATTTATCAAAATGCGCTAAGGCGTTTTCGCATGCGTTAAGGGCTTATCGCATGCAAACACATCTTTAATGCATGCAATAGCACCACATGGTATGGTGCGATGCAAATTCGAAAAACAGGAGGAGTTAGGGGTGGGGAGTGGGCTGGGTTATCCAGTCCAGACTTAACGTAGATTTTAACTACACCTTTTTCATTAGTGTTAAGCCGTGCGATAGCTTGCGTTATAGGGCGGTAAGGTTTTATCGCATAACACGATGTCTCCTAAAAGGCCTGTTTTAGTAGATTTGAAGCGCCCAGTGCACCAGCCTGGGGGGGGGGGGGGGAGAGACAGAGAGAGAGAGAGAGAGAGAAAGAGAGCCTAGCCATAATGTCTTCTTCCTAGATAGGTATTTGTATCCCTATGGTAGGCCCACCTAGTATCTCGAAGTGAGGTTTAGGTATTAGTGTAGGGGGTTAGGGGCCACCTTGACATTCAACGTACGAACAGAACAGTGGTCTCTTGTGAAGATTTGATGGTCTTCGGAGTGAGGAAACTCACCCAAAGATGAGATTTGGCCAATGTTCTCTCAACCTAGCTTGATGTTACCCATCTCTCTCTCTCATGAACAATGGTCCCCCAGTAGTCTGTCATTTATTGCAAGGTCTGAAAAGGTTATCGTTATCACATTTTGATAAATCCAGGCCTAAGTTTGTACCTGAGGCAATGGAGGGTAAAGTGACTTGCCCAAGGTCACAAGGAGTGACAGTGGGACTTGAACCCTGGTCTCTTGGTTTATATCCCACTGCACTAATCACTAGGCTACTTCTCCACTCCTTTTCCAGAGAAGGTTGGCAAAAGTCAGTGACTCTTTGGAATTGAGTCTTATGATTATGTCTGGTTGCTGCTACAGTTTAACTGAGTTACCATGCAGTGAAAAACTGCTGTCTACCCAAATCCCATAGCAGGGATCCACTCCAGGAATCATAGCTCAGTCTCAAATTATACTTGCCATGGGAGTTTTAGAATTTGAAAGGACAAAGGGAGCTGAAAATTTAACTGAGTTTGTTGATAAGGGGAACAGAGCTAGTGTAAAGGAGGGGAAGCAGGGAATATGTAAAACTGAAAGGGCTTCTCATACACAAATACAACAGTTCATGAACGCAAAAGCATCTTTTGACCAAGCAACCCTTTAGGTGCAACCAGGGGTGGCTCAAGGCAATCTGCTGCCTGAGGCGAGGGAAGAGATGGCAATCCCCACACCCCAAGGCACGGTGAAGTGTAGGTCAAATCATTTAGGGGATTATTTTCTAGCTAGATCGGGGTGGCATCGGCACCGGAAGAGAAGGAGTCGAGGCGGCATCGGGGCGGATGCGGCAGAAACTTCACTGGTGGCGAAAAGATAAGAACCCTTATCGCTGCCAGTAGCGCGCCCAATAGCACCACCTTTTACGATGGTGCTATCGGGTGCGAAAGCCGGCAGCGATAACATCGCAGGCCCGCCCCCCGCTTAGCCCCTCCCACCCCGTTACTGCACGATTCAAAGAGCTCTGCGCCACTGGAAAATCCAGGCCTTAGATAGCAAGGAGATGGTGAGCCTTTTGGAGTCTGGTCCTCTCAATGATTTTAAATGGTGGGGAAGTGCACAGGCAGGGATGAAAGTTCCCAGAGGTATGGCAGATAAGAGTGTCAGGGCGTCTCCCTGAGATGACGTCATCCGTACCGGATATATAAGGTCTCAGAAATCTCTAACTATCGAGTTAGCAAGGAGTTAGCAAGGAGTTGGATTACAGGACCAGTTCCACTCTCTCCTAGCTACTCTGCCTCCTCAGACTTACCAGGGGTACCCGCTCCTCGGGGGCCTCACTCTCTCTTTGTTTTTTAGGTCACAGTCAGGAGCCGGTACTCGCTCCTCGAGGGCCCATGTTCCCGGTCTGGTTGCTGAATACTTATTCTGCCTGGAAGTCATCGCTGCCTACTACACCAGTGAGTTACCATCTCTCTCTCAGAGCTTTCCCTGGAATTAGGTACTCGCTCCTCGAGGGCCTAACTCATTCCAACACCTGGACTACTTCTAGAGACTATTGTGTGAGTGTTACCATCAAGGTTCTGTTCCTGAACTCGGTATACTCTGTTTACTCACTATATTCAGTTTCTCTACAGCTCAGTTATCCAGGATCGCTGTTCCAGTACCTGAGGGACTACAGTCCTACCGGGCACTTCCAGCTCACTATTGCCACCTCTGGTGGTTCAATATACTGTTTAAAAAAGAACTAGTGTGTGTCTGTCTCCATCCTCTGAGCCTAACCGGTGGTCCCTCTTGGGATCTTCCCCCGAGGGCGTGGTCATCTGCCACCGGCCCACGGATCCACCCACAACTACCTCAAACACCTACAAAGAGAGAGGGATCTTGTATAATGAGATTTGTGTGTGTGAGAGAGAGGACTCTGTATGAGGGGATGTGTGCGTGCGAGAGAGTGAGGGAGCGTATATGAGGGTGTGTGTATATGTACTAGAGAGAGGCAGCATGTGTGTGAGAGAAGGAGGGACAGAGGGAGCCTGTGTGAGGGGCAGTGCTGAGAACGGGGTCAAACTCTGGGAGTGGCGATAGATTAGAAGGGGTTGAGCCTACAGATGGAGGGGAGAAATACTGGCAGGTGTAGGAGTTGGAGCCTGAGAAGGCAAAGTTGCCAGGGGAGTAGGGAGAGTGAGTGGAAGAGACACTCTTACAGTGAATTTCTAGGGAAATTCTGCTCAAAATATTTAAAATTCTGCATCTTTAAGTAATAATTTTTTTCTGTATTAATTTAAAATGTAATTACTTAAAGACTATCATGTAAATTGGGTTATTTTGACCAATATAAAGTTTGCAGAATTTTAAATTTTTCTGCACAGAATTTTAAATTTTTTTGCACAGAATTCCCCCAGGAGAACTATGACGTTGAACTCAATGCCTCCCAGCTGCAAGCTGTTTCTGCACCATTTCTCAGTGACACCACCCTCAAATTTGTCATTTCAGGATGTCATGGAAAAAGCCTGTATTGGTTGGATGGACCACCATTATCTGGAGTTCAGTTAGCACATCTTTAACGCGGCTTGGCCTTGTTTATAGCAGATGGAATACATGACAGTTCTTCAGTTCACCAGCAGAGGTCAGCAAAGACTTCACAATGAGCCTCTGTCAACTTTCTGGTAGAGCTGAAAGGACACAAAGGGGCCGATGCAATAAAGTGCGCTCAGCCTAGTGCACAGCTTAATGAGCGATTGGACGCGTGTTTTGGATGCACTAGGCTAACCCCTGATACAATAAGGGGATTAGCATGTCCAAAATGCACGTTCAAACTCACACATAGCTAATAGTGCTCATTACATGTAAATGCCATGTAGCTGAGGCTAGTAACTATTACCCTTTAATGCAAAAAAATTGCTGTGCACCCGAAGCACACTTTTTAACATGGCTAATTTAACACAAGCCCTGGAGCTGGTGTTAAGTCTTGCCACGCGTCAAGGGCTAAAATAAAAAAAAAAAAAATACTGCTTTTTGTTGCGATACTAAGTAGGAGGAAGATCTACTCCTTGCGGTGATTTAAGAATTATGCATAGAGTGAAAATCAAAAACTGTTCATGTTTATTTAAAAAATGTTTCCAGATCTCCTCATTACTTGTTCCAAAATGCAGCACTTCACTGGACGCGGTGGGATAAAATGGACGCTCACATTGAGCATCCGCTTTCCTAACCCATGCATAGCCACGTCTCCTGGGCACCCAATGGAGCACTAGGGACGTACAGTTTTCGCTAGTGCATCCTTTTTAGCATGACAGCTCATTATATTATTGCATCGGGTGCCCAGGAGAGGTGGTTGTGAGCGCGTTAGGAAAACGGGCGCTCAATACAAGCGCCCGTTTTATTGCGAGACTAACAGATTAATCTGCACACTGGTTTATGAGGATCTTTGTTGGACACATCTGATGACATGGACTCCTGTCGTTGAACGTTTACGGAGTAGATAAGTTTCCTAGTGGTTAGACCTGTGAGAAATGAACTAGGGAAGCCAGAATTCAAATCCCCCTGCTGCTCCTCGTGACCTTGGGTAAGCCACTTCACCTTCCATTGCCTCAGGTACAGGGGGTTATTTTCTAACCCAATCACAATATTTCACCACTTTTATTTCAACACGGTGTTGAATGAAGAGATGGACGTCCTAAGCGGAAACTTGGGCGAAATAAAAGTGGTGAAATTTAAGTTGTCCAGGTTAGTAGTTTGGATTTAAACAGTGAGGTGTTAAGGTTTTTATTGTATCCTAAAGTGGGAGCCATCTAATGGATATATATTTTGCTGTTTAAAGTTTTTGAGTAGAAACGGTGGTTTTAAATAAAGACGGCAGCAGGTTTGAGATTGAAGAACAGAGTTGGTAAACCTGAGATAAAAGAATAGCTGTTTCATTAAAAGAGGTGAGTGGTAGTATCAATGGTTATTTGTGTGGTGATATATGATTATGGAATTTAATGTGAACAGGTGAAATATGTGTTTAAACAATTGGTATTGCTGATTAAAATGGGTTTAATAGTTTACTAAATACATTTTTTAAATAAGGGTTTAGTATTAAATAAAGAAGTTTTTTGGATGTGGAGATTGATTATTGTATACATTTTTGTGATAAGAATAGGTGGATGAAGATTGATATAGTAAATGAGATGTGAAGTTGATCCCTGTACATGAAAGAAGGCAGAGATGTAGCAAGATGATCCCCTGATGAAACCACTGGTGAAACAGGAGTCTCTTGTCGGGAGCATTTTGAAAAACAAAGAATATTAAGGAATGTTTTAAGGGAGTACTGTGAAAAGTAAAGAATATAAGGGAATGTTTCAAGGAAAACAGCTTTGAAAAATAGAAAATAAGATAAACTGATGATTTTAAATGATAATATATTGTGCAATATGTATTGTGATGTGTATTGTTATTGTGTATGAATGTGTGGTATGAATGGTACTGGTACGTGTAATATGATAAATGTAGTGATATAATATATGTATGATATATGTTTATGTTTTAAAAAAAAATTGTGATAAATAAATATTGTTGAAAATACAACACAGGTATATGGTATATGTTCACTATGGAACTCAAGGCCAGGCCTGACTTTGATGTTTATCTGGAAGCATTTCAGGATGTGGAAGTTGTGCTTTAGTAAATGCAAAGAGCAATACTACAAATCTCAGAAAGCTAAGAGAAGGAATTACAAAAATAAAACCAAAGCAGTCCTCTATCCTCCATTCTATTTATCCTAGTTTTGAAATTCCTAACGCGGCTGATTAAGAATTCTCTATGTATCATCACTATGCAGATGACATTCTTATATTTTTAAATAAATCTAAATGATTTGCTCCCTCCACTCTTGGAGCTGCTAAAATGATATGCTACTGGCTATGGCTATGGCATTAATCTTAATTTTGGGGGATTTGTACATGTAACACCAATGTGTTACTAAAAACACATAGCGGTCTATATTCAGACACAGTCCAGATAGCAAAGTATGGAGGCAGCCACACTATTGAATACAGCTGGCTATCTTAGGCCTAGATTTTTCATTCTGCTATAGATATGATAACGGCCCATCACATTTTGAAAAATGACCCTGATAATTAGTTAGCTGGCTAACTTTAGGACAGCTCTTAGACTCGACTAGTTAACTTAGTCATCCAGCTAACTATGAATATCAGAGGTAGCAGGGTAACTTAGCTGGCTAACCCCCTTGGACTGTCCCTAATTTATTCAGCTAAATTCCAGCTGTCTAACTTATTAGCCAGCTAGAATGTAGCCGGTTAAAGGCTGAATATAGCAGGGAAAGCCATTTAGACTAAAAACTTTAAACAAGCATTCCCTGAATAACGCTACACCCTCCTCTCCCTATCCCATCTAGCATCCTCCCTTCCTCTCATTCACCTTTTTATCCCTTCAACCTTGCCTCCTAGCCCCTCCAGTACAGAATTTGTATCATTGCCTCTTTGAATGCATGACTTACTGCATGCTCCTTATTGCGTTGTATTATACCCCTATTCCTACCTAGTTGTTTTTGTACACCCTCTATTCCTTCCTAGTTGTGTGTGTATATATATATATATATATATATATATATACCCCATCCTAGTTCCTTGACCTCTCCCTCCAAGTTCTATGCAGCCTGTTCCATGTACTACATTTATGTTCATTGTAAGCCAATATGATGTTCCTACGAATACCGGTCTATAAAAGCTTTTAAACAAATAAATAAACTATGATATTATCCATCTAAATGGCTTTTGAATATGGACCTCATTGTGTTCTCCTTTGGCAGAAAAAAAAATAATTTTGAGATTGTGGTTTAAAAGTGTGCTACTGGGTCTTTAAATCTTGTCATCTCCTATATTAAGTCTGAATAGTGAGAATCCCAGAAAAAGACTGTGAGAGAGATGGTGGAGAGAAGGTTCTGGTTCAGGGTGCTGGTGAGACCTGTTCAGTTAGTGGGCTGAGAATCAATCTGATTCAACCTGAATAAATTACACATGCCAGAAATGTCTGAAAGCTCAGTACGCCAAATGGACTATTGCATGTCTTTTTGAGTTCTGCTGTTATAAATCTTCTGCACTGTCAGGCCGATACAGTAAAACCCGCGGGAGAGCCGATGCTCCGAGGTGAGCGCCCTCTCTCCTGACGCGCGCACAGGCCACTCTCCTGTGCACACGATTTAGTAGGCAAATGAGGGCCCGCAGTAAAAAGAGGCGCTAGGAACACTAGCGCGTCCCTAGCGCCTCTTTTTTGACAGGAGTGGCGGCTGTCAGCGAGTTTGACAGCCGACGCTCAATTTTGCCGGCGTTGGTTCTCAAACCTGCTGACAGCCACGGGTTCGGAAAATGGACGGTGGCATAATTGAGCATCCGTCTTCTGACCCGCGGGCCGCCGGCCGATTTAATTTTTTTTTTTATTTAATTTTTAATTTTTTTTAAATTTTGGGGCCTCTGACTTAATATCGCTATGATATTAAGTCGGAGGGTGTACAGAAAAGCAGTTTTTACTGCTTTTCTGTACACTTCCCCGGCGCTGGCAGAAATTAACCCCAGCCTTTGGGCAGGCGTTAATTTTTTAAAGTAAAATGTGCGGCTTCACTGCACATTTTGCTTTCTGGATCGCGCGGGAATAACTAATAGGGCCATCAACATATATTTGCATGTTACGGGCGCTATTAGTTTTGGGGGGGGGTTGGCCGCATGTTTTCGACGCACTATTACCCCTTACTGTATAAGGGGTAAAGCTAGCACGTCAAAAACGAGCGGCCAAACCCGGGCTAACAGTGCGCTTCTGAAGGCAAGGTCAGGTTCAAGCAGAAGTCAGGGCAGGCGGAGACAAGGTCAGGTCCGAGCAAGGGTCAAAGTCAGAGAGATCCGTCAGAAGGGTAGAAGGCCTAGAAAACTGGAACAGGTGCTGGAGCAGGAACAGGTACTGGAACAAGAACTGGAATAAAAAGCAATGAAGCACACGACAGGAAGCGTGGAGACCTGTTGCCAAGGCGAAGTCTGAGTGGCAAGTACCCGCCTTATATATGGAGGCTGAGTGACGTCATCATCCGGGGCCATGGGAGGTTTTCCAACCTCGGTCCCTTTAAAGCCAGATTTCTCGAAGGAAGTGTTGCTGCTTGTGAAATGCTTAAAAGAGCAAGTACAGAAAAGGTTGAACCTCTCATGCAAAGAGATTGCTATATGTTAACCACTATGTGTGACTTGCATGTGAAAGGCAGTTTTGCTCTCAAGTGCAATGCTCGTACACACTGGAAAAATAATTTGATTACAATGGTTGAAAAGATAATGTCAAAGAAGGTCAGTTTTAAGGATGATGATGGCGAATTAGGATCATTTCTTCTCAGTCTCCAACTCCATCCTCCTCAATTAGTATCACCAGCTGCTCCCTTCAAATGAGACACTATTCTCATCCCAAGTTTCATGAATTGGGTATCATGTCACAGGCAAGAGCATCACTTGTTGGCAGAATTGTGAGTGGTGACCAACAGCAATACCTGTAATAGAAGCTTTCAGAAATTCATTTTAAGAGTTTTCTGTCTGAGCCAGTTCAGAGCATGGACTCAGATCCTTTGATTATACTGGGCACAGAAAACTTTAGTGTGGCCTGATCTTGCCATACCCTGTTTCCCCGAAAATAAGACAGTCTTATATTAATTTTTGCTACCAAAGATGCACTAGGCCTTATTTTCAGGGGATGTCTAATACCGTTGAGCTGCTGGCTGCCCCTGCGTCAGCCATGCCTCACCAGTGTGCTGTCAGAGAGAGGTAGGAGTGTGCAGCATTCATGGTAGTCAGCTTGGGCTGACTCTGCTGCTTTTGAACCTCTGCACACTGCTTGGAAGGGGTCCCCCGATTGGTACTGCCACCATCCCCAGATGTCAGTAATCTTGCTGCCACTGTCACTGATGCCGTGTGGCTATTGGGGAGGCGCCGATTGCTGCTACTGACACTGAAGCCCATTCTGCTGCCTCCTCTGTGCAGGCCCCGTGGGCTTCCACTTTCTCCATGCTGATCTCGTACATTGTGAGATCCGCATAGAGAAAGTGCTATTCTTGCACATTCCCAAAAATTACATGTGCCAATCACTAAAAAGTAATTTATTTATTTTTTTACCTTTGCTCGCTGATGTTAGTTTTCTAATCGGTTGGTCACAGGCTTTTTTTTTTTTTCCACCTTCCCTTTCTTTTTTTTTTTTTTGTAATTAATATTTTTATTGAAATTTTCATAATATACAAATTAAATATCAATTCAATTAGACAATAACAATATCAATTCAATTTTCTTTAAAAATTTTACAATTAAAATATAATTTGTAATTCTTTCCCAAACCCAACTATTTCCCCCCTTTTATTACTAAGCCCTCCCAACTACTTTCCCTAAATACTTTTCCTTATATTTATAATAAAGAATTGGTTATAAATAAATAACATCAATATATTTTTCTAATTATTACAAACTTTCTCCTTTAAATATATTCAAGTAATATATAACAAAACATTTTTCCATAATTGGAAATATTTTCTTTGTTTTATTTTTTGATGAGGATTTTGAATATCTTTTCTTCTTTGAATTTCATATAATGCAGTATGGTGTAATAATTTTATCCATGTTTCATATAGTGGTACTTCTTCTTCTTTCCAAGACATTAATATATTTTTTTTAGCCAATAAAAGTGATAAACATAAAAAAAATTTTTCTCCATTGGACATCGTATTCATGTCTTCACATAAGTGTAAATACAATAATTTACCTGACCATTCAATATTGGTATTTAACATTTTTTCTAAAAAAACATTGTATTTTACTCCAATATATTTTTAATTTATGACATTCTGTAAACATATGACAAAAAGTACCATTTTGTATTTTACATTTTAAGCATAAATTATTATTCCACAATCTCATATAATAACCTGTTGTTCTAGAAATATAACTTCTATGTATAATTTTAAATTGAATTTCTCTTAAATTAGCTATCATTAAATACTTATAAATTAAAGAAAATGCTATAATAATTTCATTTTCAGTTAATAACATTCCTAAATCCCTTCCCCATAAATTTGCTAATTTATTTAAATGAGATAAATTTAAAACTTGTTTTAAAGTAATAACCCATTTTGAAATTTTATTAAATTTTGGTATAATATCAAAAAATATTTCTTCATCTATAGAAAATATTAGTTTTTCAACATTAGTTCTACCTTTACTCAAACAATAGTATTTTATATACAAATATGCAAAGAAATGTTTTTTTGGTATAGACCAATTATTTTGAATTTCTTGAAAAGAAAATAAAACTTTTTTGGTGATATTAAAAAATTGTCCTATACAATATAATCCTCTATTTTTCCAATCTCGATAAATTAATACATTTTTATTTTCTGTTAATTCCGGATTATTTAAAAACATCAAAAATGGAGAAACACAAGGGTCCTTCTTATAAAATTTTCTCCACCACCACCAAGCTTTTCTAAAAGCTATATGCCAAAAAGCCTTTGTTTTAATTTTATTAGTAAATCTTATAGGCATATGAAAATAATTTATTGGATTATATGGATAAAAGCTAATATTCAAAAAACTTTCAGGATCCCATTGATCTCCTAATGAAATCCATTCTTGAATATATCTCAGAAGTGAAGAAACATTATAAATACGCCAGTCAGGAATATTCAAACCACCTTTTTCTTTCTCAAATTTTAAAATATTATAATTTAATCTTGCTCTTTTACCATTCCAAATAAATTTATTAATTATTGATTGCAATCTTAAAATATCTGTTTGTTTTATCCATATGGGTAACATTTGTATGATATACAATAATTTTGGTAATATTATCATTTTAACTAATGCACATCGACCCATTAGTGATAAAGGAAGATTTCTCCATTTAATTAATAATTTTTCTATTTTATCCATTACCATAACTAAATTTAAATTATATAATTTTTTATAAGAATATGTTAAATGAATCCCCAAATACTTTAATGTTTCATTTGCCCATGTAAATGGGAATACTGTATTCCAATTATCTTTCAATGAAGGGTTTATAGGAAAGGCTTGAGATTTTTTGTAATTAATTTTAAATCCTGAAAATGATCCAAACAAAGATATTTCTTTTATAATTAAAGATATACTATATTCTGGATTTCCTATAAAAAGTAGCATATCATCTGCAAACATGCTCACTTTAAAGTTTTATTTCCTATATTTATACCTTTAAACATTTCCATTGACGTAATCTAATAGCTAATGGCTCAAGTGACAATATAAATAATAATGGTGATAAAGGGCATCCTTGTCTTGTTCCTCTATTCAATTCAAATTTTTCAGATAAAAAACCATTAATTAAAATTTGTGATTTTGGTCGAAAATATAATAATTTGATCCAATCAAGAAAATGTATTCCAAAGTTATATTCCTTCAAAATCCAAAACAAATATTTCCATTCTACCCTGTCAAATGCTTTTTCAGCATCAAGACTTAACAACATATCTTTTTGAACAGATTTTTTATTCATAAATAAAGCTAACAAGGATTTAATTAAATTTGATGACGATTTTCTCCCTTTAATAAACCCTGTCTGATCATGGTGTATTAATGATGAAATAATTTCATTTACTCTATTCCCTTTCTTATTTTTTTGCCAATTCCTTTTATATTGTCCTTTTTTCTTCCGTATTTCTTTTCTCTCCGTCTTCTTCCCTCAAACACAGTCAGGTTCTCATTCTCACATGCATTTGTCTCTCTCACACACACACAGGCTCTCACTGTCACATGCTGTCTCTCATACAATCATTCATACACACAGTCTCTCACTGGCACATGCTGTCTGACGCTCACACACACAGGCTCTCTCTCACTCCCACATGCTGTCTTGCTCAAGCATAGGCTCTCACCGTCACACGCTGTCTCTCTCACACACACAGAGGCTCTCACATGCTGCCTCTGCAAACATTCAGATCCTCACTCCCACACACAATCTCTCAACTCATCTCATACACGCACGCACACACCCTCTACAGACCCTCAGCCTCTCTCTCACCTCTGGGCCTCCTCTTCGCGGGTCGCCGCAGGATGGGCTCTGCAGCGGCCCTGAACTTCTCGGGCCTCTTCCTCGGCCCTGCTACTGGGCCTCTTCCTCTTCTTGGGCCGCTGCGACTTGGGATTCGCAGCAGCCCGCGGCGGCTCCTCTTCTGCACGTGCTGATGCTCTTTCTCCTTTCTGCCCATGCGGCTCCGGCAGCGTTTACTTCCGGGCCGCACAGGCAGGAAGGAGGAAGAGCATCAACGCGTTTGAACGCGATCTTTTTCTTCGGGCAAGGAGGCTCAGCGGCCGCATGAGCCTCCTTGCGCCCGGGCGCATCGGCTCCCCTCGGGATACCACTGCAGGCCTCCTCTTCACGGGTTGCTGCAGGATGGGCTCTGCAGCGGTCCTGAACTTCTCGGGCCTCTTCCTCACTACTGGGCCTCTTCCTCTTCTTGGGCCGCTGCGACTTGGGATTCGCAGCAGCTCCTCTTCTGCACGCGCTGATGCTCCTTCTTCTTCCTGCCCACTCGGCTCCGGCAACGTTTACTTCCGGGGCCACATAGGAAGGAAGGAGAAAGAGCATCAGCGCATTTGAACGCGATCTTTTTCTTCGGGCAAGGAGGCTCAGCGGCCGCATGAGCCTCCTTGTGCCCGGGGGCATTGGCTCCCCTCGGGATACCACTGCTCGCGTCTGCCCCTAATACTTTGGAAACTTTATTTAAAAAAAAAATATTTTTTTTTTAAATGACGTCACAGGATTGACCGGCCCACCGGGGGAAGCCCGATCCCCCGATAGGTCAATCCGCCCCTGTTTACAAGGGATGCCTTACTTTCGGGGGAGGTCTTATATTTAAGAATTCGGAAAAATCTCTACTAGGTCTTATTTTGGGGGATGTCTTATTTTCGGGGAAACACGGTAGTAGCACAGCATCTTCTTCCCTGCCCACCAACCAGTGTGCAAAGTGAAAGAGTATTTTCAATATCAGGGAACATTGTGAGTCCACACCATACACGGTTGTCTCCAGACTTAGTAGAGCAATTGGTTTTCATCAAAATGAACTTTCCACTGCTTGGGTATCCGGATGTTCCCTGTGACTGGGAGGAGGAGTGAGGAGATGCAAGGTCGAGGGCTGGAAGAGAGGCTTTGCTCTGTGCAGCTGTGCTCCCCGCACCACCACTTGGGGCACCCTGTTGCTTGCAATTGCCACTACCACACTGCTGCTGCTGCTGCTGCCTCTTGTGGCCCTAAGAAGAAGCCAGTCCGGGAGCCACAACAGATGCTCGGTCCTACTATGTCCACAACACTGCCCGCTGGGGCACACTACAGCCAGCCACCAGTGAGCGCTGCTCCTGCCTCCTGTCTGCCTCCTGTCCAGGCCTGAGATGCAAGGTCGAGGGCTGGAAGAGAGGCTTCTCACTCCCATGCTCTCTCTCCTACAGACACAACATGCAAACAGGCTTCTCACTCCTATGCTTTCTCTCCTACAGACACAACATGCACACAGGCTTCTCACTCCCAGGCAGCCTCCTTTCCCCAAACGTCCTCCTTTGAGGCAGGTCCCCACTGGGTTCCTCTGCCTCCTTTCTCCCAGCGTCCACCTCTGAGGCAGGTCCCCGCTGGGTTCCTCTGCCTCCTTTCCCCTAGCGTCCACCTCCGAGGCAGGTCCCCGCTGGATTCCTCTGCCTCCTTTCCCCCAGCGTCCACCTCCGAGGCAGATCCACACTGGGTTCCTCTGCCTCCTTTCCCCCAGTGTCCACCTCCAAGGCAGGTCCCTGCTGGGTTCCTCTGCCTCCTTTCCACCAGCGTCCACCTCCGAGGCAGGTCCCCGCTGGGTTCCTCTGCCTCCTTTCCCCCAGCGTCCACCTCCGAGGCATGAGTCTTAGACTCATTTCCAAAACAAAATAATTGTGTAAATGAAGTATGAAAGAATTTCAGGCCAATGCAATAAAGGGGCAGATCTTAAAACATAAGCGTGGACGTAGATTTGTTCGCGCAAACCGGCACGAACAAATCTATGCCCAATTTTATAACGTGCGCGAGCTGCTGCGCGCACGTTATAAAATCCAGGGTCAGCGTGCGCAAGGGAGTGCACACGTGCACCTTGTGCGCGCCGAGCCCGAGGGGAGCGGCCTTGAAGGGAACTTTTTTCCGGCCCCCCCCCCCGGCTTCCCCTCCCTTCCTCTATCTATCCCACCCCCCATCTCTAACTAAACCTCCTCCCTACCTTTGTCGAAAAAGTTTCGCCTGCCCGAGGCAGGTGTAACTTGCGCATGCCGGCTGGCTGCCGGTGCGCCATTCCCCGGCCCAGGGGCTGCTTTGGAGGCCTTGGCCCCGCCCCCAGAATGCCCCTGAGTGCCGCACCGCCCCGACATGCCCCCCAAGTAAAGCCTCGGGACTTACGTGCGTCCCGGGGCTTTGCGCGCGCCGGCGGCCTATGCAACATAGGCCGCCGGCGCACAAGTCCCCTGCGCGCGTAAATCCAGCTGGATTTACGCGCGCAGGGCTTTTAAAATTTACCCTAAAGTGCGCTTATATGCAATCTTTGCATTGTGCGTGCAGAAGAGATGGCTGGTTATTCGTCTGTTCTATCCCACTACTGTAACAATGTACATACACAGATTAAAATAAAAATATACACACCCTGGAGTGTGTGTTGTGTATGTAGAAACATTTCGATGCCAAAATTTGCTGTGTGTCCTAGGAGCTCATTTAAAGCAGCGAATGTAATGCTTGCTTGTCCGGGAGCTTTATGTGATTCTGCCAGTCCCAGTATTGTTGTTCATTGCAATACTACTATTACAGTAGGATTAAGAAATCAGAATCATGCAAATCTGTTATGACTGCACTGCCCGCTGGTTCCCTCGCGAGCAGGCACACTCATTCACCATGCTGTTCCTCTTCAGCCGGCGCGGCAGGACGCCGCCGTCGGCCTTCCCATGCGGCCGGAGCCGCAGCTTGAAGTTCCTCATGTGGCCCGGAGGCCGCCCGTGCTTCTTCTGGTCTCCGCGATCGGAGCCGCGGCCTTCTTCGGGGCTGGGACCGCCCCCGACGCTGAGCCCATCTTCGCGGCGCTAAGGCCACATCCCCGGGCTGGCCCGGCAGCTGGAGCCGCCCCCAGGGCTCCCTGCAGCAGCTGGAGCCACTGCCGACGGCAGGGCCTGCTCCTCAGGCTCTGCCAGTGTCTGTAAGCGATGATGACGGTGCAGGCCGCTGTCCGCGGTCCTGCACAGCTCCCCTGCTGCTCTCCTTAGGCGCCGGCGCGCGCCTCTCTACAGAATTTAAAGGGCCAGGCACAGGAAGTGTGCTGGCCCCACCTTCAATGGGACTTCCTGCTTCAGCCCTATAAAGGGCTGCTCCGTCAGTCTGTTCTTCGCCAATCGAGGTGACTTCCCTCTGGAGGCTCCTGCCTGCCAGAGCCTTTGTAAGGTCTTCTAATCTTCATGGAGCTCCTCGTCTCGTCTGTTTGTATCATGTCGTTTTCGTGCCTGAGGTCCTCGTCCAGGTGTCCTGATCTTCATGTCCTGGTGTCTCGTCCTGATCCTCTGTTTCCTGATGTTCCAAGTTCCAGGATGTTCTGTTCCTGTGTCTCGTCTTCGCTCTCGAGCCTTCTGGTACCGGTAGGCCGAGGGTCCCTCGGATGATGTGTGCCTGAGTGGACTAGCCTGCTGGTGGACGTCTGTCCTGTGCTCCGGAGCCGTCATGTCCCACCAGCCATTGTGGAGCTCCGGGCGACTTATGGCTCTGTCGTCGTAGTTCCGCCGTGACTGGACTCTTTCCTGCATCTGTCCCGTTCTTCTCGTGGTCCGTGACCAGCCTCTTGGGGCTGTGTAGGGCGCATAGTGGACAGGGAGGTCCGCGACCAGCCCATTGAATGCACCCGTGAAGGTGGGCTGAGTAGGGCACCCTGAGAGACAATGCCAATGTCCTCCCAGCCATAGTCAAGTTCCAAGTGTCTCATCTGTGATGCTGTCTGCATCGATCCTAAAGTGTCTCATCTGCGATGCCATCTGCATCGATCCCAAGTCTCGTCTGCGATGCCATCTGCATTGATCCCAAGTCTCGTTGTCAGTGATGCTGTGCACCAACTAGTTCCTGTGCTCTTGAGACTTCCGATCTGTCTTCGTCTGTTGTGCCGTTACAGCGACCCAAGTCTCCTTTGTCTTCATGTCAAGGCCCGTCTGCCCTCAACCTCAGGCCAGGCCTGCTGCTCCATGCTGTTCGCAGCAAGTCCGAAAGGGCTCGGAATGGTCGGAGGACCATTCAACTCCAACATCCTCGGATGTTGGCCTTGGGAGCTTGCCGGCCTCGTGGAGGGAAGACCCGCAGCCATGCGGAGCCACCGTCAACCCTTGGCTCGGCCCTGAAGGTCTGGGTCGGGCTGAGGCCCATGGGCACACGAAACCACCCGCCACGTAACAGAAACAAACAAAAGACCTTCAGAAATAATAATAAAAAAAGCAAAACTGAGCGCCCAGCAGTTGTATATTTCTGAAGGATTTTTTTTTTCATGATTCTGCTTTCTTGCTCCTACTTTAGTATCACAAGCATTACATTTGCCGCTTTAAATGGCTGCCTTGGTCATGCAGCAATTTTTGGCATCGAAGTGTATACCCGTTGCACTAGCCTGAGTGTAGTGCAGCGCACAATATTGCATTGGCCAGGTTGAAAGATGTGTGAATGGTCAGTAGCCATTGTTAAAGCCTTGCCGTTGGCGCTACTGCTCACAAGTATACAACTTGTGTTAATTCAACCAGACTGTTTTATGAAAGAGTATAAGTGAATGCCACACTTAAAACTCTGAAATATGTTGGATTATTACATACATATATGCTCATTGTAATTTAGTAAGAATGATTATAGTACCAAACTACCGTATTTTCGCGTGTATAGGCCGCGGCTTATACACGGATTTACATTTTTGAAGAGAGGGGTGTGGCCTATACAAGGGTGCGGCTTATCTAAATCTGTATTTACATAGGATAGACTAGGATAATCTATATAATACCTACCGGTATTCTTTATATATTTTTTTTAGTTTGCTTGTGGAAAGTAATACCGGAATATTTACCACTGAAAGTAGGAGCAATAACGAGCACACTTCAAATTACCGTATATAACAGTATTGTTATTAAAGAAGAATGCACTGCAGACAATTCAAAACCAGATTGAGATGTTATTTTAATTAAGTGTATATATCGATACAGTACCTTTAATTTACCAGTAATTTCGAATTGTCACATATGAAAATTTAGACACAAAAGCATACAAATATTTCCAAGTACAGTATTTCCATTTGGAACCAGTTACCGGTACACATAAAACACATAAAGAATTCGGCAAAAACATGTAAACTTCAGTCTATATATTAACGAGGAAATAAGAATCTCAGTTTGTTATAGGCAGCAGTGTAATCTCAGTTAGCCAACACAATAAGTCAATATACAGTACTGCCAGACAATGATTCATTGCCAAATATTTTGTCATATCCAGTTTGGCGATTCAAGAGTACCGGTAATTACAGTTGTAGAGCAGTTTTGCTCATTTGGTCCCTAGAAAGAAGAAAAACATTTATTTATTAACAAGGAAAAAATATTTTCTGGAAGAGAGTCCAAAATTAAAGTACGGAAGGTGTATAAGATTTTAATGTTTTATGATATTTACACCATACCTCGTCATATGATGAAAATCCCTCAAAGTCTGTCAAGCAATCAGAATCAGCAAAGTGTTCAGCTGCAAAGGCTTCTGCTTCGTCGTCGTTAAATTCATAGTCATCATCTGAAGCTGATTCCGAAGCCGATGAATTAGCACCATCTGTGCTCTGCAGTAAGCCTGCCTTCTTGAAGCCATTAATTATTGTCGTTGACTTTACAGCCTCCCAAGACCTCAGAACCCATAAGCACACTTCTGAATAGGTAGCTCGCCGCTGCTTCCCCGAAGGAGTGAATGAGTGCACCCCATCTGACATCAACTTCTCCCATTCCTTCCGCACCAGGCACTTAAAAGAGTAATTAACCGCAATATCCAAATGTTGTAATTTGCAAGTTAAACCTCCCGGAATGACTGCAATATGAGCGCCTGCTTTATTTAGAGCTTTCTGAACAGATTCCTGCTTGTGGGCAGCCATTGCGTCAAAGATCAAAAGAGATTTGGGTGAAAAGAATGCGCCAGGCTGTGCGCGAAAGCACTGCTCAGTCCACTGCATCATAACGTCTTCATTCATCCAGCCCTTTTTATTGCATATGACGCTTAGACCCTTAGCAAATTTTTCCCGTGGCATAGTTATGCGCTTAAAAATAACCATTGGCTTTAATTTCTTGCCATCGGCAGTGCACGCCAAAACCACAGTGAAACTGGTGCGTTCATGTCCTGTCGCTGTAATGGGTACCGTTTTAGTGCCACGTGGAGCAACCATTCGAGTAGCAGGAATATCAAACCACATCGGTATCTCATCCATGTTTACTATATTACTGGGCCCTAAATTACCCTCAATACACTCTTTCCGCACAAAATCACGAAAACATGTACTTAGTTCTTGCCAGTTCTTGGGCACCTTTTGACCTACAGTGGTCCTAGGCCTTATTGACAACTCGTTCCTACGCATGAATTTGTACACCCAATTCATTCCTCCAGAGAAATCACCAATTTTCAGTTCAGCAGCCAATGCTTTAGCCTTATGTTTAATGCTAATGGTAGAAACTAATCTGTTGCTATCCCTCTGTGCAAGCACCCATTCTCTTAGATTGGCTTCAAGAACTGGCCATTTGGCAGGCATGCCTCAACGGGCACGCTTCTTTGGATTCATCTTTTCCAGTTCGGCTTCTTCTTTTCTCCACCTTCGAATACACTTTTCGTCCACAGAAAATTGACGACCCGATTCTCGATTTTCGTGTGTTTTTGCGTATTTTATTGCTGCCAGTTTAAAATCTGCCGTGTAAGAATGACATTTAGGCATAGCACGGTATACAAGGGTGCAGCCAATGTATGGGTGCGGCCTATACAACAACTTGCTGACATAGACACCGGATTTCCGCGGCTTATACATGGGTGCGGCTTATACTCGTGTGCGGCCTATACACGCGAAAATACGGTACTTAATTTAGTAATTAATAACTATTATTAACTAACTTTTTTTTACTTTAAATAAATACAGAAAGACATCTATCAATGTAATCAAACACACTGAGCAGTTTGTCACATTAGAAGAACTCTCAGTCCACTAATAGTTCTAAAATTGCAAAATATTTCTAAAATTGCAAAAAGAAATACATTTTTTTAAGCAAAATTTATTTTCAGTATATACAATTAACAAAATTATTTTTATTATTTATTTTAAAACTTTTCTATACCGTCGTTAAGTTAAATAACCATCACAACGGTTAACAGAAGGGCACGATAAAGAGAAATATGGGTGGTATAGATTACAAATGTATCATGTGCCATCATAGTACGGTAACAATTTAAAATAAAAAACTAAGTGTGTAAGTTAATCCTGATTGTTAGGAACAAATTAGGTGGTTTGATTTTAACATTAATATGCTTTTGTAGGTTACTAATAACAACTTCTAGCTTGGGCATCCTTATCTATCAACTATTTTTCTCCTTCTCTTTATCATGCTTGTTTAAAAAGCCAGGTTTTCAGATTAGTTTTGAATAATTTCAAATTTCTCTGTAGTCTTATTTCGCGTGGCATTGAGTTCCATAGTACTGGACCAGCCAGTGACAGTGCTCTTTCCCTTATAATTATATATAATTAAAAAAAATATGGGAGTGGAGTCCTGCAGACTTCATGGTGTTGCAGAAGATGGAGAAGAGGGTGGTGACTCAGGAGGATCCTGCTCTGGAGCAGAGGGCACTAGCATCTCCTCATGAGATGCCATTGCCCTCTGCTCCTGAAAGGACTCCTCTAGGGCTGATAGCCTCCTCTCCAAATTCTGCAACACCATGAAGTCGGCATCATATTTGGCCCAGAACTGCCATACTTCCTCCAGGATCTCCTGCAGCTTAGCAAACTATGCAGGACAAACACAGGCAGTAGATCCTGGAGGAAGTACGGCAGTGCTGGTGCTGGCTGTGGCACTGGCTCCCGGAATATTAGTGTTAATATTCCAATCACATAGTCTGCATATGTAATTAAACACACACAATCACACAATACAGGCTGAGGTAGATCTTCAAAAAATACGCGTGTGCCACCGGCGCGAACAAAAGTACACCAGATTTTATAAGATACGCGCGTATCTTATAAAATCCGGGGTCGGTGCGCGCAAGGCTGCGCAAAATCGGCAGCCTGCGTGCGCCGAGCCGCGCAGCCTGCCTCCATTCCCTCCGAGGCCGCTCCGAAATCGGAGCGGACTCGGAGGGAACTTTCCTTCCGCGTCCCCCCACCTTCCCCTCCCTTCCTCTATCTACCCCACCCCCCAGCCCTACCTAAATCCCCCGCTACCTTTGTTGGGCAAGTTACGCCTGCTTGAAGCAGACCTTAGAAAATCTGGCGACAAGGGGGGCGGGGGTGGGCGAAGCGGGGGGCGGGCCTGCGAAAGCCGGCAGCCATCGCACCACAGCATGGCTTTACCCAGGGCAAGTCTTGCCTCACAAATCTGCTTCACTTTTTTGAAGGAGTTAATAAACATGTGGATAAAGGTGAACCGGTAGATGTAGAATACTTGGATTTTCAGAAGGCATTTGACAAAGTTCCTCATGAGAGGCTTCTAGGAAAAGTAAAAAGTCATGGGATAGGAGGCGATGTCCTTTTGTGGATTACAAACTGGCTAAAAGATAGGAAACAGAGAGTAGGATTAAATGGACAATTTTCTCAGTGGAAGGGAGTGGACAGTGGAGTGCCTCAGGGATCTGTATTGGGACCCTTACTTTTCAATATATTTATAAATGATCTGGAAAGAAATACGACAAGTGAAATAATCAAATTTGCAGATGACACAAAATTGTTCAAAGTAGTTAAATCACAAGCAGATTGTGATAAATTGCAGGAAGACCTTGTGAGACTGGAAAATTGGGCATCCAAATGGCAGATGAAATTTATTGTGGATAAGTGCAAGGTGATGCATATAGGGAAAATAACCCATGCTATAATTACACAATGTTGGGTTTCATATTAGGTGCTACAACCCAAGAAAGAGATCTAGGCGTCATAGTGGATAACACATTGAAATCGTCGGTTCAGTGTGCTGCGGCAGTCAAAAAAGCAAACAGAATGTTGGGAATTATTAGAAAGGGAATGGTGAATAAAACGGAAAATGTCATAATGCCTCTGTATCGCTCCATGGTGAGACCGCATCTTGAATACTGTGTACAATTCTGGTCGCCGCATCTCAAAAAAGATATAATTGCGATGGAGAAGGTATAGAGAAGGGCTACCAAAATGATAAGGGGAATGGAACAGCTCCCCTATGAGGAAAGACTAAAGAGGTTAGGACTTTTCAGCTTGGAGAAGAGACGGTTGAGGGGGGATATGATACAGGTGTTTAAAATTATGAGAGGTCTAGAATGGGTAGATGTGAATCGGTTATTTACTCTTTCGGATAGTAGAAAGACTAGGGGGCACTCCATGAAGTTAGCATGGGGCACATTTAAAACTAATCGGAGAAAGTTCTTTTTTACTCAACGCACAATTAAACTCTGGAATTTGTTGCCAGAGGATGTGGTTAGTGCAGTTAGTATAGCGGTGTTTAAAAAAGGATTGGATAAGTTCTTGGAGGAGAAGTCCATTACCTGCTATTAAGTTCACTTAGAGAATAGCCACTGCCATTAGCAATGGTAACATGGAATAGACTTAGTTTTTGGGTACTTGCCAGGTTCTTATGGCCTGGATTGGCCACTGTTGGAAACAGGATGCTGGGCTTGATGGACCCTTGGTCTGACCGAGTATAACATTTCCTTATGTTCTTATATTCTTATAGATGCAGTCCTTAGTGGGGAGAATCAACTTTGCGTGTCGTGTGATCCCTATGGCCAGGGTTTTTCTCTGTAGGCTGAGTTATAGTTTGACTAGATTGCGAAAACGGGGACATCGTATTCGCATAACCCAGCGACTGCGAGAAGGCTTGTTGATCTGGGACCATTTTTTGGCTGACTTTAATGGTTGTTCGTTGTGGCAAAGTGAGGCAGTATCTAACCACAATGTGGAACTATTTATCAATGATGCTGGTTCAGTGGGTTTTGGTGCACGGTTGTTTGGCTGGAGGATTGGAAGGAGGCTGGAGTCAGCAAGAACATTACCTTCTTGGAATTGTTTTCTATCGTGGTTTCTGTATTCCTATGGTGTTCTCAGCTTCGGGACAGGAAGGTGGTCTTTTGGTGCGATAACCCGGGGATCCGGAGGTAATCAACAAGCGGGCAGCCAAGTGTATATTGGTATCGGAATTACTGCGCGAGTTCATGCTGCATTGTATGGGGTTGGATATCGCTGAATGGGCTCGGCATGTCCCCGGTGTAGCTAACTCTGTCGCTGCTTCTCTTTCTCGTTGCAAGTGGACCTTGTTTCGGGAGCTCGCACCAGAAGCGGATCAGCAGGGAGCGTTGGTGCCGCCTTTCCTCTGGAGCTTCGGCACCCGGAAGCATGGAAGCTGCTCCGGGCATCGTTAGCTCCTTCCACCTGGAGCTGTTATGTGAAGTCCGCGAACAAGGTGGTGTCCTTCTTAGCAAGTCAGGGTTGGCACTGGGTTCCGGTTTCAGATGAGCTCCTGGTGCAGTTTGTTGAAAGGGCTAGTGTCGGGTGATTCCAGGGTGGCGGTTTACAGACAGCTGGCTGGATTTTCATTCTTCATGAGGGCTCATAGTTGGAGTTTTCTGGTGGGAAGGTTCCTGATCCGTCATTTACTGGCGGGTTGGGCTCGAGGTTCTCCCCCGGTGGGGGACAAATGCCTGCCCATTACCCATGACATTCTGTGCCAATTGTGGGACGTGCTGTCTGATATTTGTGACAACGAATATGAATGTTGTCTGTTCCGTCTGGCTTTTGTCTGTGCTTTCTTTGGTGCCTTTCACAATAGCAAACTGGTTACGCGGGTGACCAAGGGGGTCTGATGCGTCTGGTCTTCTATTTCACCATGCACATATTAGCGAGGATTCGGTTGTACTTTTTATTCACAGATCCAAGACGGATCAGTTGGGCAGAGGGGCCTCTGTGGAACTCCATCCTGTGCTGGGTTTGCGAATTTGCCCTGTGGCTAATGGTGCTGCCTTTGGGCGAATTCACCCAGTGGGGGGGTGTTCACTTTCTTGTTCATCGGGATTTGAGGCCTTTGACGAAGTACCAGTTCGAGGCAGTTCTGAGGGCCTACTTGGCTGCCTTAGGAATGGATACTTCAAGATTTGGGACTCACTCATTTCGCATTGGGGCAGCCACTTCTGTGGCATTATCCGGTCTGTCGGGTGGGGTGATCCAGAGAATAGGAAGGTGGAAGTCGGATGTTTTCACTGGGTATGTGCGCAAGGGTTCTCCTTAATCGCACATAATATTAATTTTCCTCTCTTTGCAGATGCAATCCGCTGCGAGATAGTCGTATGGATTGTGGGACACTCATATGTGGCCTGGGCCTATTGACATGCTCAAGGGCGCCCTTACAGGACATACCTAGACTTGGGGGGCCGTAGAGTGTCATTCTGTTGGTTGGGGCAGCAGGGGATGTGTTGGGGGGAGTTGTTATCGTGTTTGCGTCAGGGGCTTGATTGTCTCAGCCCCCCGCATATTTTAATTATTCACCTCGGGGGAAATGATTGGGGTAAGATGTCTGGCCGCCGATTCGTTGGCATGGTGCACAGAGATTTGGCATGATTGGCATGGTGCATTTCTTTTCTGCTGCCTGCCACCTTTCTCTGTTGGTCTGATATAATTCCTCGTCTTGCAGCGATCAAGAGAAAGATTTGGCGTCAATGTCGTGCCAAAGCCAATCAACAGATTGGTTCTTGGCTGACCTCGATGGGAGGTTTCATATTCGGCATGAGTGGTTCTGGGATCTGGATGCTGGTCTTTTCCGTAAGGACAGGGTCCATTTATCCTTTATTGGTTTGGATTTATTCTTGAACTCGCTGCAGGAGGCCGTGGAATGTATTCTATGTGGGAGACCTGGCTGCATCTTTGGGGGTCACAGATAATTCTTATCTGTGCCTGTGGCGGGTAGCCTGAGCCGATTGGGGGGTTATGCCTTGGTTGACTGGTGTCAACCATGTCAACCCCTGACATGACGGGGGTCATGTCAGGGGTCCCTAGCAAACAACTGGGTGCAGTTGTTGCTGGTACAGCTCCTTGCTGGATGGTGGCGGGGGTCGATCTAATCGGCTCCTTGCTTGATGGTGGCGGGAGTCTTGGGATTCGATAAAAGATGGTCGCTTCATACAGGCTGGGATAGCCTGGGTGTGCCCGTTTGGCAGGCTGGGATAGCCTGGGCTTTGCATGTCTTGCAGGTTGGGATAGCCTGGGTGTGCCCATCTTGCTGGTTGGTGGCGGATGGGTGAAAATGGGGGAATGTATTGTCACATTTGCATGGCTCGGGCTCCGGGAGTGTTTAATAAAGCTGCGGCCTGTTGACGCCCAAATCTGTTGTGTGAGTATTTATTCTGTTGTGAAGGGGTGGGCCCGGGCAGAAGCATCAGTCCTGGCTACTCATATTACATCTTGTCAGGAGACTCTGCTGCCGAGGGCACATGTGGGCCCTTGCCCAGGACCTATCTCGATCATTGCCTTCGTGAAACCTAGAAGTTGTGAATACTGGTATGCCCATGGGGAAGCTGATGTCAGCATCTCCCTCACCTGGTCCTGTCACTTTTGGATCCACGCGTACAAAACTCCTTGCTGCATTGGTTCATGCAAGATGCGTATTCAAGCGCAGGCAGAAAGTTGTGTTTGCCTGAATGCAACTTTCTGCAGTGGCCTGTTACAGTTTTATGTCTTTCTCTCTTGGTTTTGTGGGTTTCTCGCTGTATCCTCCTGAAATTCTCTGATGTACATACCCTCCCAGCAGGCCTTCCTCTCCTCCCATTGGCTCTCTCTCCCATGCACCCACAGACAGGGAGCTAAAGGGCACCTATAGGAGCTAGGGGCCTTGCTCTATGCTTACAGTATGGGAAGCAACAGGAAGCGGGAGAGGGGCTGAACAGCACAGCAGCATCTGCAAAGTGATAGGGGCATATGTGCTCCTGCCCAGGCTTATATTAATAGTGTACAGGCACTATAGTTATAACATTCAACCTCTTCATACCCACTTCTGCATTTCTCCCTTGCTGTGTATTTTACTTATTGACTCATAACATCTCAAACAGCAGGGAGAAGGAAATGCACAAGAGGTGGTGGGGGGGAGACTCTTAGAGGAAGTAGGTGGGTTGTTTTTTTTTAATGCTTTATTTTCTGTCAGTGGTGCTGCGAATGCCGGCCTCCCCTACTCTTCCCTGCCTCTTTTCGGTTTTTAACATTCTCCTGGGCAGGGTCACTCATGCAAGCCTCGCCCCCCTTAATCTCTTCCTGTACCTCCTCCTCTTCGTCCCCTTTCGATTTCTCAACACCAATCAAAAACTATATAGAACAAGAGGCACAGGTCGGACTGGTATCAGGAAACACAAACGCAGTCCAAACATTTTGAGGATTTATTTTACAAAACACTCACTTCATCCCTGCAGGGGGCCGCTTCCCCGCGCCAACCGGGAAGAACCCCCCACCTCTAGGCGAGCGCATGGATTAAAAGGCCCAGCCGGATCGGAGAGTTCAGCGCCTGAACAGGATCTCTGTTGGGGGTAAGTTCGTTTTCCAGCTCTGGAATGAGGAGTTCTCCCTTTGACCATTTAGATGGCGGAAGCGGGGCGTTTAGATCTGGGGGGGGTCCTTCTGAGGGATCGGGCGGTGGCCACCAGGAGCTGGCGTGAGCGGCCCCGATCGCCTTAGCAGAGTTCCACCCCCCCTTCTGACGTCACATCGGGTAAAGTTCCCTTGTAACACTGGAAAGTTTCAAGACTTGTGCCGAGACCTGGTCCCTGCAACTGGGCCCGGCTTTACCGACCACCCCCAGGGCTGAGCCAGGTCAGGTTTTGCTCCATTTCATGCATGGAAGGGTAGTTCTGATTTTTCCCATCGATGTCCTTAAGGAGATCGGAATACAACTCCATGCAGGCAAAGCAGTAAAACTAGGACTTGCTCACTTTGTTCAGCCATGCTCTGCTGCACCTGGCTTCCCTCCCTATTCAAGGAATGGTCTCTGGGCTGTAGGGGTGGATTCCTTAGATGGAAGGAGGATTTTTTTTGGGGCGGGGGAATCAGTTTGAATTTTCGCCGTTTTGCTTTTGAGTTCGGTGAGGCCTGGACCTTAGCAAGAGAGAGGAAACTGTGGAAGAAAGTTTTGATGCTGCCACGGCTGCTGAAGTTGGCTCAAGGTTACTTGATCCTTTTTCCTTTTTAGTACCTTCGTGTATTTTGTTTGTTTGTTCCCCTTCCCTAGACTTGCTGTCTTGCAGCACCAGCCCATGTGTGCTCCTCTCGCGACCCCTTTTCCTTTTAAAAGGGAAGGAATTATTTTCTTTATATTTTAGATAGTTTGGGTTTTCATTTCCTTTGATTTGTGTTTGTGGTAGCTTCTCCCCCAACCTATTTATTTTGCAATGCCTAAAACGGGCCGTTGGGAAGAGAAGCAAGAGCAGAAGAAAGCCAGGCATTAAGTCTGCCCCTGTCCCCGAAGTAAGCCCCAAACATCAATGGGCCCAAGGGGGTCCATGAATTTATAAGACCCCCCCCCCCTTAATAAATGAAAGGGCCTTGCAGGCCGAGAGTGCGAGAGAGGAGACTTCTGTCATCAGTGGTTGACCGAGATCAGGACAGCCCCCAGGGAATATCAGGATTTGGTGGCTTCTGTGCCCTAGGGAAGTTAGGGGAAGCAGTCCTCAATCCCTCAGGAGGAGAACACCTTGGTCACCCCTGACCCTCAGGGAAAGAGTGTGCTAGTTTCCCACAACACCTCGAGAGAGAACATCCTGGCTGACCTTGATCCCCCAAAAAGGGATAGCCTGCCCCTTCCTGATTACCAGGGAGGGGATGTGTCTGCTGTCCTTGAAAGGGGATATCCAGGTTGCTCCTGACCACCAGGAAGCACACATGCTAACCATCTGCAATCCCCAAGGAGAGGGGATTTTTCCCCTTTCTGCAGGTGAGCTCCTCTGGGATGAGGCCCTGGAGAGTCTGACAGGGAACAAGGGAGCTCCCAAGACGCTCCTCCCCAAGGAAGCGAAACATGTTCCTCCTTTCTAAGACATGGAATGGGGTCATGGAGACCAGCAGGGGCTGCTGGAGACCGCAGCCGTTGCCTTATCTGCTGCGTGAAAGCAGTTGGTGCCCACCTCCCTCCCCCCCCCCCCCCCCCCCCGACATAATGTTCTTCCCCGGTTGGGAGGGGGGCCTTCTGATGATATAATGGACATGCAAGTGAGTCTGCAGGCTAGGTAGACTGAGGGGAAAATCCCTGGCACCTATTATTACATCTAGTGGTCTGGACCTCAAGACAGAGGGTGTGGCTGAGATGGGGATAAGGGATGCGGGGCTCCCCGCGGAGCATCTACCTGGGCCAGATCTTGATCTAATGACCCAGAGATTCTCCCCACTCCCCTGGCTGAAATGACATCAGTGACTGAGGGCACAAAAGTGGGAGGTGCAGGTGAGAGTGGGCATAATAGCCCCTTGCCACTTCTGGCAGGATAACCCATCTGAAGAGGTAGCTGAAGAGGGGACCACCCCAGTGGTGGTGGAGCCCCCTGTTATAATACTCGGCCCGTCTAGCTGCCCTATGTGTCCCTGGCCTCTTATGGGAAAGGCCCGAGAGCCATAGGCCTGGAGGAGAAGGGGGACAGTTATGCCAGATAGCAGCAGCACACCATCAGAGACAGGTGGTGAGGCAGAGATGGAACCCCCCCCCCCCCCCCTGCTCAAGGCACGAGGAGGAGAGGGCAAGAAGGTAAGGAAAAAAGAAAAACACTTGGCTGATAGAAGCCAATTTGTAACTGCATGTGGATTATTTCTCTTGCTCAACAGAGGAAGAACCTGCCAGGCGGTGGAGCTGTATGCTGGCAGCCTATGGTGTCATGCCGTAGGCTGCCAGGCCTTAACATCCACCAGTACGCCTCTGCTGCAGCTAACTTGGTGGGGACCGACAGCCATGCTGGCCAGAAAAGCAAGTGGGCAGCCTCTGGGGTAGGACATCAAGCTTGGGGGCACAACCCAGTGGTTGCAACCCCTGGAAGAGCCAGGGACAAGGGTGGTGCTGTTCAGATGCACCACACTACCTCTTGGGTGACCTTTTTGCGGCTGCACCTGAGTGCCCTAGGGGAGGTCATACTGGAGATCTTTGCGATTCCCTTGGGGCACAGAGATGCGGAGCTGTGCCACTTAAGTCTTTTAGGCAATGGGTTAATGCCCGGTTGCCTGAGAGAAGCATAATGATAGCAGAAATAAAGCATAAAAACAATCAAATTATAGTAAAATCAATAAAAACAAATTAAAACCAACAGACGCTAAAATTGACAAGAATGGGATAAAGTGCTTCTGTAGCCACGAATCAGGAGGGAGTAATGTCAATGATTCTTACTACTGGCTGGAAGGAAAAGCTTTCAAGAGAAGGTTTGTCTTGAAAGCTTCCCTAAATTTAAAGCAATCCTTTGCTAAATGAAAAGTTAATGGAAAGGAGTTCCCCGGGAGTCATTGTCTGCCCTAGAGACCTTACAGCTGTCATCTGTGCCCCTCCCCTATGAGCTCAGCAGTGGACGATGGGGACCCACGAAGTGGTATGCTGCGTGGCGGTGAATGCAGCCCATGAGCCTGCTGTTTCCACACCGATCCTCCCCCTACCTCTGTAAAGCAGAGGAGTTAGGGGAGAGAGGAGGAGTGCCTTAAACCAGGAACTGGCCTGCCTTACTGTCCCTCCGGCCAGAGGAAGGGTTCCGAGGGGGGGTGTGAGCCCAAACGTAGGACTGCCCTCTTGGGCCGTTTCCTGGGGCTAGGACCCCTGCCCCCTTGTGATGAAGTACAAGACAACCCAGATGCAACCTGGCGCAGAAGCCTGCGTGTTACCTTTTGTGTGTGTCTCAAAATTTGTCTTTTTTTGTTGTTGTTGAAGTAAGCAGCAGCTAGGATTAGGGATCTTTTCGATTTATATCTTTTAAAAAATTTTCCCAAGAATTTATCAGGGTTTATTATGACAAAGAGAATGACAGGAGAAAATCAGTGGGGAAAAATATGACATCATTTTTCTGGGTAAATATCGGAGTTTTGTTTTGGTGGACAGAAGCTAGGACAATAAAACAATATTAAGCAGATTTTTTTCCACTCACCCCACACAGACAGACATAGTTCCCCCATACCTAGACAGACACAGAAAGACAAGGATATCTCACATGCAGACAGAAACCCAACACCCAGTCAATGCACAGAGACCCAAACAAACAGCAGGCAGACCCACCACCCCCGGGCACGGAGAGAAAGCAGGCCGAGGGTGCGCACACAGAGACCAAATCACACCAGTCCAACACAGACACACATGCCACATACTACAAAGGTAAGGGCTGGAAAATCTTTCAAAAAAACTGAAGGTTTCAGCAAAAATTTTGTAGAAGCTGAGAAAACTCCATCCTATACTGCACATTTTTTTTTGTTTTGCTTTTTTGCTGTTTTCACCAATTTTTCCTATTTATCTCTTTTTTTTTTTGTATTTTTCTTAGTTCATCTTTTTTATTTTCTTATGTTTTAATCAGTTTTTTTTTGTTTTTTTTTTACACTTTTTGCCTTTATTTTCCCTTCTCAACCTCCTCTTCCTCTTTCTCTCTGGCCTCTTTGCTCATTCCTCCCTCCCCAACCTCACCACTTCTTTTCTCCGGCGGGCAACAGCTGTGATTTCTCCTCTGGGCAGCAGCAGCGGGAACTCCTCCTGAGGCCTGAGGATGGCAGCTCTTCCTGGGATATGGAGTGCCGCAGTGGCTGTTCCTGTGTTCGGTTCTGCCGCAGAGTTAGCAGCTCCTCTCCCTGGCCTATCAAAAGAGACGCATGGCTAGGCCACGGCACGCTTACACTGATATCACGGCGTTCTGGCAGTTCCCTCCCTTCTGAGCTTGCAGTGGCTCCTTGGCACTGAGACTTGACAGCGTAGCCATTTTGTTTCTGTTCCCTGATTAGGCAGCCGGTCTGCCTGCCCTAGCGTGTCCCTTTCTCTCCCCACTCCACTGAGATTCTCCCTCTTCCGCCGCGCCCATTACAACAGCATTCCTCCTTAAAGGTGGTGGCTCCAGGCTTCTCCTCGCTCCTTCGGCAGCGCTCTTCCCCGAGGCTCCTGCGCCCTGCAGCAGCACTGCGCTTCTGCCTTAGCGCGGGGCCGGGGAGCCTGCCGGGAAGTGCTTCTGGTGAGCTTGGCCCGCTTCAAATGCCGCATTGGCGGCACCGAGCAGCAGGCTCTTTGGCTGCTTGGGGGAGGAGGAGGCGGACGCCACAGCAGCGACACCGAAGAGCGAGCGCTTTCGCTGGGGGGGGAGGGGGATGGGATTTGAAATGCTGCAGGTCCTTTGGCCCACGCTGGAGACCGAGACACTGCATGTGCAGCTCTGGAGCTGCTCTTTAATCAGTTAAAATAAGGGTGAAAATTGGTTTAAACCTCAAACGAAGAACCCTAGGTATGAGTATAGTCTTGTTAGTATCCTGTAGTGTTTAGTTTTCTCCACCACCCCTGTTAAGGAGAGGGCAGAGAAGTAATGATGTGGTCATTTTTTCTGAATATGGCACTAGGGTAGAGAGAGACTCTCTCCTGATTATTATGTCCCTTCCCCAGAGGTGGATAATACTTTAAAATCGTCAGCTCAGTGTGCTGCAGCAGTCAAAAAAGCAAACAGAATGTTAGGAATTATTAGGAAGGGAATGGTTAATAGAACGGAAAATGTCATAATGCCTCTATATCGCTCCATGGTGAGACCATACCTTGAATACTGTGTACAATTCTGGTCGCCGCATCTCAAAAAGATACAGTTGCGATGGAGAAGGTACAGAGAAGGGCAACCAAAATGATAAAGGGGATGGAACAGCTCCCCTATGATGAAAGGCTGAAGAGGTTAGGGCTGTTCAGCTTGGAGAAGAGATGGCTGAGGGGGGATATGATAGAGGTCTTTAAGATCATGAGAGGTCTTGAACGAGTAGATGTGACACGGTTATTTACCCTTTCGAATAATAGAAGGACTAGGGGGCATTCCATGAAGTTAGCAAGTAGCACATTTAAGACTAATCGGAGAAAATTGTTTTTCACTCAACGCACAATAAAGCTCTGGAATATGTTGCCAGAGGATGTGGTTAGTGCAGTTAGTATAGCTGGGTTCAAAAAAGGTTTGGATAAGTTCTTGGAGGAGAAGTCCATTACCTGCTATTAATCAAGTTTACTTAGGGAATAGCCACTGCTATTAATTGCATCAGTAGCATGGGATCTTCTTGGTGTTTGGGTAATTGCCAGGTTCTTATGGCCTGGATTGACCACTGTTGGAAACAGGATGCTGGGCTTGATGGACCCTTGGTCTGACCCAGTATGGCATGTTCTTATGTTCTTAAGATCACATGGATAGCAACTTTGTCTTTGTTGGAGCTTGAAAAGAGCACTGAGCTTTCAGTCTGTCAGGTGGGAAATCGCCAGCCAGTTATTTTCAGAGCTGGTTTCCTTTTTGTGATCACCACGCGGGGATGCGGCTCTCACTGGTTTGTGCCCGTGACGGCCTGGGTCTGCCTTTAAATGGACCTCGGGGTAAGCACCCGTGGTGAGGGCTGCCACATTTAACATTTAGGGCCTGTTTGTGTAACAGATTCCATGGAAACCACCCATGGCGGGGGCGGCCTTTGGCAGCCCTGGCCACGTTCACCAGCGACTTGAAAGAGGTAAGGAGGTCAGCGGCAAAACCAGGACTGGATCAGCCAATCTGGTTGGGTCCCTGCTCCTAGGTCTCCCTAGGCCCTTGCTGGCTCATGAGCTGCAGGGATGGGTTCCTTGGCTGGAAGGAGGATTCTTCGGTGGGGTTTAGTTTCTTTTCCCATTTTCTTTTGTGTTTGGTAAGGCCTGGTCTCTAGCAAAAGAGAGGAAGCTTTGGAGGAAAGTGCTGCTGCTGGCTCAAAGTAGCTTGTCCTTTATTCCTTTTCAGTTCCTTAGGGTCGTGTTTCTTGCCTTGAATCAGAGCAGCAGCCCAGTTCTGCCGCTCCCTATTTAAAAGGGAAGGGATTATTTTCCCTCTGTCAGTATTAATTATTGTAACCCCTGGCCTAGTGTCCCAAAAATCACATCTGTTCAGCTGGTAAAGTCGTCTTCTCCTGATGGTTTTTAACCTCTGAAAGTCCAGAATTCCCCCTGATGGAGGGGAGGGGAGATTACCTCCTAGGTCCTGAGTGTTGTTCCATAGTTAATTTAAAATTAAAGTCTCTTGTATGCAACAGTAAGAATCACATTGGAAGCGTTTGGTGGTTTCCAGCTTTAACGTTTGCTGATTAGTGATGGAAAGTTGATTAAAAATATTCAGTTGCAAGTTCGTTTAGATGCAATGCATTTTACAACCTCAGAGCTTCTAATAAATTTGTGGTTCTCAGCTTCCAGTTAATGTAATTCTGTTACTGATGCCAATTGATATCTCATTCCTAATCCATTCCAATTAATGAGTTAATTTGGTGGATAGGATAATTTTTTTTTCTCAATTCAGTTTTTTGTCAAAGTCACATTTTTCCTATCTTAATCCAGTTGTGCAGTTATTCTCCTTACTTCCCTTAGTTGTACCTGAATGGTACCCTCCATGCTTCTGTCTTTAACATCTTGGTGATGTGGATGTGGCAACACAGATTGGTGCCACAGATTTTCTTCTCCTTTTTTTCCTTGGAGAAAAGATGGTGAAGGGGAGATATCATAGAGATCTATAAAACAAAATGGAGTGGAACAGGTAAACATGAATTAGTTATTTACTCTCTGAAAAAGTACAAAGACCGGGGACACAAAATGAAGTTACTAGGTAATGCATTTAAGACAAATAGAAAATATTTTTTTACCCAATGCATAATTTAACTCTGGAATTCATTGCCAGAGGATGTGATAAAAGATGTTAGTGTGTGTGTGTTTAAAAAAGGTTTGGACAAGTTCCTGGAAGAAAAATCCATAAACCATTATGAAGGTGTTCTTGGGGGAAATCCACTGCTGATCCCTGGGATAAGCAGCATGCAATCCTTTTTATTTTTTTTTTAACTTTCTATTTATTGAGATTTTAAATCATACAAAGAAACCTTTGCACAATAACACCAAGAGAAACAAAAAAAGAAAAATGAAAAGTAATAAAACAGTTTACACAGTTTATATATATATATATATATATATATATATATCTCCCTTAATAATCTGCAACAGAAAGGGGGGAAATCAGAAATTGAGAATTAAGAACATGCCATACTGGGTCAGACCAAGGGTCCATCAAGCCCAGCATCCTGCTTCCAACAGTGGCCCATCCAGGCCATAAGAACCTGGCAAGTACCCAAAAACTAAGTCTATTCCATGTTACCATTGCTAATGGCAGTGGCTATTCTCTAAGTGAACTTAATAGCAGGTAATGGACTTCTCCTCCAAGAACTTATCCAATCCTTTTTTAAACTCAGCTATACTAACTGCACTAACCACATCCTCTGGCAACAAATTCCAGAGTTTAATTGTGCGTTGAGTAAAAAAGAACTTTCTCCGATTAGTTTTTTTTTGAAACCATGTTTTATTGGGTTTTTATAAATAAAGGATACAATAACAGTGAAAACTCGAAAGGTAACAATGTACAATTCCGATGGTACAAAAATCCAAGATAACATATGACAACACAACAAGGTACAGACTTATGATGAAATCATCAATACTATCCCATGAAAGTAAACAGCTAAGGTAGGGTTACCAGCATAAAACAAAATAAATCATATCGAACAAGTCCCTCCTTGTAGTCCTTGTAACTTTGCTGCTCTTTACTTAGTTACCCATTCACATAGTTATGCCCCACCCCCCAGCCCCCCCCATCCCCCCCCTCCTAGTTCCATTTCAGTTAATTGCAGAGAACAATATACACATGAATAAGAACATGAACATGAACATGAATGTGAATGTCTGCTTATAGCAACATCGAGGTCTACATCAAAGTCATAGCATATGGACAATAATGGTAGACTTGGCAAAGTGAATAATACAGTTAAATATGTCCACTGTTATTATTACGGTATGGTATTAGTGGCTTGGATTGTAGGTGACAGGTAATCTGTTAACGGGGACCAAGTAAGCGCAAGTAGAGCCGAATTCTTTGCAGATAAGGTCCTTGCAACTGCCAGTTCAATCGCACAGAGATGGATCAGCTGTTTGAACCACATATCCTTGGTCGGCGCAAGATGGGTGGTCCACGTCTGCAGGATGGATTTTTTCCCCAACAGGCCTGCCTTTGTTAAGAATAGCATGTTGGGGGCACTCAGAGAGCCGACAGTATTTGGCAGCGTTCCAAAAAGCCAGAGAGAAGGATCCATGGGTAGTGTCACATGTAACAATTGCGAGCAGAAACGGGAAAGCTGTGCCCAAAACGATAGGATTTCCCGGCAGTCCCAAAAACAATGGTAATAATCTCCATCTTCAATCGTGCATTTGGGACATTTGTTAGTGGGAACAAGCCGCATGTGGTAGGCTCGGTTAGGAGGAATGAAAATTGCCACATGAATTTATAATGAGTTTCCCGAAGTAGTACATTGACAGTGATTTCAGACGTAGTTACGATACTGCGTTTAAAGTCTTCCAGTGTAATTGTACATTTAGCCCACTGCGCCCACTTACGATAGAGCTGGTCGAGAGATGGCAAGGATGCTGATGCTAGTAAGGACTTCGTAAGTTTGGAGACAGACAGTTTTTTTACTGGGCCCGGTTGTAGGTGTTCCTGTATCCGCTGGGTATTCTGTAAGACCGACGTTGAAAAATTTAAGCTGCGAATGAAATGTCTTATTTGTAGATAAGCAAAGTAATCCGAGTTTGGAAACTTATAAACCACCTGCAGTTCTGGAAACGTGAGAAAGTGACCCGTAGTCGCCTCAAAAAGTTGGTAGACGTAGGTAAGCCCAGCGTTTTGCCATTTGTGAAAGGTACCCCTACAATGTCCAGGTGCAAAAAGCGGGTTGCCAACTATCTGTAGTAAGGGAGTCATACGTGTGGACAAATGATGCTTAGTGCAAAGCATAATCCATGCTTTCCGACAGGAGCGTAGTAGTATATAGTTTTTAAGGTGGTGGGGGAGCAGTGTAATTGGCAAATGCAGTAATGGGTTCAAAGACGTAACTCCATACCACTCCAGGAGGTGGGTGCAAGGGACATACTTGGACGTTGAGAATAACCAATCATTTACATAGCGAAGGGTACATGCCATGTTGTAGGTTAGCAGGTCTGGGCAACCCATACCTCCCGCCTCCACTGGAGCAGTCAGAACCGCCATAGGCAAACGCGCTTTTTTGCCCCTCCAGAGAAAGATTCGCAGTGCCTTTAAAAAAAATTGATAATCCTTTTTGGTGATCCATAAAGGGGCCATTTGCAGAAGATAAAGCCATTTGGGGAGCAAGATCATTTTGACCAATTGAATGCGGCCTGAGAGTGAAAGAGGAAGGGACGCCCATTGATGTAACTTGATGGTGGTTTGATTTAATAGTGGTTGTATGTTCACTTGATATAGCAGATTGATGAGGGTGGGTATGCGAATTCCCAAGTATTTGAGTTCCTTAGAGACCCATCGCAAAGGGAATTCTCCAGTCCAAGTGTTATGTACCGAACCCGTGACGTCAATGACCTCGGACTTATCCAGGTTTATTTTTAGACCTGCGAATTGACCATACTGATGCTGCAACCGTAATACTTCAGGCAATGATTGTGTGGGTTGGGTAATAAAAACCAATACGTCATCAGCGAAGGCCGCTATCTTAAAGTCGTGACATGGCCCCCCAAACCCGTGGATGCTCGACGATTGGTCTAATTTGCGCAGCAAGGGGTCTATAGCCAGTATATAAAGTAGTGGGGATAGAGGGCATCCTTGTCGGACTCCACGCCCTAGGTGAACATCGTTGGAAAGATATCCATTGGCTATTATCCGGGAAAGAGGGCAGTGGTATAAAAGTTGGAGGTATTTCAAAAACTCTCCGCAGATTCCAAAACGTTGAAGGGTGGAAAAAAGATATGACCAGGCTACCCTGTCAAACGCCTTTTCAGAGTCAAATCCGATGGCAAGTGCGGGGATTTGTTGAGATTGGCAGATTTCCATGGCAGACCAAGCTTTAAGATGTTAGCATGCGGGGACCGTCCCTTTACAAACCCTACCTGATGGTGTGATATTAAGAGGGGTAGTAGAGCATTCAAGCGTTCTGTGAGTACCTTCGCTAGGAGCTTTAAGTCGCAATTGAGTAGAGAGATCGGGCGGTAAGATGAAGGTTGTAGGGGGTCCTTGCCAGGCTTCGGTAAGACCGTGATGTGAGCTGTGTTAAAGGAGGAAGGAAAGTGCCCCACCGCCAGACCAGCTGCATAAAAGCTAGTAAGAGGAACAGCCAAATGGGGTTGGAGTATTTTATAGAAGTCATATGACAGGCCGTCTGGTCCGGGCGACTTCCCTGCATGGGTGGAGGATATGGCTTGCGAGACCTCATAAGGTTGAATCGGTCGGTTGAGGAAGTCCTGTTGAGGGGCAGTGAGCTGTGGCAGCGTCAAAGTTTGAAAAAAGTCCTGTTCCTCTGCTTCCCCCTTCCCATGGTCTGGAGTATATAGGTGTTCATAAAAGGTACGGAATGACTCACAGATGTCCCGTGGGTTTGAGGTGATGGTCCCAGTGGTAGAATACATGCGATTTATGAAGGTTTTCCGTCTGGTAGCCCGGACCAAGTTCGCCATTAGTTTGCCAGATTTGTTTCCAAAACGGAATAGATTCTGTTCTCCTTTCTGAATAAAGGCTTGCGCTCTCATATGTAGGAGTGCGTTCAGGCTCCCTAGGATGCTATAGTATTCTTTTCTGTGTTGGGGGGAGGGAGACATGTTAAGTTCACGTTTGCTTCTCGCAAGTCGTTGTTCATAATGCAAGATGTTCTGATTAAGTTGCTTATTTCGCCGGTGGACATAAGCTATGATGTCTCCTCTTAGGACCGCCTTCCCTGCCTCCCAGAGAAGCTGAGGGTCTGAAGCATGTTGTTGGTTATTTTCCATGTAGTCTTTCCATTTAACCTGTAGATAGTCCTTAAATTTATTATCATCTTTCAGATAGCTAGGGAATCTCCATATGCGGTCGCCTTGCTGGCCATGAAGAGGAGATAAGCTAAGAGATATTGGAGCATGATCCGAAATTACTTGTGTTTCAATGGACGCCTTCTGTATCTGGAAGAAGAGAGCCTGCGAAACAAGAATATAATCGATCCGAGATAAGGACAGATGGGAACGTGACACATGAGTATAGTCTAATTCGCCTGGGTGGAGCATCCGCCATACATCCAAGAGTTGTAGTTGGTGACAAAGGAATGCGATACCTTGCTTAGTTTTAGGGGACCGTCTTAGTTGCGGCGGGCTTTTGTCAATGGAGACATCGTGCACACAATTGAAGTCACCTAAAAGGAATATTTGTCCCTGTGCGTGAGTGTGAATTAAATTACTGATGGATGTGAAAAAGGAGTGCGAGTACTCGTTGGGAGCATAAATGTTACAGAGCGTGACTGGTAGGTTGTTCCAATGGCCAATCAGCAAAATAAATCGACCTTCTGGGTCCGCGATGCTTTTGACAGTGTGGAAGTTCGCTGTTTTGCTAACTAGTATTGCGACCCCAGCCTTTCTGTTGACTGCCGCTGAAAAGACACAGGAACCAACCCAATCTCTTTGCAGTTTTTGACTTTCCTCTGTAGTGAGGTGTGTTTCTTGCAATCCGGCTATGTCCGCATGAAGGCGTTTAAGGTGATCAAGGACTTTACGACGTTTGATTGGCGAGCCCAACCCATTGACGTTCCAGGAGATCAGGTTAGGCATGTAACAGGCTGAGCAATTGTTGAAACAGTTGTGAAAATGACCAAATGTAGGTAGAGGTGGAGGCTCCCAGCCTGGCCTCCCCTCCATTCAAAGTAAACTGGATTCCCAACCAGGCCCGTACTATTTGGCTGTGGTATTGTTGCATGGCAACAAATTGCAGATGGAGATAAGAGTGTAGATTTAAGAAGTGATTGAGTACAGAAATGGAACTAGCGCTAACTAACATATCCCTCCCCTCCCCCCATACCATTCCCCCCCCCTGTTGAGTCCTTAGAATAGAAAGCCTCAATCCTGGAGGCGTAGAGGTCATTTGATTTGTGTACGAGCGCTGTAGCTCCATATCGTTGCCAGCAAGACCCCAAGAGAGAAAACACCGAGTAAAGCCAGTGTTCGTGGAGACATACGAGTTAAATTGGCATGGCAAGTAATTAGGGATCTCTAACTGGTTGGAGAACTAGGCAGAGCAAAAAGGGGTGAACACAGGAGATGGTCTTTTCCCTCCTGAACTGAACAAGGCAGAATGGGAATGAGATGAAGCTTCCCCCATATCCACCAAGATGGCGTCGCAGGAGACATAGAGAACGTAGTGAAGCGGCAACGTCCACAGCGCTGTTATCTTAGCCCTGCTCCCCTGATGCTGAAGTGGTCGGGATGGATTTCAAAAAATCAACCGCTGAGTCAGGTGTTTGGAAAAGGAGTTGCTGGTCCTTATGCCAAATCCGGAGTTTCGCTGGATACTGAAGGGCAAACTTAATTTTTTGCTGGAAAAGCTGGGAACAGATAGGTGAGAATCCTTTCCGTAGTTCAGACACCCTTGCGGAGTAGTCCTGGAAGATCCTAATATTGTGCTTCCCATAGGAGATGGTTGGTTTGCGCCTGTAAGCTTTCCAAATTTCGTTCTTATGAGTGAAACTAAGAAACTTTGCTATGACTAGCCGTGGCCTGATGAGGTTTGTTTTTTTTACTCCCAAGCGGTGTGCCCTTTCCACTTTCAGGGAGCCCTTGAACTGTTGTAAATCTAAAACCTCAGGGAGCCATTGCTCTAGTATCTCTCCCATAGCTGCATCCTCCAGCTCCTCAGGAAACCCCAAAAAACGAAGATTGGTTCTCCTTTCCCTGTTTTCTAAATCGTCTACCTTGTCGAGGAGCTGGGCTAACAGTTTCCCCTGCTTTTCAGCTTTAGTCTCAGCACCGCGGGCATCATCCTCCAGCACAGAAATTCTGCCTTCGGCATGGTCAAGACGAGGGGAGAGCTCAGCTATTGCCACATGCACCTCTTCTATTTGTGCCTTCAGCCCTGCCAGTTTTTCATCCAGAGCAGCTTTTATAACGTGCTCAATAGCAGGCAGCGTGAGCCCTGCTGAAACGGGATCCCCGGCGATTTCGCCCGCGGCGGCCATTTTGGCTTCGGAGCCCCGCGTTTTATCTTTATCTTTTTTAGTCGTTCTGGATGCCATCGGGGGTGGCGTTTTATTCATATATTTGGCGATGGACATATGCACTCACAGTTTCTCCGGTGGGATGAAGTTTGGAGCCGTAATTGCTGTTTAAAATCGCGCTGAGAGAGCTAGGCACTCGGAGCTCAAGGGTTTTCCGCCTTCCCCGGCTCACCACATCACGTGACCTCTCTCCGATTAGTTTTAAATGTGTCCCATGCTAACTTCATGGAGTGCCCCCTAGTCTTTCTACTATCCGAAAGAGTAAATAACCGATTCACATCTACTCGTTCTAGACCTCTCATGTTTTTAAACACCTCTATCATATCCCCTCTCAGCCGTCTCTTCTCCAAGCTGAAAAGTCCTAATCTCTTTAGCCTTTCCTCATAGGGGAGCTGTTCCATCCCCTTTATCATTTTGGTAGCCCTTCTCTGTACCTTCTCCATCGCAATTATATCTTTTTTGAGATGCGGCGACCAGAATTGTACACAGTATTCAAGGTGCGGTCTCACATTGGAGCGATACAGAGGCATTATGACATTTTCCGTTTTATTTACCACTCCCTTTCTAATAATTCCCAATATTCTGTTTGCTTTTTTGACTGCCGCAGCACACTGAACCGACGATTTCAATGTGTTATCCACTATGACACCTAGATCTCTTTCTTGGGTTGTAGCACCTAATATGGAACCCAACATTGTGTAACTATAGCATGGGTTATTTTTCCCTGTATCCATCACCTTGCACTTATCCACATTAAATTTCATCTGCCATTTGGATGCCCAATTTTCCAGTCTCACAAGAATTAAACAAATCTATATTTATACAACTGACAGCGTGGATATTTATCACTCTAAATAATGAGCCAGGTACAACCCTGACTCTGGGTTGTCAGCAGAATTTGCACTCTGGTACTTAAAAACATTTCCTCAACTGGTCAGAGTCAAAGAAAATAAGTGATTACTCCCTTCTTAATTACACATTTAGATGGATATCTGAGAAGGAACATAGTGCCTAAAGTTAATACCTCAGGATGCATTAACAAAAAGCCCTTACATCGATCTTGGGTTATCTTAGCTAAGTCAGGATAAATTCTGACCAAGACCACCCCCCCCAAAAATAAATAAATAAATAAAAGAAGCATTGAAATTCAAAAAATAAGACTTCATTTCTAAGGCAACATCTTGCTCATGAAAGAAAGAGAAACCAGCACTGTAGACCTTTTGGCCACTTCAACATTAGAATTCTCCAAATAAGTAGATAAGTTCATAAAATCAAGATTGGGGTGAAAATGAACTTCTTGATTAAAGCTTGGCTTAAAGGGAAGAAACACCTTTTTATCGAGGGAATCTTCAGGACTTCAAGGAAATAGTGTCTAAGTGTTAAATGAGGCAATTCACCCAATAATTTTGGAAAGTTTAAAAATCTCTAATTTAAATGCTTGGCTTGATTTTTCCAAATTTTCCATCCTCCTAGGGAGGAAATGGCACTCCCGAATTATTGTGGCATTCACAGGCTTGATGTCCCCAACATCTCTCCCCAGGGACTGCAAAGTCTCTGAATGCTCCTGCAGGATTTTCTGATGATTCAGAGCAGGTTTATCCAACTTCTGAGAAATAACCTCAACCCGTGAAGCGTGAACTCTGCAGGATTGGGACAAATCTACAATAAAATCCCAGAGAGCATCTAGGGTGACCACTGCTAGCTTTATAATCAAAGGGGGAACCCAAGAAGCAATCTGCTCACCATCCAAAGCGGTTTAAGCCCCTGGCAGATTCGGTTCCAGCGCGGCTGCACTCTTCCGCAGGGAATTGGGAACACTGCAGTGGTGAAGAGTTCAACCCCTCTCCAAGAGAGATGCCGGCAGCACTCTCCAGGCAGGAAGCAACAATGAGATCATCAGAACATGCCCCCACTGTGTCAGAGTTCGTCTGGGGTGATGTATCAGGCGGGCTGAGAGAAACGTCCCCAGGTAAAAATAGAGCTCCCCTCTCTGTCTCGCCAACATGGCTTGAAGCCCGCAATTCAGAGGTGGAAACGGCGTATTCAGCAATAGCCCACTGATCCATGGGGGAGCAAGGGTTTGGAAGAATAGACCCTTACTCTTCCTTTTGTGAGGCATTCTCCAAAACAAGAAATGGACCAAGAAACCAGGAAGTGGAGAGTGACTGAATACGTGACCACTCTTGGAATTTCCCCCCGCAGCATGCAGTCTGTCTGTCCCTTGGGATCCTGCCAGGTACTTGTGACCTGAATTGGCTACTGTTAGAAATAGGATACTGGGCTTGATGGACCTCTTGTCTGACCCAGTACGGCATATCTTATGTTCTTTCCCCCAGGAATGAACCCAGATTCATTCCTCCCAGGCTCCTTCAGGCTCACTACATTAGTTTAGTTTAGTTTTTCCTTTTGGTTGGGTTAACATTTAGAAACTCTCTCCTACAGGCCGATACAGTAAAGTCCGTGGGAGAGCGGGCGAACGCACCGGCCACTTGCCGGTGCGCGCGATGCAGTATTTAAATTAGGTCCGGCGGTAGATCAGGGCAAAAGGAGGCGCTAGGGACATTGGTGCATCCCTAGCGCCTCCTTTTTGACAGGAGCGGCGGCTGTCAGCGGGTTTGACAGCCGACGCTCAATTTTGCCGGCATCTGTTCTCGAGCCCGCTGACAGCCATGGGCTCGGAAAGCGGACGCCGGAAAAATTGAGCGTCCGGTTTTCGGCCCAACAGCCACGGGCCGATTTCAAATTTTTTTTTTAAACATTTTTTACTCTTTGGGACCTCCGACTTAATATCGCCATGATATTAAGTCGGAGGGTGCACAGAAAAGCAGTTTGTTTTTTTTGTAATAAACTGTTTATTCACAGGGTAGCCATCAGTAAGAAAGAGGCACAGCCAGTACATAGTAAGAAAAATTATACAAAGAAAGAGAACAGCAATAATACAGGCAGTACATCCATCACATCAGAACAACCCCGTCTTTTTAACATTAACAAAACCACTCCCAACCCCCCTCCCCCCCAAGGAAGAGAAGCAAGTAGCAAAAGAAAAACGTTGTTCAGAAATAAAGAAAACATAAAACGAAATCAGAGAACATGGGCAGCAGTAAAAACCATTATCCCTATGTCCAAATACAAGGCCTCACCCAAAGCTATTGTAGCATAAAAACCAAAAGGGACAGTCCCAACCACTTAACGCCAGTGGAAAGGTATGTTCAAAGAGGAACCTGACAATGTGACAATTGCCACTGCCGATACCATTTCCAAGGCTCAGCAAAATGCGCTAAACGATCATACTTAATTGCAGTTAATTTCTCCATATAGTACACCCAGTGAAGGCGCCTCAAAACACTATCAAACGGGGGCACATGGGCACTCCGCCAATTACGAGCTAGGACCCCCAGTAGGGCCATTAGAGCAGCCTTCACAAAGGAACATTGAGATTTAGGCAAAGTATCCACAGGAAAATTCAAAAGCGCAATTTGAGGAGATAATGTTACTGGGGTGAGCAGCACCTCACTGAGCCAGCTCTCCAGCTGACGCCACAGGGGCCGGAGAGCAGGGCAAGACCACCACATATGAAAATAGTCGCCAATCTGTCCACAGTTTCTCCAGCATTGAGTACTTCTGCCAGAGAACATTTTAGCCAGTTGAACCGGCGTATAGTACCAGCGTACTAAAACTTTATAACTATTTTCCACTATGGAGGCCGAAATAGTACTCCGGCTAGTCCGCAGAAAGCACTGGTCCCAGTCATCTGCCGGGACTTTAATTTCCAAATCTTTCTCCCAAGCCAAGAGAAATTTTGCGGAGTAGTCGCTCACCGTATTTAATACACCATAAAGTTTAGAAATAACTCCCCGCACCTTATGCGCTTTATCACACATACCTTCAAATAAGGATTTCCCTTTAAGCATATCCGGGAACACATCTTTAGAGTACAAAAAGTGGCGCAATTGGCCATAGGCAAAATAATCCGTAGAGTTCAGGAGGAACTATGTTTTAAGATCAGCAAAAGACATGATAGTATCCCCCCTCCAAACCTGTCCTAGAAGAAAAGCAGTTTTTACTGCTTTTCTGTGCACTTTCCCGGTGCCGGAAGAAATTAGCGCCGACCTTTGGGTCGCACTGATTTCTGAAAGTAAAATGTGCGGCTTGGCTGCACATTTTACTTTCTGTATCCCGTGCGCATACCTAATAGGGCCCTCAACATGCATTTGCATGTTGAGGGCGCTCTTAGGTGCCGCGGGTTGGACGCGCGTTTTCCTCCCCTTACTGAATAAGGGGTAAGGGAAAACGCGCGTCCAAGAGCAGGCTAACAGTGCGCTCCGTCGGAGCGCAGTGTACTGTATCGGCCTGTTGGTTCTTAAACATGCCTAAAAAGGGGCCTTGGTTTGGTTCCTATCTTTCCCCAGAAAAGATGGCTTCAAATTTAAGGGGGTCTGTGGGGGTCATACAGTGGCCTAAAGCCCCCCAATTAATACTTGAAATGGCCTCACAGCTGAGACGTCTTGGGGGGGGGGGGCGCATCTCCATGTCGTGAACATCTCCTCGAAGCGACCCTGTGGTCCCTGGAGTGCCTTCAGGGTCCCTGGAGGTAAAGGAGCAACACATGTTGAGGTGGCTCCCCTGCTGATTCCCCACTCTAAATGGTAGGAGGCCTGAGCAGAGTGAAAGTGGCAGTGAAAAAGGGGTGGTGCATGACAGCCCCTCATTCCGAGGGAGGGACAAGGGACCCAGGGATATTGCATTCCCAAGAGACTGTACAGCTGTCGCTGCTGATCTCCCCGGTGGATGTTGTAGTGAACAAACCCCCCCCCCCCCCCCCCCACTTCCCCGTTGGATCAGACTCTGCATATCCCTGGTGGAGATGGATTTAAAGGGGGAAGCCTCTTGAGGTGGTAATTAGCTTGCCAATTAACATAGCATTTGTACCAACTGCTCCTATGCCGGATTTTCTTCCCACCATGCCAGAACACAGGAAATAGGAGAGAGAAGAGCCAAGAGCTGAAGCGCCTACTTGCCTGTTGGCAAGAGAAGGGTTCTGTGGTGGGGTGAACCTAGAGGCAGGCATGCCCAGGTAGTCATGTGTAGGATCCTTGCCCCCTCCTCCTCCTTTTTTTTTTTTTTAACTCTTTATTTAACATCTTTTTCAACAATACAAAAAAAAATACATTATTCGCACACAAAACAGCATTAATAGGTACAGAATCACCATCTGTACCACAGTTCAATAAAGAATTTAGAATAATTAAGTTATTACCTACAGTACTCCAGAAAGGGACCCCACATTTTGTTCATATTTAAAGCGTGCATTTTAAAATTCATAGCATGACCGTTCAATATCGGCAAGCTCTTGCACCTGAGCACACCAGTAATCCAAAGTTGGCCCAGTTTTCCAGAAAGTAGCTATTGTGAATCTAGCAGCCAGCTAAAATAGCCTGACTAACATCATGTGCCTGACTGGAATTAGTAAGCCTACCCATCTACCCAACAGCTCCAGCCCTGGCCCAGTAAAAACAGGATAACCCAAAATATCCGCCACTGCCAACATGATCTGAGACTAAAAATAACTAGTACTTTGACAATGCCACCATCTGTGTATGAAAGTGCCCACTTCCCCACAGCCATTGCTAGAATCAGTGTATATTTTTGAATAAGAAAGTGGGGTCCTATAAGGTCCGTGTAGCAGTATGATCATCAGAGCCACCCTCTTCGCACAAATGGAAGCATGATGAGAAGTCCATATAGTTTTCCAGTCTTTACTAACTTGCGTCAAATCAAGGTCCATGTTCCAAGTCTTGGTGAATTTAGGAGAGGTTGCTTTTCCATATTTACTGGCTAGAATACCATGATAGATAATTTCAACACCTTGGATTTGTGCATCAGGGTCACCTAAGAATGACTCCATACCATTCAAAGGCTGCAGAGGGCTCCCCAAATCAATCCGTCTCATTAAGGCCTGACGCAACTGCAAATATTGAAGTTGCGATGCTGGGTCAGTTTCAAAGTCTTCCACAAGGGTTTGGAATGACTGTATCCCCTCGTCCATACTCCCTCCACTCCTTAAACACAGGTGAGAAGGTGCAGCTAGGCTAGAGTGGGTTACCGTAAAAGGGAGAAATGGGAAATAATTCCTTTCCATCCAAGTGATGGAAACGGATAACCTGCCACCAAGTCCGCAACGTATGCGCCAAGATTGGACTTCCTCTGCAGAGTTTGTGGCATAGCAGTGAGTCGCGCGGCATAAAGGGAAGCATAGCCAAACTCATGACATCAGCCTGTTCGCTCTCCAAAGCTATCCAATGTGCATCCGAGACACAAATCCAAGCTTTAAGACACACATCTTGGCAGCCCGGTAATAAATATGGAGATTGGACAAAGCCATTCCCCCCCTGTTGTTTACTCATCCAGAGCTGGCTTAACTTAATCCTAGCCGGTTTATAATTCCAAATAAACGTACCCATCAGGCTATGTAAATCGTAAAAAAAAAAACGTATTTGGCATTGTACATGGGACATGCTGAAACTGATATAACAGTCTGGGTAGAATATTCTTTTTTAGCAAGTTAATTCTACCAGTCCATGAAATAGGCAGATCATCCTACATCTGCAGTCTTTTTTTTCTTAATCTCCCCAATAAACCTGCTAAAAAATTTTAACAAACAAACTATGCATATCTCTGGGGAAGTACATACCAAGATATAAAAACCTATCCTGCACTACACAAAAATCAGATAAGCAGCTCGGGATTGGATGTTTACTATTAATGGGGAAAATTTCAGATTTATCTAACTTAACTTTATATCCCAAAAGAACACTCTACTACTATAGAAGATTCAGGAGACCTGGCCCTGACACAGAGGGAACCGACAAATAAATCAGAATGTCAACTGCATAAAGTGAGATCTTTTACTCTCTACCCCCCAAGCTTAATACCACAGATTTCTGAATGTTGCCTTATTGCCACAGCTATATCAAAAAGGGTTGATAAGGGGCAACCCTGGTGCATACCCCTAGCTATATTAATATATGAAGACAGGGATCCATTTATCAAGATGTGGGCCCTGGGCCAGTGGTACATAGTCTTAATCCAGGCGAGGAACTGATGAGGTATTCCAGCATTTGCGAGGGCCCGAAAGAGAAGCGGCCATCCCAAGGCTTTCTCAGCATTTAGAGAGATAACCAATGACACCCCCCTGGCTTGGCCAAATGTAAGATATTAGTCATCTAGTATTGGCAGTAAGACCCTACCCCTCACAAACCCGGCCTGGTCCCTGTGAACAATATTTGATAAAACAATCTCCAAACACTGATGCAACACCTTCGCTAGAATCTTTAGCTCTGAATTTAATAGGCAAATAGGCCGCTAAGAACCACATTCAGAAGCATCTTTTCACTTCTTATGAATAGGAGAGATCATAGTATCAGCCATATTGTGTAATGCTGTTTCCATCTCTGATGCCCTTTGAAAAAGTAAACAAGAAAGGGAGCCACACCCATCAGAGATTTCTTATAAAACGCTACATGAAAACCATCTGGTCCCGGACCCTTCCGACCTGGTAAAGCTTTAACTGCGTTCTGGATCTCCGTCGGAGAAATAGGGGCCACCAATTTATTTTTCTGGTCATTCCATAATCGAGGCAAGTTAAGGCCCTATTTTAAAAAAAAAAATTCTGTGATGTTCTCTTCATTTGGAGACGCAGGCAGATTGGAAAAATACTGCTCAAACAACCGCTCTGTGTCCAGGGCCGGTGCTAGCATTTTTGCTGCCCTGTGTGGAAAAATTGCTGTGCTGCCCTCCACCCCTCCGTCTTTTTTTTTTTTTTTTAACATAACATTTTTGTTGTTTTCCGCAATACCCAACACATAATGCATCTGATGACAAACTATTCTCGAAAGCTCATGCTTTAATAAATTGGTTAGTTTATAATGTGCTAACTCTTTTCATTTCAGCACACAATAGAAACTGGCAGTCTCATGCTCTGTCCCAATCCCCTTTCCGCTGCCAAAAAAAAAGCCCTGCTCCCTCTGGCAATCAAAACTATGAAAATTAACACACTCCTCAAACCTATTTTCCCCCTTCCACAGGTCCAAAATGTCTAAATTGTGAAGGAATGATCCCCAGGGGCTCCTTCTCCACCTACTGGTCCATAAAAGGGATGCTGGCTGGGCCCTGTAACCGACACCAGTTTGCTGTACAGGAAAACATGCATTGCTGTGGTGCCAACCAGAAAACCCTGCAAAAAAAGGACACTTGGAACCCATATAGTACTAAGCCTATTGTAATGCATTTTAGGTGTGGGTTTGGCCCTTGGACAGCCAACAATATAATAAAAATCACATACCAAAACAGTAAATGGCAAGTACTCAAACAGGAACAATCCTATCTATGAAAAGGCAAATATACCTCCTATTAAGAAAGCAGAACAAACCTGTCTGCTCTAAATTCCTACATAGAAACTATACATACTAGCAAAATACCTCACCTCGCTTACACATGCAGAACACAGACAGAACCTGACCAAATACAGAATAAAGAGACCGTAAAATATAAATAGAAATGTGTAAACAGAAACAGCTGGAAACTCCAACAAGTTAATCTATATATTATGAAGCCGTGGAATAACAGAAAATTAATCAAACCTCATAAATCAAACAATAAAATCAAGAAATGTAAATCAATCATAATAAGCCATACTAAGGCAAAGAATATTGCCAAAAAGATGACAAACAGAATAAAATCCAATAATTTAAGAACTCATATATAAAGTTTTAAAAATTTCCAAACGGCAGTGAAATATTTCAAAATAGACACATCAAATACCTAATAATTTAAAACAAAAGGGAAAAATACCTCGCCTCTCATACCTGAAAACTTTTGATTTTGAGTCACCTTGAGCTTGTCATGGATTAGTGGGGGTGACAAAAAATGTTCACTCCCTCCCTCCCCCCTAAAGGCAGGCTCCCATTCACAACCAACCAACTAACCTGTCCTCCCCCCCCCCCCCCCCTTCCAAGGCAGGCTCCCATTCTTGAGCGCTCATTCCAGGCAGGCTTTCATTCTCATATACACAGATCCCACCCCATCCCCCCTCAGGCAGGTTTATTTATATATACATACATATATATATATTTATTTATTTATTTAGTACTTTTTTATACCGACGTTCATGATGCAGATCATATCATAATCGTTACAATAAAACACAAGGGTAATGGAACTAGGGAGATGAAAGCCAGTAGTAGAAAGCTAACTCAGAAACTATAACAAATCAATTACAATGTCTGAGATGGTGTGCACTGAATAGAAGGCCTTAGTATGTGAACTGTGGCATAGCTGAGGCAGGACTGAGTTAGGGGAAGGCTTGTTGAAATAGCCAGGTCTTGAGTTTTTTCCTGAATGTCAACAGGCAGGGTTCCTGTCTGAGATCGGGGGGGGGGGGGGGGGGGATGGCATTCTAGATGACTGGTCCCGCTGTCGAGAAGGCCCGTTCTCTGGTGGTTGAAAGATGGGTGGATTTGGTAGCAGGGGCATGCAGAGATCCTTTGTAAGCTTCCCTGATCGGTCTTGAAGCGGTGTGGAGTCTGAGTGGGAATTGCAGGTCGATGGGGACCTGGTTGTGAATGGTTTTATGAATAATGGTGAGGGATTTGTGTAGGATTCTAAAGCTTATTGGTAGCCAATATAGATTTCTGAGGATGGGTGTGATGTGATCTCTTCTGTTGGTATTTGTTAGGATTCTAGCGGCCGCATTTTGGAGCATCTGAAGAGATTTGGTGGAGGAGGCGGGGAGACCTAGCAGGATGGAGTTGCAATTGTCTATCTTTGAGAATAGAATGGCCTGGAGGACAGTTCTGAAGTCGTGAAAGTGCAGAAGAGGCTTAAGTCTTTTTAGAACCTGTAGTTGTGTGGTTGATGAACTTCTTTAAGTTCAGGTAGTTGTCAATTAATACTCCAAGATCTCTAGCTTGGGTGACTAGAATGTTGGGGTGAGTCAGCTGAGGGATGTCACTGTATTCAGGGGATATGAGGAGAAGTTCCGTTTTGCTAGAGTTAAGTACCAGGTTTAGGCTGGTGAGGAGGAGGTTGATAGCTTGGAGGCAGTTGTCCCAGAACTTAAGTGTTTTCGTAAGGGATTCAGTTATAGGGATCAGGATTTGTACATCATCGGCGTAGAGGTAGTGTTTTAGTTTTAGGCTTGTTAGCAGCTGGCAGAGGGGAAGGAGGTAAATGTTGAAGAGGGTGGGAGATAGGGAAGAGCCCTGAGGTACTCCTAGTGACGAATTGATGCGTGGGGACTCTTTGGTATTGATTTTGACTTTATAGCCTCTACTACTGAGAAAGGAATCGAACCAACTGAAGGCCATTCCTGTTATTCCAATGTCGGATAGTTGATTTAGGAGGATGGAGTGGTTTACTGTGTCAAAAGTTGCCGAGATGTCGAAGTACTAGCAAGAAGGAGTGTCCTTTGTCCAATCCCATGATGAGGTGGTCTGTGAAGGAAATGAGGAGGGTTTCGGTGCTTAGCGATTTGCGGAATCCGTATTGAGTTGGGTGAAGTATTTTATGATCTTCAAGATAATCTGAGAGTTGACTATTGACTAATTTTTCCATAAACTTGGCAACAAAAAGCAGATTGGAGATAGGACGGAAATTATTGGGTTCCCTTGGGTCCAGGTTCGGTTTCTTAAGAAGGGGTTTGAGGGTGGCGAGTTTTAGAACATCAGGGAAGATTCCTTGTGATAGAGAGCACCTCAGCCTCACACACACATATCTCTCTCTCTCTCTCTCTCTCTCTCTCTCTCTCTCTCTCTCTCTCTCTCTCTCTCTCTCTCTCCACACACCATCTACAGATCTTTTTGCCGCTGTTGCCACCTGATGCCTCATTCCTTGGAAGACAGGAGGATTCATCCCATAGCAGAGCTGCAAGCTTTCTTCCTGTTGCTCCTCCATGTGTGCAGGTCAGCCTACGATACTCAACACTGGCAGTGTTCCTGTATGCTCATCTGGTGCATTCGGGGGGGGGGAGGCTGGCCAGCACAAGAGGAGGGATTGCAGAATGAGCTACCTGGTTTTCTTCTGCTGCTGCTGCCTCCTGGGCCCCCTTTCTTCGTAGCCGCCGCCCTACCGGGTGTGCTGCCCCATGCAGTTGCACAGTTTGCACACCCAGTCATGCAGGTCCTGACTATGTCCACTGAATCAGCTGTACACCTTTCCCTTCAAGTCATGAAGTAAGATAATGTTCGATTTTTCCCATCCACTCTTTTACCAACCTAGCCAACAAAGTTCCTGGCTTATGTCCATGCTCATAGAATTTTAACTTAGAATATTTTAAAGTACAGCCAATCTTCTCTATAGCCAGTGATTTTAATTCCCACTGTTTAGCCTCCAACAGTTTGTGTATGTGAGGAGCAATCTTGCTTATGCCTCTCCATCAGTTGTATAATTTCATCAAAGAGATCCACAGCTCTTTCTATGCAGGGTGTGGCCTGCTTGTTACAGCGGTTGCTACCCCTAATTGAGCTGGACGTTCACTTGGATGCAGATACGGCGCTGCTCTCTAAATTGGTGGTGGGGTGGAGGGGAATTAGGGCTGGAGGGTACTGGAAGCCAATAGTAACAGGTGGGAGAGAAAAAAAGGGGAAAAAAATGGATAAAGTGCGTAGCTTGCTGGGCAGACTGGATGGGCCGTTTGGTCTTCTTCTGCCGTCATTTCTATGTTTCTGAAGGAAACTAGCCTATGCAATAATTCTGCCACACATAAAAGCCTTAGAGGCCGCCCATCTAAGACCTGGTTCATGTTACTCTTCTGGATTAAATTATTAAATTCAGAGACTGCTTTTTTGATCAGGTCAGGGAATGTTTTATCACCTAGCAGTGAGATATTTAGATTAGAGGTTGGGAGTACACACAAAATAATCAATTCTACTATACATTGCATGTCTGGGTGAGTAAAAAGTGCAGTCTCTCTCCTGCGGATAATGCTGTCTCCAGACATCCACCAGGTGAAACATTCTGGAAAGATCATTAACATTAGAACTACCAGTTGACTTTAACTTGACTTTTGAAGTTTTATCAAGGGCAGGACATTCCAATCTCCCCCCACTAATAAATTATCAAAACCAAATGAGGCTAGTTTATTCGTCAGATGTTGATAGCAATCTTGCTGCTCAGCGTTCGGACCATATACATTCACAAGCATGAAAGTCAGAGTGTAATGTACATTCCAAAATCACATATCTATCCTAGTGCACCTGCAAGGACAGATTTTTGTCAATTAAGATACAAACTCCACAACTGCGAGAGCTGTACGAGACATAATATACGGTTCTAACCCATCCTGTCTTTAATTTCTTGTGCTCTTGCTTTGTCAGGTGTGTCTTTTGCAGAAACAACATTTGAGCTTTACTCCTACATGCAAACTGCAGAATTCTTTTCCACTTAACTGGGGAGAAAATCCCTCTGACGTTCAGAGAGACACACCTAACACAGTTACTCGTAATACAGACCTAAGAGCAGCAGAAAAAATACAGTAAGTGGAACTAGATCCCCCTAGTCATACTTGCGAGCAACAACTGCAACACTTGAACCTAGAAATTAGTAAAGAATTATCCCGTAAACCAAATTTTCCTGAACTGGCGAAGTATGAAGCAAGAAATTGTGAGTGAGAGCAATGTGTAGAGAGTATGCCTTTTATCCCCAACCAACCCTTACCAACAAGTCAGCTTTAACAGCTCTTGGAACTGAAACCATACCACTGACTCCATGAGCCCATTGCCCCTCAGATGGGATAAACTCTCGGAATCCGAGGAGTCTGCCCAGTATCCAAAAAACCTCCCCAACTGAACAAGAAATCCACACAACACCCCATCCTAACATAAGACGACTTGCAATACATATCCTGTACCATTACCCACTCCCTACTCCTCTCCAATCCATCAGTCTTCTCACAGCTACCCATTCCAATAGAGAGAAAAAACAGAAATTTGCATATGTAGGCATATTACAATTTAATGAATAATAAAGGCTGATAAAAAGAATCAAAAACTGAGTGATATAAACAAGCAGCAGGGCAGCCACCAAAGGTATGTCCGAGTCAACATGCAGTATATCACACTAGCCCCACACTTTACTCCACCCAGAGATGATTATTACTCCCATAAAAGTCTATTGAAGAAGCAAACGCAATGTACTCGCAAGCCGAGAGTGCTGGACTCTAAACTTGAAGGCTGGACTCACACACTACAACCCAAGAAAATCTCGCGTAGTGCAACCAAAGGCAGTAGTAGCTGCAGGCACATCCGGCAGTTCATCAATACTTGTGTATACTGGAGGGTTCCAGAAATATCCTCTTGAGGACGTGCCTATGCCCTTCCAGTTGCTGGCGGTTGTAAAGCATCTGAAGGATGTAGTAGCGGCGCCTTCAGGAAAACTCACTGTCTTGCGTACCGCCTTCAGCGAAAACTAGGGGCCTTCTATTCATCCCCACATATCAGGACAAACCGCCAAGACCCCGTAGCATCCACAAATTCAATGGTAACAGAGAAAAATAAAAACATCAAAAACATTAACCCCACCCTCACCCTCACCCTGGTCACAGCAGTCCAGAATATGGGGCTTGCACGCTGTCCCATCAGCAACCCAGTCCCGTCCCCCCCCCCAATAACAAAAGTTTGCTTAGAGAAAAGACGGCCATAAAATAAATTAAAAAACAAATCTTTTATGTCTCGCTGCTAGTGGAAACAGCCTGCTGCTTTTTTGCAGGATGAGCTTCCCCTGCTTGCTTCAAAAAGCGCCGCACCTCAATCGGCAAATCAAAGAGCCATGTTTTGTTGTACAGGGTGACCCGCAGACGTGCCGGGTAGAGCAAGGCATAGGCCATGCCATGTTTCTGCAGCTCCTTTTTTATCGGGCCATACTCCACCTGCCACTTCTGTGTCGCAACAGAAAATTCCTGAAAGAGCATAGCTTTCTTGCTTTTGTATTTAATTTCGCCAATCGCCTGTGCCTTATCCAGAATATGCACTTTATCTTGATAGTGATGGGACTTGCATAATTATTGTGCGTGGGCACCCGCATGGCCCCGCAGGTGGTACAAACACACGATGCGCTCTCTCAGTTTTTACTCGGCTTCCCTTCCCAGTCTGCCCTACTGTTTCAGGAAGCCAGCGCTTGAAGAAGGAGGTCTGATCAGTACACTCCTCACCCTCCAGGAAGCCTACCAGCTAGATGCCCTAGATTTTCTCGAGTGCCGCTGTAAGCCTCAGTTCCAACGCTCCACTTTCCTACTCACATCTGATGCCGACATCTCTAAGTCCTCCATTCTCGTTTCCATCGCATCGAGCTAGGAAGAATTCTCCTGCACGGAAGCTACAAGTTCTGCTATTTTTTCAACAGTGTTGGCAAGTTCACTGTTGATTGTAGAAGCAAGCTTGATGGAAATAGGCTCAAACAGCTGTAACTGAGCATTAGCATCTAAAGGGTTCCCAAGGACATGTCATTCTTTTTCCATGGCCCGCTCTTCGGCTTCATTCCCCCTTGCTCGCCAGTGCTTTTTTTTTCCCGGATCTCTTGAGACTTGACAGGCTGAGCTGCCTATATAGAGGGCAAGGACTTCATGGGCACATTCCTAGACATCGCTGAGACACAAAAAAAAGGCTGTCTTTTGCAAGGATGTTGAAGGATTTAACTCCAGGGGCCTAGGTGCTCACTCAGGGCACGTCCTCTCACATGCAGCTCATCACGTCAACGGATCACCCCTCCTTCCTCTTGAAGACTGCGAAAACGTTCAGGCTGTTTAACATCCAGGCCCTGGATATTGCTGGAGCACTGAAGTGTGTATGTGTGTCTTGAAATGGTGTTCTGTACGTATCCTTTTAAATGAGTTAGTTATGAGTGTGTTATGTGCAATTGTCGTAACGCATGGGTTCTCCCCTCTCATGCCTACTAGGGCAGGGGTGGCTGACTCCAGTCTTCAAGAGCCACACACAGGCCAGGTTTTCAGGATATCCACAATGAATGTACATGAGAGAGATTTGCATACAATAGAGGCAATGCTTGCAAATCTGTCTCATGCATATTCATTGTAGATATCCTGAAAACCTGGCCTGTTTGTGGCTCTTGAAGACTGGAGTTGGCCACTCCTGTACTAGTGGAAAATGGTGTGCTCTTGTTCTTTAGTTATTGCAGCATTAGAGAAAAGAGATGTTTCCTTCCCTCCTTTGCATGTGAAGAGGGTGCCACCCTAGAAAGTGGGTCACTATTGAGATTCTTAGAGATAAAGCAGCAGTAGTGGGCAGCCATTTGCCTGGCAAACCAAGTGTCAGGAAAGTCACTTGGGACTCCTGTAAGTGGTAGTTCTTTCTTTTGAGCTTTGAAGACCAGTCTGTCAGGTGGGAAAACACCCGGCAGTGTTTCAAGTCATTCTTTTTGATCATCCCATAGGGATATGGGGCCCAACTGATTCATGCCCCTTGGCAGCTCGCAGCCAGGTTAATGCCTGGAGGTCTGTTAAAACAGGTCTTAAGGATAGTACCTGTGGCAGGGGCTATCTAATGGCATCTCCCTACCACCTTAACACTCGGAGCTGTTTCTTTAAATAGATCCTGAGGAAAAATACCCATGGTGGACGCTGCCTTTGGGGGGACCTCACTACATTTACCAGTGGCTTGAAATAGGTCCCTAAAAAGGTCAGAATACATCTCCAGGCATGCAAGGCAGCAAAACTAGGACTGGATCACCCTGTTTGGATGACCTGGGGTGAATGTGCAGTCAGCAGTCTGCAGTGCTGCTCTCACATGCAACTGACGGGTACCACAAATTTGCATAATGCAGTTGATTCTGAAATTTAAAAGGATAAAAAAAAATAAATGGAATAGCCCAAAAGTGTCTGTCAAGGAACCAAAAGGACCATCAAGCCCAGTATCCTGTTTCCAACAGTGGCCAAGCCAGATCACAAGTACTTGGCAAGATCCCAAGGGGTAGTTAGATTCCAAGCTGCTTATCCCAAGAATAAGCAGTAGATTTCTGTAACTCTACCTTAATAATGGTTAATTGACTTTTCCTCCAGGAACTTGTCCAAACCTTTTTTAAATGCAGCTATACTAGAATGCTAGAGCTTAAATATTCATTTAGCTTAAATATTCATTGAGTAAAAAAATATTTTCTCTTATTAGTTTTAAATGTATTACCCAGTAACTTCATTGTGTGTCTCCTGGTCTTTGTACTCTTTGAAAGAGTAAACTGATTAATGTTAACTCATTTCACGCCACTCATTATTTTATAGACCTCTATCATATCTCCCCTCAGCCATCTTTTCTCCAAGCTGAAGAGTCCTAATCTCTTTAGCCTTTCTTCACTGGGGAATTCTTCCATCCCCTTTATAATTTTGGTTGCCCTTCTCCGTACCTTTTCTAATTCTTCTATATCTTTCTTGGAATGTGGTTTCCAGAACTGCACACAATACTCAAGGTGCGGTCTCACCATGGAGCGATACAGACGCATTATGATATTCTCAGTTTTATTCTCCATTCCTTTCCTGATCATTCCTAGCATTCTATTTGCTTTCTTGGCTGCTGCTGCCACTAAGCTGAAGATTTTAACATATTTTCAATGATAGCACCTAGATCCTTTTCCTGAGTGATGATTCCTAATGTGGACCTTTGCATTGTGTAGCTATAATTTGGGTTACTGTTCCCTAAGTGCATCTCTTTGCACTTATCCACATTAAACTTCATTTGCATGCCCAGTCTCCCAGTTTTGCAATATCCACTTGCAATTTCTCACAATCCTCTTGTGATTTAACAACTTTGAATTATTTTGTGGCATCAACAGATTTGATTACCTCACTCATTGCTTCCATTTGCAGGTCACTTACAAAACATGTTAAAAAGCAGTGGCCCCAGAGCAGATCCCTGGGGCACGCCACTATTCCCTTTCTCCATTGGGAAAAGTTACCATTTAGACCTACTCTATTTTCTATCTTTTAACCAGTTTCTAATCCACAAGAGGACACTGCCCCTTTTTAATTTCCTAAGTAGTCTCTCATGAGGGACTTTGTCAAATGCTTCCTGGAAATCCAGATACACTATATCTACTGGCTTACCTTTCTCCACATGTTTATTTACACCCTCAAACAATATAGCAGATTGGTGAGGCAAGACTTCCCATATCTGTGTTGGTTTTGTCCCATTAAACCATGCTTATCTATATGTTCAGCATTTTTGTTCTTTAGGTTAGTTTCTACCATTTTGTCTGGCACAGATGTCATCCCTTGATCCCTTTTTAAAAATTGTCGTTAGTTTATGGCACTGCTTCTGTTGGAAAGCCAGTGCAGAAAGGAGAATTAGACCACAGTTTTTCTCCAGTTGATCTTGATCCCCCTAGCTAGTCTAGTTTTCAGGGTATATGCTCAATTTAACATGCATAAGAGAGATTTATATGCCCTGCCTCCATTGCATGCAAATCTATCTCGTGCATATTCATTGTGGATATCATGAAAACCAGATTGGCTAAGGGGAACTCCAACTTGAAAAACACACAGGCTGCTACAATACAGTGCGCTCGGCTGAGCACACGACTTGACTGGTGCTTGGATGCGTGTTTTGGATGTGCATCCAAAATCCCTCATGCAGTAAGGGGATTAGCACATCCAAAATGTGCATCCAAACAAGCGCGAAGCTAATAGTGCTCATCACATGTAAATTCATGTTGATGAGGCTATTAGCTATTACCCCCAATGCAAAAAAAAAAAAGTGTGCCCAACACACACATTTCAACTCTCAAAAATTTATGCCTGTCCCAGAGTAGGCATTAATTCTTGAGGCATCCCAAAAGTTTACAGAAAAGCAGAAAATACTGCTTTTCTGTAGTTCCTCTGACTTAATATCGTGGCAGTATTGTCAGAGGAACCTAAAAAGAACCAAAAAAAAAAATGTCGCCAGCGGTCAGGTTAGGAAAACGGAGGCTCGTAAAATTGAACGTCCATTTTCTTAACCCGCTGACAGCCATCTCTCCTGGGTGCCCAATGCAGAGGAAGTGCTAGGGACGCAAAATGTTTTTCAGCGTCTCCTTTGTTCCGTGGCAGACCATTTAAATATTAAATCTGGCACCCGGGAGAGTTGGATTGCACACGTTAACAGAGCAGGTGCCCATTTAACATGCACCGATATTGCATCAGCCTGACTATTAGGTTGATGCAGTAAGATGCATTCAGCCGAACGCATGGTTGTACCAGCATTTCAATGCACATTTTCTGCATGCAAGACTTATTGCTGATGCAGCAAGGAATTCTGTGAGTAGAAAATGTGCTTTGAAAATGGAGAGCACTGTTTAGCGCTCTTGCATGGAAATGAGCAGATTAAGCAGTACTTCCCGATGACGAGGGGTGCATTGGTCCTAACCCAAGTTCCATTACCATTGGAAATTTTTCTCCTGGTCAGAGTTGGCGTCCGGACTTACCAGTTACCTGGCCCAACAGGAAAAACATATTTTCTCTGTGATTTCCCCCCCCAACCACCACCACTACCACTTCTTTTTTTTTTTTCTTCATTTATAGAATTTTCAAAACTTACAAGAATACTTCTTGTTTTTGTAATAAAGAGAACTAATAACAATCATTCAATTTGATATAACATTTAGAGGTAAACTAATACATCAGTTGTCTTCTATAATCAAAGAAATTTAAGTGAAACCTCTTAATCATGAGCCAATATTCAGAAACAAAATTTAAAGAAGATAATAATGCAACGTTACTGCCCCTTCTCTGTTCTATAGCCGGTATTTCATTAGCAAGGAAACTTTTAAGATGCATGTTCGGCCTCAGACAGACGGACATTTTGCAGTCTATGCGCTTTTTAAAACTCCCAGTGAATAAGCTTACTGCATCGGGCATTAAAGAAAATTGTTAATCTGTGCGTTAAAACTGTGAGCTGAAATCCAGCACACGGTTTCTTAACCCATAGATTACTGCATCGGCCTATGTGTCATAGAGTATTGGTTCTTAACCAGTGTGTCGGGATATACTGGTGTGTCGCCAAGGAGGTGGAAGGTGTGTCACCAAAAATGTGACATAGCAAGCCTCTGCTTTCTATAACAGCCACATGTGCTTGCTGCTTGAGGAGAGTGCAGAATAAGGCGCTGGTACTTAAACTTCCTCATCACCGCCCCCTGTTGCTGCTTTTTCCTGAACCCTGGCAATCACTGCCACCACCAATCCAGGCCAGAAAGGTTGCTGGCATGCTGTGTCCTGTCTCACCTCCTGCCTCCCCCTTGCTCTTAGAGTTTCAGTTTTTCTCTGTGTGCTTGTTTATAGTGTATGGTCTTTTGTTCTGTATTAGATAAGAGTAAGTCTGCATTTTGCATGTTTGACAGAAGTGAGGGATTCTGCTAACTAGGATGTAGATTCTGTGTTGGAATCTAGAGCAGTCAGGCTTTCTTTCGGGCTGATACAGTACTGTGTTTAGACGAGTGTTTTCGACGCACTAGTTTTACCCCTTATCCAGTAAGAGGTAATAGCGCATCGAAAACGCGCATCCAACCCCCTCCCCCCCCCCCCCCCCCCGCGAAACTAATAGTGCCAGCAACATGCAAATGCATGTTAATGGCCCTATTAGCTATTCCCGCGCATCCAGAAAGCATTCATCTAGGCCAAAAGAGGTCATGGCAGTACCGCTGTCAGTTTCCCCGAGGAACAGGAAAGCTGATGCGACTTATCTGTTTCAATAGGCCATGGGCTTTGAACAGTGGCACCTACCCCACCAGTCTGCGGTGGTGAGTCCGCGCTTAAGAAAGCTAGACATTCCCAGACACATGCTTCTGCCCCTCCGGGGCGTGAACACAGGGAGCTCGACGGCATAGGGGAGAAAAATGTTCCAAGGGGATATGCTGGTGGCCCGTATTGCAGCCTACCAGCGATACATGACCCAATATAACTGCAACCTATGGATGCAAGTCCAGGACTTTGCGGAGGGCCTCTCCCAGAAACAGCAAGAGTTCCTTGCAGCCATTGCGTCACTGGGACTCGAGGCCGGTAGACATGAGGTCAGGTCCACCTATGATGTCTTCGAAACCGCTGCCTGCCTAGCTGCCGGTGGAGTAGGCGCCAGGCGGCTAGCTTGGTTCAGGATAAGCTCACAGACCTCCCCTGTACAGGAGAGAACCTGTTTGAGGATAAGGTGAAAGAGGTCATGACGCATCTGAAAGTTCAGCCTTATACTCTTCAGCAACTCTCCGCCAGTCCTCCAGGCCAGGCTCTAGCAAGTCCTTCTACTGGTCAAGGAAATACTTCCCTTCGATTGCCCGTATTCGCCCACCTCAGTCCAGCCCTTGAGGCTGTGGCCAGCAGCAGCAAGTTCCGAGGGCCCAACCAGTCTCCCAGCAGGCCCCATCTGCCGGCTTTTGACTGGCGACAAGGGGGCACAAGCCAAATGCCAGTTCCCATGGTGGCCAATACCCCAGTCAGCGAAAGGCTTCTTTGCGTTGCCCGTCAATGGGAGACAATCACTTCGGACCATTGGGTCTTCTCCGTTATCTGCCAGGGCTATCACCTGAATTACAGTAGGTGCCCAGAGACTGCTCCCCCATGTCCATCAAAGGGTACGGCCACCCATCATAAGAACATGCCATACTGGGTCAGACCAAGGGTCCATCAAGCCCAGCATACTGTTTCCAACAGTGGCCAATCCAGGCCTTAAGAACCTGGCAAGTACCCAAAAACAGGTCATCCTTCAGTCAGAGCTTTCCGCCCTTCTAGTGACGGACAATGGTAGAACCTGTTCTCTGTGAGCAGTGGGGCCACGGTTTCTACCTGAAGTATTTCCTCATTCTAAAGAGGGATAGTGGCTTGTGCTCCATTCTTGACCTCAGGGCGTTAAACCGTTTTCTCGTAAGAGAAAAATTCAAGATTTCTCTCTGGGCACGCTGATCCCGCTCCTCCAAAGAGGAGACTGGCTGTGCTCCCTCGACTTAAAGGAGGCTTACGCCCATATTGCAGTTGTCCCCAACCACAGGAAGTACCTCCACTTTCTGGTGAGGATGGCACATTTTCAATATCAAGTGCTGCCCTTTGGGCTGGCTTCGCCCCACGCGTCTTCACGAAATGGTTGGCGGTGGTAACTGCCTTCCTCAGGCGTTGCTCGGTCCACGTCTTCCCGTAACTGGACGATTGGCTCATCCGGAATGACTCACACTCCGGAGCCGTGAATGCTCTAACCTTGTCGGTTCAAATCTTACAGGCATTGGAACTCGTTATCAACTTCCCCAAGTCACATCTCAATCCATCTCCACGGCTGGACTTCATCGGTGCCAGGTTGGATATGGCACAAGCGAAAGCTTTCCTGCCCAGGAATCAAGCAGTTGCCCTCTCCTCACCAGCTACCCTCTTTCACAACAGAAAGAAGGTACCGGCCCATCTGCTGCTCCGCCTGCTGGGCTATATGGTGGCCTCAGTCCACGTGACCCCCTTGGCCCGCCTCCGCATGAGGGACCTGCAGTGGGCCTTGCGGTTCCAGTGGCAACCGGAAACATACAGAGAAGGGCAACCAAAATGATTTACAAAAAGGAAGTCTCACCTCACCAATCTCCCTCATTTTTTGAAGGAGTTGATAAACATGTGGATAATAAAGAGCTGATGGATAAAGCGCAGTTGCTTACCTGTAACAGGTGTTCTCCTAGGACAGCAGGATGTTAGTCCTCACATGAGGTGACATCATCAGATGGAGCCCGGCACGGGAAACTTTGACTGGCCGACTGAGCGTGCCCAACCTGCCGCTATCCATGCATCCACACGAGGTCCCCCTTCAGTCCCGGTCCAATCTGAACTCGGGCTCCCATTCCAGCCCATGCCACCCCAGGTAACCCTCGCCATCAATGCCTCACCTTGGGTGGAGGCCCACATGGACAGCTTGCATACACAGGGCCTCTGGACTGCGGCGAGTTCCGCTGCCAGATGAATTTTCTGGAGCTGGGGGCAATCCGGTACGCCTTGTGGGCCTTCCAGGACAGGCTGTCCTCTAAGGGCCTCCTCATCAGAACAGACAACCAGGTGGCGATGTGGTACATCAACAAGCAGGGCGGCATGGGCTCCTTCCTTCTGTGCCAGGAAGCAATACAGGTCGGAATATGCCCTCTCCAGAGGGATGTACCTACGGGCCACATACCTGCCGGGTCACTTGAACACGCTGGCGGACCACCTGAGCCGGTCCTTCCAGCCTCACAAGTTTTCCCTGAACCCGGCAGTGGCAGCTGACTTATTCCGTTGCTGGGGCACGCTGGACATGGACCTGTTCGCCTCTCCCCTCAATCACAAGGTAAGCATGTTCTGCTCCCTGATTCTGGGGAAGAACAGTCTGGCCTGCGATGTGTTCTCCCATCACTGGGGATAAAGTCTCATGTACGCGTACCCCCCTATTCCGCTTCTCTTGAGAACTCTGATGAAGCTGCAAGAGGACGGGGGGACCATGATCCTGGTGGCAACCTCCTGGCCAAGGCAGATATGGTTCCCTCTGTTCCAGGACCTGTCCATGAGCACACAGTTCCGCTGGGGACGGCTCCCGACCTCCTATCGCAGAACCAGGGCACCCTGTGTCACCCGAACCTCCGGGTGCTGGCTCTCATGGCGTGGATGTTGAGCCCATAATCCTCCAGTCTTTATAGCTCTCGGATGGTGGATGGTGTTTCCAGGGTCTTGATCGAATCCCAGAATCGTGTGGTGCTGTACACGCATCCAGAATTTCTGCCGAAGGTGGTGACTGCTTTCCACATCAACCAGTCAGTTATCTTTCTCACCCAAGGGAATGTGCCCTTCACACTCTGGACTGCAAGCAGTTGCTCGCTTTCTACTTGGACCATACTGCAAGGCACAGACAATCCACCCAGCTCTTTGTGTCCTTTGATACCAACAGGCTGGGAGCAGCAATGGGGAAGCAGACCCTATCCAACTGGCTAGCGGATTGCTTTGCCTTCTGCTACGAGCAGGCAGGCCTCCAGCTGGCCGGCAGGGTGAAGGCTCGCTCTTTGCGGGCTATGGTGGCATCAGTGGCTCATCTGCGTGCGGTCCCTGTCGCCGAAATGTGCAGAGCCGTGACCTGGAGTTCACTCCACACATTCACGGCTCACTACTGCCTCGACAGGGATAGTCGCCAGGACCGCACTTTTGGCCAGTCTGTCCTCTGCAATCTATTCCGGTCTTGAACCCAACTGTTCTCACCGTACTCTCTTTGGGGCCAGACTATCCCTGTTTTTCACACAGCGCTGCTGTTGTGTTGTGCCCTTTGACACCTTGTTCGGCAGCTGTGGGGTCCCTCTGATCACAGAGGGGGGGGGGGGCAGTCGAGCTCTGTAAACACCCACATGTGAGGACTACCATCCTGCTTGTCCTGGGAGAAAGCAGAGTTGCTTACCTGTAACGGGTGTTCTCCCAGGACAGCAGGATGGTAGTCCTCAGGAATCCCGCCCACTTCCCCACGGGGTTGGGTTCACCTTCATTTTCTTTTATTTTTCGCTCATATTTTGCAATGTTACGAGACTGAAGGGGGACCTCGCGTGGATGCATGGATAGCGGCAGGCTGGGCATGCTCAGGCAGCCAGTCAAAGTTTCCCGTGCCGGTCTCCATCTGATGATTGATTTACTTATTTTTAGCTTTTATATACCGATTTTCTTGCATTAGATACAAATCAAACCGGTTTACAAAGGACTTGCCTGAAGGCGATACATGGAACCATGAATGTAAACGAAAGAAACTTAGGGTAACATAGTCAGATAGTTAACTGACCAATTTAAAACAATTAGAAATTACATAGTAATAAAGGTCACAGTAAGTGAAACAATCCAATTAATTGTGCAAGGATCCATTGGGATGTAGGTAATAAGAAGTTAAGAAGAGGGTTAGGAATAGAGGAAAGATAAGCAAGAAAAGACTAAAGGGTATCTGAGGGTCACCCTCATGTGAGGACTAACATCCTACTGTCCTAGGAGAACACCTGTTACAGGTAAGCAACTGCGCTTTATCCATCAGCTCTTTATTATCCACATGTTTATCAACGCCTTCAAAAAATGAGGTAGATTGGTGAGGTGAGACTTCCATTTTGTAAATCCATATCTTTTCATATGTTCTGCAATTTTATTCTCTCTTTCTCACACACACACATATTCAGGCCGATGCAATACCATGTGCTGGCTGCAGCGTACGGCGCAACATGCAATTTGTCTCGCATTTTGGACACACGTCCATAACGCCCAATGCAAAACAGGGGTTAGCACATCCAAAATGCGTGACTAACCAAGCACGTAGTTAATAGCGTTCATCACATGTAAATTCATGTTGATCAGGTTATTAACTATTCCCCTCGATAATACAAAAAAAAAAAATGTGCGCCCGAAAAACACATTTTTACCCTCAAAAATTAATGCCTGCCCCGGAGCAAACGTTAATTCTTAAGGAGCCCAAAAAGTTTACAGAAAAGCAGAAAATACTGCTCTTTTGTAGTTTCTCTGACTTAATATCATGGCAGTATTAAGTCGGCGGAAATGAAAAAGGAAAATCTTAAAAACAAAACAAAAAAAAAACAAGTGTGCCTGCAATCAGGTTAGGAAAAAGGATGCTCAATTAACAAGCGTCCGTTTTCCTAACCCTCTAACAGCCACCTCTCTTGGGTGCCTGATGCCGAGGAGGCGCTAGGGGCGCACAATTTCCCCAGCGCCTCCTTTTTACCGCAGCAGCCCATTTAAATATTACATCAGGCTACCCGGAGAGGTGCATCAGCGCATGTTGTTGGGAGAGTGAGCACTCAATGATGAGCGCCCGTTTTGCACGTGCCGATATTGCATCGGCCTGATTGAGTTAAAACATCTCGGTGCCAGGTAATAGAAAAAATGTATTTATTATTAGCTTACTTTTATACTGTTTGTGCCAGCTTTCTCAGACCCTGGTTTTACTTTTAAGTCCTACTTTGTGCCTGGGTATTTACAGCTCCCAGAAGCTCCCAAATTCTTATCCAATAGCTCTCAGGGTTTTAGCACTTAAATGTTTACATCGGTGAATCCTCAAAAGCAATAATCAGCTGACCATCAGGTCATGATTATATGTAATTGCTCTTTTCTGTGGTCTTCTTGCGTGACAGGTTTTTTTTTTCACTTCCTTATTCATCATATGTATGTAAGATATTGCTCCCTTGTGCTGTAAATGTTTAGCAAAGAGGCCTTATGTCTGTCGAGTAAAGGTAATGACCTCTCTGAAATTCCTGCAAACAGTAATAAGGTGATCTTTATGATTTTAAGGTCAGTGTTCATTTCTGCTGAGGCCCAACTGGTGTTACTAACCTTTTTTGATCTGAGTTGATCGGGCTCAGATCAATTCCATAATATATTTTAAAAAGTTTTTATTATGTGTGTTTGTCTCTAGGGCCAACTTCTATTCAAATTCTTTTTTTGCCTGCCTTTTCAGTGTTTACATTTAACTTGACATGCTCATGCTTTTTCTTATTTTCTTCAATTGGATCTTGTTTCCAATATTTGAAAGAAGTTCTTTCGGTTGTACAGCATATAAACATAGAAATGACGGCAGAAGACCAAACAGCCCATCCAGTCTGCCCAGCAAGCTTTCACACTTTTTTTTTTCTCTCATACTTATCTGTTACTCTTGGCCCTTATTAGTAACTTTTTGGTTCTAGTTACCTTCCACCCCCACCATTGATGTAGAGAGCAGTGCTGGAGCTGCATCTAAGTGAAGCATCTAGCTTAATTGGTTAGGGGTAGTAACTGCTGCATAAGCAAGCTACTCCCACGCTTATATGTTTACCCAGCCTGTGCCATTCAGTCCTTGTTGGTTGTTGTCTGAATATAATTCTTCTTTTCTTTATTCCCCTCCTGCCGTTGAAGCAGTGAGTTGCGCTGGATATGTATTCCAAGTGAAGTATCAGACTTATTTGGTTTGGGGTAGTAACCGCCGCAACAAGCAAGCTACTTCTGGTTTTTTATGAATGCAAATCCTTTTTACCACATTTCCTCTTGCCGTTGAAGCATACAGCAATGCTGGAGTCGCATTGACAGTGAGAATGTTTATTGAATAAGGGTATTAATCTCCAGGTAGTAGCTGTCATTCCCGCACGCTACCCCCATGCCTCTTCTCTTCATTCACATCCTCTAGACTTTATGGATCCAAGGTATTTATCCCATACCCCTTTGAAGTCCTTCACAGTTTTGATCTTCACCACTTCCTCTGGAAGGGCATTCCAGGCATCCACCACCCTCTCCGTGAAGAAATACTTCCTGACATTGGTTCTGAGTCTTCCTCCCTGGAGTTTCAAATTGTGACCCCTGGTTCTGCTGATTTTTTTCCAATAGAAAAGGTTTGTCATTGTCTTTAGATCATTAAAACCTTTCAAGTATCTGAAAGTCTGTATCGTATCACCTCTGCTCCTCCTTTCCTCCAGGGTGTACATATTTAAATTCTTCAATCTCTCCTCATAAGGCATTCAATGAAGACCATACACCTTTTTGGTCGCCCTTCTCTGGACCGCCTCCATCCTGTCTCTGTCCCTTCGGAGGTACGGTCTCCAGAACTGAGCACTGTATTCCAGATGAGGCCTCACCAAGGACCTGTACAAGGGGATAATCACTTCCCTTTTCTTACTCGATTATTCCTCTCTATGCAGCCCAGCATTCTTCTGGCTTTAGCTATCGCCTTGCCACATTGTTTCGCCAACTTCAGATCGTTAGACACTATGACCCCAAGGTCTCTCTCCTGCTTGTGCACATCAGCCCTTCACACCCCATCGAATACAGTTCTTTTGGATTTCCACACCCCATATGCATGACTCCTCATGTCTTGGCATTGAATCTCAGCTGCCATATCTTCGACCACTCTTCCAGCTTCCTTAAATCCCGTCTCATTCTCTCGACTCCTTCCGGCGTGTCCATTCTGTTGGAGATCTTAGTGTCATCCGCAAAAAGACAAACCTTACCTTCTATCCCGTCCGCAATGTCGCTCACAAAGATATTTAACAGGACCGCTCCCAACACTGATCCTTGCGGCACTCCGCTTAACACCACTCTCTCTTCAGAGTAAGTTCCATTTACCATCACACATTGTCTTCTGTCCGTCAACCAGTTTGCAATCCAGGCCACCACCTTGGCACTCACTCCTAAGCTTCTCATTTTATTCACCAGCCTCCTGTGCGGGACCATATCAAAAGCTTTGCTAAAATCCAAGTAGATGACATCGAGCGCTCTTATTCGATCCAATTCCTTAGTCACCCAGTCAAAAAAAATCGATCATGTTTGTCTGACAGGACCTTCCCTTGGTGAAACCATGCTGCCTCTGGTCCATCAATTCTGTTGCTTGTAGATAATTCACAATTCTTTCCTTCAGCAGCGACTCCAATACCTTTCCCACCACCGAGGTGAGGCTAACCGGACTGTAGTTTCCAGCCTCCTGTCTGCTCCCGCTCTTGTGAAGCGGGTCCACCGTCGCTCTTCTCCAGTCACTCGGCACCAGTCCCGTTTCCAGGGAGCTATTGAACAGGTCACACAGCGGAGCCGCCAGCACATCTCCGAGCTCCCTCAGTATCCTGGTATGAAGCAATGCCCAAGGTCGGTACAAGGGTGTTAGGCATCCTAGGCAAACCTTACAGCCTTGCACCTCCATCCCACCTTGTCACATCCTCCCTACACACAATTAAAAATTATACATTTATAAGAACAAATTTTACATGAAAAAGGATATTCAAAGTATAGTCTTCTAAGATAAAATATCACTTACAATATGTATATTATATTTACATACACTGCTGTGGTTTCAACTAGAAAACCCTGCAAAAAAGCAAAATAGACACTTGGAACCCATATGGTATTAGGCCTACTGTAACACACCATGGGCTTGGCCCTCTGAAAGTCACAAGAAAACAGAATTACAATACAATAACATTTCTATATCAAAACAGCACTAACTGCCAGCACTCAAGCAACAAAAACCCTATCTATGAAAAGGAAAGCAATGCAGACATTATAATAGGGGGTGTATTGGTGTTTTAGGGCCTATTAGGAAAACATAACAAGCCAAGCTGCTATAGATCTCTACATTGAAACTATACACTAGTAGAATACCTCACCTCTGTTACACATGCAGAACAAAGACAAACCCTCACCAAATACAGAATAAAGTGACCATAAAATATAAATGGAAAAGTGCAGACAAAAACTGAACTGGAAATCGCAAGAAGCCAGAATCTGTATGCAGTGCAATAATGGAAAAAAATAAGCATTAGCATTCCTCATAAAACAATAAAATCAAGAAATATAAATTTCATCAATAGTAGTAATACCACATAAAGAGTATAATTCAAAACCGCTAACAAATAGAATAACAACTAATAATTCAGAAAATATTTATATAAGTTTTTAACACCAATAAAATATTTCAAAACAGACACATCAAATAATACCCAGTAATTAAAACACAAGGATTTTTAAAAATCCCCTGCTTTCCATACCTGAGAACTTTTGATTTCGAGATGCACTGAGATTGTCATGGATTAGCAGGAAGAGAGGACAGAGGTTTGTTGCACACAAGTGTTTTGTTCTATCACACACACATGCTCTCTCTCACACACATATACACATGAACACAAACGAATATGCGCTCTCTCACTCTCACACACACACGTATGCTCTCACTCTCAGACCCACACTCTCACACGTACACATGCACAAACATGCTCTCATTCTCTCAAACGCACACATGCCTTTATTCACTTACGGGTCGATACAGTAAGGACGCGTTAGAGTGCGGCAGTGCTGGGCGCACCCTCGTTTGCCCCATGCACTGTTCTGATCACATACCGCTCGATACTCTATTGAAATGGCATGCAAATGCAAGCCGTGTCTGCGAAGCGTTAGGGGAAGCGTTAGGCCCGCGCAACTGATTTTACTGTATAGGCGCTTAATACAGCGCCTATACAGTATCCTGGGTGCGCTGGTACCTGTCATTTCAAATGACAGGTACCAGCGCCTGGGCTACAGAAGGAACCCGCAGTCTGTCACGTCACGACCATCCCTGTGCTTTCATTGGCATGAGTGCCCGTCAATTTGGGCGCTCATGCCAATGAAAGCACAGGGACGGCCGAGACGTCACGCCCGCCCGTCCCAGTGCTTTCATTGGCTTGAGCGCCCGTCAATTTGGACGCTCAAGCCCATGAAAGTTCGCTTCGCTTCCAAGGCCGTAACTCAGCAGTCTTTTTTTGGGGGGTAGCTTTCAGCCAGAAGTCGAGCTGGAGTACCTGCGGGAACATCGTCGAGAGCCAGGAGAACCGGGACCGGGGGGGGCCGCTGCAAGCCGCTTTCGCCGCTGGCTGCCCCCTCCGGAGGACGGCAGAGAAGGTTGAAGGGGCTGAAAGCAACAAAAAGTAAGTTGATAACATGTCAAGTAGCTTCGGGAGGAGGGGTTTTTAGGTTTCTTTTTGGGGGAAAGTTGCTGTCTACCCTTACCCCTGCCTCTAACGCAGGGGTAGGGGTAGGGGGTAAATTAGCAGGTTAAACGCGCGGCTAAACTCCAGGTTAAAAAGGCGATAGTCAGGGCGCGCGTTACTGTATGGGAGGGAATAGCTAATTCGATGGTTTACATCTAATATATATGCCGCGTGCGGGTTACCCGGTGATTTAAAGAGGCGGTGAGGATGGGTTAAAGGGGATAGTGTATCGCAGGAAGGGCTAACGCGGCCGGAAAGTGAGTAGAAAGCGGGTTAGGAGCGGGGTAACCACAGCCCTACTTTACTGTATTGGCCTGACAGTTAGGTTCCTTGTCTCATTCATACACATAACCTTACACAGGCTCCCTCCCTCTCACACCATTGCTCTCTCCTACACTCACAATCCCGCTTCACCCCCACATACACACCCTCATACAAGCTCCCTCTCTCTCACACTCACATACACATTCCCTAATAAAGGCTCCCTCTCTCTCTCTGTCTGATACACCCCCTCATACAGACACTCTGTTTCTTGCACATACATCCCCTTCACACAGGTTCCCTTTCTCATACACACACGCATATGCACTCTCACTCTCTCACACAGGCTCCCCTCTCTCTATCTCATACACCCACACAGAAGAGCCGCTTGCAGCCTGCCTAGTCTGCTTCTCTTGGCCACGAGCAGGATGGGTGTTGCTCGCAGTTGCCGAATAGTGTCTCTGCCACAAATGAGATGAGCCCCACTCGTGGACCACGGAGTCTCTACTCCTCTTGGCTGTGAGTGGGATGGCTCCACTCGCGGCACCACATGCCTGCTCTATGCTGCCCCCTACTGGATGGCACCCTATTTCTTTTAGAATTGCATTGTCCATCTGTTTGTTTTGTCCAGGCAGATAGATGGTAGTATACCCCAACCACTATACTCTTCCTCCATCACACATGGAACTTCCACCCATAGAGATTATACAGTACATTTAGTCTCCTCAAGGATCTTTCTCCTGTTATATTCTATGCTATACCTAACATAAAGCACCACCTGTCTAGCAAATTGATCCACCCTACCATTGCGATATAATTTGTACCCTAGTATAGCAGTTTCCCATTGGTTATTCTTCTTCCATCTGGTTTCTGAGATGTCAGTTATGTCTACCTCTTCATTTAGTGCTATTATTCTAACTCTTCCATCTTACTTTTTAGATTTTTGGCATTAGCGTACCGACATTTCAAGGTTTGTTTATTTGTAAATATAACTTTCTTAGTAGATGACAGGGATAATTTTGAATCTTTTAATTTTGTTTTTTACTTATGGTCTATGGTAGCTTTTACTGGAACCTCTCTATCAGGATGCCCTAATTCCCTGCTGTTTTAGTATCATTGAAAATGCCTGCCTTCGAACTATGCGCTGCTGAATGACTATCTGCTTTTCCCGTGTTCTAGTTTAAAAGCTGCTTCTATCTCCTTTTTAAAGGTTAGTGCCACCAGCCTGGTTCTACTCTGGTTAAGGTGGAGCCCATCCTTTCAGAATAGGCTTCCCGCTTCCCCAAAATGTTGCCCAGTTACCCAACAGAACTAAAGCCCTCTTCCCTGCACGATCATTTCATTCACGTATTGAGGCTGCCTCTGGGTTCCTGCGAGTGGAACAGGGAGCATTTCAGAGAATGCTATCCTGGAGGTTTTGGATTTCAACTTTCTCCCTAAAAGCCTAAATTTTGGTTTCCAGAACCTCCTTCTCACATCTTCCTATGTTGGTGCTCATCCACAGCACTGTCTAAAATCCTATCTAAGTGATTGTACGGTCCATCACCTTTGTACCAGGCAAGCAAGTTATCAAGTGATCCTTACATCCACTAGCCATCCAGATATCTACATTCCTAATGATCAAATTGCCAGCTATGATGGCCGTCCTAACCTTTCCCTCCTGAACACAAGCCCTTGGAGACCTATCCTTTGGTGCATGAGGATTATACAGGGGTAGCCAACTCTGGTCCTCAAGAGCCACAAACAGGTCAGGTTTTCAGGATATCAGCAATGAATAAGCATGAGATTGCAAATCTATCTCATGTATGTTTATGCTGTTTGTGGTTCTCAAGGATTGGATTTGGCCACCCCTGGGATAATTCATCATCTGAAGAGCAGGTCCTAGTTTCAGGATTCCTTCCTGCTACTCCATCCATGTGACCTTGCTCCTCCAAGGCCTCACAGGTGCTACTAGACTGGAGTTAGGACTTGGCTACTATGTCCCTAAAGGTCTCCTCTATATGACTCTCTGTCTGCCTCAGCTCCTCCAGAGATTGGTCTCATTCTCTGAGAGCCAGGAGCATTTTGCACAGTGTGCGCACACAGAACCTCTCACCAACTGTGTGCTTCATTAAGAAGAAAAGGTAAGTAATTCTAAGTTTGTTTGCCTGAATAGGAAGGAAGGAAAGATAGGTAATTCTTAAGTGTGTCTGTCTGTCTTTCCTTCCCATCCATGCCTAAGCAGATTCTTTGATTTGTAGACTGTCATCCCATTTAAAAGGACAAGAGACATTTTCACACCAAAAATCAATCATGGATTTATCTAAAACAAGAGAGTGATCTAGCACTTATTAGATTAATAATTGACTCCTTGCAGGCCTTTGCCAAATTAACATTAAATACACCACATAATGGCCTGACACTGACTTCTACTACTAATGTTACTGCTTCTAGTGCCTGAAGAGTACTGATTTTTGAGACATATGTGACACTAGGTGAAGTTTGTGAATCACAGTTTGGGAAAACCTGCTTTAGTATGACTTGCTAAAATAGAGAGGGTTGTAAAGAATAGTGAAAGCATGGATTCACCAGGGGAAGATCCTATCAGAAAAATCTGATTTTGTTTTTTGATTGGGTAGCTAGAGTATTGGATCAAGAAAGGGTCTTTTATGTGATTTACTTGGATTTCAGCAATGCTTTTGATATAGGCCCGCATAGGAGGCTTGTGAATAAAATGAGAAGCTTGGGACTCAGTGCCAAAGTGGTGCAATAGATTACAAACTGGTTAACTGACAGGAGACCATGTAATGGTAAATGGAAACCTACTCTGAAGGGAGAATGGTGATAAGTGGAGTGCCACAAGGATTGATTTTGGGACCAGTTCTGTTCAATATCTTTGTGGACAACATTGTGGAAGGGATAGAAGGTAAAGTTGGTCTATTTGCAGATGATACAAAGATTTGCAACAAAGTGGACACTCCTGAAGGAGTAGAGAGAATGAAATGTGTTTTAAGAAAGTTTGAAGAATGGTTGAAGTTTTGACAGCTGGGAATTCAGTGCCAAGAAGTGCAGAGTCATGCATCGGGGTGAAGTAATCCAAAAGAGCTGTATGTGATGGGTGAAAGACTAATATGCACATACTGGGAGAGTGACCTTGGAGTGATAGTATCCAGCGATCTGAAGGTAGTGAAGCAATGTGACAAAGTGATAGCTAAAAACCCGAAGAATGCTGGGTGTATAGAGAGAGGAATAACCAGTAAGAAACAGGAGGTGATAATGCCCTTGTACAAGTCCTTGGTGAGGCCTCACCTGGAATACTCTGATCAGTTCTGGAGACTCTGTCAATCAGGATAGAGACAGGACAGATTTGATCTAGAGAAGGGCGACTAAAATGGTGTGGGGTCTGTATCGAAAGACTTATTGAGAGAGGCTGAAGGATCTAAATATGTATACCCTGGAAAGGAGGAGGTGCTGGGGAGATTTGATACAGATCTTCAGATACTTGAAAGGTTTTAATGATACACGATCTTCAAACCTTTTTCCATTAGAAAGCAGACAGTAGAACTAGGGGTCACGAAATGAAACTCCAAGGGGGACGACTCAGAACCAACATCAGAAAATATTTCTTCAGGATAGGTGGTGGATGCCTGGTAGAGGTGGTGAAGCCGAAAAGAGTAAATGAATTAAAAAATATTTGGGATAAACACTGTGGATCCCTAAAGGCTAGAGGTGGAAATGAAGGAAGGGTGCATGGGGGTAACCTGCAGGAGCAGCTTCTTTCCCTAACAGAAGGTATGGGGTTTACTATCCTTAACCAATTAGCTTTCATGATTCTGATGCGATTGCGACATCATTCTCCACTTCAGCGGTGGAGAGAAAAAAGGGGCATAGGATTCAGACGACAGCCAAAACTGGGCCCTGTCTTTTATAGTCTGGGGTACTAATACGCAGACATTAGGGAAAAAGTACATACAGGACTGCTTCTATAGTCAAGTCCAAAAGCAATGCACAGTCAAGCAGCAATGTCTGAATTATCAAGAAGGCTGCTCGCCTCTTAAAAAAAAAAAAGAAAAGAAAAAAAAAAATGTTAGCATCTATTTTGTTATGGGTTTCACGGTGCTTGGTTTTGATTATCAATATTACTACCTTTGACATAAGGCTTGGGGTTAACCTGCATGGAGCGGCAGTTACTGCCATAAGAAACTTGCTGGGCCGCCTGGATGGACCACCTGGTCTTTTTCTGCCATCGTTACCTTGTTACTATGTTAAAGGACTTTAGTTTATTTTACAGTTTTTAGTTTAGTTTACAGTAGCTGTATATATTGTACACTGTACATATTGTATATTTGTATATAATTAACCTCTTCTATCTCTCTTTAATTCCTCCACCCCAGTTCAACAGCCCTTGTTAATTGTAACTGCATCTCTTCATCACGTTTATTTATGTTCGTTGTTGTATTCATCGCACCCCTGTTTTTTATGTAAACCGACATGATGTGAATTTTTTCATGAATGCCGGTATAAAAAAACCTTAAATAAATAGTTTATGCATCCCTAATCCCTTAGCAACCTAAATTAACAATGAACACAACAATAATATGATTGGGGCAGCAATCCAGCAGTGAGATGGGGGGCCTTCCAGTCTTTGCACCGAGTGCCACATATATGATTATCCAAAGATTAGCTTACCCCCACAATCTGTCTCCCCCCCCCAAACTTTTAAGTCCCAAAATTACCCAGTAAAGTGATACTCACCAATCCTCTTTAGCCCCTAGCAAAATCTTTTCCTCTCAATGTTTCCTCCCTTGCTTATTCACCCACCCAGTAGCTTCTCTCTCTATCTCCCCCCGTACCCTGTCTTACCGTTCCCTCCCATATCTACCCAGTATTAATTTTTTTTGTATTAAAATGTTTTTATTGGATATTGTGCATAAGAAATATAATCCTTAAAAGCAACAATAAACAAGCATCCAAAAAGTTTGTTCAGAACATAGAAACATAGAAATGACGGCAGAAGAAGACCAAACGGCCCATCCAGTCTGCCCAGCAAGCTTCACACATTTTTTCTCTCATACTTATCTGTTTCTCTTAGCTCTTGGTTCTAACAACTCCCAACCCCTCCCTTTATCCCATACAATATGCAAGAAAGTCATATCAAATAAAATAGAATAAAATAATACTGATCAAAAATGGCCATGTGAACATAAATAGATTGATATTCAAAAGCATAGCTAAAAAGGAGAAGAACTGCTCAGGCACAATAACACATTGCGTAGTGCACCAAAAGGATTTCAACAGAACTCAACAAGATTTGACCAGGGGAGTACAAAATATAAGATAAGATAAGCAGAAAGCATAAATGAAGAGTAAAAGGAAAGGAATAGATATCTGAGTGCTAACTGTCTTTCCCCTGCAATCATCTCCATTGCACAAAGGGCCCCATATATCCCTGAAGGCTCTAAGACCATTATGTTGCAGTGCTGTAATATGTGATAAATGATAATGTTTATGTAAACGACAAACTATACTTTAGAAAGAGGGACGATCAGGGCTCTTCCATAGCCGGCCAATTTCGCACCTAGTTGCTATAAAAATCTGCTGGCATAAGCGGTGTTGAGACTTTGGAGACCCCAGCCACTGGTATCCCCAGCAAAACGTGCCTAGCACTGAAATGGTTATCAATTTCCAACATTGTAGATGTCCAATCAATAATTCTGTACCAAAAGGGCTGAATTAACGGGCATTCCCACCATATGTAGATATAAATACCTATATGCCCACAATTTCTCCAGCACAGATTGCTCACCGCTGGAAACAAGTAATTTTAATGGCGTAAGATGCCAGTGAAACATCTTATAGCAATTTTCTTGAAGGTTAGCCGATACTGAACGTTTATTGGCCTTAGAATAGATGTCATCCCATATATCTGTCTCTTAACGCTTCCCCCCAAATCCAACTCCCAGGCCTTAAGGTGTGGAAATTTTTCATCTTTGCAATAACTGAGAATATCATACACCTTGGATACTAGGCCCTTTAACTCATCCGCTTGTTCACAAAAATTTTCGAACATTGATTTACCCTGTCTAATGGCCAAGATCTTCTGTTGCCTATGGAGAAGATGTCTGACGTGCATATTCCAAAAAATGTAGAGAGGTCATATGGTAGCAAGAAATTATGGAATTAACTGATATAACCTCACTACCCTCTATCAAGTGACAAAACTTGTATGTGCCATGGGATTTCCAGCCTGAAAAGGCATGTATAGGCCTACAGATGGGGAAGGCCGTGTTGTGAAATAAATGGGAAAGAGAAAAATAAGAAGCACTACCCACAGCCCTATGTCTCCACTGTTTCCAGACTTGCATAGTAGCTAAGGAAATAGGCAAAGTGCGCAAGGGACATCAAGCAGAACAAGGCTGCCAGGGAAGAGCTGCCAAGGGCAATAGACCCACATGCTCTGCTCCAGTAGCATCCCTTGTTTACGCTCTGCAAAGCGGTGCTGCAGCAAAATACCAAGAAAGGGTGGGTATGTCCAAGCTACCTCTTCTCTGAGGCTGATATAGAATCGCCGTAGCTGCAAGTGGCGGGCGTCTTTTCTCCAAATAAAATACAAAATTTTTTTTTGCCACAGACGTAGAAGGGCATTAGGCATGGGGAGAGTGTTAAATAGAGAAACTTGGGCAAAATATTCATCTTAATAATAGCTATACAGCCTAGCCAAGAAAAGCAATGGGGCAGATTTTAAGAGCCCTGCTCGCCTAAATCCGCCCAAATCCGGGCGGATTTAGGCGAGCAGGGCCCTGTGCGCCGGTGCGCCTATTTTACATAGGCCTACCGGCGCGCGCAGAGCCCCGGGACTCGCGTAAGTCCCGGGGTTTTCTGAGGGGGCGTGTCAGGGGCGTGTCCAATCCACGCAGCGTTTTCGGGGTGTGTCGGGAGCGTTTCGGGGGTGGGCCCGGGGGCGTGGTTATGGCCCAGGGCGGTCCGGGGGCGGGGCCGCGCCCTCCGGACCCGCCCCCAGGTCGCGTCCCGGCGCGCGGGGATTTACGTCGCCCTCCGGGAGGCGTAAATCCCCCGACAAAGGTAAGGGGGGGGGGTTTAGACAGGGCCGGGCGGGTGGGTTAGGTAGAGGAAGGGAGGGGAAGGTGAGGGGAGGGCGTTAGAGAATTCCCTCCGAGGCCGCTCCGATTTCGGAGCGGCCTCGGAGGGAACGGGGGTAGGCTGCGCGGCTCGGCGCGCGCCGGCTATACGGAATCGATAGCCTTGCGCGCGCTGATCCAGGATTGTAGCGGATACGCGCGTATCTACTAAAATCCCGCGTACTTTTGCTTGCGCCTGATGCGCCAGCAAAAGTACGCCAATTCGCGCGGTTTGAAAATCTACCCCAATCTGTTTTACCTGTCCAAATCCCTGCACACCGCCTTTATTAATGGTGTATAGTTCAAATCATATAAGTCATCTATATGATATGAAAACCTAGGCACTTCAGGGATGCTTTTGCCCATTGAAAGGGAAAGATGCTAAGATTAGACTGGGTAATTGTGTCTAAATTGATATTCCAAAATTCTGATTTATCCAAATTGACTTTAAACCCCAAAACCCTGCTAATGCATTGTAATTCTGATATAACTCCAGGTAGCAAAAAAGAGGGATCAGATATAGTGAAAAGGATGTCATCAGCAAACAATAATGACTGCCAACCTCTAACCCCTAATCCGGTGGGATAATCGAATTCGAGTGGTGAAGGGTTCCAAAAAAAGGGGCAAATAGTCTGGTTCCAAAGCCTATTGCAAAACATCCTCCATACCCTCCGTTCACTTTTACCCTCGCTTCAGGAGCGTCATATAATTTTTCAACCCAGTGTAAGAAGGAGGGACCAAACTGCATTTCCCAAAGAGTTTTGAATAAAAAAGGCCAATGTACCATTTCAAATGCCCTTTCGGCATCGATAGACAATAACACAGTTGGTACCTTCTCCCTATGAACCCACCAGAGCAAGTCCACAATCTTTCGCACGTCATCTGCTGTTGATCAGTGTGGAATAAAACCCACTTGGTCATAATGTACTATGTGGTAGAATCTTATTTAAGTGCTCTGCCAAAACTTTAGCTAAAATTTTGAGATCCAAATTAATTAAAGAAAATGGCTGACAAGATCCACACAAAGTAGGATTTCTCCTGGGTTTTGCCAGAACTGAAATACCTGGAACATTGGAGTTAGCTGCTAATGATCCTCCCTCCCTCAGATCATTAAACATATCAGTCAGGGGAGTCCCTAACCACTGGGAGAGTTTCTAATTGTATACACTAGTCAGTCCATCTAAGCCTAAGGATTTGCCCACTTTCAGTATCTTAATATTAATAACCTGAACAACTTCAGGCATGCTAATGAGGCTATCTAAAAGATTTTGTTGCTCTGGGGTATTGAGAGAAGATATTCATCAATGTTAATATCCAGTATAGAGAGATCGGCGCTGTAAAGAGTTTTATAAAACTCTGAAAAGCAATCCTGAATGTTTCTAAATCTCGTGACCATCTTTCCCTGGGCATTTTTAATTTTGGAAATAGAATTTCTAAATTGTAAGGCCTTCAAACGCTGCGCTAGGTATCGGCTAGCCTTATCCCGCCCCCCCCCCCCCCCCGAAATGCTCCTGTTTTATCAGATCAAGTTGGTGAGCAATATTAGCATTATCCTATAGCTGTAATTTAGATCGAATTGAGGATAATTTATGTAACACTGATCTGGATTGTGTATGCATGTGCTTCCTAGAAAGCCACCCTAATTCTGCTAAGCGAACGTTTAGAATTTTGAGATGAGAAGAGATAACGTTTAGAATTTTGTTTGATATTAGAAAACCCCTTGCCACCGCTTTAGAACATTCCCAAATTACGAGTTCAGATGTAGAAGAGGAAGCATGTAGAAGAAAATTCTCCCACATTCTTTGGCACACAGTTTCAACAAAAGCATTGTCCCTCAGTAAATTTTCGTTAAGGTGCCAGAAGCGCTGATCACAATACAAATCATAAGAACATGCCATACTGGGTCAGACCAAGGGTCCATCAAGCCCAGCATCCTGTTTCCAACAGTGGCCAATCCAGGCCATAACCTGGCAAGAACCCAAAAACTAAGTCTATTCCATGTTACTATTGCTAGTAATAGCAGTGGGTATTTTCTAAGTCAACTTAATTAATAGCAGGTAATGGACTTCTCCTCCAAGAACTTATCCAATCCTTTTTTAAACACAGCTATACTAACTGCACTAACCATATCCTCTGGCAACAAATTCCAGAGCTTAATTGTGCGTTGTACATTGTGTAACTATAGCAAGGGTTATTTTTCCCTATATGCATCACCTTGCACTTATCCACATTAAATTTCATCAGCCATTTTGATGCCCAATTTTCCAGTCTCACAAGGTCTTCCTGCAATTTATCACAATCTGCTTGTGATTTAACTACTCTGAACAATTTTGTATCATCTGCAAATTTGATTATCTCACTCGTTGTATTTCTTTCCAGATCATTTATAAATATATTGAAAAGTAAGGGTCCCAATACAGATCCCTGAGGCACTCCACTGCCACTCCTTTCCACTGAGAAAATTGTCCATTTAATCCTACTTTCTGTTTCCTGTCTTTTAGCCAGTTTGCAATCCACGAAAGGACATCGCCACCTATCCCATGACATTTTTACTTTTCCTAGAAGCCTCTCATGAGGAACTTTGTCAAACGCCTTCTGAAAATCCAAGTATACTACTCTACTGGTTCACCTTTATCCACATGTTTATTAACTCCTTCAAAAAAGTGAAGCAGATTTGTGAGGCAAGACTTGCCTTGGGTAAAGCCATGCTGACTTTGTCCCATTAAACCATGTCTTTCTATATGTTCTGTGATTTTGATGTTTAGAACACTTTCCACTATTTTTCCTGGCACTGAAGTCGGCTAACCGGTCTGTAGTTTCCTGGATCGCCCCTGGAGCCCTTTTAAATATTGGGGTTACATTAGCTATTCTCCAGTCTTCAGGTACAATGGATGATTTTAATGATAGGTTACAAATTTTTACTAATAGGTCTGAAATTTCATTTTTTAGTTCCTTCAGAACTCTGGGGTGTATACCATCCGGTCCAGGTGATTTACTACTCTTCAGTTTGTCAATCAAGTCTACCACATCTTCTAGGTTCACCGTGATTTGATTCAGTCCATCTGAATCATTACCCATGAAAACCTTCTCCAGTACGGGTACCTCCCCAACATCCTCTTCAGTAAACACCGAAGCAAAGAAATCATTTAATCTTTCCGCGATGGCCTTATCTTCTCTAAGTGCCCCTTTAACCCCTCGATCATCTAACTGACTCCTTCACAGGCTTTCTGCTTCGAATATATTTTAAAACGTTTTTACTGTGAGTTTTTGCCTCTACAGCCAACTTCTTTTCAAATTCTCTCTTAGCCTGTCTTATCAATGTCTTACATTTAACTTGCCAACATTTATGCATTATCCTATTTTCTTCTGTTGGATCCTTCTTCCAATTTTTGAATGAAGATCTTTTGGCTAAAATAGCTTCTTTCACCTCCCCTTTTAACCATGCCGGTAATCGTTTTGCCGCCTTTCCACCTTTCTTAATGTGTGGAATACATCTGGATTGTACTTCCAGAATGGTATTTTTTGACAATGACCACGCCTCTTGCATATTTTTTACTTTTGTAGCTGCTTCTTTCATTTTTTTTTCTAACAATTTTTCTCATTTTATCAGTTTCCCTTTTGAAAGTTTAGCATGAGAGCTGTGGATTTGCATACTGTTCCTCTTCGAGTCATTATATCAAATTTGATCATATTATGATCACTATTGCCAAGTGGCCCCACCACTGTTACCTCTCTCACCAAGTCCTGTGCTCCACTGAGAATTAGATCTAAAATTGCTCCCTCTCTCGTCGGTTCCTGAACCAATTGCTCCATAAAGCTATCATTTATTCCATCCAGGAACATTATCTCTCTAGCGTGTCCCGATGATACATTTACCCAGTCAATATTGGGGTAATTGAAGTCTATAATAAAGGAACAGTTAATTGCTTAAGTGCAACGAGCTACACTTGTCTCCACACCAAAACGTTGCAAACTACAAATTTCCTGGCGTGTAGCCAGATGGACTCAGGACAAATGGGATAGTATCCGCGTGCTAGCAGTTGGAGACGGATCTGACGTCAGCACGGGGGCGTGTATATATCCCCACAGGAAGCGCAGCTGTTCAGTAATTTCCGTCTCCAAAGCAGTTTGGAGTGCCTGCACGCTGGTTCAGCGTGCTTTCCAAGACTACTTTCATTTTTGTTTTCTTCTCTTCTAGATTCTACTTTACCTTTCTTCAACACCTTTTTGAGCCCCGCGCTCCTCAGGGGCCGTTCTGGCCGTGCCCCCCAGTTGAGCTTCCCGGGGTGACTGCCGTGGTCCCCCGGAGGTGTAAGTCCTCGGTCCCGCCGAGGCCCTCGCTCCCGGCGTGGACGAGGTGGCGGGTGCAGTGCCTCAACCGCGGCGGTGAAAGGTATCGGCCCTTTCCACTCGCAGCCGGAGACCGCCTGTGATCCTGCCCGGCAGCGCTGAAGATTTGGTGCGGCGTACGTCTCTTCACCCAGGTCTCCGCTATCTCGAGGACCGGCGGCGTGGCAAGCCGTGGAGGACGCCATTTGTGGCCTTACTCAGGTATTCCGCGCCTGTAATGGGCGCGGCTTTCTTTCCTCCTTGTTCTTGCTTATGGGCTGCCACTGTGAGTATGTACCGCATATTGCTGCTGTCTGTCTGCCATTAGGTGTATCTTGCTACCTGCTTAGTGTTGTGCGCTTCAGGTAGCGGCGGCGGCCGCACACTGTTGCTATTGTGTGCCTGTTCTACTCAGCGCCTCTTGCTGCCACAGCCTGTTGCTATTGTGCGCCTGTTATTTTCGGCGCCTATTGCTGTCGCATACTCTTGCTATTGTGCGCCTGTTTCTACTCAGCGCCTATTGCTGCCGCTTACTGTTGCTATTGTGCGCTTGTTTTGCTCAGCGCCTATTGCTGCCGCTTACTATTGCTATTGTGCGCTTGTTTTGCTCAGCGCCTATTGCTGCCGCTTGCCTTTGCTATTGTGCGCTTGCTCTATTCAGCGCCTATTGCTGCCGCATCCTATTGCTATTGTGCGCCTGTTCTAGCCTGCGCCTATTGCTGCCGCATACGAAGCGCACGCTTGCTATATTTTGCTCATGGATCAGCTCGCAGCCGCGCCGCCACTTGCCCTAGACGTTTCAGCTCTGGGCCTCTGCTCCGCATGCCACCTTCGTGCCACGCGCGGTACTGACCCCGACTCCCTGTGTACCCAATGTGCGGCGGCCGGGGGACCCTCCGGCCAGGACCAATCTCAGCTGCAGTTTTTTGACAGTTCACCTGCGGCTACCCCGGATTTGGGAGGCAGTCTCGACCGCTCGGGAATCCCGGGGGATCTGGTCCCCCGGCGTTTTGAGGCTGCTTCCATTTCCTGGGTGGATCTTTTTCAGGGAATTCATGCCTTTGTCCAGATGCAGACGGCTTCGCGTCCTGCCCCTACGGTCCTTGCTGCGCCTGCTCTTCCGGCGGTTGCTGCGGTTCCTGCGGTGGCGGCGTCTCCGGCGCATGCTGCGGCTGCCGCCATGATGGCAGCCTCTAGGGATCCTGTTCCGGGACCCTCGCAGCCTTCTCGGGAGCGGGACCTCCCGCTATTGGACAGTCCCGATCACTCGGACCAGGAGGTTTCACCGGACGAGTCTGAACTCCCGGACGAGGGGGACCTCCCCCCGGGGATTGCGCCATATAGGACTATGCGGCGTTTTTTCCCTAAGGAGGACCTCTCGGACCTCGTATCTCAGTGTCTGGCGGAGTTGGAGATCACTGGACCCAGTGCTTCGATTCCTTCTGCGCAGAACCCCCTGCTGGAAGGTCTTCGTCCTACAGCCCGCCATTTTCCTTTCTTGCAGGCAGCTCAGCAACTCATTGATTTGGAATGGGCGGCACCGGCGGCCTCATTTCAAGGGGGCCGGGCCCTGAAAGGCATGTACCCATTGGCACCGGCTCTCCAGGACCTCCTGGCATGCCCTCAGGTGGACGCCTTAATTAGCGCTGTGGTCAAGCGCACTACCATTCCTGTGGAAGGGGGTTTGGCCCTCAGGGAGCCCCAGGACAGGCGGATGGACGCCATTCTGAAGCAAAATTTTGAGGGTGGCGGCTCTTTCTTTGAGGATTGCGGCCTGTTGCACGGTGGTCACTCGTGCCTGCTTGTCTCAGGTCCGGAACAACGCTCCGGCGGCTGACATGGAGCCCGCTCTTTCCTTCCTCACCGATGCCGCATCGGATTTGGTTCGAACCATGGCTAAGGGGATCTCGTCTTCCGTGGCCGCCAGGAGACACCTATGGATCCAGCCATGGTCCGCTGATACACCTTCAAAGTCTCGCCTCACCAAATTGCCTTTTCAGGGCTCATTTCTGTTTGGCAGTGACCTTGATAAGCTTGTCGCTTCCTGGGGTGCCTCTCCTGTGCCTCGCCTACCAGAAGACCGGTCCAGGAGGGGACAGCGCTCCGGTCCCCGGCCCTCCAGGGGCAGGGGTTCACAGCGATTTGTTCCATATAGAGGGCGCTACCAGACGCCGCGTCCTCCGGCCAGGAATCAGTCCTTTCGGTCCAGGCTGCGCAGACGGGGGAACGGGCCGGGCGGGGGTCCCGGTCGCATCCCACAATGAGAATTTGCCGATTCATCTGGGGGACGAAGCCATAGGGGGCAGGTTGACCCTCTTCTACCCCAGATGGGTCGAGATCACGTCGGACCAGTGGGTCCTCGCAGTTATCCGAGAGGGGTATTATCTGGACTTTCATCATCTTCCTCCGGACAAGTTTGTGGAGTCTTCATGTTCCCCGCTCAAGAAGGCAGCATTGGAGGCCACCCTGACGAGGCTCCTGACCTTGAACGCCATCCTCCCAGTGCCTGCCTGGGAAGTGAATTCTGGACACTATTCCATTTATTTCATAGTACCCAAGAAAGGGGGCACTTTTCGGCCTGTGCTGGACCTCAAATCCCTCAATCGGTACTTACGGGTGTCGAGGTTTCGCATGGAAACTCTGCGCTCCATCAAGGCCGCAGTCCAGCCCGGAGAGTTCCTCACGGCATTAGACCTGTCCGAAGCCTATCTTCATATTCCGATACATCCAGATCATCAGCGCTTCCTACGCTTCAAGGTTCTGGACCGCCACTTCCAGTTTCGAGCTCTCCCCTTCGGGTTGGCCACCTCCCCAAGGACATTCACCAAGGTGATCGTGGTTGTGGCGGCGGCGCTCAGGCGGGACGGGATCTTGGTCCATCCCTACCTAGACGACTGGTTAATCAGGGCGAAATCCCGAGTGGAGAGCCTGCGGACAACCGACAGGGTGATCGCCCTTCTGGAAAGCTTGGGCTGGGTCATCAACCTCAGCAAGAGCTGCCTACAGCCTTCCCAGTCCATAGAATATCTGGGGGTACGGTTCGACACTCGGGCGGACACGGTCAGTCTTACGACCAAGAGACAGTTGAAACTTCGGCAGCGTATCCAGTATCTGTTGGGAACCAGTCGGCCGTTAGCTTGGGATTCTCTGCAAGTTCTGGGTCTCATGGCCTCCACTCTGGACGTGGTGCCTTGGGCACGAGCCCATATGAGACCACTACAGCATTCCCTGCTCTCTCGCTGGAGCCCCCATCACCGAGCCTATTCCACGCACCTCCCTCTACCGGTCCATGTTCGGACCCAGCTGCGGTGGTGGTTGCGGTCCGACCACCTGAGCAGGGGGTCGCGGATGTCCTTGCCCACGTGGATCTTGCTCACCACGGATGCCAGCCTAAGCGGCTGGGGAGCACATTGCGAAGAACTCACCGCGCAAGGGCGCTGGAACAGGGAGGAGTCCACATGGAACATCAATCGCCTGGAAGCCCGGGCAGTCAGACTGGCCTGCCTTCGTTTCGCTCCACGGCTGCGGCACAGAGCTGTCAGAGTGATGTCCGACAACGCCACCACGGTGGCCTACATCAACCGTCAGGGCGGAACCAGAAGCCGACAGGTATCTCTAGAAATCGCCCCACTCATGGTTTGGGCAGAGGCGAATCTGCGGGACATCTCCGCCGTCCACATTGCCGGGAAGGACAATACCACAGCAGACTTCCTCAGCAGGGGACGCCTGAATCCAGGCGAGTGGCAGCTGTCCCCCACAGCTTTCCAGATGATTGTCGATCACTGGGGGATCCCGGCCATGGATTTACTGGCAGACAAGTCCAATGCTCAGGTACCCAGATACTTCAGCCGCAGACGCGACCCGTGCTCGCACGGCATCGATGCTCTGGTCCAGCCGTGGCCTCTGGGGACTCTTCTATATGCCTTTCCCCCGTGGCCTCTACTGGGTGCCCTCATCCACAGGATTCGGTCACACCAGGGCCTAGTTCTTCTGGTGGCCCCGGACTGGCCAAGAAGACCCTGGTACGCGGACCTCAGACGCCTGCTGGCAGGGGAGCCTCTCCCCCTGCCTCCTCTCCGGGACCTTCTACGTCAAGGTCCCATTCTGCACGAGGATCCGGCTCAGTTCTCTCTTACGGTCTGGCCATTGAGAGGGCTCGACTGAAGAATAAGGGTTACTCGGGGCCTGTGATTAATACACTCCTCCAGGCTCGCAAGTTTTCCACATCCCTCACCTACGTACGGATCTGGAGAATCTTTGAAGCATGGTGCGACTCTCATGGCACCAGTCCACATGCCGCCACTATTCCTATTGTGTTGGATTTCCTGCAGGATGGGCTTCAGAAGGGTCTCTCCCTCAGCTCCATCAAGGTTCAGGTAGCGGCGCTATCGTGCTATGGGCCCAGGAGAGGTGGCAAGACTATCGCCAAGCACCCTGATGTTTCTCGTTTCCTGCACGGCGTCAAGCATATTCGTCCGCCACTAAAGTGGCCTATACCCTTATGGAACCTTAATCTGGTTCTGGATTTCCTTGCGGGATCCACCTTCCGACCCCTTCGGGGCTTGTCTCTACGGTCTCTGACCCTGAAGTTGGTATTCCTGCTGGCCGTATGCTCCGCACGCCGCGTCTCTGAACTACAAGCGCTGTCCTGCCGTGATCCCTTTCTACGTATCACTTCGGAGTCTATCCATCTTCGGACGGTTCCCTCCTTTCTCCCTAAAGTGGTTTCACAATTTCATCTTAACCAAACCATATCCTTGCCTACCACGGTAGGTTTGAAGAAATCTGAAGAAGGCCGTTTATTACGCCATCTCGACATCGGCAGATTGCTGCCCAGGTATCTGACTATGACTCAAGACCTGCGGAAGACTGACCATCTGTTCGTCCTACACAGCGGGAAGAAGCAAGGTGAAGCGGCCTCTCGGCCCACCATTGCCCGCTGGATTAAAGACGTGGTCAGAGCCGCCTACGTGGCGGCTGGGAAGGCGCCGCCTCTACAGGTTAAGGCTCATTCTACCAGAGCCCAAGCGGCGTCTTGGGCTGAATCCCGGATGCTGTCACCGGCGGACATCTGTAAAGCGGCGACATGGTCCTCCCTCCATACCTTTTCTCGGTTCTACCGTCTGGATGTCCAGGCCAGGGAGGACTCGGCTTTTGCGAGGGCGGTACTGCATGGTCCTCAGGCAGCCTCCCGCCCAGGCGGGGTGTAAAGCTTTGGTACATCCCATTTGTCCTGAGTCCATCTGGCTACACGCCAGGAAATGTTGAGATTACTTACCTGGTAATCTTGTTTTCCTTAGTGTAGACAGATGGACTCAGCATCCCGCCCAGCTGCCTGTGTACATGGGTTTTCACTGATTCCAGGTAAGCCTTTGACTTTTGTTTTCCTAAGAGCGTACACTCTGCCTATATCCACGCCTTCCGGTTGGGAAGGCTGGCGGTCTCCAGCCACTGTCAATCGGTCAGGGGAGGCCTGTTTTCACTTTTTTCTTTACTTTTCATTGAGCGTCAGTACACACATCCATAACAGCTTTTGCAAGGAAGATTACTGAACAGCTGCGCTTCCTGTGGGGATATATACACGCCCCCGTGCTGACGTCAGATCCGTCTCCAACTGCTAGCACGCGGATACTATCCCATTTGTCCTGAGTCCATCTGTCTACACTAAGGAAAACAAGATTACCAGGTAAGTAATCTCAACATTTTTTTTCTTTTTTGTACATTTATTTATTTATTTAAAGCTGTGGGACCATCATAACACCCGCGGTTTGTTTGGCAGTAAGCCAGGCTCTCAACCACAATGGGTCTTGTTTAATCATTGGTCCGTTAAAGTCCTTGAAATACTATTTTATTGTTGAATTTAAACACATTTTTTTCTTTTTTTATATATTATAAAATTTTTATGAAGTGACGGTGTTTGATTAGGAAAGGACGGTATTTTCCTTACTTGTGCGGAGCACCGCCGCGCTTCCTTACTTGTCTGTAGCGCTACCGCGCTTTGTAGATCAAGTTGTTCAGGAGTTTCTTTTAAAGAAATGAAAATTTGTTTAAATTCAACAATAAAATAGTATTTCAAGGACTTTAACGGACTGATGATTAAACATGACCCGTTGTGGTTGAGAGCCTGGCTTACTGCCAAACAACAGCGGGTGTTATGATGGTCCCACAGTTTTAAATAAATAAATGCACAAAAAAGAAAAAAATTTGTAGCTTGCAACGTTTTGGTGTGGGGTAATTGAAGTCTCCCATTATTACCGCACTACCAATTTGGTTAGCTTCCCTAATTTCTCTTAGCATTTCACTGTCCGTCTCACCATCTTGACCAGGTGGACAGTAGTATACTCCTATCACTATAGTCTTCCCCGACACACAAGGGATTTCTACCCATAAAGATTCAATTTTGCATTTAGTCTCATGCAGGATGTTTATCCTGTTGGACTCTATGCCATCCCGGACAAAAAGCACCAACACCGCCTCCTGGGTGCTCCTCTCTGTCATTGCGATATAATTGTACCCTGGTATAGCACTGTCCCATTGGTTATCCTCCTTCCACCATGTCTCTGAGATACCAATTAAGTCTGTCATCATTCACTGCTATACATTCTAATTCTCCCATCTTATTTCTTAGACTTCTGGCATTAGCATACAAACATTTCAAAGTTTGTTTTTGTTTGTATTTTCATTCTGCTTTTTAATTGATAGGGATAAGTTAGAATTTTTTAGCTCAGGTGAGTTTTTAGTTACAGGCACCTGGACTACGTTTCTTATTATTGGAACCTCACTGTTGGGATGCCCTAATTCTAATGCATCATTAGTATCCTTTGAAGATACCTTTCTCCGAACCATGCGCTGCTGAGCGACTGTATGCTTTCCCCTTTGTTCTAGTTTTTAAAGGTTAGCACCAGCATTCTGGTTCCACCCTGGTTAAGGTGGAGCTCATCCCTTTGGAAGAGACTCCCCTTCCCCAAAAAGTTCCCAGTTCCTTACAAACTGAATCCCTCTTCCTTGCACCATAGTTTCATCTACGCATTGAGACTCCGGAGCTCTGACTGCCTCTGGTGACCTGCGCGTGGAACAGGGAGCATTTCAGAGAATGCTACCTTGGAGGTTCTGGATTTAAGCTTTCTACCTAAGAGTCTAAATTTGGCTTCCAGAACCTCCCTCCCCACATTTTCCTATGTCGTTGGTGCCCACATGTACCATGACAGCCGGCTCCTCCCAGCAATGTCTAAAAATCCTATCTAAGTGACGCGTGAGGTCCGCCACCCTTCGCACCAGGTAGGCATGTTACCAGGCGATCCTCACGCCCACCAGCCACCCAGCTATCTACATTCCTAATAATCGAATCACCAACTATGACGGCTGACCTAACCCTTCTCTCCTGGGCAGTAGGCCTTGGGGAGATATCCTCAGTGCGAAAGGACAATGCATCAGCTGGAGAGCAGGTCCTTGCTACAGGATCCTTTCCTGCTGCACCCCGTTGATGCTCTCCAATCATGAGACCTTCTTCCTCCAAGGCAGCACCAGGGCTGGCAGTCTGAAATTGGGACTTGGCTACTATGTCCCTGAAGGTCTCATCTATACCTCTCTGTCTGCCTCGGCTCCTCCAGAGATTGGACTCGTTCTCTGAGAGCCAGGAGCTCTTTGCGTCGCATGCACATGTACAACTTCTCACCAGTGGGTAAAAAATCATACATGTGACACGCTATGCAAAAGACTGGGAAGCCCCCCTCTTGCTGCTGGACTGCTGCCTTCATTTCAATTTTGATCAGTTCCTAATTAGTTTTTTAGGTTTCCTATGGGAGTAGGAATGTGTCTAACGTCCTTTAAATGTATTAGTGAATTCACTATTTATTTATTTATTTTGAATTCTTATATACCGACATTCCTGTAAAATATACAGATCCCACTGGTTTACAGTAAACAGAACTGTTGCGGGAGGGCGTTACATTAAACATTGAACATAAGAGCATAAGAACATTCGAAACATTCGGAGAAACGTTTGGGAGAAAACATTAAACATTGGAAGCAATAAACATTGAACATTAACTAAGAGCATCAGAGCATTCAAAAACGTTTGGAGAAATCAAAGGAACAATTGCAAACCAAAAGAAGCTTAATGCGGAATAACTAAAAGACTTCAGTACAGAAAACTAATGCGGAATAACTAAAAGACTTATCAGTACCGAATAATGGAAAATGAAACATTAGACATGATGCTTGGATTCAGGGGAGTAAGGGAGGGCATATGTGGGAATGAAGAGAGGGAGGAAGGGCTAGGGGGGGCAGGAGAAGGAGGAGGGAAAGAGCGGGCGGAAGTAACTGAGGAAGAAGACATCCCAAAGAGGCCAGGAGGCAGGGTAGAAAGAGTGGCGTGCTCAATTATTCTTTGAGCCTTAGTTCATGTCCTTCGAACGGCATCAGAGTGAGCCTTGGGTTTCCGGGAAAGCTTGACTGAAAAGCCACGTTTTTAAATGTTTCTTAAAGGTTGATGGCAAAGTTCTTGATGTACATCAGTGGCAGTGTTCCATAGAGTAGGGCCCTGCTGTTGATAAAGCTCGCTTTCTTAGAGTGATTTGGCCGGGGGGGGGGCATACAAGGTGCCTTTGTACGCTCTTCTGACTGGTCTATCAGAGGTGTGTGGACGGAATTGAATACTAAGTTTGAAAGGGGCGATGTTATGGTATGTCCTTGTGGATCATCATGAGACTTTAAAAGAGATACTAAATTTGATGGGTAGCCAGTGAAGAAACTGAAGGATGGGGAAATATGGTCTCTTCTATTTGAGTTGGTGAGTATCCTAGCTGCGGCATTCTGGACCATCTGCAGGGTGTTTGATAGTTATTGCAGGGAGACCAAGCAGGAGTGAATTGCAGTAGTCTACTTTAGAGGGGATAATAGATTGAAGCACTAAATGAAAGTCTCTAAAATGCAGGAGAGGTTTTCAGTTTTTTAAGTACTTGTAATTTAAAGAAGCATTCTTTGGTTGTATTGTGGACAATGATTTTAAATTGTATTGGTTGTATAGCCGAACCCCTAAATCTCTGGCAGAAGGGGAATGGTTGATAGCTGTTTTAGCGAATTGAGACGCGCTTGGGGAGTTGAGGAAAACGTGGTTTTCATCCGAGAAATGATGAGGATCTCTGTCTTATTTGGCTTGAGGATCAGGTTTAGGCTAGTGAGAAGACTGTTGATAGATAGTAAACAACTGTTCCAGTAAGACCAGGTTTTTTGAAGAGAATCTGTGATTGGGAGAAGAATCTGGACATCATCAGCGTATAGGTAATACATTAATTTTAGGTTAGAAAGTTATTGGCAAAGTGGGGAGCAGGTAATATTAAAAAGGGTAGGAGAGAGTGATGATCCTTGTGGACTCCCAGGTTTGACCTGATGGGGTGTGATTCCTTATTATTGATCCTGACCTTGTAAAATCTACTGTCTAGGAACGATTTGAACCAACTGAATGCCACTCCTTGGATACCAATGTCTGATAGACCGCTCCAGAAGAATGGAATGATTAACGGTAGCAAATGCCGCAGATAGGTCGAGTAGTGCTAGTAGGTAAGGTTGGTTTTTTTTCCAAGTTTAGGAGGATGGTGTCAGATAGCGAGGTTAGCAGGACTTCGGGATTTGAGTTTTTTGGAATCCAAACTGGAATGGGGAAAAGAATATTGTTTTCCCTCCAGATATTCTGACAGTTGTTTATTTACTATTCTCTCCATAATTTTGGAGATCAGAGGTAGGTTAGCTATCGGTCGGAAAGTTTGCAAGGGTCAGTAGTCGGAAGGTTGGGTTTTTTAGAAGGGGTTTAAGAATGGCTAGTTTTAGTTGGTCTGGTACCCATCCTTGTGTCAAGGAGGCAGTTATGATATCTGCTAAAGTTTTTGAAATAATGTTTGGGATGGAGAGAAGAAGATTGGAGGGTATTGTGTCCAACGGGTGTGAGGAGGGTTTTAGGCTTCTTGAGGATGTTTTCGATTTCCAGCGAAGACGAGGTCTCGAAGGAATCTAGAATGGAGCTTCGATTAGGAGATGTAGTGCAAGAAGGGTGGGTTATCAGTTGGGAGGTGGAGAGGTGGCTTTATGAGGTTAGCTATCTTTTTCTCAAAAAAGATGGCCAGCTCTGTGGCTTTGTTGAAACGCTTGATCATCTGGTATGGTAGGGGGGAGAAGGTTTTGTGAGAGATGAGACATAGGAGAATAAGGCTTTAGAGTAAAAATGAAGTGGGGGATTTTTTTGGAGAAGAAATCTTTCTTGGCTCTGAGAATAGCATTCCTATAGGCATTAAGACGGGATTTATAGTCTGATAGAGTTGAGGTAGATGGGTTCTTGTGCCATCTGTGCTCTTTGCTACTAGATCTTGCTTGAGGGCTTTTGGTTCCGGAGAGAACCATGGTTTCCTATTGTCCTGGGGTGGGTGAAGTGATTTTGTGATGGTTGGGCAAGATTGTTCTGCAACTTTGCTAGTGATCCTGAACCAGGATGTAGTTGCTGAGTGAGCGTCCGTGAGATCGAGTTGAGCTAGATCTTTTGTAAGCAGCTTACTAAGGTGGTCTATAGAGTCAGGGTTTCCTGAACTGAATTGAGGTTTTAGGGAAGACTGGCAAGGGTGATCTTTGATTTGTAGCTCTGAGGAAATGATATGATGGTCTGACCATGGGACTGAAACGCAGGGTTGGGCAGATAGCAGAGGTGATGCCCTCGTTATGAAAATAAGGTCCAATGTGTGGCCTGCTTTTGGTGCATGGGGCTGTTTGACGATTTGTCTGAGGCCCAAGTGGCTGAGTGCAGTGAGTAGAATTTCACAATTGGGGGATTGCGGTGAAGCATCCACATGTAGATTAAAATCTCGCAAACAGATAGCTGGTTTATCCATGTTAAAATGTTAGCAATAAATTCAATCAAAGGAGAGGGGGTCGGAGTCAAGATTTCCTGGGGGTGCGTAGATCAGGGCCAGGTTGGAGATGATCAGAATTGAAAAGGGCTAATTCGAGGTTGTTTGTTATGGTAGATAGTTGCAAAAGCGAGGCCTAGTCCCTTTTTTGCTGCTAGCAGAAGACCTCCTCCTCTTTTTTTTAAGTCTAGGGATTGAGTGGATATCGTTTAGATGATTGGGGAGCTGATTCAATAATACTGTGTCTGTTGGTTTCAACCACGTTTCTGTGATTGCGCAAATATCAGGTTTAGAGCCTATCAGATGGTCGTTGAGAAGATGAGTTTTTTTTGGTGATTGAACTGAGCATTAAGTAAGGTTAAAGAGAGTGAGACCGAGCATTTGAGAGACTGGCGAGATCATGATTGGGATTAGTCTTTGTTGCCGTAAGCCTAGCGCCCGAGGCCTGTTGATCCTGTGATTGAAGGTTATGGGTATAATGAAAGAACGCATCTTGGGGGAGGGGTAGATGAAATGTGAGATGTTGAGAAGTCAAAATGCTTGAGGAAATGGATCGGCGCGCGTGTGGAATGGACCCCGCGGGTCCGGCGTCTGTGTTGAATTCAACGGGTGTATCCTTTCAGTTGTGATAGAAACTAATTGTAAAGACTGATGGTGGATATTTTGTTAGGGAGGTCGAGAGTTGGGGTCCTAGCGATGGAGAGATAGCTTGAGTGCAGGATGGAAGTGTTCAAGTCCTGATAAGATAGTTGTCAGGATGGAGCGAAGCGAGATTAGAGTTGAACTGGAGGTCCAAGAGGATCTGGAGTTCTCGTTGGTTGATGGCAAATTGGGAGCGGTCGAGAATAAGGTCACTGGGTGGTACTCCGGTGCTACACGAAGGGGCGCACAAAGGGGCCTGCACCTTCGTGCGCGACGCTCTGGCGTGCGGCACCTAGATAAGGTTTAAAATTTAAAGCCCCGCCTGTCCTCTTCTGATTGGCTGCCCTGCCGCCGTCGGGTTGATTGGCAACTTCTCTGGGGGGCAGGCTTCAGCCGCGTGCGTGGAGTAGGAGGCCGGAACGGAGCCAGGCCTAGCCTCGCGGTCGGCGGCGGCCCTGCCCGGGTGAGTGTGGGTATGCAAGGCCTTACCCCCGGTGGGGACGCTGGCGCCGAGCGCACAGGCCTGGTAGTCAGATGCTGCTGCTTCCGGAGGTGAGTCGAACGAGAGGGAGCTTCGCGGGCTGGGGTTTAAATTAAAGCTATATGTCTGGTAGTGGCCTATGGGGTCTGATCAAACTTTCAATAAAGGGTTTTTTTTTTTTTGTTTTGTTTTTTTGGTGAAAGTGGCACCTGCCTATAAGTAAAGGATGATCTAGGGGTGGGTGGGCAAGGGGTGGGAGTGTTGGGAAATATAGTCTAACTTCAGTTAGTCAGCCAGAGTGACTCACTGCTCTCTTGATTAACAAAATGTTTGGTACCCCTATTCAAACCAAATCACACTACCTCAACACCTTTCCAAGGTGAGTAACTGAGCTGAACTTTCACTTTTTTACTTAGGTATATAACGCTGCTCCTAGCTTATTTCTAGCTTCTGGCTACTTTTTGGGTTTTTTTTTTTAAATACAAACACTCAGTTTCTGCTTACTAGCTGCCTTATTGATTGACTATTTAAAAATACAAACAGTCTAACTTGTTTATTCACTGCCTTACTGACTATTAAAAGCACAAACACACTAAATAATATTCCCAAATAGTTAACTTTGCCCCAATACTTTTAAAAAGACAATATCCAAAGCAAAAACTTACTAATTCCTTCAGCCACCAGCAAATCAATGAAAGATACTCTAACCCAGAGAGGTGCATGATCAGACCAGGTAATGCTTCCTATCTCTGCCTCAGTCACCCGATTTTGTAAAAGTTTATCCACAAAAAAATAGTCAATGTGGGATTAGGACCCGTGGGGAGCAGAGAAAAAAGTATAAACTCGCGAGAACCAACAATTCCTTCACCCCTTGCATTTGGGAATGAACTTGTGTATTATCTAGCTGTAAACTTCTGGTGAGATTAAAATGCCCCCCATGATCAGCAATTCTTTCAAATGAGAAAGCAAAACTCCATCTAGCCTCTGAAAAAACGAGACCTGGTCACAGTTTGGTGAATAAAATATTAACCAGAGTTATAACCTCACTACCCACCCTGTTAGTCAGCAAGAGATATCGACCATTTGGGTCAGGGAGATGAAAAAGTACCTCCTGTGTGAAGAAATTAGAGATTAGGATAGCAAACACCTGCATATTTATTGCCCACTGAACTTGCTGCAAAAAAATCGATTGGGAAATTCTTTATGAAAAAGTCGGCGTTCGTACTTTTCCCATAAATGAGTTTTTTGGAGAAATGCAATGGCTATATTATGCTGTTTGAGTTCTGCAAATAAGAGTTGGCGTTTCTGAAAAAGTATTAAGACCCTTGACATTCAGGAGAAAATAGTTTAGCCGTCATTGCAAACTACAATCACAGTTAACATTGGGGAGATCATGTATTGTGCTTGAATGCTCCATAAAATGAAATACGAGCAATCCTCTCTAGCAACATAAAAATAAAACCAATATAACAGAAATACCCATCCCAAAAAGAATTCTGTATTTGAACGACCCCCCATCACCCGGGTAAATCCTCCAACTCCTGGGGGACATTAGTGACCGACCAATATAGAGAGAGAGCCAGCCCCCCCCCCCCGACCCTACAAATGAGACACTAGCTAAAGTCAACCAACACAATTTTCCCCACATACTAATTGTGGCCACAACAGGAAAGGCTTTCAAAACATGGCGCAATGAAACTAAAAGTGCATAACCAAGCATGTAAACAAATAAAGTTCAAGCATAGAAAGGAAAAATTCAGGACTCCAGAAATAGTCCATATGGACAGACTGGCCCCTGCAGAGCGTCCACATCTTCCATCATCCCTGATCAGACAGAGCAGAGCAGGAGATCTCCCGACTGTCTGCTTAGTCTCCTTCCACCTGTGCCAATCTCGGCTGCCATCTTTGAACTGGAAAAGTAAGAGAATATTGGCTTGTTTGAAAGCGACTACTGCTTCTGACAACTGTTTTTACTCTGTACATGATTCCCTTGACCACAAATAGCAAGACCAAAAGGAAAGATCTATCTGTAGTGGAGATACGCGTCTGCGATGCTTTGGTAGACCTCTCAGCTCGAAACGTTTGTGGAGAGTAGCAGACGCTAAATCTTGAAAAATAAAAATGGAATGGCCTTCCCGAGTAATCGGACTGCTTCCTTGCCAATTCAAAAATTAGTGATTTTGAGCATAACTGTGCAAGCAGAGTACAATATCCTGAATCTTATCAGATCTAGAGCCCAGTGCTTTATGTGCCCTCCCCCTCTTGACTGGGGTTAAGATGGCTGCCAACCATCCCTGTGTATTGGTCTGAAGCATAGGATATAAGTGCAAATGTTTTTGCCACTAACGTGGCATCTTTATAGTTATCAGATTCAGGGATTCCCTTATCCTTAAATTGCAGCTTCTGGAGCGATTCTCGATGTCCTCTAACTTTTCTGCTAGCGCCGCCATGTCAGTAGAGACAAGTTTCTGCTGCTTCTGAAAGATTTTGTAGTGACCCCGCATGGCCCGTCCGCGCGCATTTCTAGATCATCAATGTGATTACCCAGCGCTGACAAGTCCTCCCTTATTTCAGATATGGACTCAAGTAGCTCTTTTTTTCCTGCTGCTTAAGAACTGACCTATAACTCCAGGAAACCAGCCCCACAGCTCCTCTCTTGACGGGAGGAGATCTGTAAGATCAGAAGCCGTCAGGGGTTACTGCAGATACGTCGCCCATGACCGAGCTTGCAGGAGGGTCTTTGGCAGCCTGCTGTCAGGCCCGGAGAAATCGGCTGCGTGCAGGGAGTAAGAAAACTGCTTGAGGTCGGCAGTTTTGCATTTGGAAACCTTCCAGGTGGTAAAATCAAGAAAGCAGCCACGGCACTCTTTGTATATATAATTTTACCAAGGGGGAAATTGGCAAATAAGATCGGGTTTGTGGAGCTCAGCGCCTATGCGGCCATCGTGGTTGATACAGCATTCGTTTTCCTTTCTCTCCCCTTACATTTGTGTCACCAGGCTCGGGTCCTCTTTCTTAAACTGCCTGGTGAGATGAGGTTTTGCCAGCAGCCACAGGCCTCCTGCATTCCTCGGCTAAATGGTGGGGTGGGCTCTTGGCAGTGGCATTGCCGGCACCATGTGCATTTTTTAAAACTTGCAGATCAGCATGTCCGAAGTCCCGATTTGTGGATTCACAGTGCACAAGGAAGTGCTGACTGCAAGTTTTTAAAAAATGCTTATGGTTGGTGCCGTGGGTTTCTTAAGCCGATAAGCAGCACCTCAGGGATTTAGTCATCCTTCCCCTCCACCCCTCTCCAAATGCTGTTGTTCTAGCTTGACTGCTTAGTTCGCCTAATGAAAGAACTGGCCCCCAACTTTGCCCCGCCTATCATTCCTCACCTTGGGTCCCACATTGACCCAAGTTAACCATTACCCTGCTCCCTCCTATCTTTCCCTTACACCCCCTAATAACCATCATCCTGCCTCCTCCTTCTCATTCCTCACCTTGTGATCTCTACACTGCCAGTAATAACCATCAACTTGCCCATCTTATCATTCCTCACCCCATGTCCCCTACACCAGAAAGTCCAGGGGATGCTCAAACTGGTCCTCGGGTGCCCCCCCCCCCTCGAGGTAATGCATATTCATTAGAGATATCCTGACTGGCTGGCGAAGCCCCCAAGGACCTGTTGGAACCCTGTTGTGTTCTACACTAGCATATCACTTTGCTGGAACTGAATTTAATATGCTGTACACCACACTCTTGTCTATTTCTATATTGTCTGATACATGTCTAATCACCTTTCTAGTTTAGTAACACTGAGCCTGGCTAGAAGAAACCATGTTTGTGCTCAACAATGCATCAGTTCTTTTGGACTCATCTGTGTTTTTTGCTTCTTTTTTTTTTTTTTATTCTTATTGGATTAGAGATTCTGAGATCTCCAAAATGTCTTTGTGGGAGTATCGTATCCAAGATGCCCCCTGAGTGCTTCAGCGCCCTGTATGTGGACCTCCCGCTGAAGCTGCGTCACCTCCTGGGGAGTGGCTGGAGAACCAACCCTGGTAAGAACGGCGAGGATTACCCCACACCTCTCTTTTCCCATCCTGGAGCCCTCTTCCTCCATCAGCTCTTCTCCCTTCCCCCTGCCTTTTGCCTGGCCCTCCTGCCTACCCTACTCTTCCCTTGGGCAACCTGTGTTTCTCACAAGTGTTTGGTACGTTGTGAAAGACCTTTGCTGGAATAAGCTGGGGTCCTTTGTTCTTAACCTGTCAGGTGAGCTGCTTGCTGGGGGAGAATCTGACCAGCAGAAGTCTTCATGCCTTTGGAGCTTGGGTAGGAATTTATTGCTCCCTTGTCTTAGGATTCACCTGCTCTAGGCGAGTAGCAAGAATTGATAAACCCGAGCCACTGAATTACTGGAGGAAGCCCCCTTCCTCACCCGTGGGCCTTTGCTAAGCCCTCAAGAACTTGGCATCGTGACATTAATTGCACATTTCATTTTGGTTATGACTTATTCATGTACTCGTGAATACTGGGGGAGCCATGTGTGCAGTTTTTTATATGGAAGGATGTCCGTATTTGGGACCCGTTGAGTGGGAGGAGTCAGGCGAAACTGCCGCTAGAATTGCCACTGAGCAGACAGGTTCCTAAATATTGGCAGGAACCACCTGTGCATTTTGGGTTTTTGTATGTTTCCTTGACTTTGTAAGCACATGGTCAGAGATGTCGTCAAAGTAATTTCCTGTATGAGAATTGGTTCTTCCTCCAGAGAGCACCTAGCCATGAACCAGAGGGAAAGCTTCATTCCTGAAATTTGCAATGCTCAGTACTGTTTTTCTTTTACTTGCATCCTAGCGTATTGTGATAACTGTGGTCCTGCTTACTCCATTTGAAAGCGGTACTGCAGATTCCAGCATGCACCCGGAGGGCGAGATGGCAGACGTGCCAAGATTGCCTGACACAGATCCTGTGGCTGCTGAAATAGCAGCTGCTGGACGTTTTTCCCATAAACCATTAGTCTCCAAGTGCCTGGTGGAATGCTAAGGTGTTTTTAGAAGTTACTTGGGATACAGGGCCCTCCCCAGCAGCTACCAACTTCTGGAGCCTCAGTTTGCAGATTTAGTTTATTTGCTGTATTGTGGACTTTATGTCTTTCTCTTTCTCTCTTTGGGGCGCCAGGGAATTTCTCCAAGGCTCAGATGCTTTTTGTGCCAGCACAGTCAACACGATCCTATTCAGTATGGCGCAGGAACTCTGCAGTGTGCTACCGGACTGCAGCAGCGAGGCTGAGTGGATTCGTCAGTGCGTGAATGAGCTGGAGGTGCGTTAGAAAACTCTGAGCAAGGTTAAGGGGAAGCTAATGGCACCCCTAGCTTCCTGCAGGGGAGCTGCCCTTATAAAATCATCACGTCTACGTATGAATCTGGCTTCCCTGCACCCGCCTCATCCTCCCCCCCACTCCCACCCCCGCATAACTTTTGAACTGTTAATTATCTGAACGAAAGTGGATGAAGTGTCCAGTGACCTCGCACCACTGGCTCATGCATTTTATGTGCTTCCACTAACACTTCCAGCATTTAGAATTCCTGTTTTCCTACAAGGAAATGGGCCAGGTGACTTCAGTTGAAGTCTCAGGGAGGTCAGAACATATTGCAATATAATTATTAAGCTGCCCTGCTGATGGTTGACATCAAGCATTTTTTTTAAAGCTGCCCCCTCCTTCGGTTAGCATTGAGCACTGTGCAAACTAACCTGCCCTTTGTTTAGTGCCTGTGGTCAGACAAGGAAATTAGGCGGCATCACAGAATGTACACACAGTCTCCATGTGGTCCCAGGTTTTGTTATCCTAATGTATGTGGCTTTCAGTGACTTTAGTAGGGGTTGATGCGCCTCACTGATACTGTTGAAATTAACATGAATTTTATTGAAATAGTTACAGCTCTATTTTTTAGTGGTCTTAAGTGCCCCTAAGTTAAGTGTGGCCAATGAAAAATGCACATAAGTTACTTAACTTTGGTGACTTTATTTGAGTTTGATATTGTTGGAATATTGTTGCCTTTTGGAGTCATTTGTGAGGGGGTGTATAGAGTTCCAGCAAGGTTGGATCTGGAGGGCGGGTTGATGAGCGGAAAAGTGGTGCATTCTCGAGCCAAGTGTGATTTTGATTGTACCATAGATTGTGGAGAATGGTGAGTGTTTTGTATTTTATGCGGGAGGCTATAGGTAACCAGTGGAGGTCTTTTAGGATAGGGGTAATGTGATCAGATTTAAGTGTGTTTGTGAGAATTCTGGCCATGGCATTCTGTAATAGTTGGGGGGTTTGATAGTGGAGAGAGGGAGGCCCAGAAATAAAGAATTGCAATAGTCCAGTTTAGTTAAGATAGTTGCCTGTAGGACTGAGCGGAGGTCTTGGGTATACAGCAGGGGTTTAAGTTTCTTTAGGATGTGCAATTTGAAAAAAACTTGTTTTTTATGGTATTGTGGATGTGAGATTTGAAATTTAAATGTTGGTCAAGATAGACACCGAGATCTCTCACATTGCAGGTGAATGCATGGGAGGAGGGTTGGTGTTGCTTAAGGCAGGGAGCGAGCGAGCTGGGGGATTGGAGATTGTGAGGAGCTCCGTTTTAGTTACATTTAAAGCGATCATCAACCCGCCCCTCCAGATCCAACCTTGCTGGAACTCTATACCTCCCCTCCCTAAAAACTGCTCACCACACCTCAACCAGAGAAAGGGCTTTCTCCATTGGCCGGCCCTTCCCTGTGGAACACCCTGCCCACGGCCCTCCGTCTAGAACCTACCTGTCTAAATTTAAAAAGGGCTCAAAACCTGGCTCTTTACATTAGCATATCCAGATGTTGACCCAAACTTAGCTTGCAACTCTAAACCCCTCCCCCCCCCCCTCATCACTCTCCTCCCTCCTCCTATCTGCCTCTCCTCTTTCTCCCCTTTTCTTCCCCCCCCCAGCAAAGACCCCTAAATACTGTGTTATTAGTTCCCCCCCCCCCCCCCCCCTTCTATCCCTTTCACTGACATCACTGGTCTGGTACCTATCAGCCCACCTGTACATATAGTGTCTATTGTTAATTTATATTTTTTCGAATGCCCACCTGTACATATTTTGTTTATTGTTAATTTATATTTCGAATGTTCCTATAAAATCTCTCTCTTTCTCTATCCTTCCTACTGCTGTCCTCTCTCCTCCTTAATTGCTGCTCCCCCTTCCCCATCCCTGTTTATTGTATTTCAACTCTCTTGTTAATTTGTTACAATGTAAGCCGGCATGATGTTCGGACGAATGTCGGTATATAAAAATCAACAAATAAAAATAAATAAGCATACGTGATTTTGGAAAAGTAGCCACAAATGTATTAAATTGCCTTAACGTAAGTGGTCCTAAGTTAAATGGGCATTCTCCTTAAGATTTAGTTTATTTCTTTATTTAGATGTTTAAATTCCGCTTTCAGCATTTCAAAGCGAATTACATTCACGTACTGTAGGTATTGTCCCTATCCCCAGAGGGCTTGTAATCTAACAAGTCGATTTTTTTAAAATGAGCGTGCAAGCGCCATACGTGTGCACATTTGGCGTGCGAGCAAGGATATGCTAGAATTGTAATCGTGTGCCGCACTTATGCGCGTATGTTTTAACACGCACCAACCGCGTGTAAGTATGCTCTTAATTTTAAGAGGTACTCTTGCACAGCTAGCGCGCATGTGTCTTCAGTAGGGGCCTTGTCTGCTTTTACGTGCTTAGACAGAAAGTTTTAAAACCTGCTCGCAGGAGGCACATTCCCAGTTTTCCAATTAGTCCACCAGTTTGTCCAGTTAATATTGAGGTCTTTCAGACCCCTTCTGGTTCTTCATCCTGCCCAGTTGACCCAAACACCCTCACCCTATCCTTAAGCCCTAAAAACTTGAGATCTAAAGACTTGCTCCTCATCAGGAGCAGCAGTAAAGCTATGTGGATTCTAGCTTATGCATGCTGTGGGATTCATTTTTAAATTCGGAGTTATGCGCGTGGGGCCTGGGCTCTGCCCGGAACACTCAAGCCCCGCCCCTTTTCCACCTCCGTATTCTTCACGAGCGCATGGATTACTTCCACGCACACTTTGCGGCTTTGTAAAATCCACACTGCTTGCACGCGGCCCACCTACTGCGCATATGTAGGCATTTTTGCATGAGCAATGCTTTTGAAATCGACCTGTAAGTTTGTACCTGAGTCAACAAAGGGTAAAGTAACTTGCCCAAGGTCACAAGTAATGTTAGTTGGGGGAAGGGATTTGAACCCTAGTCTTCCCTGGTTCTCAGCTCATCACCTTAACTACTTAGGCCACACTTTGTCTTTTAAATAATTGGTCACTAGGCCTTTCTTTTTCCCCAAGATTAATGGTCATGGGTAGATTGGCCCCAAGTCTAATGATTGTAACATAAGTGGATTAAGTTGCTTTACTTAGCTTCAGTGACTTTATATGAAATTGATGCCGCCGCATTGATATGTCCTGAAATTAAAATGGATTGTAGCGAAGTAGCTACAAATTTTTTGTTTCCTCAAAATGTTTTATCCTGTGAAGACTCGTCAGTAAGAAAATAACCCAGTGATATAGAAATGTTTTCATCAAGTTACCATTACAGAAGTATAGACAACATTGTAACTATTGAGCTCTCTTAATTTAGACCAGTTAGGTTAAGATCACTTAAATTAAAATCACTTCAGTTTACTCAATATCTTAATATGGGGCTGTAATAAAGTAGTCGAGGAGAATGCGTGACCAAGAGAACTTCAGCTGTTCTTAGTAATGAATACCAGTGATAAATTAATCCAATGCTGTTTATTTAGTAGCTCCAAAGGAGAAACTTTAAACCCATCCACCAGCCACCCAGCTATCTACATTTCTAATAATCGAATCACCAACTATGATGGCCAGCCTAACACTCCCTCCTGGGCAGTAGCACTGGAGACTTGTCCTCAATGTGAGAGGACAGCACATCACCTGGAGAGCAGGTCCTTGCTACAGGATCACTTCCTGCTACACCAGGATGATGCTCTCCAACCGGGAGACCTTTTTGATCCAAGGCAACACCAGGGCTGCCAAACTGATTTGGGACTTGGCTACTGTGTCCCTGAAGGTCTCATCAATGTACTTCTCTGTCTGCCTCAACTGCTTCAGGTCTGCCACTCTAGCCTCCAGATATTAGACTCATTCTCTGAGAGCCAGGAGCTATTTGCACTGGGTGCACATATATGATCTCTCACCAGCAGGTAAAAAAAAAAAAATCATACATGTGACACTCGATGAAAAAGACTGGAAAGCTCTCCTCTTGCAGCTGGACTGCTGCCATCATCTTAATTTTGTTGAGTTCCTAGTTAACTCTCTCTTATGTATGTCTGTACAGTGCTGTGTGTGTGTCTAGTAGTGCTTAGAAAGGGGCACATATGAAGAAGCAGGGTGAGGCCTGTGCAGTGCTTGATGCGACCATCAAGTGGGCAAGATTTGACCCCTGGTGGGTGTTAGGGGTAGTGCAGAAGCGTTATTGGACACTTCCAATAGCAGAAAAAAAAAACCTGAATGCTGAGCCTCTTTGTCTCTACTGCAGTCTGCCAATTTTCCCAACAGACTGGAAAATTGGAAACTGCTGGAAGGGGGGATGGAATGAACCATTTCAACCCTATCAAAGGTGAGATGTGAAGATATAGGGAGAAGGGGGTCATTGATGTGTTAGAATGAGAAGATGATAGAGAAACAGTAGGATTTAATGTTTGATTTGGTGGAGAATTAAAAAAATACCCAAGTCATTGTTCCCTTTTAATCTGATTTCCAGCTCAACGCGAATACCCTCTCCGCTCCATCCCCTCATCTCAAACCAGGGCGAGAAGAACCTTATGGTAAGACTATGAACATAGTTAAAAGCATTACAATATATGGAAAAGAGGTTTAATCAGACCCTCAAACCTCACTAGCAGGAGCCCCCCATCCTTCCTTGCTCTGTGCCTCAACGATGCCTTGCCTTGTTAAACTGGTTGCCTACGGCTTAACTTCCTCTGACAGTTGGGGGATGCTGTAGTTGAAGCGTTCACAAAAACCCTGAGGGATGGATCATGGTCATTATTAAGGGTGGCACCCAGTGGCTGTGTTTACAGCCCATGATAGTAAGTTCAGGAAGGAGCTCTAGTGCATGGCTCCTGGACTCAGAATCACTGCTGGCAGTGACCGACTAGGAACATGGGAGGTTGGGTCTATTGAAACGGAGGAAATCTCTGAGTAGTTACAAGTAAACTCTTGTGATGCCAGAACCCCAGCACTGGTTCCAACTGAGCTGGAAGGCGATGTCAGGAGGATTTACCAGTTCTAAAAAAGTTGTAGTGAAATAGCCACAAATTTATTTATTTTTTTTCCAATCTAAACTTTTATTGGAAAACGATGCAAATCAGCAATAAAAATATTTATAGCATAAGCATTACGTCTCAGCCCTTTTTTTCCATTATACAATTACAACTCTACTCCATTATCAACACCCACCCACCCATCCCTCTAAAGCAGAGCCGCAGCTATCCTATGGTCAATGTGGCCTCGGCATAGGTGCCATCTACCAGGAGGCACCTCCACTCCCTGCAGCTGAACAGTTGCCTTCTGTCGAGCCAATAGAACCCTAAGAGCTCTGCACGTGTTCCTGGTGTTCTGTCTAATCTGAGAGAGTTCTTTTCACTGAACGCACAATTAAGCTCTGGAATTTGTTGCCAGGGGATGTTGTTAGTGCAGGTTAGTATAGCTGTGTTTAAAAAAGGATTGGATAAGTTCTTGGAGGAGAAGTCCATTACCTGCTATTAATAAGTTGACTTAGAAAATAGCCACTGCTATTACTAGCAACGGTAACATGGAATAGACTTAGTTTTTGGGTACTTGCCAGGTTCTTATGGCCTGGATTGGCCACTGTTGGAAACAGGATGCTGGGCTTGATGGACCCTTGGTCTGACCCAGTATGGCATGTTCTTATGTTCATATGTGGGGGTAGTGATGTAGCAAATTGGGAAAACCATGACCAACATGCAGCCCAGCTCAGAGGTGGCTTGCGCACCCCCCTCCCCCCACCCTGGATCAACGGGACCCGGAAGACGCAGCTGCAGTGCGAAGCAGCGCGATTGCGGGGCCGCCGGAGCAGTCTCTTCCTCCCATCAGCCCTCTGACAGTGAGGAGCAGCCGGCCGCAGGTGCAACAAGCATCAGCCTCCACCCATCTCTCTCTCCAGAAGTGAAGAGCAGCGCAGCCCGGGCACAAGCATTGGCCCGCCTCCTACTGGCCAGCCGCATGCTGTCAAGAGCATTGTGGGGCCTTGGAAGGAGCATGGACCCAATGGAAGCGACAACATAGCCGGCAGTGCCTGGAGGAGGAGCAGCGCGATATGCGCTGCTGGAAGGAGCAGGAGGCTAGTACAGCAATCGTCCTCTGCTACCCTGAAAGACATTTTTCCATCTGTTGCGGAGCTGAAAAAAAAAAAAAGAGACTTCTGCCACTTCTGCTTTGAGAGGGAGGGGGAAAGTGAGTAAGAGAGAGGGGCATATGAAGAGCATGTGCATCAGTCCAAACAATTAAGGCTGCCTGTTTACAAGAAACCCATTCATGAGTGTTTCTCTTTCAGTTGGGCCTGTATTGTGGAACGCATTGCCGTGTTTTTTTTTAGGAAGCAGTTAAAGGCCTCTCTGATGATTTTCAGCACATAATCACCCCAGGAAGCAGGTAAGTGCTGTGTTTATGATTTCTTGGAGATACTGTTTTATTGTCCAGTTTTCATAATTTATTTGTTTTTTATGTATTGAGTTGTTTTAGTAGATATTTTATTATATTGTGCTGTGCGGATTTATTAGATTGTGAGCTGCCTAGCACAGAGTGTTTCGGTACAGGCGAAATATAAATAATTTTAAAATTTAAAAAATATGTATGTGTGTGAGCGGCAGGTGTGTGTGTGCATGCAAAAGAGGTGAAAGTGTGTGTGCAACATCTCCACTTCTTCTCTCTCCCAGCTAATCCATAACGATCTCGGGCATTCGGAAATCCAACGTTTCCAGGTATGGAGAACAGGAGATTTTTTTAATAGATAGATATCTATATATTATCTAGATCTAGATATCCTTATTAGTTTTAATTATTGGATACTCTTTGTGTCTATTTTGAAATATTTTATTAATTTTTGGAAAATTGCATATGAGTTTTTTTAAATGATTGGATGCTATTCTATTCACTGGCTGTTTTGAATATAGTTTTAGTACTATTGATCATTATATATCTTGATTTTGTTCATATTTTATGAGGAATGGTGATGTTTCTGCTTTTCCATAGCAGTACTTGCATGTAGATTCTGGTTTGTTGCAGTTTCCAGTTCAGTTTTTGTCTGCACGTTTCTATTTATACTTTAAGGGTCTGTCTATGTTCTCTGCATGTGTGAGTGAGGTATTCTGTGCATGGAGCTATAGCAGCTTGGGCTTATTCTGTTTTCCTAATACATGGTGTATTGACATTTGAGGACCTGTTGTGATATTTGCATTGTTGCTTTTCATAGCTGGGTTTGCTGCTGTTTGAGTGCTGGCACGTAGTGCTGTTTTGATGTGGAAGATTTATTGAATTGTAATTGTAATTCCATTTTCTTTTAGCTTGCTTGGGGTCCTGGAGAGGAGAGTGGGAAGAGTGCTAGATCCTCCCACAGGATGCTGACCAGAACTTTAAAGTCCCAAATATGTTACTTGGGGTTCTAGTTTATCTGCACAATTTCTGGTTTCTAATTTATGATACCTTATTCTGAATCTGACGAGTATTTGCCCATGTTCTGCATGTGACAGAAGTGAAGAGTTTTGCTAGTGTTTAATTTCTGTGTAGGGTTCTGTAGATCAGCTTATTCTGTTTTTTCCCAGTAGAGGTTGTATTATATCTATACAGACATAAGATTCATGCTTTTGGAACCAGGGTCACATTTACTGTATGTCTACTATAGTTTTAAACAATAAGTGTTATGTTTTAAAATGTAAACCACAAACCTATAACAGTCCTCCAACTCATGGTGTCATGTGTGTGTAAAAGCAAGTTTGCTTACCGTAAACGTGTTTCCATAGATAGCAGGATGAATTAGCCATGCTGTCTGGGAGCGTCCGTGACCCGGATCAGTAGGCGGAAGTTTTCTCCAAGAGTACAGAGTTTTGAACTCTGTGCGGTGAGGGTTCCCGCGCGATTGCCAATTTACCCTCAGTCCTCTTGTAACAAAGCGAGAAGTACATAGAAAAAAGTAAAAGGTAGAGTCAGTGTAATGTGAAGACTGTCTAGGGTAGGAGGGAGGGGAACGCATGGCTAATTCATTCTGCTATCTATGGAAACACCGTTTATGGTAAGCAAACTGGCTTTTTCCTAGCAATAGCAGGCTGAATTAAGCCATGCTGTCTGGGAGCACCCAAGCTCCCCGTGTGGTGTCAGAGGTGTTTGTTGTGTAGGTCAAGATGCCACCCTTGAATTCTGAACGGTAGACAGTCTTATTTTTGAGCCATGGTTGACAGGAATTGGCCGAACCCATGCTGCATCAGAAGAGCTCTTGCTGTGTAAACAGTAGTGCGCTGTGAAAGTGTGGAGAGAAAAAATGAAGTTGCCGCTTTGCAAATGTCCAGCGGAACGTTTTTGTAATGGGGGGACTGACGTTGCAGTTGCTCGTATCTGGTGTGCTTTTGGTCTCATATTCAATGGTAGATTTGCACTTATTGTAGCAAGACGTAATGCATTGGGACAAACAACTAGCCAGAGTTCTCCTGGAGACAGGTTGGTTGGGAGAATTTGGGTTGAAAGAGAGGAACAGCTGAGATGGCCTGGATTCAGAATGTGTTCTCTGTTTGTACTAAGCCAATGCTCTTTTAACAGTCCAAGGTGTGGAGAAGCTTATCTCTGTCATTCTTATGAGGTTTAGGGCTTGAAGATTGGGAGAGTAAATGACTGGTTGATATGAAAAGCAGATACCACCTTAGGGGAGGAAGGCAGGATGAGGACGGAAGGGTGACCTTGTATGAAAAAATTCTAAGTACGGGGAGTAGTGAACTAAGGCTTGTAGTTCACTTACTCTCCGTGCTGATGTTACCCGCCACCAAGAAAACAGTTTTCCAAGTAAGGTATTTGACATGACAGGAGTCTAGAGGTTCAAAGGGAGGTAACATCAACTGTTCCAGTACGATATTGAGATTCCATGGGTACCGGCGGCTTTGTGACCGGTGGTCTCATTTGCAGAATGCCACACATGAATCTGGAGATTAAAGGGTGGTTGGAAATGGGTAGTCCGTTGTGAGTGCGATGGAAAGCTGCAATTGCACTAAATTGCACTCGAATGGAGGCATATGCTAGACCCTCTGCGAAAAGAGTATGGAGGTATTTCAGAAGATGTGTTATCGTTGTAGAGAAAAGCGGTCTGCACCATTCTGAGTAACGACGCCATTTTTCCGGCATAGTTATGCCTGGTGGATGGGTTTTCTGGATTCAATGAGAACGCCCTCAAGTTGAGATGAGAGTCCTAGGTAATTTAGTACGTGCCATTCAGTCTCCATGCTTTCAGATGGAGGGATTGATGCATTGGATGAAGAAGGGATTCCCCCATCCTGAGTTAGAAGGTTGGGGATGGTTTTCCAGTAAAATTGACCATGGCTGCCTTGGCCAGGAAGGAGGCTATAAGTATCATGTCCGCTGCAATCTCTGATGCATTTTTGTATCATTTTTGATATTAGTGGAATGGGAGGGTAAGCATAGTGTAGGCCCTCCGTCCATGGAATGAGGAAAGTATCTGGAGCACAACGAAGTTTGCTTGGGTAGATGGAGCAAAATGCCTGTGTTTGGCCGTTGCTCTCTGTGGCAAACAGCTCCATGGTTGGAAAACCCACTGTTGGAATATGTTGGACACCACCATCCTGGTTCAAGGTCCATTCGTGTGGATGGAAAATTCTGCTGAGGCGGTCGCTGTTAAATTGTCTAGACCGGGAAGGTAAGTGGCTTGTATCGAGACTTAGTTAGATATTGCCCAAGTCCAGTATCGAAGCGCTTCCCGACAGAGAATCCAGGAACCTGACCCTCCTTCTTTGTTTACGTAGAACATGGCTACCTGATTGTCTGTGTAATACCATGATATGTTTTCCATGAAGTTGGGTAGAGAAGGTTTGAAGTGCCTTCCAAATGGCTCGAAGTTCGAGGAGATTTATTTGAAGGTTGGACTCCCGAAGAGGCCAACGACCCTGAGTTTTTAAGTTGTTTAAAAGGGGCTCCCCAGCCCTTCTGGGATGCATCCGTGGTGAGAGTGACTTGATGAGGATGCCGCTGAAACGGTGCTCCCGAGTTCAGGTGGTTGGTGTTTATTCACCATTGAATGTCTGTAACGCATTTGTCTGGTGAGGCATAATCTGGTCAAGAGTGGTTGGCCAAACTGTGACCATTGGTTCTTGAGTCCCCATTGTAGATGACGCATGTGGAGTCTTGTAATATGGGACTACATGGATGGCTGCGGCCATATGACCCAGTAGTTGAAGAATTTGTCGTGGCCGATGCATGCGATTGAATAGATGCTGAGCTAGAGAAGACAGAGATTGTATCCTGTCGTGTGGTAGGTAAGCCTCTGTTGCACAGTATTGATGAGTGCCCCAATGAACTGTAGAACCTGTGTTGATTGTAGATGGTATTTTTTCGTAATTGATTATGAATCCCAGCTTCTGAAGACAATTGATTGTTTGGAATGCATGGGTCTTTAAAGGTAGTCGGTTACGAGGCTACCAACAGCCAGTCGTCGAGATAGGGAAAAATCTGTATCGAGAGCTGTCGGCGATGAGCCACCACCACCGCTAAGCATTTCGTGAATACCCTCGGGGCTGAGGAAAAGCCAAAGGGTAGAACTTTGAATTGATAATGATTGTTCTGAACTTGGAAACAAAGGGTAATGCTAGGAGGAAGGGTGCATGGGTATATGGGAATAAGCATCCTTCAGGTCTAATGGAGCATAGCCAGTCGTTGGCTTGCAGAAGAGGCAGAATACTCTTGAGAGAATTCATCTTGAATTTTTCTTTTGAATGGGTTTGTTGAGGTTCTGCAAATCTAAGATTGGTCGAAGACCTCCCGATTTTTTTGGAATGAGAAAATAAGGGAGTAAACCCCTCTATTTTTCAATGAGATTGGGATTACTTGAATTGAATTCTGCAACTATAGAGTGACTAGACTGTTCCTGTAGGTCTTTGGAGTGTTGTGATGTGTTCCTGAGAGGGGAAACTTGAGGAAGTGTGGGAAAAAGTTAGAAAATTCAATCTGTAACCTTCTTTTATGATGTTTAGTACACAGCGATCTGAAGTAATCACCTCCCAGCTGGCATAAAAGTGTTGAAGGGAGCCTCCTATGTAGTGCGGTTGGGGGTGGCTCTGGGTAACATCAAAAAAGACTGTTTTGGAGGTGCTGCTGGAGTTGGTTTTGGAGGTCGTGGTTGGCGAGGACGTCCACGTAAGGCTGAGTTTGTGGTTGATAACGCTGATTGGGGTAATACTGTGATCTATAAGTTGTAAAACCGATGCGATGTGCGAACGGCCATCGGTATAAAAGAGACTTTAAATAAATAATAATAAATAAATTATACGCCTTGAAAGATGCCCTTGTATAAGGTCTTCTTCTGAATGAAGGGTAAATCTTTTAGAAGAAGGATGAGGATCTGATGATGTCAAAGATTGAACTGCAGTATCTGTTCTGTCTCCCAGACAAGGAATTCACCAACTTGTCATGGACATCGTCCCTTATGGAACTAGCCCTTAACCATGCCTGCTCCATGCTGCGATTGCTGTCACTGAGGATCTAGGCCGATGATTCAAATGACTCCTAAACAGAACAAGAGTAAATGTCGAAGGCCTTCCTCCATGTCTGTAAGATGGTTGCGGTAGGAGTTATCGGAAGCCACACATGCTGGACGTAATCTCTGTAGCATTCAAAGAGGTATTGGATTAACGTAAAATTGATGGTGCTGTATCTTTGTGGTCAGCATGGAGGAATGATGTACCTACGGCCAAAATCATTCCAGGGATGTAAGATCTTTTCCCGGTGGTGAATTCGCATGAAGTTTTGATCTTTTAGCACGTAATAGTGCAGATTCTCTACTACTACTGAGTTGTGGTGTAATTGAGTGGACTCATAGACCGTGAATTTCTCGTTCGGTATTTTAAAGTCCGTCTTCCTTGAGGCCGCTGAGGTGGTAAAGGGTTTTCCCCACATTTATGTAGAAAAACCCGCGTCTAGTAACAGCATGTGGTGATACAGCTGTTGGCTCTGGCGCATTTCAGATATCTTTAGAATCCCTAGACCTTAGCACGAGGGTTGGGAACCTTTCCTGTTTCAATGTTTAGGAGAGATCCTACTTTTTCTATGAATTTAGCGTAGGATAAATCCTCAGGAGGAGAATAAGGTTCAGGAAGGCCCTCGGGGGGGGGGGGGGGAAATCTGACGGAAATCCTGTAGATGAGGAAGGGGACGAAGTAGAACCATTGTGAATGTGGAGAATCTGGTCGATCCGGAACTGGAATTGATTTTTCTTGTTGCTTTTGTGACGGGACAATCGGTAGACATCGAGGAGAGGTTGGAGAAGATGGACCTGGAATCTGGGGATGAATGGCTTCCAGATCTTGAAAGAATGTATTCAAAGCCAGAGAATTTGTGGACATCGCCTTTGATGCTAGGGTATATTGTGAAGACGTTTGGAAATGGTGCTGAAGGTAGGGGCAGTGTTCCCAGAGACAAGTCCTGAGAAGGACGGCATGGTTCCGATGGTGGATTGAATGAGATCTATGAGAAGAAGACCAATCCGAATGAGAACTATCAGCCTCTGAAGAAACATTAGTAGAGAGGTGAACCTACTTGTGCATCAGAATCCATCCGTGGAGAGTCTGGCATTTGGAGATGTTTTTCTCTTAGCTTTTTGTTTGGAATGGTGTTCACTTTATAGTGTATCCTGGGGAGAGGCAGATGATGGAGCTGTAGGTGGGTCATGATGTTGTGTACGCTTTGCACACCATGATGGTGATGTCTAGCATGTTTTTCTTTTGCGAATTATCATGGTGAGATGACCCAGGTAAGGAAGCAGCTCTTCCAGATGCACTGTCCGACGCAACGATCATCGATTCCAAAGCATCGTGTGCCGATGAAATGCAAGAAGTCGCGACTTGGCTGAGGTGTCGATGCGCGCGTGGGCTGCGCCTTGCGCCAATGTGTCGTGCGTCGTATGCTTGCTCCGTCTTGGTCTCCCATGCTCCGTGTGCTTTCGGCGTCGAGGAGCGGGAATGAGTGGGTACAGAGCCCTGTGACCCAAACGGTTTCATGAGTGACTTTTCTAACGAAGGAATCGAGGGCATCGAGCCTCCTTTTGGCAAGCCCTGGTGGTGTTACCAACCGACCTGGCCGAAGGTGCCCTCCAGTGATGTGGATCTTCTTGCTGGAATTTTCTGAGTTTCTTCCGCCGGGCCTCGGTGACGAATGAGGTTATCGGAGGGCCGCGCGATTTTTTCGGCGCGCTGTCTTCGGGCCCGGGGCGACATCTGACCACAGTCTTGGCATGATGCTGGGTCATGCTCCGGTCCCAAACAAATATAAACAATATTATGTCCATCAGTTATGGACATAATTTTCCCACATTGGCAGTACTTGAAACCCGATGGCGTCTGAGCCATCGCTGCCAAAGGAACGGGAGAAAAATGTGAGAAAAAATTAAAGAGACAAGTGAGGAGAAAAAACCCCGCATGCAGTCCTGCTCACAGAAAAAAAGAGACACAGGTAAATCGGGCAATCGCGCGGGAACCTCACCACGCAGAGTTCAAAACTGGACTCTTGGAGAAAAACTCCACCTACTGATCCGGTCGCGACGCTCCCAGACAGCATGGCTAATTCAGCCTGCTATCGCTGGGAAATGGGTGCCACATTGCTTGGCTATGGCTCTGCTCCAAGGGAGTAGATCATCCAAGATCAAAGCAAAAGAAGTGGCATTAGTAAAGTAGCACTAGCTGTGAACAATTAAGTAGGTAGTACAAGTAAGAACAATCAAAAAGAAATAAATTCACAAGTATCTTTCCGATCTTTCTCAGTGTGCCACAAATGTATTTTGAGTGGTTTTAAGTTAAGTGGGCTTAGGTAAACTGGTCCTAATGAAAATGGATGTCTTTCTTTACTTGACTTCAGTGCTTTTAGGTTAGATGGATGTGCCTTATTATATTTATGAAAGTAATATGGATTATTGTGAAGTAACCATAAACTTATTTTATGGTTTTTAAGGTGAACTGGTCTCAAATTAGGGTGGTCCTAATAATAAAATAATGATTTGAGTTACATTTACTTGACTTGAGTGTTCAACTCCAAATAAGTCACTTTTTTATATTGAAACTTACATGGGCTATAGCAAATTAACATGCGTATTTTAAGTGGATTTAATTTGTGGCCCTAAGTTAGTTTATTTTATTTATATATTTATTGTAAAATCTTTTCTATACCGTCGTTAAGCGGGTGCCATCACAACGGTTCACAATAAGGCACAAAACTATGTTGTTATAAACTGTCCTAGAATTCTAACTCTTAAACAGGTGCCATCAAAAATACTGTAACATAATATCATAATAAATACTATTTGGTGAGTGTTATAAATCATGTCCAGTTTTTCTAACTCCGTTAGAAGATTGGTGTTGCTTAACTCTAGTTCTTTGTTGTTTAAGATAAAAAGAAGAATTTAGAATATAGGAGAGAAGATACACTTTAAGAAGAAAGGTGTGTGTGTGTGTGTGTGGGAGTTTGCCTGACCGCAACTAACATTTCCCTGGGTTCTACTCTCCATTCTCTTTGTGGTATGCTTGCTTAAATAGCCATGTTTTTAAATTTTTTCTGAATGTTTTGATGTCTCTTTCCAATCTGATTTCTACCGGCATGGTGTTCCATATTATAGGTCCTGCTAGGGATGAGGGCCCTGTCCCTTACTTGTGTTAATCTGGCTGGTTTGAATGACGGAATAGTTAGCAGTGCTTTTGTTTGCTGACCCTTAGATTTTCTGTGGGGGTGTATGTAAGCGGAGGGCTGTGTTCAGCCACTCTGCTTTTTCGTCGTGTATTAATTTAATGAATGGTTGCATAAAGCTTTGTAGTGTATTCTTTGTTCAATGGGTAACCAGTGTAATTCTATTAAGGTTTCAGTGATATGGTCTCTCTTTACTTTTCCCAGTTAAAATTCTTGCCGCTGTGTTTTGTTTTAATTTAAGTGACTCTACTGTAAATGGATTTAAGCGATATTATTTATTTGGTACTTTTTTATACCGACATTCATGACACAGATCATATATCGCTTTACATGGAACAAGGGGTTATAACATTAACTTTAACATATAAGCAGATTTAAAAGTTACAATATTGCAATTAGTTGATGTTGATGTGCCTTATTAATATTTTTTAAATTGTCATGAGTTGTAGTGAAGCACCCACAGATTTATTTTAATTGGACTTAAGTGGTGGTCTTAATAAAAGTGGATTTAAATGACTAGAGGTTGATACACCTCATTGATAATTTCTAAATTAATATGGGCTATAGCAAAGTAACCACAAATATATTTTGACCAGACCTGGCACGACTGGGTGTACATACTGTGCATTTGCATGGGACGGCACACCCGGGGCGGCAGCAGGAGATGCCGTGAGGCCATCTTCAGAGCTCAACCCACCGGTGGCTGAAAGAGAGGCCTGTGCTTTTATTTGCGCGTTCCCGCACACAGCTTCCACTCCCCCCCCCCCCCTCCCCAAGCAGGAAGGCTGATGGCCGGATTGGAGCTCATCCCATCACAGCCCGATGACAACAGGAGGCTCTGTGTGTGTGTGTGTGTGTGTGTGTGTGTGTGTGTGTGTGTGTGTGTGAGAGCCTATATGTCTGTGACAGCCTGTGTGCTTTTGTGTGTGTTTGGGTGCCTGTGAAAGTCTGTCTCACATATAGGCTCTCATAGGCACATACATACACATACACACACAATGTATCTGTGAGGGAGAAGGAGCTGTGTATGTGAGAGAGAGTGTGTGAGAAAATTAATGTGGTGTTGTGCGTGTGTGTGATAGGGAAGATAAAATTTGTACAGCCCTACCTTCCCCAGTCCACGATAATCAAGTTTCTGGAAATCAAAAGATCCCAGATATGGAGAGCAGGAGATTTTAAATCCTTATTTCTTAGTGTCCAGACGGATGAATCCAGAACCAGTGGATTATGCACTTCTACCAGCAGATGGAGACTGAGCAAAGCTCACATCACAGTATATATATATCTCTGCAGTGACATCAGCCTGCCAGTATTCTCCATTTCTAGCAGATGATGGACATGCATTCCCTACTGGGGATTGCTTTAGTTCTAGAAGGAGAAATTAAAAGGAAATTTAATTTGCTCCACTCTCCTGTGGTGATACTAATGGTCCCTCCCCCAGTTGAGAATTCATGAGGTGATTTTTGTGGGTCCCTCAGATGAGTGCCTTGTTTGGTAGCTGTTTTTTCAGCCAGCCTGGACTTAGCTGTTGAAACAACTGAAAGGCAGCAGGTAAACGAAGCTGAGCGTGGCGATGACGGTATATGCCCTCTCTCCCCACAGCTGGAGATCAACTCTGTCCTCAGCAGGGATGGGCTGAACTCCAGTAAAGATTATAAAAAAAAAAGGTGTGGTGGGGTTTTTTGTAGGGCTTCCTCTTTCCTCCTGTCTCCGTGCTCAGTGCGCTCATCTGACATTCGTTCCTGCCTCCGAGGGAGTTTAAGGATGTGAGCAGCCCTTTTGGGGCTAGGCCTCACTCTTAGGCTTTTCCCTCTGCGCCACGTGGTAGGCCATGTTGGTTTTCATACTTTTTCCTGCGTGTTAGGCTGCCCTCTTCAGGACCGTTGTTTCTTGCGAGTGCGTTCGGATGTGCGTCCAGTTTTTGGATGCTTAGTAGGACACCTGCTTGGGTGTCCAGTTGGCAGCGGCATCTAATTTGGATGTGTGCTTCCTGTACATATAATCTGGGTGGCATTGAGGGCGCTCAGTTTTTGGGCACTCTTCAAAGGCACAGGGTTGTTAAATTTTGGATGCTTAGATTTTGCATGCCTAAGTTTTGGACGCATACATTTTGGTTGCCTATTTTTTTACAGTGCGAATTCAGCTGGACGCACGCCTTTCAGTCGCCTGCTAAACATACTGACAGTCTGGTGCCTGTAGCTAAAAAACGTAAGCACCTTATCTTCTTTGCTGCTTGTCATATTCGGGCATCTCAGGCTGGCATTCCCTCTAACTTGTGCCAGCGCAGCTTGGAGGCTTAGGGAAAATTGCCTTCTTTTGATTTTACTAAGCCCGTGTCTTCCCAGCCTGATGAGGGCCTAGATAAAGTCATGCCAGAAGGGGCGCCTGATCTTGGAGCTCCCTTCACTGGTCGTCAGTGGGAGGAGGTAGCTCAGTGGGCACAGGACAGATGTCTCCTGGTTTTGGCATGGATCCTTCTGCCTTTTCATTGGTGGAATTTTTTCAAGGATTGCAATCCTTTCTTCAGGCGTAGTCCTTTGCCCCAACCAATCTTGCCAGGTCAGAATCGCAGGTGGTGACTTTCCGCATGCCTGGTGCAGCAGTTAAGTTCCGAAGTATACCTAGATCTGCAGCCGGTATTCCTGATGGGCACCTGAATAGCATGGATGATGAAGCCGATCCTTGCGCCATGGAGGATGGGAAAATTCCTCTGGGATTGAAACCATATAGGACTATGTTGTGGTTCTTTCACAGAGATAAGTTACTGGCTCTGATTTCCCAGACATTAAAGATGTTGGGAGTCCTGGGGCTGAATCCATGTCTGAGCCAAAGAAGAATCCCATTTTGATTTCTTTACGTAAAGCCTCTTGTTTTTTCCGTTATGGAGGCCATTCAAGATTTGATTGATCTTGAGCAAGTTGCCCCGGAGTCTAATTTCAAATGGGAATGAGTCTTGGAAGGCCTGTACGCACTGGATCGAGTGGCGAGAGAGCAGTTGCATTTTCTGAAAATGGATGCACTTGGTGTGCTGTCTCCAACGGATGTCCCCGTGGAGGAAGGAGCGGCCTTGAAGGATGTGCACAAAAGAAGGATGGAGGCCATCCTTAAGCAAGCATTTGAAGCAGTAGCTTCTCTCTCAGGAGGTCAATGAATCTGGTGTGAATTCCAGGGTAGTAATGGAGCCAGCAGCCGCCTTTTTGGCAGATGTGGGGTGCGATTTAGTCTGAACCTCAGCCAGAGGGGTGGCTTCGGTAATAGCAGCCAGGCATCGGTTATGGCTGAGAGACTGGTCAGCCGATGCAACTTCTGAGGCTAATCTTATGAAGTTGCCCATTAAAGGCTTGGTCTTGTTTGGGAGTGAGTTGGAGAAAATGGCCAATAAGTGGGGCGAGTCCCCCGGTTCCTTCATTTTTGGAAGATAAGAAGCGGACACCGTGCTCCTTTAGCATGAAAGGTCGTGTGAGGGGATCCAAGTGTTTTCGACCCTACAGAGGAGAGTGGCCTTTCAGAGGACTTGACCTTTCGGTAGGTCTCAGTCCTTTTGTCCCAGACAGCCCAGACGGGGAACAAGCTCGGGTAGTGGAGCCCCCCCCCCCCCCCCCCCCGAGCCTCCCAATGAAGATGTGTGGACCCACCTCCAGGAACAGGAGATAGGGGGTCGTCTCTCTCTCTTTTATCAGAGATGGGTCACGATCACGTCAGACTGGTTGGTCTTGGAGGTGATACAAGATAGATATGTGCTGGAGTTTTGCAGTGTTCCTTGGGACATGTTCATGGTATCTTCTTGACACTCCCTGCAGAAGAGGCAGGCAGTGGAGTGTACACTGTCAAGGCTTCTTAGTCTGAGGGCTGTGGTTCCAGTGCCCACGTCTCAAGAAAATACGGGCTGATATTACATTTATTTCATTGTGCCCAAGAAGGAGGGCTCTTTTCATCCCATCCTGGATCTCAAAGAGGTCGTCATTTGCAGGTAACTCATTTTCAAATGGAAACCTTGCACTCAGTGACAATGACTGTCCAGTCAGGGGAATTTCTGACCACCTTGGATCTGTCCGAGGCATACCTGCATATTTCCATCTGGATAGAGCACCAATGTTTTCTGCGATTCACAGTTTTGGGATGTTCATCAGTTTCGAACACTGCCTTTTGGTTGGCCACTGTGCCCAGAACTTTTTCAAAGATTATTGTGGTGGTGGCGGCAGAATTGAGAGAGGATGAAATTCTGGTGCATCCATATTTGGAATTCAGGCCAAGTGTGTGGAAAAGAGCCTCCTGGTGTCATGTTAGGTGATCTCCTTGTTGCAGGAGCTCGGTTGGGTGGTGAACCTGGCCAAGAGCAGCCTTTAGCCATCTCAGTCACTAGAGTATCTTGGTGTTTGGTTCAACATGAAGCAGGGCAGGGTTTTCCTGCTGGAGGGTCATATTCAGAAGTTGTTGGCGTAATTGCATCCGATAATCACAATACACGCGACAGTATGGTTATCTACAGGTGCTCGGATTGATGGCAGCAACCCTGGTGCCATGGGCGAGGGCGCATATACATCCTCTTCAGTGCTCCCTGCTGTCTCATTGCAGGCCACCGTCTCAGGGCTATTTGATTTGGCTCCCCTTGCCGATGGAGTTCTGCTCTCAACTACAGTGGTGCTTACAAGCGGGTCATCTAAGAAAAGGGGTGGCCTACATCAATCAGTAGGAAGAAATCAAAAGCCAACAATTGTTGCAGGAAATAGACCAACATGGAAAGGGCAGACGTGCATCTTCAGGAGACCTCAGCTTCGAACATTGCAGGAAAAAACAATGTAAGAGCAGACTTTTTCAGCAGACATAGTCTGGACCCAGGAGAATGGGTATTGTCAGACGAGGCGCTGGAGCCTTCCATTTCTGGATCTGCTGGCAACTTCTCACAATGCAAAGGTTCCTTGATTCTTCAGTCGCAGGAGAGATCCAAAGGCATTGGGTTTCGATGCTCTCGTGCAGGTATGGCCGGAGGACAAGCTGCTATATGCCTTTCCCCCATGGCTCCTCTTTGGCAGAATGGTTCAGAGGGTCAAAAGTCACAGAGGGATGGTGCTTCTGGTGGTGCCAGATTGGCCCAGGAGACCATGGTATGCGTATCTGTGAAGGCTCCTGGTAGACTCCCCCCTCTGGTTACCGGCGCACAGGGATCTGTTGTGGCAGGGGCCTCTTCTTCATGAAGATCTGACTCAATTTTTGTCTTACGGTATGACCCTTGAGAGGGCAATGCTTGCTGAAGCATGGATATTCTACTGCAGTGATTGCCACCTTGCTACAAGCAAGAAAGTTCTCCACTTCCTTAGCCTGTCTGTGGGTTTGGCAAGTGTTTGAGGCTTGATGTGAAGATCGAGGGGTGCCTCCTCGTTCGGTTAAAATCCCACTCATTTTGGAATTTTTGCAGGTTGGATTGAATAAAGGATTGACCCTTAATTCCTTGAAGGTATAGATGGCAGTTCTTGCCTGTTTCAGGGGTCAGGTGAATGGTGGACCCTTGTTGGCTTATCCAGATGTGGCCCTTTTCTTGAAAGGAGTGAAACATCTTTGTCCTCTCTTGCAGTTACCGGTGCTGGTTTTGGATTTCTTAGTGGGCCCTACGTTTCGACCGATACATAACCTTTCCTTGCAGTTGCTGGCATTGAAAACAATGTTTCTTGAGGCGATTTGTTCTGCACATAGAATATCAGAGTTACAGGCTTTGTGTTGTCAGGAGCTGTTCCTTCGAGTGACTCCAGGGGCGATACAGCTGCGTACTGTTCCTTCCTTTTTGCCAAAAGTGATCTTGGATTTTCACTTGAATCAGTCCATTTCCCTGCTGTCTCTGGATAGGGAAAGAAATGCGGAGGAATATAGCCTGTTGTGGCCCTTGGATGTCAAGAGATATATCGTGAGGTATCTGGAGGTTTCTAAACCTTTCTGGAAGACAGATCGCCTGTTTGTCCTCCACGGCGGAGGTAAACAGGGCAAGCTAGTTTTGCGGGCTACAATAGCTCACTGGATTAAGGAGATAGTCATGGCCGTGTATGTCCATTACATAGTCAGGTTAGGGCTCATTCCACTAGGGGTCAGGCAGTGTCATGGTTGAAGGTTAGATTGATGTCTCCCATTAACATTTGCCGAGCTGTGACGTGGTCCTCCTTACACACCTTTTCCAGGTGTGCAGGCCAGTAGGATGCAGCCTTTGCAAGTGCAGTTTTGACCATGGGCAGTCTCCTGCCCTTTTCGGGAGTAGCTTGGGTACATCTCACTGGTTCTGGATTCATCTGTCTGAATGCTAAGAAATGAGAAATTATTACTTACCTGATAATTTCCTTTTCTTTAGGCCAGATAAATGAATCCAACTTCCTGCCCTTGGCTGCCAAATGATTGTGCTATAGTCCTCCTGCATGTCTAAATGTTCCAGGGGTTACTGGTAAGTGTTAATCCAGTCCTTTGACTAGTGTTAATACATTCTTTATCTGAGTTCAGTGTTTCCTGTTGGCTAAGTATTGAAATGGTTATTTGTTATTAATCAAGTTCTTGCTTGACTGACCAGTTGACTTTTGAAGAGAATACTGGCAAGCTGATGTCACTGCAGGGGTATTTATACTGTGATGTCAGCTTTGCTCTGTCTCTATCTGGCTTGTAGAGGTGCATATTTATGTATTAAAAACTTTTCTATACCGTCATTTATTAATGCACCAACACAACGGTTTACAATTAGGCACGTAAATAAGTTTGGTTTATAAATTATCTCAAGGGTGCCAAAATTTTTCGGTTACATGTTTCAATAATATACTGTATATGTAAAATGGATTGGAATTTCCATTTATATGATTAATAGGATAATCATATACATTTTATACTGTCCTTCTCTTAAATTAATAATTATGATAAAAATAATAAAGTAAGCAATTAAGCTTTTAGGTGACTTTCAGCTGTGTGTAGATGTTCTTACTCACCGACCTCACTTTGAAAAGCTTTTTTGAAGAGCCATGTTTTTAAACTTTTTTTTGAAGAGTTTTAAGTCCATAACCCACTGGTTCTGGATTCATCTGTCTGGTCTAAAGAAAAGGAAATTATCAGGTAAGTAGTAATTTCTCATTAGTTTTAATTATTGGGTGTAATTTGATGTTCTGCTCTTTTGAAATATTCATTTTTGGGTGGGGGGGGAATAGAACATTTTTTAATTATTGGATTTTTTTATTCATCAGATGCTTTGAAATATTTTATTGGTGTTTGGGAATTTTGGATATTCTATTCATTAACTGGTTTGAAATATTTATTCTTTTTACAAATATGATTTTATTATATGATGTTTTATGTTTCTTGATTTTATTTAATGTTTTATGAAGAATGGTAATGTTTCTGCTTTTCCATTGTTGCTCTGCATGTAGAGATTGGCTGCTTGTGGGTTCCAGTTCAGTTCTTCTCAGCATGTTTCTGTTTATACTTTCTGATCTCTTTATTCTCTCTTTGGTGAGGGTCTCTCTGTGTTCTGCATATGTGACAGGGGTGAGGGCGAGTCAGTTTTATTTGATGGACTAGGACAGAGACTGAATGAATTGGGGGGGGGGGTGCAGTAATTGTTAGCATAGGGCAGCAAAAAACCTAGCATCAGCCCTGATTTTAAGCGGTCCTAACTTGAGATATGCATTCTTTGTGCATCTGCCACAGATAACCCTATACTATCTACAATTAATACAGCACGTAACTGCATGGATGTTGTACAAACCAAATTATCCTAACTCTCATGGAACCATACTGGGCTACCAGTTCCATACCAGGCAGGGTCAGATTTCCCATAAGGCCAACCTAGGCCATGGCCTAGTGCGCAGCAGTCAGGGGGGTGTATACAGAAGAAATAATCAAACATTTACAAATTTTTCAGTATTGTTTTGAAAAGGCCATGTAAAATGCTGTTTTTAAAATTTACATCCATATACTTTAAATAAATTGAGCGGTACATTTACGTTGCCCATTTCTACAGTTTGCGCTGTCTTGCTCAGTCACAGGCAAAAAGCATTTGCTATTTCTTTCTCACACACTCAGCATAAACCACGTGTTAAAGGAAAATTCCAGATTTGGCGTTACAATAGTGATTCCAAGTGATTCATTATGCTCATAGCGCTTGTCTTCTACATATCTACTGATAATAGGTACGTAAAATATACCGTTACTACTTTTATATACTGTTTTGTTAACTCAGGGGCTGAAAGCCATAAGCAGAAAAAGTTGATGGGGGTGTTCGCCAAATTATAAGGGGGCTGCGATTTTTATTACAAAACATGAAACATACACAACTTATGGCTTGTTTATGCAGCATCATTTAATGTGGTGTAACGTAAGTCTGACACAAAATGCAAAACATTTCAATAAAATTCTATAATGTCTGATGAGAATCAATGTAAATCTTCTGCATTTTATGTCAATTTTATTTGCTGTTTTTTTGTATCGAATACGCCATCTGGGTGAATAATTTGAACTAACCAAAGAAGTAATCGTCGTGCCTCGTATGGGTTATATAGGCAGACGTCTGCATTTTGCGGGCTGGCCCGACCCGAACCTGCGGGCCGGGTCGGGTTCAAAATATTTCAGCACAGGTCGGGTCGGACAGAAGAATGTCCGCTGGGCGATGCGGGTCCCGCGGGCTGAAAAACGTTTTACTGGTTTTGGTCTGTTTTATTTGCTTCTGGGTTCACTCGTCGCAAGCTTAAATATGTTTCGAATAACTGGCAGGGATTACATATTAAATTGAAAATTATAAATCAACCTTTGAGGGGAAGGGGGTGCAGAATTGTGCTTTGGCCTAGGGCGTAGACATGTGTGTAAATCCGGCCCTGATACCAGGCGCAGTTCAAAGCCTTATGCATTGCCTTCAGGTCACTGAAAGCCTATCTAAGAGGCTGCCTAACCCCCCTACAAACCCTCACATCGGCTGAGATCTGAGACATGGGCTCCCCTCCTCTCCCCTCCCCTCCCAAGACTGGGCCCATACCTGTAAGTTCTTGAACCGCTGACCCTGGGAATGGGGGGGCTGAAGCCCTGCCAGGTGAGCTATGTTTTTGGTGGAAAGTTGGGGAAGCAAGTAGTGCTGTTACTTTCCAGGTAGTGTGGGCTGTGTTATGCACAGCCAGAGGCTCATTGGCCCAAGGTAGGCCCAGCCCTTTAGCTCAGCTGTTTTAAGTTCTAGCCAGCAGAGAGTTCTCTCCTGACACAACGTTTTCCCCTTTCCTTAGGGCTGGGTCTGAAGAAGCTGTTTGTACTGCGCTTGTGGCTTGCCCCATAAACGGGCCTATACAGTACAAACGGGCCTATACAGTGTCCAGAACGCGCGATTACACGCGCATTTTGGACACGCTAGCTTTACCCCTTATTCAGTAAGGGGTAATAGCGCGTCCAAAACACGCGTCCAACCCCCCCCCCCCCCGAACCTAATAGCGCCCGCAACATGCAAATGCATGTTGATGGCCCTATTAGGTATTCCCGCGTGATACAGAAAGTAAAATGTGCAGCCAAGCCGCACATTTTACTTTCAGAAATTAGCGCCTACCTAAAGGTAGGCGCTAATTTCTCCGGGCACCAGGAAAGTGCACAGAAAAGCAGTAAAAACTGCTTTTCTGTGTACCCTCCGACTTAATATCATGGCTATATTAAGTCGGAGGTCCTGAAAGTTAAAAAAAAAAAAAAAAAAAAAAGTAAAAAAAAAAAATTGAAATAGGCCTGCGGCTTGCGGGTCGAAAACCGGACGCTCAATTTTGCCAGCGTCTGGTTTCCGAACCCGTGGCTGTCAGCGAGTTCGAGAACAGATGCCGGCAAAATTGAGCATCGGCTGTCAAATCCGCTGACAGCCGCCGCTCCTGTCAAAAAAGAGGCGCTAGGGACGCGCTAGTGTCCCTAGCGCCTCTTTTTACCGCTGGCCCTAATTAAAATAAATTAAAATACTGTATCGCACGCACAGGAGAGTGGCCTGTGCGCGCGCTGGGAGAGCGGGCACTCGCCCGCCCTCCCGCGTTTTTACTGCATCGGCCCGAAAGGAAGCCTCTTGGCTACCTTGTTTACTCTCCTGCTTTATTCTAAGGCAGGAAGCACAGCTTGTGTTTGACCGTGTTCTTTTTATTAAAACTGCTGATGAGGAGAACCTGTTGTGCCTGTGTCTTGATCAGACTCTGGCAACCTTTTGCCCAGTTCATCTCCCAGCTCTGGAACTCTCTTCCAATCGAGAGAGCTAATGTTCAGTTGTTCCCACTGTGTGTGGCCCGTGGCTGGCTTTTTCAGCAGGCCTACCCTTCCTTCCTAGCTGGCCTCATGCTCATGTGACCTGCAGCCTGTCCCTTAGACCTCCACTCTCACCAGAACTATATGTTTATGCTACCTAATGCAGAATATTTGTATGTCTGATATTTAGTGCATTGCCGCTTTTAATTTATAAATCCTGCCTCCCTGCCCCTCCAGTTGCATTATTGATTTTGACTTCTCTGCCCTACAGTTTGGAAACCTCTTGTGCACAACATGTTTTTGCAACGGCTCTATTTTTATTCTTCCCTCTTCTCTCTCGATCCGTCCCCGCTGCGTTATACCAGCCCTATACTTCATATCCCTGTCCTGCAGATGTAATCCTCTCATGTGTTTCATGTTTTGTAATGTTTCTTTAGCCTCTTAGCCACCCCCCCCCCCCTCCGTTCACCCCTATATATATCACATTATCTGCCGACTTGATCCTTGCTACCTAACTTTCAGGAAAACAGCTAAAGGCATGGCTTTCCAACCGGGCCTTCCTGCGTGTCTGCTCGCCCCTTGTTTCAGCAACCTGCACATCTGATTAGGACTTGAAGTTCTCTACCCTAGATTCCCAATGCCGTTCCACTATAAATTTGAACACCACTGTAAATCATTGCAATTCATCTGTATTTCAATTGAGCATAATCTGTCTTTGAGGCCTTTCTTGGTAAAAGGTGGGATATCAGATGTCAATACATAAATATCGTCTCTACCTCACAGGTGTAATCCTCTCTGTAATCCTGTATCTTATTCTGAGTACTCCAGTGGAGTAGTGAGGAATAAACTCTTGTAATAAATAAACAAAGGAGCTTAAGTGGTGCCAAGTTAAATGGTACTAAGACAAGTAATGTAAGTGGTTTTAAGTTACTTTACTCAGCTTAAGTGACTTTAGTTGAGGTCGATGTCTCCTTGATATTTTTAAAATTAACATAGCTTACTAAGTGGGCTTCATAGAAACATGACAGCAGAAAAAGACCATTACAGCCTATGTAGTCTGTCCATCCAGACCAGTTAGCTTTACAATCCCTACCACTCCCCTGTATTTATTTTAGGCTTTCTTGAATTTAGATATTGTCCTTACCTCCACCACCTCCACGGGGAAGCCTGTTCATGCATCCACCACCCTCTTGTAAAGAAATATTTCCTTGTGTTACCCCGAGCCTACCCTCTTTCACCCTCATCCCATGACCCCCCTCGTTCTAGAACATCCTATCTTTTCAAAGAGGCTCGCCTCCTGTGCTTGGAAGTCTTGGAGGTTTTTTAAATCTATCGGTCATCTCTCTCCTATCCCACCTTTTCTCTAGGGTGTTCATGTTTAAATATTTAAGTTTGTCCCATAAGCTTTAGAATGAAGACCACTGACCATCTTAGTAGCCACCCTCTGCACTGACTCCAACCAGTTTATATCCTTTTGAAGATGCGCTCTCTAGAACTGTGCACAGTATTCCAAGTGAGGTTTCACCAGAGACCTATATGGGGCAATATCACCTCCTTTTTTTGTGCCAACCATTCCTCTCCCTATGCACCCAAGCATCTTTCCTGCTTTTGCTGTTGATTTATCCACCTGTTTGGCCTGTCTCCAGTCCTTCAGGACTACTCCCAACTCTTATATCATTTGCCCTTAACCCCCATTACATTTGGAATTGCTTTTTTTTTTTTTTTAAACCTTTATTCCCTGTACGTACTAGGATCAGTCCAGACGGTGGGTTATGTCCCCCGTCCAGCAGATGGAGTCAGAGCAAACTTCGGAGGGTGCTGGCATATAAGCTGGTGCACCCCTCCTGTATCCTCAGTATCTCTCTGACTCCAGCAGATGTGAGAAGGGGAACTCTTGGTTCCCTCTACTCAGTGACTTGTCACTTGTTTTTTCTTATTATTCTGTCTTCCGGTGGATCAAGTAATTAATCTTATTAGTTTGAAAACAAAAAAAAAAAAAAAAAAAGTTTTGTTCTGGTGGTGAGCCGGCTCGGCCGCCGCCACGTTTGTTTCTATTCAGGCTTGCCATTTGGACTGCCTCTTTCTTCCTTTCCCCCCGTCTCGCTTCCTATCCCGGTGGGGCACAGGGTAAGTGGTTTTTTCTTTTTGGGGGGGAGTTTTTGTACTTCTTTCCTTCTAGCTCGCTTTGGCGTTTCTCCGACGGTGGATGCTGGTGGGGCCAGCCTCTCCCCTCACTCCAGTCACGGTCTTTCGCCCTCTCCCCGCGGTCCCGCGACGTCACATTCCCCGGGACCGCAGGCGGCAAGGACGTTGCATTCCCCTGCCGCCCCCGGGGCCGTTGGGGCGAATTTGAGTTGAGCTCGGGCGCGGCGCCCCGCTCCTCCCGCGGCGAGTTCTTCGGCGTTGCTGCCTCGTGCATTGGCCCCCCCTCCCCGGACGCTTGCGATGCAGCGCGTCCGTTGTTCAGCCTGTGGCGGCCCGGGCCAAGCCGCATCGAGGGACGGTCTCTGCGGCAGGTGCCTTCCTGGTGGGGAGACTAGCACCGCTCTCCTGCCCACTTCTCCCCCGCGAGCCGAGCGCCGCGGGCCTCGGGGGCTGGGCCCGCCCCCGTCGTTGGCGGGAGCGGCGGCCATCTTGGAGCTGGAAAGTAGCATGGGCTCTGACGCAGAAGAAACCTCGGGGGATTTTTTACCTCTGGCGACCACGAGCCTGGATCCGGGGCCTCTTCCCTCCTCCTCCTCCTCCGGGCTTTCCAAGGACCCCCTTCCCACCCCATCAGCGGGCCCATCGGGTTTCTCGGCGGATTTTGTGGTGCTCATGCACCAAGCGTACCTACAGAGCCTGAATCCACTGGGGGGCTCGGTTCCCACTCCTCCTCCCGCTAAGGCCCCAAGGCTGGCAGGTGCGTCGGTGGCAGGATTAGGGGCCGGGGGAGGCTCCCCCAGGGCCCCCCTGATTACGCCCGCGCCCCTACCGGGGCTGGGGGGCGACCCTGCGTCGCAGGCGGACGACGAGACACTCTCAGCACACCTGGAATGCGACGACCCACGGGTCCTGCGGATCTTCCGCAAGGAGGAATTGACGGATCTCATTCCGCACGTGCTTCAGGAATTGGACCTTGACCCCCCAGTCGAGCCCCCAGGGCCTCCAGCGCCTTCCGTGGCCTCCGCTACATCCAAGGGTGATCCTGTCTTAGCGGGTCTCCGTCCCATGGCACGGACTTTTCCGATCCATGATTCCTTCCTTCACCTCCTCGTGAGGGAGTGGAATAACCCGGAGGCGTCCCTTCGGGTTAGCAGGGCCATGGATAAGCTCTATCCTCTCCCGAGCGATTTCCTGGATCTTCTGAAGGTCCCCAAGGTTGACTCAGCGGTTTCCGCCGTCACGAAAAGCACCACGATTCCGGTCACGGGAGGCACTGCCCTACGGGATATCCAGGACAGGAAGCTGGAGGTCGCCCTCAAGAAGATCTACGAGGTCTCGGCACTGGGAGTCCGCGCGGCCATATGCGGTTCCCTTACCCAGAGAGCCGGTCTGCGATGGGTCCAACAGCTCCTTACTTCCCAGCAGTTGCCACCGGACGAGGCGGCTCACGCTGACCGGCTGGAGGCGGTGATCGCTTACGGAGCAGACACGTTACATGACTTGCTGCGGGTCCTGGCGAGGACCATGGCGTCGGCGGTGTCCGCCAGGCGCCTCCTGTGGCTTCGGAACTGGGCTGCGGACGCTTCCTCCAAGTCTAGCCTGGGGGCCCTGCCTTTTAAGGGCAGGTTCCTCTTTGGAGAGGACTTAGATCAGATTATCAAGACCCTGGGAGAGAACTCGGTCCACAAGCTTCCAGAGGACCGTCGCCGGTCCTTTCGTCCGTCCACGGGGACTCCCAGGAACAGGTACCGCGCTCAGAGGCGCTACAGGGGTCCCAGACAGCAAGGCCCGAGGACCCCGTCAAACCGGTCGCAGTCGTGGACTCGGCCCTTTCGTGGCCGCAGACCCTCCAGGGACTCCTCGGCTCAGGGAACCCCCGGCAAGTCAACGCAATGATGCCAGGCTGGCCCTCTCCTCGCTACCCCGGATTGGGGGGCGGATTGCTCTGTTTTACGAGGAGTGGGCCAACATCACCACGGACCGCTGGGTCCTCGACATCCTAAGGCACGGTTACGCGTTGGAATTTGTCCGGTCTCCCAGGGACAGGTTCCTCTTTTCTCCCTGCGGGTCCAGCAACAAGCGGCTGGGGATACAGCAGACGCTGGACCGCCTCCTGGACCTGGGAGCCATTGCGCCCGTCCCCTCAGGAGAGGTGGGCTCGGGTCATTATTCAATTTATTTCGTGGTTCCCAAAAAGGACGGATCCTTTCGCCCTATTCTGGATCTCAAGGAGGTCAACAAGACGCTTCGGATCTCCAGGTTTCGTATGGAGACGCTCCGCTCCGTCATCGCGGCGGTTCATCAGGGGGAGTTCCTAGCCTCCCTCGATCTCACGGAAGCTTATCTGCACATCCCGATCCGTCCGGACCATTGGAGGTACCTTCGTTTCAAGATCTTGGGTCAGCACTTTCAGTTCCAGGCGCTGCCCTTCGGTCTGGCGACCGCGCCCAGGACCTTTACCAAGGTTATGGTAGTGGTGGCAGCAGCGCTGAGGAGGGAAGGCATTCTCGTACACCCTTATTTGGACGACTGGCTCATCAGAGCGAAGTCCTTGCCGCAAGGGCGGGCGGCTGTCGACAGAGTTGTGTCCTTCCTACAGTCCCTTGGCTGGGTGGTGAACTTCAACAAGAGCAGTCTCCTTCCGTCCCAACGGTTGGATTTCCTGGGGGCGCGCTTCGACACGGTACAGGGCAAGGTCTTCCTGCGGCCGGACAAGGCGCAAGCCCTTCGGGAGCTGATCATCAGGTTTTCTGCTCTCCAGGTTCACACGGCGCGGGACTACCTGCAGGTCCTCGGCTCTATGGCGTTCGCAATCAGCCTGGTCCCCTGGGCGTTTGCCCACTTGAGGCCCCTGCAAATGTCCCTTCTCTCGAGATGGAAGCCGGTCTCTCAGGACTATCAGGCGATCCTTCCTCTCCCTCCGACAGCCAGGGCCAGCTTGCGATGGTGGTTGGATCCCAGGAATCTATCCCAAGGATGCCCCCTGGAGACGCCGGACTGGATTGTGGTCACCACCGATGCCAGCCTGTCCGGCTGGGGGGCAGTGTGTCTCCGGAGCTCGGCGCAGGGTCTGTGGACGAAAGAACAGACGACCTGGCCAATCAACCGCCTGGAGACTCGGGCGGTCCGGTTGGCTCTCGTGCAGTTCCTGCCCATGATCAGGGGACGAGCGGTCCGAGTCCTCTCGGACAATGCGACGACGGTGGCCTACATCAACCGGCAAGGGGGCACCAGGAGCAGACTGGTGGCGCTGGAAGCGGCGCGTCTGATGGCTTGGGCGGAACGTTTCCTGGACCGTCTGGAAGCCTCCCACATCGCCGGGGTGGACAACATCCAGGCGGATTATCTGAGTCGTCAGGTGTTGGATCCGGGAGAGTGGTCCCTCTCCGACGAGGCGATGGCTCTCATTGTCAGACGCTGGGGGACGCCCGCGTTGGATCTCATGGTGTCAGCGGTCAACGCGAAAGCCTTTCGGTTCTTCAGCCGTCGGCGGGAGCGCGGCGCGGAGGGCGTCGACGCCCTGGCCCTTCCCTGGCCCCCTTGGCTGTTGCTCTACGTTTTTCCCCCCTGGCCCCTCGTGGGCAAGGTGCTAAGGAGAATAGAAAAACATGTCGGTCAGGTCATTCTAGTGGCTCCGGAGTGGCCGCGGCGCCCGTGGTTCGCGGATCTCCTTCGTCTGGCGGTGGGCGAGCCCCTTCGTCTCTCGCACCTCCCACGGCTGCTCCGCCAGGGCCCGGTATTTTCGGAGCAGGCGGAACACTTCTGTCTTGCGGCGTGGCTTATGAGAGGAGGGGCCTCTTGCGCAAAGGCTACGCCGGTCCCGTGGTAGATACGCTCCTCCAGGCGCGGAAGACCTCCACTTCGGTTGCTTATGTGCGGGTATGGAAGGTTTTTGAGGTCTGGTGCTCGGCGCGGGGGGCTCTCGCGACTGCAGTATCCCGTCATCTAGTGCTGGCGTTCCTGCAGGAGGGGCTGGAGAAGGGCCTCTCCTATAATTCCCTGAGGGTGCAGGTCTCCGCTCTCGCGTCGCTGGCTCGTGCCGCGGGACGGCCTGGTCTGTCGGCTCATCCGGACATCTCGCGATTCCTCCGGGGAGTTAAGCGCCTACGTCCGCCGGTACGTCCTCTCTGTCCTTCGTGGAATCTCAACCTGGTCTTGCAGGCTCTAGGGGGTCCTCCCTTCGAGCCCCAGCGGCAGGCCACTCTCAAGGACATCACTCTGAAGGCGGTCTTCCTGGTCGCTATCGCCTCGGCGCGGCGTATCTCCGAGCTGCAGGCTCTTTCGTGTCGGGAACCCTTCCTCCGGTTCACGGACTCGGGGGTTCACATCCGGACTGTCCCTTTGTTCCTGCCGAAGGTGGTTTCCTCCTTCCACGTGAACCAGGTAGTGGAGCTGCCTGCATTCCCGGCTGATGCTCCCCTGTCACTTCGCCGCCTGGATGTGAGGCGCACCCTTCTTCGTTATTTGGAGGTGACTAACGAGTTCCGGGTCTCCGATCACCTTTTCGTGCTCTGGTCGGGGCCTAGAAAGGGTAGGCAAGCGTCCAAGACTACGATTGCGCGCTGGCTCAAGGACGCGGTGACTTCGGCGTACATCGGTTCCGGTAAGGATCCCCCGCCGGGTCTCAAGGCTCACTCTCTCCGAGCCCAGGCGGCCTCCTGTGCGGAGTCCCAGCTCGTCTCGGCGCAGGAAATTTGTCGTGCGGCGACCTGGAAGTCTCTCCACACGTTCTCCAGACATTACCGGCTCCATGTACAGGTATCTGAGTCTGGTTCCTTTGGGGACAGGGTCCTTCGAGCAGGCTTCCCGGGGACCCACCCGGTTTAGGGAAGCTTTGGTACATCCCACCGTCTGGACTGATCCTAGTACGTACAGGGAAAAGAAAATTACTTCTTACCTGCTAATTTTCGTTCCTGTAGTACTATGGATCAGTCCAGACGCCCTCCCTGGACGTATCTTGAGATCTAGGAGGGAACCTGCTCGTTCGTCTCTTCTGTCTCCCTATTCTCCTGGTTATTCTCCCTTCGGGGATCTGAAACTGTGTGTCTGTGTTTGTCCCTGTTTGGACAGTTCTTATTGCACGTTGCATAGTTTTCTTTTTCACGGTTTGTGATTGATTGTGCAGGGTTTTGCTTGATCCACCTGCCTTGGTCTATCCAGTACTCTTCCTTGGCTTTGATATTCTCGATACTGAGGATACAGGAGGGGTGCACCAGCTTATATGCCAGCACCCTCCGAAGTTTGCTCTGACTCCATCTGCTGGACGGGGGACATAACCCACCGTCTGGACTGATCCATAGTACTACAGGAACGAAAATTAGCAGGTAAGAAGTAATTTTCTTATTTTCTATAGGGAGTCAGCCCAATCCAGTTGTAATTTTATCATGATCAGAGTACATTGTGATGCCATCAAGGATTTTGTGTAAAAGCTGCCTCATCACCGGTTAACATCGAGCATTTTGAAAACTGCCGTGCCATTGGTTAGGTTGTCATAACCATAAGCTTTATGACAACCTTGTTTTATGTAACTGCTTTTCTGCACTTTTGTTAAATGGTAAAGTTTCACCCCTGTTTCTTGTGAACCAGCATGATGGGACCACCGTCTTGAATGTTGGTATATAAAAAACTTAAATAAATAAATAAAATAAGCAAATTGATATTCTCCGCCTTGAACAATATGGTTGAATGATGGTGAAATATGAGACTTTTTAAAATATAAATAAATATCCTCTAAAAAGGAAAGTGTGAACATTTCGTGATTCCTCCATCTCCTCATTTAGGGGTAGATTTTCAAAAAACGCGAATAGGCGTACTTTTGCTGGCGCATCAGGCGCAAGCAAAAGTACGCTGGATTTTAGTAGATACGCGCGGAGCCGCGCGTATCCACTAAAATCCTGGATCGGCGCGCGCAAGGCTATGAATTCTGTATAGCCGGCGCGCGCCAAGCCGCGCAGCCTACCCCCGTTCCCTCCAAGGCCGCTTCGAAATCGGAGCGGCCTTGGAGGGAATCCTCTAACGCCCTCCCCTCACCTTCCCCTCCCTTCCTCTACCTAACCCACCCACCCGGCCCTGTCTACACCCCCCCCTTACCTTTCTCCGGGGATTTATGCCTCCCGGAGGGAGAAGTAAATCCCCACGCGCCAGCGGGCCTGTTGCGCGCCGGGACGCGACCTGGGGGCGGGTACGGAGGGCGCGGCCACGCCCCGGACCGCCCCGGGCCGTAGCCACGCCCCCGTACCCGCCCCAAAACGCTGCCGACACGCCCCCTAAATGCCGCGACGACCGGGCCCGCCCCCGACACGCCCCCCTCGGAGAACCCCGGGACTTACGCGAGTCCCGGGGCTCTGCGCGCGCCTAAATCCGCCCGGTTTTGGGCGGATTTAGGCGAGCAGGGCTCTGAAAATCCGCCCCTTAATGTTTAGTATTTTATGAAATTCTGTCCATGTGCACTACACTGTGTCAGGCAAATTACTTGGTCAGCAAGGCCCTGTTTCCCAAAGACCAGGACCATCTTTAGCTAATTAATGTAAAAGCTTTCATGAACTGCTTTCCTGGGTGCATGACCTTCCAGAGTGGTGAATAACATGTCCAATCAAATTGCCTCCAAGATAATACTTAAAACCATATATAAATGTCTTACACTGGAAGCATAAAGAGGTCCATATTTAAAAGATTTGTCCAAGAACATTTTTGAGTTTCTTGGGCAAATCTTAGGTTTCAAATATTTTCCCCGTTCACCGTTTACATTTTGCTCAGTACCCGGATAGAAAAAGAGGCAGGAGTGGGGGAGAGGCTTCCCTTTAGCCGATTAGCACTGATAGCTTTATAAGGATGGTGCTCAGTTATCTGGGTAAGTCTGGTCATGTCGGAGGATTGTCCTAGATAACTTTATGTGAGTATCTTTCACTTAGCCGAGTACAGTCAGCAGAACGTGTGACCAGTTACATTCTGCTGAATATCTGAGTAAAGCTACCCGTATAACTTTCCCGCTACTCGGCTTACTCAATATGGACCTCTAAAATTAATTTAATGACATTGGGCAAAGCATGCCCAGTGTGCAGACTATTGTTTTTCCAAAGCCAGAATCGAAAGGCTGCCTCTGTTCACGTAAAGCCTGCCAAGAAACAACTGTTCTTACATAGAAACATAGAAATGACGGCAGAAGAAGACCAAATGGCCCATCCAGTCTGCCCAGCAAGCTTCCCTCATTTCTTCTCCCATACTTATCTGTTTCTCTTAGCTCTTGGTTCTAATTCCCTTCCACCCCCGCCATTAATGTAGAGAGCGGTGATGGAGCTGCATCCAAGTGAAATATCTAGCTTGATTAGTTAGAGGTAGTAGGGGTAGTAACCGCCGCAATAAGCAAGCTACACCCATGCTTATTTGTTTTTACCCAGATTATGTTATACAGCCCTTATTGGGTGTTTATCTTCTCCCCTGCCGTTGAAGCAGGGAGCTATGCTGGATATGTGTGAGGTATCAGTTTTTTTCTTCTCCCCTGCCGTTGAAGCAGAGAGCTATGCTGGATATGCATCGAAAGTGAAGTATCAGGCACATTTGGTTTGGGGTAGTAACCGCCGTAACAAGCCAGCTACTCCCCGCTTTGTGAGTGTGAATCCTTTTTTCTTCTCCCCTGCCGTTGAAGTTATGCTGGATATGCGTGAAGTATCAGTTTTTCTTTTCCCCTGCCGTTGAAGCAGAGAGCTATGCTGGAAATTCGTGATGTATCAGTCTTTCTCCCATGCCGTTGAAGCAGAGAGCCATGCTGGATATGCGTCGAGAGTGAAGTATCAGGTACATTTGGTTTGGGGTAGTAACCGCCGTAACAAGCCAGCTACTCCCCGCTTTGTGAGTGCGAACCCTTTTTTCTTCTCCCCTGCCGTTTAAGCAGAGAGCTCTGCTGGATGTGTGAAGTAACAGTTTTTCTTTTCCCCTGCTGTTGAAGCAGAGAACTATGCTGGATATGCATTGAAAGTGAAGTATAAGAATGGAGTGATCAAGCTAGTTGAAAGGCATCAGGAATAGAGGAAGGTGGAGGTAGTAATTTGGATATTTGGTTTGGGGTAGTAACCGCCGTAACAAGCCAGCTACTCCCGTCTTTGTGAGTGCAAATCCTTTTTTCCACATTTCCTCTTGCTGTTGAAGCTTAGAGTGATGTTGGAGTCACAGTAACCATGTGTATGTTTATTGAATAAGGGTATTGTCTCCAGGCAGTAGCCATCATTCTGGCGAGTCACCCACTCTTCATTGGCGGCCTCTTGACTTTATGGATCCACAGTGTTTATCCCACGCCCCTTTGAAGTCCTTCACAGTTCTGGTCTTCACCACTTCCTCCGGAAGGGCATTCCAGGCATCCACCACCCTCTCCGTGAAGAAATACTTCCTGACATTGGTTCTGAATCTTCCTCCCTGGAGCTTCAAATCGTGACCCCTGGTTCTGCTGATTTTTTTCTTATGGTAAAGGTTTGTTGTTGCCTTTGGATCATTAAAACCTTTCAAGTATCTGAAAGTCTGTATCATATCACCTCTGCTCCTCCTTTCCTCCAGGGTGTACATATTTAGATTCTTCAATCTCTCCTCGTACGTCATGCGATGAAGATCCTCCACCTTCCTGGTCGCCCTTCTCTGTACCGCTTCCATCTTGTCTTTGTCTTTTTGTAGATACGGTCTCCAGAACTGAACACAGTACTCCAGGTGAGGCCTCACCAAGGACCTGTACAAGGGAATAATCACTTCCCTTTTCTTACTCGATATTCCTCTCTCTATGCAGCCCAGCATTCTTCTGGCTTTTGCTATCGCCTTGTCGCATTGTTTCGCAGTTTACTGCTAAACTGGTCTCAGACTGTACAAACCCCTGTCAACCCTGGGACCCATTAATTTCTTCTTGCCCGCCCGCATTTCCAGCCCAGAAACAGCCATGTCTTGACCTTCTTCCCGAAGGCGAGATAATTTGTTTCTCTGAAGGCAAGATATGCTAGTGATGGTGCAACCAAGGAGTAGGCCCGTGATCTGCATCATATCAGGAGCATCTTTTGCAGATGAGGAATTTTTAGTAATGCACCCTGACTAGACCAGAGGGTTAGGAAGCAAGCCAGAGCTTGCTCCTGTCTGGTGGTCCCTTGGCGCGGCAATGGCCGTCATCAGCGGCGACTTCTTCTGTTGGCAGCGTGGCAGGATGCACACTCTGTCGTGGCTCCTCCCCCTCAGCGCATCTGGCATCCCTGCCGGAAGTTCCCACGCTGAGAGCGGGAACTTGGGGATTTAATCACTGCATCTTCAGCACCTTCCTGCCTCGGCAACAGGCTGGCTCGTGCTGGTGCTTTGTGGTGCGTCTTTTCGTGTTTGCTTCGGCTTGGACCTTGGATTGGATTGTCTGCTGCTTGCCTCTGGTAGCCCTTGCAGGATCCAGGACTGCTCAGGTGTCGAACTCTGTCGCTTCCCTTCAGAACCTGGTCAGCCTTCAGATTTAAGATAAGACTGTTACTCTATTCTATTGGGATCCACATATCAAAACACAGAGTTTGCAACCGGGAGTACACCACTGTAGCTTTCTTGCTAAATAAGAGGGACCAGTTCCCATAGAACCTGAAAAGCCAGAGTCTAGAGTTTAAATTTAGCCCTTTCCACAACTGGAAGCCACTGTAGCTACTGAAGCACAAAGCTTGCACTTGCATGATGTGAGCTCCTGGTTGCCGTTCCTGGTTGGTAATTCATCGTTTACATAACCACTATCGCCTGGCTTATCTAACTGCATTGTGCAACAATCGCTTATCTTCCTTTGAGGCGATATGGGGTCCTTTCGAATCATGGCTTCACTCTCTTTTTTTTTTTTTTTTTATTTGTTTATTCAATTTTACATTTTATACACAAAGAATCCTTTGCATTCAATCAAGAGGAATATTCAAAAGAAAAGTGTTACACCAAATAAATTGTAATAATACAACTATTTTTAAACTGAAATGTTTATCCCCAATTTTTCTAGGTAATAATGGGAAATAGGAACAGAAGAAAAGAAAAAATAGAAAAAGGAGAGAAGGAAGATTTAAACCAATACTCTCTTATCAACCCATTCCTTTATAAATTAGAACCAGATCTTTTAGGTTATAGGGGTTTCCTTTCTAGCATCTATGAAGCCCCTTAACTGTTCTGGATTAAAGAAAATATATGTGTTCCCAGAGTATTTTACTACGCATCTTGCAGGATAACGCAAAAGAAAATTTGCACCAAGAGATATAACTTCAGGGCGCATTGTTATAAAGGATTTTCTGCGTAGTTGTGTAACCCTGGAAAGATCAGGGAAAATACGGATCAATCCACCCAAATATGTTATATTAATTGCTTTAAAGTAATGTTTCATAATTAGGGCTCTGTCGAACTCTGAAAACAGAGAAACAAAGAGTACAGTTCTTTCACATATCTCTAGTCCAGAGCTTTCCAAATATTCAGATAGATTATTAAAATTCCCAATATCCCCTACTGGGGATATCTGTATTTGACTCTGTCTTTGTCTTAAAAATAAGATCTTTTTTACAGCTGGTATCTGCTCTTCTGGAATCTGTAGGATTTCTTTCAGATATCTCTTGAAAGTCAGTAATGGAATTTCCCCCACCACTTTTGGAAAGTTCAAAACCCTTAGGTTTAGTTGTCTGAGATAATTTTCCACAGATTCAAGCCGTCGTGTTAAGACTGCCTGGTCTTTCACACATACAGCATTGATATCCGACATTTGTTTTAAATCTGTTTTTACTTGCTGTAATTCTTGTGATTGTTCTGTTCCCCTCAGATGTAATTGCTTTTCGATAGAGTCCATTTTGAGTGAAATTTCCTCCGTTTTTTGGGTTTGCTCATTAAATGCCATGGTTAACCCCGCAACCAAATCCCAAAGGGACTCTATTGTGATTTCCGCCGGTCTTTTTACCTCTATGGGACCTCTTACTAGGCCACCCGATGCCTCCCCTCCACCCACAGCTGTTCTAGTTCTCTGCAACATATCCTCATTTTGGTACTCACTCCTTGCTGCAGTTTCAAGAGGGCTCGTGGCATCGGGTGATCCCTCCACATTCGCGGTACTTCCCGGGAGTCCGCCCAAAGAAATCGCTCCTGTAGCTCTTCGCACTGGCGACTCAACTTTCCCGGCTATACACGCTGAGGTAGCGTTCGGCGGTAATCGTGGTTCTGGGGGGGACAACGATATTTCCCCAAGCGGAGAGGGGACTCCTCTTCCCATACCGCTAGCGGGGCTCGTTGTTCCTGATGGAATGGGAGATGCATATTCGGTGATTACCCGCTGTCCTGCGGTTGGTGAGGGCTCAGGTAGGTAAACCCTCACCTTCCCCTTTCTTTTATGCGGCATTTAGGAGAAATTATTAAGAAAAGTCCAATATGAGAAAATGAAAGGCAGGAGCGTCAGAAAATGCATCAAGTCAGAGAGCCATTTTAAATCCTCTCCAATTCTTCAAATACTCAAAATTTTCAGTCTATAGCGACACGCGCCGGACGGCGACAAGCGCCGAGGGAGACCAGCTTTTATACTGCCAGTCCCCAGCTGATGACGTCGGCGTCGTCGACTCGTGGGCGGGGCTCCAGGGGCCGGGAAAACGCGTCTGCTCTACCCCTTCAGGAAGAAATCAAAACTCAGCTGGTTAGAAATTCTTTCACAGGTAAATATTTCCTCTGCTCCGTCCATCAAACGCCGAGGGAGACCAGCTTTTATACTGCCAGTCCCCAGCTGATGACGTCGGCGTCGTCGACTCGTGGGCGGGGCTCCAGGGGCCGGGAAAACGCGTCTCCTCTACCCCTTCAGGAAGAAATCAAAACTCAGCTGGTTAGAAATTCTTTCACAGGTAAATATTTCCTCTGCTCCGTCCCCATGACTTCACTCTCAAGATCTAGCTGCTTAATAAGGTACCCAATCCTTTTTGTCTTCTCATTTTGTTTGGTGTTTAATGGTGCCTGGGGAGGTGTTACCCATGTTAATGAGTTTCTTTTAAATGGTTCTATTGATGTAGTTTTGTATTTAATTATGAGCGCTCTGAGCAAGGATGCTTGTTTAATACTGTGTACTACGACTTTTTTACTTCTTCCTTTGGTATGTGTTGACTTGCTCTTGTTCTGCAGGGGGGTGGGTTGGGGAAATCTCTTGGGAAGAACAGATGTCTGTTTGCACGTATTAATACTTTTAATGTGTTTTTTTTTCTGTTACATCCAATAAAAATAGCCAATTAAAAAAAACTCTTTTCCTGTTTTGTTTTGTTTTTCTATTAGTTCTATATCTGGAAATATGTTCCTACGTGAGACTCAATATAAATTTATTTGCTTTGTTTCCCCAACATAGAGCTTTTCTGGCCAAAATGTGTGTCTGAAATGTTCCATTGTTCCTAGTACCTTGGATCACACATTCTGGTCATGCACTTAATCACTCAGTTTTTGGTACAGAATCAAGGTATATATGGCTGATATTGTAGGTTGTTGTCTTCCATGTGCTTCTCGCTTGATTTTGAAGACCACACTTTTTTTTTTTGGGGGGGGGAGGAGGTCACGCCTTTGGTTTAACCTGTCAGAGAAATGCTTTACCTACGTCAGCTGTTACGGAGAAAATGCATGCTAAATGGTCTCTGCCTCGACGTAAGGCAGGGTGCCTACAAATTTGGTTTCCTTACTTAGATGCTCTCCCACCTGAAGCACAGAGCTTGATTTGGGTTGACTGATTTTAATTTGTTGGGTTTATTTTCTTTGTTATTGTGCGATTTTCTTATTTATTGTCTGCTATACATGGATTTGCGCTTATGCCCATTTTGTTTTACAAACTGCAGAATGGGGAAGGTTTGGGGAATAATGGAGGGGAAGGGATGAGTGTGTTCATTTGTATGTATTTTGGTTTGGGGGTTTTATGTTTTGTATTGTGTGTAATTTGTAACTTTAAGAACATGCCATACTGGGTCAGACCAAGGGTCCAACAAGCCCAGCATCCTGTTTCCAGCAGTGGCCAATTGAGGCCTTAAGAACCTGGCAAGTACCCAAAAACTAAGTCTCTTCCATGTTACCATTGCTAGTAATAGCAGTGGCTATTTTCTAAGTCAACTTAATTAATAGCAGGTAATGGACTTTTCCTCCAAGAACTTATCCAATCCTTTTTTAAACACAGCTATACTAACTGCACTAACCACATCCTCTGGCAACAAATTCCAGAGTTTAATTGTGCATTGAGTAAAAAAGAACTTTCTCCAATTAGTTTTAAATGTGCCCCATGCTAACTTCATGGAGTGCCCCCTAGTCTTTCTACTATCCGAAAGAGTAAATAACCAATTCACATCTACCCGTTCTAGACCTCTCATGATTTTAAACACCTCTATCATATCCCCCCTCAGCCGTCTCTTCTCCAAGCTGAAAAGTCCTAACCTCTTTAGTCTTTCCTCACAGGGGAGCTGTTCCATTCCCCTTATTTTGGTAGCCCTTCTCTGTACTTTCTCCATCGCAATTATATCTTTTTTGAAATGCAGCGACCAGAATTGTACACAGTATTCAAGGTGCGGTCTCACCATGGAGCGATACAGAGGCATTATGACATTTTCCGTTTTATTCACCATTGCCTTTCTAATAATTCCCAACATTCTGTTTGCTTTTTTGACTGCCGCAGCACACTGAACCGATGATTTCAATGTGTTATTCACTATGATGCCTAGATCTCTTTCTTGGGTTGTAGCATTGTGTAACTATAGCATGGGTTATTTTTCCCTATATGCATCACCTTGCAATTGTCCACATTAAATTTCATCTGCCATTTGGATGCCCAATTTCCCAGTCTCACAAGGTCTTCCTGCAATTTATCGCAATCTGCTTGCCATTTAACTACTCTGAACAATTTTGTATCATCTGCAAATTTGATTATCTCACTCGTCGTATTTCTTTCCAGATCATTTATAAATATATTGAAAAGTAAGGGTCCCAATACAGATCCCTGAGGTACTCCACTGCCCACTCCCTTCCACTGAGAAAATTGTCCATTTAATCCTACTCTCTGTTTCCTGTCTGTTAGCCAGTTTGTAATCCACAAAAGGACATCACCACCTATCCCATGACATTTTACTTTTCCTAGAAGCCTCTCATGAGGGACTTTGTCAAACGCCTTCTGAAAATCCAAGTTCACTACATCTACCGGTTCATCTTTATCCATATGTTTGTTAACTCCTTCAAAAAAGTGAAGCAGATTTGTGAGGCAAGACTTGCCTTGGGTAAAGCCATGCTGACTTTGTTCCATTAAACCATGTCTTTCTATATGTTCTGTGATTTTGATGTTTAGTACACTTTCCACTATTTTTCCTGGCACTGAAGTCAGGCTAACCGGTCTGTAGTTTTCCGGATCGCCCCTGGAGCCCTTTTTAAATATTGGGGTTACATTAGCTATCCTCCAGTCTTCAGGTACAATGGATGATTTTAATGATAGGTTACACATTTTTATTAATAGGTCTGAAATTTCATTTTTTAGTTCTTTCAGAACTCTGGGGTGTATACCATCCGGTTCAGGTGATTTACTACTCTTCAGTTTGTCAATCAGGTCTACCACATCTTCTAGGTTCACCGTGATTTGATTCAGTCCATCTGAATCATTGCCCATGAAAACCTTCTCTGATATGGGTACCTCCCCAACATCCTCTTCAGTAAACAACGAAGCAAAGAAATCATTTAATCTTTCTGCGATGGCCTTATCTTCTCTAAGTGCCCCTTTAACTCCTCGATCATCTAAAGGTCCATGGGGGCAATTTTCAAAACCCCATGGGAGTTTCCCTTTGAAAATGATAGCCGCAGCTGGGGAAAAGTACTTGTGAAGATTTAAAAATCAAATATCTGTGCATACTTTAACTCCCCCACCCGCAGGCAAAGGTACATGCATTGTGAAACAGCATACATGATTTTAGGTGCAGTAAGGTCAGGTAATTGTTGAAAGCCCATGTTTTTAATGCAGGTAAATACGAGTGTACTAGCATAAAACATTTTTTTTAAATTGGCCTTTCCAGCCTCTCAGTGCTCAGAAAATAAGAATTTAAGCTGTTTGGTTCAGGGATTTTATAACCATATAGATGATCTAGTCTAGTGCATTGCTTGTTGATGGCTCGTATTAAAATCTCTAAAAAGTGTGTGTAGGATCCTTAGCTACTTGCTTTTGCTTGTACTGCAGATCGCGGGCAGGAGGCATCCCCTGAAGTTGGTGGAGGTCTTCACATCTATCCTGGAGGGAGAGAAGAGGGTGATCTTGAAACAGGTATTATATTTTTATGTTTCCTCTCCCTACCCCCAACCTGAGAGCTGCTGGAAGGTTTGCAGCTGGGAACACAAACCATTTTATATTAACCTCTCTGTGCTCCAGCAGTGTTGAAGCAGAGCTGCCATGGGACCTTCTTGCTGGAAGGGAGACTTTTGGATCAATCTTTCATTTTGGACTTTCCATCCCAGTGCAGTGTGGTATTTGTTGTCCCTGCTTCTTTCATTGTGAAATCAGAGCCGCATGGCCAAGACTGCATCCAGACAGGAAGCAGATGTCAAGCCAGACCTTGCAGCTGTGTTGAAGGGCCAGATGCCTTGTATAAGTTCCAGGGTTTTTTTTTATATTGATAAAGAACACCTTTATACAAAATGAATATGTCCAGAAAAAAAACCCAATACGTGAATGAATATGTTGCATGATCAGAACTGTAGATGAAGGGGTCTCTGTACCCTATAGATACACATACATACTGCCCACACTTTACAAGAGTGAGATGGGTGTCTTGTGTAAATGGATTTCTCTAGGAGGCAGGTCTGCCTTATGATGATTAGAAAGAAGCAGTCCTGTAATCACGTTTGTTTCTTGGCTGTCCCCCATCCTTCCCTTTGCCTTTAATCTCTCTACAGGGCCGGCATATGCTGCTGGACTCTGTCCCAAACTGTAACTAATTTATAATGAAGGCATCAAAAAAGTTATAATGATCTTTTTTCTTTATCTTCCTCTCAACCCCCCTCTTGTCCATACAGTTTAATCGCTTGCCAACGAGTTTCTACCAGAAGCAGGAGGAGATTAAATTCAACCTGGCCATCCAGAGACTGCGTTATAAACTTGGCGAAATCCGCACGACGGAAGAGAGCCTGAGGCAGGCCAAGGAAAACACATCAATCCATGAAGGGACGCTGAAAGGGGCAAGTGGAACCCTGAGGATGTCTTATTAAGGGATGGTGGGGAGCTGAAGGATGTATGGAAAAGGATCATAGATTGGGATAGGCTAGGAAAAAAAAATGTTTTAATTTTCTTACTGGGAGGCGTTTTCCACAAATTTAGTTTTGTTTAATGTTTATTTTGTTTTTTTAAATTTCCAAAAACAAAATAAAACATTAAAAAAAAACCACAACAAAAAATGGCCTTAAAAAAAGAAATGGGGCATCTCTACAACCATCCCTTCCACCTGTAAAAAAAAAAAGGCCGGGTCCAGAATCCTCCCTGGTCCCCACTTACCTGGTCCGAGGGGATACAATGACGAGGGCTAGGCCCTGGGAGGGATGGTTGAGATGTCGAGCCTATCCTAAAACCAGGCCCAAAGCTGGGACCCAGCACAGAGCCCAGTCCAACACCAGGGCTTCAGCTAAGGCCTGACGCAGGGACCTAGCCCAGAGGCTGATGCCTTGGCCCAGGCCCAGACCTGGAAACTGGAGACCAGGCTGCAGAGCTCCTCTTCTTTCTTCTTCTCTTCTATTCTTGTCCATTTGAGGATGTGCTGGAATAACTTTTGATTTATAGTGGTTTAAATTAACTCACAATGAAGTGTGGAACGAGGGCAAACACACTAATATGAACACAATCCAACAGGTGTGTAGCAAAAACAAATCAGAAAAAACAATTTAAACAGGAAAAGTTCAATAATTCCAAAATGCCAAATCTTTATTGAAATTGTTGGATTGAGTTTAAATGAACTGCCATACAACAAAATGGCACCCTCTGCTGAGGAAGAAGATGTCAGAGTTGTCAGAGTTAAGTGTCTTTTTAAGAAGAGAGGAAGAAATAAGACCATCTCCAGGGCTGGGCCTATGCCAAGGCCGAGGCTCCAGCACCAGGCCTGGGCTGGGTTCCAGCCTGGAACCTGGGCCTAGCCTGAAGCCCTGGCATCAGGACCAGTTTTTCAGGCCAGGCCTAGGCATCAGAGCTGGGCCACAGCATTAGAGCCACGATGTATGCAGCAAGTGGGGGCCAGGAAGTTTCACAACCCCAGCAAAACTTTTCTGGACTTATGTCTTTATTCAGGTCTCAGCCAAGGCCCTGGTGTCAGGCTGACATAGGGGCCAAGGCTATGGCCCCTATGTCCGGCCTAGGCCCATGCCTAGACAAAGCCCCGGTTTCAGGCTTGGGCTTAGACCAAAGCACCGGCATCATACTTGGGGGTATACCATGGCCCCTACTTTGGTCTTTGGCCTATCCCTAGGCGAGGCCCCTCCCTAGGCCCAAAAGGTGACTTTTTTGTTTTTCAAAACGAAATGCAAAAACCGATGAAAACTTGTCGGATTTTCAATCATTTCGCTTTGAAAATGAAATGAAACAAAGTAGTATATATTGTTATTTCCTATTTCATTTCCAATGAATGCACATCCCTAGTCATAGAATGCAGGTTATCTTGAGAAGCTCAGCTATAAGGCAAGGTGAACAGATGGCACTAGGTCATAAGGGCCGGGCTGAGCCAGTCCTCTGTTTGTCCCCAGCGTATATATGGACTTCTGGAACAAGGGATTCATGACAGAGGCTCTGAGGGGCAGTGTCCCTGTAAGCCATATGTGTGTTTGTGTACATGTAGGTTGTGAAACAAGTGCACAGAGGAAAACAGCACAACAAGAAAAGGAAGATTAGAAGGGTGTTTCAAAGATACTACGCCTGAATTTGTACACACATTGCACACAAGAAGTTTCCTGCACTTACACAGCTCACAAAACAATTAGAGGGAACATTGCTGAGGAGATAGACTGGGGAGGATCATCAGGGAATATGTTTCCATGGAAAGGGTGGCGGTGGCGACTTATTGGTAACAGAGTGGACATGGTATAAGCACAGAGGATCCTTGGTTGCTAAAAGTGGGGAGAGCAGAGAACGAAGAAATTGAATATGAAATGCAGGCATCCATGTGGCCGGGTTATGTGCAGGCTGTGATTGTAGAATTGACTGGCAGCTGGGTCTGTCTGGCAGACTGCTAGTTCTATAATATCTAGAAGTAGTAATAGAAATACAGACACTCACATAGCCGGGGATTGTCTGGCAGGCTCTGCAGGGGACCTGGAGGCTGAATGTTCATAGTTGTTTAGATTATTACAGAACCCTCTGTTTAAGCAATGGGAAAGATGAGGTACTGGAAGGAGCTAAGACAGGATCCTTGGCAGTATAAACAAGAATGACTAGGTAGGCTGGATGGGCCAGATGGTTCTTTTATTGCCACTATTTCTGCCACCAGTTTTCAAAAAACCTTAAAACAGTTACGTTATCTGGCTAACTTTAGCCAGGTAAGTTATCGCAGATATTTAGTAGGCTGAATGTCCTGCTGAATATCCTTGAATCAAGTTATCCGGCTGCCTCTAGCCAGATAACTTTAAAACCTAACTGGCTGAAGGGGTCACGTGATGCGGTAGCCTGGTGAGTCGCGTTCACTAGAGCTCCGGATGCTAGTCCTCCTAAATCTGCCGATCCAGAGTGACAAACCTTAAAAAATTGCATCTTGGAGGAGAGCCAGCAAAGAGGCACAGACCCAGCACAAATATCAACTGTCTGCAATGGAGAGGTGATGTCCGCGAAGCCGCCCCAAAAGGAGAAAGAAAAGGCTAAACCTGGCGGTGCAGATTCTAAAATGGGCGGCAGGAGAGCTTTCTGACGGTGCGGGCCTCGATGAAGCGGCGATTTCCTGGCTGACTGCTGCAGTGATGGCAGCGTTGGAACATAAATTTGAAGGTATTGCAGAGAACCTTTTCGGCTGTCAAGGAATCTTTAGGGGATATTGGCCGACGTATAGAGATTGCAGAGGGCAGGATCGCGGCAGTGGAGGAGGACCAGCAAGCCCTCGTGGCCAGGGTATCTGCTTTAGAGAGTGAAGTGAAAACAACTGAAATTAAACTGGAAGACCTGGAAAATAGGGCAAGGAAAAATAACTTGAAATTCATGGGTCTACCAGAGGATAAGCAGGAGGAACTGCAAAATATTTTGGAGACTTGGCTCCCTGGAGCTTTGAAATTGGAGGCCTTGGAAGGGAAGTTGGCTATTGAGCATGCCCACTGGCTAGGCCCAAGGAGGGAAACAGACGCCCACGCCTAGTGATTGCCTGGTTCCTGAATTGGGCACAATGGTCGGCCGTACTCTCTGCTTATTGAAAAAGCAGGGAATTGAGATACAATGATCACAAAATTGTGATCTTTCAAGATTTTTCAGCAGCAGTGGCAGAGAAACGGAGGCTTTTTTCTACTACCTGCAACAATCTCTATAACAAAAACATCCATTTTGCGCTTCAATTTCCAGCACTTTTGAAGGTGTGGCGTGAAGGCAAGGTGTACACGTTTGGCATCATGGCTGGGCAATAACGTGGGCCCTCAGTAACCATTCAAGATTTTGTCAGGCTATGGAACTCTTTCTCAGGAGTGGAAAATTGTCCCTAAATGATCAGCTGATGCAGTGTGAGGCACACTTGTTAAGTTGTGTGCCGTGTTTTGAACTGATCTCTACAGCGGTCTACTGCGGATGCCGATCACGGTTCTGTTGTAATATTTTACCTGCTTTGGGAATCTAAATATGTACTTTCTCTAACCTAAAGATGTTAAGACACTACTAGGAAGGAGGGTTAGCACCCGAGCGCATTAATTACTGACCTCTAGCCCAGATTTCCGGGCAGTTATATATAAATCACAAGGGGGATGGGGGCTCAATTTACTTCAGGCTACAATTCGGGGGAGGGTGGTGCAGGGTCGAGAGCTTTTGGTGCCGATAGAGACGGGGGACATCAGGGTGGAGGCACTGAGAAGGGGAAGACTGATGATCCAGGCTGGGAGATCATCGAGCCGCCTATGGCAAAGGAAAGTACATAGGTATACAACCCAGATGGCAACAGGATACAGTGAGAGATATATCTTGGAATGTGGGAGGTATAGGTACTCCAATCAAAAGGCAGAAGGTGGGAATTGCAGGAATACAGGAAAACCACTTGTCGGCTGGGGAAAGTCTTAAGCTGAAAAAGCAATGGGTAGGACAATGCTACTACACCCCTGCCCACGGTCGCAAGGCCGGTGTGGCTATTTTGATATTTAAAAATCTCAAGTTTTAATTTTTCCATCAATATTCTGATGACATGGGTAGATATCAAATTGTGGTGGGGAAGATACAGGGGCGGGAAGTTATGATATGCAATATATATATGCCCCAAATTCCATATACACATGCATATTTTCAGGGTTGCTTCCGGTACAAAGAGACCCTCTAATTTTGATGGGGGACTTCAACTGTGTTCATGAACATGGCCTTGATAGATCCAGTCCGACGATACCAATGCCGGACCTCACAGGAAAGGATATAGTTTACCTGTGTGCGAAATTACGCTTGCTGGATATCTGGCGGACATTAAATCCGACTGAAAGGGACTATACACATGTATCGAGGGCTCACTCTACCATGTCATGGATAGACTACATTTTAGTTTCAGAATCTCTATTTGATAGGGCGAGCCAAGTAAAAATTGGGCCGATTGAGATTTCAGATCATGCCCTGATTTGGGCGGATGTGGAAGTGAGAACGGGGAACACCCAGGCTCTTTTATGGTGCTTCCCGAGTCATATGATGGGAGATAGGAAATTTACAGAATTTTTACAGGGGAAATGGAGAGAATTCAAACTTAATAATGCGCAACATAAAATGGACCCATGGTTATACTGGGAGACCAGTAAAGCGGTCATGAGATTACTTCTTATATGATCGCGAAATCCAAGGCGATGTCTAAAAATATCCTAATGCTAGAAAAGAAACTTGCACAAGATAAAGCTAGGTTGGTGCAGCATATTATTAATGAGGCAAAATTAGCATATCAGTCTACCTTATATACTCTAAATTCCCTTCTACATGAAAGGGCGCAACAGATGCTACGTAAAGGGGCTCATAATCTATTCCGGTTTGGCAAAAAATTGGGTCGCTTGCTAGCTAATATGGTGCACCTGACCAGAGGGAAAATTATTATTGATAAACTGAAGAATGGGTCAGGAGAATTGTTGCATATGGGAGCAGACATCTGTGCGGAATTTCGCACTTTTTATGAGCGTTTATACACTGAGGACAGGACAGGGGGACCTCAACAAGAGGAAGAGTTTTTTATGGGCTTACGGCTCCCCCAAATCACTGAAGCAGAGTTGGTTCTTAAATATGCCAATTCGGATAGAAGAACTCATAGGGCCTATTAAGGGAAGTAGGTCTCACAAAGCTTCTGGTCCCGATGGCCTTAGTGCTGAATATTTCAAGTGCCTGCTTAATCAGGCCACAGGAGATCTCCTAAACTTTTACCAGGAAGCTCAACGAAGGGGTCAATTCCCAGGGGGGGTCACTAGGGCTTATATCACGGTACTCGAAAAGCCCGGTAAGGACCTATCATCGCAGTCGTCTTATCAACCTATATCCCTTTTAAATTTTGAAGCAAAATTATATGCTAAAATCCTGGCAGATAGACCATAATAACCTGGAACCAGGTCGGTTTCATCAAGGGTCGGTCTATTAGTACCAACTTGACTAAATTGTTAATAGCTATGGGAGAATGCAAAAAGCAAGACACAGCAGTGCTGATCGTCGGATTTGACTCTGAGAAAGCCTTTGACAGGGTGTCTTGGGACTATATGTTCTCCACATTAAAACGATATGGCTTCTCTGGAAATATTATCCACAATATTGCTATGTTTTATATAGAAGCCCCCACTCAGCGATCTTGGCTAATGGGCAGGTCTCTGAGGATTTTCAATTGCACCGGGGAACTAGGCAGGGGTGTCCCCTGTCCCCACTCCTTTACATTCTCACAATTGACCCCCTCCTTTGCAAGATAGAGGCTGATCCCCTAATAACGGGTTTTAAAGTGGGGTCGCGGGAATTTAAATTATCAGCATTTGCTGATGACGTCCTCGTCTTTTTAACCTCGCCTCAAAAATCGCTGGGGAGAGTTTTGCAGCATCAAGCACTGTTTGGCTTTTTTGCGGGCTTAAAAATAAATGTGGAGAAATCAGAGGCCATGGACTTGGGCGTGGCGGTAAAACAAGGTTGGGAAGGTATATTCCTGTTGAGGTGGATAGACTAGGAAATGCGATACTTAGGCATTCAATTGACCCGTGACATGGTTAAATTATATGAGGCTAATGTAGGACCCTTACTCAAAAACATGGATCACAAATTGAAAATCTGGAGTGCTTTGCCTCTGTCTCTTGACTGGAAAAATGTTCTTGCTGAAAATGATGGAGTTACCTCGCTGGTTCTGTTTTGCAGCAAGTTTCACTCTGGTTATTAAAAAGAGAGATTACCAAAATTAATAGTATGGTGCGCAAATACCTGTTGGATGGTCGGACAGCGAGACTAGCACTGAGGACCCTGCAATTGCCTAAAACTCAAGGGAGTTTGGGATGTCCTAATTGGAGGGACTATAATTTAGCATGCCTTTTGCGACATATTAAAGATTGAATGGACGGAACTGGAAGGTTCACCCCTCGTGTATTCCTTAGTGACTGGTTATACTCTTATACTCCCATAAACATGATGCAGATCCCATACTCCTCGGCCATGGTCCCATATCAAAGTCATTTGATAATTGCTTCGGGGAGACAGGCATGGCGCTATCTCTGCTTACATAAGCTGTGTCTGGGTAGCTGTCTCACACCCTTACTTACCCTGAGGGGCATCCCTCAAGTTCCGACAGGACTTGAGAACCAGGTGTTTCATCGATGGAGCTGTAAAGGATTAAAGGGGGTATATCAATTGTATGACCATAGGACGGGGGTAGTCCGCAGCTTTGGTGACGTCCAGGAACTACACAACATTACCCCGAAGGATTTCTTTGCTTTTCTGCAAGCTAGACATTACATTCAGGCTATGTTCGGGATGCAACCGGTGGGATGGGCTTTGGCAGTTTCTTACCCTGGGCCCTGGTAGGGCCAATTCCTGTTCTACATTTTCTAAAGCCTTACGTGACATCCCTGATCACTCTGCCCTTCGGGCCATTCAAAACAAGTGGGTAATGCTGGCAGATATTTATCTGTCACTAGATGATATTGTTAAGGTACTGGACGGCTGCTATCAGGTCTCTGAAAATATTACTATACAAGAGACAGGGTTCAAGATATTACATTGTATGTTTATGCCTAGAACTAGACTAAGATATGCTAAGATGTGCGATTCCGACCTTTGCCTGAAATGTCAAAAGGAGAGGGATTCCTACTTCCATAGTTTCTGGGAATGCGAACAACTGGTGATATTCTGGGAGGAGGTGTTGGATAGTTTGGGTCAAATGTTACACACACTGATCTCTCGTGATCCCAAATTCTGCCTCCTAAGACTTTTCAATGACTCTCATGCTGGACTTTTGACATACGAGCTTACATTCCTTGGCAAGGCATTACTTATTGCCCTACAAACGATTATGCAATTATGGATTACGACTGATCGACCGATGGGGGAAACACTGGCACTCTCGTCTGACTCACCTGCTACAGCTCGAATATATGACAGCAAGTTCAAGGTCATTGCAGGACAAGAACGTTTGTTTTGCCATATGGAATAAGTTTTGGAACTCGCTACCACGCTCCAAGCAGGACTTTATTCTTACTTATACAAACTATACATACCAGGACTCCACAATGGATACCTCCAAGGCCTAAAAGGAAGGAAAGACTTTGGGCCCTGCAGGGGGGAGGGAGCCTGGGGGGGATTCCAGTGCTGATGGGGGTCACAATTGCTGTTGACTGTTATTAATGTGTTCAGTTGCAATAAAACTTCAATAAAAAAAAAAAAAACCCTAACTGGCTGTCTTTGAATATTGCCAGTTAGGTTTAAAGTTGTCCAGCATCATGTGGCTGGATAACTTAAGTCTTAACTGGCTATTTTCAAAACATGTATCCGGTTAAGTGACACAAGTCTTTAAAAAAAAGAAATGAGGTACCGGGGCCTATCAGCTCGATCCCCAGTCCCTCACTCAATGTTGAAAAAATGTGCCTTGCCAGGCTGAGCCCCACCCGCAACCTCCTAAAACCATACCAAATTCTGTTTAAAAAAGAAAAGTTGGAGGGATTTCTGCCAGCTGCCCCCCTGCCTAGTTAAGGCAACTTCTGAAATCAGTGCTCCTCTTCTTCACCCCCCTATCCTCAACCCTGACCCTCCCAAATGAATCTCTGACGGCACTGCTGGCACTTAAGCTTCAGGCGCTGCTTCTATCAGAGCAACACTGGAGGCTGCCAGGATCGCAGAATACTGCACTCCCAGCCCAGAAAGGAGTTTTTCAAGGTACTGGGCGGATGGGGGGAGGGAGGAAAGGAGTGGGGAGGCATTGATTTTAGAATCAAATAGTGCTGTTGGCTTGACAATTTCACAAGTGCTGCCAAAGTGGTATTTATTTATTTTTAATTTTTATAGACCGAAGTTCTTGTAAGAACTACAAATCACTCCGGTTTACATAAAACGATGAACTGCCCAAAAGAGAAAGGGGCTTTACATGGAACCATAGAACAGTTGGAACAATATAACCAATGACAATTTAACATAGTAATAAATAAATATTATATATACAGTTAAACTATTTAACGTAGAAATAATGACATATTAAGGCTACAATAGAAATACAATAAAATTACGGTGAACTTTTGGATTCAGAGATTGTTGTACAGTTGCAAAGACATGATAATAAGACTTGGTGTGTTATTCATGATTTGGAGATAACTAGTATTTAGGAAGTCCTCCCGTCTAAGTAGCTTTGAGAGTTTGGGAAGGCTTGTTGGAAAAGCCAGGTCTTCAGTTTTTTTTTGAACTCTTGGTGGCTGGGTTCTAGTCTTAGATCTGGGGGGAGTGCGTTCCACTGGTGGGGGCCTGCTGAAGATAGTGCTCGTTTGCTCAACGATGATTTTACTTGGTATATACCTAATGATTAAAATAAAGGGGAAGAAAGGAAAAAAATTGTGGAATGACAACAGTGGAGTAAAATTACAGGTTACAGAAAGTACAGCATCGGGGACCCGTTTCAGGGTTTGGTGCCTGTCAGTATTGTCCCTGGTCAGGTTTCCTTTCTGCCCTGGTAGCAGGATACCATGCATTTTGCTTCTATAGTTGCCGTTTCTCCAATTTCCCCCAGGATTATACAGAGGTTTTCTGCTCATTCTTTTGTGGAAAGTCTTTGATTTTTCTTTTGTCAGTTTTGGGAAAGAGAGCTGTCTCTGATATTTTTGTATTGTGCAGAACACAGGAGGAAATGCAGTTCTGCTTCTCTTTCTCCAGTCTTGCATTGCATGCAGGAGTCTGGCTTCTTGGGGGTTTCCAGTTTGGTTTTTGTCTTCATCTTTCTGAGGTGTATATTCAGTAAGCTGGTGAGCGGACAAGTTATCTGGCCAAAATTAACTGGATGATTTATCCCAAATATTCAGCAAGATAATCAGTGGTATGTTTAAAGTTATCCGGCTTTCAGTAGCTGGGTAACCTGCACCTAATCAGATATCTTTAAAGATACCTGGTTAAGTGGTACTGTTAAATGTTAAAAAGTGCCTTATGGGCCTAGGGCTTGATTTCCACACCCCTCCCCAGTATGTCATAACTGGCCCTGCCAGGCAGAGCAATCTCCACCAACAACTGAAAATAAATTATATAATGGGTTGCAGATCAGCCCTTCCTTACCTTTTTTGTTGTTGTTGTTGTTTTAAAAGTTTCCTCCCACCCTATCTTCTCATCCTCTCCCCACCCGCAACCTCAGGAACATAAACCCCTGCTGGGAGTGATGTATCTCTTACCTCTCCTAGCGCTTCCGGTGCTGCTCTGACCGGAGAAGTGCTCGAAACGTAAGCTACCCGCACCTTATGCTTCCAGTACTTCCAGCGCTGCTGGGACAGCAGCAGTGCTGGAAGAGGTTACAAGTGAAAATCAATTAAGTTAGCTACTTAGGCCTGCCCTCGGAATGCCTTTTTTTTTTATCAGGCTAAGTTTATAGCCAGATAATGGCTTATCCAGCTATGATTTAGCCGACTAATTGGCCCAATATTTAAAAAGGTTGGCAGTTAGCTGGATAACTTGAGAGTCGTACGGCTGAATGGCTTTGAATAGGGACCTCTATATTTCTAGTCTCTGATCACTTATTCTATATTTGGTGAGGGTCTTCCTGGATATTTTTGTATTAATGACAGTGGTGAGGTATTCTGCTAGTCTGCAGTTTCTGTACAGGGATCTTTAGTGTTAAAGCTTACTCTATGCTTATGGCCAGGGACACAAGAACACTTAGACTCAGTAAAAGTATAATGTATTTTTATTAGTCAATATAAGTGTTCTCGGGAGATGCTGGATACTGGGTGCCCTTAGTCTTACAAACTGACCAGCATTTCCTTGTATACAGAAAGTGATCCTTGTTTTATAGATAACATTCAAATACAGGGTAGAAGGTTCTAGAGACTTGCATGACTGCCCAAAGGATCATTTACATAAGTTGTGATGTCAACTGCATGATTAAATCATTGCTAACTATCCCTGATTGGCTTCCCAGGATGTGTAGCCCATTTCCCATGACTTTCTTTGTTCTGGTTAAACTCTTACTGGTCAAGACAATCAACACGTAACCTCTCGCTCACCCACTCCAGCTTTTTACATCCTCCCCACTGAATCTCACCTCCAAGCCATTTTTGTAACCCCGATTGATTATCTGTCATTCCCTTCCTCTCCCTTTTTGTCACATATCCCCCCAGTTGATACTCTCACCCCTAGCTCCTCTTACATCCCTCCTCTCACCTTCCACAGCCAATCCCTCTCCCACTGACCCAACCCTCAAGCCCTTCTGTATCTGATCCCTCCCTTCAAACAGCCCCCATCCAAACATCCCCTTGACTAGGATCAGCAGCAACATTTCCTTTGGGCCTCAGGCGATAAGTGGATGGCAGCTCGTGGGAAGAGAGGGCAGACTGATGACAGGGGCAGCATTTTTCTCTTAGATAAGTTCAGTGATGGGAGATGATAGAGAAGAAGTGACAACCTGCACAGACCTGTGCACCCTCTGCCCACTCTTGCCCAATGGCTGGTCCAATGCCTGATGTTGAACTGCAACTGGCAGCAGCATTAGTAATGAAAGTCAGTACAGGATCTGTGAGCCAGTAAAAGCTCACAGGCCCTGCAGTGGCCCCAGTCCCTCCTCACACATGGTTTCCTGTTAAAATGGAAACTCATGCGAGAGCAGGACCAGAGAGTGCATGCTAGCTCAAAGATCCCATACTGATTTCCACTACTGCTGCTGGTGATGTCTGAAGAGGACTGCCCTTTGAGGCATTTATGACCCCAGCTGGAGGTTTGTGACCCACAGTTTGGGAAGCTCTGGTGTAAGGGAAACACCGCAATGGTCAGTAGGAAGATCTTGGCTGCCATGGTAGGTGGATAAGGGCATCACACCCACTAAAGCTTGTTCAAGCATATTCCAATGTTTCACAGACCTCTTCCTATGCATATCTACCAATGCTCTGAGTGAGGAAACAGCAAAATACCATATCAGATTGGGAATTCCTAAATTGCCCTGCAACTTGTGTTGAAATAGAGTTTACCGGGCAACCCTCAGTCAAATAAAATCAGAAATCTTTTTTTGCCAAGAGCGTAGGATAGGGAGAGTCATAAGTAAATAGAGATGGCGGATAAAGATATTCATTTTGACGATAGCTATACAGCCCAGCCAAGAAAAACTATCCCTATGCCACTTCTCTAGATCCATCAGTGGAATATACTTCAAGGCAATAAATCTGTTATACAAGGACCTATGAGAACCCCCAGGTATTTAAGTGAATGAGTGGCCCATTTAAAGGTAAACTGCTGCTTAATATTGTTAACCTCAGACTCTGTTAAATTAATATTCAAAATTTCAGATTTATAAAAGTTGACCTTGAAACATGAAACCCCACTGAAATTACCCAATTCAGCTACAATACCCACCAATGAAGAACAGGGATTAGTCACCATAAACAGGATGTCATCAACAAATAAAGATAACTTAAAGTGTAAATCCCCCAATCTAACCCCTGTAATCTGGGAGGACAAGCGTACTCTAGTAGTTAAAGGTTCCAAAAATAAGGTGAACAGCAATGGAGACAAGGGACAGCTCTGCCTCGTGCCTCTCCCTGCCCCAAAGCTGTCCCAGAGCTATTTATCTTGACTCTATCTCTCGGTAATTCATATAACTTCTCTATCCATTGAAGAAAAAAAGGCCCAAAGAGCATTTTCCCCAGTGTTTTAAATAAGGACCAATGCACTAAATCAAGTGCTTTTTTTAGTGTCAATGGACAGCAATACAGATGGAATGTTTTTCTTATTGATCCACCACAAAAGGTCAACAATTGCAGCCATACGATTGGGTATAAAACCTACTTGGTCAGCGTGGACCAGTGAGGGCATGATCTTATTCAGCCGTTCAGCAAGAACAGCTGAATATCTTCAGATCTAAGATAATCAATGAAATCAGTCTTTATGATCCACAAAAGGGGGATCTCTGCCACATTTCTCAATGACCGAGAGCCCAGCCACATTGGAGTTCACTGAAAAGGAGTCCCCCTCCCTGATATAATTAAATATATCCGTTAAAGGGGCTACTACAATATGGGAGTACCACTTGTAATAGCTGCTAGAGAACCCATCCAAACCCAGAGATTTACTGGATTTTAACATTTTAATAACGGTAAAACTTCAGGGGTGCTGACAGGGCTCTTTAGTGAGAGAGGGAAGAGATACAGAGTTAAGATAAGGATATAGATGATCTTAATATAATTATCTTTACCATTAAGAGAAGCATAAAACATTATAAAACAATCCCTTATGTCAGAAGACATAGTGACCATTTCACCTTGCATATTTTAATTTTAGCTATAGAACTTTGAGCAGTCATGGCTTTCAGTCACCTAGCTAGTTATCAACAAGTTTTATTTCCCCCCCTTCTAATAATAAACCTGTTTGGTTAATTCACGTCAATGGACCTAATTCATCATCAAGCGATTGAAGCTCAGACTGAGCCTAAGAGAGTCGCTTAAAAATAGATTAGACTGGGTCATCATATGCAAACGAGACGTGAAATTTTAACCAATAATGTAGTCCACAACTTCTCCCTTTCTTACTTATGGAAAGTAGCATGGGGGGTCTCATCAAAGCTTTAGAGCAATTACAAACCGCCTCCTTAGAAGTAGATATGGCAGCATGAATCTGAAATACTCTTGTAATTGCTCACCTAAGGAATTAGAGAAAAGTTTGTCTTTTAGTAAGCTTTCGTTTAAACACCAAAAACGTTGATCTTGATCTACATCCTAAAAATGAACATCGATCCAGGTAGGCGAATGATCGGACCAAGTGATATTCCCAATTCCTGCACTTGGTTCTCTAAAGCTTTATCTATAAGGAAATAATCAGTATGAGGTGAAGAGTAAAAAGTATAAGTATGAGAAGTGGGATATCGCTGCCTCCAAATGTCAACAAGACACCATTGAGGCATTGTTGCGACCGCGGTCCTGATACGGGCGTGGCTGCTAGATCATGGGAGAACATGAGCCCCTGAACCATGGCATGACTCAGAAGAGCCCCAAGCCACACCGTGGGAGGTGAGTGCATGCAAGCGCAGGCGGAGCAGGAACAAAGCAGGATTGGAACTAAAGCAAGGAACTCAGAACAGGACCAAGCAGGATCAGCCCTCCGCTGGTCTCAGGAGTAGCCCTCTGGTCACTCGAAAGCCCTTTCAGACCCGCCGCTTGGGAACGACGACGGCATGAGGCCAGACGGAGGCTGAGGGCAGGAACAAGACGAGAACTTGGAACTTGGAAGGACTCAGATGAGGACTCAGGTTACTCGGAAGGACTCAGATGGAACTTGGAAAGACTCAGACAAGGACTCAGGTTAATCAGAAGACTCGGACAAGGATTCAGGTTACTCAGAAGATATCAGGCAAGATTTCAGGACTCAGGCGAAAGTACTGGGTGAGAACTGCATCGCAGCGTGCCCTACACAGCCGCCCATGGCTGGTCATGGACCACACTGAGCGAGAAGCAGACTCCAGGCGAAGTAGTGGAACTTGAGACTGGAACATGTCGAAGATTCAGTAGAGGCCTGCACTGGGGCGCAATCTACACAGCTGCCAGTGGCTGGTCGTGGACCACGCTGAAGTGGAACAGGTTCTTTCAGAGTCTTGGGTATGGACGGCAGCAGGCAAGAAACTCCAAAGACGGCACAGGATTCAAGACTCAGGATTCAAGACTCAGAACTTTAAAAACAAGGGTCTTCCGGAGACTTGCGCTGCAGACAAGAAGAAGGCCTGGTACCATGAAGCGCCCTACACAGCCCCCCATGAGCTGGTCATGGACCACGACAGTGGCACACCAAGAAAGGTGGATACAGGAAACTGGGAACTGGTTGCAGAGGAGAAAACGAAGGCCCCAGGAACACGGAACATCTGGAAATCAGGACTCAGGAACAGAACCACAGAACTTCTAGAGATCAGGACCAAGGAACAACAGGACATGAACAGGCGACGAAGGAGCTCTGATGAAGGACGAGACCAGGAACACGGAACAAAGAGCCATCTAGACAAGTGAAGACCACGGAGGACCTGGACCAGCACAGAAGAACATGGATGACCATGGAGTCCGATCCAAAGGCCTCGAGGAACTGGAAGTGAGCCCTTTTATAGGGCTGAAGCAGGACGTTGAAGAATAAAAGACTTCTGGTGGGGCCGCAGGCTTTTCCCGCCACTGGCCCTTTAAATAGATTGAAGAGGCGCGTGCCGGCACCTAGAGAGGGCCCAGGGATGAAGCGGGACCATGGACACCCGCCTCACTACACAGACTGAGGAAGGGGCAGGCAGGAGTCAGGAGCGGACTCCAGGCCACAAGATGACATCGCAGCGGCTTCCCCGGCCGCTCAGGGATGACTTCGGCAGCTGTAGGGTCCTGGCGGCGGCACAAGGCCGCAACAGCAAGGAAAGCAATGGTGGTGGCTTCCCGCTACCCAGAAGGTCCAGCGGTGGCACAGGGCTGTGAAACAAGGGCGGTGGTGGCAGCTCCATACCGCAAAGGAACAACAACTTGGCAGCGACACCAGGCTGTGAAAGCGGACAACATCAGCAGCCTGGGGTGGGCTCCGCAAGCAGGATCATAACAGACATAGAGGACAACAGTTTCCTCATCCCTTGCAAAGACTAATTAGCTTGATGAGAATTATACAAATTTGGATTTCTGGTGAAATTAAAGTCCCTACCTAGAATTAAATGACCCTCCACATGGGTTATCAGTATTTTGTCCAAGGTTTTTAAAAAGGAAGTCTGGTCAGAGTTAGGAACATAAATATTTACTATTATGAAAATATCTCTATCCACCCTTAATTTTACTAAACAAAATTGACCTTGAGGTTTAGCAAGTTGAAGAAGCTCTTTGTGAGCAGGGTGGCAAGAAATTAATATGTCTACCCCAGCATACTTGCCCCCTTAAAACTTGCTGATACGTTATGTGGATAATCTTGAAAGGAAAGAATATGCTTGTGTCTTCTGCAAATTCATCTCCTGGATCAATGCTATAGAGGCCTTATAAGCTAGTTCTTGGGATAGAAAGTGATGCTTCTGAAAGGTGTTAAGACCCTTAACATTCAGGGAAACTCTCCTGGCTACCATAGATAAACATATAGTAACAAGTATACCAGGGTTAAAATATTGTGCTCAGATCATTTAAATCAAAAATGCCATGCCAGTTCTTCAGAGTATTTGTAAATACATAGAAAAACGTGAAACATCTCCCCATACGTTCTCCATAACCCATGATATGAACCACCATACCCAATTGGCGGATGCTTCTCCCAGGGGGCTGAATCAGACAAAGATGAACTCCCAACAAATCTCCCCCTTGATAAATAATAAAAACCAAAAAATGTCCAACACAAGAATATAGATTGGACCCTCAAAAGGAAAGCGTTAAGGCATAATCACTCTGTAAACTACAATAGAGATTAAAGCAAGCAACAAAGAGCTTCAGCTGGAATAATCTAAGGACAAAGGGGCCCTGGTTAGACAAGACCAAGCGCGAGTCCTCTGAATGCTGGCGCAGTCTCCTGCTGCCATTTCCTGCTCAAAGCTATCTTAGATGAATGTCCATCTTTGGCACATTGGACACCATTTTAGATACTGCAAAACTGATTAAGTTTTCTTGTTTAAAGGCCTCCGTAGCCTCGATTAGTAATTTTATCCAATAAGTGGTTCCTTTTGACCATAAATTGCAATCCAAAGGGAAAAGTCCAATGATAGCGAGTGCCCGCTATGTGCAATGAGCTCGTCACTTCCCTCAGCTCATAACATTTCTGAAGGGTAGACGAAGCTAAATTATTAAAGATGGCGAGAGTGTGCCCCTTTGAGCCACTCATTCTTTTTCCTCGCCGCATCATATATGAAAGACATTTGTTCAAAGCTGTGCAAACAGAAAAAAATGTCTCTGGGGCGCTTATCCAGCTTAGGGCCCAAAGCTCCGTGGGTCCATTCAATTTTAATAGGCAGCGTACTGCTCCGTAGTATCAGCATTACTGGCAGTAAGTATTAAGGCACAAATTTTCGATGCTATAACTCTGGTGTCCGCAGATTCTGGAACCTCTCAAATGATTCTGGAACCTCTCAAATGATTCTCCAAGTCTTTTATTTTATCAGCCAATAGTGTGCGTTTGGCACGCATTAGCTTCTGTTGAGCGCTTCACCGTGGCTCTCAACTCTGATTCCAACTAATCGACTCTGGCCCCGAGTGTAGCTAGATCTTTTTGCATCTCTGAGATTGAAGCCAGTAGATCAGTTTTATGTTGCTTCATATTGGATCTCGGTTCGAGGAACCAGCCCCGTAGATCATCTCGTAAAAGTAAATCGACAGGCCAGAACTGATTGGGAGTGTAATCATGGAACTTTCTTGATCTTTCCCACCGGCGTCACCTTTGTGGCCTGCTCACCGTCCTCTCCAAGAATCTCCAAGGCTTGCTTCCTAAATGAAAATGGATTTAAATCTGCCAGGATTTTTTTTCCTGCCATCAGGGAGAATTAATTAATAAAATAATGGTTGAGGTGTCTGAAAATCACACTGATAGCAGTTGTTGTCGAAAGATTCAGTAGTCAGGGGTGAGGAGCTCTTCAATTAGACATCCATCTTGGATGATGTCCTTATAGCAGCCCCCTCTCAGAGTATAAATTCTAAAGGTCAAATTGGTAAAATATACAGAACAATGGTACGGAGTGAGGAAGCTCCTGGATTGAATAGCTGGGACAAATGGGATAGGGAGAATGGCAAATCAACTGATCCCACAGAGTGAAATCAGATAATTTAAGGAATTTGAAAGTGTTCGCTCTCTACTGATATAGAATATTATTGAGGGACTGTTTGACTCCGGTGAGGATGAAAGCTGTGGAGGGACAACATCTGATGGAAATAGGTTGTATGGAAATAGGGGAGATCTATGTCACAGAGTCTTCACTCTGTACTGTTGGTCTCAAGAATATGGAGGGGTAGATAAAACAAATGTATTTGACTTCTTATGGTGAGAAGAAGAGTAATTCTGAGAAACTGGAATGTATGTATTTATTCATTTTTTATTGATATTCTACTTTTTGGCACTTCAAATCTGATTCCATTCAGATACTGTAGGTACTTCCGTATCTCCATAGGGCTCACAATGCAATGATACAGTTTGTATCTGAGGCAACGGAGGGTTAAGTGATATGCCCAAGGTCACAAGGAGCAGCAATGGGATTTGAACTCTGGTTGGTAGCCCCAATGTTAATACCCCAATATTCAAGATTGGTTGACAGAGTTGAGTAAACAATTGGAAGGTTTGTCATCAAGATGAAAGGAGAAATATGAAAGAATGGAAGGAAGTCATGAAATTTTTGAAGGACACCAAGGATATGAGCTAAGAGTTAAGGATGGAAGATGTGGCAGGGAGGAGATGGGGAATAGGAATAAAATGGAAAGGAGTTTCCTATCTCAGCTGGTAACAAAGTTGAGAAATGAGATGCTAAGGTAGTTTATTCTGTTAAAAAGTATTTTATTAAAAAAAAGTTACTGAAATTTGAAAATGTATAAAAATTATATGGCAGTTGTAACATGTCCGTTAAAACTAATACAATGGGTTTTTTTTTAGTTTTTTTAAATTATTTATAAGAGATTTTTTACAGTAGCATAAAGAAAAATGTAGTTGAAAAAAAAGTCGATCCAGATTCCATTCCCCAATAAAGAGTTTCTATGGCGTACCAAATATATTCAACACAAAATGAGGAAACAAAAAAACCAGAACAATAACCAAAAGCAATCCAAAATACAGTGAAACCATTAATGAGAACCTAGGGGTAGATATTCAAAAGCTATTTAGACGGATAAATGAAAATATATCTGTCTAAATAGCTGAACTGCAATATAACTCTCTTCAGGCTATATTCTAGCTAGATCAGGCTATCTTCTCCCGATCTTCACCACATCCAGATCTGGAGAGACTTGAGACTCGGATACCCATATATAAAGATCAGGAGAAACTCAAGATTAGCATTCCAGTTGAAACAGCAATTAAGGGAAGTGATGAAAGACGTCTAAGTTAAGTTATAGTGAGTTTGAGAAAGACTGTGTGGTTTTTGATCATCTGTTTGCAAGTTTTGTTGTACGATATATTCCCCTGAAGAAAGACGATAGTGTCTGAAACATGTACGTGTCGGGACTTTTAAACATTGATTCATAACAGATGGTTTTAAGATATATATCATAACAACAGAGCGTCATTACACCGTGGGAAATATCATCCGTAGTTTTTGAGTTCTTCAAATATAACAAGATTTGTGAGTCTTTCAACAAGAATAATCTTTATTGGATGTCATATTTCAAAACACAATTAAAATATTCTTCAAAAAAATATATAAGCAAAAAAGCACTTTCAAAAAAGGTTTATACATCAGGAGGAGGTTGGAGGTTAATGATTATAACAAGCATATAAGGTGCAGGGACGCCTACATGATTATTTGAAACCTTCAACTAAGTCCTATAAACATTTACACTGGACGATAACATTTTTAACAACATTTTTATAAAAATTTGTACCACAGTCGTGTAGGCTATAATAATCAGCACTTTTGAAAATTATTCAAAAAAATTAGTACTTTAGAGAACAAAAATTTAGTATATATAGTAAACATATCTACAGGAAAAAATGTTTTGGTACAGTGATTGAACAGGGTGTTCATTTTGTGATTTAGTATAGATTATACATCCCTGTCAGGTGGCTTTGATTTTTATAACTTTTAAGATAGCCAGGTAAATAAATAAATAAAATAGGTATATTCAGCACTCCCGCCGCACTGCTGAATATCCTGGTTAAGTTGGCCAGATAGGTGTATCTGGCTAACTTATCTAGCCGCTTAGCAGATGAATATGGACCCATTAGTCATTTAGGACATTTCTCTGTCAAAAAATTATCTAAATATGAAACTTTCAAAGAAAACAAATGTATTCCCTTGATAAATAACAATACACTTGCAAGGATATTTTAAGAAAAAAAAGTGGCCCCGTCGCCAACACTTGAGATGTCACTTGAAAAAATGTCTTCCTTATTATAGCCTGCGTTGATCTTGATAAATTAGGGAAAATACTCATCCTCTAACCACAAAAGTGATCAGATCTATTTTGAGAAGAGTTTCAAGACACTGTCCCTGTCTATTTCTTCCGCAAATCGGGCAGTTGGAGTTCCAGTCCCTGTAACGTGTTCTCAAGACGACTCCAATAAACCTGAAATTAAATGTTCCAGATCTCCTCCTTTACTGTATGTCACCCCTTAGCTGCGGGTAAATAAAATAAAGCCTACCCACAGGAAGGATCAGATGTAAAGGAATTTTAAAATTTTATGAAAAATATTTCTTTAAGGCTTCATAAAATGACTCCATTTTGAACTTGGGGGAAATTTATCTTCCTCGAATTTCTGTATCTCTTACAGAATGTTCTAGTGTTTAAACAGTCTTTAATTAAGACCACCTCATTATCATGCATCAATAGTTTGAGAGAAAATACTACTTAGCCTGGACTAGATATATTTTTTTTAATTTCATTTGTTTTATATTTTGTTGTGTTTTAAATAAATGAAACAAAATCCAAAGCAAAATTGTAAATGTCCTGTGCACCCCCCCCCCCCCCCCCCGCCCCTATTGGGTACTGCGTGGCATAAACTCGCTGAAAGCCAAACGTTGCAGGCAGAAAAGCTCTTCCAGGGGCTGTGCTGGCATCAAGCCTCCAGAGAGGGTGCATTGGTGGAAGAGGGTCAGGGAGCCATACTTAGGGTCAATGGGACTAGCACTGGATTGCAATAATCCAGCCGTGCTGTTACCGTGGCAAGAGTCACTATGAAAGTGGCAACTCTTTACTGTTTCCAGGACTTGCTTGGGCATGGTGAATCCTAAATCCAGTAGAATTCTGAAGCTTTTGACTGTATGTTTTGTGTTTTTTTTAATGGGAGGTCATAGGTTCCGAATGGGATTTTCAGGTAAGGAACTTGTGTGTGCATTCTTTGTACCCAGAGAATCTCAGTTTCTTTGAGGTTCAGATGGAGATTCTTATTTTTTTGTCTGTTCTTGGATGGTATGAAACACGTGTTTAGCTTATTTATAGCGGTTGGTAGGTCCAGGTCCAGGTCCATTCTTAATATGAGCTGGATATCTTCCACATAGAAGAGTACTGGTGACAGTATGGAGCTTTGTGGGACTCCCACAGTTTAAGGGCCAGGATGCTGATGTGTCAGCGAAATGTACAAATTGTCTGACAGAAAGGAAATGAACCAGGTTTGGATCTTGCTGTTTAGGCCAGCTTCTGCCAGTTGAAAACATGATACTATGATGTGTCAAAGGCTGCTCAGAAATCCACTAGCACCAGCTGCCTGGCTTCTATCATGATATCTCAGGAGATCATCCAGCAGGGCCATGAGGAATGTCTCTTCCATGACCTTTTTTGAAACTGGACAGATAGGAGTCCAGCCAGTTTTTCTCTGCTAGCCAGTCATTTGGATGAATTATTACTGACAGTTCTACTGATTTCCCTAGGAAGGGATTATTGAACACTAGATGGCAGTTTGCAGGTTTGTCTGGATCTAGGTTTGTCTCTTTTTCATTAGTGGCCACACTATAGCTTTTTTATTTTTTTTAGTAATCTATAAGCAGCAGGCCCTCAGTGAGGGAGGAATTAATAATTTTGGTTGCCTAGGCTGTGAGGCCCTTGCTAGTGAGCTTTGCTAACTTGGATGGACATGGAACAAGGAAGCGCGTTGTTGGATGTAACATGGCCAGGATCTTACTGAGACATGTTCCACGATTGGGGTAAAGACTGCAGACCACTGGGGTAGTTGGTGTTACTATGTGGTTCCTGCTTTTCATAGAGAAACAGGAAGTGAAGCCCATAGGTGTACTGGGGTTAAACCCAGGACTGACTCAACTTGTCCTTGTGACGTGGTAAATAAGGACCTCCAAGTTCATCTCTTCTGCTGCAGACCCTTCCTCTCCATTACAGGTCCCCTGTGCTTTTCTTGGGCTTTCTGGGATTCTGTTACTGGTTTTGTCTCCTCCCCCTTCCTGTTCCCCTCCCTTTCTGAGAAGAAAAATTTCCTGAGTCTGACCCTTTGTTCTAGAATGCCCTTTCCACCGGTAAATGTTTTGCTTTTTTGTGCATTATTTATGCATTTGAATTATTTCAATGTCTCTCTTATCATCTCACACACACATTGGCAGATCGGATCCCCCGTGCAGCTGACGTCATTTGTAATACGATGGCCCATAGATTGGCTCCCAAAGGCAAGATGGGCGGAGAGAGGGGGAGGTGCCAGGAACAGGAAGGCGGAGTCATCTAAAGCAGGGCTTCCCAAGCCTGTTCTGGGAACACCACAGCCAGGCTGTATTGTCAGGATATCCACAATTTAATATGCATGAGATACATTTGTATATGCTGGGCTTCCAACATATGTACATTGTATGCTAATTGTGGACAGGTTTGGGAAGCTGTGGTTTAAAGAGTTTGAAAACTAGTAACATCAAATTATAAGATAACGAACCGCTGCCCCAACTCATCCCATGTGCATTGTTTTTGACTCTGCCCAGGGCACAGTGATCGCTGTCTTGGGAGATATGTAAATAAAAATGGCTAGCAGGAAGCTATAGCAGTCCGGCAGAAAATTCTGCTGGACCAATTCTGTCATTGTGAGATGATGGGCCAGTTCTGGTTTTTGTTGACGCCCATCGCGATGTATTCCGTGGAAGAACAAGAGACCTGATTGCATTGGGATGTGAGTTTGAAAACCAGAATGGGCCAACATCTCACAATGGCATAGAGGGACCGGATTTCGTGCAGGTCTAGTCTCTTGCTGGCCATTGTACACCAATTGCACGTTGCCCGGTTCACTTATTATCTGACGCTGTCCTGTTCACGTGCACTCCCCTTTCCTCCCTCTCTGACTCTTTCACTTCCTCAGCAGCAGTGGGCGAGTCAGATAATGGAGGCAGTGACCGAGCTGGAGAATGTCCAAGTGCAGCTGTTAAAAAGGATCCACATCTGGAAAAGGCAACAGCAGTTGGCTGGAAACGGGGCCCCCTTCAACGGGAACCTGGATGCCATCCAGGAGAGGTGAGCGCTTCTCTGGCCCAAAGGGGGAGGGGGGGGTGGCGGCTATAGTTTCAGAGAGCCAGAGAAGAGGTCCATATTTAAAGGGTCTGTCGGGCTAACCTTTGAGGTTAACCAGACAAGCCTCAGTCTTTAAAATTTCCTCTTCTTCCACATACTTACTGGCTTAAATTTTGTCCAATAAACAACAAACCACAAACCACTCCTGGGGAATTTTCAGTGAATGTGTTCATGACCGGACCCACAAAACAGCAATAAAAAAGCAATGGGAAGGACCAAGGCCCTCAGCCGAAATGGAGCTAAGTAATTTGATATATAAGTAAAGTGAATCAAGTGGGTCTGGCAAACCGAATATAGCATACGGCATTAAAGATTTTTAAAGTAATCAAGAAAAAATTAAAAAATAAGAATAAATAAATAAAACTGAAGATGAAAGTTAAAATTAAATACGGTATACACTAACATAAAAAGATAACCTAGCAGTGGTTTTCATAAGGGTGTTTCTGGGGCATGGCTTCGCTGTGTCCAAGCAGCACTGCTGGTCAGCGCTGGCTGGACAGAGGAGACACAGCTGCCCTAAAGTTAGCCCGACAACTTTATTAGGGTAACTTTAGACCAAGCATTCAACCGGCTTGGAGTGCGGCTGAATGTTTTTGGATAAAGTTAACTGGAGAAAGTTGTTTGGGTAACTTTGTCCAGTGGCCCCACCGGCTGTACATTGGACCTCAAAGTGTACCTGGAAGCCCTCTGCAGCGAAATACACGGAAAGTACGTTGGCAAACGTTTTCAGATGAGTTGCGATGGGCAGTGCATGTGGCACTTTGGGGTGAAATGCGATTTAGAAATTAGCAGCCACTCTGGAGGTGGGAACTGGGCTGTGTTGGCAAACCCTGAGGAGGAGGATTTTTGATTGTTCCCACAGGTGTGAAGGTCTGTTTGATGTTTACCTCCAGTTGCCCCAGGAACTGACAAAGGCGGCAAGTGAGCTGGGAGTGGAACATTTCCGAGGAGTCCCCGAACGCCTCAACAATTCCCTCTGTGCCTTGGTTAAGAGGTAGCTGGCCCTACATGTATTCACCACTATTTCTTGCCTGGCAGCTCTTCAGGGCAGGGACCTCACTGTTTAACTTTCCAGTTACATCCTCCGCACTATAAATAATCAGGGATAGATCCATTCTCTGACGTTCTCTTGTTCTCTATTCCAGGGGGTATTATAAGTGCCATGATAAACTCCAGGGTGGGCATGAAATGATTTGGATGCAATATTTGATCCTTAGGCATAAAAATCCTTTAACTGATCTTTTTCTGCAGAGCTGCTGGGTGACACCCGGCTCTTGGGTGAAAACATTTGGGTCAATCCTGATTTTTGAGTTTCCATTTTCAATGCATTGTACTAGTTGTAGTCCCTGCTTCTTCCACTTGAAATTGCAACTAGAGGTGCCACCGTGCACCAGGGATGTGAAAAGGCCTCCCTAGAGGGGGGACTGAGTGATATGCTGGTCCTGGAATGTGCTATTATCTACATAAGACGTGCACCTGCAGTACCATCTGCAAAGCCTGCTTCCTAGTTCATGGAACAAACTGCAGACTTCACTATTATCAGTTCTTTATTGTTTTCCCTCCCCCTGTCTCCCCACCACAATCTCCAGCTCCTTCCTCGTGGAGAATCAGCCCCCACAGGTCCCGAAGACCCAAACCAAGTTCCAGGCCAGCGTGCGCTTCCTTCTGGGACCGAAGCTGTTCAACGCTTCAGCCAAGATGCCTGTGATCAAGGCCAGCGTGGTGACGGAGAAACAAGCTCGTGACCTAGTGCGGAGCCCTGGGGGTGAGCCCTGGAGGTGAGCGATGCATGGTAGGGGGGATCTTAACTTTCTGATTCTGAGAAGCTGGCAGGGCACCCTCCTCGACTCTTCTCCAAGTGGGCCCAAACATTTTGGAGGCTTCATACCTTAATATGGGGGGGGGGGGGGGGGGGAGCGGGGGCAACCCTACATCTCATGAATTTTGCGGAATTGAGGCTATTAGTTTTATAAGGACGTCCAGAGAGTAAAGATGTTCTTATAAACAGGAATCATGTCCGTAGGAAGGAGCACCCTGGAGCTGTGAGAAAATGTCATAAGCAGAAAGAGGCCAGGCTGTATTTTATATTTTTGAATTTCTGATGCTTGTTATATTGCTGTACACTGCACAGAGCTATTTAAGAGGGGGCAGTATAAAATGCAAATGAAGACCTAGACACCTAGCTCAGAGAAAATTTTCAATTTACCACTCTGAATTTCTAAATTCAGGTACCTAAGATGTAGGGTGGGGCCAGGTTGTAGGAACAAATTGAATTCTGTTTGCTGATTTCCAGCATCAGGTGCCTAAAGTTAGATGAGTGAGTAGCAGGCCTAAAGTTATGGACTCGGGTACTTTTCAAGGCCATTTACGTACATAAAACCTGGTTTTTATGTGCATAAATGCTAGTTACAAAATCGGAGGGCCTCTGGTTGCAGAAAAGTGCACATTTTTAACCTGGTTTTGTGAGTACTTTTATGCAAATTCAGGCGTGTGAGGGATGAAGTTGGGGGTCGGAGCCAGCACGTGCATGCTTACCTTGTAGATGTCCATATTCAGTCACAATACAGCTTACCAAGTTAGCTGAGTAAACTTTATCCAGCTAACTTTTCCTGAGATATTCAGCGGTGCAGCCATGTCCCTGAATCTACTTGGCTGTCTTAAAGTCAGAGGGATAAGTTTATCCAGCTAACTTTAGGACAGCTAAATAGCCGTCCTAAACTTAGCTGGCTATCTAAGATGGATAAGCCAAATATTGACACTTATCTTCCTAAGTTAGCCAGGCAAGTAACTCCGCCCTGAAACAACCCTGTCCCGCCCCTCACTTAGGGGCCGATGCAGTACAGTGCGCTCAGCCGAGCGCACTCTATAACCCCGCAGTCTGACGCGGGTTAAATAGGCGCTAATCCAACCCTAATGCAATTAGGGGGATTAGCGCCTATTTAATGCGCGTCCGACGCGGAGTGAATGAGTTAGCGCTCATCGCATGCAAATGCACGTGAATGAGGCTATTATTCATTCACTGCAATACAAAAAAATAAATATGCGTCTCAGACGCACATTTATCGCTCAGCTATTAACGCCTGCCTGGAGTGCAGGGAAAAAAAAGTACAGAAAAGCAGAAAAACTGCTTTTCATACTTTTAAAAGTTAAAAAAACCAAAAAAAACCCAGCTGGTCGCATTAAGAAGACCGATGCTAATATGCTTGGCGTCTGTATTCTTAACCAGCAGACTGCCGGTAACCACGACCCCCTAATTATAATATAGCATGGCGCCTCCCTTGCAGGCGCCATGCACACAGTAAGAAAGCGGGCGCTGACTCTTCAGCTCCTGCTTTCCGCGCTTTTTTTGTGCATCGGCCCTTTAGCCAGCCATCTATTTAATAGTTAGCCAGCTAAGTGGCAGCCATTCACCATGCCCAAATATTGAAACAGTGCCAGTTAGCTGGCTAAATGGTGCTGAATATTGACCTCCTAGGTTTTTTAAATTATATGTCTGTGTACACTCACAAATTATGCCTTCCGAAGAGGAAGTGAAACTTTACGCGAGTGACTCTCTGCACGTAAATGTTCAATGATGGGGAATTTTTTAAGAGCAAAATTAATTGTACAAATTCACTCTGAAAATCCTTAATAAAATTTGTGTGCAAAGTACCCTTGCAGTCTTTCTTTGCTGCTCTGCAGGGATCCTAATACTGACTTCTCGCAGGCCAGTATTCAATGGCTTTGTACGAGTAACTTTTGCAGTTACCTGGAGAAAACCCGGGATTTAAAAATTTCCCCTCACTCCCTGGCTCCGTTTTTTCTCTGGGTAACGAGTTACTCATCTACCAAGGAGGGGTGCTGAGGCCATTCCGGGAACGCGGTTTCACTTTGTTTGAGCAGCGCTGATATTTAGCTCGAACCAGACCAAGTTATCCTGGTAAGCTTGGTCAGAGAAATACTTGTTTTATTTATTTATTTATTTTATTTTAAAGTTTTTATATTCTGCAACCAGTGTTTAAAATCGACACTTATCCGGGTACCTTCCGCTCAGTATCTGAGTAAAGTTAACCAGGTAACTGTCACACTCGCTCAACCACTGAATATCCTACCTCTCAGCTTATTTTTTTTTTATTATTGGGCCTAAAAGTTGTTAAACTAGGATTTACTGATAACAGGAAGAGGATACCTGAGCGTCTGGAGAAGATTTTCTTACAAAGTATGACAAGTCCGTTCAGGCTGGATTTATACAGATTGTCACTGGCAGGGAAAAGGGGTGCAGGTGGCAGGTTTGGGGACAGTCTGGGGTCTCCTTTTATTTATTTATTATTAGAATTTATTTACTCGTGTTTGCATAAGCATTGCTGTGATTAGCAACGATGAGAGCAGCTGGCATTGCGCCCTGGCAGAGGGACCTCCATGTCTAAAGGTTTCGAGTGGGTGGGGGGATGAGACCAAATAGGGCCATTTTGTGAGGTATTGGGGGTGGGGTGGGGTGGGGAATCAGACCATTGGCTTGAACTGCACTTTTTTTTTTTTTTTCATATATATGGTTCAGTGGCAAGTTATTTGGCCACACAAGGCTAGATACTGTAGACCTGCTCTGAGGCAGATCCTAAAGTTATCTGGCTAACTTATTGCCTGATTCACTAAGTCTTTTCTCCCATTCTGTGTCTATGGGAAAATACCTTGATGAATCAGGCCCTTAGCTGGATACAAATGAAAATCAGCTAAGCTAGCCACATAACTTGGGCCCTCCCCGGAACACCATATTTTTATTTTTTTTAGTCTGGATAGACTTTAGCCAGATAATGTCTTACTCTCTCTGACTCATGTTTTCTCTCTCCATCTAGTGAAAACACGGGTGAGGTTGTTAACAATATGGCACCACTGGAGCTTAACATCACATCCAAGACCTGCAGAGCGATTTTCAAGAATTTGGTGGGTAAAACAGACAGGCATATCCACAGGAACCAGGAATTTTCTTTACTCACCCACAGTGTCCCATCACAGAATAAGTGCAGCACAGGAACACACTCACACTCACACACTTGCACAGACACACATTCCCACTACGGAACAGGTACAGCACAGGCATTTCTCTCTTGCTCTCTGTCTTTCAGATTCTGTCTTATTCTGATTGTCTGCCTGGGTCTGGCTGTCACTTCTCACATTCTGTCTGGCTCTTTTTTTTTTTCTTTACACAGCTGCTGAAGAAGATCAAGCGCTGCGAACGAAAGGGCTCAGAGTCTGTAACAGAGGAGAAGTGCGCTATCCTGTTCTCTACGGATGTCTCTCTCAATGCTCATAATGTTACCTTTCATCTACAGGTAACCTGGGAGAAGGCGAGAGGGGAGGGGGAAAGGGGGAGCAGTGCACCCTGTATAACTCTTCTCACAGCTCCTTCCACCATTTCTTAGTTCCAATGGAAAGGCAGCATTGTGCATGGAATAACAGGAAACTGTGAGCCACCCACAGAATTTTAGATAAGGTACCATCAGGTATATATATATTAGATAATGGTACATGATATACACTGAAAAAAAGCAGGCAACAGAGTTAACTGTTATATAATGTTATGTATTACAAATAGATGTCCAAGTTACCTATAGAATAACTTATGTCCAAGTTACCTATAGAATAATGTATATAGCGCTGTGATTTGGGTACAGATATTCAACTTAAATAGTGTTGGACTTGCGTTGTTGCTCTTGCAGGCCCTCTCCCTGCCCCTGGTGGTGATTGTTCATGGGAACCAAGATAACAACGCGAAGGCCACCGTGCTGTGGGACAATGCCTTCTCTGAGATGGTGAGTGACAGCGGGATGGCCAGGGAGGGAGAGCGTGGCCTTGGATTGTGACAAGTTGTATGAGGGGAGGAGGGGGGGAGGGGGGTAACAAACGACAAGGAAATCAAATCATGATCGTAAAAGAAATGCACCCCCTCCCCCCCCACACACACACACTTCTCATCCCCTCTATCCCAGTTCTGGTGCTGAGTCCTGAAAACAGCCCCGACAAGAGCATCTGGTGTGGGGGAATGCGATAGGGTGGACAGGCCCCACACACTGTGAAACAGGAAGGGGAAGGGTTAAAGCACTGACATTTCTGGATGGGTGCAGGGAAAGCGAGAAACCCAAGTGAGGCTAATTAAAGCAGCCAGTGAGAATGTGTAGTCAAAGCAGGTTAAGTCTCTTAAGGGCTACAATAGGCAGCCCTGTGAGAGAGAAGAAAACCCCAGAAGCCAAGGAAAAGGTATTTAAAAAAGACAGGGGGGATCCAGGACTTAACTTGACAAAACCCCAAGAGTTGAATTTCCTGACCTGCTGAATGGCTACATTTTAGCCAGGTAAGTTATTACCCAACCCAGCGGCATTCACTCCCAGCCTTCAAGGGCTACAAACAGGTCAGATTTTCAGAATCTCCCCAATGAACATTCATGAGACAGATTTGCATACACATTGCCTTCATGGCATGCAAATCTGTCTCATGCATCTACCTTAAGGAGATCCTGAAGCCTGACCCCTTTCTGGCCCTTGAGGGCTGGGAGTGGCTCAGCCAGATAAAAGGAGGCAGGTCAGAGAAATACTGGGGGCTCGGTTTAGGCTAACTCTGGTCGGGGAAAAAAAACACAGGCCTAAAGCTAGTCGGATAACTGAAATAAACCTCCAAAACAAAACAAGTGCTCAGCAGCAGCCAATTCCCTGTACGTACCCGGATCAGTCCAGACAGTGGGTTGAGCCTCCTGTCCATCAGAGGGAGACAGAGAAAAACTGAAAAGGTATCCTATATCAGGACAGTGCTCACCCTGCATCCCTTCAGTATTTCTCTGTCTCCCAGCAGAGGCAAGCCGTTGAACCTGCGGTTCCTTAGCTTTCTCTGTTTTCCACACTGTGGTGATTTCTTTCTTTCTCCTTCTTTTATTTATTTATTTATTTATTTATTTATTAATTATGCATTTCACAAATATTGACAGCAATTTCGGCATGTCAAGGAACGGGTACAAATAATATTACAGGTAATTCAGAGACTGAACTGCACTCTATTTAAATTTAAAGTATAAATTAAATTTCCATTCAATAATTTTCCAAAAGAATACAGTCTGGAATCTAAGCAAACCCCCGTTATAAAGCAAAAGGGAGATCCAAAAATGTTATTCATGAGCAAAAAAATAAAGCATTTATAACTAACATCAAGCAGTTATGCTGTGCTTACTACTACTATTCCCTTAACAGATCTCAGCAAGATCTAGGTAATTTTGCATCAATAAATCTGCGCAGTTCAAGCGGCTCTAAAAACACAAACCTCTCGTTCTGGAATTTAACTACACATTTACAGGGGTAATAAATCACAATCTGAGCCCCAAGGGTTTTCCCCTCTTGGCACATTGAAAGAAAACTTTTTTCTGCGTATTTGTGTAGTTTTAGTTATGTCCGGATATGTCCACACTTTTTGACCCAAAAACTTCTTTTCTCTATTTTTAAGAGATAATCTTAATATTTTATCTCTGTCTGCTGCATTTATAAATTTCACACATAAAGTTCCCCGTTGCTCAATTTGCTCAGTCATGCTTTGTTCCAAAAAAGCTGTGATGTCTTCCATCTCTTGTTGTTGTAAACCATTTTTTTCTTGGTCTTTATTCTCTGTTTTTCTTTGATTTATAAAGAAAATTTTCTCCATTACTGGTATTTCTCCTGATGTTAACTTCAAAACTTCAGATAGATATTTCTTGTACATCTCGTAAGTAGATATTAGTTTAACACTGGGGAAGTTTAGTATCCTAAGATTTTTATATCTCAATTGGTTTTCTAATGTCTCAATTTTCCTGGTATTCGCTGTATCTCCACATATCAGCCCTGTTTGGGTTTTCTCTACAGATTCCACTCTATTCTCAAGAGACTGAAATTTTTCTTTGTGCTCAGACAGTACCGGATCTATCTGGGAAACGCGATTCTGCGTTTCTACCAACGTTTTATTCAGGATCTCAATAGATGACTTCAATTCCATGAGGACTACCCACACATTTTCCAAAGTTATTTTAGACGTTTGTGGAACGCTTATAACATTTTTGTTACTCACTGTTCTCTCCGTGCAGAGTTCTTGCCTCTCTCCTGAGGCCTCTGCTCGGCCCTTGCTCTCCTCCGGTGTTGAAGTTAGAGGATCTCCTCCCCCTCTAACTTTCTGGCTCGACTCTTCTCCCAACGGGTTTCCCTCGAAGGAGTCTGATAAGTCCGGCAACTCCGGTCGGGCTTCCGTTCCCAAGTCCGGGGATAGGGCAAGTCCAGGAGGCAAAGGTTTAAAGGGAGCCCCAGGGCTCAGCGAGGTGTTTGGGCCTTGTTGCGTCGGCGTTTGCTCTTCGTCGACGCCCAAATCGGCCACATCTCCCGGGGCATTAGCACTGCTCGGTGAGAAGAAGTTCCCAATTGAGAGCTGTGTAGAAGAGGGAGTCAGGGCTGTCGAGGTCTCTACCCTGACTCTCCCTTTTCTTTTTGTATGCGGCATAGTTTCGTGGAAATTCTTTCAGCTCGGGAGCTCATTTCTCACACGTCCTGCTTCAGAGACGCCATCTTGGATCTCCTTTCTTTCTCCTTCTGATTGTTTCCAGGATTAAGCATGTATTGATTAATTTCTATATGTGTAAAAAAAAAAAAGAATTTGAAGGAAATCAAACTTCTTGTCTATGTGAGACAGCTCTGTCTCACAGCTCTTACATTTTCCCCTTGAGTACGCAGCCTGGGACCCCTCTTCCTGGTGACCACTTGCCTGGCTTAAAGGGGTGATACTGGTGGTCCAGTCACTTCCCCTTTTCGTGCCTGCCTCAGGTCTTTTAGCAGAGAGGCTCCCATTCCTTTGCTCGTTTCTTTGGGGAAAAAAAATGACCATTGGAGGCACAGCTTACCCACGCTTTTCATTAAAGGCTCCAGCAAGGTAAGCAGTCGGGGAAGTGATTACTGGTGGTCCAGTCCTTCTCTTCACCCGTGTGTGTCTAAGCACTGTGTAAAAAAAAAAAAAGTTTCTTTTCCCTGTACGTACCTGGATCAGTCCAGACCATGGGTTGAGCCTCCTGACCAGCAGATGGAGACAGAACAAAACTGAAAGGGTATCCTATATCAGGACAGAGCCTACCCTGCAGCCCTTCAGTATTTGTCTGTCTCCAGCAGATGCGACAGCTCACCCTGCGGTTTCCTGGTTTCTCTTGCTTAGCCCTTGCTTTGGGGCTCCTTTCTTCTCTAAATATATTGGATCAAGCAAGTATTTGTTATCTTTAAAGTTAAGTTTAAAAAAAAAAAAAAGTTAAAGTTGGACTCTGTTGATTTCCATCCAGGAGACAGTTTTCTGTCTCCTCGCTTTTGGGGGGAGCCTAGGGGGGTTTTGCCCCTTGTTTAATATAGCTTAGACTCCCTATCCCCGGTGTTCCTCGGCTATGGGGTGATACTGGTGGTTCCAGTCACTCCCCCTGCACAGCCTTCTCTCTTCTGGGACGTTTATTCCCCGGTGCTGCCAGCAGGGACGTCTATTTCTCCTGCACTATCCGATTGAAAAAGAAGGTTTCACTTTCCTCTCGGCAGCCTTCTTTGAGAGACGGGAGCGTGCAGAGTTCATTCTCCTGCCTCCGCTCCCTCAGCCTCGGCAGCTCAGCTGATTTTCATTGCTGCTCCTTCTCTGCCTCATGGTCATGCCGCGCTCTTCCCTCTGTATTGCCCGCGGGGGAGTCTTTGATCCGACTCTCTCGTGAAGGGCTGTGCTCCAAGTGTCTGCCGAGGGGAGAGGGCCCCTCCACGGCAACGGTCACGTCAGGACCCCGGACAAGGCCTAGCAAGCGCATGGTCACGCCATTCCTGGGTCGGCAAACCGCGGGAACGGCGGCCGTCTTGGGTTTTTCGGCTGCTCCTGTCTCGGGGCAGCAGGACACGCAGGACCCAGATTTTTTTGATTTTCCCCCCCCCCCCCCCCCAAATTTGTGCCCTGTGCAGTCTCCAGATGCAGGTCCTGATGTTGTCAGTTTCCTTAAGGGTGCTAAGCATTTGAAGCCGCCTATTCGTTCCACTTGTCCCTCATGGAGTCTTAATTTGGTCCTCCGGGCTCTCTGTCAAGCTCCCTTCGAGCCTCTCCGCCGCTCTACTCTCAAGGATCTCACTCTTAAGGTGTTCCTAGTTTCTATTTGCTCCACCAGACAGGTGTCGGAGATTCAAGCATTGTCGTGCAGGGAGCCCTTCCTGCATTTTTTGGACTTGGGGGGTCTCCATCAAGACAGTCCCGTCTTTCCTGCTGAAAGTTGTTTCTTCCTTTCATGTCAATCGTCTGTGGAGCTCCCCGCGTTCTCTCCCGAGGATATAGAGAGTAAGGTAGGGGATGATCTATGCCGTCTTGAAGTGAAGCGCGTCCTCATGCGTTATCTTCAGGTCACCAATGAATTCCGAGTTTCGGATCATCTCTTTGTCTTGTGGAGTGGGCCCAATAGGGGCAAGCAGGCCTCTAAGACTACGATCTCTCGCTGGTTGAAGGAGGCGATCGCTTCTGCCTATCTCTGTCAGGGCCGGGTGGTTCCGGAGGGTCTGAAGGCTCATTCCTTGCGTTCTCAGGCTACTTCTTGGATGGAGAATCAATCGGTCTCTCCACAGGAAATATGCAGGGCAGCCACGTGGAAATTTCTGCATACATTTGCTCGGCATTACCGACTTGACGTACAAGTGCCAGTATTTGGTTCCTTTGTTCGGCAGGTGCTTCGAGCAGGACTGTCTCGGTCCCAACTTGTTTAGGGAAGCTCTGGTACATCCCACGGTCTGGACTGATCCGGGTACGTGCAGGGAAAGGAAAGTTAGTTGTTACCTGTTAATTTCCTTTTTTTTTAAATTTAATTTTTATTAGATTTTCAAATTATACATTCAGACACTTTTGCTACAGAAAGAAAAACAAATTTCAATAGGAACACTAATACATTCTATATAAAGAAAAGAAACAATCTGTTACAAAATCTAAACAAAACATTATAGGCAATATAGAGAGGGCAAGATAATTTTAAGCAGGGTATTTCCGGAAATTTACTACTATAAAGTAAGCATAGCACACGCTCCATTTCTTTCTATTAACCAACTACTCCTGAGAATACTTAGGAATGAGAGTCCAAATATTGCCTCAACTGCTCAACTTCATTAAATATATATCTATTCCCTTGATAAACAATTACACAGCGACATGGGAACCTTAAGAAATATTTTGCTTCTCTAGAAATCACTTCATTTCTCATCTGAAGAAACAATTTCCTTTTCTGCTGCATTGCTCTTGTTATGTTAGGGAAAACTCTTATCTGTTTCCCATAGATTAAATTCTTCTGCTTACGAAAATATACCTGAAGAATTCTATCTCTATCCGAGAGCGATGAAAAAGTTACCAAGAGAGTAGCTCTTTTCTCAATCATTGTCTCATAAGATCTTTCAATTATATCTGACAAATTATCTTCTGATTTTTCCTCTTGGTTCTCTTCGTCTCTTCTTGATGGCAAATACAGAATCTTTGAGATTAGAGGCAACGATGTTTCTGCAAAGCCCAGTATATTTAGAAAATAACTTTTCAAAAGTTCCTTATGTGGAATCCATTTTGTTTTAGGGAAATTGAGGAACCTTAGGTTAGGCCTCCTCAGTTCATTTTCAAAATATTCCACTTTGTGGAGCATTATGGAATCCGATTTAATCAATTCAGTTTGCACTTCTTTCACTTTTGTTACTTCAACCCCAATTTCTGTAATTTTCTTTTCCATTTGGGAAAGCCTCTTCTCTTGACTCTGGACATTTATTACATTCTCGCTAACCATTTTTGTGAGGTCAACAATAGCTTTATTTAATGTCATGATAGCTTTCCATATTACTTCTAATGTTACCTTCTCAGGCATTTCAAGATGTGTCGGCAGGAGTACTTCAAATTTGGATTCTTCCTTTCCTTTCTCCGGAGCACGCCTTTCCTCAGACATACGCAGTTCCCCCTCATACCGATCATCAGACCCCTGATCTTCTGGGCTCCCCGAGATATTCATCTCACCAGCTGTATCTCTCGTGATGGTCGGTGTCCTTGGGGTTAGCTGATCCATTAGTGTTGTCCATAGTTGTTCACCCCTCCATCATCGAGGAGGCCTGTTGGAGGAGTCGGCCTTGTTGGTTGTCCGGGGCTGAGGGATGTTTCTGCTGGCCCGGAGTCTCGCGGCTGCTCCCCGCCAGCTTCTCCTGCGGCCCCTCCCACCGGCAACGGTAGCATGGATCTCCCGAAGGCGTCTTCGATTCTGAGTTGCCTAGCTGCTTCGGTTGGAGTCGAGGTAAGATCACGAATCTTAGCTTTTCGCTTTGTATGCGGCATTATTGCCAAAGAAAGAGCTCAGGAAAATAACTAAAAGTAAGTAATTCAGGAGCTACACAGCCTACGTGCTGCTATGCGGCGGCCATCTTGCCCTCCAAGTTTTTACCTGTTAATTTTCGTTCCTGTAGTACCACGGATCAGTCCAGACACCCTTCCCTTCACTTCCTGCCGTCTGCTCGAAGCTTCCTTCCTCTTTTTGCAGGATATGGAATGTTTTCTCATCTGTGATTATAATTAGAGGAACCGGAAGCATCTCTTTGACAACGGACATTTATGCAAGAGTGCTCATCTACAGAGTCCTTTTTCCATTCCATTCCCTGTTTATATTTGTTAAAGTTTTTGAGTTCTCTGGTTACTTGCTCGAGTTCTCTTGTTACTTGCTTGATTCCTTACTGTTTATCTTCATATTTTCTGCTTTGACAATGGTTATACTGAAGGGCCGCAGGGTAGGCTCTGCCCTGATATAGGATACCCTTTCAGTTTTGGTCTGTCTCCATCTGCTGGACAGGAGGCTCAACCCACGGTCTGGACTGATCCGTGGTTCTACAGGAACGAAAATTAACAGGTTAGAACTAATTTTCCTTTTTTGTCAGCTGCAATCTAGGACCTCTGCCCACCTGAATTGTCGCGTTTTTGGCTGATTTCGTGTTTTGTGAGCCATTTTTTCCCCTACAATGCTGCGGCCATCCTGATGTATAGCATGTGAGGAATCGGCTGCACGGTTTTCTAGGACTTGGATTTGCTCGAGGTGCCTTCCAAGGGGGGGGGGCAGCTCTTTTTCAGGGTCTGCAGCAACAGCCAAGCCTTGTAGGGCTAAAAAATGTCAGGCTCTGCAGGAGCTCAGAGGTGATCCTTTCTCCCTCAGTGCAGGGACGACAGCCATCTTAAGCACATGTGCTGCAGCTCAGGCAAGGGCTGTGGGGGAGGGGGAGCTTCCTCCAACATTGTATCCAGTCCCTGCAACTCCTGATGAGAATGCAGATCAGGATCAGGTTTTTTTTACAGGAGGACCCTGCTTTTCCAGGAGATCAGGATGTTGATTCTGATTCCTTTTCTTTAGATTTTGTCCTCCTTATGCATTGAGCCTTTTTGGCTTCCAGGTCTCTGCAAGGTGGTGCCTTGCCAATCAGACCTACGCAGGGACTGCCCCCCAAGGTAGCCAAGCGTGCTGATGTTCCCGCATCTCTAAGGGTCGCAAATTTAAAAGGCACAGTGGTTTCAGGAGGGTCTGCCACTCTGGACATGCCGGGCAGTGCGGCTGCAGGTGCAGGAGCCTCTCCTCCCCCTCCCACTGGGGGAGGGGGGCATGGATGAGGAGCAAGGGAAACAGGCTTCTTTGGAGGGTGATGACCCTCAGGTGGTACGTCTCTTCCAGAGGGAGGAGTTGGAACCCCTCGGGGTTCGATCTCCACAGTCTGTAGCAGTCTCATGCAGCAAGCAAGCCTCAGGTGGGTTCAACAATTACTCAGCACCCAGGACCTCCCGTCTGCAGAGGCGGTTCAGGCAGAAAGGCTGGAAGGCACAATTGCATATGGGGCTGATGCTCTCTATGATCTCCTCAGGGAGCAAGCCAGAGCTATGGTCTCAGTGGTGTCAGCCAGGCGATTGGGCTGCAGACTCCTTTCTAAATCGCAGTTCGGCTCTCTACCCTTCAAAGGTAAGTTACTTTTTGGCGAAGACCTGGACCAGCTTATCAAATCCTTGGGTGACAACAAGGTTCATAAGCTATCGGAGGACCGTCCCAAGCAGTCCAGATCCTTTTTTTCCGTCGCGCTCTAGTTTCCGGGGGCAGCGCAGGTACAACAAGCTGTGTGGAGCTTTTCAATGAAACACCTCCACTTCGTCTCCAGCATGGTCTCACTCTTTTCGGGGCAGACAGCCCTTCCGAGACTGTACCCATCAAGGCACCGCTGCAAAGTCCTCACAATGAGATACGGTGGCCCATTCCTCCGTTCCAGAATTAGGTGGTCGGCTGTCCCTATTTCTTGAGGAATGAGCCAAAATTACTTCGGATCAGTGGGTCCTCGAAGTAATCGAAAGAGGCTACGTGTTGAGTTTGCTCAGGATCTCTCGGACCTCTACTTGATCTCTCCCTGCGGAACTCGGAAGCGCTCAATGGAGTGCCAGACTCTCGACAGGCTCCAGGCACTTTGTGCCATAGTCCTGGTCCCCCTCCAGGAACAGGGATCCGGCCAGTATTCCATCTACTTCGTCGTCCCCAAAAAGGACGGCTCCTTTCAACCGATCCTGGACCTCGAGAGTCAACAAGGCCCTCAAGGTTCCCCATTTTCGGATGGAGACCCTGAGGGTAGTCATAGCGACGGTTCGTACAGGGGAGTTCCTTGCCTCTCTCGACTTGATGGAGGCCTACCTTCACATCCCGGTCCGCCAGGAATACCAGAGATTTCTTTGTCTCAACATCCTGAGATGACATTTTCAGTTTCAAGCACTCCCATTCGGTCTCACCACCGCACCACGCACATTTACCAAGATCATGGTGGTAGTGGCGGCCTTCCGGTGGGAGGGAGTCCTAGTCCACCCATACCTGGATGACTGGCTCATTCGGGCATGATAGCGGTCAACCGGGTCTTGTCTGTTCTCACCTCCCTCGGGTGGATGGTCCATTTCTCGAAGAGCAACTTCAAACCCTCTCAGGTCCTCGAATTCTTAGGAGCATGCTTCGACACTCGTGTGGGCAAAGTTGTTACCCAAGGCCCGTGCACTCAAGCTCATGGGTCAAGTTCAACATCTATTATCTCTCACGGTCCCCACAGCCTGGGATTATCTCCAGGTTCTGGGCATTATGGCTTCAACTATAGATTTGGTTCCCTGGGCCTTTGTGCATATGCGTCCTTTGCAGAAAGCTTTGCTATCATGCTGGAAGCCAGTCTCTGAGGAGTTTGACACCCTTATCACTTTCCGATGTTACCATCAACAGCATGCAGTGGTAGCTCTCTCTCTCGCCCACCTGTTGAAGGGGATGCCCTTGCAGACACCTCAGTAGATTGTTGTGACAACGGATGTAAAGGATGTACACCTCAGTAGATTGTTGTGACAACGGATGTAAAGGAGGACATCGTGAGGCCAGGGTAAGACCAGTGCATCCACTCCTTCTGAGCAGTGCTCCCTTCTGCGGCTGAAGAATCTGGGGGCCTTTGCATTGCTCAGAGTAATCATCAGGTCTAAGTGAGGGACCCCCCACTTGTGCACGATCATATCCATCAGCTCTCCGGACCACTCCCACTCTCCGGGGTCTAGATTCTGACAACTCAGGAAGTCATCTTGAGTGTTCTCCTTCCCTGTGATGTGCCCCCCCTGGTGATTGATATAAGCTACTGTGGTGGAATTGTCACCGCTGGGGAGCGGTGTGTCAGAATCAGTCTACCCAGGGACGATGGACCCCAATCCAGTCTCAGTGGCACATCAATCGTCTGGAGACCAGATCGGTCCATCTGGCTCTCAAGACTTTTCTGCCCTTGATCCATCACAAAGCTGTGCGAGTCCTTTCCGACAATTCCACCACGGTAGCTTACATCAATCACCAGGGGGGCACCAGTAGTTGTCCGGTTGCCCTGGAAGCCAGCAAGCTGATAGCCTGGGCGGAGCGCCATCTGGAATGGCTAGCGGCCTCCCACATCACGGGGAAGGAGAACACTCAAGATGACTTACCCTGGCCTCACAATGTCCTCCTTTACGTGTTCCCACCTTGGTCTCTGGTGGGAAAGGTACTCAGAAGAATAGAATTCCACAGGGGGCCGGTCATCCTCGTGGCGCCGGAGTGGCCTAGGAGACCGTGGTTTGCAGATCTGGTGAACTTCGCTATGGACTGTCCTCTCCGCCTCGGCCATCTGCCAAACCTGCTCAAACAGGGTCCAGTATTTTTCGATCGGGCGGATCGCTTTTGTCTAGCGGTGGCGACTAAGGAAAAAGGGTTATAAGGAGGAGGTTATCTCCACTATGTTGCAGGCCCATAAGACTTCTACCTCTCTGGCTTATATTCAGGTATGGAGAGTGTGTGAGACTATGTGTGCTGAGTCCGGAGTTCCGGCGCTTAAGGCTTCGGTGTCCCAGGTTCTCTCCTTCCTGCAGAATGGTCTCTCCAAATGTTTGTCTTTCAATTCCTTGCGGGTACAGGTTCCTGCGCTCTGTTCCCTCCTTGGGTGGGTCGATGGTTACACATTGGCGACCCATCCGAATGTCATTCGGTTCCTCAGGGGGGCTAAGCACTTGAACCCGCCTGTCCGGGCTACTTGTCCGTCGTGGAGCCTTAACTTGGTTCTCTGCGTTCTTTGCGAGGTGCCCTTCGAACCCCTTCGGCGAGCCACACTTAAAGATCTGACCCTTAAGACTGTCTTTCTGGTCTCTATTTCCTCAGCAGGAGAGTGTCCGAGCTCCAAGCCTTGTCTTGTAGGAAGCCTTTCCTTTGCTTTTCTGTTTCAAGTGTTTCTCTCCAAACAGTCCCATCCTCCTTGCCAAAGGCTGTGTCCTCCTTTCATGTAAATCAGTCAGTGGAGCTCCCTGCTTTTTCTCCAGAGGACATTAAGAACATAAGAAAATGCCATACTGGGCCAGACCAAGGGTCCATCAAGCCCAGCATCCTGTTTCCAAAAGTGGCCAATCCAGGCCATAAGAACCTGGCAAGTACCCAAAAACTAAGTCTATTCCATGTTAACTAAGTCTATTCGAACATGCCTGGTGCGGATCTACAACGCCTTGATGTGAAGAGGGTCCTACTGCAATATTTGCAGGTGACGAATGATTTTCAAGTCTCTGATCATCTGTTTGTCTTATGGAGCGGGCCGAGTAAGGGGAATAAGGCTTCTAAAGCTATTATTGCTCACTGACTAAAAGGGGCGATTGTATCAGCGTATATTTGTCAGAGACGGTTGGTTTCGGAGGGCTTAAAAGCTCACTCTTTACGTTCTGAGGCTACCTCTTGGGCGGAGAGACTGTCAGTCTCGCTGCAAGAAATCTGCAGAGCAGCTATTTGGAAATCCCTACATACCTTTGCGCGTCATTCTCGCCTTGATGTTCAGGCGCCAGTCTTTGGCTCTTTCGGCAGACAGGTACTTCGAGCGGGACTGTCTCGGTCCCACCCTGTTTAGGGAAGCTTTGGTACATCCCACTGTCTGGACTGATCCGGGTACGTACAGGGAAAGGAGAATTGGTTCTTACCCTCAGCCAGAGGAGTAGCCTCGGTAGTGGCAGCCAGAAGACAGTATTGGTTGCGGAATTGGTCTGCTGACGCGACCTCTAAAGCGAATCTCACAAGGATGCCCTTTAAATCTCTCCTATTCGGAAGTGAATTGGAGAAATTAGCCAGCAAGTGGGGCGAATCTCCAGTGCCTCAGCTACCGGAGGACAGGGTAAAAGAGGAAGACTTACTGTACACCTCCTCCCCCCCCCCCCCCCCCCATGGCCACTACTGGGCAAGGTCATCTGCAAGGATGCAAGGGGACTATTTCTCTTAGTGGCACCGGATTGGCCAAGATGCCCATGGTACGTAGACATGCAAAGACTCCTTGTGGGGAGCCCTCTGTGCCTACCTCCACACAGGGACCTTCTCCAGCAGAGCCCGATTCTTCACGAAGATCCATCTCGATTCTCTCTCTTACGGTCTGGCCCTTGAGAGGACTCACCTGAAGTAGCACGGTTACTCGAAGGCCGTGATTGACACCCTGCTCAGCGCTCAAATTCTCAACATCCCTGGCATACATACCGATCTGGAGAATATTCGAAGCCTGGTGCGAGGACCATGGGATACTCCTGTGGACGGCCAAGATCCCCATGATTCTGGAGTTCCTACAGGACGGTATGAAGAAGGAGTTGTCACTCAACTCCCTCAAGGTCCAAGTGGCAGCCCTCTCCTGCTTCAGAGCCGAAGTGAATGGAATCAGTCTATCAGCTCATCCGGATTTGACCCGATTCCTAAAAGGGGTTAAGCAATTTCGGCCACCCTTAAAGTGGCCAGTGCCCCTATGGAACCTCAATCTGGTATTAGACTTCCTAGCGGGGGCTTCCTTCAGACCAACGTATGGTCTGTCACTATGCCTCTTAACATTGAAGACGGTATTCCTGGTGGCAATACGTTCAGCTCGTCGCATCTCCGAACTACAGGCACTATCCTGTGGGGAACCGTTCCTTAGGTTCACTCCTGGAACCATACAGCTGCACACCGTCCCCTCCTTCCTACCGAAAGTGATTTCAGAGTTTCATTTGAACCAAGCCATCTCCCTACCATCTCCGGATGAACATACGGACTCTGACGACTCACGCCTTCTTCGCCATCTAAGTATCTGCAGACTCCTGGTGCGATACCTGGAAAGATTGGGACCGGTGCGCAAAACGGATCGCTTGTTCGTTCGTTCTCCACAGCGGAAAGAATCAGGGAGAAGTGGCCTTGTGGGTGACCATAGCTCACTGGATCAAGGAAGTAATCAAGGCAGCCTACATAGAGGCAGGAAAGCCCTTACCACTGCAGGTTAAAGCTCATTCTACTAGGGCCCAGGCAATATCTTGGACATAAACCAAGCTGCTGTCGCCCACCCAGATCTGTCGGGCGGCGACATGGTCCTCCTTACACACCTTCTCCAGGTTCTACCACCTGGATGTTCAGGCCCGAGAAGACGCAGCCTTTGCAAGGACAGTATTAAGTGGGCCACGGGCAGCCTCCCTCCCTGTCTGGGAGTAGCTTTTGTACATCCCACTGGTCCTGAGTCCATCTGGCTACACGCTAGGAAATGGAGAAATTACTTACCTGATAATTTCGTTTTCCTTAGTGTAGACAAATGGACTCAGCATCCCACCCACGGCTGCCCCAGAGAAGAAGGACCTCTGAAAGTGAACCTTGAGATTAAGCAGATATGAAGCCATTGCCTACCCCTAGTTCAAGGCACTCGCAGTTTGTCCGGTGTCTGCGTTAATTGGTTGAGTGCACTGGCGGTCTCCAGTTTTTGAAATCAGTTGAATCAAGTTTAATCAGTTTTAAGCAAGTTATTTAAGCAAATATATATCCACAATGGCTTTCGAAGAGAATACTGAAGAGCTGAGCTCACTGCATGGGTATATCTAAGGTGACGTCAGCTTTGAAATCTGACTCTGTCTCCCATTTGCTGGCAGAAGAGCACATAACTCACTAGTCCTGAGTCCATCTGTCTACACCAGGGGTCGGGAACCCATGGCTCGCGAGCCAGATATGGCTCTTTTGAGGGCTGCATCTGGCTCGCAGACAAGTGTCGCCATACTTCGCGGTTCCCCGCTGACCCAGCTGCTCCCCGGTCCTCCGCCGCCCGGGCTTAAAATGCTGTCAGCCCGGGCGGAACGCGGCAGGACAGCTGGAGTCAGCGGCACCGGCGTGCTCTCTTCTCCTCCCCCCCCCCCCCCCCCCCCCCCGCGGCCCGGAAGTGGAGAGCATCGGGTGCCTGCGCGGGAAGAAGAGACCACACTAGCGTGGTCTCTTCTTCCGCGCAGGCACCCGATGCTCACCACTTCCTCTTCCGGGCCGCGGGGGGGAGGAGAAGAGAGCACGCCGACTGGAGTCATCCGGGTGCCTGCGCGGGAGTCATCGGGTGTCAGCCGGGTGCCAGCGCTGGAGTCATCGGGTGCCTGCGCGGGTCTTCCCGCGCAGGCACCCGATGCTCTCCACTTCCTCTTCCGGGCCGCGGGAAGACCCGCGCAGGCACGCTAGTGTCCGACGGGAAGACGACTGCAGCGCGGCTCGGAGGAAAATGAAAATCTTCAACCGCGGCCGGCCAATGGGACTCCGCCTTCGCCTCCGCGAGGGCAGAAAATGAAGGAGGTTAGCGTTGGGAGGTGGCTGCTGCTGCCGCGAGTTCCCTGGGGGGGGGGGGGGGAGAGAGAGAGTGAATGAGCGAGCAAGCATGTGTGTTTGAGATCCTGTGTGTGTGAGTGAGAGATTGCATGTATGTGAATGATTGAGAGCCTGTATATGTGAAAGAGAGTATGTCTGTGATTGAGATCCTGCCTGTGAGAGAGAGAGCATGAATGTAAGTTTACCATTGGGAACCTGTATGTGTAAGTTTGTAATTGAAAACCTGTTTGTTTGAAAGAGTATGTGTGTATGATTGAGATCCTTTATGTGTGAGAAAGATCATGTGTATGTATGATTAAGAGCCTGTGTGTATATAAGTAAGAGAGAGAGCATGTGTGTCTGTGTCTGATTGACAGCTGGTTTAGGTGATGGAGCATGTGAGTATGTGATTGAGAGCCTGTGTTTAAATGAGAGAGAGAGACCATGTGTGTCTGTGTGTGATTGAGAGCTGATTTAGCTGAGGGAGCATGTGAGTATGTGATTGAGAGCCTGTGTGTAAATGAGAGAAAGAGAGGACATGTTTGTAAGCATGTGAATGAGAGTCTGTGTGTGAGAGAAAAAGACAGCATGTATTTATGTGATTGAAAGCCTGTGTGTGTGTAAGCGTGAAAAGATAGACAGCATGTGTGTAAATGTGTAATTAAGAGCCTATATAAGTGAGAGAGAAAAAACATTTGTATATGTGAGTGACTGAGAGCATGTGTGTATAGGTGGGTCATTGAGAGCCAGTGTGAGAGAGAGCGCTGGTATGTGACTGAGAGAGGAGAAAGTTCCAAGCAAACCACCCCACCTCCTGCTAATTCAGAACAATCTCAGGACACCTGGATATCAAACGTTCCCAGGTATGCAGAGCAAAAAAATGTTTGTATCCTTATTATTTTTCATTACTGGATCTTTGTGTCTGCTATTTTGAAATATTTTGTTGGTATCTGGAAATGTTTTATATGAGTTTTTAATTATTGGATATTCCACTCATCAGCTGTTTCGAAATATGTTCTTTTTGTTAGTACAGTTTTACTGCTGATGATTTTATATTTCTTGATTTGTTTTATAAGGATGTGTGATGTTTCTTTTTTCCTTTGTTACACTGCATACAGAGACTCTGGCTTGTTGCAGTTTCCAATTCAGTTTTTTCTGCATGCTTCTTGTTATGCGTTTTGGTCTCTTTATTCTATGTTAGGTGAGGGACAGCACGTGATTCAGGTGAGGTTTTCTGCTGGCGTGTAGTTTCTGTGTAGGACTCTATAGCAGCCTGACTTGGTCCGTTTTCCTAATAGGAGATGTATTGGTGTCTTAAGGCCTGGTGTAATATTTTCAGAGACTTATTGTACTTTAAAAGTGTGATCTTACATAAAATGCACACATTTACTTGTATTTAGTTTTAAACATATTGTATGGCTCTCATGGAATTACATTTTAAAATATGTGGCGTTTATGGCTCTCTCAGCCAAAAAGGTTCCTGACTCCTGGTCTACACTAAGGAAAACGAAATTATCAGGTAAGTAATTTCTCCATTTATTTATATTCTGCTTTTTGGCACTTCAAAGCAGATAACATTCAGGCACTTGTAGGTATTTCCCTGTCCCCAGAGGATTATTGGCATTTCACATACTCAGCCACATCGTCCTGGACCCCGGGCACTGGGAATATTATGATGTGATGAGGGGAGCTGGTGTTGGACCTAATGGCGTTATACAGGATTGCACATGTAGAAAGATTCTACAGTAGAGGAAGAAAAAGAGGCTTGTCCAGGCTGGATGCCTTCCTTCAGACATAGCCAGAGTGGCAACTGCTTTGTATTTCCTTCATGGTCCTTGATAGATGGTCTCCTGCAGAAGGTCACTGGTCTTCGAGGGTCGCTAGCTCTGGGGTTTGGTGGATTTTTGCTGCGCTGCTAAGCAGATTTATTATTGGCAAAATGTTCTTGTTAGAGAAAACATTAAAGTGGAGAGGGTTCCGTAGACTGCCTTGTTAAATTAAAATGTCGACTTAGTCTTGACCTAGAAGCTATTGAAAAGGCAGTAGTTGTTAGAGGTTAGACCTTCAATAAATGAAGATAGGTTTAAGGTCGAATGGGGATCTCTAAGAGAGAAGGTGGTTTGTGACTCTGAGTCCCTTTACCACCTCCTTTCTTGATATCTTAGGGGAGGTTTCACATAAACTTGCTCCTAATCAGAGTAAAGTGGTAAAAGTTAATATTGGGAGCATTTCATGGTACAATAGGGTTTGTATGACAAAAGAAAGGATAGTTAGAAGAGCCGAGCATAGATGGCGTAGGGCACTAACAACACAGCGTATGATATCTTGTCAGACCGCACGAAAGGATTATAGGGCCCAGGTGAACATTGCCCGAAAGGCTTTCTATTCCACAAAATTATTATACTCCATAAATCACCCAAAGGAACTATTTAGCATTATTAATGGCCTCGTTAAGCCCTCTGAAAAAAGAAAATATTTGGAGCCCAGTTTTATATCCCAAGATTTTGCGGACTATTGTATTATGTAATCAAGTACCCTCTTGGCTAAGGTGCAAGGGCTACAGATGAGGGATAATTAAGTAAGTAGCGATAACACCGGGACAGAGTGGGCTATATTTGAGCCTTTTTCAAGAAGGAAATAGAGGGTATACTGAATGAGTTTAACAACTCATACTGTGCCCTGGGTCCATATCCGTTATAGATTTTTTTCTTTACCGAAAGATGAGTTTTCAGATTATTTGATTAATTTGGTGAATCTCTCAATGTCTGAAGGTATATTTCACAAAAAGACAAAAGGTCTGAGATTCGCCCAGTTCTAAAACAAGGGAGCTGCCTCTGATCAGTGTGGTGATTACAGGCCTATTTCTAATTTAATTTCTCTTGAGAAGGTTTTGGAAAGGGCAGCTTTTAAACATCTTAAGGAATTTTTAGATTGGTTCTCATGAAGTATACTGTTCCTATGTGGGTTTAGACAATATCAAAGTACAGAAACAGTTTTGGTTGTGGTTAATGATTATGTTCTTCAGAAAATCGATTCAGGTAAAGGATGCAATTGCTATATATTTGGAGATATCCTCAGCTTTTGATTGTTAATCATTTGTTCCTGTTGGACCAGTTGAGAGAATTGGGCGTTGGGGGTAAGATACTGCTGTGGTTTTAGCCTTTTTTAGAATATAGGCAACAACAGGTTAAGATTGTCATGTTAGTCTGACTGGTTTGTTTCTCTGGTGGGGTTCCTCAAGGGTCCATACTGTTTCCAGTTCTTTTTTTTTTTTTGTAAACACTTTTATTAAAGCAGAGAAATTAGAATGGCACAACAACACAAGTCAAACAATATACAACAGTAATATGTGTACCAAGAAGGATAATGCATATTGAACATGTATTCCAAAGCTTCAATAAAGAATTTTTTAAAATTTGCATCCCCACCCTCCCCTCCCTCCTTCCCCTTGTAACAACAAGTAATGTAGTGTAATGAAGTAATAAATCGAAAACATGGACATGGCATGAGGTCCCTGGTATTCCAGATGTAGGGCAAAGACTGGCACACAAAAAAAAGGAATGTACGGATGTAGCCTCCCGCAAGCCCGAGGTGTTATGCATCATAACAAAGTCCCCGTCGAACATGGTATATCAACACCGTACAAAGTTTTACTCTTGGGTTGCCATCCAAACTTGATAAGGCCCCCATGTCTTGAGAAACGTGGGCATCCTATCATGATGAACCACGGTAAGACGAGCAAGTTGATAAATGCTGTTTCCAGTTCTTTTTAACATCTATGTTCTTTCATTATGTTTCCTTTTGAGCTCCTTTGATGTTTTCTTTAGATGTTATGCAGATGACATTCAGTTGTATTTTGCCTGTTCTGGAGATGTGTTCACTTTTTCACAGATTATACAATGTATAACAGCAGTTTCCCAGCGTGTAGACAGATGGACTCAAGACCAGTGGGTTATGCTCCCCTGCCAGCAGATGAAGACTGAGCAAGCTGATGACACAGTATATATATATACTCCTGCAGTGACCCCAGCCTGCCAGTATTCTCCGTTTCCAGCAGATGGTGGGTGTGCATCTCCCTATGGGGATTGCTTCAGATTTTGGAAGGAGAATTTTAAAATACATGAAGAAAAGCCCTGCTCTCCTACAGTGATACTAAGTGGTCCTTCCCCAGTTGAGAATTCCTGAGGTGATTTCCGTGATCTCTCAGATGTGTGCCTTGGTCCGGTAGCTGGGTTTCCTGGCATGGACTTAGCTAATTGTACAGCTGGAAGGCAGCAGGTGCAGGAGGCAGAGTGTGGCAGTGACGGCAGATGCTTTCTCCCTCTGCGGCCAGAAACTGTCTCTGTACTCAGCCAGTAAGCGTTAAGCTCCGGTAAGTTTAAAAACAAAAGAGTAAAAGAAATGTTTTTCATCTGAAATGGGGACAGATAGAGGGGGTTTTAGGACTTCCTCTGGTCTCCGTGCTCGGCACGCCATTCTGACTTCGTTCCTGCTCCCATTAGGGTTAGGGAAACTGGGCAGCGTGGCGGATTGAGCAGTCTGAGGGCTAGGCCCCACAGTTAGGCTTCTTGCCTGTGCACTGCGTGGTAGGCAGCAGTAGTGTTTTTCACTCGCTTTTGTTTGTGTTTTCTGCCCTCTATAGGACATAGGTGTGCGCAATGTTCAGTTTTGGGTGCGCCTTTTGGACACACAACTTTTTAAACTGGTGACACGCGCAAGTCTTCACACACAAGTTGTGCGTGTGGCTTCAATGGCGCTTATTTTTTTGGAGTGCAAAATTTTTGTGCGCATAAATTTTTGAGTGTAAGCTGTTTGGACGCACATTCACCGCTGCAATGGCGCTGGTGAATAAGAAGCCTAAGCGCCTTTCTCTCTGTGTTGCCTGTCATATCCAGGCTTCTCAGCCTGACATGGCTTCTAGCCTATGTCAGCGCTATTTGGATGCTCAGGGAGAATTGTCTTACTCTGATCTTGCTAAGCCAGGGTCCTACCATCCTGATGAAGGTTTGGTTATGACTTTGTCCGGAGGTTCGCCAGATCTTGGTACTCCCTTAACTGGCTCCTCCACAGGAAATGGCAATTCAGAAAAGAGCCCCACTTCAGTTCCTTCTGGGTTTGGCCTGGATCCGGCTACTTTTTCTTGGGTGGAGTTTTTTCAGGTTTTACAATCCTTCAGGTGCAGTCCTCCGCCTTGCCCAATCCGGTCAGATCGAACCATCAGTTGGTGGCCCCTTCCTCTTCCAATCCTATGGTTCAACGCCAGAGCGCACCTCTGTTCACTGTGAGTCTTCCCGACAGGAACCCGAATGGCACGGATGAGGAGGCTGATCCTGATTCCCTGGAGGATGGGAAAATTCCTCTGCGACAGGAACCATATCAGTCCATGTTACAGTTCTTTCATAGAGATGAAGTGCCGGCTCTGATTTCCCAGATCTTGCAGAAGCTTGGGTGCTCCTGGTGCAGATTTTGTATCAGAACCGAAGAAGAATCCCATTTTGGTTTCCTTGCATAAAACCTCTTGTTTTTTTTCCCCAGTTATGGATGCCATTCAGGAATTGATTGATCTTGAATGGGACGCCCTGGAGGCAAATTTCAAAAGGGGTCGGACCTTGGAAGGCCTGTACCCTCTGGATCCAGCTATCAGAGAGCATTTGCATCTTCCCAAAGTGGATGCGCTGTTCTCTAAGGGGCGGATTTTAAGAGCACTGCTCGCGTAAATCCGCCCAGATTTACGCGAGCAGGGCCTTGCGCGCCGGTGCGCCTATTTTACATAGGCCTGCCGGCGCGCGCAGAGCCCCGGGACTTGCGTAAGTCCCGGGGTTTTTCAAGGGGGGCGTGTCGGGGCGGGCCCGATCGGCACGGCGTTTTTGGGGCGGGACGTGGTGTTTCGGGGGCGGGCCCGGGGGCGTGGTTTCGGCCCGGGGCGGTCCGGGGGCGTGGCCGCGCCCTCCGGAACCGCCCCCGGGTTTCGTCTAGGCGCGCCAGCGGCCCGCTGGCACGCGGGGATTTACTTCTCCCTCTGGGAGGCGTAAATCCCCCGACAAAGGTAGGGGGGGGTTTAGACAGGGCCGGGGGGGTGGGTTAGGTAGAGGAAGGGAGGGGAAGGTGAGGGGAGGGCGAAAGCGAATTCCCTCCGAGGCCGCTCCGATTTCGGAGCGGCCTCGGAGGGAACGGAGGTAGGCTGCGCGGCTCGGCGTGCGCCGGCTACACGAAATCGGCAGCCTTGCGCGCGCTGATCCAGGATTTTAGCAGATACGCGCGGCTACGCGCGTATCTACTAAAATCCAGCGTACTTTTGTTTGCGCCTGATGCGCCTACAAAAGTACGCGAGGGAGCCCTTTTTTAAAATCTACCCCTTAGTGGATGACTATCCCCATGGAGGGAGGAGTGGCCTTGAAGGATATGCATGATAGACGGATTGAGTCTATCCTTAAATAAGCTTTTGAAGCTGTGATGATGACTTTACAGATTGCTTCCTGTTACACTCTTGAGGCCCGTTCTTGTCTGCTTCTCTGTCAGGAAATTGATGATTCTGGGGAGAATTCCAGAGCAGTTGTGGAACCCACTGCCATGTTTTTGGCAGATGCGGGCTGTGATTTGGTCCGTACCTCTGTTAGAGAAGTGGCTTTGGTGGTAGCGGCCAGGTGTCAACTATGGTTGCAAAATTGGTCAGCTGACATGGCCTCCAAAACTAATCTTATGAAAATGCCTTTTAAAGGCTCGCTCTTGTTTGGGAGTGAGTTGGAGAAGCTGGCCAGTAAGAGGGGCGAGTCTCCAGTTACCAGGTTCCAGAGAATAAGAAGCAATTGCAGCATCCCTCTGCTATGAGGGGTCATTTTCAAGGCTCCCGGCAATTTTGCGCCTACAGAGGGTTGACCTTTCAGTGCACTCGGCCTTTCGGTAAGTCTCAGTCCTTTCGTCCCAGACAGCCCAGGAGAGGTGCGGGCTTGGGTGGCGGATCTTCCTGAGCTTCCCAATGAACGTTTGCCGACCTACCCTCAGGAACAAGAGATAGGGGGATGTCTCTCTTTCTTTTATCAGAGGTGGGTCGAGATCACATTGGATCAGTATGTCCTGGAGGTTATACGAGAGGAATATGAGCTGGAATTTCACAGTATTCCTGGGACATGTTCATGATATCTCCTTGCCACTTCTCACAGAAGAAGCAGGCAGTGGAGTCTACGCTTCTAAGGCTCTTCAGGCTGAGGGCTGTGGTTCCTATGCCTCAGGAAAGTATGGGGCAATATTCCATCTATTTTGTTGTGCCCAAGAAGGAGGGTTCCTTTCGTCCCATCCTGAATCTCAAATGTGTCAATCACCATTTGACGGTGACTATTTTTCGCATGGAAAACTTACGCTCTGTGATAATGGCCGTGCAGTTGGGGGATTTCTGACCTCCCTGGAGCATCAACCTGGTGCAGCAGGAAAGGATCCTGTAGCAAGGACCTGTTCTCCAGGTAATGCATTTCACACTGAGGATATCTCCCCAAGGCCTATTGCCCAGGAGGGAAGGGTTAGGTCGGCCATCATAGTTGGTGATTCGATTATTAGGAATGTAGTCAGCTGGGTGGCTGGTGGATGTGAGGATCGCCTGGTAACATGCCTACCTGGTGCGAAGGTGGCGGACCTCACGCATCATCTAGATAGGATTTTAGACAGTGCTGGGGAGGAGCCGGCTGTCGTTGTACATGTGGGCACCAACGACATAGGAAAATGACTTAGAAAATAGTGTGGTTAGTGCAATTAGTATAGCTGTTTAAAAAAAGAATTGGATAAGTTCTTGGAGGAGAAGTCCTTTTACCTGCTATTAATTAAGTTGACTTAGAAAATAGCCACTGCTATTACTAGCAACAGTAACATGGAATAGACTTAGTTTTTGGGTACTTGCCAAGTTCTTATGGCCTGGATTGGCTACTGTTGGAAACAGGATGCTGGGCCTGATGGACCATTGCTCTGACCCAGTATGGCATGTTCTTATGATCTGTCTGAGGCCTAAGTTCATATTCCCATCCGTTTGGAACACAAATGTTTTCTGCGTTTGCGGTGTTGGGGCTCCATTATCAGTTTTGGGTGCTGCCCTTTGGTCTAGCCATCGCCTCCAGAATGCTTTCCAAGGTTAAGGTGGTAGTAGTGGCAGCTTTGCGAAGAGATGGGATCATGGTGCACCCATACTTGGATGACTGGACGATTCAAGCCACATCTCAGGAAGAGAACCACTTGGTGATCAGCAAGGTAATCTCCTTGTTGCAGGAGCTTGGTTGGGTGGTCAACCTGGCCGATTGCAGTCTTCAGCCATCCCAGTCATTGGAGTATCTGGGGGTCTGGTTCGACAAGAGGCAGGGTAAGGTTTTCCTGCTGGAAATTCAGATTCAGAAATTGATCACAAGTGTGTCAGTTGGTGAGCATGATATGCCAGTCAGTGTGGTGCTATCTGCAGGTGCCCTGCTTGATGGTGGCAAGCCTGGATGTTGTGCCATGGGCGAGGGTGCATGTGCGTCCTCTTCAGTGCTCATTGCTGTCTCATTGAAACCCACGGTTTCAGGACTATTCGGTTCAGCTCAACTTGCCAATGGACATCTGCTCTTGCCTCCAGTGGTGGTTGAAGGAGGTTCATCTGAGCAAGGGAGTTTCCTTATCCTCCCCAGCCCTGTTGGTACTCATGAAAGATGCGAGTCTCTAGGGCTGGGGAGCTCACTGTCAGGAACTGACGGCCCAAGGACATTGGAGTGCCAAAGAGTCCTTCTGGAACATCTACCGCCTGGAAGCCCAGGTGGTCCAGTTGGCATGCTTACAATTCAGCAGCAGGCTGCAGGGTCGAGCGGTCCACATGATATCTGACAACTCGACAACTGTGGCCTACATCAACTGCCAGCGAGGAGCCAAGAGGCAACAAATGTTGCAGGAAATAGACCAACTTATGGAATGGGCAGTAGGCCTTCTACAGATGATCTTCGCCTCTCACAATGCAGGAAAAGAGAACGTAAGAGCATGTCCCGGGAGAGGAGTCCAGAGGTCACAGCAAGCAATCCAGGGATTGACTTCCACAGCCCCAGCTTCCAGAGGCCCCGCACCCTTTGTAATAGAGGAGGACCGGAAGTGAATCTCAAACCCTTCAAATAACTGAGTGAAGATTAATTTAACGGTGGTGACTTGTATGGTTGCTGTTTAGGTCCGATTCCCCATTACAGAATACTGGCAGGGTGGGTGTCACTGCAGGAGTATACATACTGTGAAGTCATTTTGCTTAGTCTTCATCTGCTGGCAGGGGAGCATAACCCACTAATCCTAAATCCATCTGTCTACACTAAAGAAAACAAAATGATCAGGTAAGTAATTTCTCCACTGGGGAATGGATGGGCTCCAATGGCTTGGCCTTAAATTTTGATAAATCTAAATCCTTATGGATTTCTAGGAGGCCAAGGCCCCAGACTCTCTTAACTGTTTCAGCTAATGGTGATGTTATTCCTTTTATGGATCAGATGAGGAATCTTGGAGTTATTTTTTATACTAATCTGGACTTTAGAGTCCAATTGTGTACTATTTTTTCTCTGGGATATTATAAACTAAAACTTCGTCGGTGTTTAAAACCAATTTTGGAAATGGTGGATTTCAGCTCTGTGATCCAAGCTTTCATCCTGTTTACTACTAATTATTGTAATTCCTTGTAAATGGGATTACCTCAAAATCGCCTGTGTGCTCTGCTGTTGCTGCAGATTTCAGCTGCATGCTTAATAACTAAGAAAACATAACAGGAGCATATTGCTCCCCAACTGCAACAATTACTTTGGCTCCCTGTTCCTTTTCGATTGAAGTTTAAAATATTGGCAATGGTCTTTAATGTGGTTAAAAATGATCATCTACCTTACTTTGTTAAAATGTTTAGGGCTTACCAGCCATCTCAGTCTTTGTGATCTTCATGCCAGCAGCTTATTAGTGGTTCCCCCAATAGGGGAAGCCCGGTTGCAGGTGACTAGGAATCAGTCACTGTCAATTATTGGCCCCAGACTATGGAATGAATTTCCCATGGAGTTATGATTGATTTAAAGGTTTTCAGGAAATACCTTAAAGTGTTTTTGCTCAATGAGGCATTTAACTGAATGTTTTATTTTTGAAATTATTTTATGTTGTTTATTTTATTGATATACGTTAAGGTGGATTCCGCCTAACCTGATTGTTTTCTTTATAACTGGACTAGAACATAAGAACTTGTCATACTGGGTCAGACCAAGGGTCCATCAAGCCCAGCATCCTGTTTTCAACAGTGGCCAAACCAGGCTACAAGAACCTGGCAAGTACCCAAACACCAAGAAGATCCCACACTACCGATGTCAGTAGTAGCAGAGGCCATTCACTAACAGGCTGATACAGAAAAACGCGCGGGAGAGCTGGCGAGCGCCCAGGCCACTCTCCTGGGCATGCGATTCAGGAGGGTGGCCTATGCAAATTAGGGCCCACGGTAAAAGGAGCAGCGGCTGACAGCGGGTTTGACAGCCGACGCTGAATTTTGCCGGTGTCTGTTCTCAAACCGGCTGACAGCCACGGGTTTGGAAAATGGATGCTGGCATAATTGAGTGTCCGTCTTCCGACCCGAGGGCCGACTTTTAATTTTATTTTATTTTTTTTTAATTTTTACTTTTTTTTTTCTTTTGGGGCTTCCGACTTAATATCGCTATGATATTGTCGGAGGGTGTACAGAAAAGCAGTTTTGTCTGCTTTTCTGTACACTTCCCCGGCGCCGGTAGAAATTAACGCCAGCCTTTGGGCAGGCGTTAATTTCTGAAAGTAAAATGTGCGGCTTGGCTGCACATGTTACTTTCTGTATCGTGCGGGAATAACTAATAGGGCCATCAACATGCATGTTTTGGGTGCTATTAGTTTCGGGGGGGTTGGACGCGCGTTTTCGATCCACTATTACCCCTTACTGTATAAGGGGTAAAGCTAGCGCATCGAAAACGTGCATCCAAACCTGGGCTAACAGTGCGCTCCACCAGAGCACACTGTACTGTATCGACCTGTCAGTCGGCTTGATTAATAGCAGTTAATGGACTTCTCCAAGAACTTCTCCAAACCTTTTTTCAACCCAGCTACACTAACTGCACTAACCACATCCTCTGACAGCAAATTTCAGAGCTTAATTGTGTATTGAATGAAAAATAATTTTCTCCGATTAGTTTTAAATGTGCTACTGCTAACTTCATGGCATGCCCCCTAGTCCTTCTATTATCCGGAAGTGTAAGTAACTGATTTACATCTACCCGTTCCAGAGCTCTTAGATTTTAAAATTCTCTATCATATTCCCCCCTCAGCCGTCTCTTCTCCAAGCTGAAAAGTCCTAACCTCTTTAGTCTTTCCTCATAGGGGAGCTGTTCCATCCCCTTTATCATTTTGGTTGCCCTTCTTTGTACCTTCTCCAGTGCAACTATATCTTTTTTGAGATGCGGTGACGAGAACTGTACACAGTACTCAAGGTGCGGTCTCACCTTGCACTTGTCCACATTAAATTTCATCTGCCATTTTGATGCCCAATCTTCCAGTCTCGTAAGGTCCTCCTGCAATTTATCACAATCTGCTTGTGATTTAACTACTCTGATTAATTTTATATCATCTGCAAATTTGATAATTTCACTCTTCGTATTCCTTTCCAGATCATTTATAAATATATTGAAAAGCACCAGTCTAAGTACAGAACCCTGAGGCACTCCACTGTTTAACCTTTTCCACTGAGAAAGTTGACCATTTAATCCTACTCTCTGTTTCCTGTCTTTTAACCAGTTTGTAATCCATGAAAGTACATCGTATCCTATCCTTCTTAGAAGCCTCTCATAAGGGACTTTGTCAAACGCCTTCTGAAAATCCAAATACACTACATCTACTGGTTCACCTTTATCCACATGTTTATTAACCCCTTCAAAAAAATGAAGCAGATTTGTTAGACAAGACTTCCCTTGGGTAAATCCAGGTTGACTGTGTTCCATTAAACCATGTTTTTCTATATGCTCTACGATTTTGATCTTTAGAATAGTTTCCACTATTTTTCCTGGCACTGAAGTCAGGCTCACTGGTCTATAGTTTCCAGGATCGCACAGGAGCCCTTTTAAAATATTAGGGTTACAATGGCAACTCTCCAGACTTCAGGTACAATAGATGATTTTAATGATAGGTTACAAATTTGAACTAATAGATCAGAAATTTCATTTTTGAGTTCCTTCAGTACCCTAGGATGCATACCATCCGGTCCAGGTGATTTGCTACTCTTTAGTTTGTCAGTCTGGCCTACTACATCTTCCAGGTTCACAGTGATTTGGTTCAGTTCATCTGACTCATCACCCCTGAAAACAATCTCCGGAACTGGTATCTCCCCAACATCCTCATTAGTAAACACAGAAGCAAAGAATTCATTTAGTCGTTCTGCAATGGCCTTATCTTCCCTAAGAGCCCCTTTAACCCCTCCGTCATCTAACGGTCCAACCAACTCCCTCACAGGTTTCTTGCTTTGGATATATTTAAGCAAGTTTTTGTTATGAGTTTTTGCCTCTACAGCCAACTTCAGTTCAAATTCTCTCTTCGCCTGTCTTACCAATGTTTTACCCTTAACTTGACAATGCTTATACCCTATCCTATTTTCTTCAGATGGATCCTTCTTCCAATTTTTGAAGAATGTTTTTTTTTTTTGGCTAAAATGGCCTCTTTCACCTCACCTTTTAACCATGCCAGTAATTGTTTTTCCTTCCCTCCACCTTTCTTAAGGTGTGGAATACATCTGGACTGCGCGTCTAGAATTGTATTTTTAAACAATGTCCATGCCTGTTGAACACTTTTAACCTTTGCAGCGGCACCTTTCAGGTTTTTTTCTAACTATTTTCCTCATTTTATCAGTTTCTCTTTGGAAAATTTAGTGTTAGAACTAAGATTTACTTATTGCCCCCTTCCAGGGGGCAATAAGTAAATCTATTAGTAAATCTATTAGTTCAGGGGGCAATTAGTAAATCTATTATTTCAAATTTGATCATGTTATGATCACTATTACCAAGTGGCCCCATCGCCGTTACCTCTCTTACCAAATCCTGCATTCCATTAAGAATTAAATCTAAAATAGCTCCCTCTCTCAGTTCCTGAACCAATTGCTCCATGAAGCAGTTGTTTAATCCAGCCAGGAACTTTATGACTCTAGCATGTCCTGATGTTACATTTACCCAGTCAATATTGGGGCAATTGAAATCTCCCATAATTATTGCACTGCCAAAATGGTTAGCTTCCCTGATTTCTCTTAGCATTTCATCATCTGTCTGACCATTTTGTCCAGGTGGACGGTAGTATACTCCTATCACTGTATTCTTACCCAACACACATGGGATTTCTACCCATATAGATTCTACTGAGCATTTAGTCTCTTGTATGATCTTTATCCTGTTGGACTCTATACCCTCCTGGACTTAAAATGCCACACGCCCACCAAGTTGATCCTCCCTATCATTGCAATATAATTTGTACCCTGATATAGCAATGTCCCATTGTTATCTTCCTTCCGGGTTTCTGAGATGCCAATTATGTCAGTCTCATCATTTACTGCTATACACTCTAACTTTCCCATCTTACTTCTTAGACTTCTAGCATTGGCATACAGACATTTCAAAGTGTTTTTTGTTTGTATTAACAACTGCTTTTCCATTGATAGGGATAATTTGGAAATCTTTAGCTAAGGTGATTTTTTACGTATAGGCACATGGACTACGTTTGCTTTTATTGGAACCTCTCTGTTGGGATGCCCTAACTCTCCTGTTTCATTAGTATCCTTCAGGGATACATTCCTCCAAACCATGCACTGCTGAGTGACTGTCTGCTTTTCCCCTTGTTCTAGTTTAAAAGCTGCTCTATCTCCTTTTTAAAAGATAGTGCCAGCAGCCTGTTCCACTCCGGTTAAGGTGGAGCCCATCCTTTTGGAAAAGTCTCCCCCCTTCTTCAAAAGGTTCCCTCTTCCTTACAAAACTGAATCCCTCTTCCTTGTACCATTGTCTCACCAACGCATTGAGACTCCATAGCTCTGCCTGCCTCTGGGGACCTGCACATGGAACAGGAAGCATTTCAGAGAATGCCACCCTGGAGGTTCTGTATTTCAGCTTTCTACCTAAAATTCTAAATTTAGCTTCCAGAACCTCTCTCGCACATTTTCCTACTTCGTTGTTGCCCACATATACCACGACAGCCAGCTCCTTCCCAGCACTGTCTATAATCCTATCTAGGTGATGCGTGAGGTACACTACCTTTGCACCAGGCAGGCAAATTACCAGGCGGTCCTCACATCCACCAGCCACCCAGCTATCTACATTTCTAATAATCGAATATGATGGCCGACCTAACCCTTCCCGTGAGGAGGACAACACATCACCTGGAGAGCAGGTCCTTGCTACAGGATCACTTTCTGCCACACCAGGGTGATGTTCTGCAACCGGAAGTCCTTTCTGATCCAAGGCAGCACTGGGGCTGCAGACTGGATTTGGGACTTGGCTACTATGTCCCTGAAGGTCTTATCAATGTACCTCTCTGCCTCAGCTCTTCCAAGTCTGCCACTCTAGCCTCCAGAGATCAGACTCATTCCCTGAGAGCCAGGGGCTCTTTGTACCGGGTGCACACATACAATCTGTCACCGGCGGGTAAAAAATCATACATGTGACACTTAGTGCAAAAGTCTGTAAAGCCCCCCTCTTGCTGCTGGATTGCTGGCCTTCATCTTAATTTTGTTGAGTTCCTAGTTAAGTCTAGGATACTAAGGGAGTTGGAATTAGAATACTTTACAGGTGTTTAATAATTTACAGGTGTTTAATCATCCTACAAGCGGATGATTAAACTCGCAATAAGGGCTGGTGCAATAGTAAGATTTAGATAAGAGCCTGATTGATTTTTAATGAGAAAGTGTCTCCTGCCTAAAAATCAAGGGTTGAGTAGGGGTGGGGTGGGTGGGAAGGACAGATACTAGAATTAACTACCTCTGGCTTGCTTATTATCTCAGACACACACAAATTCTAGAGAATATATCCCCCTATTTCACCTTTCTCCAAAATGTTTTAAGTCCAAAGATTTTCCAAAGCTATACTTACCAATCCTCTTCAACCACAATTAAATTGATCCTCACTCAAAGATTTGAAGGGTTTGAGATTTGTGCGCCTAACAGCATGTGCTTCCGGTCCTCTTCTACTGCAAAGGGTGTGGGGCCTCTGGAAGCTGGGGCTGTGGAGTTCAAACCCTAGATCGCTCGCTGTGACCTCTGGCGTCCTCTCCCGGGCAATGCTGGGAGCAGTATGCAGATGAGCCTTCTGGCCCTCTTCTACTGCAAAGGGTGTGGGGCATCTGGAATGCTTTTAAATAAATAAATAGAGGGAATCTGATACCTTTCATTTGGCAGTGTTTTGCAAGGTCTCGCTGTTGCAGCATGTGCTGCAAAGAAAGTGCCTGAGGGAACTGGAATAGCTATCCTGTGGGCTGGTTTTGAAAAAATTTGTAAGGCTGATATTTTTCTACAGTCTGCCCCTGGCTGTACCAGTATGTAATATTCATGTATTCACTTCAGTCACCAGTATTGGTTCTTTCACTGACAGAAATTTGAATGGGGATCGGTCCTTCTACTGATGGTTGTCAGTGAAGGGACCAATCCGTGGTGAGTGAAGTAAATAATGTAACATTATACCAGGCCAAGTAGCTGGTTTTAATAATAAAAAGTTTTAGCCAAGCAGCTCCCCTCCTACTCTCTGTTAAAGCCAGCAGGAGCAGAGAGGCTCCTTCCTTCTCCCACTGACTTAAATGGTAAATACTGGTACAACTCTTAGCTGTACTGGTATTTAATATTAATTGAATTGGGATTGGGATTGGGAGGAAGGAACTCCACTGTTGGTGGACACCAGTATTCTTTTTTTTTTTTTTTTTTAAAGCAATATTCACTAAGATGGTGATCAGCTAAAGTTGCCCCGATTAATGTTAGAAGAGTACATTCAGCAGGAGACTTGTTTTGCTAGAATATTTGGTTAGTTATTTTACCCGGTTAACTTTGCAGCTCACCAGTTTACTGAGTATGGATCTGATGATGTTATCTTCTGCATTTCCAAATAATTTGAGATATATAGGTCAAATAGTTTGAAGTATGTGTAGTGCTTGCTAACATCTGTTAATTCTCTTCCTGGTGTCTCAGGAGAAGGGGAAGCCTGTTGTGCCCGATAAAAAAACAAAAAACATATGTCGTAGGGAAATAAAAGCATTTGTTTTTATAAGTCGTCGTGCTGAATTGGGAACATTGCAAGGCCTGACCTATAACAGTGCCTTTCTGTGCTGCTTAAAACAGGAGCGACTCCCCTTCGTGGTGGTAGAACTGGTTCCCTGGCCCAGGATGTGCGAGATGCTGAACCTGAGGTTTGTCTCGGAGGTGCAGACCAGCCATGGGCTGACGAGGGATCACTTCTTCTTCCTGGCACAGAAGATTTTCAATGATAGCAGCTCCACAGCAGAGGACTTTCAGGAGCGCTGTGTGTCCTGGGCCCAGTTCAATAAGGTAATGAGCCACTCAAGCATTTGTGCACTGGCTGAGCAGGAATCATACACATTGACATGTCTTGCAGGAAGGTACCTATTAATGGATAAGAGTGTCAGTCACCTGATGCTAATGTGGCTGAGAGATGAGAAGGCAAGGTAAGCAGTACTGCTAGCCAACATTCTCTGAGACACTATTCTTACACAGTAAGAGGTATCTGTTATATAATGCCTTAGCGCTACCCCTAACACCCATTAAGGATTAATCTAGTTCACACTTGGGTTCTTCCAAGCACTACCTAAGCCAGTCTACAATTTGCACATAACCGTACACTGGCAACCTCCCACCCACCAGTTGGTTTGCTGTTTGTTTCTGGGAACGTATCCCACTCGCAAACTATCCCCCTGGCAGTTTATAGGGACACCGAGACCCCACACAACCCAGCAGTTACACAGTTCTAGAAATGCACCTACAGACCAAATACAGAAAATGTTAGGCTTGTCAATCAGTTACAGGACAGAACTAACAAACTAAAGAGTTTTAACAAATATCAAGAACAATGAACAGAAAAAAGTTAGTTTTCAAACAGAAACAGGTAAAATAAAGATTCATAAGTTAATGCTAACTAGACAAGTTTCATTGTAGTTAGCGTGTGCCTGGGGAGTTTCAGGAGAGGCTTGTCCATACAAGGATGTGTAGAGCTGGGACACTGTCATGTCACAGATCTGGTTCCTCTGCACTCCCTGAGATTTCTGGCAAATTTTGGGGAGGTCACTCTGTCAAAACCCAAGGCACCAGTTTTCTGATCATATCAATACAGAATGTTGCAACATTTCACCACCTTATGGAGACTGGGAATATGTATTCCATGCTTCACTTTGGGTATATGGTAGGTTAACCTGTTTAGTCCTAGCCGCCAAAAACTTCAGAGCACAGCACCTGCCTGTCAGTTCTAAGATTGCAAGGGAAAGGAGGTCTTACTGTAGAAACCAAAATCTGAAATCATAATGGGTACCAAGATCCCCATTTCACCACAGTACCTCCAACAGGACATAGTAAAAGCATCTTTGACTGTAACATTCCTAAACAACTAATATGTTTATTTTTTAATAAAGCATTACATGAAGTGAAATTACACACCTGGTATCATACGTCAATTAAGACACAAACATAACAAGGTACTGCCTACACTTTTTCTATAGAAAAAGAAACCTCCCTCTTTCCTCACACTGTGCCCTAGCCTGTAAATCCTGGAGTATCTTCTGCAAAATGTGGAAAACAGCATTGCCTTTCTTGTGACATGGCATTTCATGGTGGTATCTTGGCAATCCAGGCCTTGTGTTGTAGCCTCCGTTGTGCAGTGAAAGCGCGGAAGCAGCTGGAGGGCTGAGACCACTCTAGCTCCGCCCCAAACACTTAGGCATCAAACTTCTGCTTTCCTAAGCAGGACATTTTAACAGGTCATGGGGTGCTGAGGTCAGATCCATTTCAAATGTTTGTTGCCCCCAGGAAAAGGACTTCAGAGTCCTGGATGGACAGTGCATTGAAAATATTCAGCAGCTATCAAAAAAGCAAGCAGTGTTGGGAAGGAGCTGAAAAGGAATGGAGAGTAAAGCAGAAAATATTAGGGATGTGAATCGTTTTAGGACGATTAAAATTATCGTCCGATAATTTTAATATCGTCTTAAACCGTTATGGAACACAATACAATAGAGATTCTAACGATTTATCGTTATAAATCGTTAGAATCGTGAGCCGGCACACTAAAACCCCCTAAAACCCACCCCCGACCCTTTAAATTAAATCCCCCACCCTCCCGAACCCCCCCCAAATGACTTAAATAACCTGCGGGTCCAGCGGCGGTCCGGAACGGCAGCGGTCCGGAACGGGCTCCTGCTCCTGAATCTTGTTGTCTTCAGCCGGCGCCATTTCCAAAATGGCGCCGAAAAATGGCGGCGGCCATAGACGAACACGATTGGACGGCAGGAGGTCCTTCCGGACCCCCGCTGGACTTTTGGCAAGTCTCGTGGGGGTCAGGAGGCCCCCCACAAGCTGGCCAAAAGTTCCTGGAGGTCCAGCGGGGGTCAGGGAGCGATTGGTCGTTCAGCGAGGGTTCCGGCGCCTCGCTGAACAACCTCCTGCAGTCGATCTCCTGCCGGCGCCATTTTCCGTACGAAAACGATTCGCGGCGGGAAATCGCTCCCTGACCCCCGCTGGACCTCCAGGAACTTTTGGCCAGCTTGTGGGGGGCCTCCTGACCCCCACGAGACTTGCCAAAAGTCCAGCGGGGGTCCGGAAGGACCTCCTGCCGTCCAATCGTGTTCGTCTATGGCCGCCGCCATTTTTCGGCGCCATTTTGGAAAATGGCGCCGGCTGAAGACAACAAGATTCAGGAGCAGGAGCCCGTTCCGGACCGCTGCCGTTCCGGACCGCCGCTGGACCCGCAGGTTATTTAAGTCATTTGGGGGGGGTTCGGGAGGGTGGGGGATTTAATTTAAAGGGTCGGGGGTGGGTTTTAGGGGGTTTTAATGTGCCGGTTTTGCGATTTTTAGATTTTTCACGATTTTTCACGATATTTTACCCTCCCAAACGGCAACAATACGATTCCCTCCCCCTCCCAGCCGAAATCGATCGTTAAGACGATCGAGGACACGATTCACATCCCTAGAAAATATCATATTGACTCTGTATCGAGCCACGGTGCAACCAAACTTGAGCATTCTGTGCAGCTCTGGTCGCTCCATCTCAAAAAAAAAAAAAAGGAAAAAGACATAGCAGAACTAGAAAAGGTGCAGAGGAGGGCAATAAAAATGCTAAAGTGGATGGAATGGCTCTCCTATGATGAGAGGCTACCCAGGTTGGGGCTCTTCAGCTTAGAACAGAGATGGCTGAGTAGGTACATGATAAAGGTTTATTTGTTTAAACATTCCTGTATTCCACAACCTCCAATTACAATATTCACATTCATGAATGGCGTGGAATGGGTAAATAAAGGAGTTATTTTTTTTATTTACCCTCTCAAATAGTAAAACCGGGGCACCTTCCATGAAAATAGCAACCGGCAGATTCAAAACAAATCATAGAAAGTATTTTTTCACTTATTGCCTTAGCGCTTACCCCTCTGTTGTCAGAGGATGTAGTCAAGGCGACTAGCATAGCGGGGTATAAGAGAGGCTTGGATAAGCTCCTGGAGGAAAAATCCATAAAATATTAGCCAGGTAGACTAGGGAAAGCCATTGGTATCCCTAGGCATAATTAGGAAGACATAAATCTACTTTTCGGGATCTGTAGGGTACTTGGACTAGCCACTGTCGGAGACAGGATGCTGGGCTCAATGTGCCTTGATCTGACCCAGCATGGCACTTCTTATGTTCCACCCTAGATGGAGGCCTTCAAGAGAAATGAAGGGGAAGAAAGAACTAGGCAAGGAGAGAGGAAAGGAGTAAATGGAAGACATAATGACAAGGAAAGAGGAAAAAGTAATGAAGAATGAAAGCAAGAAATGGAGAGTTTTTCTCCTCTTTGTGGTTGTTGATTTATATTCTGCCTTTCAGGCACTTCAAAGCTGATTACATTCAGGCACTGTAGGTATTTCCCTATCCCCAAAGAGATTACGAACTAACAGGGTCATTTATCAAATTGTGTTATGGCATTTTCACATGCATTAAGGCGTTTTCGCATGCGAAATTGCCTTAACACACACGATAAGCATCATAACGCATGATGCAATGCAAATTTTTTTAAAGGGGAGGGATTGGGAAGGAGTCAGGGGTGGGATTTCAGAAAAAGTGGGCTGGCTTCGCCGAAAATAACTATACCTTTTTCAATACAATATCATGCATTATGCCCATAATGCAATTTGCGTTTTATTTACAAATCCCGTTTGTGGGTATTTTTAGGCTGGGGAAGGGCCTGAGATGTGAGAGGAGAGTAGGGGAAGGGCCTGAAATGAGGGGGGAGAGAGAGCCTCTGGGGGTGGCACCATAGTAAACAGCTATTTATGCTACTATAGGAAGCCCACCTAGTAACTCGGTGTTCTCTCAACCTAGTTGTTCCATCAAACTAGGTTGAGAGAACATTGTACAAATCTCATCGTTGTGTGAGTTTCCTCACTCCGAAGGACATCAAATCTTCACAAGAATGTACTGTTCTGTTCGTATGTCTCACTCTGCATGTCAGTGGCCCCTAACCCCTACACTCCTACCTAAATCTTACCTCGAGTTACTAGATGGGCCTCCTATATAGATATAAATAGCTAACTACTACACGGGCATTGTAGATAGTCTCAGTCTCATTCTCTTGCTGTCTTGCTTTCTCATGCTAACTCTCTGAGATGAAATTAGGTATTACCACAAAGTGTGAAAACTTAACACACCTTTGCAGTAATACCTATGTGAAGCACTAACATAGCACACATTGCAATAATTAGGAAATTACCATAAAACACACCCCCTTTTCATTTGCATGTGATATTTACAGCAAATTGATAAATCTAGGCCTAGGTTTGCAACTGAGGCTAAAATGACTTGCCCAAGGTCACAGGGAGCAGCAGTGGGATTTGAACCCTGGCTTCCGTGGTTTGTAGCCCATTGCTGTAACCATGAGACAGCTCCTCCCGTCCCTACTGATGTGAGTCTCTGTATTGATAGAGACCAGGGGAAGGGCAGTACTGGGCCAGCTGCTCTCTGAAGTTCCTCGGCTGAGTTGGGTCTCCGGTTCTGGTTAATCTTTTAAGTTATAGCAGTTGGGGGGAGGGACAGCTGGTGTTATCCTGATTGTTTTTTTTTTCTCTTTCCGTGTTTGGTTTTGTCCAGGAGCTTCTGCCCACCAGGGGATTCACTTTCTGGCAGTGGTTTGACGGTGTGGTGGATCTGACAAAGAAACACCTAAAAAACTACTGGTCGGATAAGTAAGTGATAAGACTTCCTGTGCAATCCTCGTGCCAGTCTCTTTCCCCTCTCTTGATTATTTTACTAATTAAAAGTGACCAGAATGATTGCCATTTGTAAAGGGCTTTCAATTAACTATGCACAGCGATGGAAGGGATATGCTGTTGGTAGATCCATGCCCTAAAGAGCTTTCTGTCTTCAGCTTGAGCTCAGGGTCACATAGTGATTCAGTGGCGGCCGCAGGCTGGAATCCAGGTCTCCCGGCGTGCCGACCAGCGCAGACTGAGACATTTCTTGCCGTAGCCGTTTGCCAGCCAGAGCGACTGCCACATAGGTGTTGTGAGCTCTTGTGTTCGTACAGCCAGCAAGGTGTTATCTCTCTCAGCCAGGATATTGGCCAGCCCTGAGGATTCTGGGGTGTTTTGGACAGGAGGGCAGAGCTAAGATGTTCCTTATCCCAGGACGAGTGCTGAGAGGGATTGCTCCAGCCGACCACCCTGAAGCCCAGCTGACTTAGGAGAAGCGCATCAGGCAGAGCACGCCCTGCGCAGTGAGAAAATGCAGCAGCAGCACCTCTCGCCTCCGCCTGGGGTGAGGGGGGCGGGGGCGGTGAGCTGGCTTTTGTGTACCATCTGCCAATGCTTCTTGGCTGTTTCTCTTCCTTTTCCCTCTCTCCCAGGCTCATTATCGGGTTTATCAGTAAGCAGTACCTGCAGAAGTTGCTCCTTCCGCAGCCGGACGGCACCTTTCTGCTGCGCTTCAGTGACTCTGAGATCGGAGGCATCACCATTGCACACATCCAGAAAAACTTAGATGGTAAGGGGGAGGGGCAGAGAATACCAGGTCAGTGCTGGAAAAGAGCAAATCCTCTGCAGGCTGTAATACCTTTCACCTGCCCAGCATCAGAATTGGCCCAAGAGCTTTGTAAGGTCCAGGTGACATCGTTCATGGTCCCAATGCTGATGTTAGTCCAGTGGCAGGTGGCAGTCCGTGAAGGATCCAGAAACTACAGAGAAGGGGGCATCAGAGGTTCTGCCGTGACCCCTGCCTGTTCCTTCCCAGATCAGTGCCAGATTTTCCCGCCTGTGTCTGATTCTGATCCTTTTGCTTGCGTTAATAGCCGGCTGCTGGTTGAGAGAAAGTCTGTTTTAAAAATTGAACCCTTTGAATAACGATCAGACATTTCCTGCTCCCTGTGACACTGGCTTCATGCCTGCTTTGTGGGTCTTCTGGGATTCACAGAAGAGCAGGAAATTCGGGATCCCTCTGGCACCCGATGGGAGGAGGAACCCGCTCTGGTGCTTTGGTCTTCTCGCCTGCCTGTTCCTACCTCTTGTCCTTTTCCTCACGTTTCTCTCAGCCGTGATCCCATGTCCTGCTCTTCCACCCTTAGGTTCTGCACAGGTCCAGAACATTCAGCCTTTCTGTGCCAAAGACCTGGTCATCCGGTCCCTGGCGGACCGCATTCGGGACCTGAAGCAGCTGCAGTACTTGTATAAGGAGAAACCAAAAGACATCGCGTTCAAGTCGCACTACACGAGTGAGTGCAGGGCTGGCAGGGGGCATGGGGAAGGGGTGGAGGGCACAGGGCCTTTGCAAGCAGTGGGCAGAAAGGTTTGACTGCCTGGTGTGCCAAGCTGGGGTAGGGGGTGCAAGGCACCACGCGGCCCTTGTGAGTCGGTTTGCGAGCAGGTGAGCCCGAAAGGGAAGGGGGGATGGTGTGGACGCTAGAAGCAACCCTGGCCTGGGGCACCATTTTGTTCAGCAACTGCCCTGGCGACCGCTGTGCAACTAGTGAACCTGGAAACAATACTGAAAAAAAAACAAGAGTGTTAGAGATGGAAAGATGGACGGTGTACAGATTTGTTCTCTTCTTTTTAATCCACAATCTGGGGTGTGCCTCTGCAGAGGACTTCATCTTTTTCTCCTCGTAATGAAGAGTAACCCTCAGACTCTGCATGGGGGAGAGATTGTGTAGAAGGTAGGCATGGACTCAGAAACAAAAAGTGCTGACTTCTTCACATTTCCTTTCTTTCTCAGAGGAGCAGTCTGGGAAAAGCACTGGTGGATACGTACCGGCCAGGATCACGATCATTGTGGAAGGGTACGTGAGGGGAAAGTTGGGCTGTTGAGTATTGCGCCATCCGGCCATCCTATCTTCTATCCATCCCACGTGTCAGTCGGCGAAGCCTTTGATGCCACCTGTGGTCGCATCGGGCACCCCTCTGGTCCCATCCCTCCAGGCGTCCCCATACTCTGTCCCACCGCACCAGGCGTCGCGCCTTCCATTCATCCAGCTCTTGCTGTTGTCATCGATCCATGGTGGAGCCGAGATTAGTTCCAAGGTAGACCGAGGACGCGAAGTCGAGCGGAAAGAGTCCCCAGGGCTTGGCAAAGAGAGAATCCTTTTTTGGGGCAGGAAAAAAGCTCTAGGATCTTCATAGTCAAAGGAGCAGCTGTGTTGGGTTTTGGGCTCCTTGAGGTTGTGCTCTGTGCAGTTCTGCAGCCCCCTTCAAAAAACCAGTCAGGCGGGTTGCGGGCACTCACATTTAGAAAGGATGGATGCATGTTTTGTAGCAAGCTCACGACGGCAGGGTTTCACGTCTGGTTTTGGGTTTGTTTGTTTTTGGGTTTTTTTGCAGGGACCAGAGTCAGCCGCCGCTCAGCAGTGCTCCAGCCTGGTCAGCGGGTTCGCCAGAGTCTGGACAGGAGTCACCCAGCAGCACCAGACAGTAATGCCGCAGAGTTGTCCTTGTGTCCGGCTGTCTACCCTCTGCTTCTCTCATTCTCTGTTTTTTATGTGTATTGTGCAACAGATCCATAGGATAAACAAAATAACCCCAAAAAGCTAGCTTTTACCTTCAGTCTCTGACATGCATCTGCTTCCCCACAGACTTCCTTGGCTGTTTGTGTGCTCTTAGGGGGTAATTTTCAAAAGGAGTTACATGCGTAAATGTAGCTACTATTGTAGCAATTTTCAAAAGCCATTTACTCAAGTAAAGTGCACTTATGTGAGTAAATCCTATAGACAAGTCAATGGCATATATTGTAGCAATTTTCAAAAACCCACTTACTCGAGTAAAGTGAATTTACTCCAGTAAACCTGGTTTTTACTCGAGTAAATACTTTTTAAAATCAGGCCCTTAGCATTGAGATAATGCCAACTGGAACCTGCCTGTCTGTGGGGAGCTCCATAGAAGCCCACCTTTGGCCCTCTTTTTCTGCTGCATGACCAGTAGTTCTTCCTCTAAGTGAGTGCTGGACTGCTCCCTGGCCCCGTTTCCCTCTCTCTCTGTGCCCAAGAATGCATGCATGAGCTGCCCCACCTCCTGCTGTCTCTTCTGCTGCCTCTTGTGCTGCTGACCGTGCACTCTGCTTCCCCTTCACGGTCTCTCCATGTTCTTTATTAATTGCAGATCTCCAGTGTACTCTCCTCCGCCACCTGTTCTGTCTCCATTTCCTCTGACCCAAGACACTAGCCCGGCTCAGCAGCTGCCCCCAGCTCCCCTGGGACAGCCATTCCCCACGTAAGTGTCACTCTAGCTTCTCATTCCTCTTCAGTCCTCTCTTCCATTGATGGGCCTCTGTCCTGATTTCAGCTGCTATTCATCTTGCCCCCAGTGACCAAGCTGCCAGCTGACCTAGTTTCTGGAGCAAGATTTTTTTGCCATTCCTGGATTTTGAACTTGTGTCACAATGCATCATGGGATTCGTGTACTTCCAAGTCTCATTTCAGATCCTGTACTACAGATCCCAGGGTGCATCAGTAGATTAGTTTTTTGATTTTTTTTTTTTCCTATAAAGTCTTACTCCAGGAACTGGATCATTTGTCCCACTTGTCATAGGGTGAAAGGTGATAATTACATTTGTGTTCACTGGAATATAGTGTCCACCCCATGCAGATTTTGCCAGACATATTACCCAGGTGTTATAACCTTGCTGCTCAGCACCTGCTGGATGAGGAGGCCGTTATCCCCATCCAGCTCAAAAAGGGAAGACTGCTGCCCCCTGCAGGAGAATGAAGGTACTGGCATAGCCAGGCCTAACCTGCAGGAGGAGGGAAAGCCTCTTGCCCTGTATATGCCAGGCCAGGCTTTCAGAGTGGCCTGGCCTGGCATATGCAGGAAGGGAGGGTTGCAGAGGAGAAATTTATCAACCCATATGGCAGGAGGAGCCTCACTGTCAAAGGGGGTGGGGAGGGGAGCTTGTCCCTGCAACCCTAGATTCTAAGTGGACCAGTAAGGAAATACAAATTATTGCTCCATCTGACCATCCTATCTGTTGTCTAGTCCATGTGTCGGTCATTCATGTACCCCCACCAGCAAATCCATTGATTCGCATCAGTCACCCCTCTGTCCCATCCCTCCAAGCACCCCCATACTTTGTCCCACCACATCGGGTATTTTGCCTTCCATTCATCCATCTTTTGCTTTTGTCATCAAGTCAGTGGTGGAGCCAGGATTAGTTCCAAGGTTAGCCCTGGCTGGTAGACGGAGGACACGAGGTTGAGCAAATGAGCAGGAAGAGTACCCAGGGCTCGGCCTATCATTTTCTTAATTAGAACGCTGATAAATTACTTCCTACATAATTAAACTGTGATGTCTGTAATTGAAAAAGGTACCCCTTTTGAAGCAGGACAAAAGCTCCAGGATCCTCAAGAGTTAAAAGGGCAGCTGTGTTAAGAAGAGGTGGGGGCGGGGGGTGGGGGGCTCCAGTTTTTGGTCCTCTGGGGCTGCACTCGGCATAGTTCTGCAGCCCTTTCAAAAGCCAGAGTTGGGAGGGATGAGGGTGCTCCCCTCTAGAAAAGTTGGATATCCATTTTGAAGAAGGCTCATGAAGGCAGGGTGATTGGTTTTTCTGGTTTTCTGCTTTGCTAACCTTTTGTGTTCTTTTCAGGGACCAGAGTCTGCCACCGCTCAGCAGCACCCCAGCCTGGTCAGCAAGTCCGCAAGAGTCCGGCCAGGGGATGCCCAACAGCATCAGGCAGTAGTAATACTGAATTGTCTTTTGTATACCTGTGCTTGTGTGCGTCCGTCTGCCTCTCTCATGCTGTGTTTGGTGGGTATTAGCAAGAAGGTCAAGAGGTTGATTCGTTCATCAGATCCTCTGGATCAATAAAACATTAACCCCAAAAAGTTAGCTTTAACCTTTAGTGTCTGATACGCATCTGGTTTTCCCAGCCCGCTATACTTGTCTGCTGCTGCTGTTGCTACTTTCTTTGGATGTTTTGTTGCTCTCAAGATCGAGATGAATGCCAGTTTGACCCTGCCTTGTCTCTACGTGCTCTCTGGAAACCCACATCAGGACCCCTTTTCAGCTATATAATAAATAAAAATGTCTCTGTCTGAATGCTGGACAGCTCACGGGGCTGCATCCACCTTTCTGCTTGCAAATGCTTGAGCTGCCCCCGTATCAGCTGCATCTACTGAGAGGAAAGCAGGGAGGAATACAGAGAGAAGTTTGGGTTGGAGGAAAGGCGAGGGATGCAGAGGAGAGAGAGGGGGCTGGGCCGCATTAGGAGAAAGGAGGGAAGCTGAGTAGAGATGGAAGGTTGGTTGGAGGGGGAGGGGGAAGGGATCCAAAGGGCGAGATGGAGAGAATGGGATGAATGCAGAGGTGATGTGGAGGGTTGGATTGTGAGAAGGAGAAATGATGGGTTATGAAAAGGGGAGGGATAAAGGGAGTAAATGGAGGATTCATTTGGGGTAAGGAGGGATTCAGAGGCTATTTGAAGGGTTGGGCTGAGAGAAGGGGATATGGCTGAATTGAGGAAAGGGGAGAGGAAGGGAAGCAGAGCAGAGATGGAGGGGTGTTTTGAAAGTAGGGAGGCAGAGGGGAGATGGGTTAAGTGGAGGGATATAGAGGACTCGGGTGGGTGGCTGAGTTAGTTGAAAGGAAGAGTTACAGAGGGAAGATGGGGACTGAGTTGAGGAAAGGAGGGATGCAATGGGGAATTGGAGGGTTGTGATAGGGGAAAGGCAGAGATATAGAGGGTTTGGATGGAGGTTTGAGTTAGAATAAGAGGAGAAGCACTGGCAAGGTGGAGGGTTGAGTTGGGGGATGAATGCAGAGAGATAACGTAGAGCTGAGTTGGAGTATGGGGAAGGGAGAAGGGGGGGGGTTGGGGAAAGGGGAGGGATGCAGAGGAGAGATGGGATGGGAGAGGGACGTGAAATCATGAATGGGGTGGATCGGATAAATAGGGAATTTCAAACAACACTAAGACTAGGGGACACTCCATGAAACTAACCACTAGCAGATTTAAAACAAATCGTAGGAAGTTTTTTTTTTTTTTTCATTCACCACACAATCAAGCTGTGGAATCTGTTGCTGTAGCATGTGGTTAAGGCAGCTGACATAGCGGGGTTGAAAAGAAGATTGGATAAGTTCCTGAAGGAAAAGTTCATAAACAGTTATTAGGCAGGTAGACTAGGGAAAGCCAGCACATATCCCAAGGAGTGAAATACAAGAAATAGATCAAAATACAAAGACTTGGGGGCACTCCATAAATTAGTAACTAACATTCAAAAGAAATCAGAGAAAATTCTTTTTTAACTCAACACTGAATGAAGGTCTAGAATTCATTACTGGAGGATGTGGTTAAGGCGGTTAGCGGAGCTGGGTAGAAAAGGTTTGGGCAAATTCCTGGAGGAGAAGTCAATAAACTGTTATTAACCAAGTAGACTTAAGAAATAGCTGCTATTTATCACTGCGCAATAGCAGCATGGGACCTTTTTACTGTTTGGGATCTTGCCAGGTACTTGTGACCTGGATTAGAAACAGGATACTGGGCTTGGTGGACCCTCGATCTGACCCAGTATGGCAATTATGTTCCCTGTACATACCCGGATCAGTCCAGACACCTGGGTTCATCTCCCCCTATCAGCAGATGGAGACAGAGAAGAAAACCTCGCTGACACCGTATCTAAGCAACTGTGCCAGCTGCAGTTCGTCAGTATTTCTCTGTCTCCAGCAGATGGCAGAGGCTGTTAATCTTGCAGTTCTGCAGTTGACTAATTTTTTTCAGCTAATTTTTTTCTTTTGAGCCTTCCTCCCGGGGGTTTCTTTTATTTTTTTAGAATCCTTAGGGTTCTTCCCTGTCTGGTTGAGGCGGCTGAGTCGGGGGTTGGTACCCTTGTGTGTGCTTGGTCTGGGTGCCCGTGAGGTGTAAATCTCGTTGTCCAGATCCCTCCCTTCACGAGGCTGCTGAGGCGGCTGCAGGCTCTTTGCAATACTTTTTTACAAGAATCTTTTTGATTTTTTTTTTTTGCCTATTTTTCAGGGCAGGTTGTTCATTTTTAAATAAAAACAAAAAAAACTGTATTTGTACTGGAGCACTGCTCTACAGGCGAGCGACTTCCTCCCCTTAGGTAAGAGCTTTTTGTGGGGCTCTGGCTGTTTGTTTGGGGGACTTTTGGGTGAGTACCTTCAGGGAAAGGATTTTAATTCTATCTCTACCTTATGGCTCGTGGCAGGGCATGCCGTTCATGTGGCTCTGATTCTTCCCGGCTTAATAGATCGGGGTTATGCTCTAACTGTGCCGATTGTGGGGAGGATTTGTCTGTGGCTCCTTCTCCCGCTAAACAGCGTCGAGTATCGTTGTCTTTTGGACTGGCTGCAACTTCTTTTTTACCTCACCCGGCTGGTGTGGGAACGGTGGCCATTTTGGATTTTGCCATGGCAGTTCCCGCGTCGCCGGGGGGGGGGGGGGGGGTGTAGGAGAGGATCCTCCATCTCTGTCTCCGGCCCATTCTGGGTTGGGGAATGGGCAGGGAGTGCTAGAAGGGGAAGAAAGCTCTGGTTTGCCTGTTTTTCAACCAGACCATGCTGTTTTTGGTGCAGGGAGGCTTTTCTCCACAGACTTTGTTTTATTACTTCATGATGCCTATATGGCCAGACAGAAAGCAGCTTGGGGGACTACACAGCCACAGATTCCACCAGTCCAGCCCACTGAGAGTCCTTTGGTGGTGGTGGTGGGGGGGGGGGGTGGTCCCAGGAGGTCTCCTATGCCTGGTAATAGGGTTCCTTCAGCACAGGGCTTGATTTTTCGCCCGCAGGGTGATGATGCAGCTGGGGCTGTTGATCCGGAGGACGCTATCATAGCTCCTGGTGGTATTGGTTCGGGGTCTGGCTAAGCTCCCCTGGTGACTCAGGTTATTCTGGCTAAGGATGCGGGTCAACGGGATGACCCGTTCTCTTTTATTCATGAGGCACAGGATCCTTCGCCTTTTTAAAAGGGAAGAGCTGGAGGTTTTGCTTCCCTTGGCTTACCAGGTTCTTGGGGTTAAAATGACTCAGGAGAACCAGGATTTGGAGGGCGAGGACCAGGTACTAGGTGCCATCCGAGATCCTCCAACTTCTTTCCCTTACCACAAGTCGGTTAGGAAGTTAGTAGAAGAGGAATGGGGGACTCCTGATTCTGGTTTAAAGGTTGGCAGAGCCTTGGGGAAACTTTCCCCTCTACCAGAACAGGATTTAGAATTTTTTTCTCTCCCGAAAGTAGATATGGTGGTGTCTGCTGTGACTAAGCGCACCACGATTCCGGTTATTGGTTCGGCCGCTTTAAAAGACAAGATTGTAAGTTGGAGTTGCACTTTAAAAGGATTTTTGAGGTGGCGTCCCTAGGTTTGATTGCAGCACTTTGTTCAAGTTTCTTGCAGCATGCTTGTCTCCGGTGGGTACAGCAGTTTCAAGGTAATTTGTCTCAATCAGCTGTGGGCGTGGATACGGCTGAGCGTGTGGAAGCAGCTGTGGCTTACAGTGCGGATTCCCTCTATGATTTGGTGCATACTTCCTCTAGATAAATGGCATCAGCTATGGCCGCCCGAAGGTTGCTTTGGCTTCGCAATTGGGCGGCGGATGTTTCCTCTAAGGCACAATTGGCATCCTAGCCTTTCAAAGGTAAGTTGTTGTTTGGTGAGGATCTAGAGTAGCTGATCCAGTCTCTTGGAGACAGTAAAGTCCTCAGGTTACCCAAGGATAAACCTAAGGGTAAGAAATTTTTTTCAATCACAGTCTCGTTTTTGATCCGACAGAAGATCGTGTCCTACCAGTGGTATGCCAGGACCGCAGAGACAATATTTTTCGCGGGGGCAAGCATGGGGACAATCCTTTCGCGGAGCCAGAAGGTCCTTTAAGGGATCCTCTGGTGGCTCCTCGGCAGAAGGTAAGTCTGCCCAATGATGCCAGGCTGGTCCACTCCGTTGTTCCTATTATAGGAGGTCGCTTATGGCACTTTTACGACAAGTGGTCCAAGATCACTCAGGACCAGTGGGTTCTCAATATTATAGAAACAGTTATGTTTTAGAATTTGTTTTGTTTTATTACTTCATGAATCACGACAAACATCAGCTATCACCAACACAAACTTTGGAGTAGTTAGGAGCTCAGTTCGATACTCTTATAGGCAGAGTGTTTCTCTCTCAAGATTGAATCTTGAAACGTCAGGCCAGATCCGCCAGTTTTTGCGGTTGCAGGTACCCAAGGTCTGGGACTACTTAAAGGTACTTGGCTCGATGGCCTCCATGCTGGACTTGGTTCCCTGGGCGTTTTCCCATAAGAGACCACTACAGACGGCATAGTTGTCCCGCTGGAAGCCAGTATCTGAAGAATATCATATTCGCTTACTTCTCGAGGGTTTGCCGAGAGACAGTCTGTCATGGTGGCTTCAGACTTCCAATCTCAGTCGGGGAGTGAACCTCGAAGTTCCTGATTGGATGGTGGTTACTACCGATGCCAGTCTCTTTGGATGGGGAGCAGTTTGTCAGTCCCATTCAATTCAGGGATCCTGGTCCACAAGACAGTCTACATGGTCTATCAACTATCTAGAGGCCAGGGTGGTTTGCTTGACCTTGAAGAAGTTTCTGCCGTTACTATGGATTCGTCCAGTTCGAGTTCTGTCGCACAAAGCGACAACAGTAGCGTATATAAATCGGCAGGGCGGAACCGAAAGCAAGGCAGTGACTCTAGAGGTGCAGAGGTTGGTGCTCTGGGCAGAACGACATCTAGAGAGAGTAGCGGCATCGCAGGAACAGAGAATGTTCAGGTGGATTTCTTGAGTCAAACACACTTGGATCTAGGCGAGTGGAACTCTCAGAGACAGCCATGCAGTTAATTTGAGATCATTTGGGGTCTACCTCACATCGACCTTATAGTGACCTCTCGGAATGCCAAGGCCTTCCGATTCTTCAGTCACCGAAGACAGTACGGGGCCAAAGGGGTGGATGCTCTGGTTCTACCATGGCCTCAGGGAGTTCTACTATATGTTTTTCCTCTGTGGCCGCTGGTGGGCAAGGTTCTACATTGCATAGAAAAGCATTGCAGAGCGGTGATTCTGGTGGCTCTGGAGTGGCCTCAGCGTCCATGGTTTGCAGATCTGGTCAACCTGGCGGTAGATGGTCCTCTTCGCTTTGGCCACCTGACGCGTCTTCTTCGACAGGGTCCTATATTTTCCGACCAGGCTGCTCGCTTTTGTCTAGCAGCATGGCTTTTGAGAGGAGGCGTTTGAAAAGGAAAGGTTACCCGGACTCTGTAGTCACCACATTGTTACAGTCTAGAAGGAAGTCTACTAATCTCTCTTCTGTTCGGGTATGGAAGATTTTTGAGTCCTGGTGTTCCATCAGGGGAATTCGTCCTCTTAGGGCCTTATTTCCTGAAATATTATCTTTCTTACAGGATGGCTTCACCAAGGGCTTATTTCATAGTTCTCTTAAAGTGCAGGAGCAGCACTGGGCGCTCTCTGTGGCAAAATTGAAGGTTCCTCTATTTCGTCTCATCTGGACGTGGTTCATTTTCTTAGAGGTACGATAAGTCTTCGTCCTCTGTCCGTCCTGGAACCTTAATCTAGTTCTTAAAGCTCTGTGTGAACCTCTCTTTGAGCCGCTCCAAAGGGCTTTGTTAAAGGATTTGACACTTAAGGTAATTATTCTCATCGCCATTTGCTCAGCTAGAAGAATTTCTGAGTTACAGGCGTTATCTTGTCAAGACCCTTTCCTTCAGATTTTGGAATCCGGAGTTTCTTTACGGACACTGGTCGGTACCTTCCTTTTTACCAAAGGTGGTTTCAGCGTTCCATGTCAATAAGTCAGTGGAACTTCTGGCTTTTCCTAACTTACTGGCATCGGATCCTAATGCGAGGGAGCTCAAACATCTTGATGTTCGGAGAGCTTTTTTGCGTTACCTCGAGATTACCAATGACTTTAGGAGGTCCGATCACCTCTTCGTGCTGTGAAGTGGTCCTAATAGAGGCTCCAAGGCTTCTAAAGCCTCTATTGCACAATGGTTGAAGGAGGCTATTTCTTCTGCGTATATTACACTGTTACACTCTGCGGCCTCAGACCACTGCGACCTCTGTTGCTCACCTCCTTTTTCGCTGCTTTGGCTCCGTTGGGTGAACTCGCGGCCTCGGTCAGCTACCACCAGCCTTCCTGCCTCCGTTCCCAGGCCCACCAGAGCATCGTTGGTGCTGCTGACCGCCATCTTACCCTTGGGGTCCCCTAGGCGTGCGCGCGCTCCCAGGCCTGCTTTAACCACGTAATGGCGGGAACCTCTGGGACATCCCCCTCAGATGACGTCACTCATCTTGGGTATTTAAACCCGCCAGCCCAGACAGCTGACGACTTGGCAACAAGTTCATCTTGCTGAATCCACCTACTCTCGCTTCAGTACCTGTTCCGGTTCCTGCTTCCGTGTTGTGAGACTATAAGGTACCCGCCCCTCGGGGGCCCTTCCTCATCTCTCGGCTATCCGCTCCTCGGAAGGCCTTTCACCCGGATTTCTGCCTGCCTTGCTTCCCGAGGCTTTCTACGGAACTACTGCTTGTCTTCAGTCACTGTGAGTAACCACGCTGTGGACAATTGCTGATATCTACGATGGATCTTCTCCAGTGTACCCTGCTCTGAGGACCATTGCCGGATATCACTAGAGGACCCCTCTCCAGTTCTACCCCGCTCTGTGGACTTTATTGTGATATCGCTAGAAGAACCTCGCCGGTGTACCCCGCTCTGCGGACAACTACCGTGACCTTCCACCGAAGAACCTTCTGTGTACCATCTCTATGGACCAGTGTATCTACAGTGACTTTTTTTTTTTTAGCTCGGCACCCTCCGCTCCTTGGGTAGTCCCACACCTTTTGCCTGACTCCAGTTTCCAGAGCTGAGTCTGACATCAGCACCTGCGCTGTCGCTCTGTGACCCGCCTCCTGGGGTCACCCTCTCTCTCTCCTTCTCTCCTGCTGTATACCATCCCGCAGCCGAGACCTCGCCTCCCGACTGTGAGGCTCTGTGGGGCTCCTCCCCTGGGCGGTATCATCTCTCACCTCGACCAAATGGCCCACATACCCACAAATCCTAACATACACGAGGTCATCCAGTTCTGGAAGGCTTGCGTGCTCACTCCATAGGGTAATTACCAGGTTCTTGTGGCCTGCTTTGGCCTCTGTTGGAAACAGGATGCTGGGCTTGATGGACCCTTGGTCTGACCCAGCATGGCAATTTCTTATGTTCTTAGAGTTCTCCGTTCAGCTGTAAGACTGTTCTCTGTTGCATTCCATGTTCTTGTTAATTGTTGTTTAATGGTTCCATATTTTTTGCTATTATCTGCTTTGATACAGATATATACTGACAAACTGCAGGTGGTACAGTTGCTTAGATACGGTGTCAGCGAGGGTTTTTTTTCTCTGTCTCCATCTGCTGATAGGGGGAGATGAACCCAGGAGTCTGGACTGATCCGTGGTACTATAGGAACGAAAATTAGCAGGTAAGAACCAATTTTCCTTTCTTAACTATTGGAGATCTAATGAGTACTTGTGATCCAGACTGCCCACAGTCAGACAAGATGCTGGGCTTAATGGACCTTGGTCTAACCCAGCATGGCATTTCTTATGTTCTTATGATGTAAATGAACCATTCTTGCTTGATTTATAGAAGATGGGGTTTTTGTTTTGTGGCGTGAGGAGAGAATGAGAAAGGTATGTTTGGTCAAAATAATGAGCTTAATCTACATAATGTAATTATAGCCTTTAAACTTTACATCCCTATTCAACCCAGAAAAATATTAATATCTTCACAACCAGATGGAATATTTTTACCACCGTTCTCCCAGTAAATTTCTAGGGAGAACACAGATGTATTTTTCACTTTTTGGCCCTGTGGATTTGACTGTAACATCCTCTTTTGCCTAATTTGCTCTTCTTTTTCTCAGTTCGCCAATGGACATTCCAGGTTTCCCGACACAGACCGCACCTTCCCAGGAGCCGAGCAGTCCTCCATGCCCGTAAGAACATTCATCTTCTGACAAGAGAAGGAGCTAGAACTAGATAACTTTAACTGGCAAGAAAGTACTTTGAACACTCGAGCTAAAGGAGAGGCAGGCCAATCCACACCAGTGAGTTATGCACACCTAACCAGATGTAGACTTAAAAAGAGGACGAGGGAGTGCTTGGCGGTGAAGACTTGAGCCTTCACTCCCCCCACCGGAGACCCGATCAGGAAGGACTGAGCTCAGGTAAAAAAAAAAAGAGTTAGGAAAGAAGTTTAGACTCCCTCTTTCTCGTTACCTGGTCTCTTTTTCTCTTGGTGTTTCCCTTTTCCCTTTCACTTCTCTGGGGAGTTTGTGAAGAGCGGAGGGGGCACAGGATGGTAGGTTGAGCAGCTCAGCTCTGTTCAGTCAGCTGTGTGGTAGGCCACGGCGGTGGGGGTTTTTTCCTGCGTGCTCAAGAGTGCAAGCATGTTGTCGCCACATAGCAGTGTCTTGACATGGGCACACACATGCATAGGTACTTGTGCGCGTAAGGCCACGGCCTAGATTTGAATGCATATTTGCAGGGGTACACCTGGGCGCAGTTGGTGTATGCACAGCAGGCTGCGTAAAGCCATGTTAAGAATAATGGTGCTGGGGACAAAAAAAAAAGTCTAAGCACCTTGCTATTTGTGCAGCTTACCACATAAGGGCGATTCAGCCATCACTCTCTCTCTGCGCCTGTGTCAGCGCTGTTTAGATGCTGAAGGAGATTTGCCTACTGCAGATTTTGCAGATGTTGGGCTCTCCCCTCGGCCTGTAGTGGATCCGGAGGGGAGAGGTGCAGGAGGTGATACAGTGGACAGTTCCCCTCCCCCCTTGTTCAGTGTTTGGGCCTTTGGGCCCCTATATGGATCCATCCTCCTCCTCCTCCTGGGTGAAATTTTTTCCAGGGATTGTAGGCTTTTCTGCAGGGGCGTCCAACAGAGGCGGAGCAACCCGCTGCTAAGGGATCGTATTCTCAGGCCTCCTCCTTGTCATCCACTTCCAGCAAGCGCCGCAGGGAGGCTGCCCTTAGAGATGTTCAGAGGGTTGCGGTAATGACACGTCGGATGATTCCGATGGGACTTGGCTTTCTCACCTCTGAAGAGGGAGAAATTCCGCCTGATTTGGAGCCACATCGAACTCTACTCTGTTTTTTCCACAGACATGATTTGCCAAGTCTGTTGACTCAGACCTTGAAGATGCTAGGAGTAGACGGGGGTGGTGCTATGTGCTCACAAAAGAAAGATCCCATATTGGTCGCTTTATGCAAGGCGTCTTTGTTTCCTTCCCCTTCTGGAATCAATTCAAGTGTTAATTGATCTTGGGTGGAACACCCCACAGATAAAAGGGTGTGCTTTGGCGAGTTTGTATCCCTTGGCCAAAAGCAAGGGAACAGTTTCAATTCTCGAAAGTTGAAGCTTTGGTGTGTGTCGTTGTTAAGTGAACCACCATACTGGTTGAAGGAGGGGCGTCTCTAAAGGATTCTCCGGATAGGACGATTGAAGCCATCCTTAAACAGGCTTTTGAGACCATGGCAATGAATCTGCAAATCTTCTTGCTGCTGCCTGATGGCTCGGGGGTTTGCGTCTTTCTCAGGAGACCCAAGGAACAGGGTCCGATAGTGGGTCAGTGATGAACTGCGAGCTGCATTTTCAGCTGATGTGGGCTGTGACTTGGGTTGGACAGCCGCTATAGAGGTGGCTTCAGTGATAGCGGCTAGGCACCAGTTGTGGCTGCGAAATTCATTGGCAGTCACTATTTCCAAGTCCAATCCCTTTAAGGGTTCTGTCTTATTTGGAAGTGAGTTGGAAAAGATGCTGAATAGATGGGGTGCATCCAAGATTCCTTGATTGACTGGAGGACAGGAAAGCGGTGTCGTGTTCTTTGGGGGTGAAAGGCCGCTCCAGGAATTCCCGTTGATTTTGTCCTTACAGAGGAGCAGCTACTCAAAAGTCTCGTCCCTTTGGAAGATCTCAATCTTTTTGGCCTAAAAAGCCTGATAAGGATGTGGGCTGTGGAACCGCAGCATCTCAATCTTTGCAATGAAAGTGTGGGGGCTCACCTGTTGAATCAGGAGATAGGTCGTCTATCTCACTTTTATCAAAAGTAGGCCCAGATTACAATGGACCATTGGGTCCTGGAGGTGGTAAGGGATGGGTATGCACTAGAGTTTCTCTGAATTCCTCTGGCTGCATTTATGGTCTCTTCTTGCAAATCTTTATTGAAGAAAGTGGCAGTGGAGACTGCTACTTGCATCAGTTAAGGAGGCTGATGGATCTGGAAAATAAAATTCCAGTTCCCATATCACATGAAATTATAGGGCGCTATTCCATTTATTTTGTCGTTCCCAAGAAGGAAGAGGGGTTCTTTCGACCCATCCTGGATCTGAAGGAAGTCAATTGGCATTAGCGTGTGACTCACTTCAGGATGGAGACTCTGCCTTCCTTAATTATTGCAGTACAAAAAGGGGAATTTCTTGCGTCTCTGGACCTGAGGCATATTTGCATATTCCCATTTGACAGGAATATTATTTCCTACATTTTGCCATTCTGGGACATCATCATCAATTTCAGGCCCTGCCTTTCAGGCTCACTACTGTGCCCAGAACCTTCTTTGTGGTCATGGTGGTGGTAGCGGTGGCGTCTCTGAGCAAGGAGGGCTTTCTGGACGACTGATTAATTCGAGCCAAGAGTGTGGAAAAGTAATTTGGCTTCTTGCAAGGTGATTTCTTTGCTTCAGGAACTAAGCTGGGTGGTAAACTTAGCCAAAAGCAGTTTACAATCATCTCAGACCCTAGAGTACCTCAGCGTGCGATTCGATATGGACTGGGGCAGAGTGTTTCTGCCAGAGAGTCACATTCAGAAATCAGTTGTTCAAGTGAGACTTTGAGACGAACTATTCACACAATGGTATGGTTTTATCTGCAGGTGCTCAGATCTATGGTGGCCACGTTGGAAGTAGTGCCCTGGGTGAAGGGTGCTCATGAGGCCCCTTCAGCATGCGTTGCTCTCCTGGTGGAATCCTCAGTCGCAGGAGTACACAGTGAGACTCCACTTGCCATTGGAAGTGAACATTCAGCTGTAGTGGTGGCTACAAGCGGATCATTTCAGGAAGGGGGTACCTTTAGAGACACCGGACTGGTTGGTGCTCACAACAGATGCGATCCTTCTGGGTTAGCGTGCTCACTGTCAAACATTTGTGGTGAAAGGTCAGTGGAATGCTGAGGAGCGGCAGTGGATCATCAATCATTTGGAAGTGCATGCAATTCGACTAGAATGCTTGCGGTTCACTGAGCAGTTGGAAGCTAGAGTGATAAAGATAATGTCGGACATTGCCACGACGGTAGCCTGTATTAGTCATCAGGGCAGAACCAGAAACCAACAGGTGTCAGTGGAGGTATATGCATTCATTGTGTGGGTGGAGTACCATTTTTAGGACATATCTGCCTCTCAGATTGTCGGGAAGGACAATGTATGAACCAATTTCCTTACCAGACAGATTTTGGACCCAGAAGAGAGGAAGCTAGTGATTGAGGCCTATCAACTTAGTGGAATGTTGGGGTTGGCCATGCCTGGATTTGATGGTGAGTTCCAAGAAGGTGAAGGTACCATAGTTTTTCAGTCGTAGAAGAGATCTGAGAGGGCTGGGAATCATTCTCTTCCAGGTGTGGCCACGGAGTGGGGTGTTTATGCTTTTCCACTGTTGCGCCCATCGGTCGCAGGTGGCTGCGCCCTCTCTGTCTCACTTCTTTTCTTTCTCTTTCCTCTCCTCTGGGCAAGATGGCTGCCTCCGCCTCTCCTCGCCAACCTGTCCAGTGTCCTCGGACCGGCATGGGTGATTGCGTTCACCATTCTTACGCTTAGGGCATGCGCGCCACCCTCTCTTGTGAATACGTCAAGGCGGGAACCTCGGGGGCGTCCCCACCGCATGACGTCACTACCTCCGGGTACTTAGCCTCCAATCTCCAATCCAGCTACGAGTTAGCAAGGATTCCACTCCAGCTAATTTTGACTTCCTTCAGAGGCGTCCTGCTCTGAGTTCTCGCTCCTACAAACCCTCCGGGGTTACGCTGGCTACACCAGGGCGTTCTAGGTATCCACTCCTTGGGGGCCTTATTCGCTCCTACTTACCCTCCGGGGTTATGCTGTTCCAGCAAGGACGCTCAAGGCACCCGCTCCTCGGGGGTCTTGCTTCACTCCTGTCTACTCTCCAGGTTTCCCAGCTCCATCAGGACCCTAGGTACCCGCTCCCCGGGGGCCTTGCTCTCACCTGTTTTATTCCTGGGTTAAACCTGCTTCTACAGAGGACATCTTGGCTCCAGCGCTCCGGGCCTTGCATCATCTCTACCTCGGCGGCGGCGCTGCGGAGGCCACCTCTCCTACGCTACCAGCCTTCGTGAGTACTTTCTCTCTTCAGTCTCTCTGCCTTGTCTCACCACAGAATAGATTCTCGGCGTACTCCGCTCCGTGGACCACTACCAGATCTACCATCACTGACTACGTCAACTGTGACTGGGTTCTCGGCCTACCCTGCTCTGCGGACCACTACCAGACCCTTCACTTCTCAGCTTCTGGGGAGACCTTCTCTGCACTTGATACAACACAGTGCCTGGACTGAACTTTATTCATCTGAGACCTGCTCCACTGGCTGAGGAACGCAACCCGCTCCTTGGGCGTTGCCTACTGCTGTATAATAAAGCTTCCATTCTCTCTGTGGTCATTTACTGTAGAGGCAGCCTATTGCTGTGTTTCCCCCTCAGGGCTCCTCCCCATGAGAGGAGTCATCAATACAGCAACCAAGGGTCCACAAACATGTCAAACCCACAACATCCACCTTGGCTGATGATTGGCAGGGTGATTCAGAAGATTGCGGGTCAGACTGAGACCATATTTCTGGTGGCTCCAGATTGGCCACAGAGGTCATAGTATTCTAATCTTCGGTGGCAACTGGTGGACAGACCTCTTGGATTTCCATTCAGGAAGGATCTCTTGCATCAGGTGATTTTGTCTTACAGTTTGGCCCCCAGATTGTTGAAATGTGGTTATTCCTCGGCAGTGATTTCCACTTTGCTTCGGGCCAGGAAGTTTTCTACCTCTCTAGCTTATATTAGGGTTTGGAGAGTGCTTGAGAGCTGGTGTGGCAAGCAAGTTGCTCACCTTATTAAAGTTGAAATTCCACCTATATTGGAATTTTTTCAGGAAGGTTTGATTAAAGGCTTGGCCTTAAACACTCTGAAGGTGCAGGTAGCAGCTCCCGCTTGCTAGAGGGGGAGAGTCAATGGTAGACCCTTGTCTTCCCATCTGGATGTGTCCCGGTTCTTGAAGGGAGTGAAGAATCTTCGTCCTCCCTTGTGTTTACCGGTGCTTCTTTAGGACTTAATCTTGTATTGTGTTTGTTAGCAGGTCCTACATTTCGGCCGCTGCGTGCTCTCTCCTTGCAGCTGCTTACCTTGAAAATGTTTTATCTGGTGGCGATCTGTTCAGCAAGGTGAATTTCTGAGCTACAGGCTTTCTTGCAATGAGCCTTTTCTGCGAATGACTCTGGGGGCAGTACAGCTTAGGACTGTACCTTCCTTGTTACCAAAAGTGATTTTAGAATTTCATTTGAATCAGTCTATTTCTCTGCCAATTCTGGACAGGGATAGAGATGAGCGAGATTATTGTTTGTTGCATGCCTTGGATGCGAAGCAGCATCTGGTGTGATACTTGAAGGTTACTCACTCCTTAAGGAAGACTGATCATCTGTCTGTGCTCCATGGTGGAAGTAAATGAGGGGATCCAGCGACACGGGCAACAATAGCCCATTGGGGTGAAGGAAGTCGTCATGGCTGACTGTGTTGATGCAGAGATGACCATTACCTAGACAGGTCAAGGCTCTTTTGACTAGAACTCAAGCAGTCTCGAGGGCGGAGATTCGGTGGTTGTCTCCTGCTGAGATTTTCTGAGCAGTGACATGGTGATCTATACCTTCCCCAGGCATTGCCATTTGGACATTAAGGCTCAGGAGGTTGCGGTTTTTGTGCAAGCGGTGTTAGTGGGACTGCAGGCAGCCTCCCACCCTTTTCGGGCGGAGTCCACCCAAGGCTGCCTACTTGCTTTTAGTTTGTCCTTTATATGCGGACAATACAGTGTGTTATTTCTTTGATTCAATTGAAGGACTGGTAAGTGAAAGAGCTTTTTTGCCGTGCTCATTGTTTCCTGGTTGGTTGAGTGCATGAGTGGTTAACAGTTAATAGTCATGTTCCAGTATAATCAGTTTTTCCACAGTTTAGCTTTTCTAGAGATACTGGCAGGCTGATGTCAGGGCAGAGCTATATGTCTGTGACATCTTTGAGTCAGTTTTACTCCATCTCCATCTGCTGGTAGGAGTGCATAACCCACTGATGTGGATTGGCCTGTCCTCCTTAGAGAAAAGGAAATTATCAGGTAAGTAGTAATTTCTCCTTAGCTAGTGGTAGTACTGTCACCAAGTTCTTTTGTTTTTTTGAAGTTCTTTTATATTTCTTTGGACATTACTTTCACAAGTTTCTGGAGCTGGTTATATATTCTTTCTTCAGGTACTCAGCCTACACACACACAGCAAATGTTTTTTTTAACCACTCACTATATCTAGGGTTACCAGCTAGTTCCATGAAATGCAGTCAGGCTGGGCCACACCTGGTTTGCTGTCTTTTGTAGATCCAATCTTTGTTCTAAGAAAAGTGGAACTGATACCCTGTATTTGGGAAGTCTCTGGGACCTCCTACCCCTAGATATTCATGTCTATATAACACCTGCTTTTTGCAATTCTCTTTTACCAGGGATTTCCTCCCCTGTCCTTGGCCCCCTGGAGACCCCAGAAGCCTGACCGTGCAGGAGATAGAGAAGGAACTGCATGATCTCCTGCCCTTACAAAATGACATTACCATGGACCCCATGCAGTAAGCCATTCCCACTTCTGGTTGCTTCCTTCCTTTATATTAGATAAGTTTGTTTTCTTCCCTCAGCTCACATGAAGAGTATGGCTGTGGGCTTAACAGGAAATGCTGCAAGCTGCCAGGCAGAAGGATTCTGGTTCAATCCCAGTCCAGACTTCTGTTTCCCATGGCTGATGGGGACTGAGAATGCCCCAAGGTATGGAGGAAGGCAGGGAGTCTTGTCCATCATTTATTACTGACAGCTAGTGACCAGGCTTAGGGGGCAGGCAGGCATAGGATTTCCAACTGTCCTGATTTTTCCAGGCTGTACAGATTTTTGAGATACTGTACTGAAAAAAGAGGGAGGGCTAAAATATTCAAAATGTCCTGTTTCCTAGGTGTAGCCAGATGGACTCAGGACCAGTGGGTTATGTGCTCTTCTGCTAGCAGATGGGAGACGGAGTCAGATTTCAAAGCTGACGTCACTCTAGATACACCCCTGCAGAAACCTCAGCTCTTCAGTATCTCTCTATCTCCTAGCAGATGCGGACACTATCCCACACACTAGAATGGTGTAACAAATACAGCAAAGAAGAAACAAAATTTACCTTAAAGAAGATCAAGCCCCGTTCTCCTGCGGTGATACCTAAGGGTCCCTCCCCCCAGTCGAGAATTCCTGAGGTTGATTTCCGATATCCCTCAGAGGTATGCTTGGTCCAGTAGCCGGTTCCTGGCGTGGACTTAGCCCCCCAGTGTGGCTGAAAGGCAGCGGGTGCAGGAACGAGCGTGGCGGTGAAGGTAATTCCCTCTCCCCCCGCAGCTGGAGACCGTCTGACACATGATCGGTAAGCGCTGAAACCAGGCAAAAAAAAAAATCTTTAAATTCAGGTCTCTGGTCTCCAGAGCTCGGATTGCCATTCCGAATCCGTCCCCAGCGAGGTTACAAGGGAGCACTGATCGGGTTGAACAGCTTTGGTTGGGCTAGGCCCTGATCCGGTGCAAGGGTCCACAAACGTGGAGACCCTCGGGGGGGAGGGGGGAACGCCATCTTACGCGCGGGGATAGTCTGCGCCATCTTCCCTTCTCAACCAGCGGTATGCGCAGGGCAGGCCGGACAGCCGATGAGCACAATTGAGACATGTGCACCCCGCGCGCACAACTGAGCGCACCCCACGCGCACAACTGAGCGTACCTGGGCATGTATCTACACGCACAGCCGCGTTTACAACTGCACATGCGCAAACACATAGGGACAATGGCACCAGCACCGAAGAAGGCCAGAAGGCACTCTCTTTGCACAGCCTGCTACATAAGAGACGCGCAGCCTGAATTGGAGCCCTGCCTGTGTCAACATTGCGAAGAAGCCCAGGGGGAACCAAAGCCTGGCCCCTTACTGTCGGGAGATGGTTTCGGAATTACTGACGATAGCTCCCCATACCTATGCATCTTCGAGATGGCTTCCCCACAGGGCACCTTGGGAGCCCCTATTCCAACTCCCCCTGGGGTTAACATGGACCTAGGGACCATCTCCTGGTTGCAATTTTTCCAAGGGTTGCAAGCCTTCGTTCAGGTGCAATCAGCCCCAGCTGCGCCCCCAGGCTCAACCCCTGCCGGAAGCACAAGATCCTCCCAGCCCAGACATGCCTCGCCTAACCAAGAACTTCCCTTACAGGGACTCAGACACCTCAGATGATGAGTGACTCCCTGGAAGAAGGAAAAATCCCTCCAGGTATGGAACCATACCGAACCATGCTTCGCTTCTTCCACAAGGACAAATTACCAGCCCTTGTTTCCAAGACTCTGAAGACGCTGGGTATTCCTGGCACGAACCGTATGGTGAAACCAAAGAAGAACCCCATCTTGGTGTCCCTTCGTAAAGCCTCATGCTACTTTCCAATGATAGAAGCCATCCAGGAACTGATTGACCTGGAATGGGATGCCCTGGAGGCCAGCTTCAAAGGAGGTCGGGCCTTGGAAGCCCTATACCCTCTAGAACCAGTGACCAAGGAACGCCTGCAATTCCCGAAAGTGGAAGTATGGTCTGTGCCATCTCAAAGCGAACAACGATTCCCTTTGAAGGAGGGACTGCATTGAATGACACTCAGGACAGACATTTGGAATCCATTCTTAAGCAGGCCTTCGATGCAACAGCAATGACACTGCAGATTGCTTCCTGCTGCTCACTGGTGGCACATTCCTACTTGCTCCTCTCGAGAGAAGCAAATAACTCCGGAACATATACCGGTGAGACGATGGAACCTGCAACAGCCTTCCTCACGGACGCAAGTTCAGACCTGGTGCGCACCTCAGCCAGGGGCGTTGCCTCGGTTGTGGCAGCCAGAAGACAACTATGGCTACGGAATTGGTCTGCGCACGCGACATCTAAAGCGAATCTCACAAGAATGCCTTTTAAAGGATCCCTCTTGTTCTGAAGCAAATTGGAGAAGTTAGCCAGCAAATGGGGCGAATCCCCAGTGCCTCGGCTACTGGAAGATAGGAGTAAAAGATCTCTGCGTCCCTCCCCCAGAAGAACCAAGGGCAGAGGATTGCAGTGCTTTAGACTCTATAGGAACTTGCACCAGGCACCTCATCCCTCTGGAAGGTCCTTGCCCTTTCGGAACAGACAGACCAAGAGGGGAGCAGGCCCGGGGGCAGGCTCCAGCCATGCTCCACAATGAGAATGGGCCAACCCATCCACAGGAAGAGGATATAGGGGGTCGACTTGCCCTCTTCTACCAAAGATGGGTCGAGATAACGTCGGACAAATGGGTTCTAAACATCATTCGAGAAGGTTACTCTGGAGTTCCGCAGCATCCCTCAAGACAAATTTATGATGTCAACCTGCCACTCCCATTCCAAGAGACTGGCAGTAGAAACACTCTAGCAAGACTACTCAGTCTGAAGCCAATAACTCCGGTCCCCATGCCCCAACAAAATACGGGGAGCTATTCCATCTATTTTATCGTTGCCAAGAAGGAAGGATCTTTCCAGCCCATCTTGGATCTCAAGAATGTCAACCGTCATCTGCGGATTCTACACTTCCGCATGGAAACTCTTCACTCCGTAATAATGGCAGTACAACCGGGAGAGTTTCTAACCTCCCTGGACCTTTCCGAAGCTTGCCTACACATTACAGTCCACCAGGATCACCAGCGCTTCCTGTGCTTTGCGATACTGGGTCACCATTACCAATTCCGAGCACTACTCTTCAGCCTAGCAACCACCCCCAGAACCTTCACCAAAATCATAGTGGTCGTGGTGGCAACACTGAGAAAGGAAGGGATCTTGGTATACCCTTACCTGGATGATTGGCTAATCATGGCAAAGTCTTCGGAAGAGAGTCAGCAGGTGACCAGCAGAGTCAAGAGCCTACTGCAGGAGCTCAGTTGGGTCGTGAACACAGGTAAGAGCAGCCTGCAGCCCTCTCAATTGCTAGAGTACCTGGGGGTCCGTTTCAATACCAAACAGAAAAATGTCTTCCTCCCTTCCCCGAGGAGAAGGAAACTGATGGAACAATTACGACAATTGATGACCAATGCACTCCCCAAGGGATAGGACTGTCTTCAAGTCCTCGGTCTCATGGCATCAACCCTGGAAGTCATCCCTTGGGCAAGGGCTCATATGCGACCGCTTCAGCGCTCCTTATTGTCATGATGGAACCCACTATCCCAGGACTACTCAATTCGCCTCCAACTACCAGCAGAGGTACATTCTCAGCTCCAGTGGTGGCTACAGGAAGACCACCTAAGCAGAGGAGTAAGCCTGTCCCCACTGAACTGGATCTTGCTCACCATGGATGCGAACCTGCGAGGGTGGGGAGCCCACTGTCAGTAACTGACGGCCCAGGGACAATGGAACAAGGAAGAGGCAGCATGGAACATAAACCGCCTGGAAGCTCGAGCAGTCAGACTAGCAGGCCTGCAATGCAGCCACAGACTCCGAGGCAAAGCAATTTGAGTAATGTTGGACAACGCAACAAAGGTTGCTTACATCAGCCGACAGGGAGGAACCAAGAGCCAGCAGGTGTCTCTAGAGATAGACCCTCTCATGGCATGGGTGGAGATAAAACTACAAGGGATCTCAGCCTCCCACATCGCAGGAAAAGACAACGTCTCAGCAGACTTCCTCAGCAGAGAGAGCCTGGACCCACGGGAATGGATGCTGTCGACCACAGCCTTCCAACTGATAGTAAATTGCTGCGGCCTCCCAGCCATGGACCTACTGGCCACCCGTCTCAGTGCCCAAGTCCCTAGGTTCTTCAGCCGCAGACGAGAGCCACAATCCCAAGGAATCGACGCTCTCGTCCAGACTTGGCCAGAGGAAGACTAACTGTACGCCTTGCCCCCCCATGGCCACTACTGGGCAGAGTTATCCGCAAGATAGAACATCACAGGGGACTAGTTCTACTAGTGGCCCCAGATTGGCCAAGACAACCATGGTATGCAGACAAGCAAAGACTCCTTGCGGGTAGACCTCAGTGCCTACCTCCACACAGGGACCTTCTCCAGCAGGGCCCGATTCTCCACGAAGATCCGTCTTGAATCTCTCTTATGGTCTGGCCCTTGAGAAGGACTCTCCTGAAGACGCGCGGTTACTCAAAGGCTGTGATTGACACCCTGCTCCGAGCACGCAAGTTCTCTATCATACATACGGATCGGGAAAGCATTCGAAGCCTGGTGTGAGGACCGCGGGATTCTCCTGTGGACAGCCAAGATTCCCATGATTCTGAAGTTCCTACAGGATGGTATGAAGAAGGGGTTGTCAAGTAGCCGCACTGGCCTGCTTCAGAGCAGAAGTGGACGGTATCTGGCTATCAACCCATCCGGAGTTGTCCCGCTTTCTGTAAGGGGTTAAACAACTCTGACCACCCCTAAAGTGGCCAGTGCCTCTATGGAATCTCAATCTAGTATTAGACTTCCTAGCTGGGGCTTCCTTCAGACCAACACGCGGTCTGTCACTACGCCTCTTAACATTGAAGCGGCATTCCTGGTGGCAATATGTTCAGCTTGTTGCATCTCCGAACTACAGGCTCTATCCTGTCGGGAAACGTTCCTTAGGTTCACTCCTGGAACTATACAGCTGTGCACCGTCCCCTCCTTCCTACCGAAAGTGGTTTCCGAGTTTCATTTGAACCAAGCCATCTCCCTACCATTTCCGGATGAACATAAGGACTCGGAAGACACACGCCTTCTTCGCCTTCTAAATATCGGCAGATTCCTGGTGCGATACCTGGAAAAATCGGAACCGGTGCGCAAAAGGATCACTTGTTCATTCTCCACAGCGGGAAGAATCAAGCAGAAGTGGCATCACGGGCAACCATAGCTCGCTGGATCAAGGAGTAATCAAGGCAGCCTACATAGAGGCAGGAAAGCCCTTACCCTTACAGGTTAAGGCTCATTCTACTAGGGCACAGGCAGTATCTTGGGCAGAAACCAAGCTGCTTTCGCCCATCGAGATCTGTCGGGCGGTAACGTGGTCCTCCCTACACACCTTCTCCAGGTTCTACTGCCTGGATGTTCAAGCCCGAGAAGACGCAGCCTTCGCAAGGGCAGTACTAAGTGGGCCACGTGCAGCCTCCCACCCTGTCTGAGAGTAGCTTTTGTACATCCCACTGGTCCTGAGTCCATCTGGCTACACACTAGGAAATGTAGAAATTACTTACCTGATAATTTCATTTTCCTTAGTGTAGACAAATGGACTCAGCATCCTGCCCATGACTGCCCCAGAGAAGGAGAACCTCGGGAAGCGAGCCTCGAGATTAAGCAAATACGGGTAAGCTGTTGCCTACCCCTAGTTCAAGACACCTGCAGTTTGTCCGGTGTTGGCGTTAATTGGTTGAGTGCACTGGCGGTCACCAATTTTTTGAAATCATTTGAATCAGTTTTAATCAAGTTATTTAAGTAAATACATATCCACAATGGCTTTTCAAAGAGAATACTGAAGAGCAGAGGTCACTGCAGAGGTATATCTAGGGTGACGTCAGGTTTGAAATCTGACTGTCTCCCGCCTGCTAGCAGAAGAGCACATAACCCACTGGTCCTGAGTCCATCTGTCTACACTAAGGAAAATGAAATTATCAGGTAAGTAATTTCTACATTTCTTCCCAGAATGGGTGGATGGATGCATGGAATGAGCGGCCAGGGGACACGATTGAGGCAAAAACAGAAACAGTTCAAGAAAGTACAGGAAAAGTCAAGTACAGAGGATTGTTAATTGCAAAGAAGGGAGGGGAGAGTCCAAGATCAGCTGGGGCCTATGGCACTGTAGCGGGAAGCAAATGGGGCAGACACGATGGGCCCTTATCGGCTGTTGTAGTCTGTTTCTGTGATTTTCTAATGCTGAAGCGTTGCATCACTGATGATTTTAAAGGGTATCTCTGTATATTCAGACCTTTGGTGGTTGAAAGTTGGCAACCCTACATGCGTGTAAGTTTCTAGAAAGAGCCAGAAGCTGCAGGCCCTGGCTGACGGCCATCAGTATGATGTCTGGGCTGAGCTGGGATGGGGGTGGGAGTGGGGATATAAAACTAGATGCTGAGGGGGAAGACTAGGGGTACCGTAGCCCAGCTGAGTCTGCTTTCAACTGAGCTGAAAGTCTAAAGGAGCAAAAGGAACCAGGTGAAAATAAAATTTAAAAAGCTCCATTCCAGATGGTTTGAGCTAGAGTTTGTTTCCTTTCTCTCTACCGCTTCAGGAACAGCAGCGACTTGCAGGATGATATCTTGATGGAACTTGGACTCTACCCCATGGCGATAGGTGCGTATTCCCAGCCTCTGACGCACAACTCCCCACAGCCCCTGGAAAATAAAAGCATCACCAACCAGAACTGGATGGCGTAGCTCTCTCTGCAGCTCCATGTTGGCGCACCACATGTATCGATACTTGATCCAGATGTGCTGTAAAAGAGGGGAAGAGAGGCATGATTACAGCAGGGGTCTCCAACATTCACCCAACCCGGAACTGCAAACGGATCAGCTCCCCTACCGCCCTCTCCCTTTACAGGGAGGTCTGTAACAAGGAGAAATAACTGAACCTCCCTCCCACCTTTTAACTGCGGCCATTTACAACCTTATTAATGTCATGGAAACATGGGAGGGGAGAAACACACATATTTGTCTCTCAATATTATAAAAATGTTAGGGCTCCGAGTGTGCATCGCAGCACATCTGCGTTAGGTGCAGCATTGCGACGCTTCCCCGGAGCTGGGGCACTGGCCGCAGCAGGAGCAGAATCAGCACTGCGACATTGCCGCAAAAATGCTGGTGGGATTTCCTAGACACCACCCGCAGGAAACAGCCTGAGGTAGGAGGGGTGAGGGAAAAGAGTGGTAGTGAGAGTAAGGGGGAGTGAGAGAGGCGAACAGAGCGTTGGGAGGGGAGGGATAGAATGAGTGAGAAAAGTAGGGGTGCAAAGGGGAGTGTGGAGAAGGGTGGTAATAAGTATGCACAGACATCCCTATCTCCACTCCTACACAGGAATGAGATGAGGGGGTACAAAGTGCACATATACCTTCCTTCCTCGACACTAGCACAGCCCTACATACTCACACACACACACCCGCTGGCAGTGAGGAGAGAGGTACAGAGGGGAGAGTGCAAGGGGAAAGAACATGCTTACAAAACACACATACGTGGGGGTGGAGAGAGGGCTATAGAGAGATCAACATGAAAAGAACAAAATGCAAACCCCTCCCCCACACACACATGCACACACAGAGGGAAGGGGTGCAAGGGCGAAAGAGTGCTGTGAACTTCACACCCGGTTGCCCACACCACTCTCATCCACCTCCCAACATAGTCAACTTCTACCACTAATCCCTACGTTCCTATCACCCATCCACTCACCACACACATATACCACACACATATACCACACACACACACAACGGGAGGAGAAGGGAGGGCTAAAAAGTGAGGACTTACACACAGCCTTCACACTCCATATCTCCACCATATGCTTACTTATACCATCTGCACCACCACACACCCAGCCTTCCCACACATACACCTACCTGCGTCAACATTTGCTGCCCTCACACACATGAGAAGAGGGGCAAAGATTGCCCTCTGTCCATATGTGCGCACACATGCACTCCCCTAACACCCCCCCACACCCCCCCCACACCCCCCCCCCCCCACACACACACACACAAGCGCACAGAGGGGGGAAGAGGATAGGGCTACAAAGTGGAGAGTGCAACTGGGAGACCAAATGCAGCATGCAAGGCAGAAAGAGTCTGCGCACACCCACCTACCCCCCTCCCCCCCCCCCCACCCCTTGCCAACACACACACACACCCAAGGGTGAGGGGCGCAGGACAAAATGGAGGGAGAAAGATGGCCCCCAACCATACCCACACACCCACTGGCAGGGTTGACAAGTGAGGCAGGCAGGGGCGCAGCCCCCTAGTACAAATATAAATAAACTATGAAAGCAAGTTAGCGAAAATGCCTAAACCCCTTCCTGCTTCCTAGGGACCTTGTAGCATTTGGGATTAGGGTACAGAAACAAGCAAGGAGGGTCACCTCGAGTCTAGATGACCCCCCAGCAGGCTCTTGGGACAACTTGCTACAAGTGCTTCATGGATTTTCCTGTGTTAAAACACGAGCAGGAATCCAGCCTGGATTTTGAAGGGCCTTGTGTTGTTGTCACTTCCGTCACTCTGAGTGGGCTGTGGATGTGACTAATAGCAGCCAGGTCTCTGCTGTCTTGCGGGGGCTGCCATTCCAGTGTGTGTAAGCGTTCAGTCATTACCTAAGTGAGAGCTAGAAGGGGCTGGCATGTGCTTATCTTGGGCTGTCCACCCACCAGTAGCCTTAGGAACACTCACCGATGCATTATTCCTGCTTGGCCAGAGAAAGCAAGAGGGAGGGAGAGAGGGAAGAAGGTGGGTTTAAAATCAGTTACATTTTGTGTATATGGCTTGCTACCAGTATGCATAAACATAGCTTTTTTTTTTTTTTTGTAAAACTTTTTTGCAATTTATATTCTTTTGTGTATATATAACTAGAATTACCAGCTGTTTGCACAGGTGAAAGATTTTTTTTTTCTTTGGAAAAAGGAATTGTATAATTTAAAAAAAAACCACACACAATGTACTAGATGGATGTCCTGATATAAAATAATTGCTGGTTTTGTAAAGAAAAATTGCACATTGCCTATGAAAGTGTTGCACTATCTATGTATGCGTGTTTCTTTCTTTTTTATCAATATATTTATTAGGTTTTTCACAGAAGTCAAACACAACATTATAGCACAATTTATAAATGTATGTGTGTTTTTATGTTCTGTGGCTATGTCTGTCAGCTATGGTAAGGGAGGGTATAAGTGATCAAGAAAGGGGCAGCCAGGGCTGGGGATGCTGCAGAGCAGCACTCACAGCCCCTGTGGAGGTGAGAGAATCATTGTGTAATGATAGGTAGTGGCCTGCTTCAGAGCCCCAGGAGGAGCCCTAGTGCCTGGCCCCCAGCCCAAGACCATCATTGCAATGACCAGACTAAAGTAATTGGGGAGGTGATATAAAACAGGGGGGAGGGAGAATCCCTGGGTAGCTGTGAATAGGATTGCCAATGGGCTCCAGATTCAGCCAGCAGTGTTGAGCCAGTCCAGACCCCATTGCATACAGGGACTTGTAGTTCTCATTTCCCTATTGCTGTCCCTAAGAAAGGTAACTCTACAATGGGGTAAGCTCTGGACTGGCTCAACACTGTTGGGTGAATCTGGAGCCACTTGTCAACCCCAGTTGTGAATTCATTTCTTGTAATTAGTGTTTTATCTCATCCTTTCAAAAATGCTCAGGGCAGGTCACAATAAGAACAAAAATCACTGCAGACATATAACAAATACAAAATAATATACACACACAAATTAGGACCTACATATCTAAAAGCGTGGTTCCAAATCCTGACCAAATTAATAGCTCTTGGGGAGGGTTGCCGGCAAGTAATTTTCTCCTTGGGGAAAACAAGGGAGGGTCCCACTTTTCTTCTGCCCTTTGGATCTGCTGTACTAGTTGCACGAATGAGTTGTTTTTGAGGTGGTTGCATGTCGTCAATATAGAGAATGTGATAAGTGTTTTGAGGGGCAGATCTCTGCCATGGTTCTGATTAAGATGGAACCCAAAGCAGCAAAAGGAACCTGCCAAGTCCAAAAAAAAAAGAAGAAAACAAATAGCCGGGCATTTGTGGATGACTGGAGTCAACTGCTTGCTATGAAATGTGCCATTTTAGTTAGAGGTTATTACTACCAGAATAGTAGCATGAACCTGGGTGGAGGGTAACTCCTGCAGTCTTGCTGGACTCGGCACTAGAAGGCTCTATGGCCTTGTCCAAGGTATCTTGGCCCCAACGCATGCTTTGCATGACTGTGTAGCTCTTTACATTGGTGTTTCTTCATGGCCTCCAGGAATTATGATTTATCAAGGTGCTGGTCCTTCATGTGCCAAAATGACCTGCTAGCTGTGAGTCATAGCAGAACCACTCTGAATAAATCAAATAAAATATCTGGATGTAATTTCCTTTCTGATAGCACTATTCAGTCCTTTTTCGACAGACATTCTTCCAGCCAGGGAGGGTCCCACTTTCCTTCTGCCTTTTGCATGAATTAGTCTTGTTTTTGAGGTGGTTGCATGTCGTCAATATAGAGAATGTGATTAGTGTTTTGAGGGGCAGGGAGGTCTTATGTTAAATTCTAAATTTGGTTTTGATCTGGCTCACCAGCCCCCCCCCTCTTAAAGTGGGAATAGAGTGCTGGTCTGTGCCTGTCTGGATCGGCTGTCATTTGCTATTTGAATTCCCTGGTGCTGTCATGATGCATGTTCTAGTTGCAAGGTGACGAGACGTGTTTCAGCAAGTTGGACCCTGTCTGGCTCCCCAGAGACCTGCAATATTGGGGCTGCAAACTGTTCTGTGTTGACTAACAGAGGACTAGTCTGCTCCAGGAGGGGTACGACTCATGGTAGGGGCCTTTCCCGAGCAGATCAACTCTCTTGAGTCTCTCTCAGAGCAGAGAGAGGGGCGTGCAGGCCAAGGCACAGCTTTGCCCATGTTTGAACGGAAACCTTGCTGATGCAGCAAGGATTTTAATGCTCTTAAAATGTACATTCTAAAATGTGAGTACTGCTTAGCACCCTCGCATGGAAATCCCATGCAGCTGAGGGCATATTAAGCAGTACTCTCCAATGCAGACTGGCCAAGCACAGACTCTTTTAACGCTGGAAACTTATCTCCACATTCAGAGATGGGGGCTAAGTTTCCAGCACTACTTAAAACCCGTTAAAATGAACAAAGTTTAAAAAATTAAAAAAAAAATCTGGATTTAACCGGCTAAGGGGCAGAGCCAGTGGCTAATGCGACTGTCGGGAACACTATCCCCTCCTTTTCTGAGTCCTATTCAATGAGTTATTTTTAACTCCCAATGCATTTGTATAGCATTAGATTACTACACTGGGAGTTAAAAAGAAAAAAAATTAATTAATCTGGGCATTAAAAATGTGTGCTGAAATCCAGTGCACGTTTTAACACCCAGATTCCTGCAGTGTCCCGTGAGGGAGTCCATCCTATAAGTGTGAGGCCTTGATCAAAACAATAGTTAACACAAAAGTTCTTTACAGTTCCATCCAATTTCTCGGGTAATGGTGCCACCAGTGGTTCAATTCTGCTTTCCTGTGGGCTCTGCAACATGTTTCCCCAGAACTGCACATGGTGTGCAACAGGGCCCACATAGCCTGGATGGCCACCCTCTGTTCCACGAGGAGCTCTGGGCAGCTGTCTATTTATTTATTTATTTTTATATACTGACATTTGATCTCAATTGAGATATCACACCAGTTACATTCAGGTAATGTAGGTATTTTTCTATCCCCAGAGGCAAATGAGGGTAAAGTGACTTGCCCAAGGTCACAAGGAGTGACAGCAGGACTCAAACCCTGGTCTCCTGGTTTATAGGCCACTGCTCTAACCACTAGGCTATTCTTCCTCCTGCTTCATTGCAGCTTCCCTGTTTTTGCTCCTGCAAATTGTCCAGTAAGATGGGGTTGTGAGCTGCTGACAAAGGAATGAAAGTTCAGGTACAATGTGTGCATTCTGGGTCATTGGGCTCCAAGCGCAGCAGATAAGGTCCCATCAGGATTCCAGGCAGGCTGAGCACATGCACAGATTTCAGGAAGATTTCCTAGAGTTCACTGTTGTGTTAGCAAGAAACAGAGAAGCCCTATGATTCAAACACTCTGATCAGGTCAGGGAGTAGTTCCCTTACTGAAAACTGACAGTGTTCCTTGGGTTTTCTCATCCCTGTGGCACTGAAGGTTAAGATACTGGTCTACTGCCTTTAATTCCCCTGGGTGGTGGGGCTCTCCTGGTAAAAATCCTAACATATTGTCTCTGGGGTTGCCAGTTTAAGGCTTTATGTGTTTGCATATTTTTTGTTGTGTCTCTGCATTTTTTTGAGTATTTGTGTTTAAGGCTTTTTCTAGCTTGCTTTTTTTTTTTTTTTTTTTCAAAAGTGTGCTTGTGTGTGTTTATGTCTGTATGCCCATTTATCTGGGGTGGGGGTGGAAGGACAGAAATGGTCCAGGTGGAGCATGTGCTGTTCTTGGACGGGTGCTAAAAGTTAAAAGCCCTACCCCACCCCACCGATGTCTCACTGAGTGGTCATCCAGTGCCCCAGCTGGAGCCACAGGAGGAGAAGCTCCCATGCTCTGTCATACCCTGCAGCCGGCCTCCATACCTTAGACTCGGCTGGGAGTTGTAGCCCTAGCTCCATCTGCAGGAAGTAGCACCAAGAACAGAACAAGAGATGGGTGGAAGGTCAGCAGTGCTTAGTGTTGCACTATTAGAGGTCTGGGTAAAACATGGATAATGGTATCACAGGAAAGCATGTCCCCTGGGGGGGGGGGGTGGCCACTATGGAACAATGGTGATGCTTTAGCATCCCTTATAGGTTGGCACTGATTCAGCAGGCCCACTCTAATCTGGCCCTTACCAAAAACAAAGCTAGGCAAAGTCAAGGCTGTACAGTAGGCAACTGCACAGACTAGATGGGGCATGAGATCCTTATTTGCTGACACCTCTTTCTAGGAGACAAAACCAGTAGCATTTAAATCTGCCCCTAATGACCCCTAGGCTCCATATGAAGCAGTAATTTTACTGAACCTCTGTCTAAGAGAATGCAAAAGGGTTATTTTCTTAGCATCCAGTCAGATGAATCCAGACCAAGTGTGTTATGCACTCTTACCAGCAGATGGAGACTGAGCAAGCTGATGTTGAGTACACATACCCCTGCAGTGACCTCAGCCCCCCAGTATTCTCTGTCTCCAGCAGATGGTGGACATGCATCTCCCCACTAGGGATTGCTTCAGTTTTAAGGAGAATTCAGGAAATAGAATTAACGCCCTGCTCTCCTGCAGTGATAACAAATGGTCCCTCCACCAGTTGAGATTTCCTGAGGTGATTTCTGTGGTCCCTCAGATGAGTGCCTTGGTCCAGTAGCTGGTTTTGCCGGCGTGGACATAGCTGCTTGAGCAGCTGAAAGGCAGGGTGTGCAGGAAGCTGAGCGCGGTGATGATAGCACATGCCCTCTCCCCCCGCAGTTGGAGACCGTCTCTGTACTCAGCCAGGTAAGACTGAGCTCCGGTAAGTTTAAAAAAATAGAAAACTTAGTAGAAGGTTTTACTGTGCAGGGCTTCCTCCCATCCACTCTCTGAGCTTGGCGAGCCGTTCTGACGTTCATCCTGCTCTGTGGGAGGGCGAGGGACTTGGGCAGCCAGGTGGGTTGAGCAGACTCTGTTGGCTAGGCCCCACTCCGAGGGTTTTCACTGTGCAGGGTGGAAGGCCGCACGAGCTTTTCATGCACTTGCTGAGACTGCCCTCTACAGGCTTGTCAGGCCGGGGTGTGCGTCTCGCTGTGCATCCAGTTGTTGGACACAAGGTAAAGCCTTGAATTCTGAGCGCTTACGTTCAGTGCCACCTATTGGCTGGGTACGACCATTGGCGCACAAGTGGCTGTATGCTTAAATTTTTTGTGCACTTTCATTTTGGCCGTCTAGGTGTGTCGCATAAGTGCTGGGCACATACATTTTTTTTTGGGCACCTAGTTGCGTGCCTATATATATATAAAAAAGAAAACAGCTAGATGCATGCCTTCACATGCTGCTCATCGCATGGTCAGCTATTATGGCACCTGTGCCTAAGAAGCCTAACCGCCTCTCTCTTTGCACTGCTAGTCATATTCGGGCATCTCAGCCAGGAGTCCCTGCTGAATTGTGCCAGCGCTGTTTGGAGGCTCAGGGTGAATTGTCTTCCTCTGATTTTGCTAAGCCTGGTTCTTCCCAGGCCGATGTGGGTCTGGGTAAAGATATGGCAGGTGGGGCACCTGAATTTGGAACTTCTTTGATTCCTCAAGAGGGGAAGGTAGCTCAGTGAGTAGTGCTCAGGTACCTCCCGGTCTGGATACTTCTACTTTTTCCTGGGTAGAATTTTTCCAGGGGTTACAATCTTTTCTTCAGGCACGGTCCTTGATTCTGTCCCAGGCTCTTAGAGCAGAGGCACAGGTGGGACCCTTACCTGGACCTTCTGTTCTGTGCCGGAGTAGTCCCCAAGCAAAGCGTCTCCTTTGGCTGAATATCCAGATGGCACCGATGATAACATCAATCCTGCTTCCCTTGAGGATGGGGAAATCCCTCCAGGAGTGGAACCGTATAGAACGATGTTGTGGTTCTTTCACAGGGATGAACTGCCAGTTTTGATTTCCCAGACCATGCTTGGAGTTCCTGGGGCAGATCCCCTTTCTGAGCCAAAAGAAAAATCCTATTTTGGTTTCCTTGGGTAAAGCCTCTTATTTTTTCCTGTGCTGGAAGCCATTCAAGAACTGATTGATCTTGAGTGGGGTGCATCAGAGGCTAATTTCAAAGGGGATCAGATTTTGGAAGGTCTATACCCTCTGGACCCAGTGATGAGAGAGCAGTTACATTTTCAGAAAGTAGATGCGCTGGTAAATGCAGTCTCAAAGCAGACCACTCTTCCCATGGAAGGAGGAGCGGCCTTGAAGGATACTCAAGATAGAAAGATTGAGACTATCCTTAAGCAGGCATTTGAAACTGTGGCAATGTTCTTACAGATCGCTTCCTGTTGTTCCTTGGTGGTTCATTCTTCTTTACTTCTCTCCTAGGAGGTTGATGACTCCAGCATAAATCCAGGTCAGTTATGGAACCAGCTGCTGATGTGGGTTTGATTTGGTCCACACTGTGCCCAAAGAGGTGGCTTTGATTGTGGCAGCCAGGCACCAGTTATGGTTGAGAAACTGGTTGGCTAATGCAACCTCCAAGGTAATCTCACCAAACTAGGGATGTGAATCGTTTTCCATATCGTCTTAACGATAGAAATCGTGTGGCAGGGCAAGAAAATCGTCTTAGGCACGATTTTTTAGTTAAAAAATCGTTAAAAATCGTTTTTTCCGATTAGTGCGCACTAACTCGAGTTAGTGCACACTAACGGGAGTTAGTGCGCACTAACTGAAAATGATACAATTTGACACTTTTCAGGTCAGTTAAGGTCAGTTTAGGAATGAATATGTATTCCTATTGGCTGCCCTCTTATTTATTCATGTTACCAAGTTTCCTACTGACAGTATATGGGGGATGGGAAATGGAAACAGTTGGTAGCTTGACAAAACAAGTAATGTGATCAGTCAATGTAACTAGAACTTGTGCCCTAACCCTGATACCAGGGGTATTGTGATCTTCCTGCACACAGTGCCCTATCCCTATTAATACCAGGAGTGTTGTGATCTTCCTGCACACAGTGCCCTATCCCTAATACCAGGGGTGTTGTGATCTTTCTGCACACAGTGCCCTATTCCTGATACTGAGGGTGTTGTGATCTTCCTGCACACAGTGCCCTATTCCTGATACCGGGGGTGTTGTGATCTTCTTGCACACATCCCGATATCAGGGATAGGGCACTGCGTGCAGGAAGATCACAACACTCCTGGTATTAATAGGGATAGGGCACTGCATGCAGGAAGATCACAACACTCCTGGTATTAATAGGGATAGGGCACTGCATGCAGGAAGATCACAACACCCCTGGTATCAGGGATAGGGCACTGTGTGCAGGAAGATCACAATACCCCGGAGGAGTGAGGGTCAGGCAGCTCCCCCCTGTCTGTGAAGCCAGCCTCTCACTAGTAATGCAGGGAGGGAGCTGTCTCAGACTTCACCATCCTCCCCCCCCCTTACCCACACACCATTCACTAGCTGGGACATGGGGGAAGTCAGGAGTGAGGGTCAGGCAGCTCCCCCCTGTCTGTGAAGCCAGCCTCTCACTAGTAATGCAGGGAGGGAGCTGTCTCAGACTTCACCATCCTCCCCCCCCCCCTCACCCACACACCATTCACTAGCTGGGACATGGGGGAAGTCAGGAGTGAGGGTCAGGCAGCTCCCCCCTGTCTGCGAAGCCAGCCTCTCACTAGTAATGCAGGGAGGGAGCTGTCTCAGACTTCACCATCCTCCCCCCCCCCCCTCACCCACACACCATTCACTAGCTGGGACATGGGGGAAGTCAGGAGTGAGGGTCAGGCAGCTCCCCCCTGTCTGTGAAGCCAGCCTCTCACTAGTAATGCAGGGAGGGAGCTGTCTCAGACTTCACCATCCTCCCCCCCCCCCCTCACCCACACACCATTCACTAGCTGGGACATGGGGGAAGTCAGGAGTGAGGGTCAGGCAGCTCCCCCCTGTCTGTGAAGCCAGCCTCTCACTAGTAATGCAGGGAGGGAGCTGTCTCAGACTTCACCATCCCCCCCCCCCCCCCCTCACCCACACACCATTCACTAGCTGGGACATGGGGGAAGTCAGGAGTGAGGGACAGGCAGCTCCCCCCTGTCTGTGAAGCCAGCCTCTCACTAGTAATGCAGGGAGGGAGCTGTCTCAGACTTCACCATCCTCCCCCCCCCTCACCCCCACACCATTCACTAGCTGGGACATGGGGGAAGTCAGGAGTGAGGGTCAGGCAGCTCCCCCCTGTCTGTGAAGCCAGCCTCTCACGAGTAATGCAGGGAGGGAGCTGTCTCAGACTTCACCATCCTCCCCCCCCCCTCACCCACACACCATTCACTAGCTGGGACATGGGGGAAGTCAGGAGTGAGGGTCAGGCAGCTCCCCCCTGTCTGCGAAGCCAGCCTCTCACTAGTAATGCAGGGAGGGAGCTGTCTCAGACTTCACCATCCACCCCCCCCCCCCCCTCACCCACACACCATTCACTAGCTGGGACATGGGGGAAGTCAGGAGTGAGGGTCAGGCAGCTCCCCCCTGTCTGCGAAGCCAGCCTCTCACTAGTAATGCAGGGAGGGAGCTGTCTCAGACTTCACCATCCTCCCCCCCCCCCCCTCACCCACACACCATTCACTAGCTGGGACATGGGGGAAGTCAGGAGTGAGGGTCAGGCAGCTCCCCCCTGTCTGCGAAGCCAGCCTCTCACTAGTAATGCAGGGAGGGAGCTGTCTCAGACTTCACCATCCACCCCCCCCCCCTCACCCACACACCATTCACTAGCTGGGACATGGGGGAAGTCAGGAGTGAGGGACAGGCAGCTCCCCCCTGTCTGTGAAGCCAGCCTCTCACTAGTAATGCAGGGAGGGAGCTGTCTCAGACTTCACCATCCTCCCCCCCCCCCCCCTCACCCACACACCATTCACTAGCTGGGACATGGGGGAAGTCAGGAGTGAGGGTCAGGCAGCTCCCCCCTGTCTGTGAAGCCAGCCTCTCACTAGTAATGCAGGGAGGGAGCTGTCTCAGACTTCACCATCCACCCCCCCCCCCCTCACCCACACACCATTCACTAGCTGGGACATGGGGGAAGTCAGGAGTGAGGGACAGGCAGCTCCCCCCTGTCTGTGAAGCCAGCCTCTCACTAGTAATGCAGGGAGGGAGCTGTCTCAGACTTCACCATCCTCCCCTCCCCCCCTCACCCACACACCATTCACTAGCTGGGACATGGGGGAAGTCAGGAGTGAGGGTCAGGCAGCTCCCCCCTGTCTGTGAAGCCAGCCTCTCACTAGTAATGCAGGGAGGGAGCTGTCTCAGACTTCACCATCCTCCCCCCCCCCCCCTCACCCACACACCATTCACTAGCTGGGACATGGGGGAAGTCAGGAGTGAGGGTCAGGCAGCTCCCCCCTGTCTGTGAAGCCAGCCTCTCACTAGTAATGCAGGGAGGGAGCTGTCTCAGACTGGTATCAGGGTTAGGGCACTGTGTGCAGGAAGATCACAACACTCCTGGTATTAATAGGGATAGGGCACTGTAAGAGATGACTGTAGTAGATTGAATAAAGATCTGATGTTTCTGCTCTCCTCACACCAAACAAAAACAACACACAAGCAGAGAAGCCCTTCTTACAAAGCTGAGCTAGTGAGTTAAGTAGGAGGAAAAGTAAACATACTGGTGCCAGTGTGGCTACTTAAAAAATACACTTACCAACAATCAATTACATATATTTGAACTGTGTACAGTTCCAGCCAGGACCACCTTTCTAAAATGCACAGTGATTGGCAAATTCAACATGCACTAGCATTTCAGGTGCCTGCTAACAAAAATAATAAACAAACAAGTTCTAGTCACGTGAGTGCTGATCATTACATTACTTTTTTTGTCAAGCTTCCAACTGTTTCCATTTCACATCCCCCCAACCATATTGGTAACATCAATAGATAAGAGCACAGCCAGCCAATAGGAATACATACATACATATTCATTCCTAAGTGATCTTTACTGACCTGGGAAGTGTGAACACTTTGTTTCATTTTCTGTTGGTGTTCGTTAGTTTCCAGTTCCATTTCCCATCCCCCCAACCATCACCTCAGTGGTAACCTTGGTAATATCAATAGATAAGAGGGCAGCCAGCCAATAGGAACACATATTCATTCCTAACTGACCTTCAGTGACCTGGAAAGTGTTTATTTGTATCATTTTCAGTTAGTGCGCACTAAATCGAGTTAGTGCGCACTAACGGGGAGTTAGTGCGCACTAACTCGAGTTAGTGCGCACTAACACGATTTAACGATTTTTAACGATAAATCGTTAGAATTTCTATTGTATCGTGTTCTATAACGATTTAAGATGATATAAACATTATCGGACGATAATTTTAATCGTTGAAAAACGATTCACATCCCTACACCAAACTGCTTTTTCACAGCTCGCTCTTGTTTGGTAGGAAGTTAGAGAAACTGGCCAGTAAGTAGGGCAAATCTCCAGTTCTTCGTTTGGCAGAAGATAAGAGACAGGCACAGTGCTCCCTTGTCATGACAAGTTGTTCTAGAGGATCCAGGCATTTTCGTCCCTCTAGAGGAGCAACTTTTCAGAGGACTCGGCTTTTTGGTAGGTCTTGGTCCTTTCGTCTCCAACAGTCCAGATGCAGTGCAGGCTCGGGTGGTGGTCTCTCCTGACCCACCCCCCGGGAACAGGAGATAGGAGGTCACACCTCTCTTATCAGAGGTGGGTCAAGATCACATTGGATCAGTAGGTCCTGGAGGTGATAAGAGAAAGTTATGCAATGGAGTTTCACAGTATTCCTCAGGATGTGTTCATGGCATCTCCCTGCCACTCCCTACAGAAGAAGCAGGCAGTGGATGTTATATTGACAAGGCTCCTCAGTCTGAGATTATGTGGTCCCAGAGCCCATGTCTCAAGAAAATACGGGTGATATTCCATTTATTTTGTTGTGCCAAAGAAGGGAGGGCTCCTTTTGTCCCATCCTGGACCTCAAAGGCATCAAACGTCAAAAATGAGGCATTTTCACAGCGAAACATTGTGCTCTGTGATAATGGCTGTACAGTCGGGAGAATTTCTGACCTCTCTGGATCTGTCCAAGGTGTATCTTCACATTCCCATTCGACCAGAGCATCAACACTTCTTGCGGTTCGCAGTTCTGGGACACCACTTTCAGTTTCGGGAGCTGCCCTTGGTCTGGCCTCCACGCGAAGAACCTTTTCCAAGGTAATGGTGGTAGTTGCAGCAGCACTGAGAGGATGGAATCCTGGTACACCCGTATTTGGATGACTAGCTGATTCATGCAAAGTCGCTGAGAGAGAGCCGCCTGGTAACTTGCAAGGTGATTTTCCTGTTGCAGGAGCTCGGCTGGGTGGTGAACCTAGCCAAGAGCAGCCTTCAGCCTACTCAGTCGCCGGAATAACTGGGGGTTTGGTTAAACACAAAGCAAGGCAAGGTGTTCTTGCTGGAAGCTCGAATTCGGAAGTTCGTAGCTCAAATCTGTCTGTTCTTGAACACATTGCGCCCGACTGTATAGTGGAAGTGGTACCGTGGGCAAGGGCACATATGCATCCTCTTCAGCGCTCCCTGCTGTCTTGGTGGAATCCGCAGTCTCAGGACTATTCTGTTTGGCTCTACCTGCTGATGGAGTTCTCCTCCCAACTGCAGTGGTGGCTGCAGGTGGATCATCTACAGATGAGAGTTTCCTTGTCCCCAGCGAACTGGCTAGTACTGACAATGTATATGAGTCTCCTATGTTGGGGACCTCACTGTCAGGAGTTGATGGCGTAAGCGCACTGGAGTGCACATAAAGTCTCTTTGGAACATCAGTCAGTTAGCATGTTTGCAGTTCAGCGACAGGCTGCAAGGTCGATCAGTTCAAATAATGTCGGACAATGCAATGACCGTGGCTTACATCAATTAGCAGGGAGGTAACAAGAGCTAGCAGGTGTCGCTAGAAATAGATCAACTTATGGAATGGGTGGAGGGGCATCTCCAGATGATCTCAGCCTCCCACATTGCAGGCAAAGACAATGTCAGAACAAACTTTCACAACAGAGGGAGTCTGGGCCCAGGAGAGTGGGCGTTGTCAGACGAGGCGTTTCAGCTGATTCGGGATCATTGGGGTCTCCCATTCCTGGACCTGTTGGCGGCTCTGCAACGCGAAAGTTCCATGATTCTTCAGCTGCAGAAGAGATCCGAAGTCATTGGGGATCGATGCCCTGGTGCAGCAGTGGCCAGAAGACAAGCTGCTGTTTGCTTTTCCGCCATGGCCCATGTTGGGCAGATTGATTTGAAGGATTGAACGCCACAGGGGAATGGTGCTCTTGGTCACTCCAGATTGACCCAGGAGACCGTGGTATCAGGGGCAGATTCCGGGTAAAGATCAGCCTGGGGATTTTCTGCCCAGGCCAGCCCAGGAGATACCACGTTACCAGAGCGACTGGCCCACCGGGGGATGCCCAATCCCCTGATAGGCCAATCCGCCCTGCATGGTATGCAGATCTGTGGAGGCTTCTGGTGGATTTGCCTCGTCGAGTTCCAGCGCACAGGAACCTGTTGCAGCAGGGACCTGTCCTTCACAAAGCTCCAACATAATTTTGTCTTACAGTATGGCCCTTGAAAGGGTTTACTTGCTGAAACATGGATACTCTGCGGCAGTGATTTCTACTTTGCTATGAGCTAGAAAGTTCTCCATTTCCCTGGCCTATGTTCGAGTTTGGAGAGTGTTTGAGGCCTGGAGTGCGGATCGAGGTAGTCTTTCTTCCTTTGTCAAATTTTACTTATGTTGGAATTTTTGCAGGATGGCGTGAATAAAGGCTTGGCTCTTAATTCCTTAAAGGTACAAGTAGCGGCTCTCGCCTGTTTCAGGGGTCAGGTAAATGGTGGATCCTTGACAGCCCATCCTGATGTGGCCTGTTTTCTGACAGGAGTGAAACATCTTCATCCTCCCTTGCAGTTTCCGATGCCCCTATGGAGTCTTAATTTGGTCTTGGATTTTTTGGCAGGCCCTACGTTTAGACCGCTACATACTCTGTCCTTGTGGTTGCTGATTTTGAAAATGGTGTCCCTTGTGGCAATTTGTTCGGCAGGTACAAATTGCAGGCCTTGTCTTATCAGGAGCCATTTCTCCAGCTGACTCCAGGGGTGGTACAGCTGTGTACTGTTCCTTCCATGTTACCGAAGGTGGTCATTGAGTTTCGTTTGAATCAGACCATCTCCTTGCTGTCTATGGATAAAGAGAGGGATACATATTGTTAGGGATCTGGAGGTTACTGAGGCTTTGCGGAAGTTGGATCACCTGTTTGTCCTTCACAGCGGTACTAGACTGGGAGAGCCAGGCGCGCAGGCTACAATAGCTCGCTGGATTATGGAAGTAGTCATGGCTGAATACTTGGGTGCTGGGAAGTCATTACCTAGTCAGGTTCGGGCTCATTCCACTCAGGTTCAGGCAGCATCATCGGTAGAAGTAAGAATGTCTCCCATCGACATTTGCCGAACTGCAAAATGGTCCTCCTTACACACTTTTTCCAGGTATTATCACTTGGAGGTTTAGGCCCGGGAGGATGCAGCGTTTGTGCATGCGGTTTTGTCTGGACCACAGGCAACCTCCCATCCAATTCGGGAATAGCTTGGGTACATCCTACTTGTTCTGGATTCAACTGACTGGACGCTAAGAAATGAGAAATTACTACTTACCTGATAATTTCCTTTTCTTTGGACAGATGAATCCATCTTCCCTCCCTTGGCTGCCATGTGGTTGCATTTTCTCCTCCTGTGTGCCTACTTGTTACAGGGATTACTGGTAAGTGTTACTCTAGTCCCTAGTCTAGTGTTATTATGTTATTATGTTCTTATCTGAGCTCACTGTTGGCTGTTTGGCTGAGTATTGACAAAGTTATCTGTTTTTCATTGAGTTTTTATTTTTACTAGTCTGTCCACAGTTGCTTTTGCAAAGAATATTGGCGGGCTGAGGTCAATGCAGGGGGAGATGTACTGTGAGATCAGCTTGCTCAGTCTCCATCTGCTGGTAGGTGTGCATAACCCACTTGTTCTGGATTCATCTGACTGTCCTAAAGAAAAGGAAATTATAAGGTAAGTAGTAATTTCTCATTTTAATTGCATAAATGTCTACCAATCATACCATTTAACTCTGTTAATGTTCCAGCCTTCAAAACATTTGTTTCATCATCGGTAAGAGCCATCTTTGATATGAAAAATGGATGTGCAGCTGCTTGTAACTTCCTATGATGGGTGACTTAACCCTCCCCCTAAAATTGTAGGCATACCTTCCCCGTGTTTTCATGTCATGCTAGGTTTTTTGTTTTTGTGCCTTTCTGGGTATATGAAAAAGGTTCATTAAATCAGGCCCCCTTGTCAACAGTGGAAGGGTTGGACCTGTCTCAGTGATACGGGGGTGGGTACAAAGTGATAAAGCATGGTGTCAGTAAAATCACTTTACATTAGTGGTTGGATGAAAGGGGCTATGTAAATTGAAATGCTTATGTATTGTATAATCACTGTTACAGTCAGGTTTCTCTTTTGATTGTCCTGCCTATAGCAGAGAGAGCATACCAATGGAAAATCAGAGCACATTCTTTCTCCTCTGTATACCATTCCTACAGCACAACACAAGTGTTTTTTTGTTTTTGGTTTTTTTTTTTAACAAAGTAGTCAAACCAGTCAATGAAAATAAGCCATAAAATAAAATTGTATTTCAAAATAACAAAATAAATAATCTATTGTACACAGTTCAAAGAAAAAAAAAAGTTGCTAATTCTCTAGAGTTTACCACAGTACATGGCCCTAGGGCAGAGACAAAATGGTATCTAATTGCCCTGGGATAGGAATGGGTGGAGGGGGGTTAGTGCCGCCTGTTTTTGAGGGGATAAGTGCTAATTACAGCAGAGCTTTGGGCTAGTTGTTATACAAAGCTTGTCCGTTAGCCAGTCACAAACCAAACTCTGGGTCCTGAGGTGCGATGGTCCCATTATAATTGTAAGAGAGAACCAGCAGCTCGGCCACTTGCCCCACCACCCTCTCTTTTTCCAAGAGAGGCACGGTCGGCACACAAAACCACCCAAAGCTTATCAATTATGATTTCTATCCTCTAAAAAAAAGCTCACTCATTTAAGAAAGCCAGAGTCATAAAGCCAGAAGCTGAACTGAAAACCCTGGTCATACTGTCACTAGCCATTCTCAAGCAGGAATCACCAGACAAGTGTAACTAAGTGTAGGCACCAGGTATTGATCGCTCCACAACTGCCCCACCTAAGTTTGTGCCTACGCAATCTCCCTCATGAATAATCTCACTTACTAGTTCTTAGCCTGCATGAGCAAATAGTTATGGTTACAAATTATCTCCCAAACAAACTAATTTTATTTACCAGTTATTATCACATAAAGGTAACTGGTTAGTTCTTTCTTGTCAGTCAGTCTAATTTCTATTGGTGTGAACATTATAGAACTGCTTCCCCATGAACAGAACATAAAAAATGAACATATAAAAATATAAAAATGCTGTGTCTTTCAAGTCTAAAATCTAGGCTAAGCAGGGAATGCAGTCATAAGTAGTAGCTGTGACTATCGTACATATGCAGGGGAGAGCAGTCACAGCTGGAACAGCCAGAGGTGTTACAGGGAGGCATTCTCTTTCTGAGGAACCGTGCTATTAAATTTCCAGTCTGAACCAGTACAGGGTGAATAGATAATTCAATAAATACGGGGACAGTGTTTGATCTTTTAAAATAAAATAAAAACAAAGCCTCCCATTTTGAGATTGGATACCTGTGTGATGTCCCACTGAGACACTAGGACAGGGGTAGGCAACTCCAGTCCTTGAGTGCCACAAGCAAGTTTCATTTTCAGGATATTCACCATAAATATGCATGACTTATATTTGTGTACAATGGAGGCAGTGCACACAAATATACCTCATACATATGCATTGTGGCTATCCTGAAAATCATCTGTTTGCAGTGCTCGAGGATAGGAATTGCATAAGAACATAAGAAATTGCCAAACTGGCTCATCAAGCCCAGCATCCTGTTTCCAACAGAGGCCAAACCAGACCATAAGAACCTGGCAATTACCCAACCTACCCCTCCTCTAGACTACAGATCCCAGAATGCTTTGACACAGGAATAGAAAAATCCCAGGCAGTTATGAATACGTGAGCTATCTGCTCACCCTCTCCACCCACCTCCCCCCAAGTCCTGTAATATTCTCAGAATATCCCCCCATTGATGCAATAAAACCAACAGAAGTGGCAGCAGGCAGTTTCCTACACTACAACAGAGGAAAGGGGGGGAAAATGCACAGACACTAAATTATTGCTTGGTAAGTAATTTCTGCCCTCTACCCCCCCCCCCCCTCCCTAAGATATGGGCTGTTCTGGTGATTGGGGTGCATATCACTGCCGGCTGGTTTCTTGGTCTCCTTTGGAGGTGCCTCGCTGTAGCTCTGCCGTGGTGGGAGGGGACGAGATGGATTGGCATTCCAGTGTACTGTCTTCAAGTTCTAAAGAAAATGGAAAAAAAAAAAGGGTGAAAGGGTGAGGTGGAAACTGGATGAGGACAGAGAGTGGGAGAAAGGAGGAATGAGGATATTTTGAGCTTACATGCTTTTTGACAGTGTGCACGGTACTGGAGAAATTACTTATCTGATAGTTTTGTTTTCCTTAGTGTAGACAGATGGACTCAGGACCAGTGTGTTTATGCTCCCCTGCCAGCAGATGGAGACGGAGCAAGCCGACGTCACAGTATATATAACCCTGCAGTGACCCCAGCCTGCCCGTATTCTCTTCAAAAGCAACTGTGGACAGACTAGCAAAAAACTTGATTAAACACAGATAACCAGAACTGTACTCAACCAACCATAAACACTGAACTCACACAAAATTCTAGGTACCCCAAGCTAGGGACTGGATGAACACTTACCAGTAATCCCTTGGGACCCAGAGCTCACATGAGGACTATTGACACACTCGTGCGGCAGCCAAGTGCGGGAAGCTGAGTCCATCTGTCTAAGGAAAATGAAATTATCAGGTAAGTAATTTCTCCATTTCCTAGAATGTAGATAGATGGACTCAGGACCAGTGGAATGTGCCATAGCTACTCCCCAACAGGGTGGGAGGCTGCCCTTAGTCCAGTCAACACCGCACGTGCAAAGGCTGCATCCTCCTGGGCCTGCTCATCCAGATGATAGAACCTGGAAAAAGTGTGTAAGGAGGACTCTGTCGCAGCTCAGCAGATATCGACAGGAGACAACAGACTAATCTCCGCCCATGATACTGCCTGAGCCCTAGAGGAATGAACCCTAACCTGAATAGGTAACGGCTTTCCAGCATCCACATACATGGCCTTGACCACCTCCTTAATCCAATGAGCTATGGTAGTCTGCGAAGCCAGAGCGCCCTGCTTACTCCTGCCATGGAGAACAAACAAGCGAGCCATCTTTCGAAAAGACTCCGAGACCTCCAGATACTGTACGACAAGACACTTAACATCCAAGGAGCACAAAAGGTATAACTCCTCCGCATCCCTGACCTTATCCAGGGATGGCAAGGAGATGGACTTATTCAAATGAAAGTCCGACTACCTTAGGCAAGAAGGATGGGACAGTATGCAGCTCTAACATCCCCAAAGACACCTGAAAGAACAGTTCCTGGCAAGACAAGCCTGCAGCTCAGAAATCTGATGCCCCAGAACATATAGCCACCAGGTACATGGTCTTCAAAGTCAACAACCATAAGGAAAGGCTAGGCAGTGGTCTGAACGTAGGGCCCACCAAAAAGTCCAACAATGGTAACCTCAAGGGAGGCCTAAGGTACTTCACTCCCTTCAAAAAACAGGCCACATCAGGATGAGACAAGGAAACACCATTCACCAGGCATCTGAAACAGGCAAGAGCCGCAACCTGCACCTTCAAGGAATTAAGGGCCAAGCCTTTATTCAATCCATCCTGCAACCTTAACTGAATGAGGAAGAACACCCCACTCTTCACACCAGGCCTCAAAAACTCACCAAACCTGCACAAAAGCCAAGGAAGTGGAGAACTTGCGAGCGCGGAGGGAAGTGGCAATCACCACAAAGGAATAACCACGCTTTAACAAGGCCCAACCATAAGACAGAACAGAGTTGGATCCTCATGAAGAAGCGGGCCCTGCTGAAGCAGCTCCATGTGAGGTGGAAGGCGAAGGGGGGCCTCCACCAGGAGTTGTCATAAATCCGCTTACCACAGTTACCTGGGCCAGTCTGGCACCACCAAGAGTACTAACCCCCTGTGGCCTTCGATCTTGCGAATTATCCTGCCCAGCAAGGACCATGGAGGAAAGGTATAAAGCAATCTGTCTTCTGTCCAGACCTGTATGAGAGCATCTATTCCTAGGGACCATGGATCTCTCCTGCGACTGTAGAAGAGGAACTTTTGCATTTCAAGAAGTTGCCAGCAAGTCTAGGAATGGAAGGCCCCAGTGATCCACAATTAGCAGGAAACGCCCACACTCCTAGGTCCAGACTCTCCCTGCTGAGAAAGTCCGCTCTTACATTGTCTTTTCCTGCAGTGCGAGAGGCCGAGACCATCTGCAGATGACCTTTCGCCCATTCCATCAGCTGGTCTATTTCCTGTGATACTTGCTGGCTCTTGGTTCCTCCCTGTTGACTGATATAGGCCACTGTTGTCGGGTTGTCTGACATCATGCGAACTGCTTGATTCCACAGCCTGTGGCTGAACTGCAAGCATGCCAGCCATATCACCTGGGCTTCCTGGTGATTTATGGTCCATAAGAACCTGGCAAGTACCCAAAAACTAAGTCTATTCCATGTAACCATTACTAATGGCAGTGGCTATTCTCTAAGTGAACTTAATAGCAGGTAATGGACTTCTCCTCCAAGAACTTATCCAATCCTTTTTTAAACACAGCTATACTAACTGCACTAACCACATCCTCTGGCAACAAATTCCAGAGTTTAATTGTGCGTTGAGTAAAAAAGAACTTTCTCCGATTAGTTTTAAATGTGCCCCATGCTAACTTCATGGAGTGCCCCCTACTCTTTCTACTATCCGAAAGAGTAAATAACAGATTCACATCTACCCGTTCTAGACCTCTCATGATTTTAAACACCTCTATCATATCCCCCTCAGTCGTCTCTTCTCCAAGCTGAAAAGTCCTAACCTCTTTAGTCTTTCCTCATAGGGGAGTTGTTCCATTCCCCTTATCATTTTGGTAGCCCTTCTCTGTACCTTCTCCATCGCAATTATATCTTTTTTGAGAACCCAGGAAATGACCCCTCATACTAAAGGGGCACTAAGTGTTTCTTATCCTCTGGCAACTGAGGCACCGGAGACTCACCCCACTTACTGGCCAGTTTCTCCAACTCGCTCCCAAATAAGAGCGAGCCTTTAAAGGGCATCTTGGTAACACTGGCTTTGGAAGCTGTGTCAGCTGACCAATTTCACAACCAGAGTTGACGCCTGAACGCTATTACCGAAGCTACTCCTCTAGCCGAGGTCCAGACTAAATCACAGCCTGCGTCAGCTAAAAAGGCAGCAGCAGGTTCCATAAACGCCCTGGAATTCCCTCCAGACTCATCAACCTCCTGAGAGAGAAGCAGACAAGATCTCGCCACTAGGGCACAACAGGAGGCAATCTGTAAACTCATCGCCACTGCCTCAAAGGCTTGCTTAAGAATAGTCTCAATCCTTCTATCATGTACATCCTTCAAGGCCATTCCTCCCTCTACAAGGATAGTCATCCGCTTAGACATGGGCACTTACCAAAGCATTCACTTTGGGAAAACGCAAATGCTCTCTCAAAGCTGGATCCAGGGGGTACAGGCCTTTCGATGTCTGACCCCCTTTAAAATTTGCCTCTGGGGAATCCCATTCCAGATCAATCGATTCCTGGATGGCATCCATCACAGGGAAAAAACAAGAGGTTTTAAGTAAGGAAACCAAAATGGGATTCTTCCTCAGCTCTAACATAGCATCTGAACTAGGAACACCCAGCTATTTCATGATCTGGGAAATCAGGGCCAGCAGTTCATCTCTATGAAAGAACCATAACATGGTTCGATTCAGTTCCAGACCTGGAGGAATTTCCCCATCTTCCAGGGCATCAAGATCAACCTCATCATCAGTGCCATCCGTATTCCTGTCAGGAACACCCACAGGGAGCCGAGGTGAGCTCCAGCACTTAAGCATAGGACTGGAAAAGGGAGGAACCACCTGCTGAGGTGAAGCGGAGGACCGCGCCTGAAGAAACGCTTGTAATCCTTGAAAAAATTCCACCCAAGAAAAAGCAATCGGGTCCAGACCAAGCCCAGAAGAAACTGGGGCTGGTCCCGTAGAACTGCCCTCACCAGCAGAGGAGCCAGTCAAGGGAGAACCAAGATCTGGTGTCCCCCCACCATTCAAGGCTGTGATCAACCCATCATCAGAATGGGAAGAGCCAGGCTTGCAAAATCCGAGGAAGACAACTCTCCCTGAGTGTCTGAACAGCGCTGACACACATTAGAAGCCAGGTCATGCTAAGAAGCCCTAATATGACAGGCAACACAAATAGGAAGATGCTTAGGCTTCTTGCTTACCAGTGCCATTACTGTATGTAGTAAGCGTGCGTCATAACAGCTCGCACTCAAAAATGAAATGCACCCAAAAAATAAGCACCTAGAAGAAGGCACGGCAAGGTGCACGCACAACCTGTGCGCCAAGTTAAGCATATAAAAAAGTTTGCACACGTAAAAAGGGTGCCCAAAAACTGAGCACACAACGCCTGCGTAGAGCTGACACACTGCGCACACAGATGGCCTATAGAGGGCAGCAGAACACACACAAGAGTGTGTGAAAAAGGCCACCGCAGCCTACCACGCAGCTTGAAACAAAAAAGCTTAAGGGTAGGGCCTAGCCCACCGGGGATTGCTCAACCTGCCAGGCCGCCCAGTTCTCCAACCCCAATGGGAACGGAAATGAACATCGGTATGGCGCACGGAGAATGGAGACCGGAGGAAGTCCTGAAATCCCTCTGTCTCTGATTCAGGTAAAACTGTCTTTTTTTTTTTTTTTTTTAAACCTTACCTGAGCTCACCGCTTACCGGCTGAGTACTGAGATGGTCTCCAGCGACGAGGGGAGAAGGCATCTGCTGGCACCGCCGTGCTCAGCCTCCTGCACCTGCTGCCTTTCGGCTGATCTAGCAGCTAAGTCCATGCCGGGAAACCCAACTACTGGACCCAAGACACTCCTTTGAGGAACCACAGAAATCGCCTCAGGAATTCACAACTGGGGGAGGGATCTTTAAATATCACTGCTGGAGAGGGAGGCTTTTGTTTCCTGAATTTATAATTTCAAATTTCTCCTTTCAAAAAGTTCAAAGCAATCCCCATAGGGAGATGCACATCCTGCTGGAGATGAAGAATCTGGCAGGTAAGTGTCACTGCAGGGTTATACATACTGTGACATCAGCTTGCTTAGTCTCCATCTGCTGGCAGGGGAGCATAAACCCACTGGTCCTCGGTCCATCTGTCTGCACACTAGGAAATATAATATTACAAGATAAGAAAAGGATGCATAATTCTATTCTGCAAAATTCCAAGGTGGTCAGAATGAGTATGCCACAGGGGCAAACATTTATCCACTTCTGCGGCTCCAGAGATTTGCAGAATGGAGGCCAGAGCGACAGGGCCTTGTACCATTTTTCATATTCTGCATTAAATTAGGAGTTTGTTTCACTCATCTGAACTCTACCCTTTCATCATGAAAGAACAATTATAGAAATATTTCAAAAGTAATTAGAATACAAATAAAAAGTCTTGATTGCATAAGTCTTTGCACCCTTTGTCAGGGCAAATCCAAATTAGCTCCAGTTCATAAAATTGCATTGACAAGGCTCATAATAAATTAAATAGAGCCAATCTTTATCCAGTCACAGTGGCTCTATTTAATTCAATTACTCCTGGGTGAAGAATTAAGCTGTTTCTCTTGTATAAGATGAATCTGAAGCAAAGTCAAAGCATGCAAAACAAGGAGCTGCTGAAAGAACTTGGGGACAATGGTATTCAATTTTAATGTGTTTGAATATCCCTTGGGGCACTATCAATGTAAAATGGAAACAGTGCAACACCACCAATATACGGCCATGATCAGGCCTTCTCTCCAAGTCAGACACTGTGGGTTAAGGAATCTGCTGCAGAAGGTCACGGTGAGGCCTAAGATTACTTAAAAATAACTCCAGAGGTCTCTGGCTGAGGCTGGAAAAAAATGTTGCCTGCTAACAATTTCAAGATTACTCCACAAACATGGTCTGTATGAAAGGGGGGCAAGAAGGAAGTCACTGCGGAAGAAAAGCCATAGGATGTGCTGCATAGCGTTTACAAAGAAACACTTAGGGGACACACAGCGCATGTGGGAGAAGGTTTTGTGGTGACAAAAGTGGACAGTTTTGGCCTCCGCACTAAGCGGTACGTGTGGCATAAAAGCAACGTAGCACATCGCCCTGCTAACAGCATCCCAACAGTAAAGCATGGTGGCAGCATTATTGGGGGGGGGGGGGGGGGATGCTTGTGAAGATTTGAGGGATGGATAAGTACAGGCAGATCCCAGAGGAATCCTGATCCAGGGTGCCACAGACATAGGAGTGGGGAGGAGATTCACCTTTCAGCAGGGCACTGAGCCTAAGCACAAAGCATAAGAAAGGGAATGTCCTCGAGCTGCCCAAAGCCCAGACCTGAATCCAATACAAATCTGTGGCAAAACCGGAAGACTACAGTTCTCAGACCATCCCCAGGCAACTCGATAGAGCGTAAACTCTTCTGCCAAGAGGAGTGGGCAAAAACTGCCATCCCGCTGTGCAGCTGGGAGACCCGAATCACTGCTGCAGAAGGGGCTTCCACCAAGTATTGAATCCCAGACCTTCACAAGCAAGAGTGTTTGCTTTTTTTACTCTTAATTACTTTTGGAGCATGTCTATAATTAATTATTCTTTCAGGATGAAAATGTAGGCAATTCTGGTTCTCGAGTGCTGCAAGCCGGTTGAGTTTTCAAGATAAAAATGAAAAACCAAACAGGAATCAAATCAAATAGAAATTTCCATGTAAATTCTTTTTCCCACATGAACAGACGTGCTCACATAATATTGTTCACCTGATATTTTATGAGCACCGTATCAGAAAATATGCACAAAAGATCTAATCTGCTGCCTCTCGCCTTGGAATGGGCCACAAGCAGTGCCAGAGAAGGCAGGGCCTCGCTCAATCATTTACTGGGTCAATTCAAAACCCAACCTACACAGTCTTTTTTTTTTTTTTAATGATTACCCCCCAAAAATGTTTTTCTACTTACCTTAAATAAATAATTATCGATCCATGCAAAAGATAGCAGGGCACTGGTTGCAGTCTCACTATTGAGAATCACTGCTGCACTGCTCCGAAAACATCTGCCTGCGTATACAAACTGCACTAGACCTTGCATGGCCATCGGTTGTGTCATTTCCTGAAGACCCGACGCAGGCATGCGCTGCCTCCATTACACGCAAACGCACCTCCTGAGCATTTATTGGTGACTTCCAGCACCCGAGGACTGGAGTTGCTTTCCCCTGGAGCGGAGTATGCTGTCTAGATCAGTGAAAGCAGCTCCTAATTTAAGGCGTCTTGGTTTGTATTTGTTAGCCAGCAGAATCTGAAAACTGTATAAGGATGGGAAGACGTTTTATAAGGCACTGCATAACTTGAGGGCAGTCGTTCCCTTTTTTTCCTCCAAAGAGGGAAATTCCTGCACTGAACTAATGCACTTTGTACCTGCTGATTTTCCTCTTTTTCCTTGCTTAACCCATTATGTCCCAAATTAAGAAGCTATCCTCTAAATAGGACACTGGGACATAATGGGTTAAAATGCTCCTCATCTCACACCCTGAACACTTTCATTTTGTGGTTAAAGTGGCAGCATTTGCTTAAATTAGTAAAAAAACAAAACAAAACAATAAAACCCCTGCCATTTCCCCCTCCTGAAACCTGCTCTCTTCAAAGCTGCAACCTAGTCTGATCATCCCAAACCACTGGAGCATGGTCTGTTAGTTGAACTGGTCTTCGCAGTAAGAAGTCCAGGAGAAATGACTAAAAGCCTTACAAAAACAACAAAAGGGGGGAGGCGTAGGATTTCAAGCAATAGCACACCCACACACACTGGGAAGCCCGATTAGCGTCACAGAAAAAACTCCCTGCTCATCTGAGCCAGACACGGGAAACACCCATCCTCCCCCACAACTCCTACCAAAATCATTTATTTGTTAAAGAAAGACCCCCACGACCTCCTGCCCACCTACGCTGAGCAAAGAGAACATGTCATCATGCATTCACTGCTCTTCCGCAATGAAAAAACACACCACCTTTCACTATAAGACATGAGAAGACGTGAGAACTATTCTCCCTACTAGATCAATCACCAGCAGGATACAGTAGCGACTGACATTTTCCTGCATCACACACTGCAAGGAAACATAGAAATGACGGCAGAAGACGACCAAACGGTCCATCCAGTCTGCCCAGCAAGCTTTCACTTTTTTTTCTTTTTTTCTCCCCCATACTTATCTGTTTCTCTTGTCCCTTGTAAGTGACTTTTTGTTCTATTTCCCTTCCACCCCTGCCATTGATGTAGTTAGCAGCGCTGGAGCTGCATCTAAATGAAGTATCTAGCTAACTGTTTAGGGGTAGTAACCGCCGTCATAGCAAGCTACTCCCACTCATGTTTATCCAGCCTGTGCAACTCAGTCCTTGTTGGTTGTTGTCCGAATATAAATCATCTTTACTTCATTCCCCCTGCCGTTGAAGCAAAGATCTTTTCATCATTCCCCCTGCCGTTGAAGCAGAGAACTATGCTGGATATCATTGAGAGTGAAGTATCAGGCTAATTTGGTTTGGGGTAGTAACCGCTGTATCAAGCAAGCTACTCCCCTGCTTTTTTGTGGATGCAAATCCTTTTTTTTTTTCTATTTCCTCTTGCCGTTGAAGCATAGAGCAATATTGGAGTTGCATTAACCGTGTGTATATTTATTTAATTAGGAAATTAATCTCCAGGTAGTAGCCGTCATTCCCGCAAGCCGCCCCCATTCCTCTTCACTTCATTCACATCCTCTATACTTTATGGATCCAAGATGTTTATCCCACGGCTTCTTTGAAATCCTTCACAGTTCTGGTCTTCACCACTTCTTCCAGAAGGGCATTCCAGGCATCCACCACCCTCTCCGTGAAGAAATACTTCCTGACATTGGTTCTGAGTCTTCCTCCCTGGAGTTTTAAATCGTGACCCCTGGTTCTGCTGATTTTTTTGCAACAGAAAAGGTTTGTCATCTTTGGATCATTAAAACCTTTCAAGTATCTGAAAGTCTGTATCATATCACCTCTGCTCCTCCTTTCCTCCAGGGTGTACATATTTAGATTCTTCAATCTCCCCTCATAAGTCATTTGATGAAGACCCTCCACCTTTTTGGTCGCCCTTCTCTGTCCTGACTCCATCTTGTCTCTGTCCCTTCGGAGATACGGTCTCCAGAACTGAGCACAGTACTCCAGGTGAGGCCTCACCAAGGACCTGTACAAGGGGATAATCACTTCCCTTTTCTTACTCTATATTCCTCTCTCTATGCAGCCCAGCATTCTTCTGGCTTTAGCTATCACCTTTTCACATTGTTTCGCCGACTTCAGATCGTTAGACACTATCAGCCCCAGGTCTCTCTCTTGTTCTGTGCACATCAGCCCTTCTCCCCCCATCGAATACAGTTCTTTCGGATTTCCACACCCCATATGCATGACTCCTCACTTCTTGGCATTGAATCTCAGCTGCCATATCTTCGACCACTCTTCCAGTTTCTGTAGATCCTGTCTCACTCTCTCCACTCCTTCCGGCGTGTCCACTCTGTTGCAGATCTTAGTGTCATCCGCAAAAAACCCCCAGGCATTTCTATCCCTTCTTTCTCACTGTATCACACACTGCAGGGAATAAAGACCATCCCCAGGCATTCCTATCCCTTCTATCTCACTGTATCACAGGCTGCAGGGAATAAAGACCATTCCTTGGTATTTCTATCCCTTCTGTCTCACTGTATCACACACTGCAGGGAATAAAGACCAACCCCAGGCATTCCTATCCCTTCTATCTCACTGTATCACAGGCTGCAGGGAATAAAGACCATTCCTTGGTATTTCTATCCCTTCTGTCTCACTGTATCACACACTGCAGGGAATAAAGACCAACCCCAGGCATTCCTATCCCTTCTATCTCACTGTATCACAGGCTGCAGGGAATAAAGACCAACCCCAGGCATTCCTATCCCTTCTATCTCACTGTATCACAGGCTGCAGGGAATAAAGACCATTCCTTGGTATTTCTATCCCTTCTGTCTCACTGTATCACACACTGCAGGGAATAAAGACCAACCCCAGGCATTCCTATCCCTTCTATCTCACTGTATCACAGGCTGCAGGGAATAAAGACCAACCCCAGGCATTCCTATCCCTTCTATCTCACTGTATCACAGGCTGCAGGGAATAAAGACCATTCCTTGGTATTTCTATCCCTTCTGTCTCACTGTATCACACACTGCAGGGAATAAAGACTAACCCCAGGCATTCCTATCCCTTCTATCTCACTGTATCACAGGCTGCAGGGAATAAAGACCAACCCCAGGCATTCCTATCCCTTCTATCTCACTGTATCACACAAAGCAGGGAATAAATATTCCCAGGCACTTTTATCCCTTTCATCTCACATTGGGACTAATGTAATGAGGTTTGCTCAGCAGATTGCACCATTTAACCCTCAGTTGTGTGCACATTTTGTTTGTGCATTCTTTACTCCCGATGCAGCTAGGAGCTTTGCCCACAAACATATGCAAATCCTAATGATGGCATTAGCTCTTACCCCCCCCCCCCCCCCCCCCCAGTGCAGAGGGGTGCGCTGGCTTACCTTGTATTTTCTTAGCACTGGAAATTTAACTCCTAGTCCGAGATGGAGTAAGGTTTCCAGAGCTAATGTTAGTCTATAGGCACAAGCTGGAGTTCCAGTGCCCAAACCTGTAGTCGGGATGTTATACATAGAAATTATGATTTATACGCATAAAAATGCTTTCTGCACCGAAAACATGGTTTATCATCAAAGATCATGTTTTTATCATGCTAAGCATTTTCTTTACATGCATGTTTTAACTTATGATGTATTAGCAGACCATTAGTTTACTGCAATGGGTGCTTAAAAAAAATTTAGTGTGCCCATTAAACCACACAATTTCAGTGTACAGTTTTAATGATCACATTATTACTTATTACACACTTCAGGGAACAGAGACCATCTCCAGGTACTTCTGTCTAAAGGTTCTCCTTGAGACTGTGATCCCTGGGTCCTTGCTCCATCAATCCAGTTCCCACTAGAGATGTGAATCGGAACCGGAATCTGATCGGTTCCGGTTCCGATTCAAATCTTAAAATTTTTATTGTCTGGCCTGACTGGGTTTTTGTTTATCGGCTGCGCTCGATCCGATAAACAAAAAACCCATCCCGACCCTTAAAAACCGACCCCCCAAAAAGTTTTTAAAATTACCTGGTAGTCCAGTGGGGGCGCGGGGAGCAATCTCCCGCTCTCAGGCCATCGACTGCCACAAATAAAAATGGCGCCGATGGCCCTTTGCCCTTATCATGTGACAGGGTATGCGTGCCATTGGCTGGCCCCTGTCACATGGTAGGAGCACTGGATAGCCGGCGCCATCTTTAAAAATGGCGTGGGCCATGGCCTGCCATCCAGTGCTCCTACCATGTGACAGGGGCCGGCCAATGGCACGCATACCCTGTCACATGATAAGGGCAAAGGGCCATCGGCGCCATTTTTATTAGTGGCAGTCGATGGCCTGAGAGCGGGAGATTGCTCCCCGCGCCCCCACTGGACCACCAGGTAATTTTAAAATGTTTTGGGGGGGGTCGGGAGGGTGGGGGAAGCTAAGGGGTCGATTTTTAAAGGGTCGGTGGGTTGTTTTTTTTTAATCGGGCCATCGGCGCCATTTTTATTAGTGGCATCAAAATGGCGCCGGTGGCCCGAGAGCGGGAGATCGGTCCCGGGGCTTCCACTGGACCACCAGGTACTCATAAAATGTTTTGGGGGGGTTCGGGAGGGTGGGGGAAGGTAAGGGTTTGTTTTGGTGTGCCGGTTTTCCCGCCCTCCCCCCAAATCCCCGATTTACGATTTTTCACAATAAATCGGGGGAATTGCGCGCACTCTAACGATTTTTGACGATTTAAAAAATATCAGACGATTTTTTAAAACGTCAAAAAACGATTCACATCCCTAGTTCCCACTGGCTGTTGGATCTTTGCTGATTAGCCCCTGTGAACGGTGAAAACACCATATGCAACTGTATATAATCCAGTTTCCTGGCTCACCTGAGATCTGAGGCTTGCAGGGGCTTAGGCGCCCCAAGCGGTCATGCGACACCAGCCTAGCCAATCGCAATCCTTCATCCATTAGGGTTTGCTGAAGGATGTGGCGACTCCAGGGGCCATGCACGGAGAGGCTGAGTGGGACTTCAGGTGTGGGGACGGGAGATGGGGTGAGCCGCACACACGAACCAACAGCTGGAGAAACAGATGTGACCAGTAAAAAAAAATGTGGTTAATTCTTTAAATTCATTTCCTCTGAGCTACTAAGTCAAACTCTTGACCAGTCCTGGCTTTTGAAATGCTGTCCCACTGCATTTGTAATCAGCAGCTTTATTTAGCTAGCAATAATAAAATCGGAGTCTGTATTAAGAACATAAGAAATTGCCATGCTGGGTCAGACCAAGGGTCCATCAAGCCCAGCATCCTGTTTCCAACAGAGGCCAAACCAGGCTACAAGAACCTGGCAATTACCCAAACACTAAGAAGATTCCATGCTACTGATGCAATTAATAGCAGTGGCTATTCCCTAAGTAAACTTGATTAATAGCAGTTAATGGACTTCTCCAAGAAGTTATCCAAACCTTTTTGAACCCAGCTACACTAACTGCACTAACCATATCCTCTGGCAACAACTTCTAGAGCTTTATTGTGCATTAGTCTTAAATGTGCTACTTGCTAACTTCATGGAGTGCCCCCTAGTCCTTCTATTATTCGAAAGTGTAAATAACCGATTCTCATCTACTCGTTCAAGACCTCTCATGATCTTAAAGACCTCTATCATATCCCCCCTCAGCCATCTCTTCTCCCCTCATAGGGGAGCTGTTCCATCCCCTTTATCATTTTGGTTGCCCTTCTCTGTACCTTCTCCATCGCAACTATATCTTTTTTTGAGATGTGGCGACCAGAATTGTACACAGTATTCAGTGTGCGGTCTCACCATGGAGCGATACAGAGGCATTATGTCATTTTCTGTTTTATTAACCATTCCCTTCCTAATAATTCCTAACATTCTGTTTGCTTTTTTGACTGCTGCAGCTCACTGAGCTGACGATTTTAAAGTATTATCCACTATGACGCCTAGATCTTTTTCCTGGGTGGTAGCTCCTAATATGGAACCTAACATCGTGTAACTACAGCAAGGGTTATTTTTCCCTATATGCAACACCTTGCACTTGTCCACATTAAATTTCATCTGCCATTTGGATGCCCAATCTTCCAGTCTCGCAAGGTGCTCCTATAATGTATCACAGTCTGCTTGTGATTTAACTACTCTGAATAATTTTGTATCATCCGCAAACTTGATAACCTCACTCGTCGTATTCCTGCTGAGCCATGCAATACCATGGCCATGTGCACACCCAGAAAGGTAAATATCTATTTAACCCCTGGGACTGCCTTTAAACTCTCTTTAAAGCTTATTTCACATGTGCACACTCAAAGGCAACAATCTCTAAACCTTGGGACTGCCTGCTTGGCACAGATGAGAGCCTTGTGGAATGCCTTCCACATGGAGCTCTGACTCCCACCGAAGTAGCTCTCAAAGCTTGTGCTACTCGAGGATAGGATCTAACCAGGGGTGAAAAGCGGCAGTGTGAACCCAAAGTTTGAGAGAAATGGAAAGTATTGGGGTACAAAATCCTACTTATCTCTCTATTCACAGGGTGTATGACACTATATTACTGATACTGTTTCCTGCCTCGAAGCACTGGAAGAATGCAGGCTATGGATCATGTTAAATAAATAAATTTAAATATATACAGATAGAAAAGAAAATGTAGTGCAAGTCCTCAACCAGGTCACCTTTACCTGCCTCTCCCCCACTTTACCTCTATCCTTCCCCTAGCCTCCACCACTCTCTCCTCCTTTCCTGATGTCACAGTGGAGGAAACTGCTCGTCTTCTCTCCCTGCAAACTCATTACTTGTTCCTTGGACCCTGTTCCCACCCATTTCTTTAGCGCCATCTCCGCTGCGGTCATCCCTTCCATCTATCACATCCTCTATCGCTCTCCACTGCTACTGTTCTGCTGCCTTTAAACATGCTGTGATCACACTATTCCTTCCTGTCCTGCCAACTATCATCCCATCTCACATCTCTCTTCAAACTACTTGAATATTCTGTTCACTGCTGCTGTCTTGACTTTCTTACATCTCAAGCCATTCTTGATCCATTCCACTCTGGCTTTCACTTTCTACATTCAACTGAAACAGCCTTTGCCAAAAGTTCCCAATGACCTGTTTATGGCTAAAGCCAAAGGTCTTTACTCTGTCCTTATCCTCCTTGACCTGTCTGCTGCTTGTGACACTGTTGATCACCACCTACTCCTTGATACTCTGTCCTCACTTGGATTTTGGAACTCTGTCCTATCTTGTTTCTCTTCTTACCTCTCCCATTGCACTTTTAACGTTTAATCTGGGGGGTTGTTCCTCTACTGTCATTTCAGTATCACTGGTGTACCTCACAGTTCTGGTCCTGGGCCCTTTCTCATCTCACTATATACCAATTCCCTTGATACTCTGATTTCCACTCATGGCATTCAATAAAATGTTTATGCTGACTTTCAGATCTACCTTTCTACACCAGAAATTTCACCATAATTTCCAGACCCGGATCCCGGCCTGCTTATCTGACATTGCTGCCCGGATGTTGCACCACCACCTTAAACTCAACATGGCCAAAACACAGCCCTTTAGCTTCCCCCCCCCCCCTCCTCCTTTCTTGGTTTCTGTGGATAACAGTCATCCTCCCAGTCCCATCAGCCCATAACCTAGGAGTCATCTTCAATGCCTCTCTCCCCTTCTCTTCGCATATCTAAAACTCTTCTAAAACGTGCCATTTCTTTCTTTATAACATTGCCAAACTATATTCCTTCTTTTCTGAACACACTACCAGAACCCCTCTCCACTCTCTCTCCCACTTACACTATTGCAACCTGCTCCCCACAGGTCTTCTGGCAAGCCATCTCTCTCTACTGCAATCTATCCTAAATTCAGCTGCACAACTTATCTTTCACCAAAGTTGCTGTACTCATAACCCCTCTTCTGAAGTCACTGCATTGGCTCACTATCAGCTCCCACATACAGTTGAAGCTCCTTTCTCACCTACAAATGCCTTCACTCTGCAACTCCTCACTACCTCTCCCCACACCCCTCCTCGTGCACTCCGCTTATCAGACAAGTCACTCCTATCTGTGCCCTTCTCTTCTGCTGCCAATTCCCGACTTGGTTGTGCCGTGTGCTTGGAATAGTCTTCCTGAACTGGTAAGTCATGCTCCCACACTCACAGTGTTAAAATCCCATCTAAAGACCCACCTTTTTTAAGCTGCTTTTAAATCTTAGGCCTGATTGTCCACTTTTAGCCTCATTAACTAATTTTCTTTTTAACCATTGTCTTGCTTTATGAATACCCTAAGTCTCTTGTCCTGTATGTGTGTCTCAGATTGTAAGCTCTATCGAGCAGGGACTGTCTTTTCTGTGTATTTGTACAGCATTGCGTATGTGATGTTGCACTATGGAAATGTTAAATGGTAGTAACAGTAATGAAGGCTATAAATCATTTTAAATAAAAAAAATGTAAATCAATATAGCTAGAAAAAATGTATATGCATTCATACTGTCAGAGAGGAGCAGTGACAAAAAATTGTAAAAGTAATACAAAGAGGGTAAACAATGACCATAAAATTATTTCGTAGTGGAATTTAATCAAACATAAAAATATATACCATGGTAAAAAAAAAAATATGGAAAGAGAGCTCTAAAAACCAGATATGGCCATGTTTCATGCCTGCACCATGGGTTTGAAACCTATGAATATAAATTGTAATTGTCAATATTGAAATTTAAATAAATGCCCTTTGTTTCAAGAACATGAAAGGAAGATGAGTTCTTTAGAAGCTCAAATTACCGCGCTACAGAATTCCTCATTGGCAGAGAGGATGAGATTTTGCATCGCAAAATGGAAAATAGAGAGAACCATTCCAGATGGTTCAAGCTAAGTTTTTGAACTTCTCTTGGTCTTTGTCAGTTTCAGCTGTAGATATGTTTAAGAAATGTTACACTGATGTGTTAAAAGTTTCTCCGGATGCTTTTCCATCTACAGTTAAAGCTTTCCGACTGAAAGGACTCAGGCTCCTGTTGCTAGTTCTTCAGCTGGTGGCGATGAACTAGTTGAGCGTGTTGATTTATCTACTCCTTTTCATGAATCTCAAAGTCGTTTCCCTGACATTGCTGGCTACCTTTATAAAGATCTGGATATTAACAATGTTTTTTAGGCTTAAGGAGTTTTTTTCTTGGTAAAATGTCGGCCATACTGCCTGATGTAACAAAAGCAATGCAGGGTAGTTGGAAATTTTCTCTTCAGAAAAAGCAGAGGGTGCTTGCATTAGGAGCTAGTTTTCTTTTAAATGCAAATGCCATATTAAATTAAGGAATACAAAATATGTTTTATGATGTTGTCCAGCTTGAGAAATTCTCCAGAACAGGGTAAGCTAATCCATAATTTTTAATTTGAATAAATGAGGTTGGATTTGGGCTAAACACTCTTGATCATATGGATCTGTATTCTTCTTAACCATTTTTTCTCACGTACATTTGCTGTTCATGTGGTCATTTGTTTGGTTCTAACTTAAGTTTTTGATTTATGCATTCTGAAAATCTAATAAACAAGTTGAATTAAAAAAAAAAGTCCTTTGAATAGCTCACATCTCTATAGTATGTATCTTAAAAAGTAATGATCAAAGAAAAACAAAACAAAACAGGGAAATACCATATCCCTGGAATAATGGGGAATTGTCCCCTTGTTGGTACAAGCACTTTAGGAGCCTAGAGCAGTGAACATCTGTTTGCTCAGGGGTCTCACAGAGATATTAGTATCTGACTATGTAAATTCTAAATGCAGCGGTTCCAGATAAAAACAAATAACAAACCACAAACAAAAAGTCAAGATGCTTAACAGTGAGAGTAAGTGTATGCAACATACAGGCACTCTTGAGGCAGATTTTGCAGTATTTAAATCAGGTTTCTCCCTTAGGATACTTCTATTTCCAACATAATAGAAAAGCTGGCGTGGTGGTGTTTTTTTTATAGAACTGCTTTAGGTATTAAACAGCTTTCCCCCTCCTCCTTTGGACAAGATCGTGAGAGTCTAGTACTCAGGATTAATTCCTGAGTTTTATGCTTAATGCATTGCCCCCTTGCTGTGGTTCATAAGGACTTGACTGAAGAGTTTATGACCTTCTTGGTAGTAAAGTAGGATAAGGTTATGTTTTTAGGAGATTTTAATTTTTATCCAAGAGACTCTTTTGTCTGCATTGAGGCTTTCCCAATTTATTGAAGTTCCTATGCACAAGGCTGGAAATGTTTTAGATTGGTTGGTAGTACCGGATGAATGGATGATACAGTCCAGGATTAAGGCAGTTTCCCTTAATCCTGACCCCTGGTCTGACCACTTTTTAATGAAATTTGTTTTTAAGGTTTCGAAAAGTTTAGTGACTAGGGCCTAGGAGTCTACTGCAAAAAACGTTTTTCGGGTTCCGATTAATTTGGATGATTTTGAGTCTGAGTGGGTATCTAAACAATCTATATTAGATGACACCTCAGTGTCTGTACTGGTAGAATCCTTTTTTACTAATCTAACATCTACAATTCAGTTTCTTGCGCCTTTGCAAGAAAGGAAAGTTGCCCAGCGTCAACACTCCGGGCCATTGTTCTCTTCCAAATTAAGACATTTGACGTGCTGAACGCAAATGAAGGCAGCATCCATCTGCAGGGTCTGCAAGAAAGGATTATAAGTTATCTTTAGACAAGGCGAAATGATGTTACTTTAGTTGCGATTGCAGACTTCGTTGAACCATCCAAAGGAATTGTTTGGTATAGTAAATCAACTGATTCGTCCAGCAGGAGGAGGTAGTGCTAAATCTTTTTAGCAGGGAACAGTATGCATTCCATCTGGAAGACAAATTTAACAGCCTATAGAATGTGGTTACTTCAGGGGCAAAAACCTCCTCCTCTACTGTGCAAATAGTTGAGGTTGAGTCATCCTGGGAGAATTTTGAATATGGCCCACTACCAAAGTTTTCTAAATTATATCCACCTTGCAGCCTTATCATTGTTCATTGGACCCATGTCCATTTTGGGTTTTCAAAGCTAGGTCCTCTGCTTCCAAAAACCATTACTAAAATTGGAAACTTCTTATTAGAGGAAGACTACCTAATTGATTTATTGAAAAAGGCCTTAGTTACACCTATTGAGAAGGGTGCTACCCTTGCTAAGGATGATATGGTCAATTGTAGGCCAATCTCAAATTTATTAACTTTAGCAAAGATTATAGAGGAAGCTGTAATGGAACAATTTACAGGCTATCTGGAGGTCAACCATCTCTTAAGTACCCAACAATGTGGATTCTGCAGGTATCATAATATTGAGATCCTGTTATTAGAATTACACAATCTCATATTGCTACAATTAGATCAGGGTCATTCAGTTGTTATGATTCCCCTGTAATGATTCCCCTAGAAATATGAAATTAAATATTGAACTGGTTTCAGTCTTTTTTGTCAGACAGACAGTATGCATAGGTCCAGAACAGTCCTCATGAAAGCCTTGTTTAATGGGAGTGTCCCATGGATCAGCACTTTCCTCAATGCTGTTTAGCATTTATTTGATCCCATTGTGTGCACTTCTCTCTTCTTATCAGGATTAATTTCAAGGTTTATGCTGATAACATTCAGTTAGTATTTTCAGTGGTTTGATTTGTGATCTTATATCTCTGATTGTCTGTGGTCTGTAAAGAGCAGGTTTGGCCAGAATAATTTAAAATGTAAGTGTGACCAACTCATTAGGATTCTGGATGGGCATGGGAGAAGTTAAGTTTCCCGTACTAAGAAAAGTGTTCTGGCCAAACACAAGTCTCTCTGCATCGGGGAGCACTGCTTAATGCCCTTATTCGCATGGAATAAATGACTGGAGTTGAAGGCTCACTGATGGATCATGCCGAGAAGACAGAGGCCCTGGGAACTCAGTGATTTACTATGAAAGATTTTCAGTCCATTGAAGCACAAGATGCTATGGGGTTCAACATAAGTTGGAGATGTTAGAAAACAGGATGATGCGTCTTAATGTAAGGACCTTCAACTTCCGTTATGTGATGCTCTTGGCCTATCAAAATTGTTTAAGAAGTGTCTGAAGGAGGTACTTCAAATTCCCAGAGATGCATTACTCCCTCGGAATAAGGATTTTATCATCTTCCATTTTAAGAAGCGTGCAGATGGGTCACTGTTAATTATGGACTCTCCGCGGGACTCGGTGGACAGTGAAGACTTAACGGCATTTCTGGAGGGTTCTACAGAAGAAGCTGCTCTGATGATGAGGGTTCTACAGAAGATGCTGCTCTGATGATTTCATTTGTTTTTGAGAAAAAGATTCTGTGAGAAGACTTTTCTTTAGACATAAAGGAGTTAATTTTAAGACCTGTGCGTGCACATGGATGGGCCAATTTAATAACCTGTGTGAGCCGGCGCACGCATGTTATAAAATCCGATGGCTGCGTGCATGTGCGGGCAGCCCGGGATTCACGCGCACAGGTGGGGAATTTTAGCAAAATACACCTGACATTGCAACTGGGCCTCCCCCAGTTCCCTCCCAGTCTGTTCCAATTAAGGAGCAGACTGGGAGGGAACTTTCCTATACCCACCCTCTTCCCTTCTCCTCCCCGACCCCTAACCTAACCCTACCTATCCCTGATTTTTTTATTTTAATACTTACTGCTCCCCGGGAGCAGAAGTAATCTCCGCACACCGGCCGGCTGCCGGCATGTGCTTCCCTGGGACAGCGGCTAATGGCACTGTCCCAGACCACCCTCAGCCCTTCCCCTATCCATCCAGACCACGCCCCCTGGCCCGCCCCTTTTTCAGGGCCCCGCACGTCGGCGCGTAACAGGGATTACGCGCGTGGCTGGGCCCATTCTAAAATGTGCGCGACGCGCGTGTGGCCCTTTTTAAAAATCGGGCCAAAAGAAAGTGGAGGTAATTTTCAAAGAATTACACATGTAAAAATTAACATATATGCGCATAAGTAGCCTGTACTCGTATAATCGCTATTTTATAAAAGTCTATTAAAAAGAGATGTTCTAGGGCAGAAACAACAGTTAATGCAGAAGCTGCTATTTTAAAAGACAACTCACTCGTGTGATTTTACACTGCTAATTATCTTGAGTGATTGATATCAGACTTGTTTATTGTGTAATATTGGCTGGTGGGAAGCCTGGGTGAACTGGAGGGCGTTCAAGCTGGTCTTCATGACATGGAAAAGGACCGGGCGAATTGGTGGAGGAAGAATTGGTAAATTGGTTAATTTCATCATGCGCATCTGCTTTAAATATGCTGACTTACGCGTGTAAATCGGGTTTTACGTAAGTCCTACTTTATTTTCGTGCGTAAAATATACACCATATATTTTTAAATACGTGCACTGCACGAATTCATGCTTAAGCATACATGCGCACATGTTTTTCAGGGTCCGGATATGCGCAGGTTATAAAATACTATCACAGATCTGCGCATGGCCACATTCGCGCGTACATGCTGCCGGGCGTAGTTGTTTGAAAGTTATCCTCAGTTATGTTTATGGGTTAGGGGATATGTTGTATGCAAACAGATGCAAAATAGACGGCATTTGTTTTCCCAGATGTGTCAGGACGTTCTCACTTGAGTTGGTGATTTTTTTCTTGAGATATCCTTCAAAGTGCTTGGACAGAATTTTTCATGGTAGACAGTAGGCATATCTTCTTTGAACCTAAACATCTAAGATTTCTTTTGGATAAAATGATTCACGAGAATAGTGTCACTGATTCTGAAGATTCCAGATGACAAAGCTATGTGATTGATTTTTGTCTCTCCCTTCCAGCTGTTTATCCTAGATTTGGTAATGCCATTTTGAGTTTCTCCTTATTTCTGTCGGATCTTCTTTTCTGCTGAGGGCTTTAGTAAAATAATACAGTAATTACGTTTTTCCTTTTCTGTTTCTTTGGGGGGAGATTGTTATTGCTTACATTTCTGTACAAGTTTGTTTTTGTAGTAATTGTAAAATTGATAAGTAAAAAGATAAAAACACCTTGCCGTTTTGTTTTCATCTATAACCATTGCATCTTTAATTGACATGGGGAGATGCTAAGATCCCTGTGGGACCCAGAGGAAACAATGTTCACTGGTCTATACTCGTAAGTGTTGGAAGCACTAAGGAGGACAATTTATTTATTTTACTGTATTTATTATCCACTTAGTGATAAATTTATCATACTACATGGATCACAAAGTCTACATTAAAAATAATATTTAACAAATATTCACCCTTACTCCAGGGATATGCTATTTCCCTGTTCTTTGGGACTTGCAATGTGAGCTGTTGAAATGATATTTTTCTCGAATTTAATTTACGTATATATTTATATATTGACTATTACAGTTTTTAAAAGAATGTGTTTCGTTTTTGTTGTTCATAGGTTTTAAACCCCTGATGCAGGTCATGTTGGGTTTTTAGAGCCTTTTTTTCTCCATTTTTGTTTGTTTGTTTTATGATGTATATATTTATTCTCATAATCCACAATTTCCCATAACATTCTTCAACACGGATACCAATATATTGTTATCTTCGCGTTCATGGTCATTGTTTATTTACCCTCTTTGCATTACTTTTACATTTTTGTTGCCACCCACTCTTCTCTGACAGCTCCTTATTTTGTGGTCAGTGTTTTGCCTTTTCTGTCTGCTGCTCTGCATATATACTGCAGAGAGAGAGAGAGACAGACAGACAGAGAAAACTGCAACTGCATAACCGAAGATGTTTGTGGCCAATCCCTCTTCAGAATGTTCAATCTTCCACTGAAATGCAGAGTTTAAAAAAAACAACAACAACAACAACAAACATCCATCCTCTCTTCCCCGGAGCAGCTGGCTTTTCACATCAAACATCACAGGACTGTAGTGTGGTTGTCCTTTGAGAGATGTGTGGGGAGGGAGTTTATAGATAGTAAATGACTGCCACTATACTAAATGCACTGAATGGCCTTTTGACCCCCCTTACTCCTCCCCACCTACTCCAACAGTGCTTCTGCCATTGCTGTGGGACTCACCCTGGAAGTGGCCGTCCAGACTCTCTCCTGAGAGGCTGCCAGTGTCTTCCTCCACGTTGGCACGGAATACAGGGGCATAAGGGTCACAACCAGCCAGCTGCAGGGACTCGGCGGGGCCCTGCTCCACAACCTGCATGGAGAGAGGGAGACGCAACACTGGGAAGTCACTCTCAGGGGAGACCCTTACTCTCTTAACCCCCCCCCCCCCGTGGATCACCTTCAAAACACACACAGGATTGATCTCATCACATCTGTCATAGGAACCCCAACAAGTGGGGTTGGGACTCTGCAGCATGACCGCAGGCGGGGGCCCTCTTCTGTTTGGTTAGAGAGCAGGGGATTCAGGGGATTGAAGAGGAAGGAACGCTGGACTCAGCCTACTTAGGGTAATTAGTGCCATGTTAAAAATCCCAGCAGGGTCTGCACAGGATAAGGGCAGATGCTGGTGGAAAGCAAAAGGACAAGAAATACAAAATGGCATTTGCACACCAGGACAGGGGCGCCCCTGAAAAGACGAGGCCAAAGAGTGCTCAAAGTCCACACAACAGTTTCCTGCTGCCCAGACTGTAGTCAGCTCTGGGTTCTGACACCTACGCTACAGTCACTTTCTTGGGTGGACTTCCAGATTAGTGTGGAGGGGAAAGATGAGGAGGGGAGGTGGGGTGGTGGCAGGATTCACTCCTGCTGCATGCATACCCCTCCCTCGTGGCCCCTCTGAGCAATTCTACACATGCGTGATACCAGGGCTGGAACCTACCATTTAACCCCCTGCTAGCAGCAAGCACAGGTCTATTCCTTTCAGAAAAGCTTGTATCTAGCCACAGGTTTATTAGAAAACCCCATGTTACCATTTCCTATGGATGCCATGCCCTCTCCCCAAGCAGAACAGTCCAAACCAAAAAAAAGCTTCTTTTAAATTTACCTCTTGCTTCAGTTTCTTGGGCTGTGGTGCGCCAGTGTCATCGGGGTGTAGCCTGAAAGAGGAAAGACACACAAATTGCTTCCATTAGAACATGTTCTGGGGAGATCAGGGCGCTCGATTTCTGCTGAGGGGGGTTCCCCAGGCTGTCAGTGCCATCCTGATGGTGGGGGTCCCTGGGCTCTGTCCGCCAATATAAGTTTAAATTCCCCTCACAGGCATGGAAAGCAGGTGATTCTATAATCACTCATCGCGTAGGTTACTGCCCCACAGCCAGTGAATCCCTTCTCTCCCTAGGACCATGGTCACATGTCCCACCCACGCAAGCAAAAGACTGGGGTTTAAAACAAACAAACAAAAAAAAAAAAACACCCCTTCTGGAAAAGAGACATTCTGAGAAGCTCTGCATTTGACGAAGTGGACTCTGTCCTCAAAAGCTCCTGCTGCAATAAAACTGGTTAAGTCTCAAAGTTGCCTCCTCGTCATTTTTGCTGCTTCAGACTTACCACATTCCCCCCCCCAAGATCCACGATTCACTTTCACTTTTAGGCTCTGAAAGCATCGCCGGCTCCACGTCTGGAAACGAAAGCGTGCACACGTGCGACGTGTGTGGGAGGATCGGGATTTCCAGCCTGCACTGTCCCACCACCACCACCACCACCACCCTCGAATTACGTCAGGGGAGGAAAAGGACACCACCGAGCCCCATATCATAGCCGAGGTGTGAGGACTGCAGTACCCTGGGAGTGGGCAGCACAAGTTGGGAGGAGGGAAGTAATACATATGTACCACCTGTGCAGCTGTACCCCCTCTGCCATCCACACACATAACAGGGGAGAAAAAACGGTGAGAGAATGTAAGGGCACTGCATGTAAAGGAGACCTTTACTTTGCCCGTGTCCTCTTGGTTTAGTGGCGGAAATACTGTGCGGAGAAACTGGACTGCAAAGCACAAGGTGTGCTCTTCTAACAGACTATGGTTAACAATAGGATAGTCAGAAGAAATTGTTCCCTGATGAGCATCAGATGGGAAGACATATGAATAAAGATGAACTGTGCTGGATGGCTCCCTGACAAGAGCTAGATGGGATTTATTTATTTATATTTATATACTGCAAATCAAAAACTTCTCTGCAATTCCCACAAACATTCATAAAATCAATAGGACATAAAACAAATTAGCAGAAAACTATCATAAAACAGACACAATAAAATTCACAATTGGTCAATAAAACAAATCCATAGGATAAACAAAACAGATAACTAATATAGAAAATTACCACCTAATTTTACCACCTAATTTTAAAAATAATGCTCCTGATTATGATCATGATACTTCTCGGCTAAATTTCAGGGCAGGCTTGCTGAAAAAGAAAACTTTTTACCATCTTGCAAAATTATAGGTAAACACTCTCATCCCTTAATGAGCGTGGTAGTGAGTTCCAAAGATCTGGGCCTTGAATGTAAAATAGCCGCTTGCGGGAGTCGTCGAGTCTCACTTACTTGAATGATGGAATGTCTAGTGATCTTTGTGTTGCAGATCTTAGGGCCTTGCTGGTCAATAAAGCTTTAAGGAAGCATTAAAGCTGGCAGGAAGAAGGTTACTTAGGCCCTTGAGCAGCTGCATTAAAACTCTGAACTGAATCCACCAGTGGAATTTCGCCAATGCTGGTGAGATAGGTTGTCTAACTGGGGTTCTGGCCATGATTCTGCCTGCAGAATTTTGCACACATTGCAGGGCCTTTAGACTGGATTGCAGAAGTCCAAGTATAAAGTACGAAGACAGATGGGCCGTACTGAATGGCTCACTGGTGAGAGACGAATGGAAAGTAGTAAAGGGGCGAGAGAGAGGCTGTGTATGACACCCCGAGGAGAGAGTCTGATAGGAAGGAGTAAGCAGAGAGGTGGTGGAGAGCAGGATTATGCAGTAAAAAACGGAAGGTCCCTCAAGAGCCTTACCTGGAGCACTTGAGCGTGGTCAGATACATGCTCTCCCGGGCCACCTGCCGGGACAGGGAGAAGAGCTCCACCCGACGCAGGAGGAGGGTGTTGTCTCTCATGCAGAACTGGGCAGCAGCCTCATTAATGGTCAGCTGGAAGGAAAGAGACCATAACATTAGTGGCCACACCAGGGAGGCAAAGGACCGTGCGCTGGTGAGAAAGGGGGAGGAAGAGGAGATGGGCGGGTATTTTTTTTTCCTAGTAGCTGGAGACTTTAACATCTGGTACATAGCGTTCACCTGAACCTAGCCTAAAACCACAAACCCTACTTGTCCTAAAAAGACACCTCCGCACATTTCCACTGCTATACCCAGGCAGCCACTTTCCCACTCACCTTGTGTGGCCTATTGGCGGGAATGCAGGGATGGGAAAGGGCCAAGCTCTAATCCTATGTCTACCATCAACCTCACTTTAGCTCATTAGATGGGAAAGAGATTAAGGGAGGGGATTTGTAACCACAAATTCTCCTTTACAGTACCAAGGACAATGGCAGTACATCATAAAATATACTAAGTAGCATCACTTGTGTGGGGGCATAATGGTGTACCCTAAGTTCCGTATGTTATTCTGGTGCTGATATGTTTTGGATTGCTGTATGTTTTCCATGCTATTTCTCTGGAAACAAAGGTGCAGACACTCACATGCAGGATTCATATTTTTGGGGTTTGTTTTTTTTTCAACGGAGGGACGAGAGAGCAAATCAAGCAGGTTTAGGAAAAGTGTGCCAGTACTCCGTCTCCAACTGCTATCAGGAGCACACTATACCCATTGGTCCTGAGTCCATCTGCTACACGCTAGGAAAAAGCCCTATGTTTTACTGTAATATGTATTAGGCAGGTAATCTGTAGTTTCTCATAGGATTCTCATATGATTTTTGTTTTTATTTGTAATTGTAAATGAACAAGTGGGGGCATTATGTTTTTGCAAGGGGCAGCAGTGCATCTTATGTTCTGTAGGAACATGCTGGTATGTTTGGATACTGTTACATATTTTTACTGTAACCTGTGTTATTAGGTAGCTGATCAGTAGTTGTCTTATCATGGAATTTCTGTATGCTTTTTTGCCCTTATTTGTAATCTGCTTTCAACTAGCGCTTACCTGAGAAGGCAGACTATAAGTCTCATATTAAATGAAATTAAGTTTGCCTTGGTTTTATTTTTGGTTCTAGAAATCTGTTTTTAGATGTACTTTCTCCAGTCATTTTAGGAAGTTTTTTAACTTTTTTTCAAATTTTTTCAAATTACATACACTCAAAAAATTGAAACCCTTACTTCACACATCTGATTTCCGGACAGTTTTACAAGCCATGTTGTTTTCCAAAACAGATTATTGCAATTCACTCCTCCTAGGCCTACCTAAAAATGCCATCCGCCCCTTACAAATCCTGCAAAATACTGCAGCCCGCATCCTCACTAATACAAACGCAAAGGAACACATTACGCCAGTTTTGAAGGATTTACACTGGCTCCCCATTCAATCTTGCATACACTATAAGACACTAACACTTATCCATAAAGCCCTCCACAATCCTGAAATGAAATGGTTTAATAATACACTACAATTTCAAAACTCTATTAAACCCACCAGAAATCAATACCTTGCCACATTACAGACCCCCTCGCCCAAACTATATAACTATGCTTCTACCAAAGCGCGAGCGCTTTCTTTTGCTGGCCCTTTGTTATGGAATACCAAGCCCACCGAACTGCGCCTTGAGCCATCTCCCAAAACTTTCAAGCAAAAACTCAAGACATGGTTATTCACACATGCCTATACTTGAAATAAATATGTCCTCCCCTCCTTTACCTGCCCTGCCTTTCTACCAGACATCCCCTGTCTATATACCATCTCTAACTTCCCCTATTTCTGCTCCTATTCTAATGATCCTACCATATTGCTCCTAATTTAAGATTAGCACTTTTGCTCCCCTCTTACCACTTATTATTTAGAACTCCATCACCCTCTAACCCTTTCCCTTAGCTTTTACCTATTTCCCCTTGAACCCTCTTTACTCTATAGTGTTGTTTTAATTCAGCTCAGTTAAGTTACAACTAAATGATAGTTCTGTTTTTGTAAAAGATTCTACTTGTTTTATGTTCAAATATTTATATACTTGCCTTTTTTTAATTGTATAACGCTTATATAACTCTGTTAAATGTAAAACGCTCCGGCGTAAGTTCCTGTTCACTGTACACCGACGTGATATCTTTGATGAGCGGCGGTATATAAAAATTTATAAATAAATAAAATAAATAAACACATCTTTTTACCCTGAGCTCACTCCTGCTGTTCATGTGGTGAGCATAATTTAAACAAGGTCCTAGAAAAAATTCCCAGTGGCAATCATCTGGATTTTTTTGTTCCATCCAAATTTCTTAAAATAACTCATTAGGAGGTGGCTTCTTAGCCTGGCAATATCTTCTGTCATCTTGGGACTGGAGGAAGGGAAACCCTTTGACTGATCTTTCCAAATTTACAGCTGTAGCAGCTCGTTCTCACAGCAAAATGTAAACTGGCAGCCAGTGGAGCCTTGAAAATGGAAAGGCTTTCAAAATACAACAAAACAACCAAAAACTGCCCCTGCTCACCTTACTCCCTGAAAAAGCAGGCTGAGGACTCCCAGCTTAAGAAAATGCAAATTGTATGCTGCTTGATCCTTGGCTCAGAGATTTTGTTTTAACATTCAGCCAGTTATAAATGGAAGCAAAATTAATTAATCAAATGTGTCATGAGCTGCAGGCGCTGCTGAATTCGTTGTCAGAACTGACAGGGGCTATAGCAGGTGCCAAGATAGATTAGGATGGGAGTTTGAAATATAAAAATAAAAAAAAAAAAAAAAAAAATCAGCAAATAAAACCAAAACAGCCAATGTCCTGTTCTTGCTGTCCTAGAACATGGAGAGTCTGCATGAGTCAGGCCTAGACTTAAATTGGTGACATAAGAAGTTGCCATACTGGGTCAGACCAATGGTCCATCAAGCCCAGTATCCTGTTTCTAACAGTGGCCAAGCCAGGCCATAAGAACCTGGCAAGTACCCAAACACTAAATAGATCTCAAGCTACTGATGCCAGTAATAGCAGTGACTATTCCCTAAGTCAGTTTGATTAATAGCAGTTTATGGACTTCTCCTCCAGGAATTTATCCAAACCTTTTTTAAACCCAGCTGCACTATCTGCCCTAACCACATCGTCCAGCACCTAAATCCAGAGCTTAATTGTATGTTGAATAAAAAAGAATTTTCTCTGATTTGTTTTAAATATGCTATTTGCTAACCTCGTTTACCCATTCTAGTCTTCTCATGATATGATAGACCTCTATCATATCCCCCACTCAGACATCTCTTCTCCAGTAGTTGCAGTTCCATCCCCTTTATCATTTTAGTCGCCCTTCTCTGTACCTTCTCCAGTGCAACTATATCTTAGTGACTTTTATAATCACATGGCCAAGTGATCTGGCTCCTGCAGAAGACCATGGGTCAGGCCTGGCTTTGGAACCTACATTCAGAAGTGCATTGTAGGATGTTTAGTCCTGAGCATTTTGTTTGGAATCAGTGCTAGGAGGCTTTGTAATATATCAGGGGCGGGTGAAGGGGATGAGGAGAAGTCAAAAAGGCAGAACTGGCCTCAAATGTCTCATCAGGATCTGGGTCACTTGGCAGCTCTGCTTTATCTCAATTCTAAATGTGAAACACACTTTCCAATAGAAAGTGAACTGGTTACAGTTACAAACTGATATTACAAAAGCATATACCTGTAGGTGCAATAACATTTATAAACTCTGCCAACTGGACTGCTCCAGGGCATCTTTGATAGACTGAAGTTGGTGGTGGAGAGAAACATGCAGGAGACTAGCCAGTGTATAATTCTGGCAACATGCTGGAACATGTTCCCTGACCTCGTGTAGCGTGAGCTGCTTCCCCTCCCTTCTCTTGGAATCAAAGCGGCCATAAATGATGCTGAACTTCCGGATTTCCTCCTCCTTCCGCCCGTCTTGCTCCCCCATCTCGAAGATGTGCCCCACAGACTTGGCCAGTTTTTTGTTCAGTTTCAATAGTGATCTGGCCTCTGCAGGCTCGCTCTGCGGGAAGCTTTTCATCAGCCGGTCCACGCTTTCAGAGATGGTTCGTACCATGTCCACATCCAGTTTCTCTGGGTTCTCCACCACTGGTGGAAACAAACATGCTCCCTCATCCTCTGGCAGGAAGCCATCTGGCTCTGGTGTGTTCCTACCATGCCACAGCCGAGCGTCTTGTGGTACCTGCAAAGGAGAAAGCTTCTCCCCGTGATCAGATGGGCTTCTGGGGCTGAAACTTCCAGATGGAAGGGCTCTAAAACCCTTACTTAGGTTATCTCCAGAGTTTCCATGCCCATTGCTGATGGATTTCCTCCCCCCTGTCTCGGAGATCTTAAACAAAGGTATGCTGCTAACAGGGATGGAAGCCACTGGCTGGTTGAAGAGGGCTGGGTTGGTGGCCCACTCCCGGAGGGCTTTTTGTAGTCGTCGGACATGAAGAGGTTTAGTAGCCATGCCAACGAGAGACATAATTTCCAAGAACTCTTCCTCGCCAGCTTCGCACAGTTGCTGGACATCATCGCCACCCTGCTGGATGAAGGTCTCATAGTAAGATAGCAGGTTGGCTCGTTGGAGGACACGGTAGAGCTGCAACTCTCCAAGGGTCCTGGGCAGGGACATAGTGGTCAGGTCAGTGCTGGACCTGCATAAAAGGAGAAAGAAAACATCCACTAAGCATCAAAAGTCAGACTTGGGCAACTGTGGCCAATGAGTCCTGCGTACGGCTGTTCCATCCCTCTCACAGCTCATCATTGCTGTTCCCTGAAAGCCATACGCATGTGCATGCACTTATGTATCATGAAATAAGCATGCAGGAAAACACAGTACAGACAAGAAAAGGAAACTAGGATGGTGTTTTGAAGAATATTATACACAAATCTGCATATTATGTTGGCACATGAGACATTTTTTACATGCACAGCCCACAAAATATTAGAAGGAATATTGCTGTTCAGCTCACTAGTGGCAAAACTGCAGTTGCTACCCAGCGAAAGCAGAATCCAAAATGCAGGCTGTGTTCATCTTTGAGCTGATGCTATGTGACTGTTAGCCGTCGTAGCTGTCCTATGAAACTGCTTCATTTGGAGAAAAGCAGGATTACAGATTCCAAGGTGCTTTGGGAGTGCAAAAAAAAAAAAAGAAGAGCAGGACCATGTTGCCAAACTAGCTTCATGTCATCATAAGATTCAGAGCTAGTCTTGGTTTTCTCACCTACCCTTCTCTCTGCCATTTCCGTGAATTCAAACTACTCCAAAAAAATACTAACTTCTATGGGCAAAATCCCGAAAAGAAAAAACTTTTACATTAAATGACTTATAATTAATATTGTATTACTTATGCTCTTGGTAGGTTCATAAGGTAATGATTGATTTTATGATGTATTTCTTCCAGTATAAAATAGATTTTTGTTCCTATTATAAGTCATTTAATGTTGTAAAAAAAAAAAAAAAGTGATAGTTTAAAAATTGAAATCTTTTGTAATAAAAGGTGTTAGTTTTGTTATTTAATGCACTTTTGTAAATGTATGGAGGATAAGATAGGGGCTACCCTGCTTCAATTTTTATACACTTTTTGGAATTTCCATGGATTCCACAAGATGAGAACAGCCGGACGGGGTGGAAAACCAATCCTAGATCTGACAGCTCAGGGTTACAGGGACTGTAAGGTTGGCAACAAGCTCCATGGGACAGGCTGAGCCAGGACCTGTTTTTCCATCGCTGCACCTCTGGACTTGTAGTTCTAATTTGTTTACAAGATAACAGAACTATGTCCAGAGATAAAATGGGAACATGCCCAGAAGCCAGAAACAAAGAATATGATGGCAGATAACAACTGCAGAGTCCATCTAGTCTGCCCATTTTATCCTCCTTTTGCGATGCTGAAAAAGCAGCACTTGATTTCTGGCATTACCTTTGCTCGGGGGTTACAAACAATTTATGTCAATAGGACCAAACTAAGTCAGTTCTGGCTTTACCTTTTTCTTAAGGAAAATCAGACATACAAGCCCATGCATACAACGGAGTACAAACAGTACTGGATTAACATATTTTTTATGATATGGAATTGTGGCAACTCTACTTTCATTTCTTCAGAAGCAAAATTCCTCTGTGCTCATTTCCCAGGATTTCTTGAATTCTGTATATATTTTTTGACACAACCACCTCCCCTTGGCAATCTTTTCCAGGCATCCACCACCACGCTTGAAGTGGTGTCTCTGTCTTTATCAGAGCCAGCAGTGGTGATTACTGCGTATGTGCGGGTCAGAAGATGTGGCATCAGTCTGCAGGAGAACCATGCACGGACCTCTCACCAGCATGGCCAAAAGAGGACTGAGGGGTCAGCAGTCCACGCAGGTTGGAATGGCCAGAAGACAGCAGCCTGTGCGGACTGGTGGATGGAGAAAACAGCTAAGTATAAAAAAACAAAAGAAGGAAAATACTATCCTCTCTCACTAATACATAGAACTGCTAAATCAGAGAGAAGACATACAAATATCAAAGTTGGACCATATGACAATTAATTCAGACAATACAGAAGATAAAAACATCACTCCACAATCACTCCCATTCATACTCCAACCACCTCATCCATTTACATTAAAAAAAAAATATATATATATATATATATATACACACACACACATATATACTCCAATACCAGTGCCACACAGGCAGGCTACTTTTCCATGGGCCACCCTGTATGTATATATACACACACACACTAACAGAATTTATGTGCAATATTTTTGTATATTGATTTTTTTAATGTGAATGGATGAGGTGGTTGGAGTATGAATGGGAGTGATTGTGGAGTGATGTTTTTATCTTCTGTATTGTCTGAATTAATTGTCATATGGTCCAACTTTGATATTTGTATGTGAACACCATTCACTTGTAACACATGTATAAATTAATGTTATAAATTGATTTTGTATAGTGATTAAAAATATTGTGGGAAACAATTTAGATATGCAGCAGTCTTCTCTCGGATGGAGTAAACAGCCTTGATGGCTGTATCTGCCCATGCAGACTGAAGGAGGGATGCAGCAGTGATGGTAGGAGGGAGAAAGGAGCATGTTGGCGAGGGCCATCTGAGGAGGATGGGGGGGAGAGAGTGCTGGGGAAGAGAGAGAATGTTGGGGGGGGGGGGAAGGTGAAGGAAAGAGAACTGGAGTTGAGCTGGGGACAGTGGGGTAGAGAATGCTGGGACTGGGCTGGGGAGCTGGAGGGAAACTGCTGGGATTAGGCTGGGAAGAGGGGGTGTGCACTGGGATTAAGTAGGGTAGGAGGGTGAAGGGGCCAAATATCCCCCGTTTAATTTTCAATGAATCACAGCTAGTTGCCATATATTCAAGGCCAGATTTTGTGTGCCCATAGGCAAAGTGCCATGATGGCAAAGTTCCATGGCGCATGGCCCTGAAGCAAGCAGATACAGGTTCCTCTTTGGCCTGGATAGTTGACACCTTCAAAATATGCCACCCTAGGCAATTGTCTATGTTGCCTATGCCTAATTCAAGGCCTGCTTATATTACTTCTTTCAGCCTTATGCCGTGACCTTTTAATCAAATATAGCAGGTCCTCGCCAATGGAAAAAGATTTGCTTATTTATACCTTTAAAGGTTTCTATTAAATTCCATCCCCCTCCCCCACCTCCTATCTCAGTGTTTCCCAAACCTTTCTTCAGGGACTCCCAGCCAATCCAAGTTTTCAAGATATCCACAATAAATATGCATAAAAAACATCTGTGTACAAATGGAGGCAGTGCATGCAAATCTCTCATATGTATATTCATTGCACACTGTATATCCCAAAAACCCGACTGGTAGGGGGGAGTCCTTGAAGACAGGTTTGGGAACGTCTGCTCTAATATATACTGTATATATTTTTTTTATCTCATATGTTGATTGTGTAGACTCTATGCCCTTTCAGTAGCCCTTCTCTGCACTGTCTCTACTCCGTCTACATCCTTTTGGAGTTGCAGCCTCCAGAACTGGACACAATACTCCAGATGAGGTCTTACCAATGACCTGTACAGCAGCAGGCATTATTGCCTCCTTTTTTCTGACAATCCCTTTCCCCTGACCACTCCTCAAACCTTTTTAGATCATACATCATTTCTTCAGCTTGATCTGGAATGTGAACCCTATTGCAGACCTTGGAATCATCAGCAAAAAAGATAAACCTTTCCTACCAGTCCCTCTGCAATATCACTTATGAAATGATTGAAGGAAAATCAGATCCAACACTGCCTCCTGGGGCACTTAACTGATCACCTCTTTTTCCTTGGAATTAATTCCAATTACTACTACCCTCAACCATCACTCACCCAGTTTACCACCTTCCCTATTCTCTTCAGCGTATTTACGAGCCTAAGTAGAGCATTCTCAAAATCTTTAATTAAATTCAAAGTAAACCTCATCCACTGCTCACTCCTGATCTAGTTTACTGATCACTCTGCTAAAATGGACCAGATTTATTTGACATGATCTTCTTCTGGTAAAACCCTGCTGCCTTGGATTGTGCAACCCACTGGATTTAAGGTACTCCATATCCTCTCCATCAGACTAACTGGCCTGTAGTTACCCGTCTCCTCCCTATTTCCACTTTCATGAAGAGGGACAACGTGTTTTCTGAAATTACAGCTATCTTACAAACAGCTCAAGTCTCCCGAATCTTCCAGGACACTCCTGGGACGTTTGTCCTCCCTCCAACAGAAGCAGTAACACGGTCCCAACGCAGGCAGAGAAGAGTAGAGGGCTGAGCAGAGAGGGTGAAGAAAAGCTGTGCTCCGTGCACCCCAGTCCTGCCTTCTTTTTGTGCTCTAACATGAATCCAGTAGGGAAAGGAAACTGGGAGGAGAGTTGTCCTTTTTCTTCTTCTGTCGCTCCTGTGGCATTTAAACAGCCGCTGCTAGCTCCCTCAAGCTGCCGTCGTCCCTGTGGCTCTGCCCTGCAGGCTGCTGCCAGAGGAAGAGGAAGGAGGCCACAAGGACAGAGGACACTCGCTTTAATCCCGGTCCCTTTGAGGAGGGCTGGGAGGGCAAAAGCTCTCGAGTGTGTAGGGGAGAGAAAGGAAGCTGGAAAAGGATCAAGGCAGATAGGAGATGGAGGACTGAAAGGGAGGGAGAAGAGAGAAAGAAGGGCTGTTTCTTGACTTTTTTTTTTTTTTTTATTAGGCTCTTCTGTTTTTCTAATGTATTTGTCTGTTGTGTTGCTGCTATTAAATGTGGTTTGATGTCTATGTATTGGGTCCTTGATTGCTTTTAATATAGGGGAACCCCCAAGTTTTCCCCGGACCTGGTGTGCCAGTGTGCGGTCAGTGGAGTGGGGTTTGTCACGTCTCAATGGGAAGCAAGATAGCTTTGAAAAAACTCCTGCACCCATGCAATGCAGGAGGAGTTCCAGCCTGAGCCACGTAACAAAGGAGCTCGTCTCCTTGCAGAGGACACTTAATGCAGTCTCTTCCTTCACAGGGAAAGTGGGTGAGGACCAAGGTTGGGATTCCCAGGACTTCCGGGAAGGAAAGGATTTTGGGGCTCCCGACAGAGAGAATCCCTGAGGTGAAAGAAAAGTTTTCAGGAAGAAGTAATTAAAATTCCTAATTTGATCTGGAAGAATTTGTGGAGAAGTGTACATCAAGAGGGGATTTGTCTTTTATAAGAGTTTTAGAAGAGGAGAAATCTCCCATAGTACCATGGGTAACTAAAGAATTGGATCGAGAAAGAGTGCTCGATGTGATCTACTTCGATTTCAGCAAAGATTTTGATACGTTCCCGCATAAGAAATTTGTGAATAAGCCTGGGAGTGAGCGCCAAGGTGGTGGCATGGATTAAGCTGGTTGATGGACAGAAGACAACATGTGATGGTAAATGGAACCTACTCTGATGAGAGCGGTGTTAAGCAGAGTGATGCAAGGATTGCTGTTGGGACTGATTCTGTTCAGTATCTTTGTGAACAACATCAAGGAAGAGATAGAAGTTAAATTTTGTCTCTCTGCGGATGATACTAAGATCTGCAACAGAGTGGACGCGCCGAAAGGAGTAGCGAGAATGAGACATGATTTAAGGACACTTGAACAGTGTTCAAAGATTTGGCAGCTGGTATTCAATGCCAAGAAGTGCAGATTCATGCATCTGGGGTGCGGTGAACCAAAAAAGCCATATGTTGTGCACAGAGCAAGAGAGGGACTTTGGGGTGATAGTGTCTAGCGATCTGAAGACGGCAAAGCAATGTGACAAGGCGATAGCTAAAGCCAGAAGAATGCTGGGCTGCATAGAACGATGAATAACTAGTTAAAAAAAATGGAGGTAATAATCCCCTTATACAAGTCATTGGTGAGGCCTCACCTAGAGTACTGTGTTCAATTCTGGAGGCCGTATCTCAAAAGGGACAGAGACGGGATGGAGACAGTCCATAGAAGGGCGACCAAAATGGTGGGTGGTCTCCATCAAATAACTTATGAGGAGAAGTTGAAGGACCTAAATACGTATACCCTGGAGGAGAGGAGGTGCAGGGAAAATATGATACAGACCTTCAGATACCTGAGAGGTTTTAATGATGCACAATCAACAACAAACCTTTTCCATGGGAAAGAAATCAGTAGAACTAGGGGTCACGAAATGAAACTCCAGGAGGAATGAATCGGAGCCAACGTCAGGAAATATTTCTTCAGGGAGAGGGTGGTGGATGCCTGGAATAGCCTTCCAGAGGAGGAGGTGAAGACAAAAACTGTGAAAGATTTCAAAGGGGAATGGGATAAACACTGTGGATCCCTAAAGACTAGAGGAAAGAAATGAAGAAATGAGTACATGGGGGTAACTTGCTAGTGTAGTGGTTACTACCCTTAACCAATAAGACTTCATACTGCTGGTGTAATGCCATCATTGCTCTCTGCTTCAACGGCTAGGGAAAAAGAGGAAAGGGGAATTAGATTCAGATAACAAGCAACAAGGATGTTGAATTATACATTCTGGGAAAACAAATAAACACAGGGGTAACTTGCTGATGCGGCTGTTACTACCCTTAACCAATAAGCCTGAAACTCTTAATGCAACTCTAACATTGCTCTCTGCTTCTTCGGCAGAAGGAAACAGGGAACTGGACTCAAACAGCAAGCAACAAGGCCCTGACTGACGGTCTGAGAAACTGATAAGTATGGGGGTGACTTGATGGCGTGACAAACTTCCATGAGCTTGACTGGCAGACTGGATGGACCATTGGTCCTTTGCTGCCATCATTTCTATGTTTCTATATAACAAATAGCAGCAGATAACAGCCAAATAGTCTGTCCAGTAAGTTGCTTGTGGTAGTAACTGCCGTTCCATAAAGAACATCTCCATTTTTCTGTTGAGGATAGTAACTGCCGCTCTGTGCAGTTTATCCCCATGCAGAAATGTTACACCCAAAGTTAACATAGGTCAACTACTTCTTCATTTCCTCCTCTAGCCTTTCGGGATCCGCAGTGTTTATCCCATGCCCCTTTGAATTCCATTATCTTTCTTATCTTCATAGGCCCGGTGCAAGAGTATTAGACTCTCTAAGCAAAAAACTTACAGCCTGCCAACCCTCACCCATCACACCCTCCCTACACACAATTAAAAATTATGCATTTTTAATAATTGATTTTATATGAACAAGAACATTTAATGTACAGTCTTCTGAAGAAATAATATCATTTACAACATGTATATATATGCACTGCTGCAAAACCATGCAAAAAAGTAAAAAAAAGACCCTCGAAATTGGTGTTAGGTCTATTGTAATGTTTGTTGGGCATGGGCTCGGCCCTCAGAAAGCTATGAGTAAACAATTACAATTTCAATATAGTAAATCTCCCATATCAAAACTGCAATAACTGCCAGCACTCAAACACTAACAATCCTGCTTATGAAAAGGCAAAACTGCAATTACTACACCAGGCCCTAAAATGCCAATACATCTACTATTAGGAAAACAGAAAAAACAAGCTGCTATAGGTCCCTGCACACAACCTGCAGACTAACAGAATACGTCAACTCTGTCACACATGCAAAATACAATCAGACCCTCACCAAAAGAAGAATAAAGTGACCGTAAAGTAGTAATAACATCGTGCAGACAAAAACTGAACTCTAAACCACAACAAGCCAGACTATGTATACAGTGCAACAATGGAAAAACAGAAACATTATAATTCCTCAAAGCATCAAACAATTAAATCAGGAAATATAAATCAAAAGAAGTAAAACCAGAATAACATCCATTAATTTAAAACTCATATAAATTTTCCAAAGACCAATAAAATATTTCAAAATAGCAGACACAAACACCACCCAATACTTAAAAAGGATGAAAAAATCCCCTGCTAACCATACCTGGAATCTTTTGATTTCCATATTCCCTGAAATTGTCGTGGATTAGCGGGAGAGGAGAGGAGCTGTTGCTCACAATCTTTCACCTCTCTCTCATATACATGCTCAACCTCAGAACATGCTCTCTCTCACACATACACACACAGACACACATGCTCTCGCATGCTTTCACATGCACAGACATACCCACACTCTCTCTCGCTTACTTCTTACCCCCCCCCCACCCCCATCAGAAGCCCATTCTAGGGGGCAGCCTCCTCCTCCTCCTTCAGCCCCCCCACAGCAAATAGGACTCTTCATCTTTCTTAAGAAATATTTCTTGATGCTGCTTCGGAGTCCTTCCCCCTGGAATTTCATATGACTTAGTTCTGCAGTTTCTTTTCCAGCAGAAAAGGTTTGTTGTTTATACATTTCATGTATTTGAAGATCTGCATCATATCTCTCCTGCACCTCTCTTCTCCTTCGGGGTATACATATTCAGGTCTTTCAGTCTCATTTTATATGATTTTTGATGTATACCACACACCATTTTGGTTGGCTTCCTCTGGACCACTCCCATCCTGTCTCTCTCCTTTTTGAGATAAAGTCTCCAGAACTGAACACAGTACTCCAGGTGAGGCTTCACCAAGGATCTGTACAAGCCATTATCACCTCATTTTTTCCTGCTGGTTATTCTTCTCTCTATGCAGCCCAGCATTCTTCTGGTTTTAGCCACCACCTTATAACATTGTTTCATTGCCTTCAGATTGCCAGACACTATCACCCCAAGGTCCTTCTAATCGTGCACATTAATCTTTTACTCCCCTTCTCATACAGTTCTTTTTGGATTACTGCACCCCATATGCATGACTCTACACTTCTTAGTATTGAATCCCAGCTGCCAAACCTTCAACCACTCCTTGATTTTTCTTAGATTGCTTTTTATTCTCTCCACTCCTTCAGGCATGTGAACTCTGCTGCAGATCTTAGTATCACCCACAAAAAGACAAACTTTTCCTTCTAACCCCTCTGCAAAGTTGCTCATGAAGTCATTAAACAGATACGGTCACAAAACCGATCCTTGAGGGACTCTATTTATCACTGTTCTCTCTTTGGTGTAAGTTCCATTCACCATGACTGCTGTCTCCTGTCAGTCAACCAATTTGTAAGCCATTCCAGCACTTCGGCAACCACTGTTATTTGGTTCATGAGCCTCCTAGGTGGGACTGCATCAAAAGCTTTGCTGAAATCCAAGCAGATCACATTGCATGTTCTTCCTTGATCTAATCATCCAATCAAAATAGATAATCAGATGTGTTTGCCAGGACCTTGTAAAACCTCACATCCAGCAACCTACCAGACTGTAGATAGTTCACTATTCCCTTCTTCAGCAGAGTCTCTATTAATGTTCCCATTACCGAGGTGAGGCTAACCGGACTGTAGTTTCTAGCCTCCCCTCTGCTACCATCTTTGTGAAACAGGACCACTACCACTCTTCTCCAGTCATCTACTGAACAGTTCTTTGAGTGGACCCGCCAGCATATCTCTAGACGCCGGAGGAAGGCCTAGCGCAACTTCCTTCTCTCCGGCGTCCGTGTCTCCGCTGGAGCCCCGGAGCCTCAGAGACGCCCAGAGATAGATGGTACCGTTGGATACTCAAAAAAAAAGAACACAAACATACCTCTCCGGTCTTGCTGCTGGGTTCTCCTGTTGGCTGTTGTCTCCAGTCGGCCGTCTAGAATTTGCTCGCCGAGCATTTCTTATTCTGGTTCTCATCAGAATGAAAAAGATCGCCAAAGCCAATATATACATGTTGTCCATGAAGCTGTCCAGTCCAATGCTGACTGTCACACAGAGCACAACACCACACTAACGCCAGGGTCAGGGTAGGTGGTAAATATAGAGGTTAAAGACGCGGTAAATATACAGGTTAAAGGCGCGCTACTTTGGGCACGCGTTACTATATCGAGGGGAATAGTTAATCCGATCATTAACATACCATATACATGCGGCGGGCGCTAATGGCAACGCGTCTTTTTCGGCACGCGCTAAAGACGCATAAAAGCCGATACTGAATCGCACGTCCGGCTTACGCGTTTAAAACGTGCATCTCATGCGGGTTAAAAAACGCGCGAGCGCGGCCGCGCTTTACTGTATCGGCCTGAAAGTATCCTGGGATGTACCTCATCCAGACCTATGACCCTGTCCACTTTCAGTTTTCCTAGTTCCTCCCACATATTCTCTTCTGTAAAGAGGATTGTGTATACCCTATTCCCATCCATGCTCTTGTCAACCAGCAACAGTCCTACTCCAGGGTCTTCTTTCTTGAACATTGAACTGAAGTATTTATTTAACATTTCTGCTGTGTCTTTATCTTTCTCCACACATTGCTCCTCTCCTTGATGTGGAACCCCAGGAGGTCAGGGCCTGCTCTTGGCTATGACTGCCCCATGAGCCCTGGTGCCCAAACCAAGATTGGGACAAGGGCTCCATTAAATGTATGTACGATTTATTGTTTATGATCATTTATTTTATGCATTGTTTATATTTTGTTTACTGATTTGATCTGTTTGTACACAACCTTGAGCAAGTGGTGTAACGTTAGTCAAGAAATATATTAAGTTAAGGTGGTGATAGAAAGAGAAAGATGGAGGGCTGGGACAGGATGATAGATGAAAGAAGGAGGCCTAGAGGGATGAGGGAAAGAGGTGGAAGACTGGGATGGAATGAGATGAAACATGGAAGGCTGAGAAGGGATGAAGGAAAGGAGACAGTAGGCTGGGAGGGGGTGAGAGAAGGAAGATGGAGGGCTGTGAGGAATGAATGAAAGAAGAGGTGATTGAAGGCTAGAAGAGGCAAGAGGCTGAGACAGAAATGTAAGGTGGGGGACAACAGGAAAGATGGAGATAGAGGCTTGAGAAGTTAAAGATGGTGTCACAAGTCTGGCTGCTAGACAGTGCGCCCCCCCCCCCCCAGCCAGCAGGGGCCCTCACTGAACCACACTCAGACCTGCTCCAGCCGCTGTCTTGAAGACTGAATGATGTATTAAGGCCCCACAACCTTCCTGCCTCAGCGAGGAGTCTCCTCCCTGCCTTTGGCCACTTGTTCTTGTGCTCTTGCCTGTATAACTTTGCCTTTGTTTTGTGCTTGGACCTTTGCCTGTTTAACCTTGCCCCTTTTTCCTGTATATAGCTCCTGCCTTATTTAGACCTTCTTGTTTGTCTACCCTGCCTTGTCTTGTCTCTTGCCTTGTCCTGTTTGGGCCTATCTTGTCTACTTTTATTCTATGTCCTCTCCTGTCCTATCTGGGCCCTCCAGTAACTTCCCTTTTCTGCAAGCAGCACATTTAAAACAAATCAGAGAAAATTATTTCACTCAACATACAATTAAGCTCTGGAATTCATTTCCAGAGGATGTGGTTAAGGAAGTCAGTGTAGCTGGGTTTAAAAAAGGTTTCGATATGTTCCTGGGGGAGAAGTCCATAAACTATTAGTCAAGTTGACTTTGGGAATAGCCACTGCTTATTACCAGCATCAATAGTATGGGATCTATTTAATGTTTGGGTACTTGCCAGGTACTTGTAACCTGGATTGGCCACTGTTGGAAACAGGTACTGGGCTTGATGGACCCTCGGGTCTGATCCAGTAAGGCAACTTCTTATGTTCTTTGTGTTTGCTAGTGGTGCTTCTGTCCCCTATGGGCCTCTCAATGGCCCTTCTGCTCCCTGTGGGCCTCTTTGCGGCCCTCCTGTGTCCTGTCTAGGTCTTACGGTGGCCTAGTTCACTTGTGTATTCCTTGTCCTGCACTCTGTTTCGGACTTGCCCTGCCTTTGTTCTTTCCTTGTCTGCCCTGGCTTGCTGGTGCACTCCTTGTTCCTGAGTACTTTCTTTCTGACCCAGGGAGGGTTGAGCCCTCCAAAAGACCTGCCAGTCACCAGCACCGGAGGGCTCAACCCAAAGGGAAGGTGTCTGGTCAAGCAGAAGATCTACCCTGACCTGTCTGCTCCTGCATCCCCAAATCGGCCAGCCCAGCTGCGACATATGGGCAAGATGCGGAGGACAGAGTTGCAAGGAAGTGAAGGAGAGAACTATGTTTGGATGGATGTAAAGTCAGAAGAAAGTAAAACAGATTAGAAGATGAAAAGAGGAGAAAACGGTGTGCTATAAAAAGAACAAAAATGGTAGAAAAAATGAATTCCAATTTAAATATATTTTTGTCTTTGTAGATTGTGATTCCTTCCAAAGGGTCAGCATAAAAAAAAAGAAAGGCATTGTAGCACCTGAGCTTTAGAGTCCTTGCAGATCTTGTCTTCAGATGTGGGGTCTCCAAACCTCATGGACCACAGCGTGTTTTGGTCAAGCCAATGAAAGAAGTCAGAACCTGCAAGCTCTAGTTTTCTCCTAGAAGAATATGGCTCCTCAAATCCTGCACTACAATATCTTTTTGTGTGGCTTTGGAAAGTTTTGGGGGGTTTTACATGTATTTATATGTATGTTTTTAAATAGTTTTCCAAACTCTAGGTGCAATATCTAACAACTGACAGGTGGCATGAAAGCATGTGCAGACAACTTGAGATAAAAAAAACAAAACCGATAACTGGTACAGGAAGAGGCAGCCCGATTGGCACTTGAAAAGCAGATTTCCCCAGATTCACTAGGTTTCTCCCAGCAGATCTATAAAAATATCCAAAGTAAATAAGCCAAGCCAATGAAATACACTTTAGACTTTTTAAACAAGTGAAATGGGGGTTTTTTCCGCAACATTTTCTTGGGAAAAAAAAAAAAGTTCAAATTGACACACAGAAAAAAAAAAATCATGAAAGAAGTTTGCACGGTCAATATAGAAATACTCTATATCCTGTGATACTTAGCAAATGTTGTTTTGGATTTTTGTTTTTATCTTTTTTTTTTGTGGCGGTGCAGAGGAGTGTTGCATGCATTGTTCATAATGAATTTGTTATGTATTATGTTGTTTACATTGTAAACCGGAGTGAAGGCAGCCTGCTAAACCTCGGTATATAAAAGAATCTAAATAAATAAATAAATAAATAAATTGTAACTTTGCCTCTCCCCTCCCAAATCTCCCTGAAGTCCATAATCCAAACTTGGGCTGAGGTTTATAAAATGAGTGGAGTGGAATGAGTAAACATTAATTGGTTGTTTATGCTTTCAAAAAGTACAAAGATTAGGGGACACACAATGAAGTTACTAAGTAATATATTTAAAACTAAGAAGAGAAAATTTGTCTTTACACAACACATAATTAAACTGTGGAATTTGTTGCCAGAGGATGTGGTGAAAGCTATTAGTGTATCTGGGTTTAAAAAAAGGTTCGGACAAGTTCCTGGAGGAAAAATCCATAAACCCTTATTAAGGTGAAGTTGCAGAAATCCACTTCTTATCCCTGGGATAAGCAGCATGGAATCTATCTAGCCTTTGGGATCCTGCCAGGTACTTGTGTTGGTTGTAAACAGGATACTGGGCTTGATGGACCTTTGGTCTGACCCAATATAGCAAATCTTATGTTTTTAAGTTTGATAGCAACTGAACAGAACTATTCAAAGCAGCTGCCAGAACCTCCCTGAGTTACTTCAATACCCCGTTATGAGATGTGTCTGAACTGCCCACCCCCATTGCCTGGTCCACTTGCAGTTGTGCTAGAGCCAGGAAAACCCTCTTCTTTATAAGTGGAAGGGGCATGAGCCATCTCTTAGGACATGGAGCTTGCTGGCAATCTTAAGGGTGTGATTCCCCAAGGCTGTTCTCTCAGTTGGTATCCATGAGAAAGTACAGTGTAGTGAATCAGGCTTAGAAGAGGGAAACATTAAGAGGGCTGAGTTGAGAACGCATTCCTGGTATCTGACTGAAAATTTGTTTCTTGCGTGACTTGGAAGAAGCCCCCCTTCCTTATGCTGCTGATATCTGAAGGCTACATGGGGAAAGGGGTGGGTGGGGACTAGGAGGCTGGAGAAGCCCCTCAGAAGTATGGGAGGTGCAACAGGCCTGGATTTAGAAATAAGACAACTGCTTTTGGGGCCAAATTTTTTTTTTAATATATATATAGGCTCCGGAGCATTGCCACTGCTGCCATGCCCAAATCAAAGCTTGCCACTGCTTTTTACCTCTAGCAGTGTCTGAGGAGGAAGGGGAAATCAGTGCGGGGCCTTCAGCAGCCCTGGTGCGCCGAAGAACCCTGCGGCACCCAGGCCTCTCCTCCCACATGGGTTTCCTGTTACCATGGAAACCCATATGAGGGGCGGGGCACCGCAAGGACACTCAGCATGCCAGGGCTGCTGAAGGCCCCCCCCCCCCCCCCCGCAATGATTTTTCCTTCATCTTCAGGCACCAATTAGAGGAGAGAATCAGTGCCACGACTTGTAGGTTCGTCGGAGAAGGATTTGGGCAGGTGGGATCATCCCCATCCCCCACTCTCCTGCAGGATGTACAATGCCTTAATCTGGCCCCAAGTACACAGATTTATTAATGTAGTAAATTAGTATGCTTACTGCCTTACTTCACTTAGATAAATAGAAATAAAGGTCAAATGAGCTACAGGTTGTAATAAAAATGTGGCGTTTCTTTTCAAAGCTGTAAAGAGTTGTATAGTAAAAGAATTGAGGGAGGAGGTGATGTGTTTGCAAAACAACTGAGGGAGAGAAACAGCAGAATTTGCAGTTGGAAGAGGAGATGTCTGGTAATGGGTGAAACAACCAGCAGCCCTATTCATAATATGGACAATAATCTCATCTTTTTTTTTCTATGTTAATGTAATACACACTGCCTGGGGGCGGGGGGCTGTAGCTGTTTCAAAAGTTTTCATCTTTTAATATTCTTTGGCTTTAAACAGGCATCATCTCTACCTGGGTCTTTTCCTTGGATCTAATTTTCTTGCCACTCTCTGAGGTTTTCAGTCCCTATTTACCTCACTCCTGTTAAAATCTGACACAAAAAAAAACAAAAACACACAGGTGGAAGGAAGAAGCTCGGCAACTCTTGCCAGACTCATCATGCTGGAGCCAAAATGCTCAGAGTGCTGCAGGGCCGGCGCTTCCTTTAGACAAACTAGACAGTTGCCTAGAGCACCAACATTTTGGACGTGGTAAAATCCAGCCAGTGCAAGGCCTAGAGGGCTACCAGAGCCAAAACCACCAAAGAAAGGAGAATTATGCTGGAGCCACTGCTACCAGTAGGAGGGCACGCCATATTGGTTTTTTTTAAGAAATCGAATTCTAGAAGGTTTTTACACTTTATTTTATTTACTGTAAAAATTAAAATGACCCAAACTCTAAATTGATTGTATATGAAGGCTTGTCTGGTAGTGATGATCATAAGCTCAGTCACTGGAAACATTTGCAGGTCTTATGAACTGTAGATCTAGCCTGGCTGACGTTAGTTAGGCTGTGTTCTTCCTCCCTCACACACAGAATCAATAAAGATGTCACAATGGGGCTCCATGTGACCTGCTTATCTCTAAGAATGGGTCCCTTTTACTTTCTTTGCTGTCAAACAGGTTTTGCTTTATGGTTCAAGAAGCACACCAGTCCTTTTCTTAGGATAAGATCTCACAGGCAATGGCGGTGTGGATTTCCAAGGGATGCCAAGAGCTTTTTCTCCCTTGCATGCATAAACACGTTCCTTTTTCAGAGGCATCTGGGAAAATGACTATGAACATAGGATCAAAACCTCTCAGAGTCCTGCGTGACTGATTCTCCAGGGAATACCATTAAAAAAAAAAAAAAAATTTACAGCATTCTATTTCTGGATGGCATTCTGAATTCCAGCTCTGGTTCTTTATGGGTATCCACCACCTGGAAGGAAAATAAGGCTTCTCCCACCTCATTGTTCAGATCCACGCTGGATGCTTCCAGCCACAGTCAAAATCTTCTGTTTCTGATATTAGTTAACTTATTCCCAAGGACAATAAAAGCAGAGTGTCCCTGAAAAGCAAAGGGAACCCTGACAATCTGAAGATGAAAATACATCTTAAGCTTGTGCTGTTAGAGTAATACAAGCAACAGTGCTTAAAACAGACTCTTTAGGATGGTGGGGGACAGACTTCAGTTGCCTAAAGGTAACATCTATGCACATTTGAAGTTTACATCCCAGCACTGTCTATCTTCCTTCTAAGGTAGATAGCATGAATACTAGTTAAAACTAGGTAGCAACGATTGTCTGTGCAGATCCCTTGCGCAAAGCTACTATACAAGCTCAGTATTATAATAGGGATGCTCCGTTTCAAATGTTTTCCACTATTACTGTCTGCTCAGTATAAAGCTCCTTTTCAATAAGGTCAGAAACTGCACTGACAAACAGCAGTAGGAAGCCTGCAGCCCATCACTATCAGTGAGACGGTCATAGTGTAAAGTCGCCAACAGTAAAGAAAAAGTAAAAAAACATATCTTAGACTTTGTATACCACTTAGCGGACTGTGGAGAACTGCAAAAGTACCTTGCCAGACTAGATCTTCAGAGGAATAGTCTGGTATAGCAAAAATGACCAGAGGCAGGTGGCACCTTATAGACTAACCAATGTATTGAGGCAAGAGCTTTCAAGGACAGAGTCCACATCGTCAAATGCCAGACTAGGTGACTGGGTACTTGAATAGCAGATGAAATTTAACGTGGACAAGTGCAAACACAGGGAAAAATAATCCCAACTACAGGTACACAATGCTGGGTCCTGTATTGGGAATCACCATGCAGGAAAAAGGATCTTGGAGTCCTTGTGGACAATGCTTTGAAATCCTCAGTTCAGTGTGTGGTGACGGTCAAAAGGCAAATAGAATGTTAGGACTGATCCAAAAAAAGAAATGGAGAATAATACAGAAAATATCATATCGCCTCTGCTCCTGGAGTACTGTATGCAGTTCTGGTCTCCCCATCTCAAAAAAAAGAGATATAATGGAACTAGAAAAGGTGCAAAGAAGGCAACAAAAATGATAAGAGGGATGGAACGGCTCCCCTATGATGAGAGGCTACTCAGGCTTAGAAAAGAGACAGCCAAGAGGGGACTAACTGAGATTTTTAAATACATGAGCGAGAAGAAAGTAGTAAATAAAGGACAGGTATTTACCCTTTCAAAATATACTAAAACAAGGGGATACTCCATGGAACTAACAACCAGCAGATTCAAAACAGATCATAGAAAGTAATTTTTCATTCAATACACAATCAAGCTGTGGAATCTGTTGCCAGAGGATGTGATCAAAGCTACTAGCATAGCAGGGTTTAAAAGAGATTGGGATACATTCCTGGAAGAAAAGCCCATAACACATTATTAGCCAGGTAGACTAAAGAAGGCTATTGCTATCCCTGGGAATGAGTAACAAGAAATAGCTCTACTTTTTGGGATCTGCAGGGTACTTGTGACCCAGACTGGCCACTGTCTGGGCTGACTTAGTATGGCATTTCTTATGTTCTCTCTCTGTGTGGCGATAAAACAAAACAAAACAAGATTTTAAGCTCAAAACAGAGCAGATCTGAGCTGGGGATCCCAGAACAGCTGCAGTCACAGGCATTAGCTGAGAGTATATCACTTTTGCACTGTATATTTTTCAGAATGACATTTGAGAAAATGGAAAGAACCTATGGTATATTTGCTCCATTTATGACTATATGCATATATCACAGAAACCCACATACAGCTGTATCCTGTAATGCGTTAATATGATTTCCTATATAGCATATGCAAGTAGTGATGATTCCCACAGAAAAGCACTGGAACGTCTATATGACTTACATATCTGACACAGGAGAATAGCAAAGTTGCAAACATCAATAGACAACGCACTCACTTATGTGTGTGTGTGTGGGGGGGGGGGGGGGGGAGTTCCTAATTAACCAAATCACTAAAAAAATGAAATTAGTTAAGCAAACAAACCACTTAATCAGCCCAATCAGAAACTAGATTGTTTTTGAGAGACAAATAAGTCACAAATTAATAAAATTACAATTAAAAGTAATATATTACAAATATTCTCATTTATCAATTTGAGGAGAAATGGAGTTATAGTCATCATATTAATTCGGATTTGAACCTTGCCTTTGTTTCCAATGAAACTTTAAAATTCACTAAAGGACCAGACGTCTTCAGAAAGAGATATGCAGCCACCTCTGGGGTTCACCTAACTGAATACTGAGAGATAAGGAGAAAGATGAACCCTCAAAAGTATTATTAATCACATTACTCCCCAGTTACGTTAGCAAACCGAAGCACACAGAGATGATGGGGCTTGGCCAAGGTCATACAAAGAAGGTTAATGGCAAACCAGAGATTAAGAACTAGGGCACAAGGAGTTAAAGTAATGTATCCAAAGTCAGGCACTGTGTCGATGGCAGAGCCTGGATTAGAAATGAGGCAAAGAGAGATAAAGGGACTTTACTGACAAGCAGAACCATCATTCCAGTCTCACTCTAGGACCCCTCTCAGCACCGGCTCTGACCGAATCTGCACACATGCTACCAAAGTTTTCCTGTCATCAGCAAGCACTCCCACTTCGTTGGAAGCAGTTGGGGTTCAGCCTCCATTCGGCTTTCCCTCCACATTGCTCTAGCACTGACAAGCAACCCTGCTCCCGGAAGTAGCCTACTGCCTAGTCCTGGGCTTCAGATTTCACAGCCCGGTGCACGATGGTAGTTGTAGTCCCGGCTTCTGCCAGTGGAAATCGGCGCTGGAGAGAGCCAGGTCCCAGCCTCCGTCGGGAGTCGCTCGGTATCGCCGTGGCTTCCATGTGAGCTGCATGGGAAGGGCCTGGCTTTGGGATTGGGGGGGAAATGACCGTGACGGTACTTGCCTGGGCTTTGCAGCGCGCCTCGGATCCTCTGTCCTGGCCGTAGCCGCCGTCGTCTCGGCTGGGAGAGAAGACTTCTTCTGCATGTGGTGACCCCCGCCGCTCGCAGGGAGGGGACGAAAGAGCGAGAGGCAAACTTACAACCAAACCGACCCGGATGAAACGCGGGGACTGCTCCAAACTCGCCGCGATACTGGGGGCAAGGTTTTTGGGGGTTTTTTTTTTTTGCCGAAGTTTCCTACCCCTTTCTCCTCGGCCGCTTGCTTGCAGCGCCTCCCTCCTCCCCTTTGCACTCCTCGTCTCTCTCCTTTGCTTTCTGCGTGTCTCTCTCTTTTTGCCGAGAGGGGTTTGTCTGTAGCTCTGCAGATTTCCTCCCACACAGCATATACAGAGAAAGTGCTGTGCTCGCTGGCTGGCTGGGCTCGTGTAGGAGGATCCGGGGGAGGACTGGAGCTCGGTCTATGGCCAGCCATGGGAGTTTAATCTTAGGCGAGAGAGAGAGAAAAGCAGTTTGCAAAGCGAGACCCAGAGAAGGTGGGGGAGGGGGAGTCCGATTACCTCCGGCCCCAGCCAGACCTGAACCATGCTCAGTGGCAGGGACTGGTTTTCAAACTCAAAAGGGGGGGGGGGGGGGGGGGGGGGGGGGGCAGAGAATCTGCTTTTAGAACGAAACCAGTTCCACTGATCAAGAATTGCTGAGTTGCCGAGCGGTTCGGTTCCAGGGGAGTTGGATACATTTTTTTTATAATGGGAGGTGAGGCTTGCAGCTTCATCAGCACCCCCTTGTTTCTAACACCCATGCCTTTCTGGGTTTTGCACTCATCTCCCCAATATATCGTGACATTTGTAGAGCCTTCTGTTGCTTCCATGCAAAAACATCAGAATGCTTAGGTGTCGGGATGGGCTAGACCCCGACCAAAATCTGGCCCCTGCCAGATCCTCAGTCCCGACTGCTGCTGTGCACCGCACGGGCCTCCTCAAAGCAACTGTCGGGCCAGGCACACATGTGCCGGAGATCGAATGGGAGCGGGAGCAAGGATTAGCTGTAAGTCTCCAGAAACAGGTCATTTGGTAGATTTGGACTCGGGAGCTATGTATGAAGAACAATCCCACCTGGGAGGGAGCAGAAAGCAAGGTCTTGCCCAGCTTGGCTCTAACACTGCCCCCCCCCCAGCCCAGCATCCTGTTGCCAACTTGGCAGCAGGCGCTTAGAGAAAAATGTACTAGCATTGCAGTGCCCTCACTTTCCTATGGCAAATTGTTCAAGATTCTGGTAAGTGGTTAAAGCAGTGGTGTACCTAAAGTATTTGGCACCGGAGGTGGATAATTTCTCTGCCCCCACCCCGATTCATTTCTCTGTCCCTCCTCTTCCACCCTCATTTCTCATAGGAACATAGAAATGACAGCAGAAGAAGACCAAATGGCCCATCCAGTCTGCCCAGCAAGCTTTCGCACTTTTTTTTCTCTCACATACTTATCTGTTTCTCTGGCCTTCCTCTCCCCCCAGTGATCTCTGGTTCCCCTTTCCCTCACACAGACTCCCTCTCTCTCTTGCACACACCCCTGCACATAGGTTCCCTCCATTTCTCTCTCACATATACACACCCCTTCACACAGCTCCCTCTCACACACACAAACATGCACTCTCACTCACACATACAGACATGCTCTAACACATACACAGACATACTCTCTCACTTCCTACCCCACTCCCCATCAGAAGCACAGCAGCCGCTTCCTCCTAGCCCCCGCGACAGACGGGGACTCTTCATTTTTATTTTTTTTTTAGGCAGCAGGTGGGCTGGTGCGGTTCTACTTTCTGCATCTGCGGTGGGAAAGGGAGGGCAGCGCTATTGCTCTTCCTCCTGCTTTGGGCCGCAACTGCATGACCTTTCCTTCTTGCTGCCCGCGTGGACCCTCCACTTCCTTTTCTGGGCCACGTGGGGGTGGAAAGAAGAAAAGGCTATACGGTTGCTGGCTTCAGACCGTGGCACTCTAGGCGGCCGCTCACAGCCCATAGGCCTCCCTCTTCTTCTACCACGAGCGAGATGGGCTCTGCTCGTGGCCGCTGACCTCCCAGCTGGCAACCCCCCTCCTGGCGGTCACCCGGGGCGGACCGCACCCCCCCCCCCCCCCCCCAGTATGCCACTGGCAGTGGGATATAAACCAGGGAAGCCAGGGTTGAAATCCCAGTGCTGCTCCTTGTGACCTTGAGCAGGACACTTTACTTTCCATTGCCTGAGGTATAAACTTTGGGGTGAATTTTAAGTTGCTCATGTTAAAAGGCCCAGGTATACAAGTATCTGGGCCGAAGGCGAGCAATTCATATTTTTAAATGGCCCAATTACGTGTGTGTGAGCAACCCAACGTGTGGAGAAAAGCGGCGGAGTTAGGGTGTGTCCGAGGCATTCCAGGGCAAGGCCAACATTTACATGCGTAAATATCATTCTTCAGCTGTTACTCGTGCTTTATCTACTTCTGCTCTTCATGAGGTGCAAGTCTGAAGAGAACTCAGTATGGGCCTAAAATGACTGGGTGAGTAGTACGAGTAAATTGTGGACAGTGCAGGCTGAAGAACCAGAGGCATCTGGATGACCTAGAGAGAGACTGGGCAAACTGGTGGACTAATAGGTGGCTATTTCCTTCATGTGCACATGTTTTAAAATCTGCTTTGCTATGCATGTTAAAGCTGACAAATTCAATAAGGAAAGTACGCAAATAATGTTTGCTCATTAACCGCTTAAAATTAGGAGCACAGGTACGTATGTTAGGTATATTTTAAATCATGCACACGCACTTGTACAGACAATTTAAAATTCCAGTATATGTGCACTTGTACACGCATTTTAAAGTTACCGTCCCTGATTGTAAGCCCTCTGGGGATTGGGAATTACCTACAGTACCTGAATGTAATCTGCTTTTGAAGTGCTGAAAAGCATAATTACAGTGGGGAGATTGTTTTCAAAGGTGATGAACTGAATCAAATCACGGTGAACCTGGAAGATGTGGGAGGCCAGATTGAAAAACTAAAGAGTAACAAATCACCTGGACCGGATGGTATGCATCCCAGATTTATGAAAGAATCAAAAATGAAATTTCAGATCTATTAGTAAAAATTTCTAATTTATCATTAAATTGGCCATTGTACCTAAGAATGCAGGGTGGACAGTGTACCCCAATATTTAAAAAGAGCTCTGGGGTGATCCTGGAAACTAGAGACCGGAGAGCCTGACTTCAGTACTGGGAAAAATAGTGGAAACTCTTCCAAAGAACAAAATCACAGAACAATTAGAAAGACATGGTTTAATGGAACACGATCAGCGTGGATTTATCGGACGGAAGTCTTGCCTCAGAAATCTGCTATATTTGTTTGAAGGGGTTAAACACGTGGATAAAGGTGAACCAGTAGATGTAGTATATTTGGATTTTCAGAAGATGTTTGATAAAGTCCCTCATGAGAGGCTTCTAAGAAAACTAAAAAGTCATGGGATAGGAGGCAATGTTCTTTTGTGGATTGTAAACTGGTTAAAAGACAGGAAACATAGTAGGATTAAATGGTCAGTTTTCTCAGTGGAAAAGTGTAAACAGTGGAGTGCCTCAGGGATCTGTACTTGGACGTGTGCTTTCCAATATATGAATGAGGTGATCAGATCTGCAGATGACTCAAAATTATTCAGAGTAGTTAAATCACATGTGGATTGTAATAAATTGCAGGAGGACCTTGCGAGACTGGAAGATTGGACGTCCAAATGGCAGATGAAATTTAATATAGACAAATGAAGGTGATGCATATAAGGAAGTATAACCCATGCTGTAGTTACACGGTGTTAGATTCCATCTTAGGAGTTACCACCCAGGAAAGAGATCTAGGTGTCATAGTGGATAATACATTGAAATCGCCGGCTGAGTGTGCTGCAGATGTCAAAAAAGAAAGCAGAATGTTAGGAATTATTAGAAAGGGAATGGTGAATAAAACAGAATGTCATAATGCTATGGTGAGACCGCACCTTGAGTACTGTGTGCAATTCTGCTCATTGCATCTCAAAAAAAATGTAATTGCACTGGAGAAGGTGCAGAGAAGGGCTGCATTGAGTGTCACATGTATGATTTTTTACCTGCCAGTGAGAGGTTGTATGTCTGCTCCCAGTGCAAACAGCTCCTGTCTCTCAGAGATTGAGTCCGATCTCTGGAAGCTAGAGTGGCAGACGTGGAGGAGATGAGGCAGACAGAGAGGTATAGAGATGAGACTTTTAGGGACATCATAGACAAGTGCCTTGGAGGAGGAAGGTCTCATGATCGGAGAGCATCAATCTGGTGCAGCAGGAAATGATCCTGTAGTAAGGACCTTCTCTCCAGGTGGTGCATTGTCCTCTTGCACCAAGGATGTGTCTCCCAGTGAGCCTACCCAGGAGGGAAGGGATAGATCGGCCATCATAGTTGGTGATTCGATTATTAGGAATGTAGACAGCTGGGTGGCTGGTGGGTGTGAGGATCGCCTGGTAACATGCCTACCTGGTGCGAAGGTGGCGGACCTCACTCGTCACCTAGATAGGATTTTAGACAGTGCTGGGGAGGAGCCGGCAGTCGTGGTACATGTGGGCACCAATGACAGAAAATTTTGGGAGGGAGGTTCTGGAAGCCAAATTTAGGCTCTTAGGTAGAAAGCTTAAATCCAGAACCTTCAGAGTAGCGTTCTCTGAAATGCTCCCTGTTCCACGTGCAGGTCCCCGGAGGCAGACAGAGCTCTGGAGTCTCAATGCGTGGAAGAGACGTTGGTAGAGAAGAGGGATTCAGTTTTGTAAGGAACTGGGGAAACCTTTGGGGAAGGGGGTGACTTTTCCGAAAGGATGGGGTCCACCTTAACCAGAGTGGAACCAAGCTGCTGGCACTAACTTTTAAAAAGGAGATAGAGCAGCTTTTAAACTAGAACAAGGGGGAAAGCAGACAGTCACTCAGCAGTGCATGGTCATAGAAATGTATCCTTGAAGGATACTATTGAAACAGGAGAGTTAGAGCATCCCAACAGAGAGGTTCCAATAAAAGCAAACATAGTCCATGTGCCTATATGTAAAAAATCACCTGAGCTAAAGAATTCCAAATTATCCCTAAGAACTAAAAAGTAGATTATTAATACAAACAAAAACACACTCTGAAATGTCTGTATGCCAATGCCAGAAGTCTAAGAAGTAAGATGGGAGAGTTAGAATGTATAGCAGTAAATGATGAGATTGACATAATTGGCATCACAGAGACTTGGTGGAAGGAGGATAACCAATGGGACAGTGCTATATCAGGGTACAAATTATGTCGCAATGATAGGGAGGATCAACTTGGTGGGGGCGTGGCACTTTATGTCCGGGAGGGTATAGAGTCCAATAGGATAAAGATCAAACAAGAGACTAAATGCTTAGTAGATTCTATATGGGTAGAAATCCCATGTGTGTTGGGTAAGAGTATAGTGATAGGAGTATACTACCGTCCACCTGGACAAAATAGTCAGACATGATGAAATGCTAAGAGAATTCAGGGAAGCTAACCAATTTGGCAGAGCAATAATAATGGGAGATTTCAATTACCCCAATATTGACTGGGTAAATGTAACATCAGGACATGCTAGAGACATAAAATTCCTGGATGGAATAAATGCTTCATGGAGCAATTGGTTCAGGAACCAACGAGAGAGGGAACTAATTTAGATTTAATTCTTAGTGGAATGCAGGATTTGGTGAGAGAGGTAAAGGTGGTGGGGCCACTTGGCAATAGTGATCAAATTTAAACTAATAACTGGAAGGGGGCAATAAGTACATCTATAGCTCTAACACTAAATTTTCAAAAGGGAAATTGATAAAATGAGGAAAATGGTGCAGCTGCAAAGGTTAAAAGTATTCAACAGGCATGGACATTATTTAAAAATACAATCCTAGCCGCGCAGTCCAGATGTATTTCACACCTTAAGAAAGGTGGAGGGAAGGCAAAACAATTACTGGCATGGTTAAAAGGTGAGGTGAAAGAGGCTATTTTAGCCAAAAAAAATCCTTCAAAAATTGGAAGAAGGATCCATCTGAAGAAAATAGGATAAGGCATTAGCATTGTTAAGTGTAAAACATTGATAAGACAGGCGAAGAAAGAATTTGAAATGAAGTTGGCCACAGAGGCAAAAACTCATAATAAAAACTTTTTAAAATATATCTGAAGCAAGAAACCTGTGAGGGAGTCGGTTGGACCATTAGATGACCGAGGGGTTATAGGGGCTCTTAGGGAAGATACGGCCATTGCAGAAAGACTAAATGAATTCTTTGCTTACATGTTTACTAATGAGGATGTTGGGGAAAAACCAGCTCCGGAGATGATTTTCAAGGATGATGAGTCAGACGAACTGAACGAAATCACTGTGAACCTGGAAGATGTAGTAGGCCAGATTGACAAACTAAAGAGTAGCAAATCACCTGGACCAGATGGTATGCATCCTAGGGTACTGAAGGAACTAAAAAATGAAATTTCTGATCTGTTAGTTAAAATTTGTAACCTATCATTAAAATCATCCATTGTACGTGAAGACTGGAGGGTGGCCAATGTAACCCCAATATTTAAAAAGGGCTCCAGGGGCAATCCAGGAAACTACAGACTATTGCCGGGAAAATAGTGGAAACTATTCTTTTTTTTTATAATTTAAAGTTTATTGATAAAACAACATGACACGTTACACACAAACTAGAAATGTATTACATTCCCTTAATGTAACCATTTCGCACACCATGTATAACAGTTGAATAACAGTAATTTCAAATTATAAAATACTGTATGGTGCATTACAACAATGTGGATTTATATTGCTTAGATTAAATAAAAATAATAACATGGTATCTTAAAAGATGTTGTATTGGTTTTCATTTAGCCTGTATCCTGTGTTTATACATGTATTTTTTTTCAATATCCCCGCCCCCCCCCCCCTCCACCATACAGTTTCAAAACTGCCTCTGAATGAAAATAAAGAGATAAGAGCTTTGTGTTACCATCACATTATAAAGGTGTATCCTAGGTTTGAGGGAAAAGGTATCCCGCATCCCCAAATAAAGAACCCCATACAACGGCAAGTTGATCAGGAGGAGTTTCTCGAAGTCATAAAAAATACTTAAATCTAGCACTTGATGTTTGACTGACCCTTCTCCTTCCAGGTGAGGTAAGGTTGCCATACTTTATCAAAACTGTAGGTGGTCACATCTTATAGCTCTTAATTTTCCCATGTAAAATACTTTTTCCTAATGGGCAAGAAAGTGACTTCAGTCTTAACGCCACTATAAGGAAATTTTGCAAGTGACAGCGGAAAACACCTGATGTATCCATCTTAACACATATAAAGAACCTGCCTCAAACAGAGCATGCAGCAAGCACACTTTAGGGTCTGCAGGTTTAGTAACACCCGCTACCTTGTAGGTAAAGTCCCGGACATCATCCCAAAACGTTGTCACCTTCGGACACTCCCACCACATGTGAATGAAAGTCCCTATTTGTCCACACCCTTTCCAGCAAAAACTGTCTGTTCCCCCATATATTTTACATATTTTTTTCTGGTGTAAGATACCAACGATATAGTACCTTGTATCCATTTTCTTTTATTGTGATGGACACTGAGCTTCTGCTAATAGAAGTAAAGATTTGATCCCATATGTCATCCTCCAGGACCCCCCCAAGTCCCGTTCCCATGCTCGATGGAAGGGCGCCTTACTCCAGAAAGTCCCCTTAATAATTGTAATAATTCTAGTAATTGGTTTTGTAACTCTGTGAAATTGGGAATATAAGTTTTCGAATAGAGATTTGCCCTTGCATAATTCCACTCCTATACTCGCAGTGACAAAATAATGCAAAACCTGATTATACGCATAACAGTCTGTATCTGGCAAATGGTATAGGCACTATAATTCAGAAAAGGTTAAAAGTTTTTACCCATCCTATAATTGCTCCCATTTATAGAGGCCTCTAGGCCCCCATCTGGTAACTACACTTGGTTCATTACCCGGTGGGAATAATTTATCATATAAAAAGGATGTCAGTACGCTCGTTTATTGCCTACTAATCTGATTTTCCACTTTTCCCATATTTGAAATATTAGCTGCATAAAAGGAGAGATCCTTAAACTCGCTACATCCCCTCTGCCAGGCCCTGATGTATAGTGGTGGCGTTATTAATAGTAAGGGAGGCTATCCTTGCCCATGGTTTGAGTAGATCCCCCGAGTGACAATGCAGGAACGTGCTCAGCTGTGAGGCTCCAAAATACCATATTAAATTAGGCACCTGAAGGCCACCTTGGAGTTTCTCTTGAAATAGTGTGGCACGTCTCACCCTGGGAGGTCTCTGCTTCCAGATAAATCTAAACAGCTTACACTGCCAGTGGGCCAAAGTGACGTCAGGCACCGGTATCGGGAGTGTTTGAAAGAGATAGCTAAGACGGGGCAACACATTCATCTTCACTATTGCTGTTCTTCCAAACCAAGCGAACATCCCCATATCCCAGCGGGTCAAGTCACTTTGGACATTGCGAAACACTGGATCATAATTTAGTCGGAATAAATCCTGATATTCTGGTCCAATTTTGACTCCGGGATATTTCACCCAGTCTCTCGCAACACGGAAAGGGAGAGTGCATGCTATATCATCAAAGTGGTTCGATTCCACTGATATATTGAGAAGCTCTGATTTGTCTTCATTAACTTTAAAGCCCGAAACTCCCCCAAATTCCCTCAGGCCCTGCAATAAGAGAGGCAAGGAACTTTCAGGGTTTGTGATTGTGAATAAGAGGTCATCTGCAAACATAGAAATCTTATAATCAGTAGATCCCCTTACCTGGCCCCGAATTTCCAGAGTCTCCCTTACCCTTGCTGCAAATGGTTCGAGGGAGAGGGCGAAAAGAAGCGGTGACAGAGGGCACCCTGGCCTGGTACCCCTCTTTACTGGGAATGGGGCCATGTATTTTCCATTGACTTTAGGCTCCCCCGTGGCTTTTCATATAATCGCTAAATCCATTTAATGAAATGGGAGCCCAATTTAAATTTGTCAAGAACTTTAAACAAGTATGGCCAATGTACCCTGTCGAAGGCTTTTTCAGCATCGACACTAATATCACCAAAGGGACCGCCGCCTTTTTTGCTTGCCAAGTTATCTCCAGGACACTCCTCACATTATCTAGTCGACCTGGAACAAAACCTGATTGATCCTCATGGATCAAAGACGGGGCTACTTGTGCCAGCCTTGTGGCCAAGATTTTGACCAAAAGTTTGAGGTCAATGTTGATCAGAGAGATGGGACAGTAGGAACCACACTGTGTGGGATCCCGCCCACTCTTGGCCAAGATTGTTATACCAGCTGGGTTTGATTTGGGTGATAGCGATCCCTCCTCTCTCAACGAGTTAAACATATTCAGCAAGGGTGGGATCACTTCTGCTTGGAAAACTTTATAGAATTTAGCAGTGAAGCCTTTGAGCCCTGGGGATTTACCCACCTTCAATGCTTGTATCTCCTGGTACAATTCTGCATAGGTAATCTCAGCATTAAGAAATTGTTGCGTATCATCAGGGAGTGTCGGGAGCTCCACCCTCCTTAAATAGTCATCTATAATTGAGGGGCCCACAGACTTGTCATCCGCATAAAGCTCAGTATAGAAACTTGTAAAGCGGGTACTAATTTCTTCAGCGGTATATAAGATATCTTTTATCTTAGTAATATGCGACTGAGCAGCCCTTTCTTTTAAATTATGAGCAAGAATGCGCCTGGCTTTGTTCCCAAATTCAAAATGTTGTTGCTTCAGCAAATCCAGCTGGAAGGCCATTTTCGCTAGATCTAAAGCTTGGAATTCCTTTTTTCCAGACATTTTTCCAGTTAACATAAAAACATAAAAATGATGGCAGAAAAAGGCCAATCGGCCCATCCAGTCTGCCCAGCAAGCTCCCATACTTATCTGTTTCATTATTTTCCCATAATTATCTGTTTCATTAACCACCAAGTTCAGGGCCCTTGTTGGTAACTGTTTGATTCAAATTTCCTGCCATCCCCAGTCATTGATGCAGAGAGTAATGTTGGAGTTGCATCAAAGGTGAGCATAAGGCTTGATGGTTAAGGGTAGTAACCGCCGCATCAAGCAAGTTACCCAGACTGAACAGATCAATTGTTGGATGTTGTCTGAATGCAAAACCTGTTTTCCACATTTCCCCCTACCATTGAATCAAAGAGCAGTGCTGTATATGTATTCAAAGTGATGTATCAGGCTTAATTGGTTTAGGGTAGTAACCACCGTAATAAGCAAGCTACCCCCACGCTTATTTGTATACCTAGATTGTGAAGTTCAGTCCTTGTTGGTTGTTATCTAAATGCAAATCCTCTTTTCCACATTTCCCCTTGCCGTTGAAGCAGAGATCAATGTTGGAGTTGCGAAGGCTTATTGAGTAAGGGTAGTAATCATCAGGAAGTAGCCTCCACTCCAGTACTCCACCCCCATGGCTCTTCTCTTCATTCCCATCCTCTAGCCTTTATGTATCCACAGTGTTTATCCCATGCCCCTTTGAAATCCTTCACAGTTTTAGTCTCCACCACTTCCTACAGAAGGGCATTCCAGGCATCCACCACCCTCTCCGTGAAGAAATACTTCCTGATATTGGTTCCTCCCTGGAGCTTCAAATCGTGACCCCTTGTTCTACTGATTTTTTTCCAACGGAAAAGGTATGTTGTTGACCATGGATCATTAAAACCTTTTAAGTATCTGAAAGTCTGTATCATATCACCCCTGCTCCTTCTCTCCTCCAGGGTGTACATATTTAGGTTCTTCAATCTCTCCTCATAAGTCATTGAAGACCATCCACCTTTTTGGTCGCCCTTCTCTGGACCGCCTCCATCCTGTCTCTGTCCCTTTGGAGATACGGTCTCCAGAACTGAATACAGTACTCCAGGTGAGGCCTCACCAAGGCCCTGTACAAGGGGATCATCACTTCCTTTCTCTTACAAGATATTCCTCTCTCTATGCAGCCCAGTATTCTTCTGGCTTTAGCTATCACCTTGTCACATTGTTTCGCCGACTTCAGATCATTAGACACTATCACCCTAAGGTCTCTCTCCTGCTCTGGGCACATCAGCCCTTCACCCCCATCAAATACAGTTCTTTCGGATTTCCACATCCCATATGCATGACTCCTCACTTCTTGGCATTGAATCTCAGCTGCCATATCGTCGACCACTCTTCCAGCTTCCTTAAATCTCATTCTCTCCACCCCTTCCGGCGTGTCCACTCTGTTGCAGATCTTAGTATCATCCACAAAAAGACAAACCTTACCTTCGCTCACAAAGATATTGAACAGGACCTGTCCTAACACCAATCCTTGCGGCACTCCGCTTAACACCACTCTCTCTTCAGAGAAAGTTCCATTTACCATCACACATTGTCTTCTGTCTGTCAACCAGTTTGCAATCCAGGTCACCACCTCGGCACTCACTTCTAAAATTCTCATTTTATTCACAAGCCTCCTGTGCGGGACCGTATCAAAAGCTTTGCTGAAATCCAAGTAGATGACATCGAGCGCTCTTCCTCGATCTAATTCCCTAGTCACCCAATCAAAATTCAATCAGATTTGTCTGACAGGACCTTCCCCTGGTGAATCCATGCTGCCTCTGGTCCAGCAATTCTTCCAACTGTAGATGGGTCACTATTCTTTCTTTCAGCAGTGACTCCGTAACCTTTCCGACCTCCAAGGTGAGGCTAACCAGTCTGTAGTTTCCAGCCTCCTCTCTGCTCCCACTCTTGTGAAGCGGGACCACCACCGCTCTTCTCCAATCACTCAGCACCACTCCTGTTTCTAGGGATCTACTGAATAGGTCACGCAGAGGACCCGCCAGCACATCTCTGAACTCCCTCAGTATCCTGGAATGAACCTCATCAGGCCCCATGGCTTTGTCAACTTTTAGTTTTCCTAGCTCTTCCCATACATTCTCTTCTGTAAACAGAGTTACATCTACTCCACTCCCCTCCAGTTTCTTGTTAACTAGCGTTGGTCCTTCTCCAGGGTCCTCTTTAGTGAACACTGAATTGAAGTATTCATTTAAAATTTCTGCCATTTCTTCATCTTTCTCCACACATTGATCCTTTTCCTCTAGTTTCTGAGGGTTAAGGGAACGTTTATGACTAAGTGATAGTCAGGCTATGCGTTGGATCAGCTGAGCCAGTCTAGAATTTCTTTCTTTTTTAAGAAAACTAGTTCGAGAAATCATCTTCCCTCTAACTACTGCTTTTCGGCAGTCCTAGACTGTGCTAGGAGAGAGAGCCTCTGTGCAATTGAATGTCAGGTATTCTCTTATGTCACCTGATATTGATTCAACAAAAGGTTCATCATTCAAAAGACTATCATACAATCTCCAGTAGGATTTCCCGAGAGTTTTAGTGGGTAGATTAATTCCTAACTAGATTGGAGAGTGGTCGGACCATGTAATAAGCCCAATGGACGTATATACAGTGAATTCTACTAGCTCTTTGTCAATAAGGAGCATGTCTATACGGGAATAAGTTCTATCGGCAAGGGAGAAGAATGTGTAATTGCGCTGAGTGGGGTTCCTTAGCCGCCAAACATCATCCAACCTCTTTCAGAAATCAAATGTTTAAGGGCCTGTCTCTGCGCTTGAAGCCCCCCTCCCCCATCTCCCAAGCTGTCTAAAAAGGGGGATACCTGGTTAGATTGTAGTCACTGCCTATTATTACGTGGCCCTCTTCCCAAGTCTCTAATAAGGTTGATATATTTCGCAGAAATACTCCTTGATCTGAATTGGGACCATATATGTTAAGAAGAGTACCAATCATAATTTTAAGCGCTATATATCTACCATCAAGATCGCTCTTACTATCCTTAACATCACCAATGTACATGCGAGAAGTATACCCACCCCACAGTATGTTTTTTTGATTGAGGCAGACGCTAAAAGTTGGAAATAAAATTTGTCCCAAAGCATACGTTCTGTACGCTTAAGCAAGTGTGTCTCCTGGCAAAATATAATGTTCGCCCGACCCTTCTTTGCCTCTTGAAATAGTGATTTCCTCTTGTAAGGCGAATTAAGCCCCTTTGTATTAACGGACATTAATCGTATCTCAGCCATCAGAATATTTGGTTGTAATCTGAGATGAGATTGAGCCCATCATATATGCCAGGGTACTAGAGTGAATCACCCGCTGTAACCCATAGCAAATGTAACTAATCTGATATATTTTGGAAGTATTATCAGCTTTCCCCATCCCCACCTCTCCCATCCACCCCCCCCCAAACTAACCAAAATGGAGCCCACATCTATTCCCAGTGGGCTACCAGTCGGAGTGCGTGCATAGTCATGCCCAGCCCCCCACCCCTCCCCCGGCTCAACCCTCCAAATAACGAATAAATTGTTAGAACAGAGAATGTAGACCCCGAATGTTAATGCTAGTATACGACACCAGTATAAGGTTGCCGTGGAATTCAAGTGCCCAAACTCGTCGTACAGTGAAATCTGCAACATAAGTCACTATCAGCAAATCAACCCGGACAGTCATTCAGGTGCATGGATCCGCTTGAGTGGCGCCGAAGCCGTTTGCCTCCCTTTTGCACATGTTGCCATCTTGGCGTCTTGCCATGAGACCGGATGGGTCTCTCGCTTCCTGAGGTGGCATTAGAGCTGGTGATGTTCATGCCCACCTCTTGTAGGATATTTCCTCTGGTGTGGAAATCCTGGAAGTGACTCCAACCACCGTGAAGCTTAGGCCGAAAGGAAATAACCATCTATATTTGACATTATGGTTACGGAATGTGGCCACCACATCTCTGAGTTCTCTCCTCTTGCAGTTGACAGTAGGAGCCAGATCCTGGTATACCTCTATTTGATTTCCTTTCCATAGAACTGGGATTGCTCTATGGGCTTTCGTGGCACTCTCTTCCTTCTGCGCATAGCTGTGGAAACATACAACTATATCTCTCGGCCGGTTAACTCGTGGGGCACCTAACGCTCTTTGGGTCATTTCCAATTTCGCCACTGCTACAGTTCCAGAGTCTTCAGATGTTAAGCCCAAGATCTGTGCACATATGCTGTTTACCACGTTTTTACAGTCAAAGTAATCAGACATCTCAGGCACTCCTCTAAATCACAAGTTTGCTCTACCGGACCTGATTTCTAAGTCCTCCAATCTGTTTTGTATATTAGCTGTTAATAGTTTATCTTGCGCTAGTTTACAAGTAGAGAGTTCTGAGGCCTGGTCCTCCAAGTGAGCCTCCGTCTCCTCCACTCTGCCCCCCAGCACAGCCAGATCTCCAGCAATCTCTGTAATCAGGTCTTTAATGTCCTGCTGCAGCCCTGACATGTCTCCACGGAGCTCTCCAAACCAGCTGAGAAATTCTGCCCGACTCGGCACTTTTTCTCCTGCGCCGTCCCCTCCGTCCGCGCTCACCTGCATGGCTGATGCGCTCCCAGTCTGCCTCCACCACCATCTGCGCTGCGGCGCTGGTGAAGGAGAACTTTTGAAGATCTGTTTTTTTCCACGGAACGGACATCGCGGCTGCACAGGTGGTCTACTGAGCTAAAAAACCGGCGAAATCTGCGGTTCGGGGTCTGGATGAGGAGGGATTTATTCAAGCCGGAGCAGGAGCCCAGAATCAAGTAGCCATTGCAGACGATGATGTCACTTCCGAGTGGAAACTATTCTAAAGCTCAAAATCATAGAGCATATAGAAAGACATGGTTTAATGGAACACAGTCAACATGGATTTACTCAAGGGAAGTCTTGCCTAACAAATCTGCTTCATTTTTTTGAATGGGTTAATAAACACGTGGATAAAGGTGAACCGGTAGGTGTAGTGTATTTGGATTTTCAGAAGGGGTTTGACAAAAGTCCCTCATGAGAGGATTCTAAGAAAACTAAAAAGTCATGGGATAGGAGATGATGTCCTTTCGTGGATTACAAACTGGTTAAAAGACAGGGAACAGAGTAGGATTAAATGGTCAATTTTCTCAGTGGAAAAGTGTAAACAGTGGAATGCCTCAGGGATCTGTACTTCAAATAACCCTTGCTGTAGTTACACGATGTTAGGTTCCATATTAGGAGCTACCACCCAGGAAAAAGATCTAGGCATCATAGTGGATAATATATTGACATTGTTGGCTCGGTATGCTGCAGCAGTTAAAAAAACAAACAATGTTAGGAATTATTAGGAAGGGAATGGTTAATAAAATGGAAAATTTCATAATGCCTCTGTATCGCTCCTTGGTGAGACCGCACCTTGATACTGTGAACAATTCTGGTCGCCGCATCTCAAAAAAAGATATTTGTGATAGAGAAGGTACAGAGAAGGGCAACCAAAATGATAAAGGGAATGGAACAGTTCCCCTATGAGGAAAGGCTGAAGAGACAGCTGAGGGGGGATATGATAGCGGTCTTTAAGATCATGAGAGGTCTTGAACGAATAGATGTGAATCGATTATTTACAATTTCGGATAATAGAAGGACTAGGGGGCGTTCCATGAAGTTAGCAAGTAGCACATTTAAAACTAATCGGAGAAAATTCTTTCTTTTTCACTCAATGCACAATTAAGCTCTGGAATTTGTTGCCAGAGGATGTGGTTAGTGCAGTTAGTGTAGCTGGGTTCAAAAAAGGTTTGGATAAGTTCTTGGAGAAGTCCCTTAACTGCTATTAATCAAGTTTACTTAGGGAATAGCCACTGCTATTAATTAATAGCATCAGTAGCATGGGATCTTCTTGGTGTTTGGGTACTTGTTAGGTTATTGTGGCCTGGTTTGGCCTCTGTTGGAAACAGGATGCTGGGCTTGATGGACCCTTGGTCTGACCCAGCATGGCAGTTTCTTATGTTCTTATTTTCCCTTTCCACACTTCAAAGTGGATTACATTCAGGTACTGTTGGTATCTTAGGGGTAGATTTTAAAAGGTGCGCGCAGTTCCTGGCGCACGCACATAGACGCGTGGGTTGGCGTGCGCATGTTATAAAATACAATATCCGCATGCACATGCGCACCAGATTTTAACATCCATGCGTGCATGTGCGGACGGCTTGCAACTCGTGCGTGCAGGGGGAGAGGAATATTCTGAAGTACGCGCGGTGACGCAATCGGTTCTTTGCCCAGTTCCCTCCCAGTCTGCTCCGATTAAAGAGTGGACTGGGAGGGAACTTTCCCACCCCTAACCCTATCCTTTCTCCCTCTTCCCCTCTCCTCCCTGACCCCTAAACTAACCATAACTGTCCCCATTTTTTTTATTTTTATACTTTCTGCTCTTCGGGAGCAGAAGTGGACTCTGCGCACCAGCCAGCTGCTAGCACGTGCTGCCCCGGCCTCCGCCCTCGCCCCCTCCCCATTCACACCTTGCCTCACCTGCCCACCCCTTTTGCAGGACTCTGCACATAAAAGGTGTTAGGCACGTGACTGGACCCATTCTAACGTGTGTGTGGCGTGCACAAGGCCTGGCCACACATGTAACACCCCACCCCCCCTGGGTTTTTATGCATGCGGCCCTTTTAAAATCGGGCCTTTAGTGATGATCCTGAAAATGGAGGAAAGGGATAAAGGAAAGGGGAATCTGGAGGATGGGGGAGAGAGGATAAGGAATATCGGGTAAGAGGTAGAGGATGGAGGTGGGATAGAGGCACAGGAGGAGGGGGAAATCCATGGATCAGATGGAAAGGGAATGAATGGAGGTAAGGAAGATCAAGGAGAGATGAGGAGAAAAGGGATCTTTGATTGGGGAAAAAAAGATACAGGGATAGGAGAGAGGGGGATAGTAACTTAGTAATGATGGCAGATAAAGACCAACTGCTCCATCCAGTCTGCACAGCAAATTGCTCATGGTAGTAAGTGCCGTTCTATGCAGGTTACCCCCATGCACCCTTTTTTTTCATATCCAACCTCTAGGGATCCTCAGTGTTTATCCCATGCCGGGTTTTTGTCCTCACTACTTATTTATTTATTTATTTATTTCACATTTTTCTATACCGAGCTTCATGGTTGAATACCATATCAGATCGGTTTACATCGAACGAGGGATAGAAACTTGTAACAAAAAACGGAACAAAAAGTTATAATCAGAAAGAGAGCAAGAAAGTTACATTGAACAAGGACTATAAACTTGGAGGCTTTACAGCTTGGAAGTAAATAGAGTAAAAAAGGCCCGAGCAGAGCCGTAACTTAAAATCAAAAGTCATAATGAGCTCAGTTCGAGCAAGATAGTTTAATTGCGGAGGTATTGGATAAGAGGCATCTCAAAGAGGCATGGTTCCATGGCTCGTGAGTAGGATGGTAGATTATTGTGTGTCTGAAGGATCCAAGAAGGCTAGTCGGAACAGCCAAGTCTTAAGTTTTTTTTTAAAAGTTAGTAGGCATGGTTCCAACCTGAGTTCTGCAGGAAGGCTATTCCAAATGTTTGGACCTGCTAGAGAAAAGGCTCGGACCCTGGTCGAAACTAGGCGAATGGTTTTGGTTGGAGGGAATTGTAACTCTCCTTTGTGGATTTCTCTAATCGGTCTGTTGGATGTATGGAGTTTGAGGGGAAATTCAAGGTCAAGATAAAAATAGTTATGGATGGACTTGTGTATCAGGGTGAGAGATTTGTGAAGGACTCTGTGGTAGACTGGTAACCAGTGAAGGTTTCGGAGAGTGGGTGTAATATGATCTCTTCGGTTGGTACTGGTTAAAATTCTGGCAGCAGCATTCTGTATCATTTGAAGAGGTCTGGTGGTTGAGCTGGGTAGGCCAGTAAGAAGAGCGCTGCAATAATCTATTTTTGAAAATATTAGGGATTGCAGAACAGTTCTAAAGTCGTGGAGATATAGGAGAGGTTTGTACTTCTTCGAGAAGGACATTCCAGGCATCTGCCACCCTCTATGTGATGAAATATTTCCTGATGCTGGTTCTGAGTCACCCCCACCCCCTGGAATTTCATATTATGACCCTGTGGTAACTCAAGCTATATAACTCAAGATATAGGAGAGGTTTGTACTTCTTCGAGAAGGACATTCCAGGCATCTGCCACCCTCTTTGTGATGAAATATTTCCTGATGCTGGTTCTGAGTCACCCCCACCCCCTGGAATTTCATATTATGACCCTGTGGTAACTCAAGCGGTAGGTAGCAGCTTGGAAACAGCCAGAAGAAAAAGGAGGCAGGCTCTGGCTCTTCCTTATTGACAGTGAAAACAAAACAAAAATAAAATAGGGCAGTTTCCCTTGAAGTTCAGATATCTTACAAATACCAGATCTCAGATATAACAGCTCTTAGCATTAGTTGCTGCCTGCTCTTTCAGGCCTCTCTAACCCTTTTGGGCCCTACCAACTTATGTTAGGCTGAAGGGATCCTCCCTGGACCCAGAATCCCTTGCAGGGCTGATCCTTAAGGAAGACCCAGCTAGGTCTCTGTGGCCGGTCCCTTGAGGAAGTTTCCAGTATAGTCCTTCACAGATCCTCTCGTTTTACAGTTTCCTTTCAAACAAAAAAAACGTTTGAAGTTTGCACATCATTAAAACCTTCCAGCTTTCTGAAGGTCTGTATTATATGTCCTCTGCACTTCCTCTCTGCCAGGGTATTTATATTCTTCCTCATGCCGACATTATTTTGGTCGCTCTTCTCTGGACAGCCTTCATCCTGTCTCTCTCCTTTTTGAGATACGGTCTCCAGAACTGAAAACAGTACTCCAGGAGAGGCCTCACCAAGGACGTGTACAAGGGTTTCTCACCTCCTTTTTCTTACTGGTTATCCTTCTCTCTATGCAGCCCAGCAGTCTTCTGGCTTTAGCTATCGCCTTGTCACGTTGTTTTATTGCCTTCAGATCACCAGACATCATTCCAAAGATCTTCTCTCTTCTGTGCACTTTAGTCTTTTGCCCCATCATCGCATAGAAGCTCTTTCGGATTATTGCACCCCAGATGGATGACTCTGCACTTCTTGGCATTGAATCCCAGATGCCAAACCTTTGACTACTCTTCAAGCTTTCTTAAATCACTTTTCATTCTCTGTACTTATTTGGGTGTATCCACTCTGTTGCAGACCTTAGTATCATCTGCAGTTATACAAACTTTATCTTCTGTCCCCTCTACAATGTCGCTCATGTAGATATTGAACAGGACTGGTCCCAAAACTGATCCTTGAAGCATGCTTCTTAACACTGTTCTCCCATCAGAGTAGGGTCCATTTACCATTACATGCTGTCTCCTATCAATCAACCAGTTTTGTAGTCCACACCACCACCTTAGTGCCTAATCTCAAGCTTCTCACTTTATTCATGAGCCTCCTATGTAGGACCATATGAAAAGCTTTGCTGAAATCCAAGTAATTTACATTGAGCATCCTTCCTTGATCCAGTTCTCTATGTACCCAATCAAAAAAATCAATCAGATTTGTCTGACAGGACCTTCCCCTGGTGAATCCATGCTGCCTTGAGTTCAGCAACCCACCGGATTGTAGACAGTTCAGTATCCTTTCCTTAAGCAGTGTCTCCATTAATTTTCCCACCACCAAGGTGAGGCTAACCAGCTTGTAGTTTCCATTTTCCTCTTTGCTATTACTCGTGCAGTCGGACCACCATCGCTCTTCTCCAGTCCTGTGGCCCCACTCCTGTTTCCTGGGATCTGTTGAGCAGGTCCTTAATGGACCCGCCAGCACATCTCTGAGCTCCCTCAGTATCCTGGGATGAATCTCATCCGGCCCCATGGCCTTGTCCACTTTCCGTTTTCCTATCTCTTCCCATTCAATCTCTTCTGTGAATGGGGATGCATCTACCCCACTCCTGTCCATAGTTTGGTCAACCAGCAACGGTCCTTCTCTAGGGTATTCTGTAGTGAACACCAAATTGAAATATTTGTTTAATATTTCTGCTATTTCTTCATCTTTTCCCACACATTGCTCCTTGTGACCTTTCACTTTCACTATACCACCTCTGACCTTTCTCTGATATATCTGAAATATGTTTTGTCACCTCACTTTACCTCTTTGGAAATCCTTTCTTCCACTTGAGATTTTGCTTTCCTGATTTCTTTCTTCACCTCCCTCAGTTTCACCAGCTGTTCTTTGTATTCCTCTGGGATCTTTTGTACTTCTTGAATGCTCTTCTCTTTGCCTTTATTGTTTCAGCTCCTCCTTTGAGATCCAAATCTGTTTCTTTATCCTCTTACTTTGGTTTACTTTTCTAACATAGATTTGATGCCATTGTAATAACTCCTTTTAATTTGGCCCACTACTGTTCCACCTCACCCATTTTCTCCCAATCTTCTAGTTCTGCCTATTTTGACAAAGTCTGTATTTTTGAAATTCAAGACTTGTATCTTCTTGTGACTTCTCTCTATCCTGGCTGTGATACCGATTCACTCATACCCCTCCTTCTTTCACACTCCCACTGTTCCCCACATTCACTGCCCCTCCAATAACCTCCTTCTCTCTGCACATCCCCTGTTGTAGGCACCTCATACTCCACAGTTCTTCCAATATCCTCACTTGCCCCAAGTCCCTTCACTCGCTCTCCGTCCTTCCCCCTTTTAATCCCCTCATTTACTGTCTTGTCCCATGCTCTCATTCTCCCCTCATTCACTACAACCACCCCAACCCCAACCCCTCACCCTCTTCTCTTCTTTCACTCTCCCTCACACCTTCTCTGATTCCCTTCATTCACTCCTGCCCCCCCTTCCTCTCCTCCTTGCCCCACCCATCCCTTCATTTATCTGTATTCAATGTCCCCAAGCCTTTTTATTCAAACCGCACTACCCCCAGGTACTCCTTACTAGAGGTGTGAATCGTGTGATTGATCGTCTTAACGATCGATTTTGGCTGGGGGGGGAGGGAAATCTTATCGTTGGGTTTTTTTGTTTTAAAAAATCGTTAAAAATCGTAAATCGGGGGAGGGCGGGAAAACCGGCACACCAAAAAAACCCTAAAACCCACCCCGAACCTTTAAAAGAAATCCCCCACCCTCCCGAACCCCCCAAAATGTTTTAAATTACCTGGGGTCCATTGGGGGTTCCCGACGCGATCTCCCTCTCTCTCTCTGGCCACGGCTGCGTTGAGAAATGGCGCCGGTGGCCCTTTGCCCTTATCATGTGACAGGGCAAAGGTAGCGCCGGCGCCATTTTGAAGATTGGCAATATGGCCCGCGTGCAGGAGGTCACTCCCAGACCCCCGCTGGACTTTTGGCAAGTCTTGTGGGGGTCAGGAGGCCCCCCCAAGCTGGCCAAAAGTCCCTGGGGGTCCAGCAGGGGTCCGGGGGCGATCTCCAGCAGGCGTGACGTCGGAAGCCAGGAAACAAAATGGCGCTGGCGCTACCTTTGCCCTGTCATATGATAAGGGCAAAGGGCCACCGGCGCCATTTTTCAACGCAGCCGTGGCCAGAGAGAGAGAGAGAGAGGGAGATCGCGCCGGGACCCCCCCACTGGACCCCAGGTAATTTAAAACATTTTGGGGGGGGGGTTCGGGAGGGTGGGAGATTTCTTTTAAAGGTTCGGGGTGGGTTTTAGGGTTTTTTTGGTGTGCCGGTTTTCTCACGCCCTATTTAACGATACAATACAAATGCCCCTGACGATAAATCGGGGGCATTTGTATTGTATCTGCACTCTGATTTTGGACAATTTTAAAATTATCTGACGATAATTTTAATCGTTCAAAAACGATTCACATCCCTACTTTACCATCATCCTCCTCCCCCCCATTGATAGGCAACAGGAAGAGGAGGAGAGCAGCAGCAACACGTCTGGCTTCTTCCTTCTCTCTTGCAGCCCAGGCCCGACTGCAGGGCAGGCTGAACACAAAGTCACGTGCCTCAAAACTGCAGTCAGGCCTGGGCGGCAAGCCAGGAGGATCGACACAGGGCGGGAGGGGATTATTATGCATTGTTTTATTTAACTGCTTTCATTATTTGAAGAAAGGTAGGATATTAAGCCAAAGGAACTAAAGACTCGGAATGCTTTGCTGGCGCGGGGCTCCCGGTCTCCTGCAGCAATTCTGTGGAAATGGGCAAAACACCTGTGCGAAGAGGCAGGTTTTTGTGGCCCATCCCAGGAACTATAGGGGGTGGTGTGTCTGGCACTACACGTTCTCTCCCCCATATGTTTTAGGGGTCAGCTCCCAAGAGTGTATGCCACATGCCCTGGAAAGTAGGGGATTGGTCTTTAAAAAAAAGTTATAAAATATTTTTATTTCAGTAACAAGCTACCTTTATTTAATATTTGCCTTGCAAACTTTAAGGAAGCATGGGGGGACGAAAGTGCTGCATCTGAAAATATTTGTGGAAAGCAGCTTGAACAGCAAGGGTTGACGATTCTATGCCATGAGGGCGATGCTAATCAAGTCCCAGCTTTATCCCACTGCACGCATGGAGGGGGTGGGTCTGGCTTTAAGAAAAGCAGCACGGCAGCTTCAGGCATTCAGAAGGGTAAAACAGGACTGGATGAGCCTGTCCCTTAGCAGAGGCAATTGCTGGCAACCTTTCTATACATACAGTGACCAACTGACCAGAACAGGGACCAGCTGAGCTGTCTGTGAGGGACGGGACTTCCCGGTAACAATCCGTACCTGCCTTCACCTTTCTTTGCTTCACCCCTGCCTTTCTTGCTTTCCCCCTCTGGTTCCTCTTTTAACTCTCTTCCTTCAGGTCGCCTCCATTTCTCCTGCTTTCCACGTGTATGTCCTTTGAATAGATGTTCCACGCATTTACAAGCGCATGTGAGATGCTGTATGGGTGTCCGATACAGGAAAATCAGTAGCGTTATGGATACTTTTTTTTTTAACCTCCGCGTGCTTTTTTTGGCGCTGTTGTGATTTGTGTCTTATTTGAATACTCTATTGCGCATCTAAAAAAAAAAGCAGGTTGTGTGTGCGTTAAAAGAGCGGGCGTCCGAAACGGACACACTCAGGTCGATACAGTAACGTGAAGTTAAAGATTGCTCGCCTGTAACGTGCTGGGAGCGCACAATACAGACGAGTAAGGCGATCCAGCGATACAGTCTCCAGTTTCACGCGTCCTTAGCGCTTCCTAAAATAGACTCATAACCCTTTCCACACCCAGCATGTAAATGAACGAAAAAGCTGTATAATGAAGGAATTAGCTATTGCCCTCCGATACTGTAACGGGCGCTGATACTATCTCCTCAGTAACCCGCTGTTTTGCCGCGGCCTTAACGTGTTAGTTTACCGCCTCCCCCTAGTAGGAGTTAGTGTAGTGTAGTGTAGTGTAAAAAACATTGCTTACCCGCCCTGGTCCCGTCCGGTCTCCGGTCCAGCCCGTCCGGTCTCTGGTGTAGCCCCAGTCCGGTCTCCTGCAGCCCGTCCGGTCCCCTCCTCCCGAAGCAAAAAAAAACAAAAAACGAAAAAGTAGCAAGGCTCGGGCCTGCTACGGCAGTCCCTTCTCCCTTCCTCCCGATTTCGCACGGCCATTCATCCAGGCAGAGGGAACCGGTGGCGAAAACGGCCCACGGTTCCCTCTGCCTGGATGAATGCACGGCCACCGGCAGTGAAGGAATGGCCGTGCGATTTCAGCGCTGAAGGCAGTCACATGCACAGGCGCGCATTAATTCAGGCGGAGGGAGCCGGCGGCGAAAGCGGCCTCCGGCAACCCCCACCGGCAGTGAATGCGCGCCTGATGGTGGGGGTTGCCGGAGGCCGCTTTCGCCGCCGGCTCCCTCCACCTGAATTAATGCGCGCCTGTGCGACCCGGCCTCGTTTGAACACGCGCCCCCCCCCCGGATCCCGCTGCCGCGCCCGCCCAATCGAACACGCATCCACTCAATTTCACGATTAAGTCCATGCAGAGAGACATGCGCGCCCTTGCGACCCGGCCGGGTCGCACAGGCGCGCATTCACTGCCGGTGGGGGTTGCCGGAGGCCGCTTTCGCCGCCGGCTCCCTCCGACTGAATTAATGCGCGCCTGTGTGACCCGGCCTCGTTTGAACATGTGCCCACCCGCCCCCCGGATCCTGCTGCCGCGCCCGCCCAATCGAACACGCGCCTACCCGCCTGCGGCCCTCGATCGAACACCCGGCTCCCGCCGCCGCCCGCCGGCCGCCTGGACCCACGCCGCTGCCTGGATGACCGCATGAAAGTGACAGGTATTTAAAAAAAAATTTTTTTATAACACTCAGGTTTTTACATATTTTTGGTTTTTTGTTTTTTTTTTACACTTCCTGGTGCCTGTCATTTCAAATGTCATTTGAAATGCCATTTGAAATGACAGGTACCAGCGCAGGTTACTGTATAGGCGCTGTATTAAGCGCCTATACAGTAAAATGGGTTACGCGGGCATAACCCTTCCCTAACGCTTTAAAGCCGCGGCATGCATTTGCATGCAATTAGAAGAGAGTATCGGGGACTAAGTGAAGAGAACTGTGCGTGCGGGGAGGAAGGGTGCGCCTGACACTGCCGCACTGTTTCTACCGCGGCCTTACGGATCGACCTGAATGTTTTGTTTTTTTTACCGCGCTGGTATTGTATCGGCCTGACTATTATCCCAGTTGGCATTCAATGCTATTTGTATTCCCCCCTCCCCCATACCACCTATTGCAGGCAGGCTCGATTAGCAGGGCGGCAACACCAAGCAGACAGCCTGCACTGGCAGCAAACCAATTCCTGCCCCCTCACAGGGCCATGGTAGAGCTAACCAGTCAAAGTGTTCTTGCCTCCTATCGGCTCTTGGCTGGCTCTTGTGCGAGAGGGCATTGCCTGCGTGCTGCATGTGCGTGTGTGCAGGCACCAGAAACGGAGGCAGAATGAACGTCAGCAGCGGAGTTGCTCTTAGCACTCACTCGCTGTCCTTCTATAGAGCCAAGGATAGTGTGGAGAAAATGCTATTTTCTTGGAATGCAAGAAGTGATTTAGAAATAATCGTATCAGTAATAAAACAGGCATCAGCTGTAATCACTCAGCTATTAGAAAGAATGATGTGTAGGCATGTGGGAGCAGGTATAAATATATTCTGTGTTTGTGGATGAGTGGGAGTGAGTATATGTGTTGTCACATGGGTATTTCTATGGGTGTATGTGTTGTGTAGGAGTATGGTGGGACGGGGCTGGCTGATGGTGTGCATGGCGCCCTCGTAGTGTGCACACATAAAGGGGGTTGTGTGTGTGCATACCTTTTAGTTAGTTTGCTTGTGTATGTAGGTATAATAGGAAATATTCTGTTCCCTGTGGCACGCCATACAATGAGACAGAAGTGATTAGAAACACCCGGGGATGGTCTTTATTCCTTGCCACGTGTGATACAGTGAGATAAAAAGATTGCAGAAAGCCTGAAAGGATAGAAACACTTGCCCTAGAGCCTTCATTCCTTAAAGGGCCTGATCCAGTGAACCAGAAGGGACAGAAACTACCACGAATGTGCTGTAACCTGCTGCATCACAAGCTTCTCATGTAAGAGGCACAAATTTGGGGGACAAAAATGTTCCCTTCGGGAGTTGGACTGTGGGGCTAGCAATCTCCCGATACTAGTAGAGAATTTTTCTGGAGGAGAGCGAGAATGCACTCTAAGAGGTCTCCTAGTTTAGTATTAATAACGCTACCTCTAATACCGATGACTATTGGTGATTGTTTACAATGAGTTTATTAGCCGGCTATCGTGTTGTCGTTGGGGTTTTGTTTTGTTTTTTTTATTGCTTTCCTCCCCAGCTATTTCGGGAAGGCGGCTATTCATCTCCACATTTCCACATGCCCCTCTGCCCACTCGCTCACTGACGCACATCCTTCCACCCACGGCCCCTGAGATGCTCTTTCTGCCAGCTCCTGAAGAACTTGGCCCACCCACAGCGACTCCGCTCCTCCAGGATGCCAAAGAGCGCAGCGGGAGGACCCTTCAAAGCAACATCAATCAAGGGGGGGAGGGGGAGAGAGAGGCAGAGACAAGACAGTACTGAATTATCACACAAGTGGCGCCCTATTTGTCTTTGTTATTTCTGTTCGCTCCTTGCATATCCCCCCCCCCCCCTGTTTACTTATTGCATTGCTTTGGTAGCCCACTTGCAAACGGCCGTGCCAATAAAGTTTCCTGAACCAGCGCACACGGCGGGGCGGGCGGTTAGAGGGAAGGGGAGAAGGAAAAAAGGAAGAGAAAAACGGGTCGGAGAAAAGGGAGCCAGACAAAGATTATTCGATATAAACGTAGAGTTGAAAGGATTCTGGAATGGATTCCTGTTTTCACCCCCATCTTATTCTGGTGAAATGCCGGTGAGGAGACGGGATAGATGAGGGAGGAGAGCGTGGAGCAGGCGAGAGAGGGGAGAGGTGGGAAACACTTGGTGTACCGCGTCCTCTAATCTGGCGGAGGCGAGATTGTACAGGGCCAGCAGTGCGGATCCCCCACCTTTGGTAAGAGAACATGTGGAGCTGGGGTTCGGAGGCAGCCACCAAGCTGCCGTGACAGCTGGCAGCTTTGTTTCCAGGCATCAAAGGCGCCGAAGTCCCAGCTCTGGGTTATTTTTAGTCGGGCGCTGACGACAGCGGCAGTTGCGCACGATTATTCTGGTGCCCCTCTTCGGGCGCCGGCGCTGCAAGACGCAGATCCTGCCGATCATCAAGGCGGCGGGTCAGCCTGCTGGCTTTTCTCAGACGAGGCGAAGAAATGTTGAGGAGCAAGAGATGTCTACAGAGGATACAGGTCTGGTACGTCCGCGAGAGGACCCTCGGCAGTGCGTGAGCTGGGCAGGCCAGGCACAAAGCCCAGCCGGCAACTAACTGGCTTAATATAAACAGGGCTCTTCCAATATTTCAAATTAAGTATGGGTGGTGTGCTCCCACTGAGAGCAGCCGTGCGGGAGTGGCATGGCGTGCTGCACCCACTCATATCCCCTCCCCTCCCCCAATCCTTCTGCCCTGTCCAGCAGCCTGTGCCCGCCCCGCTGCTGTCGCCTCCCCTTCCACTGTGAACTTGGTGGCGTTGGCTTCCAGCTTCAGTGCTTTACATCTCGGACGGTGTGTCCTATCTGCTTGGGCTGCGGAACCGGGACGGGACGGTATCTTAACTCTTCCAAAGCACACGACTGGAGCTGCCACAGTTTCACCTGTGGTATGCGATACCAGACGCACATCCATTTTTTCCCATACAGCTTTCATGGATTAATTCTGTGGTTCATTTTGACTGCGTGGTGTGGTCTTCACATTATTGTGGAAACTGCCCTACTATTGCTTATGTGTGATGACATCGTTAAGGTATAGGAAGAAGAGAACGGAAGGACAAGGGGGGGGGGGGGGGCGTGGTCACATGATATCTTGTATCCAATGGATTCTTTTAAATCTATTTAGAACCCAATTTTTATGGATTTTTACCATTGATGGTGTGTCACAATAAATGTGAGCCCCCTCCCTCACACTTCCCACTTTCCTTCCACCTCCGCCACTTCCTGCTTGGTATTTAACCAACCTCTTTCCTGAGTCTGCTATACGATATTCCTGCTGCATTATATCTGGAGGATTGTACTTGTTAGTTTAGATCTGGGGACTAACAGCACAGCAGTAGCCCAAGTAAATTAAGTCTATAATGATGGGGGCAGCAATGTAGAAGAATTCAGAAATGCCATGCTCTTACTGTAGGTTATCTAGAAAATGAAATAAAAAAATGATTAGCGTTGCTAAGGTAGTGTTCATAAAGTCAGAAGCTAGAATACACCAAGGGCCAGATGTGGCAATAGTTCCCAAACCTATCCTGGGGGATTTCCAGCCTGTCGGGTTTTCAGGACATCCGCCTTGAATATGTGCAAGACAAATTTGCATGCACTGCGTCCATAGCATGAAAACTTTTATCTCATGCATATTCATTGTGGATATTCTGAAAACATGACTGGCTGGGGGCTCCCACAGGACAGGCTTGGGAACCTCTGCACTAAAAGTTTTTTTTCCCATTTTGAGCCAGATATATTAATCATTTTTCCCATAGATAAAAAGTGTGGGGGGGGGGGGAAACCTGCAATATATCAGCACTTAGTGTCTATAGACAAAATGTTTAGTACATATGTAGCTAGCCCTGGTCCTCAAGAACCACAAACAGACCTGGTTTTCAGGATAGCCACAATGAATATGTATGAGAGAGATTTACATTAAAACCAAAACTGTTTGTGGCTCTTGAGGACCAGAGCTGGCCATCTATGCCTGAGTACATCTGGCCCTAAATCAATGCTTCCCAAACCTGTCATGGCGACTTTACAGCCAGTCGAATTTTCAGGATCTCCACAATGAATATGCATGAGAAATTTGCATATCATGGAGACTCGGTATATGCAAATCTATATCATACATATTCATTGTGGAGATCCTGAAAACTCGACTGGCTGTGGGGTTCCCAGGACAGGTTTGGGAAGTTCTGCCCTAAATCATTAAAATGCCATTTCTCTGCTTTGCAGTATATTTCCATCGTGTGGGACCATTGCTGGTCCCACACGATGGAACGCATTACCTACAAATCTCAGACTCCAACCTTGCACCACCAAATTCAAAAAGAAAAAGACGTGGCTCTTTAAGCAGGCTTACCCAGATTAGTTCTCTATCACATTAATCCGAAGCTGCGCCATCATTTGACCTGATCCTATGTATATAGTTTTTGATATTTTTCTCCTGTTATTTATATTGATAGTTTCTGATATTTATCCTGTTATTTATATATTATTTTGTTACTCTGTGTGCTCTCTTTCAGCCTCCTCTTTTCTCCTGTCCCACCCCCAGCCCCTGTTTTCTGTATTTTCCACCTTTGGTTCGACTATGAACCAGGTATGATGTACCCACTAATGCCGGTATAAACAAGTTTTAAATAAATAAATATAGAATGTTGGAAAGAATTATATGACCAAGATCAATGTCTGTCTGTCTGTTTGTATGTGGGCACAATAAAGCTCCAAAAAAGGGCTGGAAAATCACCAGACTAGGTATGCAGGGAGAAAATGTGAATAACTTGGAGCAATGTGAAAACTAGAAACATTTCAGAGCACTCCTACCCTTCAAACGTTTGGCAGTTTGGCCCAGAGCAATACAGGAAGAGACAGAAACAGGGAAAAATAACTGAAGCAGCTGACAAAGAATGGCACCAAAAGATTCCTTTAAAGCCACCTTCCCCACACTTCCAAAGTCACACACCACATCCCCACCCCCCACCCCCCACACACAGGAAAATAACTGATGCAGCTGGTGAAGGATGATGCCGAAAGGCATCTTCCAAGTAAAAAAATAAACACACCCTTCAATCCCACCTACACACAACTCCTGCCAAGGAACCCACACCCACAAACCCCTTCCCAGTGCTTCTCTATCCAGTCCCCGGGGCACACCTAACCAGTCAGGTTTTCAGGATATCCACAGTGAATATGCATGAGATCGATTTGCATGCACTGCTTCCATTGTATGCAAATCTGTCTCATGCATATTCATTGTGGATATCCTGAAAATCTGACTGGTTAGGTGTGCCCCGGGGACTGGGTTGAGAAGCACTGTCCTACCCGACCATACACTCCCCCCCCCCCATAAAGCTACCCCACATACAAACAATCCCTCTCTCCACATATCCCTCACAAACCCAAACACATCCATGCACCCCTATAGCCCTACATATACACAGCTCCCAGAACCCCACACACTTCCAACCCCCCCCCCCCCCCCAGGAACAACTCCCACCCACCCACACTGACACACATACACACCCCTCATTTTCCTCAACCTTCCTCTCACAGCCACCCCTTCTACAAATCTATATTGGAAAGCATTCCTAAAGTCTCGTCTGTGCATGCTTTCCCTGTGCTTTCCAAAAATTAAGTAAAAGGAATTCATATCTGTCTGTCTGTAGGTACAATAACTCTACAACAAAGGAAAAAAAAGTCATCAAATATGGCATGCAGGAAGAAAATGTAAATACCTTGGATCAGCTTGAAAACTAGAAATATTGACTATGTCATTATTTTCAGAAAAAGAAGCCTAAAAAAAACCAACCCATTATTTTCTATGGGAAATTGTTAAAGGTTGCAGAATGTTGATGAGTGCCACATTCCATAAGCTCCCCCCTTCCTAGGGTTGCCAACTGACTCCAGATTTTCAGGACAGGTTGATCCAATCCTGATTTTACCCGATTGCAGTCCCTAAGAAAGGGCTTCTCAAACCTGTCCTGGGGACCCCGCAGCCAATCAGATTTTCAGGCTACCCACAATGAATATGCATGAGATAAACTTGCATATCATGGAGATTCGATATATGTAAATTTATCTCATGCATATTCACTGTGGTTATTCTGAAAATCTGACTGGCTGAAGGGACTCCAGGACAGGATTGTGAAGCCCTGGGCTAAGAAAAGCAAGACTTGTAAGTACTTGCATGTTGGGGAGTAAAACCAGGACTGGATCAACCTGTCCTGAAAATCTGAACCTATGCCGCCACCCCTACTTTCTGACACTTTGAATCAGAGCAACACAGGCATAGAAACATATGCTGGTAAAAATTAACACAAGCAACTAGTGAAAAATGGTACCAAAAGGTACTTTCCAAGCCACCTACCCTTACACTTTTCACATCAACACTCCCACACACTCACCCACCTCCCTCCCCACCTACACACAAACCGAAGCACATGCCCCAACACATACACACACCTACACCACCCCCATGCATATACCCCTACACCCACCTACACCTGCCTCCTCCAATACCCAATCTCCCTGCATCCACCCCATCTCCCACTCTAGCACTGCTGAGGGCTTAGGGAGCAAATGTTGAAGTTGCAAGAAGTGCAGAGTCATGCATCTGGGGTGCAGTAATCCAAAAGTACTGTATGTGATGGGAGGTGAAGAACTGATGTGCATGGACCAAGAGAGGGATCTTGGGGTAATAGTGGCTGGAGAACTGAAGATGGCGAAGCAATGTGACAAGGCGATAGCTAAAGCCAGAAGAATGCTGGGCTGCATAGAGAGAGAGAGGAATTTACCAGTAAGAAAAAGGAGGCCTCACTTGGAGTACTGTGCTCAATTCTGGAGTCCATATCTCAAATGTCAGGATGGAGGCGGTCCAGAGAAGAGCGACCAAAATAGTGTGGGGTCTGCATGAGAAGACCTATGAGGAGAGGCTGAAGGATCTGAATATGTACACCCTGGAAGAGAGGAGGTACAGGGGAGATATGATACAGACCTTCAGATACCTGAAAGATTTTAGTGATGCACATTCAACAAACCTTTTCCGTTGGAAAGAAATCAGTAGAACTAGGGGTCATGAAATGAAACTCCAGGGAGGGTGACTCAGAACCAACTTCAGGAAATATTTCTTCACAGAGAGGGTGGTGGATGCCTGGAATGTGCTTCCACAGGAGATGGTAAAGATGAAAACAGTAAGGGGTAGATTTTCAAAGGGTTACGCACGTAAAATACGCTCGTAACCCCTGAAAACCTAACCCTGTGCGCGCCGAGCGTATTTTGCATAGGTTCGGCGGCGTGCAAGCCCCGGGACACGCATATGTCCCGGGGCTTTCCAAAATGGGCGGGCTGGGGGTGGGGCTGGGGGCGGGGCACCGGTCCAGGGGCGGTCCCGAGTGTTCCGGCAGCCGGCCGGCGCGCGCAAGTTACGCCTGCCTCGGGCGTAACTCCTGAAAAAAAGGTGTGGGGGGGATTTAGGTAGGGCTGGGTGGTGGGTTAGATAGGGGAAGGGAGGGAAAGGTGGGGGGGGATTGAAAAAAAGTTCCCTCCAAGGCCGCTCCAATTTCGGAGTGGTCTTGGATGGAATGGGGAAAGCCATCGGGGCTCCCCTTGGGCTCGGCACACGCAAGGTGCACAAGTGTGCACCCCCTTGTGCGCGCCGACCCTGGATTTTATAACATGCGCGCGGCAGCGCACGCATGTTATAAAATCGGGTGTACATTTGTGCGCGCCAGGTAGCGCGCACAAATGTGCCCCGTGCGCTCATCTAAAATTCTGCCCCTAAATGAATTAAAAAAGGCATGGGATAAACACTGTGAATACCTAAAGGCCAGAGATTGTAAATGAAGAAAAGAGTGCATGGGGGTAACTTGCTGATGTGGCTGTTACTACCCTTAACCAATAAGCCTGATACTTTTCTTGCAACTCCAACATTACTCTCTGCTTCAGTGGCAGGAGAAAATGGGGAATTGGATTCAAACAGCAACCGAGGGCCCTGGCTTTTATGGTCTGGGAAAATGATAAGCATGAGAGTACCCTGCACGGCGCAGCAGATGCTACCATAAGCTGGGCAGACTGGATGGACCGTTTGGTCCTTTTTTGCCATCATTTCTATGTTTCTATGTCTAGTCTTAAATAAAATGTGCTATTCTGAAACAGCCCTGTGTCCACTTTTCCAGCAGCTTTTTCTTTTCTTCGTAATTAGTACATCAAGGATTGAACACGTTGCAACAACTGAAAGCACTCTGAGAGGAATATACTCAAACAGGAAATGTAAGAAACCCAGTACCCCCGTCTACAAATACGTTGGAAAGCATTCCTGAAGCCATGCCCTCTGCAGGCTTCCCCTACTTGTTTAAATTTTCAAAGTCAGATTGGCAGACTGCTCTTCTGCGAAGCTCTAATGGTTATTCTCACCATTATGACTACAAGTAAAGAGGGATCTTGCTGTTGTGCTCTTTGCCTTCAATATAGTCACTTTACCCTCCATGGCCTCTGATACAAACTTAAGATTGTGAGCCCTCCGGGGTTACGGAAATATCTACAGTACCTGAAAGGAATCTGCTTTGCAGTGCCAAAAAGCGGAATATAAATGCATACAAATAAATAAGTACATGATGGCAAATAAAGACCAGAATGTCCCATTCAGTCTTCCCAGTTGAGCTTCTTCTTGCTCAATATGGTGCAGCTAAAGCAGGATAAAACCAAAATGACTAAAAGGAGACTTTAGGGGATGAAGCCAGCAGCATCCTGGTACACCCAAAATACAGCCTGACCAGGGATTCCTGCTTACCAACTCAGAAATATTTTGAGAGAGTAGTCTAATCTTTCTCATATAAGAGTTTTCAGCTTTACTTAGACATAACACAAACAAACAGTTCTAGCTAGACACGGGGAATATCTTAGAAATGAAGAAGAAAACTATTAAATAAATGATGAAAGCATACATTAAAAAAAAAAAAGACAAGACAATTGTATGTCCCCCATGGTTGCAAGTGAGTCACATGAAGATTAAAATAAGATTTTCTTAAAAGCTGTCATTAATTTTTACTTGTATTTAGTTGTTTGCGGAGGCAGGAATAATGTACCTGTAGTTATTTAAGGAAACACCTCATTCTTATGCAAAAGTCCCTGCTGTTTTGTGGGAAATATTAAGTCACAGGGACACTCAGCCCTTCTATAAAGTCACATCTGTGTTATGACAATAATACATTTTCAGGAGCAGCTCTTGTGGCTAAATTTTGTATCTGTCTCCAGTATATGCACATACTGAAGACGGCTAAGCCTGAAACGATGGTGAAGGCTATCACTCTAATGGATTTTAGGCATGCTTAGGGCAGATGTGGAGGGAAATGGTATGAAAGAGGTGGAGAGATCAGATAAGACATGGAGGAAGGGTTCTTGGTGTTGGATTGCATTATGGGAGTGTGTATGCACATCTGTCCAAAGTGGAGAGATCTCAGCTGGGCACACTGGATGGGCCTTCATCCTCAGGCCTGGTTGCTTCCAGCTTCCCTTTGGAGGGGAGAGTTTAACATTTAAAAAAAAAAAAAAAAAAGTAATTACAAGGACAGCCACGCAAAGGATGGTAATGGAGCAACGAGGCCTGGGTTTACCTTTCAAGCATCCCTAGGTGCAGAAGAGGGTCCCTATTCAAGTACATAGCAGTGGCTGGGGAGGGGATGTGGAAGTCTTCCTCCAGACATGAGCTTGGCTGAAAGAGATGAGGCAGTCCCACCTGCGCCCCTGGCAACAATTATTCACAAGCACCACTCATACAGACTTGCCCCCTTAAAGACACAGCTGTGGGTCAGTAGTAATTCTAGTTTACAATACTTTAAATTCTGCTGGCCTTTGGGCTCCTGTGCCTTTAAGGGGCGAGTTTGATAGGCACTGCTGCTCAGGCTGAGTGGTTTATGTGAAAAAGTGCCATTGGGATGAAGGAGAAGGTGCCTCTTTTAGCCTGGCACCTCTAGGCGGTTGCTTGTTTCATCTGGGGGGGGGGGGGGGGGGAGGGGAATCCTGGCCTGAGAGCAGCAGTTTAAGCAGGGTGGCCAACTGGCTCCAGATTTTCAGGACAGGCTAATCCAGTGCTGGTTCTAGTCTCCTGCATGCAGGTACTTATAGTCTTGCTTTTCTTAGGAAATGCAATGGGGAAATCTGAATAAGCTCCAGCATGCAATGAAGTAAAACCAGGACTGGATCAACTTGTCCTGAAAATCTGGAGCCAGTTTGCAACCCTAGCAACCACTCCAGGCTTGCAAACTGAAATGCCACTGCAGTCACTCACATGGGAGAGTTATTAAATAAAAGTAATGTGGTTCCTGTGTTAGTCCACCTGGATTTGAAGAAATAGGGGTCAAACAACACGTTATAGGTGATACCATATTATAGAAGTATGTGTGTGACTAGTGCACTAACCTGATAAAGGGATCATAGTTCTGGAAAGCAAGTTTGCTCGCCTGTAAACAGGGATCTCTGTACACAGCAGGATGTTCAGCCCATAATGCCTTGCTGACATCATCTGACGATGCCTTCAGGGCTCCTCTGGCTTTCAGAGCTCAGGAAAAGTCTCAGTGAGCATGCATACGAGGTCCTGCACACAGATGCTGCCTCGTGAGCCCCTCAGTCTCTTCTAAAGCTTAAAGCTTTAGCGAAGCAGTCAACTCTCCAGGGAAGCGGGGCGGTTATTAGTGTGGCTGATTCATCCTGCTGTCTATAGAAAACCCTGTTTACAGGTAATCAGACTTGCTTTCTCCATCAAGCATGAATCAGCCATAATGCGTGGGGGGGTTTCAAGCTGAGGGTTGTATAGCAGAGCAATTATGAACAGACAACCTGGACCCCAATCAGTGGACTGCCGGATGAACAGGCTGCACAGAGCTGCTTGTCCAGTCACTGTCTCCTTGGGACATGCTGACCCGACCTAGTTGGATGTGAACAGATGATCAAGAGGTAGCTTTGCAAAGGTCCATTTTAAATTTTATATTAATTATCACTTTTACATAAAATACAAAAAACAAACAAACCCATCTTGTTCACAACAGTACTGAAGAAGTAATTCAATAAAGTACAAATCAATATCTTTTAAAAAAAAAAAAAAAAAAAAAAAGGAAAATTATTCCATTAAGGTGACCAGTCCTCTAAATTAAGAGGGGAAAAGAACACTATTCCAAGTAATTTGAAACCAAAATCACATTTAAAAAAAGGAGAAAGAAACAGAGGACCTGCCACAGGTATCTTCTTATCGGGACTATTTTCCAATCTTTTCAAGCTCAAGGCACACCTACATTTAAAAAAACAAATTTATGTAGCACCTCAGCCTCCACAAACATGCAGTACGGACATGGAGATGACTCATATGGCCAAAAGAAGAGCCAGGGGAGCACTGAAAGCCCCACCAATCTCTCTTCCACATTGTAAAACAAAGGGAGATGGGGCAGAGACACACATGGACCTGACACTGTGGACAAGCTCCTTCTTTATACAAGTGCAGGAGAAGGGAGAAGTCCCATGGGATGGGGGCAGCAGATTCAGTCAGTTCCCTTGGCTGTTGCATGTGGCTGCAAGAACTCCTCTACTGTTGCTTCTCCCACTAAACAGTGAGTCACATCCAGTGCTCAGTGCACGCTGCCCTTGTCTCACTGAGCCTGGGGATAAGACTTCTGGAAGGACTCAAAGAAGAAGGCTCAAGAGAGGGAAGATGAGGAGGTATGTATTTGGACCATGCGGTATAAACATTATTTAAAATAAAATTAAATAAATAAATAAATAAATAAATAGGTGCTGTGTGCGGCACAAAGGGGGTCCCAGCTATCAGTGTCCTGTATGCTGTCCATGAATGCCCAGATTCCAAGCTTCTTGCTGTAACTAGGAAGAAGATGCATGCATGATTACAAATGTTCTCAAAAAAGGAGCGCCTACGTAGTAACATAGTAATGATGGCAGAAAAAGACCAAATGGTCCATCTAGTCTGCTCAGCAATTTGCTTATGGTAGTAACTCTGCTCCATGCAGGATACTGCCATACTTTCTGTTAAGGGTAGTAACTGTCGCAAAATCTTCTCTCCCTCAGTTATACCTCCTTTCTGTCTGCGCATCTGAAAGTATGTTTTGAGAGACTGCAAACAATTTTCCCAAAACAATTACGGGTAGATTTTCAAAGGGGTACGCGCGCCGAGCCTATTTTGCATAGGCTCGGCGGCGCGCGCAAGCCCCGGGACGCGTGTAAGTCCCGGGGCTTGCATGGAGGGGCGTGTCGGGGAGCGTGTCGGGGCGTGCCCGGAGTGACGTGGCGTTTTGGGGGCGTGTCGCGCGGGAGCGTGGTTTCGGCCTGGGGACGTTCCGGGGGCGTGGCTGCGGCCTCCGGACCAGCCCCCGGGACCGGAACATGGAGCGGGGCAGCCGGCCGGTGCGCACAAAGTTACGCCTGCTTCTAGCAGGCGTAACTTTGCCGACAAAGGTAGGGGGGGGGTTAGATAGAGCCGGGGGGGTGGATTAGGTAAGGGAAGGGAAGATGCGGGGGGGGGGGGGGGGGGGTGGAAGGAAAGTTCCCTCCGAGGCCACTCCGATTTCGGAGCGGCCTCGGCCTGCCTCCGTTCCGGAGGCAGGCTGCGCGGCTCGGCGCATGCAGGCTGCCGATTTTGGGCAGCCTTGCGCGCGCCGACCCTGGATTTTAATGGATACGCGCGGCTACTCGCGTATCTATTAAAATCCCGCGTACTCTTGTTCGTGCCTGGTGTGTGAACAAAAGTACGCGCTCGCGCTAATTTATTAAATCCGGTCCTTAGCTTTTTCGTATGATTCTGCACATTTGTTGCTTACGTCTTCCTTTCCCACACTTGTTCACAGTCACCCTGATGTGAGTCAGTGTGAGATTCTGTCCATTAAAGGCCTAGCTTCTGAACACATCCTTAGCCAGAATTTGTCAGACTTAGGCTTAAGTAATTCCATTACACCCACCACCATGACCACTTCCAGGGATGACCCCTAGCATTCTTCCCCTTTTACTGTCCCTGACCCCAGGATTCTTTTTGCATTCCCACCCCATATCACAGCTCACTGATATATGTACCCTCACTCTACCCTCAGCTGCGTGAGTTCTAGATCCTAGAATCACAGTTGCAGACTACACTTTGTGTATGTTGCACCCTTCTCATTTCTTCCCACATGTTGACTAGAGTGCGTGTGCTCTGGGCTGACCTCCTCCTCTCCTGTTCTTTGCAGGCTTCCTTAAGGGGGAATGGCTGGAGCTGTAAAGAGAGGCCTGGAGCTTTTTTAGTGTTTCCCATGAGATTCGGCAATTGATGCAAATTCCCTGAGTCTCCGGGGAAAATCCAGAGAGCCCCCAGTTATGGTTGTGCATATCTTCTCTGAGGCTACTCACCCCAAAGACTATTGTGGACATTCTGTGCAGTGAAAGACGAAGGGGGGTTCCCTCCAGTAGTCGTTGCAAATCCATATACCACGGATGCCTGGGCCAGTCTGTACTAGCCCCCTGTGGGCTTCGATCTTGTGAATTATCCTGCCCAGCAAGGGCCAGGGAGGAAAGGCATAAACAATCTGTCTTCCAGCCAGACCTGTACGAGAGCGTCTATTCACAGGGATCACAGATCTCTCCTGTGACTGTAGAAGCAAGGAACCTTCACATTTCGAAAAGTCATCAGCAGGTTTAGGAACAGAAGGCCCCAGCAATCCACAATCAGCTGAAATGCGTTGGCTGACAACACCCACTCTCCTTGGTCCAGACTCTCCCTGCTGAGAAAGTCCACTCTTATGTGTCTTTTTCTGCAATATGAGAGGCCGAGATCATCTGCAGATAACCTTCCACCCATTCCATCATCTGGTCTAGTTCCTGAAACACTTGCTGGCTCTTGGTTCCTCCATGGTGATTGATTTAGGCCACTGTCATCGCGTTATCTGACATCACGCAAACTGCTTGATTCCGCAGCCTGTGAAAGAACTGAAAACATACCAGCCATACTGCCTAGGCCTCCAGGTGATTGATGTTCCAGTTAGACTCTTCGGCATTCCAGCACAGTGAGCCCCCCAAAGATGGAGACTCACATCTGTCATGAGTACCAACCAGGCAGGAGAGGACAAGGGAACTCCCTTTCTCAGATGATCCTTCTGCAACCACCATTGGAGGCGGGAGCAAATTTCCATTGGCTAGCAGAGCTGAACTGCATAATCCTGAGACTGCAGGTTCCAACGAGTTAGCAGAGAGCATTGAAGAGGACACATATACACCCTTGCCCACGGCACCACTTCCAGGGTAACTGCCATCAAGCAGAGTACCTATAAGTAGGACCACACCGTCAGGCGTATGGTGTTCATCAACTGACACACTTGAGACATCAATCCTGGATCTGAACTTCTGGTAGGAAAATTCTGTCCTGTCCTGTGTCGAACCAGATCCCCAGAAACTCCAACAACTGGGATGGTTGAAGATTGCTCTTGGTCAGGTTCACCACCCAACCGAGCTCCTGCAATAAGGAGATCACCTTGTGTGTCACCAGGCTGGTCTGTTCCTGAGACTTGGCTCGAATATGCCAGATGTCCAAATATTAGTGCACCAGGATTCCTTCTTTTCGCAAGGCCGCTGCTACCACCACCATAACCTTGGAAAACATTCTGAGAGCGGTGGCTTGACCAAAAGGGAGCACCCAAAACTGATAATGGCGCTCCAACACCACAAAGTGTAGAAAGAGTTGGTGTTCCAAATGGATGGGAATATGAAGGTAAGCCTATGACAGATCCAAGGATTTCAGAAATTCCCCCGACTGTGCCACCATTATTACAGAGCATAAGGTTTCCATTCGAAAATGAGTCACCTTCAAGTGATGGTTGACCCTCTTGAGGTCCAAGATGGGACAAAAGGAGTCCTCCTTTTTGGACACAACAAAATACGTAGAATATCGCCCCATACTTTCTTGAGATGTGGGCACCAGAATCACAGCCTTCAGTCTGAGGAACCTTTGAAACATGAACTCCACTGCCTGCTTCTTCTGTGGGGGGTGGCAAGGGGACACCATGAATACTTCCCGAGAAACACTGTGAAATTCCAGTGCATAACCTTCGCATATCACCTCCAGGAGTCATTGGTCCAACATGATCTCGATCTACCTCCGATAAAAGAGACATCCCGCTATTTCCTGTTGCGGAAGGTGGGTTGGCAAACCTTAATTGAGAAGCTCAGGAAGGTCCACGACCCGAGCCCGCTCCCCTTTTGGGCTGCCGGGGAGAAAAGGACTGAGAGCTACCAAAAAGCCGGGTCCACTAAAAGGTTGTCTCTCTATAGGGACGAAAACACCTGAAACCCCGGAAACGACCCTTCATACCAAAGGGGTGCTGTAACTGTTTCTTATCCTCTGGCAACCAAGGCACCGGAGACTCGCCCTACTCACTGGCCAGGTCCTCCAACTTGCTTCCAAACAAGAGCGAGCCTTTAAAGGGCATCTTGGTAAGATTGGCTTTGGAAGCTGTGTCAGCTGACCAGTTTCGCAACCAGAGATGACGCCTAGCCGCTAACACCGAAGCCACTCCTCTTTCCGAGGTCTGGACTAAATCACAGCCTGTGACTGCTAAAAAGGCAGCAGCAGGCTCCATAACCACTCTGGAATTCCCTCCAGACTCATCAATGTCCTGAGAGAGAAGCAGACAAGATCTCGCCACTAGGGCTCAACAGGAGACAATATGTAAATTCATTGCCAGTGCCTCAAAGGCTTGCCTAAGAATAGCCTCAATCTTTCTATCATGTACATCCTTCAAGGCCGCTCCTCTCTCTACGGGGATAGTCGTCCACTTAGACATGGCACATACCAAAGCATTCACTTTGGGAAAACACAAACGCTCTCTCACAGCTGGATCCAGGGCATACAGATCTTCCAATGTCCAACCCCCCTTTAAAATTTGCCTCTGGAGCATCCCATTTGTTATGGTTTTGAGGTGTTGGAGTGGATTCTTGGGTACTGCGGTGTTGGCCACTCCCACGGGGAGGAGCCCTATGAGGAACCGCAGTACTAGGCTAGACTTTATACATGCAGACACAGAGAATTCGTATTTATTATACAGCTTGGTGGTACTGCCCAGGGGCTGCAGCAGTGAGGTAACCCAGTAGAAGTAGTCCAGGGGTCCTGAGCAGAGGAGACCAGTCCCACGCTCAGGTAGATGGTAGGTTGCGCAAGGTGGTAGAGAAGTCCCGGATGCAGACTCATGGTGCTGAAGCTGAAGATGAGACAGACTGACAAGATTAGTTACTCACTGAAGTAGATAGCTGTATTGATGAAGATCCTGGCAGGCAGAAGTAGTTGAACTTTAGGCACCAAGGTAGGGAGAGCAGGCCCTCGAGGAGCGAGTACCCGGTATCCCGGATAGGTACCTGAAAGAAAGCATAAGGGCCCCCAAGGAGCAGGTACCCAGGTTAGAGATGAAATTACCCCGAAGGGCAAAGAGAGCTTCCTGCGGCAGCTGGGAATTGGCAGAGCAACTTAGACTGGAGGCATTACAATCCGTTCTCGATCCTTGCTAACTCAGTTTGTTAGCAAACGAAGGGCAGACTAAATACCCGGATGCCGTGATGTCACTTGGAGGGGACACCTCCGAGGTTCCTACCATGACGTGGATAAAGATGTGGGTGGCGTGTGCGCGCGCACCCTAGGAGGCCCTCAGAAGAAACATGGCGAACACCGTCGCTGTTGCCGTTCTGGGGACGCCGGAGAGAGCGGCATGAAGACGCGGCAGCAGCCATCTTCCCAAGGCTTGAGGAGAGAGCAGGAAGAAAGATGAGGCACAGAGGTCGAAGCCGTCTGAGACCAATGGATGCAACAGTACCCCCCTTCAAAGGGCGCCCTTCCTGGTCTTGTTTTTGAGGATATGATCAATTAAATTGACGAAGCATCTCTTTGTCCATGATATTAGCCAAAGGTTCCCAAGAGTTTTCTTCTGGACCTTATCCCTGCCATGACAGGAGATATTCCCAAACTCTGCCTCTCTTTCTTATATCAAGGATGGCATCAACCTTGTACTCAATGTCTTCTTCTGCATCAACAGGAGTAGGTTCAGGTGTCGTGGTGGAAAACTCGCTAAGAACAAGCGGTTTCAGCAGCGAAACATGGAATGCATTATGAATCTTGATAGCTGGAGGAAATTTCAGACTATAGGTGAGTGAGCCCAGTCAACGGAGGATAGGAAAGGGTCCGACAAAGCATGGAGAAAATCGAGCAGATGGAAGCTTGAGTCTTAGATGTTTGGTAGACAGCCAGACTTTATCACCAGGCTTGAATTCATGAGCCTTGCTACGGGGTGTGTCATAGCCTTTCTTTGCTCTTTGTCCTGCTTTTTGGAGCATCTCTTTAGTCTTTCTCCAGAGCTGCTGTATATCTTTGGTAGTAGCTTGAGCTGCCAGGGACGACACAGAAAGTGGAAGTGGTAAATGTGGTAAGGGTTGTCATCTGTAGACCACTTCAAAAGGTGTAGATCCAGTAGATGATGCTGGATGCGAATTGATGGCAAATTCAGCCCAGGGCAACAGTTCAGTCCAGTCATTCTGTCGTGAACCAACATAGGCGCGGAGGAACTGTTTGAGAGTTCTATTCATTCTCTCAGTTTGGCCATTGGACTGAGGATGGTACGCAGAGGTGAAGTGAAGTGTGATGTCTAATTTCTTACACAAGGTTTTCCAGAACTTTGCTGTAAATTGAGCTCCTCTGTCAGAAACAATGTGTTTAGGCATGCCGTGTAGGCGAAAGATGTGAGTGATGAATAGCTTAGCAAGTTCCGTGGCTGAAGGCAAGCCAGGGAGAGCCACAAAGTGAGCCATCTTCAAAAATCAATCCACTGTAACACAAATGGTTTTGTTACCTCCAGAAAGTGACAAGTCTACCACAAAATCTGTTGCAATGTGGGTCCAGGGCTCATCTGGTACTGGCAAGGGTTGAAGCAGGCCCCAAGGACGTCTGGGTGGAGGTTTCTGTCTGGCACAATTGGAACAGGAAGCTACGTACTCAAGAGTGTCTTCCTTCATGGTGGGCCACCAATAGTACTTTTGTAGCTTAGCCAGTGTTCGCCATGGACCAGGGTGTCTGGCTAGTTTCGAATCGTGAGCCCATGCTAGCAATTTCTTTCTCAGATTGCAGGGTACAATGGTCTTGCCCGGGGGTACCGGATGTGTAGCTGTCAGAATAACTCTCTTCAGGTCGATGATATGCTGGGGTTCATCAGGTACGTCTTCGGAGAGAAAAGAGCGAGATAATGCGTCAGCTCTGACATTCTTATCTCCAGGGCGGTATTTCAGCACAAAGTCAAATCTGTTGAAGAACAAGGACCACCTCGCCTGTCTATGGTTAAGGCATTGAGCGTGATGGAGGTACTCCAGATTTTTGTGATCAGTGTAAACAGTGATCTGATGTTGTGCACCTTCAAGCCAGGGGCGCCATTCTTCAAATGCCATTTTTATTGCCAGCAATTCTTTATCCCCAATGCCGTAGATCTTCTCCACTGGCGAAAAGCATCGGGAAAAAAATGAATAGGGGTGCAAGATCTTAGAGTTGCTGGTCTGGCTTAGCACGGCTCCTACACCTACATCAGAGGCATTGATCTCCACAATGAAGAGTCATATAGGGTCCAGATGGCGGAGACATGGTTTGCTTGAGAAGGCGTCTTAACTTCTGAAATGCTGTCACAGCTTCCGTAGACCAAGTGGCAATGTTGGCTCTCTTCTTAGTCATCACTTTTAATGAAACAGTCAATGAAGAATTATTTTTGATAAAGTTCCCGTAGTAGTTGGTAAATCCCAAAAATCGTCTTAGAGCTTTTAGGCCAGTGGGTTGTGTCCATTTTTGAATACTCTCAAGCTTCTGAGGGTCCATATGGAAACCTTTTTTTGAGACAATGTACTCTAAGGGGTAGATTTTCAAAAAGCGCGCCTTCGCGTACTTTTGTTGGCGCATCAGGCGCAAACAAAAGTACGCTGGATTTTAGTAGATACGCGCGTAGCCGCACATATCCGCTAAAATCCTGGATCGGCGCACGCAAGGCTGCCGATTTCGTGTAGCCGGCGCGCGCCGAGCCGCGCAGCCTGCCACCGTTCCCTCCGAGGCCGCTCCGAAATCGGAGCGGCCTCGGAGGGAACTCGCTTTTGCCCTTCCCTCACCTTCCCCTCCCTTCCTCTATCTAACCCACCCCCCCGGCCCTATCTAGACCCCCCACCTACCTTTGTCGGGGGATTTACGCCTCCCGGAGGGAGAAGTAAATCCCCGCGCGCCAGCGGGCCTCTAGCGTGCCGAGACGGGACCTGTGGGCGGTTCTGGAGGGCGCGGCTACGCCCCCGAACCACCCCGGGCCAAAACCACGCCCCCGAAACGCCCCCGAAACGCCGCGTCCCGCCCCCAAAACGCCGCACCGCTCGGCCCCACCCCCGACACGCCCCCCTCGAAAAACCCCGGGACTTACGCGAGTCCCGGGGCTCTGCGCGCACCGGTAGGCCTATGGAACATAGGCGCACCGGCGCGCAAGGCCCTGCTCGCGTAAATCCGGGCGGATTTACGCGAGCAGGGCTCTTAAAATCCGCCCCTAAGAAGGTCACGGATTCCTTGTGGAATTCGCATTTAGTCAACTTGGCGTATAAGCGGTTCTCGCGAAGTCTCTGCAGAACTCTTTTGACATCCTCCTGATGGGATTGCAGGTCCTGGAAGAATATCAAGATGTCGTCTAAGTAGACAACGACACGTTGGTAGAGTAAATCACGCAGAATATCATTCATCATGTTTTGGAAGACAGCCGGGGCATTGCACAAGCCGAAGGGCATCACCAAGTATTCAAAGTGCCCATCCCAGGTATTAAAAGCCGTCTTCCATTCATCGCCAGAGCGAATGCGAACTAAGTTATACGCTCCTTTGAGGTCAAGCTTGGAGAATATATTGGCTCCCTGTAACCTATCGAATAGCTCAGAGATGAGTGGTAAGGAATAGCGATCCTTTACGGTGATCTCATTCAGACCTCTGTAATCAATGCATGGACGTAATGTTCCATCCTTCTTCCCCACGAAGAAGAAGCCTGCGCCAGCCGGAGACTTGGAAGGTCTTATGAAGCCTTTCTGGAGATTCTCCTGGATGAACTCTGACATCGCTTTATTCTCTACAACAGAGAGAGGATAAACCCTTCCTTTGGGTGCTTCCATATTAGGCTTCAAATTGATGGCGCAGTCGTATGATCTGTGTGGAGGTAATACATCAGCGGCTTCTTTAGAGAACACATCTTGGAAAGATGCATATTGAAGCGGCAACCCAGGCAACAACGGGGTAGTTGGCATGCATGATATTGGAGAGACTTCCATCAAGCATTTGCCATGGCAATCTGGACCCCAACGTGAAAGCTGCAAAGTGGCCCAGTTGAATTGTGGCATATGTGTCTGCAGCCAAGGTAGCCCAAGTACCAAAGGGTGCATGGCCTTCTCTAGCACAAAGAAGGAAATAGTCTTTGTATGAAGAGCACCAGTACGTAAGCTCACTGGTTCTGTAAGCAGGGTTACTTCACCCGGTAAGGGCTCTCCATGAATAGAGGACAAAAGTAGAGGAGACATCATGGTAGTGGTGGGGATCTGCAAATGTTCCACTAGACCAGAGCTTTCCAAACTTTTCATGTTGGTGACACACTTTTTAGACAAACATAATTTTGGGACACAGTAATTCAGTCTACTAGCAAACCAGAGGTTAAATGTTAAACGAACGAAATGTATTTCGACAATTTATGTATGTTTCCTTAAATATATACATAATAAAATGTTTCACGACACAACCTATCTTGTGAAAACCTTTTATATTAAAAATATATAATATTCCAAGATTAATGTTATTTTTATAATTTATGAGTAACAATAATAAAACAAAGTTTTTGTGTTATTCAATTTACATCTTTAATGAGATATATGAGCTTGATGGGATGAACACAGCTTTTGAATATTTGGTGTTAATAAAAAAGTCCAAAGGGTCTTCTGCGTAATTTTAAAAAGCTGGCCAGTTTCACACTATAAAATTATTTTATAGCCTCTTTCAACTAATTCTATATGGCTATGAGAGTGAAGTCTGGAATTTATAGGAAGGGACAGAATGTCAATATAAATCCTGCACCTCCAGTTCTGTAACTCTGCATCCACTGAAATTCCCCCAAACAATGGAGCTTGGATGTTTCCCTTACAGCTCATCAGAGTAAAAGATATTTTCAAATTCTGGTGTCACCTCACAGTAACAGCAGCACAAGCAGCACATTGTGAACTAGGGATGTGAATCGTTTTTTGACGATTTAAAATATCGTCCGATATATTTTAAATCGTCAAAAATCGTTAGAGGCGATATTTAATAGGAATTCCCCCGATTTATCGTCAAAAATCGTAAATCGGGGGAAGGGGGAGGGGAAGGGGGAGGGCGGGAAAACCGGCACACTAAAACATCCCTAAAACCCACCCCGACCCTTTAAAATAAATCCCCCACCCTCCTGAACCCCCCCAAAATGTCTTAAATTACCTGGGGTCCAGTGGGGGGTCCCATTGTGATCTTCCACTCTCGGGCCACGGGTGCGTTGATAGAAATGCGCCGGCGCTACCTTTGCCCTGTCATATGACAGGGCAAAGGTAGCGCCGGCGCCATCTTGCTTCCTGTCCCCCGACGTCACGAGCGTAGGAGATCGCTCCTGGACCCCCGCTGGACCCCCAGGGACTTTTGGCCAGCTTGGGGGGTCCTCCTGACCCCCACAAGACTTGCCAAAAGTCCAGCGGGGGTCCGGGAACGACCTCCTGCACTCGAATCGTGTTGCCGTACGGCCCTGATCTTCTCGGGCCAATCTGCGGTGAGGACCCTGCTACCGGGCCTCCTCCTCTTCTCAGCCGGCTGCAACAACGCTGCTCCTCTTCTGCACGTGGCTGACGCTCCTCCTCCTTTCTGCCCACGCAGCTCCGGCAACATTTGTCTTCCGGGGCCGCGTGGGCAGGAAGGAGGAGGACCACCTGCACGTTTCGACGTGACCTTGTTCTTCGGGCCGTGGTGACGTGAGCTCCACCACGGCCCTGCCGATCTTCCTGCTGTGCGTCTCCGGCACAGCACAGCGATGTTTAACTACTCAGCCACCAGTGGGATGAGGTCCACTGGCTGCCGCATTGGCTCCCACTTGCTCCGCCCTGTCACGTGCACCGGGCTTGCGCGACACACCGGCACACTGCAGGCGACACACTAAAGGGTCGCGACACACACTTTGGAAAGCTCTGCTCTAGACGTTTCAAAATGAAATTTCCCCCTGCCCCAGAATCCACTAAGGCAAGGATCTGGTATAGAGGTCCGCAGATTAAAGATACTGGAAGAGAGAGTGGAGGAGAGGGTGCAGTTAGACCTAAGAAGAGTCCTCCCACAGGACTTAGGTCTGCCAGTTTCCCAGACATATAGGGCATGTTTGAACAGCATGACCAGCTTGTCCACTATATATGCATGGTCCCAACCTCTTTCGAGTTCGTCTCTCTTTAGAAGTAAAATGACTGCGGCCTAATTGCATTGGTTCTTCTTCATCAGCAACAGGAACAGGAGGTATAGGCCTGGGAACAGACTTGACTCGAGTCTCTCCCTGAAGTGATCTGCTGGGACTCTTGACCTCTCGAACTTTGTCGTGAAGTTGGCGATCAATCCTTGTTGCCAACTTCATCAGTTCTGCTAAGGTTTCAGGCATCTCTTGAGCTGCCAGCTCATCCTTCAATAGGGAGTTCAGGCCTTCAAAGAAGAGGGTCTTCAGGCATCTAGGGTCCCAATATAATTCAGAAGCCAACGTCTTGAATTCAATTGCGAAGTCTGGTAAAGGTTTATTACCTTGTTTTAGATGAACCAAGGTTGATCCTGCTGTCGAGTACCGGGCAGGGTCATTGAATACTAATTTGAACAGTTCAAGAAACCCAGCAAGATCATTCAGGATAGGGTCATTGCGCTCCCACAGCGGTGATGCCCAAGCCAGCGCTCTTCCGTCCAGATACAAAAGGATATAGGTGGTCTTGGCATACACTGTAGGAATATGGTTAGGTTGCATAGAAAAGTGCGTGCAACATTGATTGATAAATCCTCTACATCTCCAAACTTCACCCGAGAAGCGTGTTGGAGCAGATAGAGGCACTGTAGTCTTGACCGTCACTTCTGGCAGTGTAACTTCTTTACCTGCGGTAGACGGTGTATTCATCTGTGCGTGTAACTGGTTAAAGGAAATAGTCAATTCTGTTGTTCGGAGATTCGCTGGCCCAGGCCCGAAATGGCCTGCAAAGCGGAGAGCTGAGCCGAATTCGCTCAGGATTCCCACGGGGTCCTCCATGGGGAGGAGCCTCACGGGACTCCCAAGGGGAGGAGCCCCGTGAGGAACCGCAGTACTAGGCTAGACTCTATACACACAGACACAGAGAATTCGTATTTATTATACAGCTTGGTGGTACTGCCCAGGGGCGGCAGCAGTGAGGTAACCCAGTAGAAGTAGTCCAGGGGTCCTCAGCAGAGGAGATCAGTCCCACGCTCAGGTAGATGGTAGGCTGCGCAAGGTGGTAGAGAAGTCCCGGATGCAGACTCGCAGCGCTGAAGCTGAAGATGAGACAGACTGACAAGGTTAGTTACTCACTGAAGTAGATAGCTGTATTGATGAAGATCCTGGCAGGCAGAAGCAGTTGAACTTTAGGCATCAAGGTAGGGAGAGCAGGCCCTCGAGGATCGAGTACCCGGTATCCCAGATAGGTACCTGAAAGAAAGCATGAGGGCCCCCGAGGAGTGGGTACCCAGGTTAGAGATGAAATTACCCCGAAGGGCAAAGAGAGCTTCCTGAGGCAGCTGGGAAGCAGCAGAGCAGCTTAGATCTGTTGCGTCCGCTGGTCTTCGATGGCTTTGCCCCGCCTTTTCCTCTCTACTTGCGGCTCCTCCCGCTCACCTTGGACTGATGGCCGTGGCGGTGTCTGCTTGCCGACCTCTCCGGTGTCTCTGGACCAGCTATGGTGCTGCCTCCCACCATTCTCCTTCAAGGTACCTCTAGGGCTCGCGCTCGCACGCCACCCTCATCTTTATTTCCACGTTAGCGCGAACCTCAGGGATGTCCCCCTGTTCTGACGTCACAACTCCAGGGTATATCTGCCTACTACATTTGCTAGCTTGTTGAGTTAGCAACGTTGGAATTCATACGTCCCTAAGCTGTTCTGCCACTCCAGCTCTACTGGAACTCTTACTACCCTTTGGGGTCACTAATGGGGTACCCGCTCCTCGGGGGCCTCTCTGTTTCTTTCAGATGCTATCAGGAAACCGTTACTTGCTCCTCGAGGGCCCATGTTCCCTGTATCACTGCCTGCAATTTCTACCTTCTACTTGGAAGAACTAACTACAGTCACCATCTGTGAGTACAGAAAACATCTCTCTCTACAGTACTGCTTCGCTGGAATCAGGTACTCGCTCCTCGAGGGCCTGCCCTCTGCTCCGGTGCCAGACCTCTCGTCTAGTGGAATCTCTGCTACTGCTAGTGGTACAACGCTACTGAGTCTCTCTGCTCTAAAGGATCAGGTACTCGCTCCTCGAGGCCTGCTCTCCCTGTCTCGGAGCTCTTCTATTCTACTTGGGACTCTGAATCCTAATTCTACTGTGTGCTCATAACTCTCAGTTTCTGTTCCATTACAGCACTGTCTACAGAGGATCCGCTGTTCCAGCATCCTGTGAGAGACGCACCCAGCCGGGCTCTACAGCCACTACTCACTACTGCTATCGCTGGTGGTTCCATATACTGTTTAATAAAGATTCAATCTGTGTTTGTCTGTCCGGAGTTTAGCCTGACACTGTGGTCCCTCACGGGACTGCCCCTCATGGGCATGGTCAGCTGCCACAGCGTACAAGGATCCTCCCAAACACCAATAACCATAACAAGACCGGAGGCATTCCAATCCATTCTCGATCCTTGCTAACTCAGTTTGTTAGCAAACGAAGGGCAGGCTAAATACCCGGATGTCGTGACGTCACTCGGAGGGGATGCCTCGAGGTTCCCGCCATGACGTAGATAAAGACATGGGTGGCGTGCGCATGCGCACCCTAGAAGGCCCTCAGGAGAAACATGGCGTACACCGTCACCGTTGCCGTTCCAGAGACGCCGGAGAGAGCGGCATGAAGATGCAGCAGCAGCCATCTTCCCAAGGCTTGAGGAGAAAGCAGGAAGAAAGGTGAAGCTCAGAGGTTGAAGCTGTCTGAGACCGACGGACGCAACACCATTCCAGATCAATCAATTCCTGGATGGCATCCATCACTGTGAAAAAACAAGAGGCTTTAAGTAAGGAAACCAAAATGGAATTCTTCCTCAGCTCTGACATACCATCCAAACCAGGAACACCCAACTGTTTCAAGGTCTGGGAAATCAGGGCTGGCAGTTCATCTCTATGAAAGAACTGTAACATGGTTCGATACGATTCCAGTCCTGGAGGAATTTCCCCATCTTCCAGGGAATCAGGATCATCCTCATCATCAGTGCTATCCGGATTTCTGTTGGGAACACCTGCAGGGAACCAAGGGGGGACCCCAGTGCTTAAGCTTAGGACTGGAAGAGGGAGGAGTCACCCAGAAATGGGGGAAGTATAGGACTGCACTTGAAGAAAGGCTGTAATCTTTGAAAACATTCCACCCAAGAAAAAGCAGCTGGTTCCAGACCAAGCCCAGAAGGAACTGGAGCTGGTGCCACAGAACTGCCCTCACCAGCGGAGGAGCCAGTCAAGGGAGAACCAAGATCTGGCATCCCTCCAGTCAAGGCTGTGACCAACCCATCATCAGAATGGGAAGAGGCAGGCTTAGCAAAATCCAAGGAAGACAACTCTCCTTGAGCATCTGAGCATGTTTGACACTAGTTAGTAGGGGTGTACATTCATTCCCTATGAATTGGTAATCCGCAACGTATAGGGCCATGTTCGTTGTATTCGAGGGGAAGCGAAACGTATCGTGATTCCCCACGAATACAACTAATCTTCGCCGAATTATTTGGCCGCTTAAAGGAGCCAATTTAAACAACCCCCCAGCCTCCTGACCCCCCCCCCCAAGACTTACCAAAACTCTTTGGTGGTCCAGCGGAGGGTCCGGGAGCCATCTCCTGCACTCATACCCTCGCTGCCGGTATTCAAAATGGCACCGATAGCCTTTGACCTACTATGTCACAGGGGCTACCAGTGCCATTGGTTAGCCCCTGTCACATGGTAGGAGCAATGGATGGCCGGCACCATCTTGTGCTTCTACCATTGAACATGGGCTGAATAATGGCACCAGTAGCCCCGTGACATAGTAAGGGCAAAGGCTAATGGCGCCATTTTGATTTCTGGCAGCCGACGGCCCAAGTGCAGGAGATCGCTCCCAGACCCCCGCTGGATCACCAGGGCATTTTGGCAAGTCTTGGGGAACCCTCCTGACCCCCACAAGACTTGCTAAAAGTCCAGCGGGGGTCCGGGAGTGACCTCCTGCACGCGGGCCATCAGCTGCCAGTATTCAAAATGGCGCCGATAGCCTTTGCCCTTATTATGTCACAGGGGCTACCGGTGCCATTGGTCAGCCCCTGTCACATGGTAGGAGCACAAGATGTGACAGGGGCTGACCAATGGCACCAGTAGCCCCTGTGACATAGTAGGTCAAAGGCTATCGGCACCATTTTGAATACCGGCAGCCGAGGGTGTGAGTGCAGGAGATGGCTCCCGGACCCCCCGCTGGACCACCCGGGAGTTTTGGTAAGTCTTGAGGGAGTCAGGAGGGTGGGGGGTTGTAGTTAATTTAATTTTAGCCGGGAAATGAATAAGAATTAACGTATAAACATATCGGGAGGCCCCCTTGCTGAATGCAACGTATCTGCCCCCCTGACGAATACGAATTCCGAATGCAACGTATGGAGTCCCTCTGCACAAGTTAGAAGCTAGGTCAGACTGAGAAGCCCTAACATGACAGGTGACACAAATAGGAAGACGCTTAGGCTTCTTGCTTACCGGCGCCATTGCTGAGGTAAACGTGCATCAGAATGGCTCACGCTCAAAAATGAAATGCGCTCCAAAAATAAGCACCTAGAAGAAAGTGCGGCAAAGTGCACACACAACCTGTGCGCCAAGTTAAACGCGTAAAAAGGTTTGTGTGTATAAAAAGTGAGCCCAAAAAACTAGCGCACGTGTGCACAGAGCTGACACACTGCGCACACCGACGGCCTATAGAGGGCAGTAGAAGATGCGCAAGAGCGCAAAAACAGCTGCCGCAGCCTACTATGTGGCATGCAATAAAAAAACCTAAGTGCAGGGCCTAGCCCACTGGGGGCTACTCAGCTCGCTAGACTGCACAGTTCCCCAACCCCAGTGGGAGTGGGAACAAAAGTTGGCACAGTGCGCCGAGAATGAAGACCCTCTAACTATCTCTTATTCAGGTAAAACTTTCTCCTCTTTTTTTTTTTAACCTTACCTGAGCTCAGCGATTACTGGCTGAGTACAGAGTCGGTCTCCAGCTGCAGGGGTAGAGGGCATCTGCCGTCACCACTGCGCTCAGCCTCCTGCACCTGCATTGTTTCAGCTGAACTAGCAGCTAAGTCCACGCTGGTAAACCCAGCTATCGGACCAAGACACTCCTCTGAGGGACCATGGAAATCGCCTCAGGAATTCTCAACTGGGGGAGGGATCTTTAGGTATCACCTCAGGAGAGCAGGGCTTTCTTTTCCTGAATTTAGAATCTTATATTTCGCCTTTCAAAAAACTCAAAGCAATCCCCATAGGGAGATGCACGTCTACCATCTGCTGAAGATGGAGAATACTGGCAGGCTGGGTTCACTGCAGGGTCATAGATACTGCACCATCAGCTTGCTTCGTCTCCATTTGCTGGCAGGGTAGCATAAACCCACTGGTCCTGAGTCCATCTGTCTACACCAGAGCTTTCCAAAGTGTGTGTCGGGACACATTAGTGTGTCGCCTGTAGTGTGGAGGTGTGTCGCCCGGTCCACAGGGCCGGCGGAAGCAGGGAACTATAGCAGGAAGATCGGCGGGCAGTGGTGGAGCTTACATCACCACGGCCCGAAGAAAAGGGTCACGTTCACTCCTCCTCCTTCCTGCCTGTGTAGCCCTGGAAGAAAAACGTTGCCGGAGCCGCGTGGGCAGGAAGGAGGAGGAGCATCTGCTGCGTACAGAAGAAGAGCAGCATTAATGGGCCGTTGCGGATCCCACGTCGCGACGGCCCGAGAAGAGGAGGAAACCCGATAGTAGGGCCGCTGCGGATCCCACGTCGCAGCAGCCCGAGAAGAGGAGGAAACCCGATAGCAGGGCCGCTGCAGATCCCATGACACGGCCAGGGAAGATCAGGGCCTCTGAAGAGCCCATCCTTCGGCAACCCGTGCAGAGGGACAGCATGTGCCAGTGAGAGCCTGTGCTTGAGCAAGAGAGCATGTAGGAGTGAGAGAGCCTGTGTGTGTGAGAGTGAGACAGCATGTGCACGAGAGAGACAGTATGTATGAGAGAGTGGCATGTGAGAGTGAGAGCTGTGGATGTGTGAGATTGCATGTGAGTGAGAGCCTGTGTGTGTGAGAATGTGTGAGATAGCGTGTGAGAATGAGAACCTGATTGTGTGTTTGAGGGAAGACAGATGGAGAGAAAAGAAATAGAAAAAAAGACCCTGTAAAAGGAATTGGCAAAAAAACAAGAAAGGAAAGGTGGAAAAAAAAGCCTGTGACCAACCGATTAGAAAACTAAGATCAGACAGCAAAGGTAAAAAAAAAAATTACTTTTTAGTGATTGGCACATGTAATCTTTGGGAATGTGCAAGAGTAGCACTTTCTCTATGCCGATCTCACAATGTACGAGATCAGCATGGAGGAAGTGGAAGCCTGCAAATATTTATTATGAGATAGGTTGTGTTGTGAAACATTTTATTTATGTATATATTTAAGGAAACATACATAAATTGTTGAAATACATTTTGTTCGTTTAACCTTTAACTTCTGGTTTGCTGGTAGACTGAATTACTGTGTCACGAAATTATGTTTGTCTAAAAAGTGTGTCACCAACATGAAAAGTTTGGAAAGCTCTGGTCTACACGCTAGGAAAAAAGCTGTTTTCAGGACTTTTTTGATCTGGGCTGGGGCGGATTCCCGATGTCGACCGGCCTGGGGATTCGCCATCCAGGCCGGCCCAGGAGATACCACTTGGTCTGCCGAGCACTGCTCTGTCATGGCTGCGCTCGGCAGACCACGTGACTAGAGCGACCGGCCCACCGGGGGATGCCAGATCCCCCGATAGGCCAATCCGCCCCTGATCTGGGCTGTCATTGTTATCTTGGCACCTCAGCACATACCCACAGGTCACGGACGTCTGTTGGAAAATGAAACTCTGTAACATCAATGTGCAGTTCAGATAATGGGTGACTTTGGATAGGTCACCTATGGAGAGGACGGGGCTTCAACTCACATCACACAGGCAGCAGCACCCCTGAAGCAAAAGTTCAAGCCCAATGGAAACAATGATGAAATGGCTCAGAAAGCAATATTAAAGTTCACTGCGCAGTTCTGGTATTTGCAGGCAGGCAGGCAGCCCTAAATAGGGGTAGTGTTGGCAGGGTCAAGGGATTTCAGTCAGCGATGGCTTCACGCAGAAATGTAAGCCAGGTTGCTATTTTAGTTCTGTTTAAATACCTATGAATAATCTTCTGCTTATACTCATTCTGCAAGGAAGTCTTCAACCTGAGAAAAGGACAGCCTTCCTCCTAGGGGGCCACAGCAAAGGCCAGCCAAAGAGATCGAAAAACCACTGGAATCTTCCATAGTTTTACAGGACCTCCCAAGGAGAGATGTTAACTCCTGTGCTCTCTCCTTGGGAACTCCTGGAAAAAGAGAACTGTAGGGGCTCTGACTACCATCTTAGGGATTCCCCACAAGAATTCATTTTTTTACAGGAGCTTAAATGCAAATAGATCTTTTTACATGGTAGGTTTCAGTTTATTTAGGGGTACATGGTAATACTGTGTCAGTGCTACAGCAGGATCTGAGACAGCTTGGTTTTACTAGTGGGCAATTGTGTTAAATATATCTGATCAATTTCTTTGATTGGGTGACTAGAGAATTAGATCTAGGCTGTGTGCTAGATGTAGCAAACCTGAAATTCACCAAAGCTCTCAATGGAAAATACCTGAAAAAGGTTTAAGGTCCACTAGTTGGTTTGCTGGCTGTAAATACAGTTCACTTAGTAAGGCTGGAAAAATCATGGGTTAGATTGTTTGCAATAGCTGGTCCCATACTTTGGAACCAGCTACGGGATACTCTATGTAAGGAGACATGTTTTAGGAAGGCCCTGAAAACAAACCTGTTTGGTAAGGAGCTTAGGGGCGGATTTTCAGAGCCCTGCTCGCCTAAATCCGCCCAAATCCAGGCGGATTTAGGCGAGCAGGGCCCTGCGCGCTGGTGAGCCTATTTTACATAGGCCTACCGGCGCGCGCAGAGCCCCGGGACTCGCATAAGTCCCGGGGTTCTCCGAGGGGGGCGTGTCGGGGGGCGGGCCCGGTCGTTGCGGCGTTTAGGGGGCGTGTCGGCAGCGTTTTGGGGGCGGGTATGGGGGCGTGGCTACGGCCCGGGGCGGCCCGGGGGCGTGGCCGCGCCCTCCGTACCCGCCCCCAGGTCGCGTCCCGGCGCGCAAGAGGCCCGCTGGCGCACGGGGATTTACGCCTCCCGGAGGGAGGCGTAAATCCCCCGACAAAGGTAAGGGGGGGGCTTAGACAGGGCCGGGTGGGTGGGTTAGGTAGGGGAAGGGAGGGGAAGGTGAGGGGAGGGCAAAAGGAAGTTCCCTCCGAGGCCGCTCCAATTTCGGAGCGGCCTCGGAGGGAACGGGGGTAGGCTGCGCGGCTCAGCGCGCGCCGGCTATACAAAATCAATAGCCTTGCGCGCGGCTCGGCACGCGCCGGCTATACAAAATCAATAGCCTTGCGCGTGCCGATCCAGGTTTTTAGCAGATACGCGCGGCTCCGCGCGTATCTACTAAAATCCAGCGTACTTTTGCTGGCGCCTGATGCGCCAGCAAAAGTACGCCTATTCGCGTTTTTTGAAAATCTACCCCTTAATGCGTTTGTCTTCAGATTTGTATCTATTGTTATCTAACAGATGGAGAGAGTTTGCTTTATTCATTTTTTAATGTTTGTTTTAAGATTGGTTATGAACGTTACTTTTATGCACCTCCTAGGGCCTTCGGCTGAGACAGCATATAAATAAATAATGCACAAGAAGCAAACTTTTTTTTTTAGAGGAAATCATCCTCTGGAACAAGAGGTCACAGTATGAGGCTCTAAGAAGCAACAGCAAGACATATTTACATAGAAACATGATGGCAGAAAAAGATCATAAGACCCATATGGTTCTCTCTCTCACACCAACTATTCAGCTTTACAATCCCTACCACTCCATTTGAGATCTTCTGTGTTTATGCCATGCTTTCTTGAATTCAGATGCTGTCCTTGTCGCCACTGGGAGGCTTTTCTATGCATCCATCACCCTCTGGTTTTTGCTTTCGATTTATCCATCTCTTTGGCCATGATCAGATCACTTCTTTCATGCTTGGAATTTCACCCTCTGTACTGTACCTCTCCCTTGGATTTCTGCAGCCTGAATGCATTAACTGCATTTTTTAGCATTACATCTTAGCTGCTAGACTAAAACATTCCTCACCAGGGCCGGTGCAAGGGTGTTAGACTCCCTAGGTGAAACTTACAGCCTGCTGAGCCCCTTCCCACCCCGTCACACTCTCCCCACACACAATTAAGTTTGTCCCCATTGTCCTGTCAATTATCTTCTGGATTTGCAGGGAATGCACCCTACATTTGATAAGTGGAAAATGCCAGCATGGCTAGTTCAGGATAAAGAATTTGCCACAAATCTACAATCTAAATGGGTAGAGTTTGAACTAAACAATGCTCAGCCAACCTAATTTTGATGTGGGAAACAGCCAAGGCTGTACTACTTTGGAGGTGTTATTAGTTTTACCATACAGAAGAAGAAAAAATTGGATAAGGAAATTATGACTTAACTCAGAATTTGGAACAGGCGAAAAAGAGGTATAATTTAACTAATTCAGCTGAGGCTAAACAAGAGTTTTGGATGATACAAAAAATATTTGCGGATAAGCTTTACTCAAGGGCTACTTCTGATATTTTTGCACTAAAGCATAAGCTTTATTTACATGGTAATAGAATGGGTAAAATGCTTGCTTATTTGGCCAAGGAGAAATACAGCTCATCTTATGTTACAGGGCTTAAAAATTCTCAAGGGAAATTAGCTACAACCTCAGAAGAAATTGGCAATTCTTTTAGAGCCTAGGATGAATCTCTCTACTTCACTGACCCAGATCATAGTTTGGAAAGAGAGAAGTTCTTTGAAGAAATTTCATTACCTTCTTTACCAAGTCAACAGCTGGATAGATTAAATAGTCCTATTAGCAATTGTGAAATAGCCGCAGTAATCTCTGAATGCCTAAACTTCAAGGCTCCAGGCCAAGATAGATTGATAGCATGCTTCTATAAAGCATTAAACCTTCATTTTCTAGGTTCTATTAAACCTTATTTTCACAGATAGTGATAGAGGGGAAAATAGCAGATTCTATAAAAAGGCCTAACATATTAGTATTACCTAAACCAAAGTAGTATTATGTCATTCTACAGACCTATACCTCTATTAGACATAAAAATTTATGCAAATATATTGGCCAATAGATTGAAAAGAATCTTATTGTTTTTTTATCTCGGGTAGACAGGCAGGTTCATTATGGGAAGGAAATCTAGCGTTAATGTTGACAGGATAATGGTTTTATTGGAGCTATGTGGTAAACTTCCAATTAAGGACCCGCTGTTGGTAGGCTTTGATGTGGAGAAAGCCTTTGATAGTGTATCTTGGGCATTTCTGCAGAGAACACTAGACATATATGGATTCTCCAGTTTCATAAAAGAGACTATCCAAGTATAGTATACCAATCCAATGGCGATTATTTTCATCAATGGAAATGTTTCAGCACCCATTTGCCTTACCAGAGGCAATAGGCAAGGATGCCCACTTTCCCCACGACTTGCCCAAGGTCACAAGGAGCTGTCGCTCCTTGTGACTTTGAGCAAGTCACTTTACCCTCCATTGCCTCAGGTACAAAAACTTAGATTGTAAGCCCTCTGGGGATAGAGAAATACATACAGTACCTGAATGTAAACCGGTGTGATATCTCAATTGAGATTGAATGTCGGTATATAAAAATAATAAATAAATAAATAAAATAAATACACTAGAACCTTTGGTGGCAACCTTACAGGGTCATTTATCAAATCACGTTATGGCATTTTCGCATGCGAAAAATGCCTTAATGCACGCGATAAGCACCATAACGCATGGTACGATGCAAATTTTTAAAAGGGGAGAGATTGGGGTGGGATTTCAGAAAACGTGGACTGGCTTCACGAAACCATAATGCACAATATCGTTGAAAATAACTACACCTTTTTTCAGTTTTGTTAGCTGTGCAATATCATGCCCATAACACAATTTGCTACTTTTTCACAAATTCTGTTTTGGGCATTTTTAGGCTGGGGAAGGGCCTGAGATGTGTGTGTGTGGGGGGGGGGAGAGGGGGGGCAATAAAGGGAGAGGGTTAGAGAGAGAAATAGAGAGATAGCCTCTGGGGGTGGCACCATACTAAGCAGCTATTTATGCTACTATTGGAGGCCCACCTAGTAACTCGAGGTGAGGTTTAGGTAGTAGTGTAGGGGGTTAGGGGCCACTTTTACATGCAGCGTACAAACAGAACAGCACACTCTTGTGAAGATTTGATGTCCTTTGGAGTGAGGAAATTCACACAACGATGTTCTCTCAACCTAGCTTGATGGACTCTCTACCTGGGTAACATTAAGCTAGGTTGAGAGAACATTGTACAAATCTCATCGTTGTGTGAGTTTCCTCACTCCGAAAAACATCAAATCTTCATAAGAGTGTACTGTTCTGTTTGTATGTCTGTCTGCATGTAAAAGTGTCCCCTAACCCCTACACTACTACCTAAACCTCACCTCGAGTTACTAGGTGGGCCTCCTATAGAGATATAAATAGTTAACTACTACTTAGGCCTTATAGATAGTCTCTCTCTCTCTCAGTGGTAAAATTAGGTTTTACTAAAAAGTTAATGCACTTTGCAGTAATAGCACACATTGTAATAATTAGGCAATTACCATAAAACACACCCTTTTTTCTATCACATGCAATATTTACAGCAAATTGATAAATCTAGGCCTTAGATTGTTATATGCAAGAGATACAGTATATATATATATTTTAAATTCTTTATTTCTAATAATTTTCTTCAAAATACAGCAAACATAATTTGGAGTACATGTATGGTTTGCATAACAATCATAAGTACTATCATACTAGTAGTATATAAGAAAAAAATCTGATGCAACAACCAAATATTTCTAAGTCCTCAATAATGGGGGATTATAAACCAGAAATAATTGTTAAGGCATCTACATTACAATAAGATTAGATACAGTATATTAAGGAAACAAAACTGCCCATGAGTTTTTTAATTGCTGATGATATTTTATTTGTGCCAAAGGCAAAAGTGCATATGGAAAAAATGTTGGATATTTTTATCTTTATGGCAAATTCTCTGGGTTTAAATTAAACTTAGATAAATCAGAGGCCTTAGATATTTCAGGATCGGTGGCTGGTCATTGACCTGATTTTCCTCTTCAGTGGGCTCAACAGCACAAATATTTGGGAATTTTTATCCATAGGGAACTCAACAAATATCACCCCAATTATAAATATCTTTTAAGGCGAAATTACAGAGCTGAATGCACTTTCCTCTCTCTACCCTTGGGTGCATTGCATTACTTAAAAGGATGCTGTTACCAAAACGTCTGTATGCTCTACAAATGTATCTTTTAGCTTTACAGAGAGCTATGCTAAAAACAATTCATAAAATATGTTCAGAATTTATTTGGAAAAAAAAGGAAGCTAGGCTGTCTATAGCAAAAGTCTCAGGAAGAATGTGGGTGGGGATTCCCAAATATTAAATTTTATAATATGGGTTGCCTAATGAGATCCTTGGGGGACTGATTGCGAATGAGTAATCATTATTCAGATTTTAGGATGGAACTACTCATGACCAATTTGCTAGACCTTCGCTTTGTACTACATGCTGCAAAATCTATGCTACCGGATTGCATTAAAGTTAATCCCCTTGTGTCTGCAATGAGGTATGCTTGGAAGTTTATTCAACAGCACATGGGAGATGTCTCCTTGGCTGCCAATCAGGGGGAATAATAACTTAACGGCAGGAAATTATAATAAACTATTTATAACACTAAGTCAGCAAGGGTTGGATACAATACAATACTTTATTAATAGTCAAACTAGGAAGATTTACACATTTGAGTATTGTAAATTGCTTATGGGATTTAAAGATACTGGTCACTTAGCATACATACAACCTTCCAGCTATAGCCACTCTTTGTTCTGCAAAACTTTACTTCTGTGGCATTCCAAAAGCTTCTGAGGGAGGTAAATATAAATTAACGACATGTTATAAATATTTGCAGTCTATGCCTACACTAATTTCAAATCTTTGGCAGGGGTATGGGAAAAGGATTTAGGTCTTCTAATTGATGAAGAGGACGTATGTAATAGCTTGATACTCATACATAAGTCTATGGTTTACATTCCTATGAGAGAACAATAGTTACATATTTTTTCATAAAATTGTTGCTTCTCCTCTTTGGGCATTTCAAATGGGCATTTGTATCACTTCTGCATGCATAAAATGTTCTAAAAATAATGCTAATTTATGTATGGGTTGTGAGAATGTGGACCTATTAAGCAATTCTGGGAAGTCGTTCTTCAACACATGTCAATGCTTGTTAATATCTCATTGCTGATGCTGCCAACTATGTGTATTCTTTGTATAAAACTCGAGGAACTGGGATGCTCCAAATTTGATTTTCTATGTGTAATCAAGGGATTATGCATAGCGAAAAAGTGCATATTGGCAAAATGGCTATCTATGGAAGCACTTTCTATACACTTTTGGATGGCAGAACTCATAGAATTTCTACAATTGGACTATAGAACATGGACTTTGAAACCTTCAACTTCACCAGTCTTTTTAAAAAATTTGGGGAGTGTTTATAAACAGCTTATCATCTGGAATACAATTTAAATGTCACTTTCATCGTGATTGAAAGATCAGACTTTATTTTCAAATTCCAGTTACTATTATCATCATATCATTATCATACTATTCTTCTTACTAGTATTGAAAAATGTAGAAGGTCATCAGGGAAAGGGGAGGGATTGGGGCTGGGAGAAAAATGGGATGGAATGCTTCTTTGAACATATTATTGGGCCTATTGGTCAAGGAGTTGATGATAGGAGCAATTTTGTTAGTGAAATTATATGTACTACTCGTTGTAGCACTTGAATGCCCAATTGTATACACTGGGTAAATGTGGGTGTTACTGAAGCAACTCTGGCATAGCTTCCAGCAGCATGCTGTTCTTAGTTTTTGGGTACTTGCCAGGTTCTTATGGCCTGGATTGGCCACTGTTGGAAACAGGATGCTGGGCTTGATGGACCCTTGGTCTGACCCAGTATGGCATTTTCTTATGTTCTTATGTTCTTAAGACCCAGTATAGAACTTCTTGTAACTCTGGACCCCCTTTATAGGTCCCCTAACTGGGACTTCCTGTGGTGCTAGTTGATAACATCACAACCTCCAAAGTATATAAGGAACTCCTTTGCAACCAGCCAGCACCTCGGTAACAGGTCTCCTGGTGTGCTTCCTACATTGTCTCCTTGCCTTGCCCTGCATTTGCCTTGTTTGTAACTCCAACCACTCCAGGCAAAAGAAAGCAACAAGCTTCACGGTAAACATAATGTAAATTGCTTTCATCAATGCTTGTAAAAATTATTATTGTATGTGTAAACGAATACTATTTATTTATTTTTTGGCAGTTGTGGCATTTATGCCTTGTAGAACAAGGGGCACAGCAATATGAGATAAGTCTCAGTATTTATTTTATAAAAAAAAAAAGAATAAAATATATGGATTCAATAGCTTAATAAAAAATAGAAAATGGATGGCTCGGAGGTTTTTCAGAACTGTGATAATATTACCCGATAACATGCTTATACCTTCTGTTTGAACAATGCATGTTGGGTTCTGAGGTCTTTTCCTCCTTTCGAAAAAAAAATAGTATTCATTTACACATTCAATAATAATTTTTACAAGCATTGGTGAAAGCAATTTACATTGTGTTTACTTTGCCTTGTTTGTGCCTTGTCTGTTATCTTTATTTATTTATTTAAATAATAAATGCACATCACATCGGTTTACAGTAGAACAATTGTAATAAGAAAGGAAATTACATCTTAACAATTTGAACTACTAAGGACTTTGCCTTTTCTTGTTCCTTGATCTGTCCTGTTCCCCTTGGATTGACTTTTTGGATTCTGATCCTGGCTTGGACCCTGACTTTCCATGATTGATGCCTGGACCTGACCCTCTGCGTTGGACCTGATTTTTCTCAGCCTGCTGACTGCCCCAACTTCTGGATTGTTATTCAACTCTGCTGTCAGCCACCTGCCCCGACTGTACCATGGCCTTGGATTTTCATCTCTGGATTGCCCTAGAGACCCACCTAAGACCTTCTGGCTGCCAGAACCCAAGGGCTCAACCTGTGGGGAAGACAGCTGGTATAGACCAAGCTCCAGCTGGTCCCGCCACAGGGTTCCTCCGCCAGTTGCCAGTGGATCTATAGGGCTTGTGCACTAGGCTGTGCCAACTGCACTGCAGTACCAAGAGGTCACCAATCCTGCGGATGTTACAGTGGGGATGTTATATACTAACAGGCCGATTCTGAAAGGCTCTTGAGAAAACGGGTGCGCAGTGTTGAGCGCCTGCTCTGTCAATGTGAACCCAGCCACCTCTCCTGGGCGCGCGATCCTGTATTTAAATGAGGGGACGCATTAAAAGGAGGCGCTAGGGACAATTATGTGCCCCTAGCGCCTCCTTGGCCCAGGAGAGGTGGCTGTCAGTGGATTCAGAAAACCGACGCTCAATTTTACGAGCATCAGTTTTCTGAACCCGCTGACAGCCATAAGTTAGGAAACCGGATGCCGGTAAAATGAGCATCCGTTTTCCTAACCTGAGCAGCCGGCACATTTTTTTTAATAAAAAAAAAAAATGTTTTTTATATTTTTGGTTTCTCCGACTTAATATCGCTAGGATATTAAGTTGGAGGGTGTACCGAAAAGCAGTTTTTTCTGTACACTTTTTGGGCCACTCAGAAATTAAGGGCAGGCGTGTTGTGTCCATCGGTCTCAGACGGCTTCAACCCTCGTGCCTCACCTTTTTCTCTGCTCTCCCCGCTAGCCTTGGGAAGATGGCTACCGCCGCGTCTGCAAGTCGCATTCTCCGGCGTCCCCGGGACGACTATGGCAAAGCCTCACGCCATGTTTCTCCTGAGGGCCTCCTAGGCTGCATGCGCGCACGCCACCCACGTCTTTATCCACGTCATGGCGGGAACCTCGGGGGCGTCCCCCTCGAATGACATCACGCCATCCGGGTATTTAGCCTGCGCTTTTTGCTAGCTCGTTGAGTTAGCAAGGATTGGACTCGTCCGGTCTAAGCTACTCTGCCGCTTCCGTGCTGCTGCTGGAAGCTCTCTCTCTGCCCTTCGGGGTATTCATCTAACCTGGGTATCCGCTCCTCAGGGGCCCTCTGCTTTCTTTCAGGTGCCTTACTGGGATCAGGTACTCGCTCCTTGAGGGCCTGCTCTCCCTACCTCGGTGCCCGTTACCATCTACTTCTGCCTGGTGGAATCATCAACCTTACAGCTACCATCTAGTGAGTAATCTAATTCTCAGTCTGTCTCATCTACAGCTCTGCCGTGATGGGAAACCTACACCTGGAAATCCCTATACCATCTTGGTGAGATGGGTTCCCTCTGCCGAGGGTTCCTAGACTGCCCCTCTGGATCACTTCGCTACTGCCACCTCTGGTGGAACACATCAGCTGTACAATAAAAGACAAAACTCTGTGTTTGTGCGTCCTGAGTCTAGCCCAGTACTGTGGCTCCTCACGGGGCTCCTCCCCATGGGCGTGGTCATCTTCCACAGTACCCAGGAATCCACTCAAACATCTTGAAACCATAACAAGGTGTTAATTTCTGACTGTAATATGTGCGGATCAAACGCACATTTTTTTTCAGTATCCTGGGCGAATTACTAATAGCCTCATCAACATGCATTTGCATGTGATGAGTGCTATTATTGTTGTGGGAGGGGGGGTTTTGGATGCGTGTTTTTGACACACTAAACCCCTTACTGTATAAAGGGTAGTGGACGTGCATTGAAACTGCACATCAACTACAGGTAAAACAGTGTGCTCAGCTGAGCGCACTTTATAGTATCAGCTTGTTTGAAAAGCTCAATAAAAAGAATTAAAAAAAAAACCTAACAGACATCATACAGTACCCAATAACTAAAATTAATAAGGATAAAAATCCCCTGCTGTCCATACTTGGGATCTTTTGATTTCCAGATACCCTGAGATTGTCGTGGATTAGCAGGAGGAAAGGAGAGGGGTTGTTGCTTGCAAACTATCTCCTCTCTCTCATATATACACACATGCTTATTCTCTCTCACATGCACACACATGCCCTCTCTCTCATACACACACACATACATACAGACATACTCTCTCATACACTCATACACACAGACATGCACTCTCTTAAACGTACACATAAATGTGCTCTCTCTCTCATTCTCACACACACACACAGGTTGTCTTTCACTGCCCCTCTCCCAGAGGCACAAGACCAAGACCAACAGCAACAGCCTCCTCATTCAGCCCCCATGGCCCAGGGTACTTTTCCTCTTTCTTCAGGCCTGCGGGGGCAGACTCTTCTCTGCTTCCTTCTCCTCTTCCTACAGATGAGCAGGGACTTGGGCCGATGTTACTCCTTCCAGAGTGGACAGGGCTGCACTGCTCGGCTATTGCTGCTTGTTCTAGTCCCGGGCAGTCCTGCTGCTCCTCACTGCCATGAGGCCTGGAATCGATACTGCTGTTGTTCTTCTGCCTCTTCTGGTAATGGCATGGTCTCTCCTTCCTGCCCATGGGATCCATGCTGCAGCGCTTTCTCTTCCAGGCCACTTGGACGGGAAGGAGAGGCCATGCCATTGCCATCCCCCACCGGTGGGATTCTAGGCGGCTGTCTAGTCCACCTAGTGCTGCTACTGGCCCTGTTCCTCACGCTTTGCTAGATCTCCTCTGATTTCTATACCATTCTGGCTGTTCAAACTGTTGCAGATTTTGGTATCATCGACAAAAAGACAAACCTTTCCTGATAATCCTTCCGCAATGTCACTCATAAAAATATTGAAAAGAGCCTGTGCAAGGACTGATCCCCACAGAACACTGCTAATAACACCCCTCTCCTTGGAGTGAACTCCATTTACCACTACCTTTTGTCACATCTCACTCACTCACTTTAGGGTCCATATCTAGGGTACTCAGTTTATTTATGATCCTGGGGGAGAGAGAAGCAGAGCTGCAGTAGTTCTAACAGAGAGATCGTGTTTGTTTGTTTTTTTCATTAATTGCTTGCTGACTATAGAGCCTTCTACAGGAAGGAAAGGTAAGTAGGAAGAGCACTTGGACAGGAAAGAAAAGTAAACAAGCTATTCAGCTGGGCAGTGCTCATATTTCTTGCTCCTGCCCATGGAAATGGAACAATTTGGAGCCAGATTGCAAAGAGATTTGGAGAGGACCAGAAGCATTCCTGTGCAGCTGCAGCTAGTGAGAAAGAAAAGTAGTTTTGTTTTGTTTTTTATCAGAGAACAAAAGAAATTGAAAAAGGAAAGTCCTTAACCCTGGCAGATGTGGATTGCATTTTTATCCAGTGGTACAGCTCTACTAGAAAAAGAGAACCACTGAAAAAAAAAAGTAAGCAAAAAGAGAAATCTGTGTGGAAGGAAATCTAGTTGAAAGTTAAAGTTTAGTGGCAGAAATATGGAAATTGTAATCTGCTATACTTAAAAGTCTGAGTAAAGAAAAGCATTAATAGAATCTGTTTAATTGTTAATTTGAACACTAGATCCAAGGATTTGTTCAAAGGCTGGTATTAAAACCAAAAGCTTTAATAACTGACTAAAGCAGAAGAACCCTGGCAAGATGAGCTTTTGTTGTAAAAAAGTCGTTTCTCTTTGTAGACGTGCACAGTGTTTGATTAGAACTAAATCTCCTTGTCAATAGTTGGGGAGAGAAAATTTAATGAAGATTTCTCTGCTAACTAAAATCCTTCTGTACTAGACCTGTATACCAGTATAATTGACAGACACATAATCAGAGAAAGTACATTTCAATAGCTGGCAAAAATTAGGTAAGGACACACTTTTTATTGTTTTATTTTATTAGCTAGTTCACATTCCAGTTCAGTGGTTCCAGCTATTAAGGCATACACATACCTAGATTGTACCAGAAGATAACTTGCGTAAAGCGTGGTTAGTCTCTTATTTTTTATTTAGTAAAGCTCAGGATAGTAGGTATTGTGGCTGGACATGGACCGGAAGACCTGAGGACCAGATGATCAAAGATTTCACAAAGAAGAAAGTGCATCAACTCAATCTAGTAGCACCAGCACGGACTGCAGAACTGTGAGCTATTTCCTGTACACCTGTTACAAAGACAATACATTTCTAGCCAGAAACTGTAGGTAATAGAGCACTACAAATATACAGTAATTATTTATGAATTAATTGATTACTCAAACTATTGTCAATCAGAGTTCATTTTACTCAGAACAATGTCATGGTTTTGCCTATTACAGCAGCTTTCCATGCCAAGGTTCAGCCTGCTGCGCAGTCTTTCCTCCACCGGGAGTCCTCAGTGAGCCTTGCCTTTAGTCTTGCCAAGGACCTCCTCACTAGTTACACCATGCCCAAATCTCAGGCCCATTTAACCCTATCTTGTCATTATCTAGTTGTCTCTTCATCAGGTCAGCTTGGCTCCCTGACCTCTCATTCCTGTCTTGCCTTGTGGCCTATCCAGGTCTCCAATCTTGCCTTGTAGCCTATCGAAGCTTTCTGTCTCACTCTGTGGCCTCCCAGCCTCACTCTGTGGCCTCCCATGCCTCCTTGCTTCGCTTGATGGCTTCCCAGGCCTCCTTGCCTTGCTCTCTGGCCCACCTTATGGCCTCTGGGCCTGTAGATTCTCATATCCAGTGTTATGACCTGTTGGACTTCCCTGTTCCTTGTTGCCTGTTCTGTCTAGTCCAGTTCTCTCCAGTCCTTGTTTTGTCTTGCACCACCCTGTCCAGTTCTTTATTTGTTTTCCAGTCCTTGCCCTTGTCCCTGGTTCAGCTCGTACACTATATCCAGTCTCCAGCTTGAGCCTGTATCCAATCCCTTACCTGAGCCTGCATCCAGTCCCCAAGCCTGAGCCGATATCCTGTCCTGGCCTATGCCCAAAATCCAGTCCTCAGTTCCAGCCTTTGTCTGTCACACCTGTCCAGCCTCATCCAGCTTGCTCCTGTATCCAGTCCTCAGCTTCCAGCCTGTCTCTGTCCACAATGTCTAGCCTGTGCCTGACCTCAGGTCATTGCCTCATCCAACCTGACCTATGATGATGTTCTGCCAAAGAAACCAAGCTCTACCGGCTCCCAGAATCCAAGGGCTTAACCTGCAGGGGAGGGGCTGGCTAGGCAGAAGATAAACCCAAGCCTTGTCCTGCTCTACTCCTGCAGGGGTGCACCCGGAGTCCAGACTGCACCCGCATAACAGTATGAAGAGGCCCAAAACCCTCCACAGGTATGGGAGGTAGGGCTTGTAGCCCAGCAAGTGAGTTTGATTTTAATTGTCTTAGCACAGACATGGTTAATTAAGTTTCTGCTTCAGCACTACAAGATATTCCAGATAATGTTTTTATAACTGTCCTGTCTGCCAAACATGGAATCGTCCAATCTTTCTCAAATATTCCCAATGTCTCTTCCTTAATCCTGCTAAGGAGAAAGGTAAAAAGTCTCAGAAAAAAAAAAAAAACCCACCAGTACAGCCTCCCTGAACACCAAGGCTAATATAGCCACAATGTGCTTAAGTGATTTACACCCCTTGCCTGTAAGGACAAAACCTGCTCCAGCTGCAGCACAAGAAGCCATTCCTGATATACTGTATTCAGTCTGCCCTGCTTGCCAGCTCCACAACCCTCTAACCTTCCCTGAATGTATTCGCTGCCACCTCCTTAATCCAGCCAAGGTGCAACAAATGCCAATTTGCTCGCCCTCACTGGTTAGAGACCTTTTGCAACTGTGGAGCTACTAAAATGCTCTCCTCTCCACAAAAACTAGAGACTGCAAACATGCAACCTGCTAAGGGGAAATTAAAAAAAAAAAAGGAAAAACCCAGACTAGGGGAAGTAAAGTCTTCAGTACCCACCCAAGAAAGAGATCTAGGCGTCATAGTGGATAACACATTGAGATCGTCGGCTCAGTGTGCTGCGGCAGTCAAAAATGCAAACAGAATGTTGGGAATTATTAGAAAGGGAATGGTGAATAAAACGGAAAATGTCATAATGCCTCTATATCGCTCCATGGTGAGACCGCACCTTGAATACTGTGTACAGTTCTGGTCGTCACATCTCAGAAAAGATATAGTTGCGATGGAGAAGATACAGAGAAGGGCTACCAAAATGATAAGGGGAATGGAACAGCTCCCCTATGAGGAAAGACTAAAGAGGTTAGGACTTTTCAGCTTGGAGAAGAGACAGCTGAGGTGGGATATGATAGAGGTGTTTAAAATCATCAGAGGTCTAGAACAGGTAGATGTGAATCGGTTATTTAGTGTTTCAGATAACAGAAAGACTAGGGGCACTCCATGAAGTTAGCATGTGGCAAATTTAAAACTAATCGGAGAAAGTTGTTTTTCAGTCAACACACAAACTCTGGAATTTGTTGCCAGAGTGAAGGGGTTCAATTTTGTGACCCCCCTGAAGTACGAACGAACAACTGAACATACTCCGACTAATCATGCCAGCAGTGAAACGCACAGCCATCTTGAACGTACTAATATTTGCAACGCAAATGATACGTAATGCGTAGTGAAGCAGTGGCGCACTAACTTTTAGCGTAACGTAACGTAACTCCATTTTGGAATAATACTTTGTATTGTATTAATACGAATGCCGATGTAAAATGTCTAACACGTCAATTAAATGACGAAACAATAGTCTGATCATAAGCTACACCTACTAGAGGACCACGCTAGCTAATGCTTGTTCAGCAATTTGTGAAATGTTTGTTCAGCAAAAACCAGAACGCATGTGTGAAAGATAAGAGTTGTAAAGTGCATAAAAGTTTGCTCCGAAGGGGGCGTGGTATGCAGTTGTACTGAGCCTTTGTCTTAGCTGCATCTTGCTGGCAATAAAAGTCTATCTTTACGGATCAGTTGTCTGGACCTCCTTACTGACTAAAAAGAGACGGTTACATTTGGCGAGCCAGCCAGGAGGTACCGGGGACGCTATTTTAGCCCCCCAGTGGGTCCGGTAGTTTGGTGGCGGAGCGATCCCCCAGACGTACCTGGTGAGTGGCCACCGCTGAGTTCAGCGATCAGGTTTCTGAGGGGACCGTTCCACAGAAATTCTTCTGAGACCTCTGGGCTGGTGATCCGGGAAGAAGGCTTTCGTGACGATCGGAAGAACCCTGCAGGCGAGTATTATGGGAATGATGGGAAAAGTGAAGAATAGCTAAAAGAGTAGCAAATAACCGGTCCATCCCAGGCGGACCGAGGGGGCTTTGATCACACCCCAAGCGGTGGTTTGGTAGGAATTGCATTCCGAAAGCCACGCGCATAAAAAGAGGAAAAAGAAGTAACGCATACGATAGTGGGAATAGGTTTCTTGTTGTGTGAAAGAGAGTGAATGGCCTCGCAGTTCTAGGCCGGGCTGACCGCGTCCTAGTCGGGGCGATTGTGACCCTTTTGTGTCTGATGGATACGGACCCCTTACCTATCCGTCTTCCCTTCCCTCCTTTGTCTGTGAATTCTATCCTAATGGGAGGGGGCTATTCAACTCCACTAAAAGTTATGACGGAACACTATAGTGAAGTGTTCGATAAACGTAAATGTACGAAGCCCGGAATGATTCAGCGATGCACCCATAGGTGGCCCGGTTTGTGTGTAAATTGGCCTCCGGAAGGAACTTTCAATTTCCAAACGGCCACAAGGGTCCTGAAAATAGTTGAGAAAGAAGAGAATCCGGGTTGCCCTGAGGATAAGCCATACATAACTGCTTGGATTGCAGTTATTGAGAATCCTCCGAAGTGGGCAAAGAAGTTAGTGGAGGGAGCCGCCCTCGTAATGGTGGCGCAAGTGAACAAAATGGGAGACCGGAAGTCCCCAAACCGGAAAAGAAAGGGAAGGGCGGCCATCTTGGGAATAAAGGACCATGCGTCAGCTGCGGCGGCCATGTTTGTAGTGCAAGGGAATTCACGGACTCAAGAAAAAAAAGTTAAACCCCTGCCGCCTGCAGTACTGCCTGACGCAGAAGATCTTCTGCCGCCACCCTATGCCCCTAGCTACCCTCAATCGTATAATGCACCACCAGATCCCCCAGCTCCCGCCGATGCCCAAGTTGATCATGAAATAATGCCGGTTCCCGAAGTACGGCTTGAAGCGGAAGCGGCGGCGGCAAAAGTTGAAGACGGCGGCGAGTCGTCCGTGTCAGGCGGCACTCGCAGTAAAACCCAAGCCGCAAGTTTGCAACTACCAATTAGAGAAACAACCACCGTAGTTCCCGTGGTCCCTACTGAAGAAAACGAGTATAATACTACGCAAACTATAAAGTTGTTTACTTACATACCTTTCACTTCCAGTGATCTTTTTAACTGGAAACAGCTTGGCCCCTCTTACGCTGATAATCCAGATCAGATGCTAGATTTTTTACGAGGAATTTTTGCAGCCCATAACCCTAACTGGGCTGACATTCGGCATCTCGCCTCCATCCTTTTTACCACTGAAGAACGCCGACAAATACAATTAAACATGGAAGAAGCAGCTCGGCTGGGAGCCGGGTCAGACGGTAATCCAGATGAAGTAGTGAGAGAGCATGCCCCTGTTGCCGATCCCAACTGGGATTTCCAGACGGCTGCAGGGCGAGCCCGCATTGCTGCATATCAAGTCGCCTTTCTCGGAGCTTTAAAGAAAGGAAAGCAGAAAGTCATGAATATGGGGAAGATCCACGACGTGGTGCAAGGGAGAGACGAGACTCCCGGAATCTTTTTGGAAAGATTGATGGATGCATATCGGCAATACAGTCCATTCGACCCAGAGGACCCCAAGAGTCAGTCCGTCATAGTGATGAGCTTTGTCGGACAATCCTGTCCCGATATCCGCCGGAAGTTACAGAAATCAGAAGGATTTGAGGGAATGACTATTAGCCAGTTAAAAGCCATGGCTGACAGAGTTTATGTAAACCGAGAGCCGGACGGAGACAAGAAGGAAAAGAAAGAAAGTAGAAAGTTAAGAGAAAGTGTTAGTCTGTTAGCCGCAGCGCTGGAAGAAACGAATTTCGGAAACTCGGCCAGGCACTATCAGGGATATCCTGGGCCGAGAGGAAGGGGCAGGTCACCCTCGAGGGGACCGCCCAGAGGACGAGCAAGTAGAGGAGGATCGTTTAGGGGTGGAAGGATGCCGTTGGGAGCCAATCAATGTGCATTCTGTAGACAAGAAGGACACTGGAAGTCTGAGTGCCCAGAGTCCCTGCAAATGAAGCAGGAAGGATATACTCCGTCCAAACCAAAGGAAGCTGAATGGCAGATGGCTGTAGGAGAAACCTCTGGCGAAGACAGTAGTGAAGCATGACTAGAGAAGGGAATTCTTCCATTCGATCCCTTAGTAGAAATCAAAGTAGGGACTGAGACATTTAAGGGATTGTTAGATACCGGGGCACAAAGATCAGTCATGACTACCGCTATTACCACGCCCACGTCGAAAAACATTTCTATTGTAGGGGCCTCTGGAAAGCCACTTATCGCTCCCTTTCTCCAGAAACGACAGGTTCGAGTGGGAGGACAATTAGTATCCCATCAGTTTCTCTATGTCCCGGGATGCCCAGTTCCCCTCATAGGGAGAGACCTTCTTTGTAAATTAAGAGCCAACTTACAATTCGAATCGACAGGAGAAATAAGAGCATCCTTCGCTGATAACCCAGTCTCTCTCATCTGTCCACTCCAAGAAGAATGGAGATTACATCTCCCCATAGTCGAACATATCACTACGCACCGATATGGAGAAAACACCGTCCTCAACGAAAAGCGCAGACAGCTAATGGACAGTATACCTAAAGTATGGGCAGAACAGAACCCAGGAGGAATAGCCATCAACGCTACCCCTATTTGGATCGAGATGAAACAGAATGCACAGGTGATAAATCAATCTCAATACCCCATTCCGTATATGGCCAGACAAGGAATTCAGATACACCTGCAAAGATTGTATGATTTGGGCATTCTCCGGCGAATCCGATCTGCTTGGAACACCCCTTTGTTGCCAGTAAAGAAGCCTGGATCAAATGACTATCGACCAGTACAAGACTTAAGAAAAGTGAATAGTCAAGTAGCAGATCTAGTAGCCCTCGTCCCAAATCCGTACTCAATCCTGGCTCAAGTCTCTCCTGCATCAAAGTGGTACAGTGTCATTGATCTCAAAGATGCCTTCTTCTCCGTCCCGGTGGCGGAGGAATGTCAAAAGATTTTTGCTTTCACATGGGAAGATGCAGATACTGGAGTAAAGCAGCAGTACACATGGACTCGGTTGCCTCAAGGGTATAGGCACTCACCTACGCTGTTCGGTGAGCAACTGGCAAAAGACTTAAAGATGTATCAAGTAAAGTATGGGCCAGTCATACAATACGTGGATGACCTTCTGTTGTTTCGAGAGACGTACCTCGAATGTGCGGTATCCACTCTTCAGCTGCTAAAGACGTTGTACTCAAAAGGGTATCGTGCAAGTAAAAAGAAAGCGCAAATCTGTGAATTGGAAGTAGAGTATTTAGGCTTCCAAATACGTGGAGGAACCCGTTGTCTGGGAGTTTCTCGCACCAGTTCTATAAGAGATCAACCTGTACCCACTTGCAAGAAAGAGCTCCGAGCGTTCCTTGGAGCTGCAGGATACTGTAGGCTGTGGATTGCTAACTATGCAGTTATTGCCCAACCCCTGTACGACAAGCTGCGGGGTAAAGAGGCAGAATCTCAACCCTTCCAATGGGAAGGAAACGAACTGGCAAGCTTACGTCAACTAAAAGAAGCCTTAATTGAACCACCTGCTTTAGGATTGCCAGATGTAATGAAACCATTCCATCTATTCGTCGACGAGAAAAAAGGCATGGCCATAGGGGTATTGACTCAAACCTTAGGCTCATGGGAACGACCTGTTGCATATCTGTCAAAAGGAATGGACAATGTGTCAAAAGGATGGCCGGGATGCCTCCGAAGCATTGCTGCTGCATGTCTACTGATACCCGAAGCTGTTAAGCTAACATTTGGACAGATTTTACAAGTAACAACTCCTCATACTATCCAAGGACTGCTAGAGACCCATGGACCAAAATGGATGACAAATTCACGTCTTGTAAAGTACCAAGCTTTATTATGTGAAACTCCAGAAATTCAAATACAGGACAGTAAAAATCTGAATCCTGCAACTTTACTCCCAACCCCCACTTCAGTTACTCATAAATGTGGGGAAATTATGGCAACAGTACATTCCAGCCGACCCGACTTACGCGACCAACCCTGGCAAGGAGCATGGACTTTATTCACTGATGGAAGCAGCCAGATCATAAATGGAATCAGAGTCGCTGGGTATGCTGTAGTCTCCGAGGATGACATTGTTGAAGCCGAACCCCTACCCCCAGGGACATCAGCGCAAAAAGCTGAGCTAATTGCGCTCACAAGGGCTCTGCAGTTGGCAGAAGGGAAAACTGTCAATATTTATACGGATTCAAAGTACGCTTTCCTTACGATCCAAGTGCATGGAGCTTTATATAAGGAACGAGGATTCCTAACTGCGGAAGGGAAACAAATAGCTAATGCATCAGAGATACATCAATTGCTAGACTCCATATGGGCACCAAGAAAGGTAGCTGTTATGCATTGTAAAGCCCATACAGGGAAAACTGATCCCATTGCCAAAGGAAACCAATGGGCAGATAAGACAGCGAAAGAAGCAGCACGTGTGCAATCACCACATACTTCAACTCCCACTTGCCCACTTCTACAGTTCACGAATGAAACCCCCATTTATTCAGCGGAAGAAAATGATTGGGCACAAACTGAACAATTTCATCAGCAGGATGGGTGGTGGATTGTACAAGACGATAGGGTATGGATACCCGACGCACTGGCATGGACTGTTGTCAGAGAAGCCCATAATAAAACCCATCTCGGTCAAGATGCATTAGCAACACTGTTGGCAAAAACTTACTACATTAATAGACTCTTTCAGCTAACTAAATATGCTGTCAATCAATGTGTTACCTGTGCAAGAAACAATCCCAGAAATGGACCTGGTCCAGCTCCTGGACATATACTACGAGGAACAACTCCGTTTCAAGTTTGTCAAATCGACTTCACCCACATGACTGCTTCAAAAAGATACAAAGCAATGCTGGTAGCTATCTGTACTTATACCGGATGGATCGAAGCCATACCCACGCGAACTGAGACTGCCAAGGAAGTAGTAACATTGCTTCTCCATAAAATTCTACCACAATACGGATTACCCCGGCAGATAAATTCAGATAATGGACCAGCTTTCACCAGTGAAGTCACGCGACGCTTGAGTCAAATTCTGGGCATCCGATGGCATCTGCACTGCGCCTGGAGACCTCAAAGTAGCGGAGCAGTTGAACGAGCTAACAGGACACTAAAAAATCAGCTCGCTAAATTAACATCGATATGAAAACAACACCCCCCTCAACGAAAAACGAAGACAACTGCTAAATTGTGTCAGGAAACAAAGACTAAATGGCCAGACATCCTGCCATTAGCTCTACTACATGTCCGATGCACTCCACGGAAGTCGGGTTTAACACCTTATGAAATGATGTACGCAAGGCCTCCACCTCTTCCATCTTTTCCTGAATCGCTGCAAATACAAGGGGAAATGTCTCTCAGTAACCAACTCAAAGGACTATATAACACAGTTATTGCGATTCAAAATTACACCTGCGACACTGAACCATTAGTCCTGCTAACCCCGATTCATCCATACCAGATCGGGAATTCGGTGTGGATAAAAGACTGGGATGAGTCTGATTTCCTCCAGCCCCGATGGAAAGGGCCGTACACTGTATTACTAACTACTCCAACAGCTGTCAAAGTTTTTGGATGTCCTTCATGGATTCATTGGACACGTCTCAAACCAGCTTCAGCCAACTGGCAGGTCTCCAGGATTGGAGACCACAAATTAAGATTCACCCAAGGCAGGCCCAATGCTAGTCCTGAGTAAAAAGATATCAGTAACTGCAGCTAAATATTAATGTGTCCATTTCTCTCCTTCCTTTCAGAATCCATTACTTATGAATGCAACCATCTACGTCATAAAGCAATGTCACAGATTCCGACTTCCAAGATCTACGTTGCATCCATCTTCTACATTCACTTACTACTCTTCTGTACACCGACTACTTCTGTTTTCCTGTCCTTGAGTAAGAATTGCACCGAATGTATCAAGCTAATTCGTACTACCACTCAAACTGGATTTCAAGTTGTCTCAACAATCATCCACCAATCTCAACCACCAACTTCCTGTGCCACACTACCTGCTTGTGCCCTGAATACTACTCAAGGCTATCAATCCTTCCATCGATGTTTAGAAACTGGCAAAGTCATCTGTCATACCCCAACAACTCCTAAGTACTACAACATCACCCTCACTGCAGGTCTACCAAAGAGCTACACATCAAAGTGATACTTCTGCCTTCTCTTCAAAGTTGAAGTATCAAAGGGGGGAATGAAGGGGTTCAATTTCGTGACCCCCCTGAAGTACGAACGAACAACTGAACATCCTCCGACTAATCATGCCAGCAGTGAAACGCACAGCCATCTTGAACGTACTAATATTTGCAACGCAAATGATACGTAATGCGTAGTGACGCAGTGGCGCACTAACTTTTAGCGTAACGTAACGTAACTCCATTTTGGAATAATACTTTGTATTGTATTAATACGAATGCCGATGTAAAATGTCTAACACGTCAATTAAATGACGAAACAATAGTCTGATCATAAGCTACACCTACTAGAGGACCACGCTAGCTAATGCTTGTTCAGCAATTTGTGAAATGTTTGTTCAGCAAAAACCAGAACGCATGTGTGAAAGATAAGAGTTGTAAAGTGCATAAAAGTTTGCTCCGAAGGGGGCGTGGTATGCAGTTGTACTGAGCCTTTGTCTTAGCTGCATCTTGCTGGCAATAAAAGTCTATCTTTACGGATCAGTTGTCTGGACCTCCTTACTGACTAAAAAGAGACGGTTACAAGAGGATGTGGTTAGTGCAGTTAGTGTAGCTGTGTTTAAAAAAGGATTGGATAAGTTCTTGGAGGAGAAGTCCATTAACTGCTATTAATCAAATTGACTTAGAAAATAGCCACTGCTACTACTAGCAACAGTAGCATGGAATAGACTTAGTTTTTGTGTTACATTTAGGCAGTGGTCAGGTGTCGTGAACACCACCTTCAGGAGTGACTCCAAGTGGAGAGAGACAGGGATTGCTGGAAAGTCTCTGATGATGACTGGGAAGGAATGCGATGCAGGCAGGAGAGTATGGAACTGGGTGACGGCTGTGATATGTGGAGCAGAGTACTGGCTGGCAAACAAAGTCAAAGTCCAGGCAGGGTCAAAGCAGGCAAACACAGGAGTCCACAACCAGGCAACACACAAGAACCTTATTGCAAGGCAGAGGGCCCAAAGGCCACACACACACACACAGCAAGGCAGAAGGCCCAAAGGCCACACACACACACACACACACACACGGCAAGGCAGAAGGCCCGAAGGCCACACACAGCAAGGCAGAAGCCCGAAGGCAAACACAGCAAGGCAGAAGCCCAAGGGCAAGGTAGCAAGGCAGAAGCCCGAAGGCAAACACAGCAAGGCAGAAGCCCGAGAGCAAGGGAGGCTAGAGCAGGGAGCCCAAACGAGCTTGATGCTGAAGCACTGGAGTCTTGGGAAGGCAGGGATATAAGGACAGTCCAGGACATAGAGTAGCTGACTAGGACGGGTTGGGTCAGCCAGGGGAGTCTGCTCTTGAGGGACCCCTGGTGGTGAGGCGGTTGCATAGCAGCATGCCGTAACATTTTGGGCACTTGCCAGGTTCTTATGGCCTGGATTGGCCACTGTTGGAAACAGGATGCTGGGCTTGATGGACCCTTGGTCTGACCCAGTATGGCCTATTCTTATGTCCCTTAGTCCCCTCAGATGTATCCCATCTGGCCCCATTGCCTTATGTACTTTAGGAATCTTACCCTCCAGTTAAACAATTTAAAGTATGGGGGTTCCCACTCGGTCAGTTGCATTCCTGGAACTTGGGAGGCAGGACTGGGATTCAGCAAAATGAAAACCATGCAAGGGAGAAAACAAATAACCAACCAACTCCAACCTCTCTTTAAGTATAAATTGAGGGGGTTCACATGCAGCTTAATAACCCCTAGATAGGACACAAAATATATTAGTATAACCATTGGTTGGGGGGAGGGGGGGGGGGATCCCAGCCTACCAAGCTCCATCCCCTCCCTCTCTGGACCCCTGCTCCCATGGACTCTCTCTCACTCCCCAGGCTAGAGCCCTACTTGGAACATAAATCTTACATCAGACAGTACAGTAGCCAAATATAAATTAGTTTCTTCCCAGTACTTATGAAGCTTTAGGGAAAGGGTCTTTTTTTTTTCCTTTTTGGGCGAAATAGGAAGCCTTTGAAGTCCCATCAGATGGCCAAAGTCTCATTTTCTTTTATTTAGAATCCCAAATATTCATTTCCTTAACCTTGAAAACGTGCTATCAATTTTCTACAAAGCTCTGCAAATGCAAATGCAAATGCAAAAAAAAAAATAAAAAATCTGAGTATAAGAGTGCAATCGCAATGCTTACGTGTCCCAGTGACGAATGCTTCCGAGGAAGACACTGCTTCGCTGCTCCTGGAAAGCTGAGTCACTCCTGCCAGTCTCAGGAATGCTTTTTTTTTTTTTTTTCTTTGTAGAGTCTGATCCTCTGGAGCTTTACACAGAAATTTCCTACTTTGAATTTAAGATTCGCTGCCTAGAGACGCCACGTTGATCTTGTTAAAGAGACTGCAGAATATAAAACATGCTACATAAATAAATGAAATAGAGACCTATCTCATACAGCCTGACTCGATATCTGCAGTCCAAATGAGAAAATGAACTGTTTACTCACAACTGTAATCAATAACACCTTCACTTACAGCCACCTTTTCTGCCTTACTCCATGGGGAGCCACTAGTAGCACAGCCTGTCCCTCCCAAAAGTGTTTGGCAATCACATCCCCACCTGCTCACTAGCAGGCCGAATCTGTAAGGAGCCGTAGGAGGAGGTGCGTTAGTGCCGGGCACACCCGCGTTTGCCGCACGCACAGTCCGAATCACCTACCGCTCGATACTGTATTAAAATTGCATGCAAATACTGGCCGCGTCCAACGCACGTCCATGAAGCGCAATCCATTTTACTGTATAGGCGCTTATACAGCGCCTATACAGTATCCTGGGTGCGCTGGTACCTGTCATTTCAAATGACATTTGAAATGACAGGTACCAGGAAGTGGATACAGGAGAAGGGCTGACTGACCCCCTAACTGACCCCCTAACTCCTCCCCCTCCAGGACTCCTTCCTCTCAACAGGCCAGGCCATCCTCCCCCTGAGCTCCAGCCACCCCCTGACTCGCTCCCTAACTCCCCCCAAATTTTCCGCCAGCCCCCGCTCACCTGCCCTGGCCGCGTCCATCTCCCATGCTGACAGCTCCGGAGCAGCCCCAGTCCTCTCTCCCCTCCTCCCGGGGGCAGCCGGCGGCGGCGAGAGCGGCTTCAGCAGCCCGGGGCGGATTGGGCGCTCCCCATGGCTCCCTATTCTCTAAAAGGTAATGCGTGCACGCCGTGTCCTCGGACATCGCACGCCGTGACCTGAGCGCCCGGCTGGACGTCCGAGGTCACGGCGTGCATGCATTACCTTTTAGAGAATAGGGAGCCATGGGGAGCGCCCGATCCGCCCCGGGCTGCCGAAGCCGCTCTCGCCACCGCCAGCTGCCCCCGGGAGGAGGGGAGAGAGGACTGGGGCTGCTCCGGAGCTGTCAGCGTGGGAGATGGACGCGGCCAGGGCAGGTGAGCGGGGGCTGGCGGAAAGTTTGGGGGGAGTTAGGGGGCGAGTCAGGGGGTGGCTGGGGCTCAGGGGGAGGATGGCCTGGCCTGTTGAGAGGAAGGAGTCCTGGAGGGGGAGGAGTTAGGGGGTCAGTCAGCCCCTGGAGCTGCTCAGGAGCTGTTAGCGCGGGAGATGGACGCGGCCAGGGCAGGTGAGTGGGGGCTGGCGGAAAGTTTGCTCGGTCTTGTCCCGGGGAGTTAGGGGGTCAGGCAGTGAAGCGGGGCTGGCTGGGGCTGCTCCGTGGCCCGTGAAATTTCATCTCGGCTTGCCTGACGCTCCACCCTAACGCAGGGGTAGGGGTAGGCGGTAAATTAGCAGGTTAAACGCCCAGCAAAACTGCAGGTTTAAAAAGCGATAATCGGGCTGCGCGTTACTGTATGGGAGGGAATAGCTAATCCGATCGTTTACATCTCATATACATGCCGCGGGCGGAAAGGGTTACCCGTTGATTTAAAGAGGCGGTAAGGATGGGATAAAGGGGATAGTGAATCGCGGGTTGGACTCACGCGGCCAAATTGTGAGTAGAAAGCGGGTTAGAAGCAGGGTAACCGCGGCCGCACTTTACTGTATTGGCCTGTAGGGTTCTTATAGGACTGAGAGGTCCAGAATGAAAAGCTTCAGGACGTTCCTCAAAACATGCAATCTTATTGGTTAAGTCCCTTCCTTTGCATATTATTAGTCTAAACAGGCTACAATTACTTCATCAATGTGTCGCCAGGCCTCGGCCAATCAAATCATTTTATGCTTTGCAGCACTGCAACACAATCCTTATAATCCCAGGATGGAGGAGGAGCCTATTTAGGCTGGGGAGGGAGGCGGGGGCAGCCGAAGGCCACCCCGCCCCCTTAAAGGAAACAGGAGAAAAGGGACGGCTAAAGAAGGAAGGAAATCTCAATTCTCTAGCACCCCCTAATGAGGGCGCTAGAGACCAACAATAGTAGGGACAGAGGAAGGAAGGGGGGGGGGGGTACAAAAAGAAGAAGGCCACTAGGTGGAACATGTGGCCTAAAAACCCTCACTCCTCACTTATCTTGTGCCCGAAAAGGAAGGATGGCACTCACTGGCTTGGGAACCGTGCCACCTTCCAGGAGCCTTCCCAGCTGACCCGCTGGACGACACCAGCCTCTGGTGCGCTGCTCGCCACTAGTACATGGCAGTGCCTGAGCTATCCCCCCTACAGTGAGGGGGAGGAGAAGAGAAGATGAAAGAAGGGGGGGGGGGGGGGGGCGGAGCCGACAACCTCAGGGGTAGGGGGCCCTCATTAAGCCGCCACAGGGGCGGGGGATGGGGCAGGGAAGGGGGGGGGGGCACCGACCAAAATCAGGGACGGGAGGGGAGATCCCTGTTGGGACCTGGAGGGGGACCCCTCACCCCCTTCGCTGTGTACCTTAGCGAGGGGTGAGGGGGGGGGGGGTAGAGAAAGAGATGGGGGAAGGGACACCCAAAACGTGCACTAACCAAAAAGAAAACTGGAACACAAAGAACTTAAATCTTAAGGATTAACTCAAAAAGGGGAGGGAGGGGAGGGGAGCAGAGCACCTCGTCCACCTGCCTGGTGGACAGCGCGCAGAAGTGCTCTGCCTTGAGCTGGGCGCGCACCATCGAACGGAAAAGGACCTCGCACCCGAGGGACCGTCCCTCGGCCAGCATCTCCTGCCGTGACCGCCAGACTGAGGATCTGGCGGCGGGCAGGAGATAGTTGACCAAGGCGTCCCTCTGGCACAGAGGCCCCCTCCTGAGTGCGCGCCCGTAAATGAGGTGGTGCGGGGTGAAATGCAACCAAAAACCCAAAAATAAGCCTTTCAAAAAGGACGGGAAGGGGGTAAGCCTGGGGCACTGAAGCCCCAGGTGGAAGAGATCCTCCTCCTGCCCGCAGAATGGACAGGAGGGGTCATCTTGGAATACTCGTGCCTTGAACCGGCCGGTGGCCACGGCCCCGTGCACCAGCCTCCAGGAGCGGTCCCCTTCATAGCTGGGGATCATCTCTGAATAGAAAGATCCCCAGCGGGGCCCGCCCCCGTCCCTCGGCCCCGCCTCTCGGCCCCAACCACTCCCACCAGGGCGTGTCGGGCCTCGGAGCGAGGGCGAGGCGGTGCACGGCATGCACCACCAGCCGGGCCAGGACCTTCTGGGACACGGTCCGGAAGTCCGCTACGGGCAGTTCCCACAGCCTGCTAAGACTGTGGGCGCAAGGAAGAACGTCAGCTTTGCGAGGGGGCCCAAATTCGTCGGCAAACCTAGACCCTATGATCAGCGCCAGAGGGCCGGGGGGTGCGATCGGGGGATGGAGGAGGAGCACCATTCACCTATTATTCATTCACCTATGTATAACCTCACGTAAAACTTCCCTGCTACTCTGCTTAGTAACAAAAACTCTTGCAGCATTTTGCTGTTAGCCTCTGCATCTCTCTAACCTATGGCAGTCATCTTCCTCTGTTCCCTGAGACTGCAAGGCCCTGTATACGAAGTGCTTACAGTCTATCTAACAATGCTTCTGTGGCTGCGTGTCTTGAGCCCAAGGGCAGACTGACAGTGTTCTGGGCTCCCGAGCAATAAGGGTCATTGGTTCCTCACCACCCATCCAATGCTAGGAGAGAGAGCTGTGAGTCCTTGGGCACTGCCCTCTTGTGTGAATGGGCAGGCGCCTCTGCCTGAGTCCATCCATGTCACAGAGTGGGGGTAGTGAGCCCTTGGATTGCTGTTAAGTTGACGCTGCCTGTCTTGTGCAACGAAGACCATTGACCATTTTAGTAGCTTCTCTCTGGACCGACTCCATCCTGTTTATATCCTTTTGAAAATGTGGTCTCCAGGATTGTACAAGTGTTCCAAAAGAGATCTCACCAGGGAACTATACAGAGCAATATCACCTCCCTTTTTCTGCTGACCATTCCTCTTTCTTTGCAGCCAAACATTGTTCTGGCTTTTGCTGTCGCTTTATCCACCTGTTTGGCCGCCTTAAGATCATCAGATACAATCACCCCCCAGATCTTGCTCTTCCTTTCTGCTTAGAAGAATTTCACCTCCAATACTGTACGTCTCCCCTGGGTTTTTGCATCCTAATGTATTACTCTGCACTTTTTTAGCATTAAATCTTAGTTGCCAGACCCTAGACTATTCCTCAAGCTTCACTAGATCTCTCCTCATGTTTTTCACGCCTTCCTGGCTGTTACAGAGTTTGGTTTAATTGGCAAATCGATAAACCTTTCCTGACAGTCCTTCCATTATGTCGCTCATGAAAATGTTGAAAAGAACTGGTCCAAGGACTCATCCCTGAAATGCACTGCTAGTAATATCCTACTCCTCAGAGAAAATTGCATTTATTGCCTCTGTCTCTCAACAAGTTTCTAACCCAGTAAGTTTTTAATCCAGTAAGGAGTGGAGGAGTAGCCTAGTGGTTAGAGCAGTGGGCTATGAACCAGAAGACCAGTGTTTGAGTCCCACTGTTGCTTCTTGTGACCTTGGCAAGTCACTTTGCCCTCCCTTACCTCAGGTACATACATAGGGGCAGATTTTACAAGCCCAACACGTGTAAATCCAGCTGGATTTACATGCATAGGGGGGTTACGCACGCGCTGAGCCTATTTTGCATAGGCCCGGAGGCAGGTGCAACTTCCAAAACAAAGGTATTGGGGGGGGGGGGTGGAAAGAAAGTTCACTCCGAGGCTGCTCCGATTTCGGGTTGCACACACAAATCTACGCCCGTGTATAGGTATTAAAATCTGCCCCATAGATTGTAAGCCCTCTGGGGATAGGGAAATACCTACAGAACCTGAATGTAATCCACTTTAAAGTGCAAAAAGCAGAATATAAATAAGCACTCTAGATCCATTCCAAGGGTACTCAATTTATTTATGTCTCTTATGTAGAAGTACTCTCCCTTGACCCAACTCTCTGATCACCCAATCAAAGAAATTGATCAGATTTGTCTAACAAGATTTATCTCTGGTAGATCATGCTGCCTCAGGTCTTGCAGTTCACTGGATAAGAAAAAACAGCATTATTATTGCAAGCACAAGATAGGCTTTAACCCTTAACAGGTGGCAGCTGTCTCGCCAGGAGACAATCTTCCGCCTGCCCAACCACCTCCTCCTTGGATTGAGCCCTCAGGTTGGACTTACAGGCTGAAGATGAAACGGAGTCAAGGTCCAATCTGAGGTCTGGGCAGGCTGAAAACAAAGCAAAGTCAAGGTCCAATCTGAAGTCAAGAAACAAGGAGACAAGCCAAGGCAGAGATGAAACAGGAAAGATGAGGAGCCCAGAACCTATTGTGAAGGCGTTGGTCTGTTGGGAAACCAGGGTTTAAATCCCCCGGCCTGATGATGTCATCATTTGGCGCCATGGGTGAGGTTCCTGTTGAGGGGCCAGTAAAGGAGGGCCATTCGCGCGTGCATGCACCTAAAGAGCTTCAGAACATGGTGGTGGCAGCGGGGTGAGCGCAGCTGGCCATGGTGAGCTGCAGCGGTCGGCAAAATGTAACAGTCCATGTGGCCTTTTCTCCTTCTCGATGGCCCAAACCTACTCCGTCTTCTGTAGCTCTGGCACCAACTCCAGGCATTCCTGGCATGGGGTGTTCTCTCTCTTCTTTCACCAGTGCGCCACCAGTGCCCCAAAACAGGTAGCCAGCTCCAGATACTGTGACAACAGCTGTCCCCTTGATAAAAATAATAATATTTAAAAAACAATTACTGATGTTCGGTTGAAAACTTTTCTCCACTAAAATGTATATTTAGGGTCCTTGCCCATTGATCGTCAAGAATGGTAGTGAGTTGATTCAAAGGACAATCAAGAATCTAAAACAGGAATCAACATAGATGGTACAGAAGGTTCAAGGAGCTACTTGGGTAATCCGGCACTGGCGAGGACCCCCATGGCACTTTGCCTTGTTTCTTTCATAATAATAACCCAGTTATTTGTCTGTATCCATCCAACCCCTTTACATTCCAGGAGGATTTGCAACACCAGCCGCTTACTCTACTGTAGCATGTTATCTGAGCTTCTATTATCTGGCGGATTCTGACTTTGGGGGAAGAAATGATGTGACTGCTGTCCATTGAAGTAGCTTCTTGGACCTTCTGAGCAAACTTTTTAAAAATAACTTTTTATTTATAAAACTGTCAAGATATATATAAAATTTCTGAAATGCTATAGAAAATCTTCTTAGCATATAGGAAGGAAAAAGGAGTCTCTCAGGCTTGATTTATATGCTCAAAAAACAAGCACAAACCATCGGTTAATACTGATTCCATAGAAATTTTCGCAACTTCTTTGATTGATTTGTTGACATCTATTTCACATACAATTGTCCCTGTTCAGAAAAAAATGACAGAGCATAGGCATGGGCGGCTTCCATGGTTTACTCAGAGCTTAAAATAAAAAAAAGGTTCATGTGCATAGCCGAACGGAAGTGGCACAATTCATCCAATATAGAGAAGTTAGGGGGTAATTTTCTAACAGGATCGCACGCGAAAAGGGACTTTCCGCGTGTGATAGCTAAATCGGGGCGGAGTCCACACCGGAAGGGGAGGAGTCGGGGTGGCGTCGGGGCGGACTCTGCAACGATTTCACTGGCGGCGATAAGGTAAGACCCCCTTATCGCTGCCAGTAGCGCGCCCAACAGCACCACCTTTTACGATGGCGCTATTGGGTGCGAAAGCCGGCAGCGATAACACCCCGTTGGTGTAATCGCTGCTGGCTTTCGCAGGCCCACCCCCCCTGCTTCACCCCCCCACCCCTGCCCCCCATTACCGCCGAATTCAGAGAGGCTTGCGCTGTTGGAAAATCCAGCCCTTAGAGAAGTAAGGATCAGGAAGAATGTAAAAAGCACAGGAAATTATTTAGGAAAAGTAGAAAGAATTATTAATCCTCTCAGCTCCAAAAATCGATAAATAGGCCACAGGAGCTCTTCCATATTGTGCAACGTTTAACAGAATTCTCTGGACAGACAGATTCTATGGAGGAGATATTGGCTTAGGCTTTTACAAATTATTGTGTTACTAAATCCAATGAGTGTTTGTCAGTAGGAGTTGAAGAAATGGAAGTAATACCCCAATTAAAGAATACTGAATATGACATACTGTGGGAAACTTTTGAGAGTCTCAAGTGAGAAGTGGAAATTGAGCTGCAAGGTTTAAAATACTCATAAAGGCGAAATTTAAAAGTCCTATGCGCGCCAAAGCCAGGAGCTATGTGAATATCTTGGGCTGGTGCACGCCAAGTGGATTTTAAGAAGCGCCCGGGTACATGCATATCTCCTGGTATGCGTACAAATGGGAAAGTCAAAAAAGGGGCAGGACATGAGCGGTCCAGCAATGTAACCCCTACCTTGTAACTTTACTTCTACTCTGGATAGCTTGTAAATAATGAAAGAAAAAAAATGAGATTAGTTAGCGGGGTTTAAAGGATTGGGGCTAAAAGGCAGGCATATTAACTAATGGGGTTAGGAATTCCTATCATTTACCTGGGCAAACTGGGAATAGACTGGGGAAATAGGTAATTGCGTCATTGCACGTATCTAATAAAATCCCCCCAATTAGCGGCAGAGCCGGCATTTATGCGTACCTGCGCGTGTCCATGTAAAATTGCGCACACATGCACGCACGAATAGCTGATTTTATAACCTACGCGCGTTTGTTATAAAATGGCTGTGTTTCTGGGCACGATCCAGCATATGTGCGTACATGCAGGCCTGCGTGGCTGTTTGAGAGTTACCGTCTTACTATGCATTGGGCCCCTGTCCATTGTGGATTTTTGTACTTTTGAAAGAGGAATTCATTGATTGCCTTGTTGATTTGATTAATAAATCTCTATCAGAAGGCATAGTCCCTGGTGAGTTTAAGAAGTCCTGAGTTTGCCCAGGGTTGAAAAAGGGTAATTTACCAAAGGATCAATCCAGTAGCAATAGACCAATATCAAACTTACTGTCCCTAGGGAAAATTAATTGAGAAAATATTTTTTAATCATGTCCAGGAGTCTATAGATTCAGAGGAAGTTTGCATGAAAACCAATGTGGTTTTAGGAAAGTGCAAAGTACAGAGACAGTTTAGGTATATGTTAATAATTATTTACTACATACTCTGGATTCCGGAGGGGATATTATAGCAATTTACTTAGATATAACCTCTGCTTTTGATTCTATGCGTCAACCAATTTTGTTAGCAAAATTAAGAGAAATAGGAATAGGGGGACAAGTTTTACTTTGCTTCGAATCCTTTTTGAATTATTGTCAGCAGCGAGTTAAAATAGGGTTGTCTAAATCAGAATGATTTAATACAGTAGTGGGAGTGCCGCAGGGTTTGATTTTATCCCCTATTTTACTTAATATTTTTCTTTGCTCATAATTGCCCACATTTTAAAAGCCCGGCGCACGTAAAAATTGGGGGATACGTGCATGGCCAGGCCTCGTGCGCGCCAAGCGCATTTTAAAAACAACCCAGCCACGCGCGTATCTCCTGATATGCGCAGAAGTGCTGGGCTCAATCAAAGGAGCGGGCCAGGGTGGCGGGGGCCGGGCGAGGAGGGACAGGGAGGGGAGGGACGGAGGCCAGCAGGGACCATTAGGCCCTGTCCTGTGGAAGCACACGCCGGCAGCCGGCCGGCGTGTGGAAATTACTTTATCTATTCAGATGAAGTAAGTTCCGAAATAACGAAAAAAAAGGTAGGGAAAGGGGTTTTAGGGGTCGGGGTGGAGAGGGGAAAAGGGAGGTAGAGTAGGAAGGGGTATAGGGAAGTTCCCTCCCAGGCCGCTCCTTAATTGGAGTGGACTGAGAGGGAACTGGGGGAGGCCTGATTGCGTTGCTGCGCGTAGGTTATAAAATGCCCCCCCTCCTGCACGCGAGCTGCGGGCCACCCGCACATGTCCGCGTGGATTTTAAAATCTGGCATGCATATGCGCACAGCCATCAAATTTTATAACATGCACGCGTCGGTATACGCATATTAGAAAATTGGCGCGTCCATGTGCGCGCACTGGGAAATGCATGCACATGGACATGCATGCACTCCTTTTAAAATCAACCCCTATGTGTTTTTTTGGATTCATTTAAACTATTTTTTTAAATGCTATGCTGACAATGTACATCTATATTTTGAGGTACAAGGGGATGTGACTTCAGCCATCTAACAGATATCTGAGTGTTTAACTGCTGTTAAAAATGGATGAATGTTAATGTTATGATATTGAATTTTTCTAAAAACTAAAGTGTTATGGATTTCAAGGTGACCTAGTCTAGCATTTTTTTAATTCTGGGGGGTCAATATTCAAAACTAAACATTTAAATGGCTAACGGAGTTAGATGGCTAACTTGGAGTTAGATGGATAACTGGGATAGCATGAAGATAGATGGATAACTTATGAGTTAGATGGATAACTTGTGAGCCGTCTAAATGGCTTTGAATATTGACCTCTTTGTTAATAGATGGGGAACTGATGCGATCAGTGTCGGGACCTGATTGCCGAGATGAGAGTGAGTCCTTAGACCACTGCACTACCTCAGGCGAGGCTCCCAAGCACATGCCGCGGGAGGTGAGCATATCCAGGCATGGACTAGACTTGGAACTGTTATGATAACGTATGTTTTGTGGATCCTTGGGTGCTGTGGAGATGACCACGCCCACGGGGAGGAGCCCCGTGAGGAGCCACAGCACTGGGCTAGACTCGTACACACAAAACACAGGATAGTTCTTTATTAGACAGCTTGAAGATATCCGCCAGAGGTGGCAGTAGTGAGGCAGTCTGTAGTTGCAGTCTCAGGGACCTCGGCAGAGGGAGCCCTTCTCTCCTAGATGACATCAGGAGGTTCCGCAGCAGGTCTCCCAGCGAGGAGATACTATGGATGAGATAGTCTGAGAGTTAGAGTACTCACTAGGTGTTTGCTGTAGATATGCAATTCCAGCAGGTATGTTGTAGAAGGTACAGGCACCGAGGCAGGGAGAGCAGACCCTCGAGGAGCGAGTACCTGTTCCCTGAAAGGCACCTGAAATAAAGCAGAGGGCTCCCGAGGAGCGCTTACCCAGGTTAGTAGTTACCCCGAAGGGCAGAGAGAGAGCTTCCTACGGCAGCACGGAAGCGGCAGAGTAGCGTAGACAGGAACGGATTTGAGTCCTTGCTAACTCAACGAGCTAGCAAATTAGTGAAGGTAATATACCCGGATGGCGTGACGTCAGCATGAGGGAACGCCCTTGAGGTTTGCGCCAAGGGTGGTACAAAGATGTGGGTTGTGCGCTCGCGCGCACCCTAGTAGGTACCTGGGAGGAGCAATGGCGGGAGGCTGCACCATAGCCGTTCCGGGGACTCCAGAGAGGTTGACTTGAAGACATGGCGGTAGCCATCTTTCCCAGGTAAGCGTAAGGAGCCGTGAATAAGGTGAGGCAAACGGGGCGAAGCCGTCTAGGACTGACGGACGCAACAGGAACACAGCTTGGACTTGGAATGTGGATTGCTCAGGCCTACGCTGAACATGCATGTACCAAGAGTGAGACCCAACAGGACTTCGCCTTGCCAATCGGGTCGTTCCCTGCCAAGGATTTGGGTCACTACTGCCCTGAAGTGCTCGCCCCAGACGTCGCCTTCTACCGACCGTCCTTGGAGTACCATTCCGCCCATTGGCTCCTTCCACGGTGGTTGGGGTCCCGGTCCGGCAGGATCTTCACCGAGCACCACGTCGGGTCGACACCGTTGGTGTACTGAGTTTGCCTTCGTGTTCCAAGTGTCTCCGGTTCCAGCGTCTCCTGTCCCAGCGTCTCCATGTTCCTGTATCCTTCCCAGGTAGTACCTCTCTGGACTGACCTTTGGTACTGACCTCTGCCTGCCTGACCATTCTCTTATCTGCCGCCTGGAACCGACCCTCGCTTGATTCTGGTATTGACCCCTGCTTTGGCTGATCTCTCTTGGGCTGATACTCTGGCTCTGACCCTTGCGCTTCACTCGGACACTCTCTTCTGGCCTCCTGTGACCATTGGGCCAACCTGCTTGGATACCATCCGCGGCTTCCACTTGGCTAGACCTACAGACGCTGCCTGTCTCGCCCGGAAGACCTCCCTGAACTATCGCATCCTTGAGGTCTCCGGAGCTTCCAGTTCAGGTCTAGCTCATCCACTCTGCATCAGCCGTGCACCCTTGCTCGTGGTTGGCACACTTCTCTGCTACATCTCCGGGATACCACCAGAGGCCCACCTAAGTCCAGGCGGTCCGGGTACCCAAGGGCTCAACCTGCAGAAACCCCGGACTGTTATTGGTGAAGCTCCAGCTAGCCTCTGTCTCCTTGTGTGCTCTGCCTCCTGGTGGCAGGCGCTCTCTGGGTCCAACCAGAGGGCCATACCAATCCTGCACCAGGCCAAGGGTCCACCTCCAGCGCAACATTAGGTGCGCTCTACACATGTGACTGAGTTGAAATATTCTGTTGACATGTAGTTTCTGTGTAGGGCTCTATAGCAGCCTGACTAGTTCCGTTTTCCTAATAGGAGTATTGAGGTTTTAAGGCCTGGTGTAATATTTTTAGTGTTACCTTTTATTAGGTAAAGTGATTACTGTTTTGAGTGCTGGAAGCTGGTGCTGTTCTGGTTTGGGAGGTTTACTATTTATGTAATTTCTGTTCAGAAAGAGTACTTATCTTTCCCTTGTGTCATTCTTAACAATAAAAGTAATGCTGGGCCTTTTTTTAATTATTATTTCTGCTGTGGATTATAATGAGCAGTGTCACACATGAGCATTGTCCGTCAAGTGTGTCATGATGGGAAAAAGGCTGAGAACCACTGTATTAGCCTACTGATGCCGATGCAATAAGGTGAGCTCGGCATTTATTTATTTATAATTACTTGTATTCTGCACCCTCCTTCGGGGTGGGTCACATAAGAAAACTTATAATGAAAACAAAACAAGTACAAAAGAATATATTTGGACAGGTGGAATCCAGAAGCCTAATATCCTTATATAGGGGCTCTTGATAGTGGCATTAAGTGCCTGAGCTGGCTTCTATTAGGTCCTTAAAGGAGCTGTTAAATAGGAAGGTCTTGAGGGCTTTCTGGAATGTTTTTGAAACATCAGTGCTGTGGAGGTGTACGGGCAGTGAATTCCATAATATAGGGCCTGCTACTGAGAAGGAACATTCTCTGGTGGAGTTGAAGCGAACAAACCAAGAGGAAGGAATTTTGAAGAGATGGTTATTAGAGGAGCACAAAGATATACTTGGAGAGTATATTTTAAGAGTAGCATTTGTCCAAAGGGAAGAGACGTTATGTATGAAATTGTGGATGATCGATACAAGCTTATATTTATTTATTTACTTTTATATACCGGTGTTCGATTTTACATATCACATCGGTTTACATTTAAACAAAATTTGCAGGAACTTATGCGTTACCTTTGTCAAATACATTAAACATTTAAATATGGGGATTGTTAACAAGGGATATAAAAGAACATGGGGAATGGCTATCACTACGGGATGCACGAAGGGATGCACAAAGGGGAGTGCCCCTTCAGCGCACGACGCCTGGTGTTCTGGCGCCGTTTAACATACGTCACAGTCCTCAGTGACATCAGAGGGAGCGGGTCTCCCAATCAAGGATCACACACTGCCCCTCCCCTCTCAGTTCCAGATGGATTCTTTCACTTTTTTTTTTCTTTCTGTCTTTCTCATCACTGTTAGTTATTTCAGGGAGCCCGGTGGTGATGGTGTGTGGCATCCCTGTGCGCAGGCACCCGGTGTTCTGGCGCCGTTTAATTGAATGTGCCATTGTACTGGCAGCCAGCATGGGGAAAAAAGTGTGATGTGCTCAGCAAAGTCAACAGTTTAACCCTCAGTTGTACGCACGTTTTTTGTGCGCAAACTTTATTACCTTTGCTGCAAGGAGTTCTGCACACACAAAAAATGGGCTTATAAATTAATTAGTACCCTTCCATGGAAATTCCATTCTAATTGAAGGGGTTCAATTTCGTGACCCCCCTTGAAGTACGAACGAGCAACTGTACATCCTCCGACTAATCATGCCAGCAGTGAAACGCACAGCCATCTTGAACATACTAATATTTGCAACGCAAATGATACGTAATGCGTAGTGACGCAGTGGCGCACTAACTTTTAGCGTAACGTAACGTAACTCCATTTTGGAATAATACTTTGTATTGTATTAATACGAATGCCGATGTAAAATGTCTAACACGTCAATTAAATGACGAAACAATAGTCTGATCTTAAGCTACACCTACTAGAGGACCACGCTAGCTAATGCTTGTTCAGCAATTTGTGAAATGTTTGTTCAGCAAAAACCAGGACGCATGTGTGAAAGATAAGAGTTGTAAAGTGCATAAAAGTTTGCTCCGAAGGGGGCGTGGCATGCAGTTGTACTGAGTCTTTGTCTTAGCTGCATCTTGCTGGCAATAAAAGTCTATCTTTACGGATCAGTTGTCTGGACCTCCTTACTGACTAAAAAGAGACGGTTACATTTGGCGAGCCAGCCAGGAGGTACCGGGGACGCTATTTTAGCCCCCCAGTGGGTCCGGTAGTTTGGTGGCGGAGCGATCCCCCAGACGCACCTGGTGAGTGGCCACCGCTGAGTTCAGCGATCAGGTTTCTGAGGGGACCGTTCCACAGAAATTCTTCTGAGACCTCTGGGCTGGTGATCTGGGAAGAAGGCTTTCGTGACGATCGGAAGAACCCTGCAGGCGAGTATTATGGGAATGATGGGAAAAGTGAAGAATAGCTAAAAGAGTAGCAAATAACCGGTCCATCCGTGAGGGGACCGAGGGGGCTTTGATCACACCCCAAGCGGTGGTTTGGTAGGAATTGCATTCCGAAAGCCACGCGCATAAAAAGAGGAAAAAGAAGTAACGCGTACGATAGTGGGAATAGGTTTCTTGTTGTGTGAAAGAGAGTGAATGGCCTCGCAGTTCTAGGCCGGGCTGACCGCGTCCTAGTCGGGGCGATTGTGACCCTTTTGTGTCTGACGGATACGGACCCCCTTACCTATCCGTCTTCCCTTCCCTCCTTTGTCTGTGAATTCTATCCTAATGGGAGGGGGCTATTCAACTCCACTAAAAGTTATGACGGAACACTATAGTGAAGTGTTCGATAAACGTAAATGTACGAAGCCCGGAATGATTCAGCGATGCACCCATAAGTGGCCCGGTTTGTGTGTAAACTGGCCTCCGGAAGGAACTTTCAATTTCCAAACGGCCACAAGGGTCCTGAAAATAGTTGAGAAAGAAGAGAATCCGGGTTGCCCTGAGGATAAGCCATACATAACTGCTTGGATTGCAGTTATCGAGAATCCTCCGAAGTGGGCAAAGAAGTTAGTGGAGGGAGCCGCCCTCGTAATGGTGGCGCAAGTAAACAAAATGGGAGACCGGAAGTCCTCAAACCGGAAAAGAAAGGGAAGGGCGGCCATCTTAGGAATAAAGGACCATGCGTCATCTGCGGCGGCCATGTTTGTAGTGCAAGGGAATACACGGACTCAAGAAAAAAAAATTAAACCCCTGCCGCCTGCAGTACTGCCTGACGCAGAAGATCTTCTGCCGCCACCCTATGCCCCTAGCTGCCCTCAATCGTATAATGCGCCACCAGATCCCCCAGCTTCCGCCGATACCCAAGTTGATCATGAAATAATGCCGGTTCCCGAAGTACGGCTTGAAGCGGAAGCGGCGGCGGCAAAAGTTGAAGACGGCGGCGAGTCGTCCGTGTCAGGCGGCACTCGCAGTAAAACCCAAGCCGCAAGTTTGCAACTACCAATTAGAGAAACAACCACCGTAGTTCCCGTGGTCCCTACTGAAGAAAACGAGTATAATACTACGCAAACTATAAAGTTGTTTACTTACATACCTTTCACTTCCAGCGATCTTTTTAACTGGAAACAGCTTGGCCCCTCTTACGCTGATAATCCAGATCAGATGCTAGATTTTTTACGAGGAATTTTTGCAGCCCATAACCCTAACTGGGCTGACATTCGGCATCTCGCCTCCATCCTTTTTACCACCGAAGAACGCCGACAAATACAATTAAACATGGAAGAAGCAGCCCGGCTGGGAGCCGGGTCAGACGGTAATCCAGATGAAGTAGTGAGAGAGCATGCCCCTGTCGCCGATCCCAACTGGGATTTCCAGACGGCTGCAGGGCGAGCCCGCATTGCTGCATACCAAGTCGCCTTTCTCGGAGCTTTAAAGAAAGGAAAGCAGAAAGCCATGAATATGGGAAAGATCCATGACGTGGTGCAAGGAAAAGACGAGACTCCTGGAATCTTTTTGGAGAGATTGATGGATGCATATCGGCAATACAGTCCATTCGACCCAGAGGACCCCAAGAGTCAGTCCGTCATAGTGATGAGCTTTGTCGGACAATCCTGTCCCGATATCCGCCGGAAGTTACAGAAATCAGAAGGATTTGAGGGAATGACTATTCCTCTTCGTTCCGGCGGCAGACAGGAGAGTGGGCCTGTGCGTTCGGCGCCGAGGACCCACCGGGGTAAGGCCTTGCTGTTGCGCTCCTGCCCCGAACGGGTCCCCTTCGCCGACCACGAGGCTTAGCCGGCCTGCCGATCTTACCTCGCTCCGGGCGCCGTCCTCATCCGCTCCGGGCCGATTGCCCCGCCTCCACCGACGGACAGCCAACCCTCGACGCTCCAGCGACAGCCGGCCTATCAAGGCAGCCCGCGCTGGGATTTAAAGGGCCCGCGCTGCTCCAAGCCTTCCTCTTCGTTCCGGCGGCAGACAGGAGAGTGGGCCTGCGCGTTCGGCGCCGAGGACCCACCGGGGTAAGGCCTTGCTGTTGCGCTCCTGCCCCGAACGGGTCCCCTTCGCCGACCACGAGGCTTAGCCGGCCTGCCGATCTTACCTCGCTCCGGGCGCCGTCCTCATCCGCTCCGGGCCGATTGCCCCGCCTCCACCGACGGACAGCCAACCCTCGACGCTCCAGCGACAGCCGGCCTATCAAGGCAGCCCGCGCTGGGATTTAAAAGTCCCTTCCGTCCAGGCGTCACGCGCCTAGCGTCACGCGCCGAAGGAGCGCGACAAAGGGGCCTGCCCCTTTGAGCGCCCCTTCGAGCAGCCCTGACAAACGGCACCAAACATTGATTTCAGTCCCCACTCCTCAACACGCCGTCGTCCACCCTATCAACTAACCCGCGAGATCTACATCAAGGACAGCCCCCGCTGCATCACTGCCCAGCTGTGGACAAAGGGCTAAGTAAGAAAGAAAGAAGGACTTAGAAAGAAGACACTATTGCTAGGGTAAGAGTACGTTCAGTCTTGGCTCTGCCCTTCACGCTGTGCTCCGACCACTTAATTCAGCACTGTGAGTTTGCACTCTCTTCTACTGTTTTTCTTCCATCTAATGTACACAACTCAACTACTGTTCTTTATTGCTAAATACGTTTTCAAGTACCTCCCGTCCCCCTTCTGTCATCTTGCTCAAAAGGTCGCGCCTGATCTAATCCGACCAGGTCCCCCTCACCCCCCTCTACCCATTCACAAATCTACACCCCCGCCTCTGCCCTGTCCACTTCATGATAGCTTAAAACAACCTATTCACTACTCACTAACCTCCCCCCCTAACTCTTTCTATTTCCATTCACACACCACCCACCAACACCTCACATTACAACATGCATCAGCACCAGATCACCATACTCAAATATAACAAACGCAGACCCAACACCCCCCTATACCCACGACACCAGTCACATATTAGAACAATCCTCCCCACTATGATCTCCCCCCCCTTACCCAAATCATCGGCCTCACTGCTCTATCCCTCGTCCTACTTAATGTCCAATCTCTAAACAAAAAGATACCTCTCCTCTGCAACCTTCTCACCGACCAAGACCCAGACATCTGTGCTATAACAGAGACCTGGCTAAAGGAATCTGACTCTGTTCTCTTAAACCAATTTCCTTCCGAAACTTACAACATTTTCTCCATCCCTAGGCCGAAAAGGAAAGGAGGTGGTTTACTTTTAATCATAAAGAAAAAATTTAACATGATTCTCCACACTATCCCGCCCCCGCCAAAAATTGAAATAGGCCTATTCAAATCCCCTTTTTTACAATTATGCCTTATTTATGCCCCTCCAGGTATCCTACATAACAACCCTTCAACCCTCATTGAATACATTGCAACAAACATCTCCATCAACACTCCAGCAATCATACTTGGTGATTTTAACCTGCATGTAGACAGCACCCCCCGCACCCCTTCATGTGATGCCATTCCTGATTCATTAAATGCTTTAGGCTACAAGCAATCCATCCATTTACCTACTCACAAGGCGGGTCATACCCTTGACCTCCTCTTTACAAATGCCCTCATACAAACTGACTCACCCTCTCATACTCCTATCCCCTGGTCTGATCATCACCTCATCAATACCACTCTCTCCATCAAGACACCTACCATCCATGACAACACAAATAAAACCATACACTTTAGAAAAAACTGTACCAGAGATGACCTCATCTCGGCTGTCGCTAATAACCTTGAACACCTTGAACTCACCAATGCAGACACTGCACTTGCCTCCTGGTACGACATCACCAATAATATAGCCAATACTACCTGTCCCCTACAAACTAAACTTATCTGTCCACAAAGCAATAAGAGTAAGAAACCTTGGTACTCCCAAGAGTTAAAAAACCTCAAACACCACCTTCGGAAATCTGAAAAGATATGGCGCAAGGACCCTTCACACACACATCTGGCACAATTTAAATCCTCCCTACACCTATACAGTGACAAACTTAACACGACAAAACGAGACTTCTACGCCATCAAAATACACCAATTCCAATACAACCCCAAAGTTCTTTATGACTACGTTAACTCACTTACCAAGACGGCTACTCCTGACATCCCTGATGAACTAGCTAAATCCAAATGCAAAGAATTAGCCACTTTTTTTCCAAACCAAAATAGATAAGTTAATATCAAAGTTCCCCTCTTCTGCTATTCCCATCAACCTCGTCGAACCTGATCTCATCCATACAATGACTAGCAAAAATACCACAGTGCTATCCTCTCTAGACTGCACCTCAACATTAGAAATTGAAACCTTTATCAAAAAAGCCAAACCTTCCACGCACCCATCTGACACCATACCCACAAAACATCTCCTCACAATACCCAATATTATTGCTAAACCTTTAACAAACATTATCAACCTATCCATTAACTCTGGACAGGTACCGCTCCCCCTGAAACAGGCTATTGTCAAACCGATCCTCAAGAAACCCAAACTAGACCCTTCTGATCTAGCCAATTATCGCCCTATTTCTAACCTTCCATTCATCGCTAAACTCCTTGAAAAAACTGTCAACAAGCAACTGACAGAATACCTTGAAGACAATCACATTCTTGCCCCCGCACAATTTGGCTTTCGTAAATCTCACAGCACGGAGACTCTATTACTTTCACTGACTGACCACATTCTTAAAGGATTTGAGAAAGGACAATCATACATACTTGCCTTCCTTGACATCTCATCCGCATTTGACACCGTCAGCCATCCCATTCTTCTACAGCGCCTAACTGAAATAGGCATTACAGGTGTTGCCCACAACTGGTTCACATCCTACCTCAGCAACAGAGACTACAAAATTCAGCTAGGCAATCACGTATCCAATGCCATCCCCCTTAATCAAGGTGTCCCTCAGGGATCATCCCTCTCCTCTACCCTCTTCAATATTTACATCCTTCCCCTCTGCTACTTCCTTTCTAGCCTAAATCTCCCCCATTACATATACGCTGATGATGTTCAGCTGCTCATACCCATCACTGACTCCCTTTCGAAAACCATGGATTTCTGGAATGATACCCTCCAATCCATAAACAATCTCCTCTCTTCCATCCACCTAGCCCTTAACACAACTAAAACTGAAATCATGCTCATCTCACCCCCCAACCACTCGATCCTCCCCCCTCTATCACAGTTCAAATTTGCCCAACAAGTCCGTGATCTGGGAATCATCCTCGACGGGCACTTTACCCTGAAGAAATTTATCAACAATATACTTAAAGATGGTTTCTTTAAACTCCATACACTGAAAAAACTTAAACCCTTACTGCATGCCCCTGATTTCTGGACAGTGCTTCAAACCACTATCTTTGCCAAAACAGACTACTGCAACTCCCTGCTCCTCGGCCTTCCTAACAACGCCATTCATCCCATTCAAATTCTGCAAAACACAACAGCCCGAATCCTGACCAACCTACGCAAACATGACCATATTACACCTGTTCTAAAAGATCTACATTGGCTCCCAATAGCATCCCGTATACAATATAAGGCACTCTCTCTCATCCACAAGGCTTTATACAATCCTGAAATGAACTGGTTCAATGAATCCTTCCGCTTACACCAGTCCAATAAACCTACCAGACATGCACATCTCGCAACCATGCCTATCCCCTCTCCCAAACTCCACAAACTAACCTCCACAAGAGCCCGTGCACTATCCATCGCCGGGCCGACCCTTTGGAACACAATGCCAGTTGAACTACGGCAAGAGGAATGCCTGAAATCCTTCAAGCGGAAGCTTAAGACCTGGCTATTTGCCAAAGCATACACCTAATCTCCACTCTGCCTTTCCACGGCCCCCCTTTCGGTACCCCGCTTTTGCCCCATCCTTCTTCGTTCCGCCCCCTTCTCCCCTCTTCTCCCCCCTCTTCTCTCCACTCCCCCCTCCCCCCCTAATATTCCCAAATCCCTTTTCTCTCAGTTCTCTCAACATTGTACATATGTATATAATTGCAATTCTTGTTTAATATTTAATGCAATTTATCCCATGTTCTCTTATCCCGTTATTCCCTTGTTAACATGTTTTATCTGTTCCATGTAAAGCGCCATGCATCGCGTATATTTGCGTTACACTGTGAACCGATGTGATATCCTGGATGAATGTCGGTATATAAAAAAATTTTAAATAAATAAATAAATAAATAAATATTAGCCAGTTAAAAGCCATGGCTGACAGAGTTTATGTAAACCGAGAGCCGGACGGAGACAAGAAAGAAAAGAAAGAAAGTAGAAAGTTAAGAGAAAGTGTTAGTCTGTTAGCCGCAGCGCTGGAAGAAACGAATTTCGGAAACTCGGCCAGGCACTATCAGGGATATCCTGGGCCGAGAGGAAGGGGCAGGTCACCCTCGAGGGGACCGCCCAGAGGACGAGCAATTAGAGGAGGATCGTTTAGGGGTGGAAGGATGCCGTTGGGAGCCAATCAATGTGCATTTTGTAGACAAGAAGGACACTGGAAGTCTGAGTGCCCAGAGTCCCTGCAAATGAAGCAGGAAGGATATACTCCGTCCAAACCAAAGGAAGCTGAATGGCAGATGACTGTAGGAGAAACCTCTGGCGAAGACAGTAGTGAAGCATGACTAGAGAAGGGAATTCTTCCATTCGATCCCTTAGTAGAAATCAAAGTAGGGACTGAGACATTTAAGGGATTGTTAGATACCGGGGCACAAAGATCAGTCATGACTACCGCTATTACCACGCCCACTTCGAAAAACATTTCTATTGTAGGGGCCTCTGGAAAGCCACTTATCGCTCCCTTTCTTCAGAAACGACAGGTTCGAGTGGGAGGACAATTAGTATCTCATCAGTTTCTCTACGTCCCGGGATGCCCAGTTCCCTTCATAGGGAGAGACCTTCTTTGTAAGTTAAGAGCCAACTTACAATTCGAATCAACAGGAGAAATAAGAGCATCCTTCGCTGATAACCCAGTCTCTCTCATCTGTCCACTCCAAGAAGAATGGAGATTACATCTCCCCATAGTCGAACATACTACTACGCACCGATATGGAGAAAACACCGTCCTCAACGAAAAGCGCAGACAGCTAATGGACAGTATACCTAAAGTATGGGCTGAACAAAACCCAGGAGGAATAGCCATCAACGCTACCCCTATTTGGATCGAGATGAAACAGAATGCACAGGTGATAAATCAATCTCAATACCCCATTCCGTATATGGCCAGACAAGGAATTCAGATACACCTGCAAAGATTGTATGATTTGGGCATTCTCCGGCGAATCCGATCTGCTTGGAACACCCCTTTGTTGCCAGTAAAGAAGCCTGGATCAAATGACTATCGACCAGTACAAGACTTAAGAAAAGTGAATAGTCAAGTAGCAGATCTAGTAGCCCTCGTCCCAAATCCGTACTCAATCCTGGCTCAAGTCTCTCCTGCATCAAAGTGGTACAGTGTCATTGATCTCAAAGATGCCTTCTTCTCCGTCCCGGTGGCGGAGGAATGTCAAAAGATTTTTGCTTTCACATGGGAAGATGCAGATACTGGAGTAAAGCAGCAGTACACATGGACTCGGTTGCCTCAAGGGTTTAGGCACTCACCTACGCAACTGGCAAAAGACTTAAAGATGTATCAAGTAAAGTATGGGCCAGTCATACAATACGTGGATGACCTTCTGTTGTTTCGAGAGACGTACCTCGAATGTGCGGTATCCACTCTTCAGCTGCTAAAGACGTTGTACTCAAAAGGGTATCGTGCAAGTAAAAAGAAAGCGCAAATCTGTGAATTGGAAGTAGAGTATTTAGGCTTCCAAATACGTGGAGGAACCCGATGTCTGGGGATTTCTCGCACCAGTTCTATAAGAGATCAACCTGTACCCACTTGCAAGAAAGAGCTCCGGGCGTTCCTTGGAGCTGCAGGATACTGTAGGCTGTGGATTGCTAACTATGCAGTTATTGCCCAACCCCTGTACGACAAGCTGCGGGGTAAAGAGGCAGAATCTCAACCCTTCCAATGGGAAGGAAACGAACTGGCAAGCTTACGTCAACTAAAAGAAGCCTTAATTGAACCACCTGCCTTAGGATTGCCAGATGTGATGAAACCATTCCATCTATTCGTCGACGAGAAAAAAGGCATGGCCATAGGGGTATTGACTCAAACCTTAGGCTCATGGGAACGACCTGTTGCATATCTGTCAAAAGGAATGGACAATGTGTCAAAAGGATGGCCGGGATGCCTCCGAAGCATTGCTGCTGCATGTCTACTGATACCCGAAGCTGTTAAGCTAACATTTGGACAGATTTTACAAGTAACAACTCCTCATACTATCCAAGGACTGCTAGAGACCCATGGACCAAAATGGATGACAAATTCACGTCTTGTAAAGTACCAAGCGTTATTATGTGAAACTCCAGAAATTCAAATACAGGACAGTAAAAATCTGAATCCTGCAACTTTACTCCCAACCCCCACTTCAGTTTCTCATAAATGTGGGGAAATTATGGCAACAGTACATTCCAGCCGACCCGACTTACGCGACCAACCCTGGCAAGGAGCATGGACTTTATTCACTGATGGAAGCAGCCAGGTTATAAATGGAATCAGGGTCGCTGGGTATGCTGTAGTCTCCGAAGACGACATTGTTGAAGCCGAACCCCTACCCCCAGGGACATCAGCGCAAAAAGCTGAACTAATTGCGCTCACAAGGGCTCTGCAGTTGGCAGAAGGAAAAACTGTAAATATTTATACTGATTCAAAGTACGCTTTCCTTACGATCCAAGTGCATGGAGCTTTATACAAGGAACGAGGATTCCTAACTGCAGAAGGGAAACAAATAGCTAATGCATCGGAGATACATCAATTGCTAGACTCTGTATGGGCACCAAAGAAGGTAGCTGTCATGCATTGTAAAGCCCATACAGGGAGAACTGATCCCATCGCCAAAGGAAACCAATGGGCAGATAAGACTGCGAAAGAAGCAGCACGTGTGCAATCACCACATACTTCAACTCCCACTTGCCCACTTCTACAGTTCACGAATGAAACCCCCATTTATTCAGCGGAAGAAAATGATTGGGCACAAACTGAACAATTTCATCAGCAGGATGGGTGGTGGATTGTACAAGAAGATAGGGTATGGATACCCGACGCCCTGGCATGGACTGTTGTCAGAGAAGCCCATAATAAAACCCATCTCGGTCGAGATGCATTAGCAACACTGTTGGCAAAAACTTACTACATTAATAGACTCTTTCAGCTAACTAAATATGCTGTTAATCAATGTGTTACCTGTGCAAGGAACAATCCCAGAAATGGACCTGGTCCAGCCCCTGGACATATACTGCGAGGAACAACTCCGTTTCAAGTTTGTCAAATCGACTTCACCCACATGACTGCTTCAAAAAGATACAAAGCAATGCTGGTAGCTGTCTGTACTTATACCGGATGGATCGAAGCCATACCCACGCGAACTGAGACTGCCAAGGAAGTAGTAACATTGCTTCTCCATAAAATTTTACCACGATACGGATTACCACGGCAGATAAATTCAGATAATGGACCAGCTTTCACCAGTGAAGTCACGCGACGTCTGAGTCAAATTCTGGGCATCCGATGGCACCTGCACTGCGCCTGGAGACCTCAAAGTAGCGGAGCAGTTGAACGAGCTAACAGGACACTAAAAAATCAGCTCGCTAAATTGTGTCAGGAAACAAAGACTAAATGGCCAGACATCCTGCCATTAGCTCTACTACATGTCCGATGCATCCCCCGGAAGTCGGGTTTAACACCTTATGAAATGATGTACGCAAGGCCTCCACCTCTTCCATCTTTTCCTGAATCGCTGCAAATACAAGGGGAAATGTCTCTCAGTAACCAACTCAAAGGACTATATAACACAGTTATTGCGATTCAAAATTACACCTGCAACACTGAACCATTAGTCCTGCTAAACCCGATTCATCCATACCAGATCGGGAATTCGGTGTGGATAAAAGACTGGGATGAGTCTGATTCCCTCCAGCCCCGATGGAAAGGGCCGTACACTGTATTGCTAACTACTCCGACAGCTGTCAAAGTTTTTGGATGTCCTTCATGGATTCATTGGACACGTCTCAAACCAGCTTCAGCCAACTGGCAGGTCTCCAGGATTGGAGACCACAAATTAAGATTCACCCAAGGCAGGCCCAATGCTAGTCCTGAGTAAAAAGATATCAGTAACTGCAACTGAATATTAATGTGTCCATTTCTCTCCTTCCTTTCAGAATACATTACTTATGAATGCAACCATCTACGTCATAAAGCAATGTCACAGATTCCGACTTCCAAGATCTACGTTGCATCCATCTTCTACATTCACTTACTACTCTTCTGTACACCGACTACCTCTGTTTTCCTGTCCTTGAGCAAGAATTGCACCGAATGTATCAAGCTAATTCGTACTACCACTCAAACTGGATTTCAAGTTGTCTCAACAATCATCCACCAATCTCAACCACCAACTTCCTGTGCCACACTACCTGCTTGCGCCCTGAATACTACTCAAGGCTATCAATCCTTCCATCGATGTTTAGAAACTGGCAAAGTCATCTGTCATACCCCAACCACTCCTAAGTACTACAACATCACCCTCACTGCAGGTCTACCAAAGAGCTACACATCAAGTATTGTCCCAGAAGGAAAGGGCATCTTGTACTACATCAACTCCACTAAGGTTCTTATGGGAAGTGAAACGATTGTCACAATAACGTTCGATGCCTGTGAAGCCATTGATAAACACCCAAATGCACTCCACTGTGGGTCTCAAGCCTGGAGAAATTCCTATGTCTACAATCACAAATACCTCTGCCCATACAACCGTGCAGCTAATCCATCCAGTTGGCTACCATGCGGAGGGGACCTGACACTGTCAGGATGGGCTCTAGTTTGTGATTACACCGGTGGAGGTTACCATGGCTGCCACGGAATAGGACGGTTAACTGCAGTAAATGGTAATACAGTATCTATACAATGGCCTCTAAGAAGTGAAGGAATCCCTTGGCAAGATACTTGGGGATTTGGTATCGACGGAACTGGAAAAGACCCTATGACCTACATTACCATCACTCAGCGGAAAGACAAACCTCGTCCAATTATTCACCAGACTACTGTGGTGGGTTATCAATCCTTCTTCGATGAAATATCTCATGCCTCTGAGGAATTAAAGAACATACAATTTCTCAACAAGTAAAAAACCTGTTTGTCAATTTGGCAGAAAACATAGCTCTCTCTCTCGAAGTCAAGAACTGTTTTGTATGTGGAGGAACAGATACAGGAGAGCAATGGCCATGGGAAGCCAAGGAAACATTCCAATCTGATCTTAACACCTTGAATACTACTGTAACCTACAACCGTAAATCTCATCCATATGAGTGGGCACTACAGACTGATGTTATTGGCAGACTATGTATCTCTCGACAACATTCACGCATCTATACCGTGCCTGTTGGAAATTCTCCATGCACAGGAGTTCTTACTGCCAACCTTACCACCCAGACATGGTGGCAGACTGAAAATTCTACCATGCCAACTCCCATCTGGACTGACTCGACTTTGAACAAGACATGGACAGCTGCAGGCGTTGCTACTACCGTTTTCAATGCTCCAGATGGTTATTATTATGTATGTGGACGAAGAGCCTATGAACAATTACCAACAAGCTGGTATGGAACTTGCTTCTTGGCTACAATTCGGCCAAGTTTCTTCCTACTTCCCATCACTGCTGGGGAAACCTTAGGAGTTCCAGTATACAGTCCCATGAGACCCAACAAACGTCGAAGCACTCCTAAAGTATCCATAGGAGATTGGAAAGATCAAGAGTGGCCTCCTGAACGAATTGTACAATACTATGGTCCGGCCACCTGGGCTGAGGATGGTTCTTATGGATATAGAACACCTATCTATATGCTCAATCGAATTATAAGACTCCAAGCAGTACTGGAACTCCTGACAAATGATTCTGCCTTGGCTCTCAACATCTTAGCCAAGCAAAACACTAAAATTTTAACAGCTGTCTACCAAAATCGATTGGCTTTGGACTACCTCCTAGCCCAGGAAAGTGGTGTATGTGGCAAATTTAATCTTTCTAACTGTTGTTTACAGGTAGATGACAAGAGTAAAGTCATTGAGGAGATTACTGATCGAATGATACGCCTGGCACATGTACCAGTGCAGACGTGGACTGGAATCCTTGACTGGACAGGTTCCTTACCCAACTGGCTCACTTCCATTCCAGGCCTTAAAGAACTCCTCTTTCCTCTGATACTTCTTGTTCTGACCTGCATTCTATTTCCTATTTGTCTCCCTCTTATTTTTAGACATCTTCGATCCATGATTGAACATATTGCTGATCGGCGAGCAGCTGCTCACGTCATGATGATTAATAAGTATGTGTCTGTCTCCACATTCCCTTCATCTGATTCTTCCGACTACGACACTAACAATGATTCGGATACTGATTCTGATAAAGAGTACCTAACTACTAACCTCTAAGCATTACCATAATGGAGCCACCGTGTTGTTGGGGTAAGTCGGGCTACAAAGGGGGGTGACACCAATAGGGTTCACCCGTCTCAAACCCGTGAAGCAACCAACGACCTAACAACATATTAGGGCTCACATTCAATGTTACCGGTATTAATTCTTATTTGTCATTTCAGTTACTCTTCAGATATAAAGTGATACTTCTGCCTTCTCTTCAAAGTTGAAGTATCAAAGGGGGGAATGAAGGGGTTCAATTTCGTGACCCCCCTTGAAGTACGAACGAGCAACTGAACATCCTCCGACTAATCATGCCAGCAGTGAAACGCACAGCCATCTTGAACATACTAATATTTGCAACGCAAATGATACGTAATGCGTAGTGACGCAGTGGCGCACTAACTTTTAGCATAACGTAACGTAACGTAACTCCATTTTGGAATAATACTTTGTATTGTATTAATACGAATGCCGATGTAAAATGTCTAACACGTCAATTAAATGACGAAACAATAGTCTGATCTTAAGCTACACCTACTAGAGGACCACGCTAGCTAATGCTTGTTCAGCAATTTGTGAAATGTTTGTTCAGCAAAAACCAGGACGCATGTGTGAAAGATAAGAGTTGTAAAGTGCATAAAAGTTTGCTCCGAAGGGGGCGTGGCATGCAGTTGTACTGAGCCTTTGTCTTAGCTGCATCTTGCTGGCAATAAAAGTCTATCTTTACGGATCAGTTGTCTGGACCTCCTTACTGACTAAAAAGAGACGGTTACATAATGAAGACATTAGCTATTATCCCCCAATGCACAGCGGTGCGCTGGCTTACCTTGTTTTTTTAGCACTGAAAATTTTACTTCCAAAGAACAGTAAAATTTTCAGGGTTAATGTTAGTCTATGGGCAGAAGCTGGAATTCTGATGCTGGGACCTGTACTTGATATTCTATGTGCAGAAAGCATGTTTTGTGCACAAAAAGCATGTTTTCCATGCATAAAATAAATTTTGTATGCACAAAAATTGCTTTTTGGTTGTTTTCTCCACATAAAATATGATTAACAACGAAGCAGATAGACCGCTATTGAAATCCAAAATGTTAATAAATAAAAAAAAGTGATACAAAAACATGTTTTTAAACAAAATGACAAAAATATCAAAATCAAGTAAAACAACAAATTCATAAAGAGCACTGCATCAGAATTGTGATGTGCTAATAGGTGTACATCCATCGCCTCTCGCCACACAATGGGCCACAAGCGGTATCAGTTCAAACACTTTAAGTATCATTCATTTGCTGGTTCTAACTCCCTAGATGCATTTCAAAATCAAATTAACTCATATAATAATTATAAAGTTAGATAGAAAATGTGCGTCTCCTGCCCCTAAAAAAAAATCAAACCCGCTCCTGTTTTTAGCCGCCTGATGCAGGTGGTTGGGTCCGGCGAAACATGAGCTCATGTTGGGCACCTTGAGCCTCTTTAGGCCATTGAGAAAGGATTTCTGCGGGCTTCTCCCTTGAAAGCGCAAGAAAACTGCAAGATAAGTATTTCATTTCATTCATTTTTTTTTCTTTTAAAGTAGGGTGAACAGAGTGGTTTGATTTTGCATAAAATATGTTTTACATGCATAAATCATGTTTCGTTTTCCACTAAGTCTTTTCTTTGTGCACATTTTCCAGTTTGTGTGCATTTTTAAAGTTTTCATGCATTGGTTTACGGTAACGGAAATTTAAGAAGGTTTAACGCTCAACTTTTTGCATTAACCTTACTACCATACCAAGATTTAAACTTGTTTTTAACTGCTTTCCTTCTTCTAGCAGGATGTTTTGCACAGGTTCACCCGCCTGACCAAATAATCATTAGTGCTAGCAACCTGGCCTGAACCCACCAATGACTTTTTTTTAAATAGTAAATTAAAAAACCCATCTTTATTCTGATTGGATCACAAATTCGAGGGTCACCATACGCCCCGCCTCTCTTTACGCGACCACGCAAACGCCTGAGCGAGGGAAATAGAGGCGGAGCCCGGGCTTACTTAAAACAAAAAAAAGGGTAGCGCCCGAAAAGGCTCGGATCTTATTGCTGGGGGGCGGGGTTTCCTTTTCCAGTGAGTGACGTAGTGGGGTGGGCAGGCGGGCTGTCGGTTACCAGGCTGTGGCGGCGGGTGCCAACGCGTGGTGGCCGTGATGGCAGCCCCGGTGCAGTTGGCGATGGGGCGGGTGCTTGCAGCGAGAGGCCTGCCCGGGCTGGGGGTGGCATCTGATGTGTTGCCGCTGCTACTTCTCTTCCTCGTTCTTTGCCGCCTCGGAGCCGGAGGTACTTAGCTGCAGCTGTCGCCGACAATGAAAAGCTTCCCTGTCTGTGACTTGTATCAAACGGAGGAGGAATAAAGTTAGGAATATGATTTCTCACCCCCCCCCCCCCCCCCCCCGGTTAAAAGATATTTTTAATGATGGCCATTGGACGTAGTGGTTGAAGATCATGTTTTAAAATTTAATTTAGCTTTGTTTTCTTTAAATATAAATGAGCTATGGGATGCCTTTTAAGAATATCATACTTGTCTGCAGGGGGAGTGGAGGCCGAAGGTGGAATTTGGAATTAAACAGTGTTTATATACTTGGGGTAGGGTTGATTGTGCGGGCTTTTCTGGGTTTGGGCCTCAAAACATGGGGACAGGATTTCTGTGAAACTTATTTTTAAAAGATTTTGCTCGATATAATTAGCAAGCAGGATCTGCGGTTTAATTTGTAGATGATGTATGTCAGGTGTTCTGCAACAAATTTGAGATGGTGTTGATTGCACCGCGGGGAGCAGAAGAGGGAAAGGCGCCTACTTGTATTGCTGACAAGGTTATTGAATATGAAGCAAAGTAAAATTGGGAAGTGTTCAAAGCCGGGCTGGATTTAAGAATTTGGTGCTCATAGGGAGAGTGCTACTGTAGCATCTCTTTGAGTACATGCCGGCACATGGTTTAAAGCAAGCAGAAGCAGTCTGCCGTGGCCTGGGCATTTGGTGCCCTAGGCTGTTACTTATGCTTATATCTGGGCCTGGGTAAACCTCTTATGTGCATATCAGGAAGTGCTAATTAACTCCATTAACAGTGCAGGGATTGAGAGGCCGCCAGTAACCTTTTCCCTGCTGGAGGCTTCCCTCTTAAACATTCCCTGTCTGGGTTGATGTCATCCATGCAATCAAAATTGGCCGAGTAATAGTTATAATAAGACTGTGGGTTCATTTACCATCTTTTATCCAAATGGGATTTCTGTGGTTGGTAGATGCAGTCACTTTTTGGGATTTGGACGGTGCATCAACTTCCAAAAAGAAGAGTAGGCATAATGTTTGTTAGACAATTGCAGGTGGGTAAACTGAAGTACAAAAAACTAAAATTGCACACAGTATCCAACAAAGACAGTGATTCAAACTTGTTTTAAAAAATCTAGAACATATTTAGTGGTGTAAATTAACTCACAAAGGGTTTACTGTGCAGTAGATACTGCTACTGTATATTTAAAAAAAACACAGAACTAATTTCTCTACCCAAGAAAGCAATTTATTGTGCTCAAGTGAGATTTTGGTACCTTTTATTTAACTGTAACATATCTGTGAAGTTTGTCATATATAAGTGATAAAATTTATATTTCTAACCTGTGGGTGAATAGAAACTGAATGTTGTAAATCACCTCATAACAGCCAAATATAACAAATGAAAATTCAAATTTACTGTGGTTAAAGAGATGATTGCTGTCTGTCTTGTCATTTGTATAGCTGAAAGTCAAGCAAAGGCGATAGTTCTCCAGGAAGGGAAAACAATCACAGCTCGTGATCCCCAGTGTTTCTGCTATAAGAATACAGTCAGTCCCAAGTGGCAAGATAGCTGGATCAAAGTACAGGTAACTACCATTGCTATTACTTATTTCTATAGTGCTCCTAGACATGTTGTGTGGCACTTACAATCTAGTCAAAACACACAGAGAAGGGACTTTTGGAAGTGCATGTGTTGTAAGAAGCATAGTTAAAATCACCAGGGCTGTGACCAGGGAGAATCATGGTTTAAGATCTGAAAGCCCCAAAATGATGGGTTGTTGGGCAGGATTGGAATTCGGTCAGAGGGAAAACTTATTTTCATTTTATTTTGCTCAGTAGCTCAGAACAGCTTACAACAGCAAGGCATACAACATATTCAGTAATGGAAGAGGAATGCAAATCAGTGAAATATAAAACACGAATAGCTTAATTGATAAAACTATCACGGACATATGACACATTTTAAAATATAAAAGCTATAATAAAACAAAGCCTGATAACACAATGAATAAAATCAGGAGCCAAAGGCTAAGGAGAGTAATCTGTCTTAGTGCTGCTTCAAACAATACAGCAAATTATGTCAAGCCTCTTAGGAGCTGAATCCAAAACAGCAGAACAGTGTACAAAAAGGCACCCCCCCCCCCCATATTTGTAATTTTAGGTAATGGAAGCTGGAACTACTTTTCACTCAAACCTGAGTATTCAGGCAGAGGCATATTTTACTAATTTATCCTTCTAATATGGAGGCTCTATATTCTTCAAGGCTTTGAAAGTAAGGAGCAACATTTTAAATGGGATGCAGAATTTTACTGATAACCAGTATAATGACATCTAATATGGTGTAATGTTTTCTAGTGGACTAATGCCCTCAATTAAAAGGCTGCAGAATTTCCATCTGTAATCTCTGCATCTGACTTGTGATAAGCCAGTATTCGGAGAGTGACAGTAGTGAGCTCAAGACATAAGTGCATGCACCATGTTAACTAGATCTTCCTCCTGCTGAGTCTGCGGCTCTTCGGCCGCAGACTCAGCAGGAGGAAGAGAGGCCGGAACGCCGACAGGGCCTGCGTGATCGGCGCCGGAGACCCGCCGGGGTAAGGCCTACTACTTCCCTCTTACCCGCGACCGCCTCCAGCGCCGACCACGAGGCACCCCCTGCCTTCTCTCTGCAGACGCTCCACCGCCGTTCTGCTGCTTCCGCTTCTGCTGCCGACAGCCAATCCAGCGCTCCCATCTTCGGCAGCCAACCCGGCGCCTGGACTCCCTCGCCGACCAGCCAATCGGGGGACAGCCCCGATTGGACTTTAAATTCTTCACAGCTCCTAGGCATCGCACGCCGAGCGTCGCGCGCCGAAGGAGCGCGACAAAGGGGCCTGCCCCTTTGAGCGCCCCTTAGAGCAGCCCATTCAGACAGCCCAGAAGAAGTTTCATGGTCTCCAAGCTGACGCCGAACACTCGCAGTAAGTTCCAACGCTTCTTGCCACGCACGTGCTGTAAATGACATTAAAGCTCCTCGTATGTCCAACCCTAGCAATGCCTCCCTAAACAGTAATGCTGTGACCTTCCAGGTCAGAAACTCCACCAGCAACCGGTCAGACAACCCCATTCACGCCTACGGCGGACAGAGCACTCTTCCAGCCGAACCAACAAACATACAAACACGGTCAGCATTCATCCAAACCTCTCCTCAATCGGACAGACACCTTCTCTTATCCATTCATCTCAGACTAAACTTCCTCCAGAACTCCACTCATCATGCACACTTACAACATCCCAATCATCCACTACCAAAGGAGAACCCCTTCAGTTAACACCATCAATGTCACACGAAAAAGAATTATCCCTATCATGACATCTCCATTGAACCAACTTCTAGGCCTCACGCTTCTCTCAGTAACCCTCTTCAATGCGCAATCCTTAACTAAGAAGACACACATTCTCAATGATTACCTTTTGGATTCCAACCCAGACATCTGTGCCATCACAGAAATCTGGTTAAAAAACTCAGACATCGCCTTAACCAACCAACTACCCATCCAGACCTATGACATCTTCACCTTCCATAGACACAAAAAAAGAGGAGGCGGACTTCTTCTAGCCACCAAGAAAGAACTCAGACTGACCGCACATTCAATTAAGACAGAGTCCAAACTGGAATTGGGCCTAGTCAAGTCAAAACATCTACAAATACTGTTAGTCTACGCTCCTCCAGGAGTTCTAGAAACGGACCCCTCACCCCTCATAGAATCCATTGTGAAACATATCAACTCAGACCTTCCAACAATGATCATGGGGGACTTCAACCTCCATACAAACGCAACACCTCGCTCTGCGAACTGTGAAGCCCTCCTCACATCCCTTGGAGCTATGGGATTCACTCAGACCATCAACAGCCCCACTCATAAAGCTGGACACACGCTGGACCTAATATTCATCAACGCTAATTTCACCAGCACAGTAGAACCCACCTGTACTCCAATCCCCTGGTCAGACCATTTCCTGATAGAATCTTCCTTCTCCACACAAACAAACACACACACCCCCACACCTTTCTACCATCCAATTCAGGAAAGCATGTCCAGCTGATACTCTCAGCGATCAACTCTCCAATGAACTCCCTAACCTAGACCTAACTAACCCTGACTCAGCCCTATCCTCTTGGCAAAAGATCACAGAAACAGTTGCAAATAAATGGTGCCCAATAGTCTCCAAATCAATCAACCCAACAAAAAAGGGAAATCAACCCTGGTTCAGCACTGAACTTAAACAGATGAAACAGGACTTACGACAAAAAGAAAATAGATGGCGCAAAACCCCTAACACAGCTACCCTTGCAACATACAAGGGATTCTTACATCACTACAGGACTGCCATTCTACAGCAAAAAAAGGAATACTATGCAAACAAAATACACCACTTCCAATATGATGCCCAGGCCCTATTCGCCTATGTAACACAAATCACTAAATCTACCCCCCCCACCTATCCCAGACGAACAAGCTCTTTCCAAGGCTAATGAGCTCGCTTCTTTCTTTCAACAGAAGATCTTAAATACCCTCGCCCTCCTTCCTCCAAATACTACACCTCCCAAGTCAGGCGAGAATCACCAGTCTCTTACTAGACCCAAATTTGACAGTTTTGAATCAATCTCCACTAAAGAGATTGAATCCCTTCTAAAAAGACAGAAACCATCTAGCCATCCAGCCGATAACATCCCATCGAGACTCCTGCTTCTCATCCCTGACACGATCTCAGGACCTCTGACCAGCATCATAAACAGCCTTCTAACACAAGGAAGCTACCCAGACAGCCTCAAAACCGCCTCACTCAAGCCCCTCCTCAAGAAACACAACTTAGACCCGAATGTACTAGCTAATTTCAGACCCATCTCTAACCTCCCCTTCGTTGCCAAACTAACGGAGAAACTGGTAAACACCCAACTTTCTGAATATCTAGAAGACCACAAGATCCTATACCCTTCGCAATATGGTTTCCGTAAATCACGCAACACGGAAACCCTCCTCATTTCTCTTACAGACCATATTATTATGGGGTTAGACAAAGGACACTCCTTTTTACTAGTCCTGTTAGACATCTCGGCGGCATTCGACACCGTCAACCACACCATCCTGCTGGATTGCCTAGCAGATATCGGCATCTCCGGATCTGCCCACAACTGGTTCAAGTCCTTCCTCAACAATAGGACTTTCAAAGTCAAAATCAACAATAAAGAGTCACCCCTAACAAAATCAACTCTGGGTGTACCACAAGGCTCCTCCTTATCCCCTACCCTCTTTAATATATACCTCCTCCCCCTCTGCCAACTGTTAACAGATCTCAACCTAATTCATTATCTGTACGCAGACGACGTGCAGATTCTAATCCCTATAACAGAATCAATATCAAAAGCGCTCACTCACTGGAATAACTGCCTTCTTTCCATCACTAATCTACTCAACAGCTTAAACCTGGTTCTCAACGCCTCCAAGACAGAGCTGCTCCATATCTCCTCAAATGAAAACAATATCGCCCCACCATCACCACACTCTTCTCACATTACCTGCAAGCAGGTTAGAGACCTTGGGGTAATACTAGACAATCGACTAAACCTAAAGAAAATGGTCAACACAACTTCCAAAGACTGTTTCTACAGACTACAGGTTCTAAAACGACTTAAACCACTCTTATTCTTCCATGACTTCAGGACAGTCCTCCAAGCGCTACTATTCGCCAAAATAGACTACTGCAGTGCCCTTTTCCTAGGCCTCCCCAAATCCACTACCAAACCACTGCAGATGATTCAAAACGCGGCAGCAAGATTGCTGACCAGTACCAGCCGCGGCGAACACATCTCACCCATCCTCAGGAACCTACATTGGTTACCAGTTCATTTCAGAATTCTATACAAATCAATCACCTTAATTCATAAAACCATCCATCATCATCTTCAACTCGACCTGGAAATCCCATTCAAACTTCACTCCTCCAACAGACCAACTAGGGATATTCTCAAAGGCACTCTGAAATTTCCCCCCACTAAAGCCTCACGCCTCTCTACAACCAAAGATAGAGCTTTTTCGATAGCTGGCCCATCTATCTGGAATAGCATCCCATCAAATCTCAGACTGGAGCCCTGCCTTTTAACTTTTAGAAAAAGACTTAAAACCTGGCTCTTCCTCCAAGCCTTCACCGATCCACCAGACATTCACTAGTTTGACCTCACTCTTACCCGACCTGGCATTTACACTCAAGAATGGACTCTGACTCTTCCAGGTTAAAGCACCTATTAAGCATTTAACCGTACACCTTACGGTAACACTTTATATTTCTCCTGCCTTATCTTCCTTCCAGCTTGTCGCAAGCTTCCAAGTTCTCTTTCCCCGTTGATTGTAACTTTGACTTATTCCCTCCTATTGTTTAGCTCTCGTTTACTTGAATTGTTACTCCAGTTATTCCCTGTTAAATGTAAACCGATCCGATATGGTTATTACTATGAAGGTCGGTATAAAAAACTGTTAAATAAATAAATATAATATGAAAAAGACAACATGATCCACCAGCTCAGGAAAGCTATTCTAGGCATATATGGTGCTGCAAGGTGGAAAATATGGAGTTAGGAATTGGTGATGGAGGAGAAGGGCCCCAGTCAGAGCAGCTTGACCAATGAATGGAATTTGTGATGAGAGGTTTAGGGGGAGATTATAAAGGAGACGTAACAAGACTGAGAGTGAAGGCGTTTGAAGGTGGAACTTGAACTGTATACATAAGTGGAGTCTAATCTATAGTCCCTTGAGAAGAGGAGTTATGTGGTTGTAACAAAGGAGAGCAATATGTTTGTGTAGCTGAAATTTGAGTAGATTGTAGTAGAGAGAGAGTGTTAAGTATAAGACCTGTAAGGAGCAGGTTGCAGTAAAATAAGCAGGAATGTGATGAGAACACAAATAAGGGTTTGGATAGTGTGTTTAGAAAGAAAAGGAATTTGGTAGTGAAGAGAGAAACAGCATGTTTTAGGAAGGCCAGGCACTCAAAAAGCAGCCTTTAAAGATACTTTCAAATTCAATCACTTATTCTCCTGTAGTTTTTCAATTTTTGCTTTAGGCTGCCTGTGCACTAAATAAACAGAATGAGCCTGAGGAGTCTAACTTCTGACACACACTTGCGGTCGGATTACCAGCCACTCCTTACTTCAAAGCCTAATAAAAAAGCAGGACTAAAATCAGACATAGACCCACATGATGAGAATATTAGGGAATATTTAAGACTGTGATTTCCTGGAAGAGGGAGAACTCTTTGCAGAAGAGAGAGATGCAGAAATTCATCTCTTCCATAAGGAGAAGATGGCACTCATTTCTCAGGTTCGTACCACCCTCAGGCTGACAAAGTAAGGCACAAGACACCCCAGAATGTGGCCCAATAATTAAGGGAAATTGAAAGCCATCTGCAACTTTTCCTCTCCATTCAGAATTAGAAAAAATGGTATTGCTGAATGGATTTCACAAAATTCAGGCCTGAAACATATAAAGATTTTTTTTTGGGCGGGGGCGATCCAAGATGGCTACACTCTGAGAAACTATGTTAGAGTTCTCTCCGTTTCCTTGGCTTGAATTTTTTTTTTTCCTAAAATGCCTCCTACTAAAAGGAAAGCCAGATTGAGGGAAATTGCCCAGTCTTCCCCCTCGTCTGATTGACTTCAGCCTCAGATTGAGGGCTTTTTTGCTCCTAAATCTGTAATCACTCTGGGTATGAGGGCTGCTGCGGATGCTGAAATGGAGCGAACGCAGACTCCACTGGCTGAGCCCTGGCAGGCCTACCTCAGTCTCCTCCTTTCAGCAAAATGCCTGTAGAAGTGGAGCCGAGACCGGTAAGCCCTGTAGTCAATTGGGTGATACCGGCACCTGGGGGAGCCACTACAGCGGCATAGGCCATAGTTTTGTGGCCTCATCTAAGCTAAGTGGAGGAGCTGCTTCTACTCCTGTAGAGGGAATTACATCAGATGCTCCCTTGCTGCAGGGAAAGAGACTTGTTGGAAGGAGACTTGGCTGGAAATAACACCTTATCGAGTGAAGGTGGTTTGGATACCAGGTTATGCTTGGCTCAAAGGTAACCTTAAGCCGGCAGCTGTTACAATAAGAACATAAGAAATTGCCATGCTGGGTCAGACCAAGGGTCCATCAAGCCCAGCATCCTGTTTCCAACAGAGGCCAAAACCAGGCCACAAGAACCTGGCAATTACCCAAACACTAAGAAGATCCCATGCTACTGATGCAATTAATAGCAGTGGCTATTCCCTAAGTAAAATTGATTAATAGCCGTTAATGGACTTCTCCAAGAACTTATCCAAACCTTTTTTGAGCCCAGCTACACTAACTGGACACCACATCGTCTGGCAACAAATTCCAGAGCTTTATTGTACGTTGAGTGAAAAAGAACTTTCTCCGATTTAGTCTTAAATGTGCTACTTGCTAACTTCCTGGAATGCCCCCTAGTCCTTCTATTATTCGAAAGTGTAAATAATCGAGTCACATCTACTCATTCAAGACCTCTCATGATCTTAAAGACCTCTATCATATCCCCCCTCAGCCGTCTTCTCCAAGCTGAACAGCCCTAACCTCTTCAGCCTTTCCTCATAGGGGAGCTGCTCCATCCCCTTTATCATTTTGGTTGCCCTTCTCTGTACCTTCTCCATCGCAACTATATCTTTTTTGAGATGCGGCGACCAGAATTGTACACAGTATTCAAGGTGCGGTCTCACCTTGGAGTGATACAGAGGCATTATGACATTTTCCGTTCTATTAACCATTCCCTTCCTAATTCTTAACATTCTATTTGCTTTTTTGACCGCTGCAGCACACTGAGCCGACGATTTTAAAGTATTATCCACTATGATGCCTAGATCTTCTTCCTGGGTGGTAGCTCCTAATATGGAACCTAACATCGTGTAACTACAGCAAGGGTTATTTTTCCCTATATGCAACACCTTGCACTTGTCCACATTAAATTTCATCTGCCATTTGGATGCCCAATCTTCCAGTCTTGCAAGGTCCTCCTGTAATGTATCACAGTCTGCTTGTGATTTAACTACTCTGAATAATTTTGTATCATCTGCAAATTTGATAACCTCACTCGTCGTATTCCTTTCCAGATCATCTATATATATATATATATATATATATATATATATATATATATATATATATATATATATATATTGAAAAGCACTGGTCCAAGTACAGATCCCTGAGGCACTCCACTGTTTACCCTTTTCCACTGAGAAAATTGACCATTTAATCCTACTGTTTCCTGTCTTTTAACATTGGAAGCTGTTTGGAACGCTGTAGTTTCATTAGAAGCCTCTATTTCCTCTTCAACTAAAGTCTCTTTGCATACCAATCAGTGTGTATTGGCTACTGATAAATTGTTTGCTTCATATGGGGCAAAAATTGAAGTTCCTGAAAATACCCAGATCACCACTTCGGCTGAACCAGAACCACTGTCTCTGGATGCGTTTCTGTGTGATGAAGCACACGACCTATGAGTGGCCATGGAGGAAACACATATAGAAGACCCTTCTGCCAGGGACACACTAGAGCATCTAGACCCACTGAATTGACGACTTCTGTGACTGAAGAATCTGAACGTCTTCGAGTTGGCCCTGGTTGCCATGAGATCCAGCTGAGGGACTCCCCATCTGGCACAAATGTGATTTCCAGGCTTCCGGGGACAGTTCCCACTCCCTGGGGTCCAGTTGCTGTTGGCTGAGAATTTGCCTGCCCGTTGTCCACTCCCAGGACATGAGACCGCGATCCCTTTGAGGTGGCACTCTGCCCATGCAAACAGCAGTTGAGCCTCCCAAGCCACAGCGAGGCTTCTTGTACCTCCTTGACGATTGATATGCACCACCATCGTTGCATTGTCCAACACCTGAACCATCTGGTTCCGGACCAGGGACAGCAACAGCTCCAGGGCCCTGCATACTGCTCTAGTCTCCAAGCAATTGATAGACCATGTCTGCTCCACAATCAACAGAGCCCCTGGGCCAAGTGCCCCATGCACACTGCTCCCAGCCTTTGAGGCTGTCATCCGTGGTCAATACTACCCAATCCTGGACTTCCAGAGGCATGCCCTTGCCCAGATTGGTCCGAGATAACCATCACTCCAGGCTGGTCTTGGCCTCCCAGCTCCACCAAGAAAGCCGTGATCTCTGAAACGGGCACGTGGGCAAAGGCCTATGGAACCAGATTCAATGTCAATGCAATGGACCCCAGCACCTGCAGATATTCCCAGACCTTCGGGACCAGAAGCTACAGCAACCGGGAAACCTGCTCCTGCAATTTTGACATTCTCTCTTACATCAGAAATACCTTGCCCTGTGGGTATTGAAGCATGCCCCCCAAGTATTCCAGAGCTTGAGAGGGTACCAGATGGCTCTTCGCCACATTGATCACCCAACCCAGGGGGCTCAAGAGTTGCCTCTCACGCTGCACCAAATGAGCACACTCCTCCATCTTCGCCCTGATGAGCCAGTCGTCCAGCCTCAGCCACCAACACTGTCGTGAAAGTGCGAGGAGTGGTAGCCTGATAACTGGAAATGCTGTCCCAGCACCTTGAATCGCAGGAATTTTTGATGCTCCTTTTGAATAGGAATATGGGGATAAGCCTCAGTGAGGTCCAAGAATGCCAGAAATTCTCCTTTGCGGACAGCCACGATCACTGTACGCAGGGTCTCTATCTGGAATCATGGCACTCGTAAGCTCAAGTTCATCTTCTGCAAATCCAAGATAGGACAGAAAATGCCCTCCTTCTTTGACACCACAAAGTATATTGAATACCTTTCCTGTCCCTGCTCGTCCAGGGGAACTGGGAGGATGGTTACCAAACTTATCAGCCTGTACAGAGTTTCTTCTAGCATGTTGCGCTTGCTTTGAGAAGAACAGTGCAACTCCAGAAAGGTGGTGTTGAGCGGATGAGAGAATTCTAAGGCATAACTGTCCCTTATCACCTCCAGAACCCACCGGTCTGAGGTAATCTTGACCCACTCCTTATAAAACCGGGACAACCTGCCCCCTATTGGAACTACCGAGGAGTGGGTGCCCTTGTCCTCATTGGGCCGGCTTACTTGCTCTGGAAGCCTGCCCGGAGCCACCACGAGAGGAACAACCGAGCCCCCGAAAGGCCCGCTGATGATTCAACGATTACTTCTGTCCTGCTGCTGCAGAACCTCTACCAATCCAAAACATCTGTGACTCCTGAAATTGAGAGCAAGCAGAAAAACACCTCTTAATGACTTTCTTATCCTCCGGGAGTTTATTGCCCTTGGTTTTCCCCAGAGACTTCATGAGCTGGTCTAGGTCCTCCCCAAAGAGCAGTTTGCTCTTGAAGGGAAGATTACATAACTGACTCTTAGACAAAATGTCCACCAACCAGTTTTATAGCCACAAGAGCTGCCACCACTGAGACCATACTCTTAGCTGTAGTGCGGACCAGATCATTCAGGGCATTCTAAGAAGTTAGAGAGCATTGAGAATGCTATGAGAAGTCAGAATTTGAGAGTTCTTAATTTTCCAGTTATCAAATTGATTTCACCATTGGATTTTTTAAGAACTATGTTTCACAAGTTCTCAAGGAGGCAATACTAGTTATTACTAAGGTATATTATTTTCCACAGCAGGCGACAGGAATTAGTGAAGATCACGTGCAAGATTCTTTAAATTTAATGGACCTTCTTCAATCATCACAAGAAGTTTTAGTATCTAAAAGGGGAACTTTATTGGTTTCTTTCACTTTCTTGAATGATAGAAATTCGGTTCTTAGATTTTTCTTTCATAACAGGTCTTTGCCATTCTATGGTTAGAAGATATGAATATTTTCTGATATTACTAAAGTAACCCAAGATCACAGGAGGACATTTCTTTCCATATAATCAGAGGTTTTGTCATTATGTGCACGATTTATTGAGGTCCATGTAAATGTTTTGTGAAACATCTTAATGTTAATTATCTATATTTCAAACCTTCTTATCCCTGGATTCGCATGCCTAAGATGGCTCTTAAGAAGGGTATGGCAACTTGGAAATTATGGTGTTTTGGTATGTTTCTCTTCTTTTTTTTTTTTTTTTTTTTTTCTTCAGTGTTAATCACTCTTATTTTCTCTTGGTCTTCCCTTTTTCCACTGTAGTCTTGAGAAATGTATGAAATGTTTTCTTTTCATTTTAATATGATATTAATAGTGTATATAACACATCTCTCATTTTCTGGTACAAGGGAGGCCATTCCATGCATCCACTAGCCTCTCTGTAAAAGAAAAAAAAGTTCTTAAGAATACTCCTGAGTTTACCCCTTTTCATCCTCGTCCCATGTTTCTATTCTTTTTCTAGGCAACAAAGAGGATGGCTATTTTTGTAATTCACAAGCCAACCCCCTTTAAAGAAACATTTTGCAAGATGGGGAGGTCAGGTTTATAACGTTAATTAGCGTGCTGTACAATCAAAAGCTGACTATATGTAATTTTTATGCCCCAAACAAATCTTATGATTTTCATCCATAGTTTCAAAATTATTGTAACTTCCTGATTATCAACCTGTGGTGGGGTATTTTTTTTTTTTTTACATTTCTCCAAATTACATACTTGAATTTAGAATCAAGCATAGTGATAACAGCAATATTCAAACAAATTACATTGATACTTATTATTCACCAACATATAGACCACAAAAAGGAGGAGGAAATGCTCAGAAGAAACAAATCAAAAAGAAAAATCAATCTTTATTACCGTACTAAATTCTCATCTTCGGACCTAAGGATTGGAATCCCTTCCCTGACTACCAGGCCGATACAGTAAAGTGTGGCCACGGTTACCCTGCTTCTAACCTGCTTTCTACTCACAATTTGGCCGCGTTAGTCCAACCCGCGATTCACTATCCCTTTTAACCCATCTTTACCGCTTCTTTAAATCAATGGGAAACCCTTTCCGCCCGTGGCATGTATATATGTAAACAACCGGATTAGCTATTCCCTCCTATACAGTAATGTGTGCCCCGATTATCGCCTTTTTAACCTGCAGTTTTGCTGCGTGTTTAACCTGCTAATTTACCACCTACCCTTACCCCTGCGTTAGTGTGGAGCATCAGGCAAGCCCTGGCAGAGAGAGACAGCAATAGGCAGGCTCTGGTCAAAATCGACTCGACATGTTGTTAAAGCAAATGTGAATAAAGTGCAACAAAAGTAAATTTACTGCATGTGAATGACAAACAGTCCTCTCTCCCCTCCTCCCGAGGCGCGCACCGCGGCTCCCCTGCCTCCCGGGGGCAGCCGGCAGCGAAAGCGGCTTCCAGCAGCCCCCGCCAGCGAAGGTGGATGAACGCACGCCGTGCATGACGTCACGGCGTTCGGTCATGCACTTTCGCTGGCTTGAGCGCCCAAATTGCACGTACAGGCGTGCGTTCATCCACCTTCGCCGGCGGGAGCTGCTGGAAGCCGCTTTCGCTGCTGGCTGCCCCCGGGAGGCAGGGGAGCCGCGGTGCGCGCCTCGGGAGGAGGGGAGAGAGGACTGTTTGTCATTCATATGCAGTAAGTTTACTTTTGTTGCACTTTATTCACATTTGCTTTAATAACATGTCGAGTCTATTTTCGCCATGCGCCTTGCTTCGGGAGGGGGTGAGAGAGGACTGCAATCCCCGATGCCCGAGTGTAGGAGAACCATCCACTTCCTGGTACCTGTCATTTGAAATGACAGGTACCAGCGCACCCATTTTACTGTATAGGTGCTGTAGAGCGCTCTATACAGTAAAATGGATTGCTCAGGTCTACCGCTTCATGGACGCGGCTTGCATTTGTGTCTAATTTAAATACTGTATTGAGCGATATGTGATCCGAACTGTGCGTGCGGCAAACGAGGGTGAGCCCTGCACTGCCGCACTCTTTGTAACGCATCCTTACTGTATTGGCCTGTACATTTGTCCAATTCACCAGTCTCAAACTGCCCCCACCCCTCAAAATACCCTGAGATCATTTAACTTCACCAAACACTTAAAAGCAACTTAAGCAGAAATCGAGCTCTTAGAGCCAGAGCTCTGTTTACATTGTAGAAATTTTCTTCTTTGGCTGTGTGGATGTATCAGGAAAAATTGGTATTTGATAACCTAAAAGCTTATCTTACAAACAAACGAAAAATTTGTCCATTCTTTCTCAACTTCCAAAACAAAGGTGATCCACAAAACTGCACTATTGTGAGAAACTCCCTGATATTCAAAAAATAGCGTGGGCTTATTTGATCCAATGGGTAAAACCTCTGGGTTATCTGGTATACTTGTAGGCACTTCCTTAAGCTTAATAGGAATATGAAAAATATTAACAAATTGAGGCATAGAAACAGTAGCAATATTAAAGACAGTATATTTATATAATTGAGTAGGAGTCATAGGGGCAATTTTAGTAAAGTCTAGAATAAGTAAGTTACACCATTAAGAGTTGTTGTTCCTATTCAGTCTTCCTCGCAAAATTCTGTTCTCTAATTCAGTGGTTCTCAACCTTTTTTCTGTTGGGACACACCTGACAGATAGTTCTCACATGCGTGACACACTGACCCATGATCGTCACGGGGCTAGATGTAAAAGTACAGTTTGCATCCATGGGAAACCCCCTGACCTACAATAATGGATGTAAAGCAGAATTATGACATTCCCCATACAACTCACTCTACAAAAAAGATGTTCTGGTGTCATCTCAGTAACAGCAACTCAAACTCCTTCTACTTCCAGGCTCAATAGCCCTACTTATGAAAAGACAGCAGCTTACCACCAATGCTTGTCCTCTTGAGAAAACACAACAAATAAGACTGATAAATCTCTTACATGCTAGTAAAATATCTCATCTCGGTAACAGACACAGAACCGACCTAACATACTCCCAGGATCTGTAGTAATGCACATAAACTAATCCGCACACAGTTACACCTGTATTATGGAATACACTCAAACAGGAGCAACCCTATCTATAAAAAGGCAACACTACAAATATTACTGTAAATCAGGCCTAAAAAACCAATACACCTCTTATTTAGAAAACAGAACTAGCAAGCAGCTATAGATCCCCACACAGAAATAATTGTAAAATTATGCTAATAAGCAGAATAAATATTTCAAAACGGCTATGAACAGAATAACATCCAACAATTAAAAACTCATAAAAACTATTACAAATTCTCCAAACACCAATAAAATATTTCAAAAAAAGCAGACACATCACATAATATTAAATAATTAAAATGGCAGTCAATCAAGAAAAATAAACTTAAAAAGCCACCTTTACTTACCCCCTCCAGCAGCTCTCCTACTTCTCTTCCATGCAGGCCGTAGCACACAGCAGAAGCAGCAGTAGAGGCTAAGCTCTATACTCATGGTCCTCTTCCTTAGGGCCCATGTCTCTCTCACACACACACACCATACTAGTCATGCCCCCATGACCAGTTTCTGTCTCTCACACGCCAATCATCTCCCAAACTGTCTTTGACATACACACACCAGTCACCTTCCTGAACAGTTTCTCTCATGCCATACGCACACACACAGGCTTCCCACTCCCGTGTTCTACTTGCATATACGGGCTTCTCACTCTCATAATCACTTTCTCTGTCTCACACACACTCACCAGTCTCTCACTCCCATGCTTGTTCTCTCCACATGCACAGGCTTCTCATTCCCATAATCACTTTTTCTCTCTCTCACATACACACACCAGTCACTTGATCTCTCTCTCACACATAGGCTTCCACTCCCATATTCTCTTTCAGATATAGAGGCTTCTCACTCCCATGCTTTCTCACACACACACAGGTTTCTCACTCCCATGTTCACTCTCTTCACATGCACAGGCTTCTCATTCCCATAATCACTTTCTCTCTGACACACACACGTCTCTCTCTCAATTCCATGCTCGCTCTCCATTGCACAGGCTTCTCATTCCCTGATTCACATTTTTTCTCTCTTTCACACACACCAGTCTCTTTCTTTCTCACACAGTCACCTTACCAACCGGTCTCTCTCTCACATGCATGCACACATAGGCTTCCCACTCCCATATTCTCTTTCAGATATACAGGCTTCTTACTCCCAATGCTTTCTTACATACCCAGATTTCTCACTTCCATGCTTTCTCACACACACACACACACACACAGCATGCACGATGTTGGGTTCCATATTAGGTGCTACAACCCAAGAAAGAGATCTAGGTGTCATAGGTGGATAACACATTGAAATCGTCGGTTCAGTGTGCTGCGGCAGTCAAAAAAGCAAACAGAATGTTGGGAATTATTAGAAAAGGAATGATGAATAAAACGGAAAATGTCATAATGCCTCTGTATCGCTCCATGGTGAGACCGCACCTTGAATACTGTGTACAATTCTGGTCGCCGCATCTCAAAAAAGATATAATTGCGATGGAGAAGGTACAGAGAAGGGCTACCAAAAATGATAAGGGGAATGGAACAACTCCCTATGAGGAAAGACTAAAGAGGTTAGGACTTTTCAGCTTGGAGAAGAGACGACTGAGGGGGGATATGATAGAGGTGTTTAAAATCATGAGAGGTCTAGAACGGGTAGATGTGAATCGGTTATTTACTCTTTCGGATAGTAGAAAGACTAGGGGGCACTCCATGAAGTTAGCATGGGGCACATTTAAAACTAATCGGAGAAAGTTCTTTTTTACTCAACGCACAATTAAACTCTGGAATTTGTTGCCAGAGAATGTGGTTCGTGCAGTTAGTATAGCTGTGTTTAAAAAAGGATTGTATAAGTTCTTGGAGGAGAAGTCCATTACCTGCTATTAAGTTCACTTAGAGAATAGCCACTGCCATTAGCAATGGTTACATGGAATAGACTTAGTTTTTGGGTACTTGCCAGGTTCTTATGGCCTGGATTGGCCACTGTTGGAAACAGGATGCTGGGCTTGATGGACCCTTGGTCTGACCCAGTATGGCATTTTCTTATGTTCTTATGCTTTCTTACATCCCAGATTTCTCACTTCCATGCTTTCTCTCACACACACACACACACACACACACACACCAGTCACCTCCCTGACTGTCTCACACTCTCACATCAGTCATATCCCTGAGCAGTCACTTTCATTGTCTCTCACATATACACACACATCAGCTCTCTGACCAGTTTCTCTCAATCACACATGCTCTCAATCAAATACATTCTCTCACTTACACACTGGCTGGCTGCTTCTCTCTCTCTCACTCACTCACTCACTTTCTGTCCCCCCCCCCCCCCCCCCCCCCCCGAGCACAAATGGTAGCTGCAGCAGCCTCCTCCTCCAGCCCCCGCAGGCCAAGAAGGAAGAATTCCATCGGCCGCGGGAGGCTCATGCTGCTGTCTCCTTTCCCGATTACCGGCTGCTTCAATTGCTCGGGGGCCGATGCTGCAGCCGCCGCTGCTACTTTATTACGCGGCTCGGCTCTTTCTCCTTCCCGCGCACCGCGTATCACTTCCTGTGCCGGGTCACCGGGGGGGGGGGGGGTAGGCGCGGGAAGAAGAAAAGGCCAGCCATGGGTACCACAGCTTCTTTTAGCACTGCTGCCGTTCCCACTGGGCTTGAATGTGCTGATAGCCTGGCAGCAACGGCTGCAGGGAAGAAAGAGCAGCGGGAGAGACCGGGAGCACGTGACACACCAGCCGGTGCTTGGCGACACACTGGTGTGTCACGACACACCGGTTGAGAAGCGCTGGGCTTAGGAAACTTATGGGAGTAACCTTATAAGTGCATTCAATTTCTTCCTTCAATAGAGGCTTCTCTTGACATAATTTCCTTATGGTAGATATTCCGGCCTCTTTTTCACAAAAGGAGAAAAGCGAGGATTGATAGCCAGTTGGAAAATTTGAGTTAGAAAAGAGAGAGGATTGGTAATGGTAGTCTCCTACTAATTTTGCTTTCCATCGACCCCCATACCAATAGAGTTGTGCGAGTAGAATGGGGGAAGTTTTGGGCTTGTAGCCAGATGTCTCGAGGTTGCCAAGGTATATCCTTGAGGCATCTCGCCTATAAGGCCTTGTTCTAAGAGAATCCACTGTTTTTCGAAGAGGTCTTACGCCTGAGATGGGGTGGTATTAAGGTTATACCCTAGGTTTGGTACCCCCAGGCCCCCATTGAGTTTAGATTGGTATAATACTCGTCGTGCCACTCAGACGGCGACGCCATATAAAATCGGAACACTTTTTTTTTTCTGTCAATTTTTAAGTTGGGCTGCCGAGATAAAAATAGGCAGTGAAGAGGAGAGAAAAATTTAGGATGTTCATTTTAACAATTGAAATGCGCCCCAGCCAAGAAAAGGGACCCCCTACCCCATTTGTCCATATCCTTATTAATAGTTTCCAATAGTCTGACATAATTGAGGGAAAACAAGTCGGCAGTTTTGGGGCCAATATGTATATCCAAATATTTGATAGATGTCTTAGCCCACATAAAAGGGAAGTGTGTTCTTTTTTTTTTTTATTGCAGCTACCTCTGAGGCTTGTAAATTTTATATTTAGGATCTCCAATTTCTGGAAGTTAACTTTGAACCCTGAGACCTTGCTGAAAGCCTTTATTTCAGTTTCTACTGCCTGAAGGGAAGTGTTCGGGTTGCTTAAAGTAAATAAGATTTCAGTGAATAGGGATAACTTTAAAATTAAAGGTATTTATGTTTTTGCCGTGGGTGTCCGTAGTGTTCCGGATCCTAGTAGTGTTCTAGGAACATAGCGACTAGTGAGGAGAAAAAGGGCAGCCTTGTCTGGTCCCACTGCCTATTGAGAAATCTGATCCATAGCTCCCATTGACTTTCACTTTAGCCCTGGGGGAAATCAAAGTTTCCGAAGCCATTGTATAAAGTAAGGTCCAAAACCCATACGCTCTAAAGTTGAAAATAAAGGCCAGTACACTAAATCAAAGGCCTTCTTGGTGTCTGTTAATAGCACTGAGGGGATGTGTTCCTTATTGACCCACCAGATCAAGTTGACAATTTTCTTAACATTAGCTGCCATGCGTTGGGGAACAAATCCCACCTGATCTGTATGGACCAGAATTCTAGCTAATATTTTAAGATCCTGTTTGATTAGGAATATGGGTCAATAAGATCCACACAAGGAGGGATCTCAGCCTGGTTTTGCTAGGATGTTAGCAAGCAGCTCCACTAGAATTAGAGCAAATTTACATAACAAGCGCTTGAGAAGCTGTCTAGGCCTGGAGCTTTGCCTACTTTGAGTGTTTGTCATCCAGGGCCTGTTGCTGATCAGTTGAAAAAGTGGGGAGTAACACTGATTGCAGGTATTGTAAAATATCACTATCGGATACAGAGATGAATAAAAAATCCATGAAGCAATTTTTAATTTCCATTACATCAGTGCAGATTTTACCCTGTGCATCTTTAAAATTAAAGATAACATTTTGGGCCACTTGATTTTTTAATTGTCGTGCTAGAAAGCGGCCAGACTTGTCCTGGCCCTCAAAGTGGGCTTGTTTAGTTAAATCCATAAGATGAGCCAACTGATTGTCAAGATTATGCAGTTGGGATCTGACCAGCTGCAATTGGTGATAAACATGCTCTGATTAGGTCTGCATGTGTTGTTGAGAGAAGTCATCAATAATAGTTAATAAAGCTGCTCTATCCTTCTCCCTAATACACTGCATGTGGTTGCTCTGGAAATGAGAAGACCCCTAGCAACAGCCTTGGAGCATTTCCACACTGTGCTTGGTGTCATGGAATCTTGGGAGATCAATTAAAAATATTTGTTCAGTTGATTTTCAAATTGTTATGAAAGTCTCATCCTTAAGCAAAGACTCATTGAGTCGCCACTCACGTATTTCCCTGTCGCTCTATGTGGAGGACAACTCCAACCAAACAGGGGCTTGGACCGTCCAAGTTATAGAGCCCATATCTACCCACTTTAGCCTAGGGAAAATCATTCTATTAAGAAAAAATCAATGCGGAAGTATGAGGCATGTGGATTAGAATAAAACGTATATGAGCAAGATGATGGGAAATCGAAGCCATGCATCAACAATATTCCAATCAGCCATTATGGAAAGTAATAATTTGTGGGATGCTTGTGAAGGAGGGCGGCAAGCAGAACTATCTAATTTAGATTTTATAGCAAGATTGAAATCTCCTCCCAAGATAAGATAGCCTTCGCCATGAGTATTTAATAATGTGGCAATTTGGGTAAGGAAGAAAGTCTGCCCTTGGTTAGGTGCATAGATAGTAATATGTGTGGGTAGGGATATTTTTACACTTATCTAAATACAAATCTGCCCGCAGTGTCTAGAATTTGTAATAATAATTCGTGAACCAATTGGGATGAAATAAGGATACCCATATTTACCAAGCTTCCCACTGGCTGCCAAATATTTGTATGGATATTCTCTGAAGGCCAATAAATGCTCATGGTGTTTGTGTAAATATGTTTCCTGTATAAATGCTATGGTCACCTTTTGAGCAAGCAGATCTTTATGCCACAAGTAGCGTTTCAGATAGGTGTTTAAGCCTTTGTTCGTATTTATTCCATTAATGTTAATCATTCTTCAATAATGAACCTTTATTATAAAATAATGGGAAACAGTTGCCATGCATGTATATACTGCAATAAGAATAGCGTACAAACTATTTCTAGTACTACAGACACATCTATCAGTCAAATATGGTATTGAGAAGGGAATAAATAAAGAAAAACAAAGGAATGCTCGTGTGCGCACCCATTCAAAAACCCAAAATGATCCGTATTTCCCCGTTGCGAATTGCCATACGCAAGGGGTATGCCTCATGCAGGTAGTGATCCCCAGTCCCAATACCTCCCCCCCACAAATAATAGAATCACTTAGGATATATAACAAAGGTAATAATACCCCAAAGTAGAATCTCTAGGCGATAGGATATATGCATAAACATATCAAACAGCTGCGCTGCTAAACTTGAAGCTAGGATGGCTGATGTTGTCTGCTACACCAGTGGTGTGGTGAAGTTTACGTCCAGGCCGACATCTTTAAACACAGCTGCGGCCTCAGAAGTATTTTTAACTCTATAAAAGGAATTTCCTATTTGAAAAAGTAAGGTGAATGGAAAAAGCCATCGATACTTGACATTTGCTGATCGAAGTACTCCTGTCACTTCCCGCATCTCAAAGCGTTTTCTAAGAGTGCTTGGTGCTAAATTGACATATATGGTAATGTCCAGATCTTTCCAAGACCAATTGTTCTTTGTTCTGGCGATTCCCAAGATGGCTTCCTTCTGCTGGAAACTATGTAGATGTACAATATCTCCTAAGGCCAGGCTCCTGTGGGCACGCTCAGTCTTCACTATTGAGTCTGGGTGAGACTGACTTCCATCATGGTTATTTTTGCTTGCTAGAATAAACATACAAAGTTCTATAGCTACTTCAGTACATTTACTGTATTCTTCAGTCTCAGGAATTCCTCTTATCCGCAGGTTAGAGTGCCTCGACCTGTTTTCGAGATCCTCTAGTTTTTCCATGAGGCTTTCTATATTGGTAGATGAGGTTTTTGTGTCCCCCTGAGATATAATTTATAATTGCGGCTTGGTACGTGAGTGTCCAAATCATTGATGAGGTGGCCTAGCGATGATAGCCTCCATTAGAGATAAAGGAAGACCTAACAAATTGCGTTTGTGCTGTCTCATATCTGTTCTGAGTTCGGTAAACCATTCTCGTAGCTCTGCTCGAGATGGGAAATCGGATATTTTGTTGCTGCAGATGCATCCAGGAGAGGGAGAAGGTGGTGAGGCCTCGCCATCTTGTCCACGTAAGTGTACATTGTTGGCGTCATTCTGCTCGACATCCTCAGCCGATAGGTCAGGCGATAGCTTGCTGAATGTAGTTTGCAGTCCGCTTGCGAGTCGACATTTTAGCAGCCATGGTAGTTGTAATGAATTTTCACCAGAAAGCACATAAATAGCTGTTTTGGGGCATTAAATCAGAGGGGTGGGAGCAGAGCACTAAGATCATTTGACCATCCCCCATGGCAGAACAGTGCCCCCACTTTCATTTGTTCATTTAATTCTGTTCTATATTTGGTGGGGGGGAGGGTGGGGAAGTGTCTGCTTTTTGTGGCACTGCCCTCGTTGTTGGGGATCTGCAGGGTGGTTTGAACAGATTGATTTATTGGGGGTAGCATGGGGGCTTGAGTTCTTTTATTTTATTTTTTTTTTCTTCATGCATTTTTCATGTCGACTTGCACTGTGTTTTTTCAGGGGTGAATTTCTCAATGTCTCTCAAATACAACTCTCTGTTCCCTGCATAATCTCACTGTCACAATGGCTCATATTTTAACCCTCAGTGTGTGAGGTCTCAACTTCCACAGGAAATGTTTTTTGTTATGCAAGGAGTTAACCTCTTTCAAAAGGTCTCTTGCTCCTTTTTTTTTTTTTTTTTTTTTTTTTCTTTTTACACAAGACCCATCTCCGCAGAAGACATGAGCATTTACTTTTTTAAAGTTCCCCCACAAATACCTAGTGGCTAGTGGCAAGAATTCTTGCTATGTGGGAACCGGTATACTTATTTCCTCTAATCTAGTATATGGTAGCTCAAATTCTAGATCCGGGAGGCTAGATAGGACATATTTTGTCACTGATCTCTGTTTATGCCCTAATCATGACCAAACACCTTTTCTGAATTGAATTAAAGGGCTATTCGACGTTGCACTCTGGTCTAGACCACTCCCAGGTCCCAAGCATTTGCTTACTACACTCATGTCTGACTGCAACCTTGTAGATGGTGGAGGCAGTATTTTCCAACTTCACGGGTGTGTACTTTCTATTCCCCTCCACATGACACCTATTCCCGCATAGATTTTTTTTTTCTAGTTGATAAAACTTTTACCTAGGATTCATGCAGCTGAAGTGGGGCCAACCACAGTCCAGCAAGGATGGAGCTCAGTCTTCAGGAGAGAGGGATGCTGGGCAGTGTTTTTGGTGATTGAATGAATCTGTGTTTAGAGATGATGCTTCTGTTAAATCTGTAGGCAGTCAGCTGCAGGAATATTTTCACTTAAACTCACAGTCCTCCGACTCCTACGGAGTAATATGGGAATGCTAGAAAGTAGTGGCCAGAGGCTTGCTTATTTTCTAAAGCTGCAGCTTGCAAGAGAGAACCAGTCAGTATATGGCTACCCAATCACAAAAGATTTACAATAAATTGCTAGCAGCTAGATCGGAACTCCAGCAGTTGGATGATGATAAAATCTTATACTCCCTTGAACTGACCAGGCAAGCCTATTTTGAAGGGGGAGATGAGGCGGGACACCTCTTAGCTCGCCAACTTAAATCTCAAATGGCATAAAGCACAATCCTTAACGGTAAATATGACAGGAAGGTTTGTTCGGACGCAGCAGAGATCCAGAAATATTCTGATTTTTATACTGCTCTTTATAGCAAGGATGTTTCTATTATGGACTGATATAATGTTATTTGCAGTCTATGGCTTTACCACCTGTCTCCTGCACAATATTTATTTATTTGTTTTTCTATACCGATGTTCATAGGACATATCACACCGGTTTATAGTGGAAACAGGAGTCTGTTAGAGTAGACATCTTGTTTTACAATGGAATATTATGTCATTTTAGATTAAAACTTTTTGACATTTTACATTGAACTTTGACATTATGTAGTAAGGCTTTACAGTCTTTTGTGTGGAGTTGTTGTCTTTGTCGTCGAGAGTTTTGAGTATTTTTACAATAGCAGTATTTGGAAACCCTATCTCAAATAATGAAGTCTTGCAAGTTATAAAGTCCCTTAGGGATAACAAATCTCCAGGACTGGACGGTTTTTCTAGTGTATACTATTGCAAACTCTCTTCTATTTTAGTTGATCCCTAACCACTTTAATTTTATCTGAGAGGGTGGATCTCTTCACATGCGTGCTAATGTTTGTGAAGAATAACTATTATTGCTAAGCCAGGTAGGGACCCTTCCCAGTGTGGGTCCTACAGACCCATTTCCTTAATTTAGACCTAGATATTAGTCAGTTTTAGCCCTGAGACTGAATCGTTTCATGCCTTTTTTGATCCATTCTGACCAAGTGGGCTTCATCCCACAATGCATGGCGGCAGATAACGTGCATAAAATCATAGATTTAAGGTGCTGGGTGGAAAGAGAACACATTCCCCCAGTACTTCTATCCAATGACACAGAGAAGGCCTTTTTTTGTTTCATACTCTGCAGAAGATGCAATTTGGCCTTTTTTTTCTCTGATGGCTACAGAAATAGTATGAGCTACCCAGGCTAACATGAAGGTAATTGGGAGTTATGGACAAGCTTTTCCCATTGGTAGAGGGACTAGGCTCGAACTCTGTGTCTCGAACCTTTTGCCTCTACAATTAGGTCTTCACTGCTAATCCAAGGGTTACAGTTGGGAGAGTCCTCCTTCAAACTCTCACTATTTGCGGATGACATGTTTTACTCTCTGACTCGAGCTTTTCCCTGGTGGGTGTAGAAACTGAATTTAAAATTGTTCCGTAAGGTTTCAGGGTTTTAAGTAAACTTTGTTGTCAGAACTCCTTAATATTAATCTCCTGGAGTCTGAGATTTCATTTATTAAAGAGCATTTCTCATTTCAGTGGGCAAAGTCATCTATTAAATATTTTGAGTATATTATTGGGTTCTTGTGTTTCTGAGCTATTTTCTCTGAATTACATACCATTAGTATGCTCTATGGATAGAGACCTAGAAAAGTGAGGCTGGGGCTCTTTCTCATGGTTGGGGCGCATTGCTCTTGCTAAAATGAATGGCCTACCTCGTTTTTATACCTATTTTCCACATTACCAATTTTTTCTTTCCTCGGTGCTTTTGCGTAGGTGGCAGAGGAAGATTTTTGATATGGTGGCGCTGCCCCAACGGGTTCTCTTCCTACCTAAAATATCAAGGCAGACTCGGGGTGCCTAATGTCCTCTTGTACTATGTATAGTCCTTACGGGAAGTAAAGTTAGTGGATGATTTTTTTTCCTATTTTTCCTAATCTTTTCTCCATAATGTGTTTTTCCCAGCAGGTTATCAGTCTTCCAAGCTTGGCAATCAGCGGGGATTACCAGCATTGGGCATCATTTATAGGCAAGGGGACCTTCTTACATTAGATTTGCTCAAGCAGCATTTTCCACTTGAGTGCACTAATTTCCTTGCTTATGCCCAGATTAAACACCATTACAGAATCCTTGAAAAACTTGAAGGCTCTATTGGGTAGTAAGTCCTTATTTGAAAATTAGTGTTCCCATGCTGATTTGCTTTCAGGAGTAATCTAAAAAAATGTATGGATTACTCAATGACCTGTGGCAGCAACCTTTTTAATTATATTGCTCGGTGGGAAGAGGATCTTGGACAAGTTCTTGACCTAAAGGTATGCGGAATCATATTTAGAAATGCCAGCAAGTGCTGTTTCAGCTTGCAGAAAATTTTTATAATGGTATTTCGATGGTACCTCACTCCAGAGAAGCTACATAGAATATTTCCCCAACAATCTAATCTTTATTGGGGAAACTGTGGCCTTACCTGCACCTTTTTTTCATGTCTGGTGGCAATGCCCTAGAATCACTACTTTCTGGAAATTGATAATGGGTTGGCTGCGTTTTTGTGAAATTTTAAGTGTGACATCCATGCAGTGTTTTGATCTTTGTGAAAAGTTAATAAAATTCTAAATTATAAAAAAAAGTGTGAGATGTAACTGCATGGAGGCCAGTCTTTAACCACTTGCAAACTGACCTGAAGCGAAGTGTGTTTTGAAATGAGTCCGACAACAGATTGGCATGTATGACTCTTAGAATATTAATTAATTATACCCTACTTTGTAGTGGTCTTACCCTGAGGCTAATGGATTCATTTCCATCTGGATGCAGTGGTTATGTGAAAGGCTGGTATGAGTGTGGGGTTGATTTGAGTTAAGGAGGATGTGAGAGGGAGATTTTCTGTTGCTTTATTGGTTTTGTTTGAAAAGGAAAAGTTTGTTTACATGTTGATGAAACACTTGTAATATTGCCAGTATTCGCAATGTATTGATATAAGTATGGTGTGTTTGAAACTGTTATTTCTGTCTATACAGTGCGTATCCATGAAGAATAAAAAAAATTAAAAAAAAAAAAATGGCCAGAGATACAAGAACATCATGACAGTGGAGGTGCACAGCACTTTTGAGTAGCTTGAATGTAAATTAGAGGAGGCAGATGGGATGATTGCAAGGCAGGTAGGTTCCAGTGAGGTGTTATGACGTGATGTGATCACAATATATTTGGAAACAATGGAGTGGAGAAGTAGCGTACTGGTTAGAATAGCCTGTTATGAAGCAGGGAAGCTCAGGGTTCAAGTCTCCACTGCTGCTCCTTGTGACCTTGGGCCAGTCACTTTACTCTCCATTGCTTCAAGTACAAACTTTAATCCTGGGGGAATTCTGCGCAAAAAAATTTAAAATTCTGCAAACTTTATTGGTCAAAATAACACAATTTACATGACTGTCTTTTAGTAATTAGATTGACCTTCATAATAGGCTTCATTGTGGAGTAATACAACTTTTAAACTCAGCCTTAAATGATTTAAGTTCCGACTTTCTGGATTTTAAGGCTTCCGTGTTACTACTTTAAGATAAGTCGGAACTTAATTCATCATTTATGGTCTATTATCAATGTTATAGCATTACTGAAAAAAGTTCAAAAAAATGTTCACTACATTTGATCAATGATTATATATAAGGCTGAGTTTAAAAATTGTATTCCACGATGAAGCCTATTATGAAGGTCAATCTAATCACATGTATCTAAATAGCGTGTTGGTATAAACAGGCACTTTTAGTCTTTTAGTAATTACATTTTAAATTAATACAGAAAGTTATTACTTAGAGATGCAGAATTTCCTTTAGAAATGCACTGTAAGAGTGTCTCTTCCACCCTCTCTCCCTACTCCCCTGGTCACTTTGCTCCCTCAGGCCCCAATTCCTCCACCTGCCAGTATCTCGCCCCTTCCACTCTATCGCCAGTCCCAGAGTTTGACCCCGTTCTCAGTACTGCCCCTCACACAGGCTCCCTCTGTCCTTCCCTCTCTCTAGTACACACCCTCATACCCAGTCAGGGCCAACAGTTACATGTGTAAATTGCCATTTTAAAAGGCACTTGCATGCATACAGTTTCCAACTTGTATTTTTGCACCTGCTAATTATCTGGCGTAAGTGATACAAAATGTGTTTATTTTGTAGCACTGACTGGTTGGGAGGTCTAGGTGAACTGGGGGGAGCTTAGGCTGAAGAATCAAGATGGTCTCGATCTGCAGAAGGACTGAGCAAACTGGTGAACTAATTGGTAAAACCTGGTAAAGTCCTTCTTTACTTTCACATGTAAAATATATACATGTATATTTTAAAAATAGGTGGGTAAAATATGCATGTTCAGTTCACTGATATATATTCTTTCAATGCATTGTATGCATTCACGCAAGCTTATATACGCGCGTATGTTGAAGGGTAGAGAGTGCATAATTTATTAAATGGTGTATCATAAATTACTATAGTAAATCTGTGCGGCTGTATAGATGTGTATGCCTCCACAGGCAGTTGTTTGAAAATATCCTCCCTGATTATAAGCCCTCTGGGGATAGGAAAATACCTACAGTACCTGAATATAATTAGTTTTGAAGTACTGATAAGCAGAATATAAATCAAATAAATACAAATGTGATAAACTGAGGATGAGATAAATCAGTGGTTGGCAAACTAAGCCCCTAAAGGCTTTTATTCTGGCCCGCCTATCATTGGACACTCTATATTCTCCTAGGACAAGCAGGATGGTAGTCCTCGCACATGGGTGACATCAGGTGTAGCCCAGCATGGAAAACTTGTCAGTTTCTAGAATTTTGACTAGGCACACTGAGCATGCTCAGCATGCCAATATACACACAGTGTCCCCCTTCAGTCTCTTCTTTTCTGCAGAGCTGTTACTCACGGGTTTTGGAGCTCTGATCTTTAGTGGATTTTTATTTTCTTTTTGGTGTCTTTCTGGCCAGGTCCCCCGTCTCCTGTTGGTTCTTCAGGGCGGCATAGTAAGCTTTTTTGTACCACCTTTGCGGTCTATTCATGACTGTGCCGTTTCTCAGTTTCGCCAGTCATCAACTGCTTTCCAGTTCTTTTCCATGGTGTCAGGTTTTTGCTGATGCACCAATGCCCACAGACCATGTCTATCACGGATCTGCATGAGGTCTGCATCCTTTGCCTGGGGACTTCGCATGACGTCCGGGGGTGTCTCTTTGCGACCAAACGACTCCAAAGGGTTCTTGGGATCAGTTTGATAAAACGAAAAAACTCTTCGTGTCTAGAAAATCTTACCCTTCGACTCAGACGTTGAGTGCCTTTATTCCCAAAGACCATGGGGAGCCAGTGGAGCTGTTTCCATCAGTGTCCATGCCCCTTCTGGCACCCTCATGTGAGCTTGGGGCCGGGGATTTGCCGCCTTCAGCGTCATCGTTCTCCAGGACCTCGGGATCATCCCCATCATCTCTGTCCTCAATGCCAGGGAAAGACTGGGCCGAGCACCATGGGAAACCTCAGAAGCATCTGCCCTAATCATCATTGCATGGTGCAGTGCTCGGGGCAGCACCGGGGTCTGCCGTGCTTGGGTCAGCACCAGGGTCCACCATGCTGCCCCCAAAGCGACCTCACGGAGAGGAGGTATCGACCTCTATTGTACCCGGGAGTCCTGGATGTTCCCCACAGACATCAGTGCCAGGTACGGAGGCTCCAGTGATGCCTCATCCTGCTCCTCCTCCCTTTGTCCTCGCTTCTGAATTCCCAGGAGGAGCTGGACTACAAGGTGCAACAGGTGCTCTGCACCCTTCAGGGCATTGAGCCACCAGCTCCACCAGTGCCCTGCTGTCCAAGTCTGCCCCTTCGATGCTAGCGCTGCTGCTGGAGCAACTCTACGTCCTCTTGGGCATCCTGCCCATTCATCTGCTACCGGCACCTGGGAGTCCCTTGATGCCCCAACGACCGCTGAGTCATCCTTTCAGTGTCATCCCCATTATGGGGTCCTCAGGAGGATGATGCCTACCGTCCAGGGGCACCGTCGGCATTGGTACCTCACCTGGTCCGGTTCCTGGTCCCTCTGTTTCCTCAGCCATCAGTGCCCCTGGTTCTATTGGTACCCTCTGTGTCGGTGCCTTTGGTTCCATGGCCGGAGGTCTCGGGCAGGGACCCTCCTCGGGTGCCCTAGGGGATTTCAGTGAGGAGGAAGCCCCGAATGATCCCAGGGGGATGATACCTCGAAGTCATCTTCACAGGACTCTGGAGACTTCCCCTCGTATCATCTCTTCTGGATGTGAGGCATAGATCTCTGCCGGAACATCTGACCTTTGGGCTTTGTGCGGGCCATGGCTGAGTCCATTCCCTTCCAGCTTCTGGCGGAGGAGGATGCCGTCAAGATGCTGGAGGTTCTCCAGTTGGTAGATGCTCCAAAGAAGGTGCTTTCTATCCTCATCCATGATATCTTTAAGGAGTTGCTCCTCAGGATGTGGGAGCACCCAGTCTCAATACTGCTGGTGAACCATAAGGCAGGCCCACTGTCCCTGGTCCAGTCTGCCTTAGGATTTGAAAGGCGCTTGCTCCCCCACCAGTCAGTGGTGGTGGAGTTTGCCATCAAAAAAGCTAAAAATCTTCTGTTCCCACACTTTGGTGCCTCTGGGGCAGAAACACGAGGCTGCAGATGCTGCAAGGGAATTCTAGGAGCCGCTCTAGATAGCAGCAGACTCCCAGAACTCAGCTGGCTCTCCAGCAAAGCCCTGTCACAGGGATTTGACTGGTCCCGAGGGAGCATAAACCCTATACTTGTATCCTCTGCCTTGGCGCCTCCAGTCTGAGGTCAGCTGCAGTCCTTCCAGGACCAATGGCCACAGATCATCTCTAACCAGTGGGTCCTATCAATCATCTATCGAGGGTATTTGTTAAACTTTGAGTGTCCCAGCGGACTCTTCCCCTTGTTCGTTGTGGGGCCAAACACCACATCAGGAGGTTCTTTGGACAGAGCTCTCTGCCCTTTTAATGGAGGGAGCAGTAGAATGTGTTCTGCAAGGCTAGCAGGGACTTGGGATTCTACTCCCAATTCTTCCTGATTCCAAAGAAAACAGAGGTTATATCCCATCTTAGACCTGAGGGCCTTGAACAAACATCCGCAAAGAGAGAAGTTCAAGATGGTCTCTCTGGGCATCCTGATTCCCTTCCTGCAAAGAGGGACTAGTTTTGTTCCCTCGACCTAAAGGATGCCTGTGACCACATAGGAATCTTTCCTGGTCACAGGAAGTACCTTCGATTCCTGTAGGCGACAGTCACTTCCAGTACAAGGTGTTGCCGTTTGGCCTAACCTTAGCCCCACGTGTCTTCACCAAGTACTTAGCAGTAGTGGGTGCGCACAACTCAGTTTACTAGAGGTGTATGTCTTCCCCTACTTGGACAATTGGCTGGACAAGGCGGCCACATGCGAAGGAGTGCTTAGTTCTCTCAACTTGACCATACAGGTGCTGGCAATCACTCAGGTTTGACATCACCTTTTTGAAGTCCCATCTTGTTCCATTGGCTCAGTTGGTCTTCATCGGGGCCCTCCTGGATAGGACCCAGGGCTGGGTTTTCCTTCCTCATAACAGTGCTTGCTCTAGTGTGTCTGGCAAGCTTGGTCTGCTGCAGCCAATGGGTGCCGGCCCGACTTTTGCTTCAGTTGTCGGGTCACATGGCCGTCTCTGTCCATGTCACCCCCTTGGCCTGCTTACATATGCGGAGAGCCCAATGGACTGTACAGTCACAGTGGCATCAGGCCTCCCAGGACCTCAGCATGCGGGTGTGCGTCACGCCTGAGTCCTGGAGGGAAATTCTGCCCAGCCTAGAGCGGGGGGGGGGTCCCTTTCAGACCCCTCTGTGCCAAGTTGTGCTCACTACGGATTCTTCCACCCTGGGCTGGGGGGGTGCATGTGGACGGCCTCCGCACACAAGGTCGTGTATGGCTCAGGAGGCTTTATGCCAGATTAATTTCCTGGAACTTCGGGCGATCAGGTATGTGCTCTGGTGTTTTTGGATCGCCTGTCCAGTCGAACGGTCCTGGTCCAGACTGACAACCAGGTAGCGATGTGGTACATCAATCACTCCTACTGTCAGGCACCTGTCCAAATTTTGGTCCTCTGCCCAGTTCCAGGGAATTCTGCTCCGGGCCATATACCTAGTGGGGTCAGAATGTGGTGGTGGGTTGCCTGAGTCAAGCGTTCCACCTCTACACATGATCCCTGGATCAGGCAGTGGCAGATCGCCTTTTCCGCCTCTGGCTGGGTACTGGACATGGATCTGTTCGCTTTCCCCTGCAACAGCAGAGTGAGCAATTTCTGCTCCCTACACAGGGTGACCAAGAGACCAGCCTCTGATGCCTTTGTCCGCCACTGGGGCAAGAGCCCTTCTGTATGCATATCCTCTGCTTCCGCTGGTGGTGATGACTCCCTGAAGCTCTGGCAGGATAGGGGGGATCATGATTCTCGTGGCCAAGTCAGGTTTGGTTCCCAATCCTTCAGGACCGATCAGTCTAGGGACCTCCCTCCATACAGGATTGAGGCAGGCAGCGCTATCCCAAACTCTGGGCATGGTCTCTGACGACCTGGATGTTGAGAGGCTAGTCCTATGGCCCCCTTCACCTCCGAGTATGTGGCTTTGGTCCTGGTAGCTTCTCAAAAGCCGTCCACCTGGAAGTCGTACACTCTGAAGTGGAGTAGACTTTCCATTTGGTGTGAGTCATGGTTTGGATCCAATCTCTTGTCCTACTCCCAAATTGTTGGACTACTTGCTATCTTTCTGATGTTGGTCTGAAAACCACCTCTGTCCAAGTGCACCTCTGTGCTATCTGGGCCTACCACCACACTGGATGGTTCGCCTGTTTCCATGTATCCTGTGGTGAGCTGGTTCATGCAGGGTTTGCTTCAGCTGAAACCTCACCTGCAGCCTCTTCTTGTTGTGTCCTGGGATCTCAATGTAGTTCTGGCTCATCTCATGCAAGATCCCTTTGAGCCACTGTTTTTTCCTGCAAGTTGAAGTAAATGACATGGAATTTTTTTCTTCTTTATTTATTTATTTATTGTTTTTGTTATACCGAGTTTCATGATAGGCATCACATCAACCCGGTTTACAAATAACAAGGAGTTGGTTGCAGTTACTTCGGTGCACAGTTGGTGAGCTTCAGGCATTGGTAACATATCCACCTTACACAAAATTTTTCCACGACAGGGTGGTGCTTCGTACCCACCCTAAATTTTTGCCTAAGGTGGTGACTCATTTTTATATCAACCAGTCAATTGTCCTACATACCTTTTTTCCCAGGCCGTATTTTCAACATGGCGAGCAGGCTGTACACAACCTGGACTGCAAAAGAGCCTTGGCTTTCTATCTGGAGCGAACAGCAGGCCACCAACAGTCCACGCAACTCTTCATCTCCTTTTGATAAGAACAGATTGGGAGTTGCGGTCACAAAACATGCAATCCACCAGCCAGTTGGATAACATATTTCCTTCTGCTATATGCAGGCGGGCCTTCAGCTTGGAGGCCATGTCGAGGCTCATTCCGTCCATGCCATGGCAGCTTCAGTAGCCCATTTGCATGCGGTTCCCTTTGGCCAACACCTGCAAGGTTGCGACGTGGAGTTCCCTCCACACGTTTGCTTCCCATTACTGTTTGGATAGAGATGGCCGTAAGGACAGCAACTTTGGTCAAGCTGTCTTGCGGAACCTCTTTCAGTGAGAAACAACCAAACGCTTCTTGCCTAGGGCCCAATTTTTCGGGGCAGACTTCTCCCTAGGTTTTTCCCCACACCACTGCAGTTGTTGTGCCCATTAGCACCAGGTTCAGAGTCTGTGGATCTATAAGTTTGGGAGCAGCCTGTGGCTTCACACATTTACCCATGTGTGAGGGCCTCCATCCTGCTTGTCCTAGGAGAAAGAGTTGCTTACCTGTAACAGGTGTTCTCCTAGGACAGAAGGATATTAGTCTTCAGGAAACCTTCCCACAGAGTTGGGTTTCTTTTGTTTCTTTTTTCGTAATTCTGTGTTACTAGATTGAAGGGGGGGACCGCACGTGGATACTGGCATGCTGGGCATGCTCAGTGTGCCTAGACAAAATTATAGTTTTCCGTGCTTGGATCCATCCGATGTCACTCGTGTGAGGACTGACATCCTGCTGTCCTAGGAGAGCACCTGTTATAGGTAAGCACCTCTGCTTTATGTGCAGCCTACTGATGCCCCGACCTGCCTGTCTGAGTGTCAAAACGTCATCAAAGGCCAAGTTATCGTTCTTGATGCTTGACACTTGAGGAGGCAGGTTGGAGAATTGGCATAGTTTAATGATGCGCTGGCAAGATTCCTAGCCCCCTCTCCCCCCCCCCCCCCCCCCAACTAGCAAAGAGAGACCCCATTCACTGGAAGGGTTCCCACACTCTGCTGTGATTAGTGGTGAGTAATATGGGAGGAAGGGAACGTTGTAAGGATGGTGAGTGACTGAAACGGAAAGGACAAGGGTGAGTGACAGAGGTGGTGAGTGAGTAGGAAGGGGGTAAGAATGAGCAACAAGTGGCAGTGAGGGGGTGAGTGACAGAGGGAAGAGGAGAGAAAAATGAATGGGAGGGGGGATGTGACTGGGATGATTTGGAATGAGGTGAGTATGAAATAAGGGAAAAGGTGCATGGAAGTGGGGGTGAGTGACAGGGAAGGTAAAGGGAAGGGAAGAAGGTGAGGGTTGAGTAACAGGGAAGGAGGATGAGGGGGTGAATGACTGACTGTAGGTGAGAGGGAAGGAAAAAGCAAAGGAGGAAGTAGGGGGAGTGAAGAGGATAGAAGGGTGCTTGTGTGTGTGAATGAACGTGTATATGTGAGGGAGGAAGTTTGTGTGTACCCTCCTTTCCTTCTCCCTTCTAATCCAGGTTTCCAGGTATGGAGAGGGGGGATTTTTTATCCTTAATAGTTTTAATTGGGTGTGTTTTTTTTTTTAAATTATTTTTAATTTTATAGATAAGTACAAGAATCCTCTTATACAGAAACAAGGAGATAAAAACACACAGAATTATTACATAGAAAAGGTACAATTTAGGCGAGACCACATTATAAATATTTGTCTCCACATAAAGGAATCAATGGGGAACAAGTGTATAAAGAGCGGTTAATTACAGGAAAAAGGAAAAGCAAAACTCAAATTACACCACCAAATTATTCTAAGCACTGGAACCTTAACAGTAAGAGTTCCTTAAGCATGGGAATCAAGGAACATTTGTAGTTGTGAAGGTTCGAAAACCACATAATTTGAATCCAAATATTTCACCAAATATTTACAGGGATGTCTTAACATAAACTTAGCCCCCCATGACAATACCTCGGATCTCATAATGAGACATTTTTTCCTATGCTTTTCAGTAGGTCTTGAAATATCGGGATACATCCAAATTTTTTTTTTTTACCACGAAATAGGAGCAAACGATTGTGAAGAGAGAACCTTAAAACAGAGTTCTTGTCTGAAATAAAAGCAAATGAAACCAGCAAGATTGCTCTCTTAGTTTCGTGAGATAATTCAAGAACATTTGTCAAATTTAAAGAAGAATCAGGTAGTTGATTTTCAGATAAATCATCCTCGTTTAAAGGCAAATACATTTTAGACATGACCAGCATAGCTTCAAGTGGCATTTTCAGAGCTTGAGTGAGCTAGGTCTCTTTAATTTAGGTGCTTGATATGTTTACTGTTTTGAAATATTTGATTTTTGGGGACATATTTAGGCTTTTTTAAAATCCTTATTCTTAATTAGGTGGTCTATTTGTCATCTGTTTTGAAATATGCTTTTTATTATGGTTTCTTCACGGTTATAAATTAATCCTATTTCCTTTTTGTCCTGCAGACCAGTCCACACCTGTGGGATTCCCCTGCTTGCCAGTAGGTGGAGGCAGAGAACTTTTTTCACATTTGTTTTGTTTGGTTTTTTTTTTTTTTGCTTATATCATTCACACTATATATTCTAGGGTCCTGAACATACCCCAGATCAGTCCAGACAAGCGGGTTTTGCATCCCTACCAGCAGATGGAGTCGGAGTACAAAACTTTTGAGGCACTCCTACATAACAAAGTGCCACCTGCAGCCTCTTCAGTATTTCTGGCTCCAGCAGATGCAGCCCTGCAGTCTGAAGTGGACCCTGGGGACGAGGGGGATTTGGATGATCCGCAAGATAAACCTTTAGATCAGCAAAGGGTGGACCTGGATGCTGATGTGACTGTGGCACTGGGGATGGACCTGGATGTGGCTAAGAATGATCCAGATGACTTTCCGGTACTGGAGGGGGATGATGCTAGTGGTTTCTTTATTTAAGAAGGAGGAACTACACCCTTTTAATCCAAAGGTGTTGGAATTGGGGGTTAAGGTGACTCGAGGAATCAGAGGGCATGAATCCAGTCCTGGATGGGCTGCGGGGGCCCTCTGAGCGCTTTTCCCTTACCTAAGAAGACAGGAAGTTGGTGAACCGGACTGGGATTTCCCGGAAGTGGGCCTGGTAGAACGATGACGAAGCAATATCCCCTGATGGAAGAGACTTGGAGCTCTTGTGGGTTCCGAAGGTACCATCCCGGTGGTGGGTTCTGCTGCTCTGAAGGATGCACAGGATCGCAAGTTGGAGATTCACCTAAAGCGGATGTTTTCAGGTTTCCGAGCTGAATCTCCGGGCCACTTTGTGCCAGCTTGATGCAGAGGGCCTGTCTGTGATGGGTGCAGACGGCACAGAATCAGGCTTCCACAGGGGACAGTGCCCTGCAGTCAGCTCATTTAGAGGCTGGGGTGGCTTATGTAGCTGATGCTCTGTATGATTTTTGGTTCGTACGTCAGCCAGGGGTATGGTCTCTGCAGTGGCAGCCTGCAGTCTTTGTGGTTGCGCAATTGGTCGGGGGACAGGGAAGCTGCTTTTCGGAGAGGATTTGGATCAGCTGACGAAGATGGGGGAATCAAAGGGGAGCAGGCTGCCTGAGGATAAGTGGTGAGGAAACAACAAAGAAGTGGATGCCACAGAGAAGTCTTTTTCAATTCTTTAATAAAGGAGACGTGTAGTATAATTTAAAAATTGCCCAACTCTGGCCGAGTTTCGCCACAATTAGTGGCTGCCTCAGGGGCTTATATATGAGAGCAATGATAAATTGAAAATCCAAATTAACATTCGCAGTGCGCACATATCCTTTAATTATATGTCAGCACAAACTGTCTCCACTCGCGACTACTACACGTCTCCTTTATTAAAGAATTGAAAGACTTCTCTGTGGCATCCACTTCTTTGTTGTTTCCTCATGGCTTTATTGGATCGCCTACCTTGTTGCTTTTTGGGCCCATCCCTGAGGATAAGCGGGCCAGTAAGAAGGTCTTCCTGACTTGAACGTGGTTTAGGGATTCGCATAGTTCTTGGCCAGGCAGAGCCATCCCCCAACTCCTGGGGGCATTGGACCACCGGCCGCCAGCAGTCCTCTTGTAAAGGCGGCTGGGGATCCTGCTGTATGTGTTTTCCTCCCTGGCCTCTGGTCAGTCAGGTTCTGAGGTGTGCATAGAGGTGCATTCTAGGTTCATGGTGCTGGTAGCACCAGAGTGGCCTCTGCATCCTAGGTTCATGGATCTGTTTCTTTTGACGGTGGAGGGACTCCCTTCGGCTGGCTCACCTGCTGAGATTACTGCATCAAGATCCCATATTTTTAGATCGGGGAGGATCCTTTTTGTCTCACAGCTTGGCTATTGAGAGGTAGCAGCTGTACCTGAGAGGCAATTTCCACACATCTCCAGGCTCATTGACCTTCCACCTTCAGAGGCAAGTAGATCCCCTGTCTGTGGATGTTCCTCACATTTTGGAATTTTTGCAGCGGGACTTGTCTAAGGGTCTAGCCCAGTGGTTCTCAACAGGTATGTTGGAACACTAGTGTGTCACAAGGTCTCAGGAGGTGTGTCGCAAAGCCAGCAGAAGGCTGCTCTTTCCTCATGGGGTTGCCTGACTTCTCCTTTGTTTGACTGGAAGCTGCTCACTTCCTTCCTTCTCTTCAGAGCCCAGTGAGAGGTTGTTCCCTCCTCCTTCACCAAGATCAGAGCAAGATTCCACCAGCTCCTGTTCATATGGGCTGGCAGGTCATCAACTTTATCGTCCCCCTGCCTGGCCTGGTAGTGAGGCTGCTGATGCTCTATTCATCCCATGGGGCCTGGATGTGAAAGGAGCATAAGGGAGAGAGGTGCATGCTATATAAATCTGCCGCCTCTTCCTCTTCTTCCTCTCCTCTGTGCTTCTTGTCTTCATCTGCTGTTGGTAAAGAGGGAGGGAGACATTGGATTGGACTGAAGGCTTTTCTGCTGGCTGGGAGCCAGGAGAAGGGGGAAATGTGCTAGGCAGGAAGGCATGGGAAGATGAAGGGTGAGGGAGAAGAGGTTGGGGTTGCTGGTTAGGGAGAGGTGGAGATGGGATGGGGCTGCTGGGCAGGGATGAGAGATGGAAGTGGAGGGAGAGAAAGATGTGGGGGCTGCTAGGTTGGGGGAGAGGAGAGGTTGGGAGATGCAGGAAGGGATGGGAAAGAGGTGGTCAGATGTATGCTGGATAGGGAAGGGCAGGGGAGAGAGCATGGGGAAGAGGATGCAGGAAGTGGGGGATATCAGGAATGTTGGACAGGGATATGAGTAGTGAGGAGTGATGCGGGCATGGAGGAGAGTGACTGGACATAAGAGCCATAATATGTCCGTTTCAAGAGTATGCATTTCTTCTCTCTTTGCTTAGTGTAGGAGGAAATATATTTGTTTCCAGTTTTCCGGTTTTGCATGGCATGCAGAAGGTCGTCTTGAGGTTTCTAACCCAGTTTTTGTTTCCATACCTGTAATTTGTGGTCTTTTATTCTATATTTGGTGAAGGCAGGTCTGTCAGTGTTCTGCATGTATATGCCTGAGATGAGGTAATTTACTAGCGTGTAGGGATTGGTCTCAGTCTTATTTGTTGCATTTTCTCAATAATATGTTGCACTGGTGGTAAATGTGCTACCTTTTCATGGGTAGGACTATTGCTGTTTTATTTCTGGAGTTTGCTGCTGCACTATGGCAGGTTTTATAGACATGTACAGAGTGGAATCATTTTTTTTCCCTAGGTTTTGTAATTTACAATGCACCTGGTAGTAGAGGGAGTTTGATGCTGTTATTGAGAACACCAGAATTGGAATGTGTGGTTTTTTTTTGTTGTTTTTTTTGGTTTTTTTTGTGTATGGTGAGTTGTACAGGGACATGCCTTAGGAAACAAGGGATTCCTGTGGATGCAGTTTATTTTCTTCCATGATGGTCATGTGATCAGTATGTCACGCATGTGAGCATCTCTCAGGTGTGTCCTGATAGAAAAAAGGTTGAGAACCACTGGTCTAGCCTATAATTTACTTTCAGGCTGATACAGTACAGTGCGCTCCAATGGAGCGCACTGTACTGTATCAGGCTAGCAGTGCGCTCCAATGGAGCGCACTGCTAGCCTGCTCTGGGACGCGCATTTTCCCTCACCCCTTATTCAGTAAGGGGAGGAAAACGCGCGTCCAACCCGCGGCACCTAATAGCGCCCTCAACATGCAAATGCATGTTGATGACCCTATTAGGTATGTGTGCGGGATACAGAAAGTAAAATGTGCAGCCAAGCTGCACGTTTTACTTTTAGAAATTAGCGCCGACCCAAAGGTCGGCGCTAATTTCTTCCGGCGCCGGGAAAGTGCACAGAAAAGCAGTAAAAACTGCTTTTCTGTGCACCCTCCGACTTAATATCGCTAAAAGTAAAAGTGAAAAAAAGTGTAAAAAAATAAAATAAAAAAATTTTGAATTTGGCCCGCGGCTGGTCGGGCCGAAAACTGGACGCTCAATTTTGCCGGCGTCTGATTTCCGAGCCCAAGGCTGTCAGCGGGCCTCTCAACTGTGGGTTCTTCAGAGGAAAACGGTTTCGCGGTCAAGGGCACCATCAGGGACTCTGGTGACATGCACAGTCTGATCCCTCGTTCCTTGGGGACTTCAGTGCCCGCAATACTGTTGATGCTGTTGATGCCCCCAATGCTTTTGGCGCCAAAGCCAAGGGGCTTAGGCAGGGCCCCTCCATGGGTGTCCCCAGGGGACCTCAGCGAGGAGGATGCCCCATATGAACCCTGGGGGGAATGATACCTCAGAGTCATCTTCAGATGACTCAGGAGATCTTCCCTCAGACCCTTCCCCCTCCAGATGAGAGGTGTCCGTCCCCACTGAGGACCTAACCTTTGCGGGTTTTGTGCAGGCTATGGCAGAGTCCATTCCTTTCTGGCTTATTATGGAGGAGGATGCCCGCCACAAGATGCTGGAAGTTCTCCAGTTCGTTGATGCCCCAAAGGAGGTTGTAGCTATCCTCATCCATGACATTTTTAAAGAATTACGCCTTAAGATTTGGGAGCACACCATCTCTGTGCCTCCAGTGAACCGAAAGGCGTGTACAGTCTACTTTGTACAGCAGGCCTTGAGATTTGAGAGGCGTTGACTCCCACCAATCAGTGGTAATGGAGTCTGCCCTCAAAAAAGCCAAGTGTTCCCTCACCTACGCTTCTGTACCTCTGGATCAGGCACACTGGGCATTGGATGCCTTAGGTAGGAAGGTGTACCAGGGCACTATGCTGATTGCCTGGATTGCCACCTACCAGCTGTACATGACCTAATACACTCATAACCTCTGGGAGCAGGTCCAAGAGTTGTCAAGAGTACCTCCCCCAGCAACAGAAGGAAGACTTCTTGGCAGTCGCCCAGCAAGGCTTGGAGTGTGCAAACATGAGGTGCTCTCCACTTACGATATCTTTGAAACAGCAGCTAGGGTGATAGCGAGCATCAGTGCATGCAGAATGGCGTGTCTCTGAGCATCTGACCTCCGGCCAGAGGGTCAGGGAGAAGCTCGCGGACTTACCCTGAACTGGTGAGAACCTGTTTGGGGACAAGGTAAGACATGCTGTAGCTCAGTTGAAGGACCATCATGAGATCCTCCAACATCTCGGCCAGTACTTTGGACTGTCTGTCCTCTGGCAGGAGGTCTTTCTGTCGCATGAGGAAACATTACCCCCCTGGCCTCGTGTACTTGCATGCCATGAGTAGGTTCTAGGGGTCGCTCTAGACAACAGCAGACCCCCAGACCTCAACCAGCTCACCATCAAAACCCTGCTATGGGGTTTTGACGGGCTTTGAGGGAGCATAAGCCCCATGACTACCCTCGATGTTATGGTTCTTTCAGGACTGCTGGCCACAGGTCACTTCGGACAGTGAATCCTGTCCATTTGTCAAGGGTATCCATTAAACTTTCTGTATGCTTATCCTCCACTTCCACTGGTGATGAGTACCTTCCTGAAGCTCTGGCAGGAGGGGGGACCATGATTCTCATAGCCCCCATTGGCTGAGAATAGATCTGGTTCCCTCTCTTGCAGGATCTCTGTCGGAGAACCAATCGGTCTGGGGACCTCCCCCCAACCTGATCTCACAGGATCAGGGCAAGCTGTGCTATTCCAACCTCAGGGCTTTGTTTGTGATGGCCTGGATGTTGAAAGGCTAGTCCTGCAGCTCCTTGACCTTACTGATGGGCGTATCTTGGGTCCTGGTAGCTTCCAGGAAACCTTCCACCTTGGAAGTCTTATAACCTGAAATGGAAGAGGTTTTCCTTCTGATGTAAGAGTCACGGTTTGAATCCATTCTCCTGTCCCACTCTGAGGTTGCTTGACTACTTGTCTAATTTCTCTGATGCCGGTCTGAAGACAAACTCAGAGTGCACCTGAGTGCCATCGGGGTCTACCACCAAGATGTCAACAGCTCGACTCTCTCTTTGCAGCCCATAGAAGGCTGGTTCATGCAGGACCTACTTCAGCTGAAGCCTCTCCTGCGACATCTTGTGTCCTGGGACCTCAATGTGGTGTTGGCTTGACCTATGTGAGAACCTTTCGAGCCACTGTGCTCCTGTGATCTGAAGTACCTGACTTGGAAGGTCATCTTCTTGGTCCCGGTTAGGGATTTAGGCCCCAGCTGAGACAGCCCTTTCGAGCAGCACAGGGCTGGGTTAGAGGCAAAGTTCCAGAGCTTCAGGGGGGGTTTAAAGGGGCTAAGTGGTTGGGGGGGGCCCACCCCGAACCTCCTCCAGTGGATGAATGCCTAACACTATCTTTCAAGGAGTGGGCCCGAGTCACCAGGGACAGGTGGGTCCTGGATGTGATCCATTTAGGGTACTCACTGGGGCTACCACATTTCCAGAATTCTTTTTGAGTCCCCCTGCAGATCGCAGGGAAAAAGAGGTAATCTGTTCAATCCTAGACAAACTGGTGGCACTAGTAGTACCAGTTTCGGTCCCAGAGAGGGGCACAGGTTGTTACTCCCTATACTTTGTAGTACCCAAAAAGAAGGGGTGTTGAAAAGGGGTGAACAGAGCCCTCAAGGTGAGAGAGTTCAGAATGGAAACATTAAAGTAGTCATTGGGGCAGTCAGGAGGAATTTGACTGTGCTGGACCTAGTAGAAGCATATTTGCATATCCCCATCAGAGTTGCAGTACTGGGGAGCCATTATCAGTTCAAAGCACTGCCGTTTTTTGGTCTAGCCAGAGCACCAAGAACCTTTTACAAAGGTGATGGTGGTAGTGGCAGCAGCACTAAGGAAGGAAGGTTTTCCAGTATGCCTATATCTGGACAATTGGTTGAGCAGAGCCAGGTCAGAGGAGGAGAGCAGCAGCTTCGCAAGAAGAGTGAGGGCACTCCTCAAGGAGTTAGATTGGGTAGTAAATGAGGCCAAAAGCAGTTTACAGCCTTACTGAAAGGAGCAATTATAAAACCAATCATAAAGGAAAAAAACAGTGACCCCCTGATCCTGAACAACTACTGCCCAGTATCAAATCTTCCCTTAATAGCTAAACTAGCGGTAAACACTACATTCTAATAATGCTAGACTTAGCAGCAGCCTTCGACACAGTAAACCATAAAATACTACTAAATAGACTAAAAGAAATTGGATTACATGGCAAAACAAACTGGTTCAGTTCATACCTAAATAACAGGTTTTTCCAAGTTCAGATCAACACATTATCAGAAAAAATCAATCTCAAAACAGGAGTACCGCAGGGATCAGCCCTGTCTGCAACCCTATTTAACATATACATGCTGCCCTTATGCCATCTGCTTGCAGGACTAGGAATCACACATTACATTTATGCAGACTATATTAAACTAATTCTACCTATAGAAGACACATTAGAGAAAACATTAAAACTGGCTAACATGTACCTAGACATAAGACAACTACTAAACCAAATGGAACTTGTGATTAATATTGAGAGAACTGAATTTCTACACTTAGAATGAAAAAATACTGTAATCAGCCAAACTCCAATAATCCTCAATAACAACCAGACAATTGAACTAGCTGAAAAAGTATGAAACCTTGGAATAATAATGGACCCTGAAATCAATCTAAAACAGCACATATCACTGAAAGTAAAGGAAGGCTATGCTAAACTCATTGTACTCAGGAAACTAAAACCACTACTAACGCTAACTAATTTTCGAACAGTTCTACAGGCACTAGTTTTCTCCAGCACGGACTACTGTAATGCCCTACTACCGAACACATTAAGACCACTTCAAATACTTCAAAACACAGCAGCTAGAATACTAACCGGAAAAAGGAGACGGGACCATATAACTGAAACCCTGGCGAAATTACATTGGTTACCTATCTAATACAGAATTAAATACAAAACCCTATGTACCATACATAAACTAATACACGATGAGAAATCGGACTGGCTAAACACAGCATTACAAGTACATGTCCCACACAGAAACCTTTGATCAGCAAATAAAGCACTCTTAACCATTCCTTCAGTAAAAACAGCAAGACTATATAACCCAAGTGAGAGAAAGGGCCTTATCACTAGCAGGCCCCATAGTTTGGAACACAATGCCTCTAGAGATCTCAAAACATTTAAGAAAAGTTTAAAACATGGCTTTTTAAACAAGCATTTTATAAAGAGACAGGAGAATAGAAAATATACAGGAATAGGCAGAAGAACGCCAGCGCACAGCACTTAGGAATGCACAAACTCTACATCACTATAAACATAATTGTAACGTTATGAATAATGAATTTTACCTGTGAACAGTACCTTACTGGTACATTTGGTCATGACCTACTTCACTAAACAATTGATTGTCTTTTAATGATATATTGTAACTGAACCTTGAACGGCACTTGTTAGAATGTACTATTGTACGCCCTCACCTACATTAATTTATGTGCCTACATGTAAACCATTGCGATGGTATATAACTTAGCGACAGTATAGAAAAGATTTTAAATAAAAAAAAAAAATAGTGTACCTGGGGGCCCAGTTCGTCACCGAGCAGGCAAAGGTGGTTTTTTTTTTTTTTTTTTTAAACAATAAAGAGGGCAGATGAACTGAGTTGCCAGGTGAGGAAACTTAGTCCAGAAAACCAGCAGCAAGAAATTACCTGCAGGTGTAGGTCGATGGCAGCAACCATAGAGGTAGTCCCATGGGCAAAGGCTTATATGAACCCACTACAAAGATAGAACCCCAGCATGCGAAGAAATGGAGAGAGGCTCAGGCTCATCTCAAGGCCAGAGCCAGTCTTCATTGGTGGCTAGTCAAAAACAACTTATTAGCAGGGGTCAGTTTACTGCCAGACTGGGTGACCCTAGCCACAGACGTCATTAGGTTAGGCTGGGGGGCGCATTGCGAAGAACAGGTGGTACAGGGCAGATGGTCAGCCAAGGAGAGGGAGGCCTCAACGAACCTGTTGGAGCTGATGCGCAAATACCTAAGCTCCAGGGTCAGCACGAAGCCGGTAAGAATCCTTTCCGACAGCACCACAGCAGTGTCCTATATAAACAGGCAAGGAGGAACACGAATTCGCAGTTAGAGGAAGAAATGGAACAGCTAATGAGCTGGGCAAAAAACCTGACTGGGTTAACAGCCAGTTACGTAGCAGAGAAGGAGAACACACAGGCAAACTACCTTAGGCATGCGCTAGACCATAGGGAATGGGAATTAGAGGAGGAAGCGTTTTCAAGATGGTAGGGAGTTGGGGAAGGCCAGAATGGGACTTGATGGCAACACGAAGGAATGCTAAGGCAGAAAAACTTTTCAGCAGGCACCAAGAGCTGCGTTCAAAAAGAGTAGATGCCTAGTACAGCCATGGCCGGTGGACCAGCTACTGTACATATTTCTGCCATGGCCTTAATAGCGAGAGCACAAATAAAAGCAGATCATGGGGGGCTGGATCATTCTGGTGGCCCCAGACTGGCCAAGAAGGTCGTGGTATACAGACCTAGTGAGGCTAAGCGGGGGATGTAACTCTAAAGCTAGGGGAAGTTGAGAACCTGCTCAGGCAAGGGCTTAGTCAAGTGCAGAAAGTCAAATCATTCTATCTTAGTCTGGCTCTTGAGAAGAACAGGTTAGAGAAAAAAGGCTATTCAAGGGCAGTGGTAGCCACCTTGTTAAGATCTAGGAGGCACTCTTATCTTCCCTGGCGTGTGGTAGGGTCTGGAAGGTTTTTGAGGAGTGATGCAAGGGAAGAAAAGTCTCCCCAGAAACAGCAAAAACAAGGGAAATCTTGCAGTTTCTGCAGGATGGCCTAGAGAAAGGATTAGCCCTAAATGCTCTCAAAGTGCAGGTGGCAGCATTAGTCTGTCTTAGGGGTCAGATGCAGAGAGGCTTCCTAGGGGCTCACCCTGACATAGCATATTTCTTGAGGGCAGTAAAATGCATGTGGCCTCTGAAGCACCAGGTAATACCCATATAGGACCTTATTATGGTCCTTAGGGCCTTGTCTAAGGCACCCTTTCAACCACTTATAGGGGCAACATTAAAGGACCTCACTTTAAAGACACTCTTTCTAGTGACGATATGATGAGCCCGAAGGGTCTCAAAGATCCAGGCTCTCTCCTGTAGGGAGCCCTACCTATCAATGCGCAAGGACAGGGTAGTTGTTTGTCCTGACCCATCCTTCTTACTTAAGGTGCTGTCAGAGTTTCATGCAAATCAGGAGATTGTTTTATACCAGCTCTGAGGAGGGCAGATGGGGCAGCCCTCACCCGCTAGACATCTGGAGGACACTATTACATTATTTAAAGGTCATCAATGAATTTGAGGTCAGACAGATTTTGTCCTGTTGGAAGGCCAAAGAAAGGGCCAGGCAACTTCTAAGCCCTCGATCTCACGCTGGATTAGGGAAGTGATAGTGGCACAGGGGAAGCAGGCCCTGAGGGCCTTATGTGCCCACTCTACTAGAACTCAAGCAACTTCATGGGCGGAGAGTAGGACTGCAATGCCACAGGATATATGTAGGGCAGCCATATGGTCCTCCTGGGGTACATTCACAAACCATTACAGGCTAGACCAGCAGGTAGAAGAGATCTGAAGTTTAGCAAAGTAATGTTGGGCCTCTGAGGCCTCAGTCCACCCAAATTAGTTACTGCTTGGGTACATCCCGCAGATATGGCTTGGTCTGCAAGGACGAAAAGTAAGATGAAGTTTATACTTACCAGATAATTTATTTTCCTTTAGTCTTAGCAGACCAGTCCAAGTACTCTCCTGAAAGAGAAAACTGGGAGAGGGCTTTAACAAAAAATAAAATGCAGGACATCAACCTAATAGGCTGGGGCAATGGGCAACTGAGGAACTTCCTAGCTATCCCAAAATATGTAGTGTGAGTGATGAAGCAAAAAAAAGTGGAAAAAGTTCTCTGCCTCCACCTACTGGCAAGCAGGGGAATGCCACAGGTGTGGACTGGTCTGCAAGGACTAAAGGAAAGGAAATGATCTGTATAAATTTCACTTTCTTGATTTGTTTTATTAGTATTGGTCTTATTTCTGTTCATGCATTATCATACTGCATATGACTCTGGCATTTAGGGTTTCCAGTTTTTTTTTTGTCTACACCTTACTATTTATGACCTGCAATTGTGACTGAAGAAATGTAGTCTGCTAGCTGGGAGAACGCCTTGTACCTGTTGGATTGAAGGTTTTTCTGATTTTGGTAGAGACTGAAATCCATGATTGAAGGGGCTCCTTGGGTGCTAAAAATTTCACTTAAGCTTGCTGAATACTGAAATATTTGCAGCAAGTGGTTGAGATTTGATTGCTATGTTGAGGACCCACTGCACCAGCACAGAAAAGTTTGCCCACCTTAAGATAGAAGGGATGATCATTGAGGAGCTGGGTGGAAATGGCTTCAGAGAAACAAGTCATTAATTTGGAGGAGGAAATTTCCTCCTGATTTCAGAGGAGGTGGTGGTGGAGCTAAAGGAAGGGGAGAAGAATGGTGTTAGTATAGCTGTGTTTAAAAAAAAGGATTGGATAAGTTCTTGGAGAAGAAGTCCATTACCTGCTATTAAGTTGACTTAGATAACCACTGCTATTACTAGCAACGGTAACATGGAATAGACTTAGTTTTTGGGTACTTGCCAGGTTCTTATGACCTGGATTGGCCACTATTGGAAACAGGATGCTGGGCTTGATGGACCCTTGGTCTGACCCAGTATGGCATGTTCTTATGGTGGAGAAGGTGAGGAGAGCCTGGCAGAGAACTGGAGATTAATCTTGTGAACCTGGTCATGGAAGAAATCTGCCAATATCTGGATAGAGTGTAAAGGTGGAGGGTTGGGCACAGGAGGGGGCAGTCTGAAGAGGATGGTAAACGATGAAAAGATTGAATGCAAGGGTATTTGTTAGACGGAAATAGACTTGCTTAACAAGTGTAGTAGCAGACTTGGAAGAAAGTGAGCATAAATTTGAATTGTAAGAAGTGGGTATGGGAAAGAGATGCCCAGGAACATAAGCCAACTCTGGAGGTGAGCCAAGGTTGTGGTTTGGTACACCTTATGGTATGGGGGAGTGTCAAACAGGGGCGAGAGACTGACAATGTTGTGGAGGAGAGATGATAGCAGAGGAGAGAATGCAAGGGTCATAATCTGGGGAATCCTAAAGGTGTTGGTGACTGGATGAGACTGTGTGGAAGAAGGTGGTTAAATGTGAAATCAGCTGATGGTCTGGCAGGAAGAATGGAAGCGAATCCTGAAAGAGAACAATGAGGGGAAAAGGGACTAGTCCAGGGGTAGGCAACTCCTGTCCTCCAGTGCCACAAACAGGTCTAGTTTTCAAAACATCCACAATGAATATGCACGAGGTACATTTACAAGCATTATTTCCATTGCCCTGGACTAGGTCAAGGCAGTGGACATGCTGCTGAATGAGGATAGTAGAGCATAACTGGAGGACCAAGCAGAAGGTTAAGGAAAAGAGTTTTAAGGCATAAGTCAGAGGGCTTGTGAGCATGGAAGTTAAATTTCCCACGAATAAGGGAAAGAGAAGATGGTTCAGGGAAGGAGGAAAGCTAGGAGTAAGTTGGTAAGGAAGAAAGAGAATTATCAGGTGGTTGAAAATGAAAGCTACCGGAAGAGAGAATGGGATGTATGGAGTAGGCCTCAAAGGAATAGGAGTGGGATTGAGAGAGGATGAAACCTGCAGGAGGGGGAGGGTGGCAGCCTGACACGGTCACGGCTGTCAACCAAGTAAGGTGTGTGGGATAAGAGAATCTCCATGACAGAAAGCAGCAACTGAAGCAGAGTCCGAGGGGGAGAGGGAAGTCAAATCTGTCAGGGAATGCGAGCTAAAAAGATAATGTAATGTATTTATACCCAGGCTAATCCATCACCCTAAGTGGTTTGCAAGAGTTAAAACTGCAATACATAAATATACAAAATTCAATAAATATAAAATTTAAAAGTACTTGATCAACATATGCGAAGCAATGATCAAATACCCAAACACAGCTGGAACTCTGTTACTTGCTAGAGAGACCAGCAATGTCCTATTAAATTATACAAAATTAAACTTAAATTCCTAAACATCCACAATCACTACCCTCCTTTCCACATTGTAATTGAGCTGAGAGATCATGAATGTAGACCAGCTTCTTGGAAATAGAACGGGCAGCCCAAAGGCAACATGAAAGGGAAAAAGGAGTGAGATGGGAATAGATATGGAAGGGCAATGGATTGATGTGCACAGATGGGAGTGAGGGTTGACCTTGAAGGGTAGGATTGGGACTGATACCTCCAGCTAAGAATAGGGGCAGAGTGCAGAACACACAAGGGAGAACAAAACACTGAAGCTTGAGAGAAATAGCCAAGGCAGAAGAGGATGGACAGGGAAGTGGAGAATGGGAGCAGTAATTGTTTGGAATGGTTTGCAATGGAGAATAAGATTGGGGAGGGTTTGCATCAGAAAGAGGAAGTGTAGTGAAGCCATAGGAAGCAAGAAAAAGGGAAAATGGTGTTCAGAAGGAGCTGGAATGTCTTGTTAAGTCGATGTGATCCTGTTTTCACACACTGTGAGGCGCCTGTGGGTTAAGTGCCATTTTCAGTTTTCCGCAGCTAGGAGCAGGGTTGTTGAAAGAGGTGGGCAAGATGAACACTCACCTAAGAGTTCCAGGCTTGGTGCAAGTGTGCTATTCCAAGTGGGATATCGGTACACAATGCCACTGGCCTACCACAGTGATGCCTAAATTCCTGCATGGCTGCTTCTTTACTACTCCTGGGGGGAATCCTGCACCAAAAAATAAAAAATTCTACGTGCACATCTGTCAAAATACAGCATTTTTTTTTTTTTTTGCAAGTTCTGCATTTCAGTGCATTCAAGTATTTTCATTTAAATAGTACAGAAAACAGAGCCTTCACATTTTGCTCATAGTGATTTCCTTCTGGCAGAAAGTATCAAATGTTTACCTTCATTTGAAAATCAGTCGTCTTTGATTCTGATTTTCAAAATTTCAATAGAAATGGGAACACCAGACATATGCTTGGGGGCAGGGGTGACTCTGAATTTAATTCTTTCAGCACTCTGCAACAAGAATTTGACCTGTCTGCACTTGCCTAAGGAGGATTTTCACCTCTGCCTTAGGGAGGCCAAGAAGAGGTGCTGCTCTGCTAAGCAGGGAAAACAGTGACCTGCCAGAGAAGAATAGAGCAGTATTTTTTTGGAGTGAGTTTTGTTCTAGGTGTTTTGGAATTCTTTTGCCACCAGTTCTTGTCCATTCAGAAAAACTTTTGAAATTTGTTTACTACTTGGGGCTTTTTAACCACCAGGAGTGCAAACATTTTGTTTACCATCAGAGAGAAGGATAGATATTGAGATCCAGGCCCCATGAAGTGCCTACCTTCTGACATCTGGAGGGTTGGCTCTTGCCAATGCTTTGTACAGGGCTGGTGCAAGGCTCTGTAGCACCCTAGACAGATCAATATAACTCTTTCCCTCCTCCTTTGGAGGTCCTCCCTGCCCTGAGACTTCCCAGGTATGGTCTTCAGCAAGGCTGTAAGCACAGCTGCATTACTTCCTGTGATCTGGTAGGCTCACAGAGCCATTATTATTTCCACAATCCATAGATTGATTTTGTTAACTTGCTGTGCCACCGGGTGAAAGCAGCAACTTGTATCGTAGAAGCCTGCAGATTCTTGAGCGCATTTTGGAACACACTGGCACAAAAGCGTACAAGTAAAGGAGACCAAATTTCAAGATTTGGAAACTTCTGTAACTAAGTTTTTTTTTTTATTGTGTTTTAAAACACTTGCCTCTTTTTGGGTTTGCATGGTAGATCCGTGTGGCCAGTGTGAAGATGATCCGGGTGACCCAGGTGGAGAGCGAGGAAAAGCTGAAGGAGCTAGAACAGTTCAACATCTGGAGCATCCTCTCCTCCTTACTGAAGGAGAAGCTGAATGACACAATCATCAACGTGGACATATACAGCAACGAGACCTGTCTGAAGGTCTATCCAGCAGAGCAGAATACCGCATACAGCATCACTTGCTCTCGAGGTATGTCCTGTTGTGGCCGCCCGCAAACATTCTGAGTGTTCTGCTATGTCTTTCTCGTTATCGTGAGAGGCTCGGATATGCAACTGTGGGAAGAGGGACAAAAAAATATCTCGAGACACCTTGCTTGTGAAATCTGGAAGGAGGAAGTGCATTTGTAAGTTACTAGGTGCTACAGAAAGTAGTCATTATGGCACATGAGAGAACGGCACAGAATTTCTTATGCCATAGGACTTCAAAAAAAAAGACTAGATGGTGCCTCTCTCATGCACTGCCAGGGTTCCTCTAATACTGGCCTGAGGGTAGAAGAAACTGGGAGCATCTTTATTGTTCTGGCTTCAGACTTTATTACTAAAAAAGAAAAAAAAATGGAATTGCTACTGCTTTAAACCTTAAATGGAGGGAAAAGATTTTTCAGATTATAAGATGGTTCCCCCTCCCCCCTCAACTATTCCTTCCCCCTCTTTCCCAAGTGATGTTATTCCCCATTACAGAGAGTAGGTGGAAATTTTCATGTCTCTGGTCAGGATAATTGCAACTCCCACACTGTGCCCTGGAAGTCAGCGGGTAGGAGTTGAAAGAAAGGGAGGGCCCAGAGTTCATCCTGTTCCGTGGGCCGACCAAGTATGTAATACAGCTAAGAACTGAACAGGGCAGGCTTCAGTGCCTGCCTTGTGAAAAGATGAGGATTGGTATTTATACTTGAAATCCTGATGTTTCTTGAGTCATGGTGTGTATCAGACATTCGCTTGTAGATCTATCAAGAAACTAAATGGCACATGGCACCTTTCTGCTGCTGGTTTTATGATTCTGAAGATGCACAGGTTTGTCAGGCAGTGTTGGATGCTTGGAGAAGTAGAGTTCTGCTCTTTCATGTCAGTGGAATAAGACTTAATAGAGCGAAAAAGTATACTGAGATTGTCAGCCCATTCAGGGCCTGATAATCTTAGCATTTCTGGAGAGAGAGCACTGCACATTCCATCAGTCAGTCTGAAGGCTTTATTTGGGATGTGCATTTGTTTCAGAGTTACGCGTATAACTCGTGGATTTTGTAGTACACGCATAACGGATAGCATACTTGTACTGGTAATAGCTCGAGTTATGCATACACTATCTGCCTTTTATGCATGTACTATAAAGTATACGAGCTACGCGCGTAACTCCGAAACAAATGCACATCCCTATTTATTGCCTTGCACCAGAATCCAATCTTGGTAACCAGATTTCACGTGTAAGGTAGTGAGGTCGCATTTTCGCAGTAAAAGTAGAATTTTCTGCATCCATTGGTAATACATTAACATGCTTGCTGCAGACTTTATTTTCTAGGAGTGGTCAGCTGCATTATTAGATATAAATAATTCCTCTGATCACTTGGTTTTGCAGTCCTGCTTGAAAATGCTTGTGGGGAAACTGCATCGTTAAGGGGACTCATTTATCATGAATATGTATTGAAGCACACCCAAGAGCAATGTACAATCAGCCTGCCTTTATTTTTTTTTTTATTTAAACTAACTTCAGAATGAATATTTGTCTTTCAGGGTTTGATCCCAAACTCTTCTTAATTTTCATGGCTGGAGTGTTGCTGTTCTTTTTTGCAGAAACACTTAGCAGGTGGGTTCTGGTTGCTGCATATTCTGCTATATATTTTACATTGCATTTAGTCCTACTGTGGCTTTAAGTAAGTGATGTTTTTATAACTACAGGAATTACTATTTGTAATTGAATGATCTTCATCAAGTAGGGTGAACTGTGGGAGCTCTCTGGGGGATCAGAGATTTATTTATTTAAGGATTTTTATATACCGCGGCTCGTTAACAAACATCACCTCTGTTTACAAAGAACATTAAATTAGCAACAAGCTTTACAATCCAAAATTAATTATAGAATGAAACCTAGTTAATATTAAAACTATAACTAATAAATTAAATTAAAATTACAATAAACTAAACAAGAATTCAGTAGTGGTGTAAAGGACTGGAAGATCAAGTGTATCAGTACAGAATTAGCAGTTCAAATATTACAGATTGAGAATATAGAGTACAAGAATGTAATTTCTTGAAATTCAGAATTGCAAGTATATATGTCACCAAAAGGTGTGCTTAGTTTTATTGAAATAGTAACTGATTGTAAGGAAAAGATATTAAATAAATGTCGTATTAAAATATAAGAGACTGAAAGGATAGAGATGTGCTCTGTTGCAGGGTGCACTATCAGAGCAACTTTGATGGGGGATGGTCAAGGATGACTTAGTCTGCTACTGCCCCTAAGCACTCATCCTGCTGGCCCCCCCCCTCCCCCAAGCTCCAGCCAACCTCCAAGATATGCATGATTCTCTGGACCTTTGCACCAGCAGAAATCTTCAAAGCACAGTGAGTGCAGGACTAACCTGTGCTCACAGGCCCTGTCCCTACTGAGAAACCTAGAAGGGGCAGTCCCTTTGACAGCAGGCTTAATCCCCACATTCACTGTACTTTGAGGAAGTCTGCTGGAGCTGTGGCAGCAGAGGAGCACCTTCTAAGGTTCAGGGCAGGATTGCAAGGAAGGAGGGTGTGGGGGGGCAAGAAATGTTAGGGCCCCCCCAGCATAGGCCTAGGGATGGAGGTGTGCCCTCATGCAAGGTGACACGGTGACAGCAGCTCTGGGGGACAAATACTGGGTAATTATAAGACTATTGGATAGCATGAATGACAACTTTGAAAGGGACAGGACCTCCTGGACAGGTGAGCAGTGCTTGGCACATGTATGTGGCTATACAAAGTCTACATTCCCTTCCAAAATGTTCACCTTTTGTTGCCATATACAGGCTGGATACAGTATCTGTATAGGAAAAACAGGCGCTCATGTCGGAGCGCCCGCTTTCATAAAGCACCCATCCATGCATGATACAATAGGCAAATGAGCTGCTGTGTTAAAAAGGAGGCGTATAGGGAAATTGTGTCCCCCCTAGCGCCTCTTCGGCAACTGGTGCCCTGGAAAAGTGACTGTGCATGGGTTAGGAAAATGGACATTCAATTTTATAAACATCAGTTATCCTAACCCACGCACAGCCATGGATTAGAAAAATGAATGCTCATAAATTGAGCATCCATTTGCCTAACCTGACTGCCATCAAGACTCCCCCCCCCCCCCCCCCCATATTGCTGCTTTCTGCAACTCCTCTGATTTAATATCGCCACAATATTAAGTCTGAGGAACCACAGAAAAGCAGTCTTCTCTGTTTTATAGTTAAGTTTTGAGGAGCCCAAAAAGTTTAACGCCAGCTCCAGGTCTGGTGAAAATTTTTGAGGGTTAAAATGTGCGCGTTGGGTGCACGGTTATTTTTTTACAACAGGGGTAATAGCTAATAGCCTTATCAACATGGCATTTACATGTGATGAGTGCTATTTGCTATGCCCTGGTTTGGGCACATGTTTGGGACGCGCTTATCCTCTTATTGCATCAGGGGTTATGGACGCGCGTCCACCTGTGCGTTAGCTTGAGCGCACGGTATTGCATCGGCCTGAAAGTCAAATTCATTAAACCAGTCTTTGTTCCATGTATCTATGTCTACCACACAACTGCCAAATGAAAAACATATTCCAGAATTCCTCAGAAAATAAAGGAGAAATAAAAATGTGGAATAGCTTAATTAGATGTCAAAGCTCTGGTGTAGCTAATTACCTTCAAAAGCACACACCAGGAGAAAGTGATGTCACCTGGGGAAATGACTTGATCCAGCTAACTTTAGCCATCAGAGCACTCCGATACCATTACGACCCCCGAATATTCTGCGAAAGAGCGGTGAGAAGGTCTCAGGATGTTGAAGAAAAAACAGCTGGATTTGAAACTCTTCTCCTTAACTAATAAGGAGGTGATGTGAGCGGCTGGTATCGAGACAGTGGAGGAAGGCTGCGTGGAAGCTGTTGCAGGCCATGTTCTAGACTCTGACATTGTCGATCGATTGGGAACGAAAGCTGTGTCCCAACTAGAGCCAACTTTAAAAAATGGTTTGCGGAGGTAAGACAAGATATGGCCAGGATTAAGGAAGAACTTGGTGCAATGGTGTCCAAGCTGAGAGGCAATATTGCTGATCTTAGGCAGAGACTGGAGGCATCAGAGGCCCGATTAGAAGAACTGGCTGTGGATATGGCCGGATGCCATGAGGAATTGGCAGGCTTCACAAAACTGGTGGAAGAGTTGGAGGAGAAATTAGAAGACTTGGAAAACAGGTCTAGAAGGGCGCATCTTCGTTTTCAAGGGGAATGCAGCAAGCAGCTGAATGTGGGGACTGTTTCCAAATTTAGTATCATTTGCACCACGATTCTAGAAACAGAGACGGCGTTGGACAGTGCCTTCAACAAAGTTGGAGAGAGCACATAGGGCACTTGGTGCAACATGGGAATCTTCCAAGAGATATTGTAACCTGCTTTCACAATTTCACAGTTAAAGAAAAGATGGCTCAGCTGACCAGAAAAATGGGTCCCATCAATTGGAGCGACCAGAAGATTGAGGTTTGTCAGGACATTTCACCTATTACCATCAGGAAATTCCAAGAATTTAAAAGCATATTAACTGTGTTGAAAAGAGAGCACATAAAATATTGCTGGTTTTTTCCTTTTGGATTGTCCTTCACCATTCAAGGCAAAACAGCTAGAGTGAAGACTGTGACAACAACTGTGCTTTTTCTGTGGGCAGCGGGAGTGACTGTCTCCCTGGATGAGGCTCAGAACGCAGCCTAAACTCTGCAGAGGAGAAGGGCAGAACCAAAGTGGCAAAGAGTGCCAGGCGCTGGCAGGAGATTGTGCAGTCAACTGAGGAGCCCCTCGTCACTGGGAACGATGAGTGGCTGATTATAGAGAAAGGGACTTTGGATCTGTTTGCTGTTTGATTTGTGTTGTGAGCATAATTGATCGCTTCTAAGGGGTTTGAGGGATCCCTGCTGCAAGGCTGATATGCTCTTGTTGGGAGTATAAAGAATCTTGAGTTTAGAGGCAATCCTGGATTCCACTGTTTCATATAAACAATGTCCGTGTGGGATTGTGAGATTATTTATTAATGGCAGGTGGGGAGGGTATGGATTCTGGTTGCTTTTCTCTGGAGACCATTCCTCATTGGGGGGGGGGGTATACACCCTCGTAGATGGAGTACAGATGTGGAGGGTGGTGGACAAGCAGAGGATGGGCTTGGGGAGGATTTTGGAGAGAGAATTTAGGGTGGGAGGGAAGGTATGGTTTTTATGGTGTGCATGTCTAGGTGCACAGGAAGATGGGATATATATACTATTTTGGGTATATGAATTAGCTTAAAGGGAGGGGAAGAGAGTATGTCCATATAATGGTACAATTAAAAATGTTGTTGAATGTTAAAAGTTTGAATTATTTCAAGAGTAACCTATTGATAAGAGACTGAGACTATGAAGGCTAATGCTATTTTTGTCAGACCACTTGAGGGCAAGACACGAGCGCTTTGTGCAGATGGGAGCTTATTCTACACACTATTTTACGCCTGCTACGGAAAACAACACATACACTGGTGTGGGGATTCTATTTTCTAAGCAGCTAAATGTGAAAGTAATAAGATACAGAGGGGAGGCTTTATTTTAAAAGTGACTATTCAAGGCAAGTTTTTCACTCTGGTGAATGTTTATGCCCCCAGTGTGTCTCAGGGGAGCTTTCTATCTTTATTGAATACACTTGCTGGTTGGGCTGAAGGTCACCTAGGGGGAGAATTTAATTTGACTAGATATCCCTTTCTAGACAATTTTGTTGGACAGTTGTCTCCAAGACACAGAGCTAAGTTGAAGGCTCTGATTAAAGATTGGAGTGTTATTAGATGTATGGAGACTGCGGAATCCGGAGAAAGATTATTCTTTCTACTCTAAGCCTCATATGTCCTACTCCAGGATAAATCTTTTTTCTTACTGGACAGGCTTTTGATAAGACGCATTCTAGGAGCAGGGATTGGGAACATAACTTGGTCTGGCCGTACCTCAGTGTGGATGGGGGCTACAGCTAGGGAAGGACCTGGGTGGTGGTAAAGTACTGGAGATTGAATGAGGACTTACTGATGAATCATTTAACGAGGTCAAAATGAAGGATATTAAAGAATACTTAGATTTCAACAAGAATGGTGTGGTAACTCTGGCTATAGTGTGGGAGTGCTTAAAGTCAGTGGTAAGGGGTAAATTTATCTCTAGGAAGGAAAATGATAGACTGCAACTAAAGGTGATGCAAAAAATAGCAAAATTGGAATTAAGGCATAAAAGGGAGAAAGAGGGTTCCATTATGGCATTGCCAGAATTAGCGAAGCAGGAATTAAAAAACATTTAGAGGTATCTGAGATAGTCATGCAAATGGAAAGAATCAAATAAAAATATTTTGAATTTGGTAACAAGGCAGGGCAGCTTTTGGCCAGAAATCTGAAGGGACAGGTTATGAAAAACCAAGTTTTGAAGATAAAAACTAAGGAGGGGAGTTCAATTTTTGATGATAAATTGATCTCACATTTTGCCCAATTCTATGCTGACCTTTATGCAGCAGATAATAAAATTGGGGAAGCTGATATTGACACCTTTCTAAGACATACTGCTTCCATGCTTAAAGGAAATCGGGGGATTACTGAATAGAAAGATTGAGGCAGAAGAGCTGTCTCTGATTTCAGAATAAAAATCTGGTAAAGCACCAGGTTTAGATGGGCTATCGTCAAAATTTTATAAGATCTTTTTTAGCCAGTTGTCATTGGGCCATTAGTTGAGATGTTCAGTTTCCTACTGGAAAATGGGGAACTGGCATTGGGAGCTAATATTGCTTGAATTACAGTCTTAGCGAAAGGGGGTTGGGACCCCACACTTTGTGGCTCATATAGGCCCATCTCCTTAATAAATCTAGATCTCAAAATTATGGCAAAGGTATTAGCCTTGTGCCTCGGTACTGTGGCTCATTTCCTAATTCATGGAGATCAGTCTGGCTTTGTCCTGGGCAGATTGACTGCAGGTAATGTAAGGAGGGTTATAAATTTAATGTGGTGGGTAAAGCTTCAAGTTATCCCACCGGTGTTTGTGATTTGATGCTGAAAAAGCATTTGATAGGGTACATTGACCCTTTTTTTATTTAAAGTGTTAAAGAAAATGGGATTGGGGGAATATTTTGTTAATTGGATCCAAGCACTGTATAACCAACCAAAGGCTGATCTGTTTTCAGTACAGAGGGAAACTAGGCAAGGTTGTCCACTCTTGCCTCTATTTGCACTCTTTGGAGCCCCTGGTTGTAAAAATTAGGTCAAATCAGATTATATAAGAGGTATTCTTAGAGGGGAATTGTTATAAGAGGACCTTGTTCGCTGACGACTTGTTGTTCATGTCGACAGACCCAGAAATGTCATTGAGAACAGTGTTAGATGAACTGCGAGTATACTGGGCTGTATTGGGATTTAGGGTAAATGAAGATAAATCGGAGGTCTTGAATATTAATATGCATAGGGTGGGAGTCAATAGATTACAACATCAGTTGCCTTTTTGTTGGGCCAAAGAGTAAAGTACCTTGGGGTGTGACTGAGTTTGAATGTTGATCATCTGTTTGATATAAACATTTAGCTTCAGAGAGATTCTGAGATTTAGCGAGATGGGAGAGATTGCGTTTCTTGGTTAGGGAGGATTCATACTAATAAAATGAATGTTCTGCCAATATTTTATGTTTTCCAGGTCCTTCCTATACAAGTTTCTGATGCGATCATAAATTGGGAAGAGATGGCCACCTAGGGTGTCAAGAACTGTCCTTTTTCAACCAAAAGGTTGTGGGGGGGGGGGGGGGGGGGTTAGGTGTTCCGAGGTCAGGTTGGGTTGTTATGCGGCTGCACAGTTGCAGGCAGTGTTTGAAAAATAAAGAAACTATGGCTAGATATAGACAGACATAGTGGTGGTACCCTATGGAGGCTGGGAGTCCAAGGGAGTTTTGGGAAATTGTCCCCATGTACTAAAGTAACTTCAGCGATATGGCCCAAAATAGAAAGGTACTGGTTGGGGATAAGCGATACTGGAACAAGACTTTCTTTCATTTTCACACAGTTTTCACTGGGCAACCTTCCACAGATGTCTAATAGATGACGCAAACTGGGTTTAGTTAGATTAGGACAAATTTGGAATGGGAGACGGATGTTTTCGTTTGAAAAGCTGAATGAGAGATTTGTACTTCGGAATAGTGATAGATTTACCTATATGCAAGTGGTATCCTTTTCCGATCCAGAGCAGTAATTAATTAGGGATTTGCAGCAGAATAAAACACTATTTGAAGCATACTATGACAGGGCTGATGGGATTATCAAAGCAATTTAAAAAATGTATACCTTATGTGTGTTGGAGTTTAAACCTAGACATATTACTGTGTGGAAGAGTGACTTAGGAGAAATTTTAGACAAGGATGCTTGGGACTTATGATTTCAGTTGACGAGGAGGAGCTCTGTTTCCTCAGCCATTAGAACATGGGAACATAAGAAATTGCCATGCTTGGTCAGACCAAGGGTCCATCAAGCCCAGCATCCTGTTTCCAACAAGAGGCCAAACCAGACCACAAGAACCTGGCAATTATCCAAACACCAAGAAGATCCCATGCTACTGATGTAATTAATAGCAGTGGCAATTCCCTAAGTAAACTTGATTAATAGCAGTTAATGGACTTTTACTCCAAGTACTTATCCAAACCTTTTTTGAACCCAGCTACACTAACTGCACTAACCACATCCTCTGGCAACAAATTCCAGAGCTTAATTGTGCGTTGAGTGAAATAATTTTCTCCAATTAGTCTTAAATGTGCTACTTGCTAACTTGCAATGTAGAACTTATTTTGCCGCGCTGCTGTGCCTCTGATTCAAAAGGTCTGTTTGACTGCCACCAACGTGGCCGCAGTTTCGCAATGAAAACGCTGCTTTAGGGTGGACTCTGAAATTTAAAGCATAAGTCAATGTAATTGCTTACTGACAACAATTTCAATCAGGATTTTCATGCGGAATACTCAGTGTTAACGGGTTCCTCCTTCTTTAGATGTCGGGCTGAAACTAAAGCTGTGTTTGACATGGCTGTGCTTATTTTAAACCACTGATTGGCTTGAAAATGCACCAATCATAACATTTGAATTGAATACGTGCTAATGTCACATTTAAAGGTCTACATACCGTCTACTTCCCCAACATCACATTCAGCGTGATGACATCAGGTTTAAAGATCTTTAATAATGCACCTCCGTGCATATTCTTTTCACATCAACGCTTGATTTTAATAAAGCATGATGGATTACCATTTGAATTGTATCTTAACGATGTTATCTGTGATGAAACGTTTTTGGTAGATCCAAGGTATTCTGTTCTTAATTCATTAAACTGTTCCATTCAGTTTTTGAATTAAGATCATTTGGTTCTTCCGACTGCAATTTAAAAATCCACTCTTGTTCCCTCCTATACAAATTTCTTTCCCGGTTACCTTCTCCATCTGGACTATGCCTCTAGGATTCTAGAGAATGGGTACAAGATTCTTTATAGATGGTACATGACTCCAACTCAGATGCACAAAATGTATCCGTCCACGTCAAATCTTTGCTGGCGTGGTTGTGGAGAGAGGAGTGATTTCTTCCATATTTGGTGGGAATGGCCCTAAAGTGGTCCCTTACTGTGATACTATCAATGCCTTGATTGGTGAAATCATAGGTTTTGAGGTGAAGAAAGATCCCAAATTGTTCATGAACACGAAGTGGGGGATTTGGGGGAGGCTATGAGGCGATTGATTGATAAGTATTATTGTTGCAGCTAGATATTAATTAGCTGCCTGGTGGCACAAAAAGGAAGTCCCCTTAAAAGAGTGTGTTGGACTGGCTGAAGTATTCTCGTTGGGGAAACTTATGGACATATTGCATGATCCATTACCAAAATTCGATTAAAATATGGCCACCATATCTGATGTGGAAAGAAAAAAGGAAGGTTGAGTGTAGTAGTGTCTGAATTCACTAGGGAATTTAAGGGGCACATCAAGTTAATTGTTTCACATGAGGAGCAAATTTGGGCGTGGGGAAGGGGAACATAAAAGGGAGTGGGGAAAAGTCTGGTGGGTACTTTCATTCCAATGATTCTAAAATATTCACCTATGATGGATCGGATACCTGTGATTGATATTTCTGTATTTGTAGTTTTTCCTTTATCATTTGACAATCTGTATTTTGCTATGACTGTAACATGATACTTTTGTATTATACTGTTGGGAGTGATTATCATTGAATGCTTAATGAACATTAATAAACATTACATATAAAAAGCACACCAAGCGAACTGGCCCTACCTATGCTAAATATAATTTAACTTATTCAAAATATTTATGTACCACAGATCTACGTGGATCATAATTTAAAACAACCATAAAAATAATACAAAACTTCAATAAGACATGAGCTTCTACAAGAACATCAAATGTATGTAAAAAATAAGCATCGCTTCCAGAGAGCCAGGTACTAGAGGGCAACGCCATAGAATGCCACCCACCACCATATCAACCAGAGCCCCAGTGACCAGAGCCCCATTGCCGTGACCTGTACCTACCTTCCCTCGGCTGCCCCCCGATACGGCACGAATCAGCAGCATTATGGCCGCACTACGCTGCATGACTTGCGTGGCAACCTAGCTCTTCCCCTCCCTGTACGTCAACATGCCTCCTGATGACCCCTGCGTTAGCGCGGGAAATGCAGTCTATTTTAACCCGGCGGTCCAGCACAAGCCTTGCCTCGGCTACAGGCTTGCTTGTGGTGGTGCTGCTCTTCTGCTGATCCAGTCTTTTGTTGTGACCCAGATTGCTCTTGGATTCTCCTTGTCTGCTGCCCTCCACTGGCTTCCGACTTTGGTTTGGGCTCAGGTAAGGCTGTTTTCATTATCATTGGGTCCACAAAACGTAACGGCAGAGGCCATAGACCTGGTAGACTTATCAGCCTTGCAGGCCATTCCAGGACTCGCCACACGAGTTCAACAACAATAGAGTCCTGGATCAAGTGACAGGAGTTTTGGAAAGGCTAGCAGCTCACCTGGATGTCTTGGCTGTAGCGGTTCCTCTGTTACCTCCGTCTTCCTCACCCAGAGCTGTTCTGTGTCTGCCGCTGCCTCCTCGTTTCAATGGAGATCCAAAGCAATGTCGTGGTTTTATAAACCAATGTAAAATGTACTTCTTGCTGCAAGCTCCATTATTCCCCTCTGGTAAAACAAAGGTCACTTTCATCCTTTTCCTCCTAGAAGGTCCAGCCTTGGCATGGGCTTCTCCATTATGGGAGCTTGACGACTCACTACTAAATAACTTGGACCAATTTCTTAAGGACTTTCGTTTGGTGTTTGAACCAGGTCGATCTGCCAATGCAGCCTTAGAGTTGCTCCAGATTCGACAAGGATCCAGTTCTTTGGGAGCGTACGCTGTTCAATTCCGCACTCTAGCCACTGAACTTCATTGGGGAGAGGAGAGCCTTACTGCCATCTTCCATCAAGGGGTCTCAGACTCCATAAAGGACGAATTGGCTGGTCGAGATCCACAAAGCTCCCTTGAAGACCTAATCCACTTAGCCATTCGCCTGGACCTCCGGTTTCAAGAATGCTCTTGGGAAAGGGTCGCCTTTAGTCACCCAGTTCGTTTGGCGCCTTCATTTCAGCGCCCACTCATCTCTTACAAACCACAAGAAATATCTACCTCCTTAAAGGAACCTATGCAGATTGATCGATTCAGAATTTCCTCCGAGGAACTGCAGCGGTGACAGCAGAACTTGTCTACTCTGCTGGAACCGGTCATTATGCCAAACCCTGCCCCCAAAAGCCGGGAAACTCTGACCTAGGATTGGTGGGAGAGGCCTCCCTGGGTCGCATGACTTCCTCTCCTCAAATCTTTTCCCGTGACACTATCCATTCTTAAATTCCATTCACCTGCAGGCGTTTTTGGATACTGGTGCAGCCGGGAACTTCATTGAATAAAGTTTGATCCACTCCTAACAGATTCCTACAGAACCACTTAAAACACCCCTTACCATTTCTTCGGTATCTAGATAACCCCTTGTGCATAGGATTTCGCGCATCACTAGACCTAATACCATGACCACTGGAGTCCTGCATTAAGAAACGATCTGTCTTTGTTTTACCATCTTCTGTAAATCAAATCATTCTAGGCCTGCCATGGTTGAGACTACATCAATCTAGCATAGACTGGGATACCCTGCAAGTGACTAGTTGGAGTTCAGTGTCACAACAACTGTCTGCACTCCCGTAAAACCTCTTCCTTGCAAGCCCTCCTGCACTGAACCCACTCTTTCCGGATTGCCAAGCCAATATGCCAATTTCGCTAATGTCGTCAGTAAGCAACAAGCTGAGACTGACTGCAGCATTGACTTGCAACCCCCTGAGGGAGGGTATATGCACCTTCTCACAACCTGAGACACAGGTATGTTCAAGAAAACCTGGTGTGTGGTTTCATCAGGCCATAGTCTTCTCGGGCGGAGGCCGGGTTCTTTTTTTGTTAAAGAAAGACTGCTCTCTACGTCCATGCATCAATTGTGGTCTGAATGTCATCACTTGAAAAAATCAATATCCTATTCCACTCTTTACCGAGTTGTTTGATCGACTTAAAGGCACACAGATTTTTACTAAGTTAGATCTTCGAGGTGTCTAACATTGTGCGAGTTCGAGAGGGGGATGAGTGGAAAATTGCTTTTAATACTCATGTTGGACATTACGAATATCTAGTAATGCCTTTTGGTTTATGCATTGTGCCAGCAGTTTTTCAGGCCATGGTTAATGAAATATTTTGGGATCTCCTTTACTCACACGTTATTGTCTATTTGGATGACATCGTCATCTTTTCCACGTCCATGGACCAACACCTCTTCCACGTACGATAAGTCCTCCAATGTCTCCAGGAGAATAAGCTATTCGCAAAAAATAGAGAAGTATGTTTCATAAGGAGAAACTCCCCTTTTTGGGCTGCATTATTTCTCGGACTGGTGTACGAATGGATCAAGAGAAGCTTAAGGCAATTCTGGAGTGGCCTTAACCAGTAGGCCATAAAGCTTTTACAACGATTCCTGGGATTCTCAAATTACTATTGACAACTTATCTCTGGCTATTCAACTTTAGTGGCACCTATCACCGCTATGACCAAAAAGGGGGCCGATGTCTACAACTGGGCCCCAGATGCTGTTCAAGCTTTCCAATGCTTAAAGTAAGAATTCATTAAAGATCCCTGCCAGCAACATCCAGACCCAACAAGACCTTTTATTATTGAGGTAGATGCTTTCCTCTAGGGGTCAGAGCAATCCTTTTGCAACGATGGAAGGACAGGAATTTTGTCATCTGCGTCTATTTTTCAAAAATGTTTTCTTTGGCAGAGAAGAATATGCCATTGGTGATCGAGAACGTTTGGCCATTAAGTTAGCGCTTGAGGGGTGACATCTATTGGAGGGGCAAAATATGCTATCTCTATCTATCTATACAGACTATAAAAAATTTAACATATCTCTCGCATGCTCAACACCTGAACCTTCGACAAGCTCGATGGGCCCTATTCTTTAGCAGTTTTAACTTTAAATTGCTCTTTTGACCAGCTGAGAAGAACCAATGAGCTGATGCATTATCAAGAAGTTTCGTCTGACACTCCAGATCCACCTTGCCATATTATAGATCCTGCCCGGATTATGATCACCGCTACATTTACTGTTCCATTTGGTAAGACTGTTGTTCCCAAGCATTTCAGGGAGAGAGTTCTGCGTTGGGCTCACAATTCCCATGTGGCAGGTCATCTGGGACTTCAGTGTACTAGGGAACTCCTTAATCGTCATTACTGGTGGCCGCAATGGAAGGAGGATACCAAGAAATTCATAGACTCCTGCCCTACATGCGCCGTGTAAAAGTGTCTCTGGATGCGACCCTGGGGTTTGCTACAACCTTTGCCCGTACCTGCCAAACCATGGACTTATAGCGTGACTAATTTTATTAGACTTAACCTCTATCTGATGGAAACAATACCTTCTGGGCTGTGGTTGACTGATTTTCAAAAATGTCCCACTTCATTCCTCTTCCTGGGTTACCCACAGCACCAGAATTAGCTTGTCTGTTTCAACACGTCGTCCAAATTCACGGAATCCCCCAACATATCATTTCGGACGGAGGGGTTCAATTCACCGCATGTTATTGGAAAGAAATTTGGAATACAACTTGATTTTACTATTGCTTACCACCCACAGACAAATGGATTGGCAGAACAGACGAATCAGTCGCTTAAAACTTTTCTGCGCTGTTATGTGAACAGACTGGTCCTCGCTACTTCCTTTGGCAGAGATGTCACAACAACCATATCACTCAGGCCACTGGGACGTCCTCCCCGTCCTCTTGATCTTTGGATGTCATCCTCAAATACCACTGCCCCTCGCTACATCTTCATCTTGCCCTGTGGTAGATCTGGCCATCCAAAACTTGAAGAAATTATGGAAAAACACTCAGGCCCTCTTGCAGCAGGTGGCATCCAAGAAAAAGAAACAGGCAGTGTGTAAAAAAAAAAAAAATGAAGACCAGCTCCGCAGATTCATCCAGGAGAGCTGGTTTGGCTAAGTACCCACAATCTCAGACTACGTTTGCCTTCCTTGAAGTTCGCTCCTCACTTCATGGGAGTATTCCCAGTCAAGAAGCAGATTGTGAAAGTTACTTATAAGCTGAGGTTACCTCCAGCTCTTTGCATTCATGATGTTTCATATATCCCTCCTTAAACCAGCAGTCTTATCTTGGCCTTCTAGAAAACCTAAACAACTATAACCCATGATGGTGGAGGAGGACACACAATATGAAGTAGCTGGAATTTTGGATTCTAGACGAAGGGGACAGACACTTCAATTTTTAATCTCTTGGAAGAATTATGGTCTGGAAGAGAAATTGTGGGAACCAGGCAGTAACATCCAAGCCCCCCAGTTAATCCGCAAATTTCATTTACGTTTCCCTGTCAAACCTGGACCTAAGAGGCAGAGGAGAGGACCTTGCGGGGGGAGGTACTGTCACTGCCGCGACTTGTACCTACCTTCCCTCGTCTGCCCCCTGACGCAGCACGAATAATCAGCATCAAAACCTTCAGAAAAGGCTTAAAAACTTGGCTATTCAAGCTAGCCTACCAGATAGAGAAGGAGAAATAGTGAGGCAGGCGAAGTACGAGGTATGAACAAATAAAGTGTGTAGCTATATTTCGATCTGTTTTTACTCTACCTTCTCGTTCTTCACAAGATGAGAAGTTGACACTTTTATAAAGTTAGATTTGTTTTTAAACTGATAGTTCCTGGACAGTATTGTATCACAACCCAATTATATCATTTAGAAAACTATGTACCGAATCATTACGGCACGCATGTAAATTAATGTATCTCAGCATCCTTATTTTATGTGCCCTATTGTAAACCGTTGTGACGGATCCTTCTTAACGACTGTATAGAAAAGATTTAAATAAATAAATAAATCATGGCCGCGTGATGCTGCACGACTTGCGAGGCAGCCTGGCTCCTCCCCTCCCTGTACTTTGACGTGCCTTTTGACAGCCCCCGCGTTAGCGTGGGAAATTGTCTATTTTAACCCAGCATTCCAGCACAAGCCTTGCCTCAGCTACAGGTTTGCTTGTGCTGGCGCTGCTCTTCTGCTGCCTGCCTCTGACCTGGACTGGATTTGGATTCTGCTTGTCTGCTGCCTGCCTCTGACTGGGATTCTGTTGAGAGGTCTCCTCTGATCCAGACTTAGTTTGGATCTGGATCCTGCTGTCCTCCACTGGCCTCTGACCTCTATCTGGGCTCAGGTAAGGCTGTTTTCAGTATCATTGGGTCCACAAAACGTAATTGGTACTGGAGTCATAGTCATCACACTGTTCCTATTAACCCCACTGGGAGTTAGTGTGACAGTGGAGCCCAGTATGTGCGGTCAGGTACGGCAAGGCAACTGCTTCAAGCATTTCGAGCAATAGGTAGCGTTTTCCTGTCTGTGTAGTACTCAATCATGCCAGGTTCTGTCATTGTTGCATCAAGGTTTCCGCCTCCTCATCAGTTCTGCACCTCAAGGTACTGGGTGCATTGGTGAGGAAGGCGTTATCACACGCTCTGATTGCTTTTTGGCAGTATGCAGTCAATGACTCTTAACAGGTCCTGCTAGGTCCCTGCTGAGCCATGGGATTCTACCATGGCTGCCATCTGTAGGATGGGATACCACTGTATGAATACTAGTTGGCATGCTTTTAAAGTGGAGGGCTCTATTCTTTCAATTGCCCTCTAATGTGTGTGTGTGTGTGTGTGTTTTTCCCTCGTGGCGAGCACAACAGGTTGTACACCGCAGCCACAGGACTGACTTAGGGACTGCGTTCTGGTCCAACCCTTAGGGGAATTGTCATAAGGAGGGTAGTGTCGGGAGTTTTCTCCTTTCTCGAGGAATGTCTTTTGATCCCTCTCAGTTTTTTGCTGGGGTCTCTCCATTGATTACCACGTTGGCCTATCCTATCTGAGGGTAGCTGCCAGTGGCAGATTGATCACTTGTGAACTTCAGCGATCAGTGATTGTAACTAAGCTCTCAACTCGCCAAAAGGCATAGCAAGTTTGTTTCGCAAGGGAGCCATTCCAGTGAAGATTAAGGGTTTCTCCCATCCAGGAGTCACCTTTGATACCTGCTAAGCTCAATGGGCATGTTTGGATAAGGACCACATTCTTGCCTCAGGAACCCTATCTCAGTGAGGATGTAGTCCATCAGTTGGCAAGTATGCCTTTCGACCTATCGGCGTATCCATGGCTGAGGGAGTTAGGGGATGAGGGACCCACAACAGAGGTGCTGTTCTTTAGTTGCAGTGGCTTGCAAGCTATACTTCCCCATTTTAGGGATAACCCTGTCTGCGGACAGGGGAGTCCTGGTTCTTGTACCAATTGTTCCATTTACTGGACTGCATGTTTCCTGGGGGGGGGGGGGGACACGTATATGTAATCGTGGCTGAAGTATTAATACCTAAGCCAGATTTGTGGCAATCTGTTTTAGGATCACACTGACCCTGCTCTGGTACCCTTAAGGTTTCCAGGCCGGTGAAGAAATCCTGTTTGACAGCGATATGCATTTGCGGCACCCTGGCTTATTGTCTTTGTGGAGTGTTTCTGGATTTCTTCCTTGGGGAATTTGCTGTTTCAGGTGTTGCATGCAGGCTGAGGGCTCTTTCAGTGGGTAGCTCCCTACTGGAATCACAGTAAGTTATTTTCTTGGGATTGAGATATACAATCTAGGGACTTGTTCTTACCCCTGCAGTCTGCCTCCTTGTGTTCTTTGCTCCTTCCAACTTCCAGATGGAATGTCGAGGGGAGGAAAAGCTAGGGCATTCGTGGTATATCTTAGTCTATACCTGCAGAGAAGGATGCACCATTTTTTGCTATAATTTCACCAGGTTCTGGCCAGTACTGCCTTTAGCTTTTCTTCACTAAGTTGTTCAAAGTGCTTTCCTGCTCACCTGAGCTATCCTGTAGACAGGATGGATAGCTCTGCCCTTGACAGGGTGCAGTGGGGGGTGAGCTTCAGATCTAATTTATCTCCCCACTCAGGGGTGTGGGCTAGCAAGCCCATTCAGGGAATGCCTTTCATCCCCTGAAACACTTGATGCTGTCCTGCTGGTCAGCTATGTCTAGTGCTTTGGTTCTAAACATGAGCATGCTTCTGCAGCTGCATTCTGTTCTTCAGATGCTAGTGGACCGCAGTTTTTCTGGGGAGCTCTCTGGCCCCAGTTGGTTTTTCAGTTGTCTTGTAACAACAAAGAAATCTGTGGTCTTCGTCCAAGAGTCCTTGTCTTATTTGCATCTCTAGACTTTATTTCCTATATCCAGGAGGTTCTAGACCTACTATTATTGTCGGGGTTTCCTAATCCGAAACCCTGCTTGTAATGTTTTTTCTGTGTTTTGGAGTATGTTAATTGCTGGCACTCGCATCACTCCACTGCTTTAGGCGCCCCTGCTACGCATGGGGGTTTTGGCTCAGTCATTTCTATTTTTTTTTCTCCTTGTAGATCCCAAAGAACCCAACTCTTTTTTTTTTTTTCCTGCCTAGATCCCTTTGTGGGTTGGCTGCCTCACAGGCAGAAGGGAGAGAGGTGGTGCTTTCAGTACGCTGCAGTTTCCCGCTTTGTCCTGTTCAGGCAATTCCCAAGCTATATGCTGCCTATGTGTGAGGACTGCCATCCTGCTTGTCCTCGGAGAAATCAGAGTTGCTTACTTGAAACAGGTGTTTGCCGAGGACAGCAGGATTAGTCCTCATGACTTACCTGCCTCCCCTGGGAGTTGGTTTCTCCATGTATCTGCTATATTATGGACTGAGGGACTCTTCTTAGGGGGCAGGGTGATGACTACAGCTGCACAGGCTCAGTAGGGCATGTTTGAAAGTTCTAGAATCTTTGAGATCTAAGTTCCTGACCAGGCCTCCATCCAGTGATGTCACCCATGTGTGAGGACTTAACATCCTGCTGTCCTCGGAGAACATCTATTACAGGTAAGCAACTGAAATATACCTAACATCCAAATTTGCCAAAATCTTACACAGAGGTGATAATAAAAAGTAAAGCTGAAAAAGCAGAGCCCTGAGGTAATCCTCATTTCCAAAGGAAAATAAGTAGAAGATGAAGAACCTAAAGTAACCTGCTGTTCATGGTTCATTAAGTAAGAGGAAAACTATTATACTGGTTCAGGTGATGGCAAGATAAATTCAGCAGTTCTTTTGGTACTCTGCTGGCTGGTGCTTTCCAAAGCAAAGACCCAATCAGCACAAAGGAGTTGTGTGGAAAGGCACAGCTATAAGGATGGTTATAAAAGAATTGCAAAGCTTTCCTCTGAGCACAGTCAAGATTAAGAAGTGAAAGGTGTATGGCATGTGAGACCCTACCTAATTCAGGCCGTCTTCCAAACTGAATGACCACAGTCTAATCAGGGAGGCAAATGAGAAGTCAATGGCAATTATGTGGTTAGCACTGGTCAAAGTGTGCTTGTGTAACAATATTCCAGGCACTCCACAAATTTGGCTTGGGTGGCAAGAAGGAAGCTATTACTCAAAGCCCAATTTGAATTACATTTGAAGTATGCAGAGGAACATTCAGTGCATACTGCAGCCATGTGGCATAATTGTATGATCTGGCAAAACTAAAATAACTGTTTGGCCTGATTGCAAAGCATTGTTTGGCGCAAAACCAACATAGCATGTTGCCCACAGATCATCATCCTTATTGTGGTGGCAGCAGCATTTTATGGAGAAATTTTTCATTGGCAGGAAGAGGGGCCCTTGACTGGAAAGAAGGGGCAGTAAGTGGAGAAACCTGTGCCCTCTGCAAGAAAGCTGAAACTGGAACAGAAGTTCACCTTTCGGCATGGCAGTGCCCTGAAGCACACAGCCAATGCTGCACTGGAATGACTGAGTAAAAAGGGAAATGTCTTGGAACGGCCCAATCGAGCCCCTGCCTCAATTCAATCAAAAATGTGTGACGGGACTTAATTGTCAGTCAGTGCTCTTCATGAAACTTGACAGAGCTTGAACAGTTTTGTAAAGAAGAATGGTCTGACATTGAAAAATGTAAGTGTGCGAAGTTGGTGGATACCTATCCCAACAGACTTACAGCTGTAATTCTTGTCAAAGATGTTTCCACCAAATATTGACTCTGAGGTGGAGACACCTCCAATTGTTGGATTTCAGTTTTGCTTTTGGATACGTGTATGCTTTGTCACCAGTAAAACATTTTTGGCTGTGAAAAGTGAAGAATGGTATGTGGATGAGTGGGGGGTGGAAAACTCCCCTTTACATGTAAGTCTGATGCATTGGCATAATAAAATGACAAATGTTCAAGCTTTTTTTGCAATGTGTAGCTTTTTTGATAGCCACTGTAGTTGTAAATAGTAACTTCTGGCTCTGTTGCCTGAAGAACTGATTGTTTTCTCTCCATCTTTGCAGGAGTCAGATTTTCTACTATTCTACAGGAATGAGTGTTGGAATTCTTGCTTCCTCACTTATCCTCCTTTTCATGCTCAGCAAAATAATGCCCAGGGTAAGTGCCATCAGTTCACTGTGCAAATATTTCCCACGTGCCGTGGTGACATGCTACGTGTTGCTGAGTTTATGGCTGTCTGGTGTCATTTTTAACAAAAGCCGTGTGAATAGAATTTGCTGGAACCAGGCTGTATGAACATAACTGGTTCTTTTTCCACTGCCAATTGTGTGCCATGTCTTTTTAAGCTTGGATAATTCCAGTTACATTGGGGGCCCAAAGGTATCACAGCAAAATGCAAATTCCTCATCCAATCAGACCAGATAAACAGGTTATCAAGCAGCAGATGGAGACAGAATACATAATTTGAATGCTTATACAGCATTGCTCTCTGCTTCAACGGCAAGGGGAAATATGGAAAACAGGATTTACATTGACAACATCCAACAAGGCATTGATCTGTGCAGTCTGGGTAAACAAGCATCGGGGTAACTTGCTTGATGCAGCAGTTACTACCTTTAACCATTAAGCCTTATGCTCACCTTTTGATGCAACTCCAACATTACTCTCTGCATCAATGACGGGATGGCAGGAAATTTGAATCAGTTACCAACAAGGGCCCTGAACTTGGTGGTTGATGAAACAGATAAGTATTTGGAAAATAAGTGTGGGAGGTTGCTGGGCAGACTGGAAGGGTCGATAGGTATTTTTCTGCTGTCGTTTCTATGTAGTATATATATATCTGTGCTGACCTCAGCCTGCCAGTATTCTGTCTCCAGCAGGTGGCTCCTGAGGTGAAAGACTTGCTCTCTCTCCCTCAGCTGATTAAAGAGGCAGTTCCTTGAGGTGAAAGCTTAGTGCTCCCTCAGTTGAGCACTATCTTGCCTTGGGAGGCTTCCAGAAATTTTTCATTCTGGCCAGGTTTGAGCTAAGGTTTCTGATTTATTTATTTATATTCCATTTTTCACACTTTTTCAGTGCTTCAAAGTGGATTACATTCAGGTACTGTAGGTATTTCCCTATCCCCAGAGGGCTTACAATCTAATTTTGTACCTGAGGCAATGGAGGGCAAAGTGACTTGCCCAAGGTCACAAGGAACAACAGCAGGATTCGAACCCTGGTCTCCTGGTTCATAGCCCACTGCTCTAACCATTAGGCTATTCCTCCACTCATCTGATCCTTCCTTCCAAAGGGGACCTCTATTCCTGATTCGGTCCGAGTGACCATTTCGAACTACGAGGTAGGTGGGGTGCAGGAGCTCTCCTCTGCTTTCTGCCTGTAAACTAGGTGTCTGGGGAGTCTGCAGGAGATTTCTTTGCAGCCCATAAAGGTTTGCTTTCAGCCTCTTCTTCAGAGAAGCTTTCTCCTTGGTTTGTCCTAATGATTTTGTTTTGTTTGTTTGTTTGGTTTTTTTTTTAAATGAATGCGGCAGATCTTTTCCATGGACAGTTTGGCACCTGGTTTTTTCTGGGTCTTCCAACTCCTTTGGGGAAGAAAAGGACTGGGAAAGTTGAGAAAAGGATGGTAGGGAGAAATTCTTTTTCAGATTCAGAGGACTTCCTTTGGAGGCCTGAGACCCAGCTAATGGGAGGAATTGGGGGAAGGGAACTTTTTTTTTTTTTTTTCTTCCCCTGAAGGTGAAGTTCCCTGTACAGACTCAGATCAGTCCAGACTCCTGGTTTTGCCTCCCTTCCAGCAGGTGGAGACAGTTTCGCTGACACTGCCACATAACCTGGTGTGCCACCTGCAGTCCCTCAGTATTTCTCTGTCTCCAGCAAATGGAAGGTGGTGCAAAACCTGCAGTAAAAAAAAAAAGGCCTCCAGGGCTGGCTGCTTAAGCAAAGAGCTCCTGCCCCGACTTTCTAATTCAGTCATCCCGACGCTGTGACAGTCCATCCGTGCTGCAAAATCCCAGGCAGTGCGCAGCAATCGTTTGGCACTGCTGAAAAAGAAAACAGATTTAAAAAGACTTTCCTTTGCGAGCCAGGATGCTCAGCAGGCTCTGTGCAGCGGCAAGGAGGAAAACATGGCCGTCGCAGATCACGCGATGGCGGAGGTAGAGAGCGAGACCTGCACAGGAACGGAGGTAGAGGGGATTCCCTTGTGTGCAGAGTTCCGATGCTGGTTCTCAGAACTTCGCCAAGAAATGGCAAAAATAAAACAGGACTTTGGGACTGTTTGCAGAGCTGCGGGGAGAAGTGCATGGGAAACGGGTTGCTGACGTGGAAGCCCAAATCGAGGAGCAGGCGTTGAGTCAGTAACCTGTAAAGAGGAACTTGCAGGCTTAAATAGTTCTGTGCTTGAGATGGAGGAATGCTTAGAAGACCTAGAAAATAGGTCCCAGAGCTACCTGTCTATAGAGACTGTTTTCAAGTGATCTCTAGCACATGTACACAGTTACTGGACACTGAAGAGGTTTCAGCTTCCTTGCCGGTCATCAAATTAGAGCGGGCACACAGCGCTCTCGGCCAGCCTAGAGGGAATTTGCCTCGGGATAGAATAGTATGTTTTCATGATTTCTCAGTCAAGGAGAAGGTGGCTGTGAAGACAAGAAAGAAAGGCCATATTACTTGGAACAATCACCAGATTGATATTTTTCAAGACTTTCCCTGATCACTTTTTGGAAGAGGCATGCTTTCTGGGACATTCTTTCAGTGCTGAAGCATGAAGATATAAAGTACAGGTGGACCTTCCCATTTGGATTGTAGTTTACCGTTAAAGGACAAAACGAAAGTGAAATCAGAGGCGGCAGATTTTCTACACTGTTGAAATCTCTGTACTTCAAGGATGCCATATCGCGACCAGTGGAACCAGTATAGAAAAGTGACCACCCCAAGTGGCAGAGGGTCCAGGGGTCCAGCAAGTGTCTTCAGAGGCTGCCTGAATCACACTCGTCACATAGAATGGTGAGTGTTGGATGAACCTATTTGTTGTGGACTTTCTCATTGTCATGGTTTACTTTCCCTCCTTTGGGGGATTTGAGCTCCTATATAGGCTCAGTTGAGATGGGAATCTTCATTTTTCAGTTGTAATTTTCATTGCATGAGTACAGAGTTCTCTCTTCTGAGGTAACTCTTAGTGGTTTTCAAGTAGGGTTTTTTTTATGTTGGTGTGGAGTCGGGGGAGGGGCTTGCGCCATGTCTGGCGGTATCCTCCTCAAAGGGGGTTTATACACCTTGTGGGGTGGAGGTGTAGTTCAAATGAGGGAAGGAAGGGAGGTGGTGGGATTCCAATTGGGATTGGGTTCACATGGTATTAGTGAGTTGTGCCTGTTTGGTTTCCTCAATCAGGAGTTCTTAAATTTGGAGTTGCGATGGAGAAGGTACAGAGAATGTAACCAAAATGATAAAGTGGTTGGGACAGCTCCCCTATGAGGAAAGGCTGAAGAGGTTAGGGCTGTTCAGCTTGAAGAGACAGCTGAGGGGGAGGATATGATAGAAGTCTTTAAGATCATGAGAGGTCTTGAATGATTAGATGTGAATCTGCTATTTAAACTTTCGGATAATAGAAGGACTAGGGGGCATTCCATGAAGTTAGCAAGTAGCACATTTAAGACTAATTTGAGAAAATTCTTTTTCACTCAACGCACAATAAAGCTTTGGAATTTGTTGCCAGAGGATGTGATTAGTGCAGTTAGTACAGCTGGGTTCAAAAAAGGTTTGGATAAGTTCTTGCAGGAGAAGTCCATTAACTGCTATTAATCAAGTTTACTTAGGGAATAGCCACTGCTATTAATTGCATCAGTAGCATGGGATCTTCTTGGTGTTTGGGTAATTGCCAGGTTCTTGTGGCCTGGTTTGGCCTCTGTTGGAAACAGGATGCTGGGCTTGATGGACCCTTGGTCTGACCCAGCATGGCAATTTCTTATGTTCTTAACCTCAATTTAAATCCCTCTATGACCATAATTCTAGGTGACTAACCTCCACCTTCTGACCCTCCTCATTCTCATCCCCTAACCAAATCTTGTTTGACACCCTACTCTCCTGTGGCTGGAAACGATTCTCCTCTCCCACTCACAAGAATTGCCTAGATATGGTATTTAACCCCTCTGGTTTCAATATAAATGAAACAAATGTCTCCATAACTGAAATTCCTTGGAGTGATCATTTCCTCGACTCTTCCTCACTCAGATCCAAATATCTTGAGAAAATCTCCTATAGAAATAATACCATTGCCATGAAATGAAGGCATTTAGATCCTGAGACCCTTGCATTCAAACTCTTACCTATTTTGGACAATAACTCCTGTAACTCACCTAAAGAATTTTTAGTATTCTGGAACACTTCCCTAACATCAACCCTTGATAAACTCGTCCCGTTGAAACAGTTCTAACTCAGCCCTGTGGTTCAATACCACGGTCCAAGCCAAAAAATGTGAGCTGAAGAAATGCAAGAGGAAATGGTGAAAAAATCCTACCCAAACAAAATACGCCATGATTGTAAACTTGCATCATAGCAAGAGACCATCAATTATGCTAAGAAAACATATCTACACAAAATTGGCTTCTATACTAAACAACCCTAGAGAATTATATTCCTCTGTCAAAGTCATTAACCCTAGCTCAGTTCATTCTACTTTACCACCCTCACTGCCTGGTTTGAACATCGGAGGCATTCACATGTTGCGCACCAACATCACAGTAATTCCCAGCGGACAGCAGCGTCCCCAGAACCACTGGTGCTCTGGGTAAGGCATGGTGGAGGGTGGCAGTCAATGGCGTTGCCCCCTCCAGTACCTGATAATGCTGCGAGAAGCAGGCCCTCGAACTGCCTCGGGAAAGGCTCACCAATTCCCTCGGGGAACAACAGGAACGAAGTTCTATATGTATCTCTCTGAAAATAAAAACTCAAATTTCTATAGAGTGAAAATGACTCTTATTCAGATTATTTGTATGGCTGTTGTCTAGAAAAGACAGACTGTTTATATATACATGTACCTCACAGTCTCACTTTTGGCATTATGATAGTGTTGAATTAAGGTTATTTTGAAGGGCTTACAATCTTAGATCACTTTGTGTCTATGGTAAAAATGCTAGGTAAATAGGGCCCTAAGCTTGTATCTGATAATACCTTGCCTGTATGGTTTGAATAATATAGTAATTTATTTTCATTTATGTATAATGATTCTGGTTAATCACACTGGTTAAAATAAAAAAGGAACCAGGGAGATCATGTGGTGTAGTGAGCCCAGATGGCCGCTTGAATTCAGGCTCCGGGTGCAGCCCCTAAAACAGTGTCTCATCGCAGTGCAATTTATTTCTTTTTTTGGCTTAGACTTACCAAACAGCTGCTGCATGGTTTATGGACAGATTTATTACCAGAATTCCCAAGGTAATGTCCACCAGATTCACAAAAAGAGAAAAGGAGAAACTGCACCTGTCTGACTCCAAAATGGCCGCTGCGAAAGAGAATGCCTTCCCAATCTCTGTAAAAGATGCTAATATCACAGCACTTACAGAAGCGGTTCTGGTGGCACTGGGTAGCAGACTTGATGCTCAGATTGCGGGGGTGCTGAATACAATTGCTGATTTTGGCTCCAGATTGGATGTGATGGGAGAGGGAGTGGTAGAGGATAACTCTATGGCAGCAGCAGTGAAAATCTAGAGTCTGGAGAAACTGCTCTGAGCAGTTTGAAAAGATTGAGAATTTGGAAAACTGCTCTCACAGGAATAACTTGAGCAGTAGGAATTCCTGAGTCGGTGGAGGAAAGGCAACTGAAATCACTGCTTGAAACAGGCCTCGCCAAGGAATTGGGCCTTCTGCCGGAACATGGGCCTATCATAGAAGGTGCACAGGTATAGCAGCAGGTAGAACCCGGCTGAGTGGTGATAATTAAACTGCTAAACTTTGTGCATAAAGAGGAGATTATGCAATTATATCATAAGCAAAAGGAGCTCAGACTATGTTCAGCGCATTCTGCTGTTTCAGGAGTTTTCTACTGGAGTCTCATGTAAGAGGAAGTCATTTATTTTATTTATAGGTTTTTTTATACCGATATTAGTGGGTACATCATATCGGTTTACATCAAACTGAAGGTAAAAATTACATATTACAGGGAAGAGGGATGGAATTGCAGAGAATAAAAACTAGAGTAAATAACTAAAGAGGAGTGAGAAAAGAAACTGCAGAGGAATAACATGTTAACATAACGTGACTATTAGTAATTAGAAGCAATCTGTGGCAATGGGTTTAAAGAGGTTAGGATTTTTCAGCTTGGAGAAGAGACTGCTGAGGGGGGATATGATAGAGAGGTTTAAAATCATGAGAGGTCTAGAACGGGTAGATGTGAATCGGTTATTTACTCTTTCGGATAGTAGAAAGACTAGGGGGCACTCCATGAAGTTAGCATGGGGCACATTTAAAACTAATCGGAGAAAGTTCTTTTTTACTCAACGCACAATTAAACTCTGGAATTTGTTGCCAGAGGATGTGGTTAGTGCAGTTAGTATAGCTGTGTATAAAAAAGGATTGGATAAGTTCTTGGAGGAGAAGTCCATTACCTGCTATTAAGTTCACTTAGAGAATAGCCACTGCCATTAGCAATGGTTACATGGAATAGACTTAGTTTTTGGGTACTTGCCAGGTTCTTATGGCCTGGATTGGTCACTGTTGGAAACAGGATGCTGGGTTTAATAGACCCTTGGTCTGACCCATTATGGGCATTTTCTTACGTTCTTATGTGTAAGGTCCTAATCTGGGTATGCCTGTTTGAAGAGCCAGGTCTCTTAACTTTTTCTTGCATTTGATGGGGCAAGGCTCGAAGCTGAGATTCGTAGGTAGTGTTCCAGCAGGTGGGGCCTGCAATGGACAGGGCTCGATCCCTTGTGGAGGAGAGGTGTGCATTCTTGAGGGAAGGGATGTGGAGCGTGCCATTACGGGTTGCTCTAGTGGGGCGGCTGGATTGTATGAAATGGAAGGGCTCGTCGAGCCAGCTAGAGTTGTGTAGGTAGATGGATTTGTGAATAATGGTAAGGGTTTTGTAGAGGATGCGTGAAGGGATAGGGAGCCAATGGAGGTCTTTTGAGGATGGGGGTGATATGGTCTGATTTACGGGTATTTATGATGGTCTAGCAACAGCATTCTGCAGCATTTGGAGCGGTTTTATGGTGGAGTAGGGGAGGCCTAGAAAAAGGGAGTTGCAGTAGTCTAGTTTGCATAAGAGGGTCACATGAATAATGGTACGGAGGTCGTGTGTATGGAGAAGGGGTTTGTTTTTTCATAACGTTGAGCTTATAGAAGACTTCCTTTAGGACATTGTTCATGTGTTTTTTCATGTTTAGATGCTGGTGAATCATAAGAACATAAGAAAATGCCATACTGGGTCAGACCAAGGGTCCATCAAGCCCAGCATCCAGTTTCCAACAGTGGCCAGTCCAGGCCATAAGAACCTGGCAAGTACCCAAAAACTAAGTCTATTCCATGTAACCATTGCTAATGGCAGTGGCTATTCTCTAAGTGAACTTAATAGCAGGTAATGGACTTCTCCTCCAAGAACTTATCCAATCCTTTTTTAAACACAGCTATACTAACTGCACGAACCACATTCTCTGGCAACAAATTCCAGAGTTTAATTGTGCGTTGAGTAAAAAAGAACTTTCTCCGATTAGTTTTAAATGTGCCCCATGCTAACTTCATGGAGTGTCCCCTAGTCTTTCTACTATCAGAAAGAGTAAATAACCGATTCACATCTACCCGTTCTAGACCTCTCATGATTTTAAACACCTCTATCATATCCCCCCTCAGTCGTCTCTTCTCCAAGCTGAAAAGTCCTAACCTCTTTAGTCTTTCCTCATAGGGGAGTTGTTCCATTCCCCTTATCATTTTGGTAGCCCTTCTCTGTACCTTCTCCATCGCAATTATATCTTTTTTGAGATGCGGTGACCAGAATTGTACACAGTATTCAAGGTGCGGTCTCACCATGGAGCGATACAGAGGCATTATGACATTTTCCGTTTTATTCATCATTCCTTTTCTAATAATTCCCAACATTCTGTTTGCTTTTTTGACTGCCGCAGCACACTGAACCGACGATTTCAATGTGTTATCCACTATGACACCTAGATCTCTTTCTTGGGTTGTAGCACCTAATATGGAACCCAACATCGTGTAATTATAGCATGGGTTATTTTTCCCTATATGCATCACCTTGCACTTATCCACATTAAACTTCATCTGCCATTTGGATGCCCAATTTTCCAGTCTCACAAGGTCTTCCTGCAATTTATCACAATCTGCTTGTGATTTAACTACTCTGAACAATTTTGTGTCATCTGCAAATTTGATTATCTCACTCGTCGTATTTCTTTCCAGATCATTTATAAATATATTGAACAGTAAGGGTCCCAATACAGATCCCTGAGGCACTCCACTGTCCACTCCCTTCCACTGAGAAAATTGTCCATTTAATCCTACTCTCTGTTTCCTGTCTTTTAGCCAGTTTGCAATCCACGAAAGGACATTGCCACCTATCCCATGACTTTTTACTTTTCCTAGAAGCCTATCATGAGGAACTTTGTCAAACGCCTTCTGAAAATCCAAGTATACTATATCTACCGGTTCACCTTTATCCACATGTTTATTAACTCCTTCAAAAAAGTGAAGCAGATTTGTGAGGCAAGACTTGCCCTGGGTAAAGCCATGCTGACTTTGTTCCATTAAACCATGTCTTTCTATATGTTCTGTGATTTTGATGTTTAGAACACTTTCCACTATTTTTCCTGGCACTGAAGTCAGGCTAACCGGTCTGTAGTTTCCCGGATCGCCCCTGGAGCCCTTTTTAAATATTGGGGTTACATTTGCTATTCTCCAGTCTTCAGGTACAATGGATGATTTTAATGATAAGTTACAAATTTTTACTAATAGGTCTGAAATTTCATTTTTTAGTTCCTTCAGAACTCTGGGGTGTATACCATCCGGTCCAGGTGATTTACTACTCTTCAGTTTGTCAATCAGGCCTACCACATCTTCTAGGTTCACCGTGATTTGATTCAGTCCATCTGAATCATTACCCATGAAAACCTTCTCCATTACGGGTACCTCCCCAACATCCTCTTCAGTAAACACCGAAGCAAAGAAATCATTTAATCTTTCCGCGATGGCCTTATCTTCTCTAAGTGCCCCTTTAACCCCTCGATCATCTAACGGTCCAACTGACTCCCTCACAGGCTTTCTGCTTCGGATATATTTAAAAAAGTTTTTACTGTGAGTTTTTGCCTCTACAGCCAACTTCTTTTCAAATACTCTCTTAGCCTGTCTTATCAATGTCTTACATTTAACTTGCCAATGTTTATGCTTATCCTATTTTCTTCTTTTGGATCCTTCTTCCAATTTTTGAATGAAGATCTTTTGGCTAAAATAGCTTCTTTCACCTCCCCTTTTAACCATGCCGGTAATCGTTTTGCCTTCTTTCCACCTTTCCTAATGTGTGGAATACATCTGGACTGTGCTTCTAGAATGGTATTTTTTAACAATGACCACGCCTCTTGGACATTTTTTACTTTTGTAGCTGCTCCTTTCAGTTTTTTTCTAACAATCTTTCTCATTTTATCAAAGTTTCCCTTTTGAAAGTTTAGCACGAGAGCCTTGGATTTCCACACTGTTCCTTTTCCAGTCATTAAATCAAATTTGATCATATTATGATCACTATTGCCAAGCGGCCCCACCACCGTTACCTCTCTCACCAAGTCCTGTGCTCCACTGAGAATTAGATCTAAAATTGCTCCCTCTCTCGTCGGTTCCTGAACCAATTGCTCCATAAAGCTATCATTTATTCCATCCAGGAACGTTATCTCTCTAGCGTGACCCGATGATACATTTACCCAGTCTATATTGGGGTAATTGAAGTCTCCCATTATTACTGCACTACCAATTTGGTTAGCTTCCCTAATTTCTCTTAGCATTTCACTGTCCATCTCACCATCTTGACCAGGTGGACGGTAGTATACCCCTATCACTGTAGTCTTCCCTGTGACACAAGGGATTTCTACCCATAAAGATTCAATTTTGTATTTAGTCTCATGCAGGATGTTTATCCTGTTGGACTCTATGCCATCCCGGATATAAAGCGCCACACCTCCTCCCGACTGCTCCTCTCTGTCATTGCGATATAATTTGTACCCCGGTATAGCACTGTCCCATTGGTTATCCTCTTTCCACCTTGTCTCTGAGATGCCAATTAAGTCTGTCATCATTTACTGCTATGTAATAATCAAAATATATAAATAACACCCCAGTGAATTTTTAAAATTTTGCAAATTATTAAATTATTGATAACAATTCTCTGCTCACAACCAAGTCTTTGTTTAAAAGAGAGATTTTTTTGGAAAGGTCAACTGCAATGTGTGGTGAAACACATGCAAGCTGCCTAATTTGCTAAAACCGCAAAATTTTTAGACAAGTAGAGGAAGGGTTTCATATATAAATGTTTCAGCCCAACACACGGTCTGATAAATTTCCATGTATAATCATCAACCAATCCTCCTCCACCTGTTATATTATTTTTAGCTCCGTGCAACCCTAGTGAAAACTGCAACACATTTTTTGTCCCATTCCTTAAAGACGATTTGTATTTATGTGTAGAATTCGAATATCATTTAATTGAGCATAGCTTTCAGAGTCCCGACTTATCTGATGATGTTAAATCCACCCGACGTAGCTACGTTTCTGGTCCGCAACGGAACCTTTCTTCAGGGGATACGTTCTTCTGAAGCAGTCGGTGTAACGATAGCTGAAAATGAAGCTTCAAAAGAGATTTTTACCAGGCGCCATAGAGAGCTCTTGCTCTCTAAAAAAAAAAATTCACTGGGGTGTTACTTACTTATATATTTTGATTATTACATGACCAATTCCCCAGAACATTTTGGTGCCGTTTGAAATTTTTGGTATCATTTACTGCTATACATTCTAATTCTCCCATCTTACTTCTTAGACTTCTGGCATTAGCATACAAACATTTCAAAGTTTGTTTTTTGTTTGTATTTTTATTCTGCTTTTTAATTGATAGGAATAAGTTAGAATTTTTTAGATCAGGTGAGTTTTTAGTTACAGGCACTTGGACTACTTTTCTAATTATTGGAACCTCACTGTCGGGATGCCCTAATTCTAATGCATTATTAGTATCCTTTAAAGATACATCTCTCCGAACCATGCGCTGCTGAGCGACTGTCGGCTTTCCCCTTTGTTCTAGTTTAAAAGTTGTTCTATCTCCTTTTTAAAGGTTAGCACCAGCAGTCTGGTTCCACCCTGGTTAAGGTGGAGCCCATCCCTTCGGAAGAGACTCCCCCTTCCCCAAAAGGTTCCCCAGTTCCTAACAAAACTGAATCCCTCTTCCTTGCACCATCGTCTCATCCACGCATTGAGACTCCGGAGCTCTGCCTGCCTCTGGTGACCTGCGCGTGGAACAGGGAGCATTTCAGAGAATGCTACCCTGGAGGTTCTGGATTTAATCTTTCTACCTAAGAGCCTAAATTTGGCTTCCAGAACCTCCCTCCCACATTTTCCTATGTTGTTGGTGCCCACGTGTACCACGACAGCCGGCTCCTCCCCAGCACTGTCTAAAATCCTATCTAGGTGACGCGTGAGGTCCGCCACCTTTGCACCAGGTAGGCATGTTACCAGGCGATCCTCACGCCCACCCGCCACCCAGCTATCTACATTCCTAATAATCGAATCACCAACTATGACGGCCGACCTAACCCTTCCCTCCTGGGCAGTAGGCCTTGGGGAGATATCCTCAGTGCGAAAGGACAATGCATCACCTAGAGAGCAGGTCCTTGCTACAGGATCCTTTCCTGCTACACCTGGTTGGTGCTCTCCGATTATGAGACCTTCTTCCTCCAAGGCAGCACCAGGGCTGCCAGTCTGAAGTTGGGACTGGACTACTATGTCCCTGAAGGTCTCATCTATATACCTCTCTGTCTCCCTCAGCTCCTCCAGGTCTCATACGAAGGGCTGAGAGGCAATAGAGCTGAATGCTGGGTTGCTTGAGAGGGAGGGGCTTGGGGCTTTTTGCAACGATATGCTAGACCAGAGCTTTCCAAACTGTGTGTCGGGACACGTTAGTGTGTCGCCTGCAGTGTGCAGGTGTGTCGCGCAAGCCCGGTCAACTCTGATGCAAATTTGGGCTTTTTTTTTTTCTAGAGATTCACTTTTTTTTTTCAGTTTATGGGTTGCTTATTATTGGGTGATTTTTGCTGTCAATCGCGTTTTTTTTGGGGGGCTTGGTGGGTGGAACAAGCCCAGCCATCCTTGCATTGGCTGCTGCTGCTGCTGATGAGGCCTGGCCATGAGGAGTACTGACTGCAAGCAGCAGTGTCTGGTGATCATGGAAGGGAGTGAAGCACTTAACTGGCAACAATCAAAAAGACGAGGTACATGAGTGTGGGGGCCAGACATGTGCTGGGGAGAGAGAGATGAGTGAGTGGGGGGCAAACGTGCTGGGGGGACAGACATGTGCTTGAGGGGGAGAGATATGAGTGTGTGGGGGCCAGACATGTGCTGGGGGGAGGAGAGAGATGAGTGTGTGGGGGACAGACAATTTGTTTTATTATTGTTTCTCATAAATTATAACAATAACATGAATCTTGGAATATATATTTTTAATACAAATTTAAGGTTTTCATGAGATAGGTTGTGTCGTGAAACATTTTATTTATGTATATATTTAAGGAAACATATTTTGACAATTTATGTATATTTCGTTCGTTTAACCTTTAACCTCTGGTTTACTAGTAGACTGAATTACTGTGTCCCGAAATTATGTTTGTCTAAAAAGTGTGTCACAAACATGAAAAGTTTGGAAAGCTCTGTGCTAGACGTTAGTGTCTAAACAAATTTGATATGCTTTACTCTCTCACCCGATTGAGAATATGGTTCAATAATTCTCATATTTTTTAATTGGTGGTGGATGCACAAAAATTTATGGAGTCTTTACCTACTTCAGGGTAATGATTAAGCTGTTCGGTACTATATATTGAGGACCTAATTTTTCCTTTGTGGAAAGGAAGATAGTTTGTCTAGATTTGGGACTCTGACTTAAGTTTTATTGACATGTTGATATTCTGCTGTGCTGAGGTCATTTTGGCCTACATCTTTAATCTTTTCACTTGTTCTCAAAGTTGGATTTGGGAATGGTCTTCAGTTGTGGTTGCAGCGGCGGTGATCATTTCTGCTTCTTAAAACATCTTTTTCTAGACCTGCGCTGGATATGTTCGTTTTTGGGACAGCTTGCTATAACAAACATTTTCTCAGACTTGCTTCATGGTTGTGTTTGCTGCATGGGGTTTATCTATGCATCTCATCTACTTCTATTTGGGGTAGCACCTGAACGCATCTGCTATGATCTTGGCCTTATTCTGTAGTATTGGTGGGGTTTTTCCTTTTTCATTTATGGGGTTTTAATAGGGGGGGGGGGATTGGTATTGGGAAGGGCAGGGTGGGTAAATTTTCAGCTTCATGGTTATTTGGCTGAGGTTTTGGGGGGGGATTATAGTGAATAAGAACATAAGAAAATGCCATACTGGGTCAGACCAAGGGTCCATCAAGCCCAGCATCCTGTTTCCAACAGTGGCCAATCCAGGCCACAAGTACCTGGCAAGTACCCAAAAACTAAGTCTATTCCATGTTACCATTGCTAATGGCAGTGGCTATTCTCTAAGTGAACTTAATAGCAGGTAATGGATCACAAGGTGATGGTTCTTTTGGTGGTTTTTCATTTTGTTGAACTTGCTATCTTTACCATAGGGGGGGAGGCTGGAGCTCGAATTGGGACAATTCAGTTTTTCCAGTTTTATACGGTTAACTCTCCTGTATTGGGCAAGTGAGGTTTGGGATGGGGACCCCCATTGAGTATATATCCTGGAATGTAGCAGGATTAGGAACCCCCATCAAACATGAGAAAGTGCTTTCACAAAGACTCAAGAGGGTATTATCTTTTTGCAAGAGACTCACGTGTTAGACCGGAAACACAAAAGCTTTGTCGTAATTGGGTGTTGCAAGTGTTCTTAGCCCAAGATAACTAAACAATGTGGGGTAGCTGTTTTACTTCATAAATATATACCTTTTCAAATGGAACAGGTTAAAGCTGACCCTGAGGGAAGTTATATGCTAGTAAAGGAGAAATTGTTTGAAAGAGGTAATTTTGGCATCCATCTATGCCCCTAATAAGTATCATAATTTCTACATTGAGTTGGTTACTTGCTTACAGGACTTGAGTCCTGCCCCCCTTATGGGAGGAGACTTTAATTTTATAGCTGATCTTGCCATGGACAGGTGCCCTAACTTAAAATCGCTAGCGGCATGTAGCAATAAAGGGGTTAACTTTTATGTGCTCCACGTTAAATCTTCTGTATATCTGGTGGACATTATACCCAGGTGAAAAGGACTTCACCCATTTTGTGAGGGCACATGAGATTAAGTCTTGTATTGATTACATATTGCTCAATGAAGGTCCTCTTCCCTCACATTTCAAGAGCTATGATAGGCCCTTTAGTTATATCTGATCATTGCCTGGTGCAGTGTACCTTTGTTTGCCAGACCTTTTTTTAAATTTTATTTGTATTAATTTTCAACAATTAAAAGCAGGACAATCCTTTCTGAAAACAAAAATGAAATAGCCAGAAAAAAAATATTCAAAAGAGAAATCCAGACTTGATATAACATTTTTCGAAAAGGAAATACCACAGAGTCAGGGGCAGACATAAGGGAGATTTGGAATAATACCGTAAAAGAAACAGGCTTAACATGGACATAGCAACACATTCTTTTTGGATCTTCCAACCTAGAAGTTACCAGGAGACAAAGATATACTCCTAGAATTAATAAGGGATTTCAGTTCGGGAAGAAAAAAATCAAAACATTCATTCTGAGAGCGAATAATGCATTTGCATGGATATCTTAATACAAAGGAGAACCCCAAAGATGATATCTGCAGCCTTAAAGCAAGAAAATCACGTCTCCTTTCTAGTGTAGCACAGGCAAAGTCCAGAAAAGTAGAGCCTGCCTGGCCATGGAAAGAGACTGTAATGTTCTTAAAATATCTTTTCATAACTTCACTTAGTTCCTGTTCAGAAACAAGACTAGAAGAGTAGAACGTTCATAAATCTCAACCATAGAATCTTCTAGGAATTGAGTCAAATTTTCTATCATCTCAGGATGGTTTTCTTGAGGTCTCTCTTTAGCTGAACCCGGCAAAAATAAAACATTTTACTAATACATGGCATTTTCCCAGCTTCAGATTTAATTATATCAAGAAAATAATTTTTCAAGGTATGTGGTAGGGGTCTACCCCCACTAGCTTAGGGAAATTCAGAAAGTGAAAGTTTAAATGCCTTGTATAGTTCTCCAAGTATTCTATCCTGAAAGAGACATTGCCAAGTTCTTTGATCGTTTTAGTATTACAAGCTTGAGTCATAGAAACAGAGGTCTCCATTTGAGATTTAAGCACATTAATTTGACTGAATCTAGCTTCAAGTGATTCTATCTTGGTAGCAAGATTTTCCAGTTTAGTGTGATGGTCTCTCAGAGAACAACCAAATCCTGCTACTAGGTACCATAACGCCTGTAGCTTTTAACTACTGCTGGCTTGGGTGGAAAATGGAAAAGCTCACCCCATATTCAGAAGGCGAGAAGTCTGCTTCTGGATCGGCTCCCCCACGGTCTCCCAGAGTCTCCATCGGTGTAGAAGCAGGAACAAAAAGAGCGGAGTCCAAAAGTCTAGGGGCCTTCGGTGAGCAGGGAGAAAGCAGAGACAGCAGTGGCAGCATTCCACTCTGGGCCCCCACCTCCTGTGGTTGCAGCAATGATGTCACTACTCTGCGCCGCAGTCGAGAGAGAGAAGCCGGCATTCGCTGGAGCCAGCGGAGGACGAAGATCCGGGGGACTTAAGGCAACATCCCCTGGCGGTTCCGACGTGCTCTTGCCGGTAATTGCAGCAGGGCCGCGTACCCCTTCAAATGTTGCCGTTCCAGGTGCATATGAGGTTAAGGTTGCTCAGTAGGGAAGGAGGTGTCATCAGGGGGGTAAACATGGGCTTTCCCTTTTTCTTTTAGCGATATCCTTGAAGAAAACAGAGGAATAGGGAGAGCGCTTCCAAACGAACCTGGCTCACACCACCATCTTGCCCCGTAACCTCTATTCGCCAGACTTCTAGATCTTTATTTTGGAGGATGCCCATATGGTTAAATACAGATTATCTCATTTCGTTCCTGTCTGGAAGACAAATGTGAATATGAGTTTTTTTTAACCTACAGCAGTGGTGTTCTCAACCTTTTTCCCATCGTGACTAAGCTGACAGGCCACGCTCACATGTATGACACACTGCTTGTTACAATTCACGGCGGAAATAAAAAGTAAAGGGCCGGTAATTATTTTTATTGTTTAAAATGACACAAGGAAAAGATTCGTATTCTGTCTGAACAGAAATTGCATAAATAGTAAACATTCCACACCAAAACAGCACCAATTTCCAGCACTTAAACAGTAACCACCTTACCTAAGAAAAGGCAACACTGAAAATATTACACCAGGCCTTAAGACACCAATACATCTCCTATTAGGAAGATGGACCAAGTCAGGCTGCTATAGAGCCCTACACAGAAACTACACGCCAGCAGAAAACCTCACCTGAATCACATGTGCTGACCCTCACCTAACAAAGAATAGAGACCAAAACGCATAACTAGAAGTATGCAGAAAAAACTGAATTGGAAACTGCAACAAGCCAGAGTCTCTGTATGCAGTGCAACAAAGGAAAAAAAGAAACATCACCCATCCTTATAAAACAAATCAAGAAATATAAAATCAGTAGCAGTAAAACTATACTAACAAAAAGAACAGATTATTTTAAAACAGCTGATGAGTGGAATATCCAATAATTAAAAATTCATATAAAAAAGGTCTAGATACCAATAAAATATTTCAAAATAGCAGACACACAGATCCAGTAATGAAAAATAAGGACACAAAAATATTTTTGCTCTGCATACCTGGGAACATTTGATATCCAGGTGCCCTGAGATTGTTTTGAATTAGCAGGAGGGGTGGTTTGCTTGGAACTTTCTCCTCTGTCACATTCCAGCAGTGTCTCTCACACTGGCTCTCAATTACACACCTATACACACATGCTCTGTCACTCACATAAACACATGCTTTTTCTCTTATAGGCTCTTAATTACACATTTACACACATGCTGTCTCTTTTCACACTTACACAGGCTTTCAATCACACACATACATGCTGTCTTTTTCTCACACACTCACATGCTTACAAACATGCGCTCTTTCTCTCATTTACACACAGACTCTCAATCACATACTGACATGCTCTCTCACCTAAACCAGCTCTCAATCCCACACAGACACACATGCTCTCTCTCTCTTACTTACACACAGGCTCTTAATCATACATACACATGATCTCTCTCACACACACAGAATCTCAATCATACACACATACTCTTTCACACAAACAAGTTTTCAATCACAAACTTACACATACAGGTTCCCAATGGTAAACTTACATTCATGCTCTCTCTCTCACAGGCAGACTCTGTCACAGACATACTCTTTCACATGTACAGGCTCTCAGTCATTCACATACATGCTAACTCACTCACATACACAGGATCTCAAACACACATGCTTGCTTGCTCATTCACTCTTTCCCTCCCTCCCTCCCCGGAACTAGCGGCAGCAGCAGCCTCCCAACCCTAACCTCCTTCATTTTCAGCCCTCACGGAGAAAGTCCCATTGGCTGCGGGAGTTGACATTCTTCTTCATTTTTCTCCGAGCCGCGCTGCTCATTCCTCAGGCCGCGCCTCTCTTCTGTTCTTCGGGCCAATACTGATCACACTCGCATGGTCTCTTCTTCCCGCACACGCACCCGCTGCTCACCACTTCCTCTTCTGGGCCGCAGGGGGGGGAGAGGCGGGAAGAAGAGACCATGCCGGTGCTGCTGACTCCAGCTGTTCTGCCGCGTTCCGCCCGGGCTGACAGCATTTTAAGCCCGGGCAGAGGGGGACCGGGAAGTGTGGCGACACACTGGTTGAGAGCCACTGACCTACATCACAGGGGGAACCTGGATCTCTATTGGGGAAACAGCGAAAGCTGTAATGAGAGGAGAAATTATCAGCTATATTTCTTCTAAGCGTAAAGCCCTTAATAGAATTATTTTAGAGCTCACCTGGCATCCGAGTGTCTGTAAGCAATGTTTTGCTGACACTGGGCTTGCCCAGTGGGAGGAGGAGTCTTTGACTGGTCAAACTATAAAATGACCATCTTCATCAGAATGCCGTACACTCCCTATTTGCCTTAAAACATAAACTCTATCAACATGGCAATAAGTCTGGTAGGTTACTGGCAAACTTGAGAGCTCAGAGAGGTTCAGTACATGTCAAAGGTTTAAAGGATGCCAAAAGAAAATGGTGCTTTGACACTGAGGATAGGGAAAGTTTTCAAGGAGTTTTATCAAGATTTGTATTCTGCTGAGGCAGACTATCTTTTAGTAAGGAGCAAATTCATGTCCTACGTACTTTTGCCCCAGGTGGAAGAAGTAGGATTGCCGAAATTAAATCAAGCAATTACAAAAGAAGAAACGGGGTGTGATATTGGAGAACTCAAATCCTTCAAGTCTTCTGGTCTGGGTGGTCTGCATGTTCCTTTAATAAAGTGTTAATTGAGCACATTCAGGAGCCATTTTCCTGTCTTTAATTCTATGGTACAATCTAGGAGCATGCCAGACTCATCCTGGGCAGCAGTGGTGATAGTGTTGCCCAAGCCAGGGGAAAGATCCAGGCTGTCCTGCATCCTACCGCCCTATTTCTTTGCTTAACTTGGGCATAAAAATTTATACTACAGCATATAGTATACATTTACATGGAAATCTCATTAATGCTTGAAAACCAAAAGTTCTGGCCTGACTTATCAGATGCTCCAAAACTCGGCCGCCCGTATCCTCACTAATACCCATAGGAATGACTACATCATGCCTGTACTCAATCAACTGCACTGGCTGCCAATCTCTTCCAGGATACGATACAAGTCCCTCAATATCATCCATAAATTCCTTCACACCAAAAACTTGCCCTGGTTTAATGAGCACCCCCAATTTCGCACCCCTAGCGGACCCACCAGAAACCAGCATTCGGCAACTTTACACACACCCTCTCACAAAGCTTAAATGCACCGCAGACCGTGCTCTCTCCATAGCCGGTCCTACACTTTGGAATAAAATACCCCCCAGTCTTCGCCAGGAACAATGCTCTAAGAAATTTAAGCAGAATCTTAAGACCTGGCTTTTCAAGCAAGCATTCACATGAACTTCTATTGCTTAACCCCCGTTGACTTTATCTACTCTTTCCCCACCAGCCTTTGCCCCCCTTCCACCTTCTCCCCGTCCACAGTCTTCCTTTCCTTTAGCCTTTTCCCCCTCATTCCTTCTCCTTTCTGCTCCCCCTTCCCCTTTTTTCTCCTTCCTTTACATCCTCGCTCCCTGTAATTGTAAATATATTTCAATGTCACCTCCCACCTATGTACATTTTTTTGCACCTATAATTTAATCTACATTTCTGCATCCTATAGATAGTTGTCCCCCCCCCCTTTTTTATGGATTACTCCAACATGTATTCTGATTCAGTGTTCCTTGTTTACTGTAAAGCCTGTTGCTGCATTACTTTTTCTGTAAACCGATAAGATGTTCAAAATGATTCTGTATATAAAAACGTTAAATAAATGTACTGTTTGTAAGTTGGAAAGCTCACTATGCTGTAATGTTCATTTTTGTGTAAAACTTAAATATATTGGGGGGGGGGGGGGGGAAAAAACAGCAGTTCAGCTGCATGCTATTAAATAAGCTAATTCTTCTCTCTGTTGGAGAAATTGTGGGGAAATCGGGCATCTCACAAACACACATTGTATCTGTGCCCCGTGCTTACATCTTTTTGGGCAGAGGTTCAATCTATAGGTGAAATTGCATCAGTTCAAATTCTGGATGATATCCGGACATGTGTTTTTATTTAGGCAGGATGCAATTGCAAGAGTAAGGAGCTGAACCCTTGTCCTGAAACTGTTTGGTTGGCACAAGAGTGATGATAGATAACTGGTTGAGAAGTTCAACCCCAACAATAGAGAATTGGTATGGAGTGGTGGGGACCATGATGGAATTAGAAATGCTAATGGGAAAAGTGAAAGGTAAATATAGGAGGGTGAAGAATTTGTGGGAATCAGTTTATAGATGTGTTCCTGATAATTTCTGAATTGAGATGTCTTATTGTGGAGATGCCATCTTTGAAGTACATTTGAGTGTTACCCAGTGTTATCTTGAAGATTAATGCTGGTGGGGAGGGATAATGGGTATTGTAAGGACAAATGGGCTGTATTTTATCCATGTTAATCAGTGTTTGTATGCTGACTGTTGATGTGCACTAGTTGTACACTTGTTTTAAAGCTGTTAAATAATTAAAAAAAAAAAAAAAAAGGAACCAACCCTGTGGCTCACTTGGTAAATGCTGTGCATGGCCATGCAGAAGGTCCTCCAGCTCAATCCCCAGGGGTCTTCTGCTCCCTGGGGATGCTGCACACATAGCATTCACACCCCCCTAGATGGAGAAGGAGCCATGGTCTTTGCTTAAAGGTGATACCTGGTGGCTGGATTCAGTCTGATTGCAAGATCCTGGAAGAAGTTCTAGTACATGGCCCCTGGCCCAGGACTGTCACTGCAATGACCAGACTAAGTACATAGGGGGGTAGGGGATATTCTCCTAGGACAAGCTGTATGGTAGTCCTCACATGTGGGTGACAACATCCGATGGAGCCCGGCATGGAAAACGTTTGTCAGAATTTCTAGAAGCTTTGACCAGCACACTGAGCATGCCTAGCATGCTGCTATATGTGCATCCATGTGAGGTCCCTCTTCGGTCTCTTCTTTTCCACAGTGCAGTTGCCTTGCTGTTCGTGGAGCTCCTGTCTTATTTTTCTCAAATATCTGGTCTTTCCTTGTCTGGTCGGTGACTCCTCAGTGGGAGGCTTTTTTTCCCCCCCACTTTTTTTCAACTTTGCGGTCTATTCCCAACTACTCACCACATGGTGACCACTGGTCATTGACTGCATGCTGGGTGTTTTTTCATGGCGTCGACAAGTTTTAGTCGGTGCCCGCGGACCATGTCCATTACGGATCTGCATGAGGTTTGCATCTTCTGCTTGGGGGCCTCATACGACGTCCGTGGGTGTCTGTGACCAGATGACCCCCAAAGGCCGTTGGGTGTGCCTCGATAAGATGGAGAAACTTTTTGGGGTTTCAAAGTCTGCTCCTTCTACTCCTACATTGGAACCCTCGACCCCCAAGAGGTCATAGGGAGCCCTAGACATGCTCCCCCTCATTATTCCTCTCGCCAGTCCTTCAAAGGATCGTGGGAACAGTGATAGATCCTCAGTGATTTCACTGCTCTCCCGGACATCGGGGTCCTCCGCTTCCTCAGCACTGGGGAAAGACCGGGCCGAGTACTGTGGGAGGTCACGCAAGCAGTCACCGGTCGCAGTCAACCCGGCTCTGGTTCCAGTGCAGCATCGGCAGCTGCCAGGCCATGACTGAAGCAACAACTGCCATTGGAGGCCCCATCCTTTGATGTCCCCAGGAGACCTAGGCATTCCCCACCGATGTCCGTGCTGGGCAGCATGCCTCCTCGAAGAGCCGGTGACTCCTTGTCCCCTTCCCTCAGTCCTGGCCACACCAGACTTTCAGGAGGAGTTGGACCGCAGGGTGCAGTCCATGGTGCTCTAAGCAGTTCAGTGTTGAGCTGCCGGTGCCCGAGCTTCCGCCATTGATGTTAGCACCTGTGCTACAGCGTCTGGATGTCCTCTTAGGCGCCCTACCGATGCAACTGGTGCTCGAGGGGCCTTTGATTCCCCAACGGCCACCAATGCCCTCCACGGGTGCGATCTCTGGTCATCTGAGGAGGAAGATACGGCTGGGTCCGTGTTCCCTAGACCATGGTGCTCTGGTCCCCTTGATGCCTGGGGAACCGTCTATTCCCGCGGTGCCCTCGAGGTCTCCAAAGCCATCGGAGCCCAGGACTGAGACCCCCTCAAGACCTCGCCCGCGTCAGTCTGGTCCTAGTGAGGAGGAAGTGAGTGCGTACCCTCCTCTACCGCTCCTCTTGAGCACACTGAGGAGGAAGGACTTTACGACCCTTTGGGAGATGATTCCATGGAGTTATTCTCAGATTATTCAGATGACCCCTATCTCTGAGCCCTCTCCACTGGAGGAACGGCGCCAGTCGCCACCCCCCCCCCCAAAGGATCTGTCCTTTGCAGGATTTGTAAGGGCTGTGGTTGAAGCCATTCCCTTTCAGCTGCTCATGGAGGAGGATACGTGCCATAGGATGCTGGAAGTACTCCAGTTTGTTGACTCTCTTAAGGAGATCATGGCGGTCCCATCCACGACATCTTTAAGGACCACCACCTCTGCATGTAGGAGCACTCCATTTCTATCTCCCCTTTCAGCAGAAAAGCAGATGCCACCTATTTGGTGCAGCAGGCCTTTGGGGTTTGAGAAGCGGCACCTCCCCCACCAGTTGGTTGAGGAGTCCGCCCTGAAGAAGGCCTGGTGCTCCTGCACACATGCCTCTGCCCTTCTGGGGCGAGAGCATAGGGGGCTCAATGCCTTGGGCAAGAAGGTTTTCCAGGGTGCCATGCTGGTTGCCCGCATTGCCGCCTACAAGCTTTACATGACCCAATACAACCGGAATCTCTGGAAACAGGTCTAGGACCTCGCAGAGGGTTTGCCTCAACACAACAAGAGGCACTCTCTGCCATTGTCCTTCTGGGTCTAGAAGCTGGCAAGCATGAGGTGCGTTCCATCTATGACGTCTTTGAGACGGAGGCTTGGGTAGCAGCGGTGAGCATCTGTACCAGGAGAATGGCCTGGCTCAGAGCCCCTGATCTCTGTCCAGAGGTGCACGAAAGTCTAGCCAACCTCCCCTGAACAGGTGAAAACCTCTTTGGGGGTAAGGTCTGGAATGCAGTAGCCAATTTGAAGGACCACCATGACACCCTTCAGTTTTCCGCCATCGCCTCAGACACCCCATCCTTGGCTAGGAAATCCTCCAGGCTGGGATTCCAAAAGCCTTTCTACAAGCAGAGGAAGTATTATCCTCTGGCCTCCTGGGCTCGTCTGCCATGCACCAGCTTCAGGGGTGCCTGCTCCAGCTACGGGCTTTTGACTGGCAGCGAGAGAGTGATGTCAGGCGGTGCAATTTTTCCCATACCTAGATGACTCAAGAGTGATTCCCAGGGCTAGAGCGCCTTGAGCGCTCTAGCCCTGATAGTGCAGACACAAGCCTTGTAGTTTATCAACTGCCCTATGTTTCACCTCTGCCAGTCTCCTCAGCTGGACTTCATATGGGCCAGGCTGGGCACAGTTCAGGCAAAAGCATTTCTGCCCCAGGATTGGGTTCTCTCCCTCTCCTCACTGGCAGCCTTTGTCCGCAACAGCCGGCAGGTGTCTGCCTGCCTTCTGCTCCATCTGCTAGGCCACATGGTGGCTTCCGTCCATATCACCCCTCTCGCCTGCTTGTGCATGCAGAGGGCTCATTGGACCTTGCAGTCATAATGGCGACAGGCCTCCCAGGACCTCGAGACTCGGGTCACAGTCGGGGACCTTCTGCGACTGTCCTTGTGGGAAGACTTCTCCAACTTGGAGAGGGGGCTTCCCTTCCAAACTACTCTGCCTCAGATGATCCTCACCACATATGCCTCCCCTCAGGGCTGGGGAGCCCATGTGGACAGCATCCACATGCAAGGTCTCTGGACTGCCTCCGAAGCCAGCTGTCAAACTTCCTGGATCTTTGAGCGATCTGTTATGCCTTGTGGGCGTTCAGGGACAGGTTGTCGCACAAGGAGGTCCTGATTCGAATGGACAACCAAGTGGCGATGTGGTATATCAACAAACTGGGAGGCACGGGCTTGTTCCTCATCTGAAACGAGGCAGTGCAGGTCTGAATCTAAGCCCTGTCAAAGGGGATGTCGTTGCGGCCCTGTCTGTCGCCCCTTCCAGCCACACAAGTGATCCCTCAACCCGGAGGTAGCGGTTGAGCTATTTCACTGGTGGGGTACACCAGATGTGGATCTCTTCGCTTTTCCACACAACTATAGGGTGAACAAGTTTTGCTCACTGTGGTTGGGGGACAGACATCCGACCTGCGATGACTTCTCTCTCCACTGGGGGAGGGGCCTGCTGTATGTGTACCCTCCCTCTAACGCTCCTCTTGAGGACACTGCTGAAGCTTCAGCAGGGCAGAGGGACCATGATCCTTGTGGCGCACTTTTGGCCCCGACAGGTCTGGTTTCCGCTTCTGCAGGACCTGTCTGTGCGGGCTCCCATCCAGCTGGGGATGGCGCCCGATCTGATCACACATAATCAGGATGCCCTGCGTCATCCGAACCTTGGCCCTGACTACATGGATGTTGAGCATGTAGTCCTTGAGCCCTTGGCTCTTTCGGACAGTTTCCCAGGTGCTAGTGGCTTCTAGGAAGCCTTCCACCAGGAAGTCCTATGGCTTAAATTGGGAAAAGGTTTTCTGTCTTATGTGTGGGGCATGGCTTAGATCCTTTCTCATGTCCTCTTCCCCAGCTGTTGGACTACCTGTGGCACCTTTCTGAGTCTGGGCTCCAAGCTAGTTTGGTTAGAGTTCACCTAAGCGCCATCAGTGCGTATCATCAGTGTGTAACTGGCACCCATGTCACCCATCTTTGAGGACTACCATCCTGCTTGTCCTAGGAGAACACCTGTTACAGGTAAGCAACTGCTATATAAAAATAGATGGGAAGAAAATCCCCAGATACTTGTAAATGAAGGCTTGTGGTACTTTTTCCCAGCCTCAGTTCTGACAGAGCTGTAGGCCAAAAAACATGAGAGAATTACTGGGTCCAAAAAAAAAAAAAAAAATTTCACCAAAAATAAAAAAAAGTGAACATGGCTACAACTTCTCTTCTGTCCTAGAAAAGCCCATTTTACGTGCTACTAGTGGGAGGCTGGTCTTTCTCGCTGTATATCATTCAGCTGATGTTCAAGAATTTACAAGACATCTGCAAAGGATACTGGCAATATCTGCTGGGTAAGGGAATCTTTGGCTTTTAGATTTCATATTTTTCACACACTTCAACAGGCTGCATGTTCACTGTGCTTTCTGAATGCAGAGAGATGTATTTATGAACATTTGATGTCACCTTTTCCCTACATATGTATTTTTTTGTTCTGGTGAGATGTATGTATCACTCTTACCTACTGAAACATTTCTTGTGGCACCTGTTTACTGCTGTTTTTATGTTGAACGATTTTGTTTTGTTTTATGTTGTAGTTTTTTTTGTTTTCTAAATGAAATTTTGCATATTGTAGTTGAATTCATTTTAGAGTTTTGCTTCCCTCTTTACGTGCATAGACTGAGCCATGCTGCAAACGGAGTAGGTTTTGTGACTGGCATCGCTCATGAATTTTTATCTTTGGGTTGATGGATTAGGGCAAGGCTAAATTTGATCAGAGGAAGGAGCTCCTTCTGGATAGACTCCCTGTTGGAAGGAGCTTTGACACTAGGTACCCTTTTTGTTTCTTTCAAAGCTACTTTGCTGTTGCTTCATGCCTTAGGTGTCCAGATAGAAACCACCAACATCGCAGGCCTATCTCCTCATTAAACCTAGAATTTTTCCTCTCCATGTGGCAGAATAAACAGTGTGCCCTCTGTCTTCTCTGTGCAGGTTATGTATTCTTGATAGGTTTCCTCAGCTTTGCTGTGTGTTACAAATACGGACCCTTGGAAAATGAGCGCAGCATCAACCTCTTGTATTGGACCCTGCAGCTGATTGGCTTGCTGCTGATGTATGCAGGTGTCCAGGTGCGCCAGACTGCTGTGACCTTGATCCTCCTCGCCTTCTGCACAAAATACATGGAGTATCCAGTCCTCTGGACATATAGGACATACAGGTGACTGTAAAACCAGACCCATGTCAGAACATACTGCATCTCTTAATGTAATTGCGATCAACTGGTGTGTAGTTCCTGATAGTCTGATAGAAGGAAGACTCTCAGTATAATGTAGCCTGTTACAGATCTGGTTTCTTATCTGTTTGGGTGTCTACAGAAAGCTGTAATAAAAAGTCGCAGTACTTGAAGCTGCTTTGTACCTGCAGTCTTACTCTTGAGCATTTACCTTGCTTAAAGATCTAGTGAGACCAAATGATCTGTGCTTAGGTAGTCAGCTTCCCATCATCCAAGTGTGAGATTTGATTATGTTAAATGTTCTGTTAGCTGCATAACGTAAGGAGTCTTGCACCACCTATGATAAGCATGAGTCCTGCAGTGACCTCTGAGGAAGCTGCACTGTTGCTGGTAAGATGTCAATGAAGTCCTTCCCTTCCACCCCTGAGTGCCCAAAATTAACCTCCCACTCACCCAACCCCCACAATTGCACACTCAGGTGTGGTGGTGCTCCGTATGCTTCCAACCAAAGGCTCCCTTATTCTGAAGGATTTTGACAACCTTTTGTAGAAATTGTGACAAAGCCAAGTCATGCCAGCAGGTTGTTCACCTAGACATTTATGGAATGGGTGTTTTGGTATTTTCATACTTCTTCTAAGATTTTATTTAAAGACTCTTGGTAATGCTTGACATCACACAGCAGGCATATGGATTTCATACACCAGATTTGTTTTGGCTGGGAGTGTTTTTGCAGAGGTGGAGGAAGAATGAGGTCTTTTATATTGAGAACCACCCTGCAGGGCAGGTAATTCCAGTGGGTCAGCTTATGTTTTAAGCTTAAAGGGCAAGAAACTTGTAACCATATTATTCATGTGTTGTACTGCACTAAATAAATATCCCTCTTCATACAGTCAGACTAGTCCAGATAAATGGGATATGCCCACTCACCAGCAGTTGATGTCAATTAACCTCCTGTTTTCCATCACCCCTTATATGCATCTGTGCTGACCATTCTGCCAGTATTGTCTTCAGCAGATGGTAGGCAAAGATACTGTGCTGTGAAAGAAGGCTGAATGAAGAAGCATGATCTCTAGGGCAGCTCCTGCGGAGAAAGGCCAGTCCTCCCTTCCCCACTTGAGCATAGTCCAGGGACAGATTTAACTAAGAACATAAATTGCCATGCTGGGTCAGACTAAGGGTCCATCAAGCCCAGCATCCTGTTTCCAACAGAGGCCAAACCAGGCCACAAGAACCTGGCAATTACCCAAACACTAAGAAGATTCCATGCTACTGATTCAATTAATAGCAGTGGCTAGTCTGTAGGCTGCTCCTGAGGTGACACTGTTCTCCCTCCCTCTGTTTGACCATAGCCTAGGGTTCCAGTCTTAGTCTGGTTTGTTGGGTGTTCTCTCTCCCTTCCCTCTCCTCATCCCTTGCTGTATTTCTAGTTGGGTGTCAAAAAACAAACAATATACCTTGCCTTCTATTATTTGCATGTAGGATTTTGGGGGCTGTTTTTAAAGTTTAAAAAGAGAGAAATTTATAGCAAGGCAGTGCTCCAGGGCAGAGTCTCAGTTGCAGTCGACTGGGGAGGCAACTGAGGTGCTTCAAGAGTGTATTTGCTGCTTCCCGAGGTATTCAACTATGGACATGAATATAGGAACTTCTCTAACTGCCATAACAGAATGCAGGAAAGCAACCATTGTGCAGAGCTGCGGCACATTGAGAGAGTGACTTGGTTGCACCATGGTTGTATGTGGTGGAAAGAAAAATCATTTCAGAGCAGTTGGGAGGAGGGGAGTCTGCTGTTGTGGGGCCCTAGGGTCTACTGTTCCCTGCCGTTTGGATGGCAGCCATTTTGGACATGCCGGGACTGAGAAGAAGCAAGGCTGCATTTCTCAGAACTGTTGCAGGAATCAATGCTGGTGTGTTTGGAGGCAATGCCTCTTAGTGCTTTTTTTATTTTTTCCTACTGGTGAGACTGGCGGTGAATTTTATTCTCGCCGAGGAGGTGGTCACTATGGCTTCCACAGTGGCCATTTCACTCTTGCCGAAGAAGTGGTCTCCGTGGGTGCTGCGATGGCCATCTTGGAACCGCGAGTGAGTAAGAGGGAGTCGGGATCTCCTTTCCTTCTCCGGAGCACATTTTTAGTGCTTCAGTGGGTAATAAAAGGCCAGGTTTTGGTTCCTTTCTCATTGGATTCCTCCTCTGTGGTTTGAGCTTCAGTATCAAAGGAGATTTTAGTGCCTTTCAGCAGGCTTTCTCAGTGAGTGAGTTTGATCCCTAGGTCTGCTCCAGGTTTTCATCTGCTGTTGTGGAAGAACCTGGGCCAAAAAAAAAGTCTAGGAAAGAGGAGTTTGTAGGACTGAGGAGCAGTTTTCTTTCTTGGATTCAGAAGATTCTTTAAAAGCCTTTAAAGCTCCAGAGGATTCTGGTAGTGGAGGAGAAAGAGGAGGGAGAAATTCCCCCAAACAGGAGGATGGAAATCCATGGTGGTCCTTTTCATCAGTACATCCACAACAAGTGCAAGAATAAATTCTTTTCTGGTCTGGATTTCAAAATGAAAATTGTTCTTTTATTACGGCTACTCTTAATTTAAACACAGACAAGTACAGCGAACATAAGTGCATAAGAACGTGTCATACTGGGTCAGACCAAGGGTCCATCAAGCCCAGCATCCTGTTTCCAACAGTGGCCAATCCAAACCATAAGAACCTGGCAAAGTCCTCTTTGATCATCCAGTCCTTTAGGAGTTTGCATACTGCAGACACTGGTCATCTTATTTGTTCAAGAGTTGCAAAAGACAAAAATTAGGAACTTCTGGTTTTTCTCAAGGGGAGTTTTATGAATCTGAGGCCTTCTATCGCTGCCTTTGGCAATTTTCTCAGTGGAAGGGAGTGGACAGTGGAGTGCCTCAGGGATCTGTATTGGGACCCTTACTGTTCAATATATTTATAAATGATCTGGAAAGAAATACGAGTGAGATAATCAAATTTGCAGATGACACAAAATTGTTCAGAGTAGTTAAATCACAAGCAGATTTTGATAAATTGCAGGAAGACCTTGTGAGACTGGAAAATTGGGTATCCAAATGGCAGATGAAATTTAATGTGGATAAGTGCAAGGTGATGCATATAGGGAAAAATAACCCATGCTATAATTACACAATGTTGGGTTCCATATTAGGTGCTACAACCCAAGAAAGAGATCTATGTGTCATAGTGGATAACACACTGAAATCGTCAGTGCAGTGTGCTGCGGCAGTCAAAAAAGCAAACAGAATGTTGGGAATTATTAGAAAAGGAATGGTGAATAAAACGGAAAATGTCATAATGCCTCTGTATCGCTCCATGGTGAGACCGCAACTTGAATACTGTGTACAATTCTGGTCGCCGCATCTCAAAAAAGATATAATTGCGATGGAGAAGGTACAGAGAAGGGCTACCAAAATAAGGGGAATGGAACAACTCCCCTATGAGGAAAGACTAAAGAGGTTAGGACTTTTCAGCTTGGAGAAGAGACGACTGAGGGGGGATATGATAGAGGTGTTTAAAATCATGAGAGGTCTAGAACGGGTAGATGTGAATCGGTTATTTACTCTTTCGGATAGTAGAAAGACTAGGGGGCACTCCATGAAGTTAGCATGGGGCACATTTAAAACTAATCTGAGAAAGTTCTTTTTTACTCAACGCACAATTAAACTCTGGAATTTGTTGCCAGAGGATGTGGTTAGTGCAGTTAGTATAGCTGTGTTTAAAAAAGGATTGGATAAGTTCTTGGAGGAGAAGTCCATTACCTGCTATTAAGTTTACTTAGAGAATAGCCACTGCCATTAGCAATGGGTACATGGAATAGACTTAGTGTTTGGGTACTTGCCAGGTTCTTGTGGCCTGGATTGGCCACTGTTGGAAACAGGATGCTGGGCTTGATGGACCCTTGGTCTGACCCAGTATGGCATTTTCTTATGTTCTTATGTCAGAAGTGTTTTGAAAGGGGTGTTCCTTGTCAGGCTTACTTTGGATGGCTCAGGCATGGGAGAGGCTTAAATTCTCAGATGGTCGCACTGGTGTTCTTTGTGCCAAAGGACTACCATTTCAGGGTCTTGTGGTGCAAGCTGGAAAGATCGAGGTGGTCCTGAAGCAGGCTATGGTGGCTGCTAAGGCATTTGGGCTACAGCTGGGGCTGTCCATTTCCAAGTCCTGGCTTTGCATCTTGTTTAATGCCTCCAGGAAAAGTCATAATAGTGAACCAGGAGAGGAGTATGACTTTTTTCCCTGGTTTATTTAAATTTATAACCCACTTCCCTGATTTAATTAAATGGTCCAAGGCAGTTCAGTTTCATGTAGCAGCAAAATGTATACCTGGCATAACAGGGGCCTTTCTAGGGACACAGTGATCTCAATAGCTGCAATTCCTGATTGGAGGCGGACTATAATCTTTGGAAAAGGAGCAAAAAAAGCTTTTTGAATCTCTTGTCAACAAGTGTGATGTATGTGATTGTAGCAGAATGGCAGCAGAATCTTTAGCACTTAAAGAACTGCTTACTGGGCTATTCTGTGCACACTTTAGGAACAATTTGCTACAAAAACAGGAAAAAGGGGTTTTGGTTTTTTTGTTTGTTTTTTGGAAGGCAGCTAATGAGGTGAAAGAGCAGGTCTCACACTCGGATGAGCAGGATCGTTCTGTAGCATGGGATTATGGAATGGTATATAGGACAAGGTTCCCCTTCTCACTATGCCATGAAGTTTAGCCACAGCTCCAAGTACCTTTTTTGACAATGATGCTGGTTATGGTAGTAGCAGAGCAGAGGTGATATCCATACAGGAATGAATGGGACCACCTTGGGTGGTTGAGTTTACAGTAGTTGGGCTGGTTGGTCAACTTACATTTGACTCCAGTGTATTGCTGGGCCATGTTCCTCTGGCAGTCTAAAGCAGTGGTTTCCAAGCCTGTCCTCGGGGACCCCCACAGTCAGGTTTCCAGGATAGCTGCAATGAATATGCACGAGATAAATTTACATATACTGAGCCTCCATGGTGTGCATATTCATTGCAGGTATCTTAAACCTAGTCGGAGAGGATTCAAAACCATTTCAGCGGGTCCTTTTGTGGCGATCGTTTAAGAGTTCAGCTGTGTGAAGAAATCTGCAACTGCACATTCCATAGTAGTGGCATTGGCCCTGGTACTTTTGGTGAGGGTGCATATGACATCCTTGGAGAAACGTTTCCTTCCAGGTGGTATCCTGTGTCTAAGAAATTGCTCAGAGTCCCTGTGATGCCGCGGCAGGAGCACCTGGACTTGCACTCCCTGGGCTACAGATTAAATACACACTACCCTGGCACTTGTTTGTCTGATATGGCTCCATGAGGACTGCTGGTACCAAAAACTGTCAGGATGAGATGCATTGGCAGTTTTAAGTTCTAGAGGTTTAAACTTTGATTGCGGATGCCAGCCTGGTGGGCTGGAGATCACTTTGAATAGGTGATTCAGCTTGGAGATCACAGAGAACCAGAGCTGTTCAATTGGCCTTATCTCTGAACCTCAGCTATGAAGTCTGGTTGTCAGAAAAGCCAAGGTGTTGGGACTTATGTACTCCTTCAGGGAGGCTCCAGAAGTCCTTGGCTCTGTTTGGCAGAAGGAAGCTGAAGAATGTTGTGGATTCACATTGGGCAATGTGGAATTAATTTATCATGTTTTATTTTCTCAGTCAAAATATTGTCGACCCTGAAATGTGGTCCCAGTATGAGACAACATTCCATCAAGGTGGCTAGTTCCACTATTGGATTTGGTGGGGGGTCCATCCAGAGTGGTAAGCTAGAAAGAAGTCTGAGCCAGAGAAGAGAAAAATGCTCGTCTGGTCTCGATGCAGAGGTGGGTTCTATACAGCTTTTACTCCTGGGGGAATTCTGCGTACAAAAACTTAAAATTCTGCATACTTTATATTGGTCAAAATAACACAATTTATATGACTGTCTTTGAGTAATTGTATTTTAAATTAATATAGAAAAAAAAGTTATTACTTAAAGATGCAGAATTTTAAATATTTTGATCAGAATTTCCCTTGAAATTCACTGCAAGTGTCCCTTCCTCTTGCTCTCCCTATTCTCCTGGCCTCTTTGCCCTCTCAGGCCCCAATTCCTCTACCTGCCAGTCTCTCTCTCCCCCCTCCAACTCTAGGCTCAACCCCTTCCACTCTATCGCCACTCCTAGAGTTTGACTCCATTCTCAATACTGCCCCTCACACAGGCTTCCTCTGTCCCTCCCTCTCTCTAGTACACATACACACACCCTCATACAGGCTCCCTCACTCTTGTGCGCACACATACCTTCATACAGCGTCCTCTCTTGCATACACACCCAAACGAGCTCCCTTTCTCTCACGCATACGCCCCCCACACAGACTACCTATGTCTCTCTCTGGCACACAGGCTAGCACCTCACATACACACATCACTCAGTCTGTCTCGCACATACATACTCCTTCACAATCTCCTCATATAGGCTCCCTCTCTGGCACCCACACTCAAACACTCCCCCTATGCACACTCATTCTCACTGGGTCCTTAATCTTCACTGCGAGTGGAGTGATCTGTTCGCTCGTGCCTGGGCCTTCATCTTCATTGCGAATGGAGTGTGCTCTGTTCACAACATGCCAGGGTCTCCTCTGCCATTTTCTGCACAGAATTTAATTCTGTGGGGAGGGGGGGATTCTATGCTCTGCAGTAGTGCAGAATTCTCCCAGGACTAAGCTTTCCTCTCTGGCCTTTGATAGGGAGAATGATTCAGAAGTTTTTTTTTGGGGCATCCAGACCTGGGGTTTTCAGTGAATCCAATCAGTTCAAGATGTCTTTGGTATTTGAATCTTGTATGGCTCTTCACAATGAACAGCTCTCTCAGCTACCAATTCTGCTGGAAGATCCAGTGTAGTTTAATTTTATAATCTGGCCGTAGTGAAAGTGACAATTCCTTTTTAAGAGCTAGGAACTCCAGATGTTCAGTTTTTATGAGAAGTTCCATCCACGCAGGCTCTAATGTGTTTAGGTGCTCTACGACACAAAGGTCAGCTAAGTTCCCCCTAATGGTTCATTAGTGAGAATTCAGTGACACTTTTTTTTTTTTTTTTTTGGTTGAGCACTGGTGCACCAGTAAACAGTTGAAGCCTAGCAGGGTGTCTGTTCCAGAGTTCTAGACTGCTTGCAAGCAAGTCCTTCTATGGTTTTGATGCTTAACGTCTTAGAAGAGTACATGCCCTTTCTTGCATTCTGCAGGGAGCATGTTTAGGGAAAGACCCTTGTCCTTTCTTCCATATGTGGCCATGAGTTGTTGCATGGGTCTTAGACACATTAAGCTGAGGTACGGAATTAATCTCTTCTGGGTAGCAGTCTGCACCTACCAGGGGAATTCGCTGAGGTGGCCTACTTTGAGTGGTGTGCCCTAGGGACTTTTGGTCAGCCAGAAGGATATCTGAGTTGCAACCAATTTTTTGCAGTGATTCTTATTTGATCATATCCAAGGATATGCTTCCTTTCTCCCATCACTAGTTATGGCCTTCCTTGATTCAGGCTGTCCTTTTTGCTTTTGTTTAGTAAACATTGTTTTGGCAGGATTCATTTGCTTCTCAGATTGGATAAAAGGAGAGATATTGATTTATCTCAAACTTTATGGTGTTTGGCTTATCTTTCCTCTTGTGCAGTGGGGGTAGGAAAGGTGAGGCCGCTACTAAGACTTCGATACCATGTTGGTTATGGAAATCATTACAGAGTATATGTGGTTAACGGAAGCCCTTTTCCAACTTAAGTTGCAGTGCAGCCCTTTGGAGCTTGCAATAGCTTCAGGACAGAGTTGCGGTTGATTTAATCTTGCTCTTCCTTACATTCCTTTTCAAAGCATTGGTGCTTGAATGAGTGCCAGAGAGGAGGCCTCATTTGCTTCCATGGGTTGGCAGGTGGTTCTTGGTAGAGTCCCATCCAGTTCTGGAATAGCTTGGGTACATTTCATTTATCTGGACTGGTCTGTCTGGATAAAAAGGAAGGAGAAATTAGTTCTTACCTGATAATTTCCTTTTCTTGCATCTAGTTCAACCAGTCTGGGACACTACCTGTACTTGCCAGTCTGCAAAGAAACCTGTATGTCTGCATGATTTCACTACAACAGCGTTGTTCACAATCTTGCATAAGTTTGCTGATACTGCATGTTTCTGCTATAACTGGCATTATGCATAAGCTTGCATTTGCTTCTCTTATATCGTGGTATGAAGGTTGGTAGAGCCCTGTATGAAAACAAATTGCTGCGCTCTGCTCCCCCCCTCCCAAAGACAAAAACAGGCAGAGAAAATAAAAGCAATTCCTACCGAAGAATGAGCAGGAAAAACTTCTAGGAGAATGTAATATTTACTTGCATATACCACTTTCACCACTAAGAGACCTAAGGTGGTTTACAAAAGGAATATCAGTACAGTAATCAAATATTTAAAAATACATCAGCAAAAAAAAAATTACAAAATACTATCTTTATTCCAAACATGCATCCATTTCTCTGCTAGAGGATAGACCACTACTGCAACAAAATATGCTGTAACCTGCCACTAGACAAATGTGATATTAGATCCACCCTCCACCTTTTTGGGGCAACCAAAAAGGTGGAGGGTCTTGATCGAATGACTTATGAGGAGAGATTGAAGAATCTAAATATGTACACCCTGGAGGAAAGGAGGAGCAGATGTGATATACAGACTTTCAGATACTTTATTTTATTTATTTTATTTATTTATAACTTTTATATACCGGCATTCGTAAAAAAAAACATCATGTCGGTTTACAGACAACTGAGAAAGGAAATTACAATGATAGATGGAGGAAGGATAGGAAGTTAAAAGGTGACAACTTTACTGTAGAGCCAACGGGCGCCACAGTTATTAAATGAGATTACATGTGGTTAACCAGGTTGGACATAAATTAATTATATACAAGAGGCGACAGAGTGGGGGGTAGCGCGGGGTGGGGGATGAAGCGCATAGGGGAGGCGGGGTGGGGTAGGAACTGTACAAGGGGGCAGGTGGTGGCGATGGGAAGGAGAGGTGGTGACTGAAT